>NC_083358.1:55097645-57497645 GCF_030254825.1 Meriones unguiculatus
TTGAAAATGCGTGTTTCTGATTAAATTTTATGTAAGCAATTAAATTCCCCTCTGAACCACCTGGATTGCTGGTTGATTGAGTTTGGATTTTCCAACTTGTCATTGCAATTTATTCATTGTGAGGCTAGATTTCTTTTTTCTTCATTCCTTCCTTCCTTCCTTCCTTCCTTCCTTCCTTCCTTCCTTCCTTCCTTCCTTTCTTCCTTTCTTTCATTCTTATTTTTTTTTTCAGTTCATTTTCTTCATGAATACTTTGCACAGGGCCTGGCCAGTAATATGTTTACTGATATGATGGTAACATGGTTCATGCTGTTGTTAAAGTTACAAATTCAGATATTCAATGGCTCAGCAGGACCTACACATACCGGTTCTACCACAATAAGTACACAGGGCACTTCAGAGCTTTCAAGCAAGGGGCCCTTGCCAGAAGGGTTTGATTTTGACTTTGAAATCTCTCTGACTCTCTCTTTCCTTCTCTCCCTCTGTCCTCCTCCATTATATTGTCTGGTAAAAATTCTTCAGCATTTATTTTATAGATAGTCTTTGGTTATGCTTTAAATGTCAAGTAAATTACTTTTATTCACACAAAGAAACATTTTTGAATGGAGAAAGAAACTTTAAAGATCCTGTATATTCTCCAACATTTTATTTTAGAAATTTATTTAGTTTTATTAAACTGAACAAAACACCCAAATATAAGAAAAATAAATGCTTCTGAATTTATAATCAAGTATATGTTTGAGCAATATGATAGAGCGTTAGTCTATATAATTTATGTTAAAAGGAAACTAACTGGCTGTACATACTAGTAAAACCTTAATGGGAACAATTTCATTAAAAATAATTTCAGATTTTGTGCTTGTACCATCTAATTTAAATAAAACATCAGTATTGTATAATTTCAGCCTTCAAATATATTATGATTGATCATTTCAACATTTTTACACTGAAAATTAGACATACACACTGATTTCTAATACTTTAAACTCTTGGTTATGATACATATGTCTATATCTATACACATGCACTGTATATGTTTTTTATATCTGCAATATATAAAGTTTGATTTTGTGTTACATATTGCATATATTAAGTATAACATGTGTAACATATATATTCACAAAATAGATGTATATAGAAAGTTTCATAAATGATTATCAATAATTTTAATAACTGGTGACCCTGCTAGGCAACAGGGCTACATTGGGAAAAAATGTAGAATAAAATCCTTTTCCATTTTGGACTTTAAGTGAAAGGAGGCTGTGGTTGAATATTATCTTTTAGTTAAACAGTGGTTAATCCTAAACCAGCTGTGTACCCAAATCACCACACAGACACTAGGATGTATTTAGTTTACCTGGAGCACAATGCTGGGCAAGGATTACTCCATCCTAAACTTCCAAGCCAACGCTGTTTCTTCCCATTCAGATTTCCCACATTATACTTGCTTTTAGTCATATCTAGGTCTGGTTCTTCTCTACTCGTGGGTTCAAGTCCTGTTTTGCTGATCTCTGCTCTCCCACTCCTCCCACTTGCTTCTTTCTCCTCACTTCAGGACCAGGATGTCCCACCCTATTCTCACCATTGCTCAGCAATGGCTGGTTGTTTTATTCACACACAGAAAACAAATGGTGGCTTGTTTCCACAAACTTGAGACAGGTGATGCTTAGAATAAACATCACAATGCAATGTCCATATTGAAACCAGATATTGGGGTAGAGAAATTAAGATTTGAATGAAGAAGGGTAAATTATATACATTCCATAAGAACATTACACCATCATGAGGCAGAAAAAATAATAATGAAAATTAATATAGAAAATATAAAGTTTCTATAAGGATATACATTTATTTCTCAGAAATAAATAAGACAGATTGAGCATGCCAAGTGATATATTATTTTTTTCTATTTTAAATGTTATGAGAAGTTCATGTAGAAGCCAGAGAAAATCTAAGAGCTATACTCATGATAGCAAAAAGATTCTGTATAGAACAGAGACACTGAAGGGTCTGAGTGGGGACATCATGGAAACCAGGATGTAGTTAGCGTCTGAAGAGGAGTCCTGCAGCAGTGGAGAGATACATTATACAGATGGATTAGCTACTTTATTTCTCACCATTTCTGACAGAAGCAATTTAATTCTGACCAAAGAGTTTAATTTGACTCATGGTTCAGGGAACATGATCCTTTCGGCAAAGGAGGCATGAGAATGGTGAGTTACATGTACAGTGGTAGAAATTTCTGGCAAGCCTGTGCCTCACACTTTTATAGAACAGGAATCAGATCATTTGAGGCAGAAGTCGGGCAAGTGGAAGCCCTCCATTTCAGTTTCATACTCAGCATCTTACTCCAGCTAGGCCCTACACAACAAAGATTTCCAAACCTCCCAAAAGATTGCCACCATGTCAATCATGTGAGCCTGTGCAGATGTGTAAATCAAATATAAAAGGGTCTACTACAGTAAAAAAAAAAAAAAAAAAAAAAAAAAAAAAAAAAAAAAAAAAAAAAGGCGGGCTTTAGTGATGGCTTTGGACTTTAATCTTTTAAAAGCATTGTGTTGTTTTTTCTTACTGAATTTTAACATCATTCCCCTTACTTCTCACCCATCCTGTGTGTACTTCTTCCTTGTAGCACATAATAATAGTTAATTGAATGAGTTTATGTGCCTCTCTTTTCTAGTTAAATATTATGCAATTTTATTTTTTCATAACAAACAAGTAAATTGTACACATTTGAGTTGCTCAGTGTGCTAGCTTTTGACAAATGTACATGGAATGAGACTATGAAAACCATCGTTGACAGTTTTCTGGCCCAAAGAGGTCTTCATTCTTTGGAATCTACCACTCTCTTACACTATCCATGGATAACATTTGATCTGTTCTCTGCAACTATAGATCAAACTCACATGTTCTAGAACTTTACAAACTTATTCTATGCCTTTAAAATAAATCTGGATGTCTTCAATCATGAAGGATGGAATTTAGGGATTTGTTCATGTTTTTTATGTCCCAGTATTATATTCTTCGTTATTGTGAATACTATCCTATTGCATGGATGCAGTTAACTGTTGGTGGACCTTCACCTATTGATAAATACTTGGGTTTCTCCTACTTTGGTCTACTACAAGGAGGAACTATGAATACTGTATAAAAATTTTCATGGGAATGTGGACTTTCACTCATCATGAGCACACAGCTAGAAATTAAATGGCTGGAACATATGTTGTTGTTTTGTTTTGTTTTGTTTTTTACATTTTAAGACTGCTAAACCATTTTTTAGAGATGATAAATTCTACATTCCCACTGGCAAAGTGTTTCCCAACATTTTTTGTCAGATTTTATTTGATTATTTATGTTATTGAGGTACATTTGACAAGCATTAAGTATTCAACCTGAAATTTTGAGAAAGAAAAACATAGTAAGAGTTTACCTATATCCAACTAATATTTTTTAAAAAAATTCAAGGATAAGATATAATATTGATATAGTTAACATCCTGTTTATGATATCTCTATAGTTAATTCATCATACACAAGCAAAGTGCTTCTCACTTTGATGAATACCTCTCCAATTTTCCTGCCCTTACATAGATATTCTGCTTATGTATATTCAAGGGTTTTCTTTTTCTTTTCTTTTCTTTTCATGGGAGAAGTATCTTTACTGGTTCTCATTTCTGGTTTTGGAACAAGAAGTCCTATATTTCTATTTTGTTCAAGGAACCACAAATGACATACTTTGTTATGGGCATTAGTGGTAAATTTCAAGCATGGTTCTATACTGAATATCTTTTCTTTCTTTTTTAAAATTTCAAAATTTTTAAATTTTAAAATTCACTTTAAATCCTTGTTGTAGGCCCATTCTTCCCCCCATCACAGTCCCATACTCCCTCCTTTCCTCCTCCCCTTTTCCTCAGAAATGAGGAACTTCCTTGCTCATCAAGTTGCATTGGGACTGAGTATGTCTTCTTCCCCTGTGACCTAGTTAGGAAGTCCCAACAGGGGGAAGTGATCTAAAAGCTAGCAACTGAGTCCATATCAGGTGCAGTCCCCGCTTCCCTTGCTAGAGGACCCACATGAGACCTAAGCTGCACATCTGCTATATCTTTGTAGGGGCCTAAGGCCCGTTTCTGCATGGCCCTTGGTTGATGCTTCAATCTCAGAAAGCCCCTCTGGACCCTGGTTAGTTAGCACTGTTGGTCTTCTTGGGGAGCTCCTGTCACCTCTCGGTATTTTCTTTTTCCTACTACTTTTCCACAAGACTTTCTAAGCATCGCCCAATTTTTAGCTTTTAGTCTCAGCATCTGTTTTGAGGCACTGCTAAGGTAGAGCCTCTCAGAGGACAACTCTGTCAGGCTCCTATCTGTAAGCTTAGCAGAGCATCCTTCATAGTGTCAGGGACATAGGGTGGGGCTTTGGCAGGGCCAGTCATTGGTGGGCATTCCCTCAATCTCTGCTCTATCTGCTCTAACTTTATCCCTGCTCATCTTGTAGGTAGAGAAAATTTTGGCTGGAAGTTTTTGTGAGTAGTTTGGTGTTCCCTTCCCTCTGCTAGGAGACTAGTCTAGATAGTGGTTGTCCTGTTCACTCTCTATAGCCTTTGTTAGTAGGAGTCTCTGTCTGAGTACCCCTCATAAACTTTCAGAAGCCTACTCTAATGTAGGTCTCCAGCTTGTCACAGAGATACCCCCGATCTCAGTTTCTCTTTTCTCTACAGACCTGTCCCAGCCCTTACTCACCCCACATCTGATCCCCACCCTCTTAACTCTCTGCACCCCCTCTTCTACCTTGTCCCCCTTTTTCACCTACTTTCTCTGTCTATTCTATCTCTCCTTCCGAGCTAGATTTATGTATCATCCCTTGGATCCTCCTTATCTTTAACTTCTTTCTGTCTGTGCCTCAGAGTATGCTTATCTTGTCATCCTTGTGAGGGGCCATGCTAATCTTCTCTCACTCCCTCTAATTTTAATATATGTGCTGCTGGAGCAAGCATATGTTTCTCTTCTTAATTTTACATGTAATTGTGATTATGCAGCACTTTCTTTCTATGCCTGGCTTGTTTTGCCTTTGTTTGTCTATGCTAATGCATATACTACTTCATACAGAAAGAAAGATATTCTTCTGCTAAGGTAAACACTCTATCCTCTCTGTCCATTCCAGTAAAATATGGTCTATGAGACCTAGCAAAAGGCAGATGATGCTGAAAAGATAAAAAATTCTACCAGTGAAACACCTTCAGCAAAGTGGCTGGAGACAAAATTACCTAATAATAATAATAATAATAATAATAATAATAATAAAGGGGATGAGAAAAAAATTAGAAAAACGATACCCTTCATAACAGCCACAAACAATTATATCTTGGTGTAACTCTAATAAAGCAAGTGAAAGACTTACGTGAGAAGAACTTCAAGTCTTTGAAGAAAGAAACTGAAGAAGATATCAGAAGATGGAATGACCGCCCATGCTCATGGACCAGCAGGATTAATATAGTAAACATGGACATCTTACCAAAAACAATCTACAGATTTAATGAAATTCACATCAAAACTCTAACACAATTCCTTACAGACCTGGAAAGGGCAAGTCTCAACTTCCTATGGAAAAATAAGAAAAAACAGGATTGCAAAACAATCCTGTACAACAAAAAAACTTCTAGAGGTATCACAGTCCCTGATTTCAATTTGTACTATAGAACAATAATAATAAAAGTACTTCATGGTATTGACATGAAAAGACAGATTGATCATGGAATTAAATCAAGGACCCAGGAATAAACTCAAAGAAACACCTAAGGACACCTGATTATTGACAAAGAAATCAAAACCACAACAATGGAAAAAAAAAAACTGCATTTTCAACAAATGGTGCTGTTCTAACTGAATGTCAGCATGTGGAAGAATGCAAATAGATCCATAATTATCATCCTGCATAATACTCAAGTCCAAGTGGATCAGCAACCTCAAAATAAAACAGTATACACTAAGTCTAATAGAAGAGAAAGCAGCCTTGAACTCATTGATACAGGAAACAACTTTATGAACAGAACACCAACAGCTCAAGCACTAAGATCAACAATTAATAAATGGGACCTCATGAAACTAAAAGCTTCTGTAAGGCAAAGGACACTGTCAATAGGACAAAACAGAAGCTTACAAAATGGAACAGATCTTCACCAACTCTAATCTGACAGAGGGATAATATCCAAAGTATATAAAGAACACAAGAAATTAAACATCAGCAAACCAAATAATCCAATTAAAAAAATGGCATACAGAGCTAAACAGAATTCTTAACTGAGAATTCTTGAATGGACAAGAAATGTTCAATGCTGTTAGTCATCAGGGAAGTGCAAATCAAACAACTCTGAGATTCCATCTTACATCAATCACAATGGCCAAGATGAAAAACTCAAGTGACAGCACATGCAAGTGATGATGTGGAGAGAGGAGAACACTCCTCCATTGTTGACATCAGTGCAAACTTGTACAACCACTGTGGAAATCAAACAGGAGGTTTCTCAGAAAATTTGGAATATATCTACCTCAAGACCCAGCCACCATATCACCCCTAGGCATATACCCAAAAGGTGTTCCACCTTTCAATGAGGACATTTTCTCAACTATGTTCATAGCATCTTTATTTGTAATAGCCAGAATCTTGAAACAACCTACATGTCTCTCAACTTAAGAATGGATAGATAAATTTTGGTTCATTTACACAGTGTAATACTGCTCAGCTATTAAAAACAATGATATGCAATTTTCAAGCAAATGGGTGGAACTAGAAAATATCATCCTGAATGAGGTACCCAGATACAGAAAGACAAACATGGTATGTACTTGCTTATAAGTGAATCTTAGCCATAAAATATAGGATAACTATGCAAGATAACAACCCAGAGAGCAAAGAAGCTGGAGGCACTGAGGGGCCAAGGAGGATGCTTGAATCTCTCTAAGAGGAAATAAAACAGACATTTAAAGTAGATTGAGGGAGGGGCCAGGTGGGAGAGGGGGTGGGTATTAGGTATGGGGAAAGAGAGGAAGGAATGGGAGAGAGAACAGAAGTTGGTGGAGAGCATCTTTGAAACAGGCTTAGCTCCCAGGCATCTATGGGAGACTACCCTACCAGAGACTCCTAGCATCAGGGATTATGAAACCTGAAGTCTTTATCTCCAATAGCCAGCTGTGACTTCCAGTGAAAGGAGGAGGACACCAATCCATCCATAAAACTTTTGACCCAAATTTGTCCTACCTACAAGAAGTGTAGGGATTAAGATGAAGCAGAGATTAAGGGAATGACAAATCAATAACTGCACCAACTTGAGAGACACCCAGTAGAAGAGAGCCCACACCTCCATCACTTTTTTTCCCTTTTTTCTTAAATTTTTCATCAATTACACTTTATTCATTCTGCATCCCCCCATAAATGATAGTTTGCTCTGCTTGCGGGAAGGAACCTAGCATGACTGTCTTCTGAGAGGCTTCATCCAGTAGTTCATGGAAATAGATGCAGAGACCCACAGCTAAACAATAGGTGGAGCTCTGTAAGTCCTATGGAAGAATGGAAGAAAAATTTGAGGAGCTTGAGGGATCAAGGACAACACAATATGATCCACAGGAAAACTAACCTGGGCCTGTGGTGGATCAAAGAGACTGAAGGATCTACCAAAAAGCTTGTATTGGCTGGACCTAGGCTCCTTACACACATGTGTGAGGAGATGTGCAGCTTGTTCTTCATGTGTGCCCCCTAACAGTAAGAGTGGAGGCTGTCTCTGACTGTTGCCTGCCTCTGGATCCCTTTCACATATCTGAGCTGCCGTGTCTGGCCTCAGTGGGAGAGGATGTGCTTAGTATTGCTGTGACTTGAGAGCCATGCCATGGTGCAGTGTGTTGGCACCCCTTGGGTGTCTCTTGTTCCCTGAGAAGGAGAGGGAGGAATTGGGGAGTGGGAGATTTTCACCCAGCCCTGGCTCCTTAGTCTTTATTGGTGAAATAGCACAGTTTTGATTTTCATTCATTTATAACTATATGAAGCGCTGGCAATGTCTTCCTGCTCACTGTTGCAGTTTGAAAATAAAATGCCATTTCTACTCCCACCCAGGTGTGCATAGCATGTGTTTGAACACTTGGTCCCCAGTTGTTGGTCTTGCTCAGGAAGGCTATGCAACCTTTAAGAGGAGCATCGTGATAGAGGAAGAAAATCACTAGAAACTGGCTTTGAGGTCTTGTAGCCTGCCTCCATTTGCTGTACTCTCTCATTTCAGCTTCCTGAGTGTGAATACACTATGACACCCAACTCCATGCTACCGCCACCACTGCTTCCTTGCCTGCAACTGTGCCTTTCTAATTGTTTTGGATTCTGTTTCTGGAGTTTTAAGTCTATATAAAATCATTCTCGCCAAAGTTGTTTTTGTCAAGGTATTTTATTACAAAAGAAGAAATGGAACAAATATATTCATGAAATTTTCCGTGAGTGTTTAGACATGACTGCGTGTCTTGTCTATTACATAAAGTGCTACAGTGGCCAATTGCCAAGTAGATATCTCTTTGACATATTGTGTTTTTTCCCATTGGCTAGATACTAGAAGTGTGATGGTCTCTGTATCCTTCAGTTTTTGAAGAATATTTACACTGTTTTCTACAGTGGCAAAGACACTTTGTATCTCCTGACTACTCTACATTCTTAAACTTCCCTCTACGTTTGCATCAGCAGTGGTTAGCCATTATAACTCCGATACAGTCATTCTAAGAGGCGTTAAATGGTGCCCTTCACTGTGGTTGTGATTTGCATTTCCCTGATGGTTACTGATGTGAACACATGTTCATATACTTGTTAGCTACTTGTACTTTTTCTTCTTCTTTTTTTTTTATAAATTGCCTATTCAGATCTTTGCTCATCTTTTAATTGGGTTATTTGTTTGCTTCCTTTTGAATTGTTTGGGCTCCTTATATACTTTGGATTTGAATTGCTTATCAGATCAATGACTAACAAATATTTATTTTATTCTGTTCTGTTGAGTATTTCTTTAGTGTGTAATAGCTTATTGTTTGATTCATTCAATTCCCTCTTGTCTACTTTGAATTTTGATATGTATACTTTCACATTAATAGGAGACTATTGTGAACAATTATACCCGAGCAATGTAGCTGGCCAAGAACAAATACATAAACAGAATGTACCACACAGAGTCACGGAGAATGAACAGATAAATATGAAGTAAGGAGAAAGAAATAGGAATTCAAACCTGACAAAACAGAACAAAAGAAAACAAAAAAACCCTCCTACCTACCATTTTACTGTGTGGATACCGCAGCGCTTGCACACAATCATTGGTGTGCAGTCTTAATACCTATAATTAATGATTTTGTGAAGAAGTGTTAAGGCAGTGTTTTAGTGTAGTTAAGATTTTATCTTTCAGTGGAATAGTCATATGTCCAACACTGAAATGCTGTGTTACTCGTGCTATGGTTGAAGTGCTTCAAACTGCATTATTTTCATTAAAAGGTGTTTTATTTAATTGATTTCACAACCCATATATATAATATATGTCGTGTGCGTGTGTGAGTGAGTGTGTATGTATGTACATTCTTGCATATCAGGTGCTATTTTGCCACATGGAAGCTTGTGCAATATTTAAATCATAATAAATATATCTATAACCGAAATAGTTATCATTTCTATATGCTTTTTCTTTTAGTCTTGGTGTTTGGATGTTAGTCTCAATTTTGCTAGGCAAATGCTCTACAGCTAAGGTGTATATATGGCCTTCTCTTTAGCTTCTCCTTTTGAGACAAGCTCAAAATAATTCACTCCATTGACCATGAAAGCACTATATAAAGCTAAGGAAGATCCTGAGCGTATGCTCCTCTAGCCTCAGCCTACAAAGTAGCTGAGATCACAGTTCTGAAGCAGCAGTTATGGCTCTTTTATAGCTTTTTCAAATATACAATTTATTGTTGCTGTTGTTGTCATCATTATTATTATAGTTGCCCTAGTGTAAAAAAGCACTACAAACTTTTGGCTTCTATCTAGGTACAATTTAGCAGCAATCGACATATCTTTACATGTCTGCCTTCTACATTTTGGTAGCCATGATATGATTCTGAATTCCTATGAGAACAAGTCTTAAATTCTTTATAATGACAAGTTAATTAGCTTACTAATAATATCTGTGGTGGTTTGAATAGACGTAGCTCCCATAGACTCATGTGTGAATGCTGGGCGATATTGGGAGGTGTGGCCTTGTTGAAGAAAATAGGACTTTTTTGGAGGAGACATGTCACTAGGGTTAGGTTTTGAGGTCTAAAAAGATTAAGCCACTCCCAGTGTAGAATTCTGTTCCTGCTGCCTGTGATCCAGATGCAGAATGCCAAGCTCCTCCTTCAGCACCATGTCATTCCTGCCATCATGTTCCCCACCACAATGATAATGTACTGAACCTCTGAACTGTAATCTATCTCAACTAAATGTTTGCCCTTCTAAGAGTTGCCACGGTGTCTCTTCACAGAAATAGAACTCTACCTATAGACAATATCCAATACCATACATTTTGCTCATAATCTTTAGGACTGTTTTATAGGGTGTATGTCCCATGATATATCTTCCAATCATGAGTTGATTCACATTTTGAAAGTTGCATTTACTTGCTACAATGAAGAATGCTACAGTTTAACATGGAACATATCTCTGACATAGTGATATCATGTTTTAAAAATATACCAGCTAGTGAGACTTACTGAAAATTTTTATTTTAGACTTTATAATAGAGTTAGTATGTTTACGCAATGCAAGCATTAAGGTTTTCATTGTTAATAATACTATTTGCTTGTCTTTATTATAGTAAAAATTAGGTTTTCTTTTTCTAATTTTTACATTTGTTAGCCTTTGTGTATATGAGGAAGGGAGAAGAGAGGAGAGAAGAAGAAGAGAGAGAGAGAAGTCATATATACCACTTGTGAAATTTACAGAATGATTATAGGATCATTTTTCTCCTTTCATTGAAGAGCCAACTCAAGCCATCAAGCATGTTGGCCAGTGCCTTTACTATTTGAGCAATTCAGTGAAAAAATAAATTTTCTATTTTAAAAGTTACTGTCTACTTCTGTTGGGATGTGTTCTTTTTACCCTGTTTGTGAATAGTTTTGACCCAGTTCCTTCAGATATGTTTGATTTTCCTGTTATTTATCTGAAAGTCTCAGTGTATCTTTAGATGCACGTCCTCTTTTAGTCACAGGTTGTTGTTATAATCCTCTTTTTTTTTTTCCTGAACTAAATCGAGGTATTGTTGTAATAATATAGCTGCCATTTTCTTGTTTTGATCATTTATTAACTTGAGATACTGGTTTGAATAAATTTTGATTTATCTATTTTGTATTTGAACTATTAAATTATTAACAAAACCAAAGATTATGTAAATATATATATATTTAGTTAGTTAGTCATTTAATATTAGTTACAGTCTATTAACTTTGTATCCTGCTCCCTCATTCCCTCCCAATCCTACCTTCCCTCCCTCATCTCCTCCCTGCCTCTTTCCAAGTCCACTGATAGGGGAAGACCTCCTCCCTTTTCATCTGACCCTGGTTTATCAGGTATCTTCAGGACTGGCTGCAAAGTCCTCCTCTGTGACCTAGTAGGGCTGCTCCTCCCTCGGATGGGGGGAAGGTCAAAGAGCCTGCCATTGAGTTCCTGTCAGAAATAGTCCCTGTTTCCTTTACTACCGTATCCACTTGGATACTAAGCTACCATGGGCTATATCCAAGCAGAGGTTCTATGTTACATCCATACATGGTCCTTGTTTTGGAAATATAAGTCTCATAAAATACCTGTGCCCAGATATATTTGGTGGTCCTTAGGAGCTCCTGTCCTCTCCAGGTCATATTAACTCCCCCTTCTTTCTTAATTTTTTTTTGAAAATTTTATTTTTATTATTTTCTTAGGTATTTGTTGGGGATTTATTTCATATTTTCTATGATGTTTACAGCTGATTTGCTGTCTAGTCATTGCAGAGTCCTCTTCTCTTTGACTTTTCATGCTATCACTTATTTTTCAAGGTAGTTATTTTGTATATCACCATTTCTTTAATTTACAATTTTGTTTACAGAATATATATTTATTCATCCTTGTGTTTGTACTAATTGCCATGGACTAGTTTTCCATCAAATATTTTAGGAAGAGATGTCATTGGAACTGGAGTTTTTCATAGAGCCTGTAGATTACCCGTAATTTATATCTTCATTACGTTTGGTTTAATCAGTGTGCCTGAACATAAATACAAAAATGAAAACACATTTCAACTACTATTCATTCCATGTTAGATGGCTAGGTTTTTACAATTAACTAACTATTGTATAGCTACTAACTAGGTAACATTAAAATTAGTTTTGTATATGTTTTCTTTAAACAAAATTACAGGAGAATTGAGTATATGATGCCAACAGGCCTCATGCAAAAAACGAACTAGTTCTGTCATATTTCCTGGCCTCCAGAAGTTCATGGTTCATTCAGAAGTCTGGTAAGCACATTGTAACTAAGAGAGGAGGAGGACTGAGTGAGAAGGGACAGGACAAAAGCAGCCAGAGAAGGATGCACAGGGTGATCAGAACTGAGCTGAATCTCAATAAGAAAATTTAAAGTTCACCAGGCTGAGAACAGAAATGCATTTTCTTAGCAGTGGGAATGACAGGCACAAAGGCACAGAGGCATGATGGAGCATGGCGTGCTAGGGAAATAACAGCTGACCTTTCAGAGCAAAAGCAGAAACGTCAGGGGTGGAGAAAGGACTTGGAGATTAGTCTGGAAAAATAGATTGGGGTCAGATTTTGAAGACATTTGTACTGTGAGGCTATACATAACTCTGTAGGCAACAGGCCACCATTGAAATTTGAAATGGGCAAGTCGCATGTTCAAAGTTGTATTTCAGAAAACAACTGATGTCAAGATGATGGATGGACTGAAAGCTGTAAAGACCAGGAGGTACTGAAGTTTGTTTTTATCAGGAAAACAACAGATTTTGAGATGTCTGGAATAAACTCAACAAGTCTTGTGCTTCCGCTGTTGCCTCCTGTAGTGTAGTTCCAGAAAGGCTTGACATCGGTTGTGTTCTGGAACACAACTTTGGACGTGCGATTGGCCCATTTCATAATTTCAATGGTGGCCTGTTGACTACAAAATTATATGAGTCTCTCAGTACAGATGTCTTCAAAATCTGACACCAATCCATTTCTCAAAGTGAAAGACCAAGTCCCTGCAATCTACCTCACACAATGCCCTGTCACCTGCCTGACTTCTGTCCTTGCTGCTCTATGCACTGCTTCTCTCCTTCATCCCATTGTCCTCTCTGCTGATTCTCTTCTCCTACTTTACTGACTTTGTCTTAGATTAGTTCCCACACCATTGTAAAATCTTGGTTTGAATGTCATCTTTCCATGAAGAACTGTGCTGGACACTCTAATCTTGCAAATCTCTCTTCATCTGTCTTTTCTGGTCCAAGGCACCTGCTCCGTTTTCTATCCTAAAGTGCCACCCACACAATCATCATTTCATGTTTTGTGTCACTTCTTTCCTCTTGATAATTTAAGGCAGAAATGTTATATTTTGTCAAATGATATATGCAGAATTTTGTAGGACATAGTCTGGCACATTGCAAACACATGATAATTACTGTGTTTAATGAATGCAAAGATAAAGTTCTGAATATGGTAACATACTGACTAAGAGAATGGCTGATTTGCAAAGATTTAAGATGACTCAGTGGAGTTGTAGGCAGGACTTAGTATGGATAATCAGTGAGATAAAGCAATGAGTTCTTTACTATTTGCCTTTGCTGTATTGTCAGGAAACTGGAGTGTTTTACACAGTTGTATAAATATTGGCTGATGCTCAGTATCTAGTAGATACTTTATATATTTTCCTTATAAGAGAATAACATACAGAAATGAATAGAGAAGAAAAGAGACACAGAAAGAGAAAAGTTTAGAGAAGGGTTTCTCAACCTTCTTATTGTTGCAACACTTTAATACAGTTCCTCAGGTTGTGGTGACCTCCAACCATAAAATTATTTTCATTCCTATTCAATCACTGTAATATTGTTATTGCTATGAATTATAATATAAACATTTGTATTTTCTGATGATCTTGGTAAACCTCTGTAAAAGAGACTTTAGAATCTAAAAGAGTTGTTACCCACAAGTTGAGAACCACTGGGTTAGACAGAATCTCTCAGAATTCTTTCAATTCCAATAAATATTATTAGTTGGCTAAACAGAACACTCATTATTTTCTGATTTGTGTGTAGTTCAAACTATCATCTACTGTTTTTATTTTACTTACTATCGACTCCCATCCTTGTGGCATGGTTTCTGAGTCCTCAGCTGTTTCTTGGTGTCCTTGGATATTTTGGTCCAGAGGCCATCCATACAGAGCTTCTAGGTTGTCACTAAAAGACAGTCAGAGATGGAAGGGTCATTATTTGTAATTTTTTTCCTTGAATGGCTGGGAGGGATCCTGCTTACCCCTACATTGGAACAAACCAGGATATTTCATGGTGACTATTAGAAATCAGACTCTGAGGCACTCAAGTTCCTCATTAGAAGACGTTTAGTCAAAGCTCATTCTTTACCAAGTATTTTCAAATCACATTTGAGTGAATTCACAGATGCAGAACCCATGGCACAGAGGGCTGGCTATAGCTATCTTACAGCAGTTGCAACTTTTCCACAAGAGCCAGGCTTCTAAACTGTGTACTCTGAAATGTCCCTCCAAGAAGAAAAAGCAAACTCTTTCAGCTTTGGACTCAGGAGAACTATTGTCAACTTGAGTTTGTACCTTAATCCAGTTATTTAACTCTACTAGGAATCAGTTTCTTTATTTGCAAAATGAGGCCACTATGCAAAACACTGTAATGACAAAATGCACTCACACTGACTATTGTAAGTTACAATCAAGGACTAAGATACTATCACTGATCTAAAAAAATAAGAATGGAGGACAGAGACTCTAGTGAGGAAACTGTTGCTATTTTATCCTCAGAAAACTGTACTCACCTATCCAAGAATAATTAGTTTTATAAGCTTTAAAGCAAATATTTTTGTTTCGCTGTTACTGAATGGATTACCACACTTTCATTTTTGTAACATGAATGACCTTGAGTCATAAACACTAGAAGATTCCATTCAGCTCTATGCTGGACAATATCTAGGTATTTCTCGACTAGAGATGCCACCAATTTTTGCCGTTCTAAAGAAGCTGTGTGTTTTAGACGCATCAGGCAAGAGTAGAGGTCTAAACAAAAAGGGGGAACTGTAGAGAGCTGCGGAATGCTATGCCTTAAAGATGGAGCTGGTTTCCGCCTTCCACCTTCCCGATGGTGAGTGCTCTCTGTCACGAACAACTCCACATTTGGCTAAGGCCGAGGATCTGGCTTGCTTCCATGTATGTGGACCTATCTGCATTGCCCCCGTGGCACTCCTGGGTTGGCTACCCAGAGGCTATTTAAGCTGTGGGCTGGCTTTCCCCGGGGTCCGAGGATTGTTCAATGTTCCTGAATAAACTGCATTGAAAAAAAAAAAAAAAAAGAAGCTGTGTGTTAAAGATTTGTTGATCAGTCTAATTTCAGCTTTATGGTACTTTCCAGAATATGCAATGAGAAGCCTCTAGGGAAGCAATATTGATGATATTCTTCCTAATTCAGACTTAAATTTGGTTTCTATTTTGATTACACATTTGGAAATTTCCATAAGCAACAGTATATTTATTTTCATATGATACCCACTCTGGTAGTATCAAAGTAAATTAGGAATAGACATAAGCAATAACTTACAGAGACTATGTTTCAGCATTTTGGTAAAGCCATGCACCCCTCAATTTAATGAAAAAAATAAAATTAAAATGTTCTGACTTGTGAGCTTTGGAAAACATGCTAAACACAGGTTATATTTCACCATTAGAAGCTTTCAAACCTTTCATATACAATAGCCTGCACCTACTTGTACAAAATTGCCTTGAGTATTGAAGTTTGAAAATCTCAAATCAGTCACATCAAAGCTAAGATTCATCCTGATTTAAATGTTGTACTGTGGTTAAATCCAAATTAACCCTTTGTAGTAAGAATACTGTGAATTTGGTGCTGGAACCCCTTCGTATTTTTCACTCAAAGTTACATCTCCTTTTGATAGTGGTGTGTGTGTAAAAATATTTCTGTCCTTTTGTAATTATTTTTAATTACACAAAGTTGGGTCTGTCTATATTTTTAAAACAAATTTGTACAGGTTCTTAAAAGAGACTGGAGAGGTTTATGGTGATCAGTAAGCTGGATATATTTACATTTATTCCTCTTGTGGTAGATAGTTAGTACCTCAGTATCCATTTTTCTCTCATGACTCTACCAAGAACTACATTAATTTTCAGACATGAACTATGACATAGTTTTGAGGACTTGATCTAATAAAATATTTGTATAATGATCACATCAGTTTGGTAAAATAAAGCCAAAAAACAAAAAACAAACAAACAAAAAACCAAAAAACAGTGGTTCACTATTCAGCTACATGAGTCAGGAATACAGCAGATACAATGATAGTAACTAATCAACGTGAAACTTTAGCAGGTTTTTCAGGGATACAAAGCACATACATAAACATAGTAAGGGCAACATACAACAAACCTATAGCCAACATCAAACTAAATGGAAAGAAACTTAAATCAATCCCACTGAAATCAGGGACAAGGCAAGGCTGCCCAAGCTCTCCACATTTCTTCAACATAGTACTGAAAGTCCTAGCTAGAGCAATAAGACAACTCAAGGAGATCAAGCGGATACAAATCACAAAGGAAGAAGTCAAAGTATCACTGTTTGAAGATGATATGATAATATATATGAGTGACCCCAAAATTTCAATCAGAGAACTCCTTCAGCTGACAAATACCTTCAGCAAAGTGGCTGGATAGAAAATTAACTCAAAAAATCAGAAGTCCTCCTGTATACCAAAGAAAAAAGGGCTGAAAAAGAAATTAGGGAAACAACACTTCATAATAGCCACAAATAATATAAAGTACATTGGTGTAACTCTAACCAAGCAAGTGAAAACCTGTATGACAAGAACTTAAGTCTCTGAAGAAAGAAATTGAAAAAGATATCAGAAGATGGAAAGATCTCTCTATGTTCGTGGATTGGTAGGATAAACATAGTGAAAATGGCCATCTTACCAATTCTCATCAATTCTTTACAGACCTTGAGAGAACAATTCTCAATTTCATATAGAAAGACCAAAAAAAAAAAAAAAAAAAAAAAAAAAAAACCAGAAAAGCTAAAACAACCCTGAACAATAAAAGGTCTTCTGGAGGTATATCCATTCCTGATCTCAAGCTGCACTATAGAGCAACAGTAATAGAAACTTTAGCATGTTTTTCAACATATTTTTGTAAGGATTCAAATCTCTATAAATTAGCAAATGCTGGCTATTGTCTTTTCAAGATATTTAACAGATGCTGTTAAATAAGCCATTCACAGTAATGCATGCTATTTTAATAAACCATATTGTTTTTCTGCAGTGTGGAGTCTTTAGAGCTGAAGAACTCAAGCATACCTTTAGGAAGTGACAGCATAGTTAAGCAGTAGGGTCTATAAATTTTCCAGTTTTGTTTTCTTCATTTGTCTGTTTTTTTTTTTCTTTAGATATTAGACAACAGTGGGAACTTCAGATTCTAACATAAATTTAAAACTTTTGTTTTCACATTCATTTATTTTTATTCCAAAGGCAGACATCTATGTGTAATATACACTTTTCCTAGATGAATTTTGGGTTGTTACGATTTTATCCAAATGCCCAGAAGCTTACCCATTCTTTAGCACTCTAATAAAAGAATGTGTGTTAGAAATGACACATTCAAAATAAAATATCACAAATGTGATCTTTTTTGTGATCATTGTATATTTCTCACAGCCTTCATCGGTGTTAGGAGGCATGCAACGAGAAAATTGCCAAGAACCTGTGTTCCTAAGAGGCATCCGTTTATTGTCCATAAAACTGATGAACTATTTTCATTTTCTATTTGGGATGACAGCCAAATGCCCTGCTGGGCTTCATCTTCTTTGTGGTGCCATATTGTTTGCCTTCACTGGGCACACTAACCATGGATATACCTTTTGTTTGATTAGAAACTAAAGGAAAAAGGTTTTGTAACTTTTCTTCTTTAGTTTTTAAATGGAGAACTTGCTTTATTTAAATAGAAATTGAGTAAAATGTTGACTGAATAAAGAAAGAATAAAGCAGTTTATAGGTTAACTTGTTGAAAGTAGTTTTAAGTCAAGTAGAGAACTAATGTGTGGGGTGATCAATTTGATGATTAGATTTCTCTAAACATTCTACAACATAAACCTGTACCAAAACATCATTGCACACCAATATTATACACAAGATTCTTCCACAAGGCATGCTGGGGTTGGCTACCCAGAGGCTATTTTAAGCTGTGGGCTGGCTTTCCCCAGGGTCAGAAGATTGTTCAAGGTTCCTGAATAAACTGCATTGAGAAGAACAAAAAAAAAAAAAAAAAAAAAAAAAAAAAAAAAAAAAAAGATCAGCAAGAAGGAGAGGAGGACCTCCCCTATCAGTGGACTTGGGGAGAGGCATGCATGCAGAAAGGGGGGGAGGGTAGGACCGGGAGGGGAGGAGGGAGGGGCTTATGGGGGGATACAAAAGGAATAAAGTGTAATTAATAAAAGTTAAATAAAAAATTTAAAAAAAAACATAGTGACCAAAACAAATAAGAAAAAAAAAAGAAAAAAATTATAGATACAAGTATATACCACCTAAATATCAGTGCTTTACAGTGTATATAATTTATAATAAAGGAGAGATATTAACCAGAAGAAATGGCCCTGGGAGATCTGAAGTTCTCTTCTGTCCTTAGGAACATGCAAATAACCCACAGAGACACATACTCATTCACATAATTAAAAAGAAAAAATCTGAAAATTGGAAATAATGTTTGGTCAGTAGTTTCACTGGATGACTTATAATTTTACTTTTGATGGTTTAGACATATAATTCTGAGAAGTAACCAACTTGGCCAACTTGGTCTGAATGATTTGATATAGATACTTTTAGTTGCTTAGTATGCCAAAAAATGTAACAATTAATAAATTTAAATAATTTTTTACATAAATGTTGCTTTTAATTTAAACAGCATTGTATTAATCAATTCTATGGAGTCTACCGTAACTTCCTGTCTTTTTTCTCTCTTACCTCTGCTGCGGATGAGGAAATAATTTTTGCCTCCTGGGGAACAGCAAGCTATAATAATGTGAATATTATTTTGTTTCTCTTGAAGAAAGCATCCCAGTAGACTCACAGTGTTCTTTGCAGCTATCTGTGACCCGAATGTAGAAGATATTTATTCTTTTCAAAGATATGATGGTATCTGTTCTGCTCCATGAGACCTGTTAGTTGTTCAACATAAAGCCAGAGGCATTTATTTAAAGAAAGGGAAGCAGATGCCTTCAGATTATCAATTGTTCTGGCATTAGTGATCCAAAGTATTATATAGCTTTTCTTGGGTCGTTAGGTAACCGTGTAGAAAGGAGAAGAAGAGTATTAATGTTGGGAATAATTTGTTCCTAACTGGAAGCCTGCAAGCATGGTGGCTTGAGCGCTGCAGTGGCCAAGAAGTGCAGGATTCCCATGTGATGCATGGTGCAGCTGATGAGGGTTTACGGACATTTCTGCAGAAGGCTGCTGCAAGTGTAAATTAATCTGACTCTGGAAGGATCATGCCAGTCACTGGCAGCTTTAATTATAGATCAGAATAAAATCTTGCTCTACAAATTTGTTCAACCAGAGAACTGTAGCAGGGACACAAGTTTGTTTAAGTTCTTTAATTATTGACTGTCAGGATTTGTGACACATGTGTGCCTCAACCTGCGAACACTAATAAGAATGATACAGCTTCGTGTTAGTGGCAATAAACAAACAAGGTAATTAAGAAATACAAGAAAAATGAAACCACCATGAACTCACAAAACTACACATTCATTTCCATGCAATGAATTTGCAAAGTAAAATGATAAAAAACAAACATCAGTTAGCAGGAGCATTTGATGGATCCCATTAAAAGCAAGACTGATACATCACTAGATTTTTTTTTTTTGGTATTCTTAAAATCAAAATAAAACCAAAGATGCTCTAATTCAGTCCTTGCTAACTAGCTCAATTCAGAGACTGCTTGAATTTCAAGGTAACTGCTGTGTGCGTATCTAACAGTAGCACATTTGCACTTAATGAGACACATATGAATCTCTAGCCTTTATTTGGAGTTTAGGAAAGCATCAACCTTGAAAGGCACATCTGTTGTCTTCTTAGAACGAGAAATTCCTCCCTCCTTGCTATCAACTGTAGAAGCAGAATTCTCTAGGGAAAAAAAAAAGCTTAATGTACTTCATGAAGTATCTTTGATTATTTTCTTTTCCTTTGGATGATAAGCTTTAATCTAGTATTTGATCAGTTAAAATAATCCTAAATAAATAGCAGATAAAAAGCTAATTGAAAAGATTCTTTCACAGAGGAAAGTGCAATGAGACGAGATGCCTACACTGCTGTCATATGCTTAAAGTGGTTCTTATTTCCTTTGATGAACTGCTGAAAAAATATTAATTAACCTCTTTCCTCAATAAGGAAGAATGCATCCTCTCATTCCTTATGAATTTTTGAATGAAAACGAGTTGAACTATACACCCCTTTCATCACATTTGTTAAGAAGTTGTGTAGAAGTTGGGGAGGTGGCTCTGTCTGTAAAGCACTTTTACACATAATGAGGACATGAGTTCTAACCCCAGAAAGTGTGCAAAAATAATGCGCATAACTGCCATGTTCTTAGTTCCCTGTGTGTATAAACCCATCACCATGCAGGTGAGAACAAGTGTATCTTTGTGGTTCTCAGGCCAACTATTGTATCTGAATTGGTAAATTTCAAGTTCGGGGACCTTGAGATAGCTAATCTCAAGATCAAAACCAAAAAACAGGGAAGAGTGACTGAGGAAGAACAATATGGAGCCCTGGCCTCTGCATTTGTCCTCCTCAACAAATGCACAGGCATATGAACACATATATACATGCTCAGAAGATTTTCAGGTATCAAGGCCTTGACTTCTGTGTGGTGAAACAATTTTTAACAAAGGTTAATAATGTGAACCTAAAATCTCTAATGATAAGGATTGATTCAGAAGACGTGTAAGGTGTCTCTTTCAGTTACAATATTAAAACATTCTGCAAAACACTACACCCCGGTGAAGGGGCCTGACTAGAGTCTCTAGAAATGCCTGCATGTATAAACAAAACTTACCTCAGTGGTATGGATGCATGAGGCAGATGAATTTGCCTTAAACTTTTCACTTTAAAGACATGAAAGCCATACTTCCAGGTCAGCGGTTCTCAACCTTCCTAACACTGTGACCTTTTAATACATTTCCTTATGCTGTGGGGACCCCCAACTAAAAAATTATTTTCACTGCCACTTCATACCTGTAATTTTGTTACTGTTATGAATCATAATGTAAATATCAGATATGCAGGGTATCTATATATGATTCCTGTGAAAGGGACCTTCAACTCCCTACAGGGGTTGTGACCCACAGGCTGTGAACTGTTGATCCAGATAGATGGTGTATAGACCTTCATGGTTGGTTTTGAGATGCCTGAGACCCCTTTAGAATTTTTTTCTCTTTTTTTATTGTTTATTATTATTAGTTACATTTTATTAACTCTGTATTCCAGCTGTATCCCGCTCCCTTATTCCTTCCCAATCCCACTTTCCCTCCCTCAGCTTCTCCCTGCTCCTTTCTAAGTCCACAGTTTGGTGAGGACCTCCTCCCCTTTCATCTGATCCTGTTTTATCAGGTATCTTCAGGACTGGCTGCAAAGTCCTCCTCTGTGGCCTAGCAGGACTGCTCCTCCCTTGGTGAGTAGGGTGGTCAAAGAGCCTGTCATTGAGTTCCTGTCAGAGATAGTCCTTGTTCTCCTTACTATGAGAAACCAATTGGTTATTGAGCTACCACAAGCTTCGTCCGAGCAAAGTTTCTAGGTTATCTCCATACATGGTCCTTGGTTGGAGCAACAGTTTCAGAAAAAAAAAAAAAAAAAACCTGTGCCTAGATATATTTGGTCCTTGTGGGGCTCCTATCCTTTCCATGTCATACTAACCCCCCTTCTGCCAAAGGTTTGGTTATGAGTCTTAGTATCTGTTTTGAAACTCTGCTTTCAGATGCCTTCTGCGGTAGACTCCTGTCATACGTCTATGCACATTTTTTTTGTCTTTCTAAGTAAGGATTTATCATCTTACCTTGTCTCTGCTTTCTTGTTATCTTCTTTAGGTGTATAGGCTTCATTATGTTTATCATATCTTGTAGGTCTATATAAGCAAGTATATACCATGTTTGTCTTTCTCCTTCTGGGATACTTCACTCAGAATGATCTTTTCTAGATCCCACCATTTGCCTGCAAATTTCATGATTTCCTCATTTTTGATTGCTGAGTAGCATTCCATTGTGTAAAAATACCACAATTTCTGTATCCATTTCTCTGTTGATGGACATCTGGGTTGTTTCCAGGTTCTGGCTATTACAAATAAAGCTGCTACAAACATGGTTGAGCAAATGTCCTTTTTGTGTACTTGAGCAAATTTTGGGTATATACCTAGCAATGGTATAAGCTGGGTCTTGAGGAAGTGTTATTCCTAATTGTCCGAGTATGCACCAGATTGACTTCCAAAATGGTTGTAGCAGTTTACATTCCCACCAGCAATGGAGGAGGGTTCCCCTTTCTCCATAACCTCTCCAGCATGTGTTGTCACTTAAGTTTTTCATCTTGGCCATTCTGATGGGTATAAGGTAAAATCTCAGGGCCGTTTTGATTTGCATTTCCCTGATGGCCAATGAGGTTGAGCATTTCTTTAAGTGTTTCTCTGCCATTCGATATTCCTCTATCGAGAATTCTCTGTTAAGCTCTGTTCCCCATTTTTTAATTGGATTACTCGTGTTTTTTTTTTTTTTTTTTTTTTTTGCTTTTCAGCTTCTTTAGCTCTTTATATATACTGGATATTAGCCCTCTGTCAGATAAAGTGTTGGTGAAGATTCTTTCCCAATCTGTAGGCAGTCGTTTTGTTTTGATGACAGTGTCTTTGCTTTACAGAAGCTTTTCAGCTTCATGAGGTCCTATTTATTGATTGTTGCTCTTAGAGCCTGTGCTGTTGGTGTTCTGTTCAGGAAGTTGTCTCCTGTGCCAATGAGTTCTAGGCTGTTCCCCACTTTTATTTCTAACTGATTTAGAGTATCTGGTTTTATGTTGAGGTCTTTGATCCACTTGGACTTTAGTTTTGTGCAGGGTGATAAATATGGATCTATTTTCATTTTTCTGCATGTAGACATCCAGTTGGACCAGGAACATTTGTTGAAGATGCTGTCTTTTTTTCCATTGAATGGTTTTGGCTGCTTTGTCAAAAATTAAGTATTCATAGGTACGTGGGTTTATTTCTGGGTCTTCTATTCGGTTCCATTGATCCTCCTTTCTGTTTCTATGCCAATACCATGCAGTTTTTATTACTATTGCTCTGTAGTACAGCTTGAGATCGGGGATGGAGATACCTCCAGATGATCTGTTGTTGTATAGGATCGTTTCGGAGATTCTGGGTTTTTTGTTTCTCCATATGAAGCTCAGAATCTTTTTTTTTTTTCAAGGTCTGTAAAGAACTGAGTTGGTATTTTGATGGGAATTACATTGAATGTGTAGATTGCTTTTGGCAGGATGGCCATTTTCACTATGTTAATCCTACCAATCCATCAGCACAGGAGATCTTTCCATCTTCTGATATCGTCTTCAATTTCTTTCTTCAGAGACTTGAAGTTTTTCTCAACCTTTAGAAATTTAAAGTTTACTTTTTTCTCTCATGGCTATATTATCAGTGTCTTTTGGTAGGCTTTGAATTGAGTTGGTTTACCACAATATCCTCTTTCTCATTTCTATTATTTTCTTGAGAATTTTGTACATTTTGCTAATATTCCACCTCTTCACCCACTCCTCCCAGTTCTGTGCTCCTTTCCTTATCCTCCCACATTTCTCTCCCATCTCTCTCTCTCTCTCCTTTTTTCCTCCATCCAATAGAGTGTGTGCTGCCAATATACTGTTGAATATGTTGCCTTGTTGCCTTCACTGGAGGTTGATCGTGCCCAGGAAATTACTAAAAACAGAAAGGCATGAAAAGGAACTCTGCTTCCCAAGGTACTGAGGACACACACAAATTATCATATTACATAGGGACATTTGTTATTAATTTCTTTAGAGGAAAATTCTAGTTCTGTTCTGCCAATCTTAATGAGGTCTAACAAGCTTTGCTTGGATTGCATTGTTTAGTCCTTTAATTAGAAACAAGGGTAGAAAATGGAAGGAAACAAACAAATGGCAGAGTGGAGATTTGTCTTCTTTTTTTTGTTTTGTTTATAAAAGCAATAAAGCAATAGAAAAGACATATTTTACTCATTTCTGCACTATATTTTTGTTTGTTTCAGGCAGGAAAAAGAATAAGCAGAGGCAATCTGACCACACTAAATGAGGGCTAATGTGCTCAAAAGATTGAAGGATCACTGTGGTCATACTTCTGAACTTTAAAAAGAAAGATTTTAAAGATTTATTCTTTTTTGTTTATGTATCTTTGTATGTTTCTTTCTTTTTGTGTATTACCTGTGTAAGTGGGTTTCTGCAGAGGACTGAAAAAGGCCTTGGGTCCCCTTTGAAAATGAAGCTACAGGTTCTTATTGAGTTGGTACATGTTACTTGGATGCTGGGAACTGAATTCAAGTCCTCTGCAAGAGCAGTGAGCACATTTAATTTCTCAGACATTTCTTAAGATCTGCCCTTTTACAAGACTTCCTCGAGTAATCATCCAGTTTTGACGGTACTTTAGAAATGTTTTAAATAATAAGCATGTCAAATAAACACATCTGAATACTGAACTTAACTGCAACGACATCTTTATTTATTTTAAGTTTTAAACATATTTAATCACCAACAATTATGCATTTTAAGGCCCACAGTGTAAGGATGTATTATATGTATATAATGTATACAAATCAACTCCAAATTCATGAGCATCCACTCATGTGTAAATAGATATAAAAGACACTAAAAGGTGTGCTTTTATGAGTATAAGTGATCTGTTACTGTTAACCACAGTCATCTCCTCTACTAGATGTTAATGTACTTAAAAAAACTCTTTTATTTATGTTTCTTATCTATTTTTCTCCCTACTCCACCCCAAACCCCTCCAACACTTCAATACCAGGCTAAGTAACATATCAGAATCACACTATAATTCTCAATAGAAACTTTGAAAGCCAGAAGGTCCTGGGCAGATCTCACACCCAGGAAAGCAGAGGATATAGATAACTTCACACACACAAAAAGCACTGAAACACTGTCACACCACCAACTCCACAATGAAAAGAACTAACAATCCTTGGTCACTATTATTTATCAACATCAATGGACTCTACTCTCTAATAAAAAGACACAGACTAACAGAATGTTTGCGGAAACAGGATCCAACATTCTGTTGCATCCAAGAAACACTCTTCTGTACAAAGATAAACACTACCTCAGAGTAAAGAGCTTGAAAAATGTCTTTTTATTTTTTATTTTTTTATTTTCAAGCAAATGGACCCAGAAAACAAGCTGGGGTGGCTGTCCTAATATCCAATAAAGTACACTTTCATCCAAAATTAATCAAAAAAGATGAGGAGGGACACTTCATTCTCATAAAAGGAAAAATCCACCAGGAGGACATCACAATTCTGAACATCTATGCCCCAAATACAAGAGCACCTACATTTGTAAATGAAACATTATTAAAGCTTAAATCATGCATCAATCCCAACGCCTTAATAGTGGAAGACTTCAAAACCCACTCTCACCAAGGGACAAATCAGCTAGACAGATTTATGTTTTTTTTGTTTGTTTGTTTGTTTTTTTAGGTGTTTTTTTTTCTTTTCTTTTCTTTTATTTTATTTTTTTTTATCAGTTACATTTTATTAACTCTGTATCCCAGCCGTGTCCCGATCCCTCATTCCCTCCCAGTCCCTCCCTCCCTCCCTCCCTCATCTCCACCATGCCCCTTTCCAAGTCCACTGATGGGGGGACCTCCTCCCCATTCATCTGATCCTGTTTTATCAGGTATCTTCAGGACTGGCTGCAAAGCCCTCCTCTGTGGCCTAACAGGACTGCTCCTCCCTTCGGGGGTGGGGAGACCAAAGAGCCAGTCATCGAGTTCCTGTTAGAAATAGTCCCTGTTCCCCTCACTTTGGGAAACCAATTGGTTACTGAGCTACCACAGGCTACATCTGAGTGGAGGTTCTAGGTTATATCCATACATGGTCCTTGGTTGAATGTCAGTCTCAGAAAAGACCCTGTGCCCAGATATATTTGGTCCTTGTGGAGCTCCTATCCTTTCCCCATCAGACTAACTCCCCTTCTTTCTTATGATTCCCTGTACTCTGCCAAAGGTTTGGTCATGAGTCTTTGCTTTGAAAACACTGCTAGTTAGAGTCTTTCAGATGCGCTCAGTAGACTCCTGTCATACGTTCAATGCACATCCCATCTTAGACAGATTTATGTAATGACACTTACAGAGGTCCTAAATCAAATGGACCTAATAGACATCTGCAGAACTTTTAACCCAAACTCAAAAAAGTATACCTTCTTTTAAACACATCATGGAACCTTCTCAAAAATTGACCAAATAGTCGGGTACAAAGTAGGCTTCAACAAATATAAAAAGATCAAAATAATCCCTTCTATCCTATCAGACTACCATGGTCTAAAACTAGACCTTAACAACAACAGAAATAACAAAAAGCCTATATACACATGGAAACTAAACAACTCTCTACTCAGTGACAGCTTGGTCAGGGAAGAAATGAAAAAAGAAATAAGAGACTTCCTAAAATTCAATGAAAAACAAAGGCACAGTGTACCCAAATTTATGGGACAAAATAAAAGCGTGCTAAGAGGAAAGTTCATAGCACTAAGTGCCTCCAGAAAGAAGTTGGAGACATTTCATACAAGTAACTTAACAGCACATCTAAAACCCTAGAAAGAAAAGAAGCAGACACACCCAAGAGGAGCAGACAGTTGTAAATAATCAAACACAGAGCTGAGATTAATGAATTAGAAATAAAGAAAACAACACAAAGAATCAATGGGACCAAGCACTGGTTCTTTGAGAAAATCAACAAGCTAGACCAACCCTTAGCACACTAACTAAAAGGCAGAGAGAAACTATCCAAATCAGCAAAATCAGAAGTGAAAATGTGGACATAACAAGAGACACTGAGAAAATCCAAAGAATTATTAGATATTGTTACAAAAGCCTATATGCCACAAAATTTGAAAATCTAAATAAAATGGACAACTTTCTTGATAAATTCCATTTACGAAAATTAAGTCAAGATCAGGTAGAAAGATCGAATAGCCCTATATCCCCCAATGAAATAGAAGCAGTCATCAAAATTTCTCTTCCAATAATAGCCCAGGGCCTGATGGTTTCAGCACAGAATTCTACCAGATCTTCAGAGAAGAGCGAACTCCAATTCTCTTAATATAGAAACATTACCAAACTCATTCTATGAAGCCACAGTCATCTTGATACATAAACCACACAAAAACCCAACCAAAAAAGAGAACTACAGACCTATCTGTCTTATGAACATTGAAGCAAAAATACACAATAAAATACTTCCAAACCGAATCCAAGAATACATAAAAATAACATCCAACTTGACCAAGTAGGTTTCATCCCAGGTATTCAGGGGTGGTTCAATATATGGAAATCCATCAGTGTGATCCACCATATAAACAAACTGAAGGAGAAAAACCAAAGAAAATATACAGCAAGCTTATAGCCAACATCAAATTAATTGGAGATAAACTTAAATCAATCCCACTGAAATCAGGGACAAGGCAAGGCTGCCTACTCCCTCCATATCTCTTCAACATAGTACTTGAAGTCCAAGCTAGAGCAATAAGACAACTAAAGGAGATCAAGGGGATACAGATCAGAAAAGAAGAAGTCAAAGTTTCACTATTTGCAGATTATATGATAGTATACGTGAGTGGCCCCAAAATTTCAACCAGAGAACTACTTCAGCTGATAAACACCTTCAGCAAAGTAGCTAGGTAGAAAATTAACTCAAAAAATCAGTAGCCCTCTTAAAAGGTTACGGCTGAGAAAGAAATTAAGGAAACTACACCCTTCACAATAGCCACTAATAACATAAAGTACCTTGGTATTACTCTAACCAAACAAGTAAAAGACCTGATTAAAAAAACAAACAAACAAACAAAAAAAAAAAACTTCAAGTCTCTGAAGAAAGAAATTGAAGAAGATATCAGAAGATGGAAAGATCTCCCATGCTCATGGATTGTTAAGATTAACATAGTGAAAATGGCCATCTTACCAAAAGCAATCTACAGATTCAATGCAATAACCACCAAATACCAACACAATTCTTTAGAGATCTTGAAAGAAAGAAAGAACATTTTTCAACTTCATACAGAAAAACAAAAATCCCAGAATTGCCAAAACAATCCTATGCAACAACAGATCATCTGTAGGTATATCCATCCCTGCTCTAAAGTTGTACTACAGAGCAATAGTACTAAAAACTGCATGGTACTGGCACAAAATGGTGGATCAATGGAATGGAATGGAAGACCCCGAAATAAACCTATACATCCATAGATACCTGATTTTTGACAAAGAAGCCAAAACCATACAATGGAAAAAAGACAACATCTTCAACAAATGGAGCTGATCTAACTGGATGTAGAAAAATGCAAATAGATCCATAGCTATCATCTTGCACAAAACTAAAGTCCAAGTGGATCAAAGAACTCAACATAAATCCAGACACACTAAATCTGTTTGAAGAAAACGGGGGAAGAGCCTTGAACTCAATGGCACAGGAGACACCTTCGTAAACAGAACACCAACAGCACAGGCTCTAAGATCAACAAACAATAAATGGGACCCCATGAAACTGAAAAGCTTCTGTAAGCAAAGGAGACTATGGTCAGAACAAAACAGCAGCCGACAGATAGGGAAAGTATCTTCACCAATCCTATTATCTGACAGAGGGCTAATATCCAAAATATATAAAGAACTCAAGAACTTAAAAAGCAATCAATCAAGTAATCCAATTAAAAAATGGTGAACAGGGCTAAACAGAATTCTCCATAGAGGAATATCAAATGGCAGAGAAACACTTAAAGAAATGTTCAACCTCATTAACCATTAGGGAAATGCAAATCAAAACGGCCCTAAGATTTCACCTTATACCCATTAGAATGGCCAAGATGAAAAACTCAAGTGATAACACATGCTGGAGGGGTTGTGGAGAAAGGGGAACCCTCCTCTACTGCTGGTGAGATTGTAAACTTGTACAATCATTCTGGAAATCAATCAATCCACCATTCTGGCACTTTCTCAGACAACTATAAATAGCACTTCCTCAAGATCCAGCTATACCACTGCTAGGCATATATCCAAAAGAGGCTCAAGTACACAATAAGGACATTTGCTCAACATTTGCTCATGTTTGTAGCAGCTTTATTTGTAATAGCCAGAAGCTGGAAATAGGCCAGATGCCCCTCAACTGAAGAATGGATGCAGAAATTGTGGTACATCTACACAATGGAGCATTACTCAGCAATGAAAAATAAGGAAATCATGAAGTTTTCAGGTAAATGGTGGAACTTGGAAAGGATCATCCTGAGTGAGCTGTCCCAGAAGCAGAAAGACTCACACGGTATATACTCACTCATATAGACATATAACAAACATAGGATAAACCTACTAAAATCTGTACATCTAAAAAAACTGATCAAGAGAGAGGACCCTGACTAAAATGATCAATCCACATGCTGAAAGGCAAAGAGGAAGGACATCAGAAGAAGAAAACAGGAAACAACCTAGAAACCTGCTGTAGAAGTCCTCTGAAAAACTCTGCCTTGCAGACTATCAAAGCAGATGCTGAGACTTATGGCAAACTGTTTAGCAGAGTGGATGGAATCTTATGTAAAAAGTGGAAAACAGTAAGATCTGGAGAGGATAGGAACCCCACAAGGAGAGCAACAGAACCAGAAAATTTGAACACAGGGGTCTTCCCAGAGACTCATACTCCAACCAAGTACCAGGCATGGAAATAACCTAGAACCCCTGCACAGATGTAACCCATGGCAGTTTAGTGTCCAAGTGGGTTACATAGTAATGGGAAGAGGGACTGCCTCTGACATAATCTGATTGGCCTGTTCTTTGATCACCTCCCCCTGAGTGGGGAGCAGCCTTACCAGGCCACAGAAGATGACAATGCAGCCACTGCTGATGTGATCTGATAGACGAAGATCAGAAGGAAGGAGAGGAGGACCTCCCTTATGAGTGGACTTGGGGAGGGGCATGTACAAAGTAGGGGGAGGGGGAGAGGGTGGGACTGAGAGGGGAGGATGGGGGGCTTATAGGGTCTTATGAATAAAGTGTAATTAATAAGAAAATTAAATTAAAAAATAAAATAAAGAAATGCTCAACTTCATTGACATCAGGGAGATGCAAATCAAAACAACCCTGCGATTTCACCTTACAGCCATCAGAATTGTTAAAGTCAAAAAACTCAAGGGACAATACATGCTGGAGAGGATTTGGAGAAAGAGGAACCTTCCTCCATTGTTGGTGGGAATGTAAACTTTTACAACCTCTTTGGAAATCAATCTTGTGCTTTCTCAGACAATTAGAAACAGCGCTTCCTCAAGATCCACTGCTAGGCATATGTCCAAAAGATGCTCAAGTATACAACAAGGACATCTGCTCAACCATGTTTGTAGTTGCTTTATTTGTAATAGCCAGAAGCTGGAAACAGCCCAGATGCACCTCAGTTGAGGAATGGATACAGAAATTATGGTATATTTATACAATGGAATACTACTCAGTAATTAAAACAAGGAAATACTAAATTTGCAGGCAAATGGTGAGATCTCTAAAAGGTCATCCTGAATGAGGCATCCCAGAAGCAGAAAGGCACACATGGTATATAGTCACTTATATTAGACATATAATATAGGATAAACACACTAAAATCTGTACACCTAAAGAAGGTAAGCAAGAAGGAGGACCAGGTTAAGATGAACCTAGAATATGGCAGAAACAGGGAACAGGATGAGAGCATACCACAGGGGGCCTCTAAAAGACTCTACCCAGCAAGATATTAAAGCAGATGCTGAGGCTCATAACCAAACTTTGGGAATAGTGCAGGGATTCTTATGAAAGTAAGGGGAGATAGTAAGACCTGGAGGAGACAGGAGCTCTACAAGGAAAGCCACAGAACAAAAAGATCCGGACACAGGGGTCTTTTCTGAGACTGATACTCCAACCAAGGATCATGCATGGAGATAACTTAGAACCCCTGCACAGATATAGCCCATGGCAGCTCTGTCTCCAACTGCGTTTCCTAGTAAGGGAAACAAGGACCATCTCTGACATGAACTCAGTGGCTGGCTCTTGATAACCTCCCCCTGAGGGGTGAGCAGCCTTACTAGACCACAGAGGAGGACATTACAGCCAGGCTGGTGAGAGCTGATAAGCTAGCCTCAGATGGATCGGGATGAGGTCCTCCCCTATTAGCAGACTTGGAGAGGGGCATGGGAGGACATAAAGGAGGGGTGGTGTGATTGGGAGGGAATGGACTACAGGTGGGATACAAAGTGAATATATTTTGTAATTAATTTAAAAAAGAAAATAACAATTAAAAAAATTGCAGAGGCTGAAAACTCAATGACTATCATCAAAGGTCCCCCAAAGATGAAATAACTGAGATTTTCCAAAATTTCAAACAAGTTTTGTGTATTCAAACTTGAAGTTACCAGTTCCTAAGATGGCAATAACCTCCATTCCATAGAAAATACATTTAGTGTCTCATAAAAAGTCTTGTTTAGTGTTTCAGTGTGTGTCTATATGGTCAGATTCCTGTTTGCTGAGCAGGTTGAAAACTCCCTGTGACATATGTACACTGCTTAGTCTTTTCTTGATGCGTATTAGGAAGCAAATTGAGGGTTAAGGTCCACAGTTGGTTTAGAAAGGATGTATACTTTACAGACACCACTAAAAGCTGAAAAATTAAATGTGAGTGCTGGAATGCTTTACAATAGGACCACGATATGGATATTGCTACGTTTTCCCAAACCAACACATTCCAGAAGTTTAGATGACAATAAAGTGAGTTTTATATTTCGGCTCATCTGTTTTTACTCAGCCATCTTCTAGGACATCCGCAGTGTGATTTGCTATTGTAAGTTGGCATGAGTCCAGCATAAAGGTGCACTCCTTTAATCCGTTATCTGTGTCTTCAGTTCTTATCTACCCAGTCTCTACACTCGCTATGGTTCGTCCCCTATGTTATCATGAAGCCTACCCACTCTACAAATAATGTGTTTGACCATTTTAAAAGATGAAGTCTATAACGGCCTAAAACTACAAACATAATACACAGAGAAAGTGCTAACAGTTGTGGAGGGTTTTTTTTTTTTTTTTTTTTACTATTATTTGGACTTTTATATATTTTTTAATTTTTAAAATTTTATTCATTTGTAAAGTGCTCCACATTAATTAAAACTCTCACATTTTAAGCAATGTGAGAAAAAAAAAGCTTACAGGGAGTAATAATTTTGTAGAGCAATAATTCTCCAAAAGAATCCAGTACTTGTTTCTCTATTACCATATTCTATCTCTGTTTGCATGATACAAATGAAGATCATCATATTTTAATATATTTATGTGTAGTTATTTGGCCAATAGTTTAATGGATTGTGAATTGAGATTATTTAGCATTAATTTCTATGTACCCAATCCTTTGGGAAATATTTCATTTGTGAGTTTTAATGTAATATGTTTAACAAAGGAATGAATCTTTTGGGGTTTTTATGTCTTTTTTTTTGCATTAATTGATTGATTGATTGATTTGCTTGTGTGTGTGTGACACGAGACAGCATTTGACTGATTTGGTGCTAGACACACAGGTTGTTGTGAACTTTCCATATTGGTGCTGGAACCTGAACTCAGGTTCTTTAGAAGAGCAACAAATGGACTCATATGCTCCCTATGCCCTGCTGAAATCTTAGTGGTATTTTTTTCTCTGGTATGAATACAGGCTTTGATTTAAAAATTGTAAACTTTATGTATAATGGAGAACAAAGAGAAAATATTTTTGTAACAATATATAGACGGGGCAGTGGTCATTCCAGGTGACAAACTTTTTTTTCCTTTTTTTTTTAATTTTTCATCAATTACACTTTATTCATTCTGCATCCCCCCATAAGCCCCTCCCTCCTGCCCTCCCAATCCCACCCTCCCTCCTCCCTCTGCTTGCATGCCACTCCCCAAGTCCACTAATAGGGGAGGTTCTCCTCTCCTTTCTGATCTTAGTCTGTCAGTTCACATCAAAAGTGGCTGCATTGTCCTCTACTATGGCCTGGTAAGGCTGCTCCCCCCCAGGGGGAGGTGATCAAAGAGCAGGCCAATCAGATTATGTCAGAGGCAGTCCCTCTTCCAATTCTACTATGTAACCCAATTGGACTCTGAACTGCCCTGGGCTACATCTGTGCAGGGGTTCTGGGTTATCTCCATGAATAGTCCTTGGTTGGAGTATGAGTCTCTTGGAAGTTCCCTGTGTTAAACTTGAGAAAAAGCGAAAATACAACTTTCAGTTTCCTTAGGAGGGAAGGACATAGGATTTTAAATAGATGAACCATTCCAGATAACGTCAAATGTGAAACAAAACAAGTCCCAAGAAGAGAAAATTGAGAATTAAATCACATCATAGAGACTCATTTATCAAAGAGTAAAATCTGAGAACACAGAGGGAGAAGCAATCCAGTTTCACCAAACATAACTTGTAAAATGAGTAAGTAGGAGGGACTCAGAATAAAAGAGGCTAGAAAGAAAAAAAAGAAAGAAAAATCCACCTAAGGGAGACAATGGGCTCAGTTGGGATGCTTTAGCATACTTACCTGTGTATAAAAATAATATGTCAGGAAGTAAGAACTCTTTATAATGCTGTTAGAGATTAAATGTCTTCATCTGAACTGTGATAGACACATAGTGGCTATTTTTGTGGTTAGTCTTGCTTTAGAAACATGCAAAGATATATTTATGGTAGTAAGATCCCTGAATTGGTGGGAAAAGAGAAAGAGATTACACGATAGATGAATAGACAGACAAACAGATAGATAGATAGATAGATAGATAGATAGATAGATAGATAGATAGATAGATAGATAGACAGATAGATGATAGAAAATAGATAAATATAAACAGATAGAAAATAGATGATAGAGAGATAGATGATAGATATATAGTATATAGATGATAAATGGTAGATGAATGACAGACAGACAGATAGATGATAGAAAGACAGAGAGATGATAGATGAGTCCATAATTGAAATCTCATTATGGTTGTGAAGCTTTATCATAATAATTTTTATATGTTTAATTTTCCCACAATGAGTTCACTTAAAAATAAAGTTTAAATATTTTAAAACAAACCAAATGTCCTAGAAAATTTAGCATGTGTGAGTAGCCACTGCCTATTTGCCTGGGCAGGAAAGCATTTCATTGTCTTGTCCATGGTTGTTTAACATAGTTTCATTGGAGGCCTTTGATTTGCATTTATAATAATAATTTCATGATGAACATGCAAAACATAAATAATAATTCTGTGGGATAGTGGTAACAGCGAAGGAGCTTCTGGATAAGAATTTGGGGGAGGTGCTATCCTCTTAAACCAGTTCATATTTTTTTCAAGTAGTTAAAATTTGATTATGTCACATGAAAAAGAGTAGCAGGCAAGAAAGACATAATATGTCTCAAATAATAGTTCTAATTTACAGCTTTTTAGAATTAATAAATGCAATTTGTTTAGAGACCATTACAGCTATCTTAGTCAGTTCAGGTTGTTAACATAAGCTATCATACTAACGTTTTATATGCTTAAAATATTCCTCACAGCTCTGAAGTAAATAATTCAAGCTCTAGGTCATGAAAGATGCGTGTCAATAATGGGCCTGTTTAGACACTGGAGGTGTGTGTGCTCTACTTCAGCAAAGCCTTTATTTAATCCTACCTTTAGGGCTTTCCCTTCAGGACTTAACCTGATTATTCTCCAGAGACATCACCTCAGAGTATTGGATTTAGGACTTCAAAGTAAGAAGTTTGAGGTATTTATTTGGAAATATCCAGTCCATAACAGAAGCAAAGATGAATTCTAGGCATCCAAGATGGCTCAGTAAATGCACTTCTAAATCCTCACTAGTTGTCTGGAGAGAGAGTCTGCTCTTATTACTCTTGCAGAAGACCTGGGTTCTGATTCCAGTGCTCACAGAGCAGCTTAGAGCATCCTGAAACTGAAGTTCCAGGTTACTGATACCCTCTTCTGGTCTCTGTAGGCTCCTGCACACACATAGTTGCCTACATATATACACTAAATAAACAAATAAATAAATAGATAGATAGGTGTATAGATAAATAAATCTTAAGTATATGTTATTATGCTTACTCTTTTTTTTTATTTTTTATTTTTTATTTTTTCAATGCAGTTTATTCAGGAACATTGAACAATCCTCGGACCCCGGGGAAAGCCAGCCCACAGCTTAAATAGCCTCTGGGTAGCCAACCCAGGCGTGCCACGGGGGCAATGCAGATAGGTCCACATACATGGAAGCAAGCCAGATCTTAGCCAAATGTGGAGTTGTTCGTGACAGAGAGCATTCACCATTGGGAAGGTGGAAGGCGGAAACCAGCTCCATCTTTAAGGCATAGCATTCCGCAGCTCTCTACAGTTCCCCCTTTTACCAGAGTGGACGCAGGACTAGCCACAGGATTATCAACATGGATTGCTGCAGCCATGAATCATCTGAAGGAATGGGCGGGCATGGGAGTATTAGCAGGCCTTCTGGTGTTGGTCTCCTTGGTTTGCCTGTGGTATATATGCAAGATTATGCTTACTCTTAAACTGAAAATTCGGTTAATGGTAGCAAAGTGAATCTATATTTGTATTTAGCACAGACACGTAGCCATTTGCTAGTAATGATGGAGATATAATCTGAGATATGTGTCATCAGATAATATGCCATTTAGCAAAAATCATAAAGAGTATCCACCAAATGTGAGATAATTCAGATCAGTTTTCCATGTGGCTTTTGATGCAACCAAGATGCAGTGAATAGGAGAATTCTGCCCCTGGCTTAACAGGCCATACTCTTTGACAGTAAAGAGTCTGGTTGTTAAGAAGAAAAAAAAACTTTAGAATGATTACTATGGTAAATTCATGTACTCATGATGTTACTTAGCCTTTTCAAGTATTATGTACTATATATGATGCAATGTGACACACTCCACAATACTGGAATGAATAATGCTTGTTCCAGTGTCACTGCCAACAAGGGAATATCACAGTTTGTGTTGTTTATCATATATAAATAACTACTTTGTCATTAGACAATATAAAATTTCCTTGCCATTTTAATCATATGAAACCATAGGCACATGTGTATATCTGAATCTATGTATGTGTATATGATGTGTATGTATATATGATGAATATACATGTGTACATATATATTTATAAACATACAAAATTCTATTAACTGAAACTGCCTTAAATATGTGTATATGAATTTTATATTGCTATATATCCATCATCCATTGTTTCCATACATTATTACAAACAGACTATGCTTGCAAGAAATAGTTTAACTCTATAAAGTCAGTCATAATGATGTACTATGTTTTCATAGGTAATGGAAAAATGACATTAGTATTTAGGTTGAGAGATTTTTAGATCACATATGCAATATTAAATATTCTAGAATGTATGTTAAGCATTTTCTACATGTTGCATGCAGTTAAATATCTTTGACATTTATAATTTTTCTGTAACCTTATAAATGAGTAAATTGAAGCACTGGTGGCAGAAAGAGGTTACAGAGCCCATGGTTGGCTGCCATAGATGTATGTAAGAAACCATCTTGTTTCACTTAGCATGTATGCTAAATCCAAGGGAGTTATAAACCAGGGCTTCGCGCTTCCCTGATCATGGTCTCAGGAGCATCTTCATTCCTAGGAAGCTAATGACTCTGGATTTGATGGCCAGTTCCACAGAAATACAGAGACCTTTTCTAGGCCTAACTATCATGGTGCCATACATTTCCTGATTTAAAACTTCCGGTACATTGTTCTAATCATGTGTTCTCATTTTCTTGTTTTTCTTTATGAAAGTTACTCTCTACTATGATTTAAACTAACATACAAAGCTTCAGTGAAGTACGATTCTTTATAATGTCTATTAACCCACAGTAGAGATGAAACACGAAAGCTCTTTCCCCAGGCATCCAGAACAGGGCAAGACGTGTTCACACATCTCTGTCACTCCATGAGGAATGTCCTATCCTTCAACATCTGACCTCTGTCAATCTTTGTTTTGGCAAATAATCAGTGTCACTTCCTCTCCATGTCTCTCAACTCCAGTCTCTGCTCACACATGAGATCCAACATCTCTACTTGCCGTGTGAGTGCTTGCCATTCTCACACTCGTTCCCGTGGGGTACTTTAAATTCTTCCTTCCCCCGGCTAAGGAGGAGTTGCTTTCATAAGTAGAACTCTGACCCTAGCTACTGAGAGTTAACCTAAATATCACATCATCACTCTAACAGGAGCAGAGTGCTTCTCTCACAGGACCATGGTGAGTACTTTCTAATGAGGGATGCTCCTAAGAAAATTAGTGCTATGATTGGGATGGAGTCAGCTCTTGGTCCGTATCAATCACATTTCTGTTGGTATTGATACATTATGGAAAAATAAATTTGACTAAATAGTAAAAATAAAAACAGGAAACACACACACAAAGAGGGGTGAGAGAGAATAAGTTAATTATAAGAAATTAAGTCAGAGAAAGCAGATGAGTGACTTCACTCTGTGTCTTAAAGAGAAATTTCATTAGTCTATATTTTGGAAGATTAATGACAGAAAAATATTTTCAGTTGTCCCAGCAGTTCTTCGGTTCATACTCATTGGTTAGAGCATCTCTCAGTAATCATTAAAGAAGCTTCTTTTGGTGGTGCACGATAACTCACATAGCTGTCCATTGTGCAGAGAATAGGATGTTATTTAATGATCGGCACTAGTTTGGAATGCCGGTATCACATCTTCTCCTCCAAGTGCTCAGGGGCCATTGTATGAGAGAACTTAGAAATATTTAAAGATTCAGAGGTGGAGGATATCTGTAGCATCCCAGCAAAGCAAATACAGGAACAATATGGAAGAAACAGCGGTAGTCAACATGAAATTACATAATTAAAAACTAGTGACACATATTTGAAATATTCAGTCACGTGACTATTCTACCCATTCAATAAATAGCTAAAAAACAAACAAACAAAAAAACCAAACAAACAAAAAAAATTCTAATTTTTTAGTTTAATTAAGTACTAAGTCCCAAGTTATTTTCCCTCTGGAATTCAACAGAAAATCTTTCTTATTAATATTGAAACATTTTTTCTGTCGTTGTACTGCTGTAATTGGCTTTATGGGAAGCATTTCTGATCACTTTTTTGATGTCCTTCAGACTCATGAACAGTTTTCCCTACTTTTCTGGTCTTCAAATTTGCAAGTTTCTTAATTCTGCTTTGCCCCGTCTTTCACTGGGTCTAAGGCTTTCAGGGGTCAGTTTCACTCTGAGTGTTCTCTCCTCATGTCCTCTGCTCCCTGGGATTCCCAGACACCGAGAAATGAGATGCTGAAGAGTCTTTATGCTCCCAGTTATAGCCCTTCCTGCATTGCACACAGGCAGTTGTCTTGTCTTTTGCCTTTTCTTTCCTCTTTCTTTTCCTTTCCTTTCCTCTTTCCTTTCCTTTTCTTTTCTTTCCCCCTTTTTGAGTTTTTGAGACTTTTTTTTTTTTACCAATTTCAGTAGTAATCCAGAAACTTATGTGAATTTAACTCGTTACTTTATTTCATGGAGATTTTCACTTTTCCTGCTAATTTCTGCTATTTGTTGTTTTCTACCCACTGTATTTTATCATCAGTTTAATAAAACTTATGGTGGAGCAGTCCTGCTAGGCCACAGAGGAGGACTTTGTAGCCAGTCCTGAAGATACCTCATAAAACAGGGTCAGATCAAAGGGGAGGGGGTCCTCTCCAATCAGTGGACTTGGAAAGAGGCAGGGAGGAAATGAGGGAGCAGGATACAGCTGGGATACAGAGTTAATAAAATGTAACTAATAATAAAAATAAAAAAAAAATAAAAAAAAACCTTATGGTTAAACTAAACTAGAAATTAACTAAATTCTCAACACTTAAGTTTTGTGGTAACTTTACTCTTACTTTTCCTTCCCTTCCTCCTAACTCAGGGATTCTTCCTTATAATGTTTCTGTAAGGTTTAGTTATAAGCTGTCCATGGAATACTATTGTAGCCCACAAAAATATGTTTACAGTGTTTTTCACTGTGGTAGAACCTTAGTTTATTTTGGTGGAGTTTCCTAGATTTTCTACTTTTAGACTAATTTGCAGGTAGCTCTCAGAGTCAACTATCTTACAAGTATAACAGCACCTGCCACAAGAAGTTTCTCTGCTGATGAGAGTGAAATCACACCTTTAGACAATCATTAGGTTATGTTGAGCATTTCAAAGGTTTCTGTAATACCTAAAATGTTTGTATTTTATTTCAGTAGCCCCATAGTGAACAGGAATTCTGATAGGCATAAAAGGTAAAGGAAAAGATATAAATTACATTTGCCTCATACCATAATACCTTGTTAAACAAACACAGTATATGGTATATTAAAATATGAGAAAAACTCATGCACTCAGGTAATTTCTCCCACTTCTGGGAAACTGAAAAAAAATGTAGCATTTACTGGGAAAATAGCAGAATAAGTTTCCTTCAGATTTGGTATCAGCATGGATTTTGGCAAACATAAAAATTAAAGTATGGGAAAGGCTATTCCAGGAGGTGGAAATTGACAGTAGCCTGTGGAATTTGAATTGTGTCTTTTAAGTGAAGAAAAGCATTGACCCTGGTAGCTGAGGCTGTAATTCCATCCACTCAGAAGGCTGAATGACAAGAACCACAAATTCAAGGTCTGTATGAACTAAGGTGAGTTAATGGCCAGCTTGGAGAGCTTAATGAGGCCATATTTTTTAAAAAAATTGAAGTTCCATCCTTTGGCCTGAAAATTTCATGAATTCCTTGTTTTTAAAAGCTAAATAGTATTCCATTGTGTTAATGTACCACAAATTTTGTATACATTCATTGGTTGAGGGACTTCTTCATTGTTTCCAGATTCTGGCTATTATGAAAAAAGCTACTTTGAACATAGTTGAGCAAATGTCCTTGTGGTATGGTTGAACATCTTTTGGATATATGCCCAGGAGTAGTATAGCTGAATCTTGAGGTAGCGCTATTCCCAGTTTTCAGAGAAAGGGCCAGATTGATTTCAAAGTGGTTGTACAAGTTTACATTCCCACCAGTACTGGAGGAGGATTCCCCTTTCTCCACATCCTCTCCAGTATGTGCTGTCCCTTGAGTTTTTGATCTTAGCCATTCTGATGGGTGTGTGGTAGAGAGTCTCAGAGTCGTTTTGATTTTTGTTTCTCTGATGACTAAAGATGTGGAACATTTCTTTAAATGATTCTCCACCATTAGGTATTCCTCTGTTGAGAATTCTCTGTTTAGCTCTGTACCACATATTTTAATTGAATTATTTGAGGTTTTGGTGTTTAATTTCTTGAATCCTTTGTATACTCTGGATATTAGACCTCTGTCAGATGTGGGGTTGGTGAAGATATATTCGCAGTCTGTAGGCTGTCACTTTGTTTTATTGACCAAATCAGTAGCCATCTTTTATACAAAAGACAAAAGAGATGAGAAAGAAATTAGGGAAACAACACCCTACACAATAGCCACAAATAACACAAAGTACCATGGTATAACTCTAATCAAGCAAGTGAAAGACTTGTATGGAAAAACTTCAAGTCCCTGAAGAAAAAATTGAAGAAGATATCAGAATATAGAGAGATCTCCCATGCTCATCGATTGATAGGATTAACACAGTAAAATTGACCATCATACAAAAAGCAACCAACAGACTCAATGCAATTCCCAACAAAATACCAACACGTTGCTTTACAGACCTTGAAAGAACAATTCTCAACTTCATATGGAATAACAACAACAACAACAACAACAACAACAAAAACAGAATAACTAAAACCATCCTGTATAATAAAAGAACTTCTGGAGGTATCTCCATCCCTGATTTCAAGTTGTACTATAGAGCAACAGTAATAAAAACAGCATGGTACTAGCATAGAAACATACTGAAGAATTAATGGAATTGGATCGAGGATCCAGAAATAAACCGACACAGCTATGGAAACCTGATTTTTAACAAAGAAGCCAAGACCATGCAATTGAAAGAAGACAGCATCTTTAACAAATGGTGCTGGTCTAACTGGATGTCTATGTGTAGAAAAATGCTAATCATTTCATCCTTATCACTCTGTAAAAAAGTAAAGTCTAAGTGGATCAAAGACCTCAACATAAAACCAGACACACTAAATCTGTTAGAAGAAAAATTCAGATAGAGCCTTGAACTCATTGGCACAGGAGACAACATCCTGGATACAACAGCAAGAGCTCAGGCTCTAAGAGCAACACACAGTAAATGGGATCTCGTGAAAATGAAAAGCTTCTGTAGAGCAACTGTCTCTAAAGCAAATAGAACTTGTACTCTCCTTACCTGCTGCTGTCCAGGAGAAGCAGCTTTCCAAATATCTCTCAAAGATTTCTCCTGATGAACATCAACTCTGATGGCAAAAGGTCCTAAGCATAGAAGCTCTTGGAAGTTTCCACCCTCTAAGATACATGGTGGTAAGTGTCAACAGAAAATTTATTATGTCGTTGTATATTACAATACCACTGTGGATATTTGCCTGAATATTCATGGTACTAGTAAAAATTATGAAACACTCAGAGTATTGGTGGACAGCTTTAATCATTTTGGTATATATGACTGAGCAAAAGATGTAGAAAATCAATTTTATGTAAAAGCTTTGGCTTCTTTAACACCCAACAAATAGCAATGAAGAATGTGAAGTGTTTACCTCTGTGTACATCTTTTTTCTCCTGTGTTTGACTGCTCATCATATTTCTAACACTATATATTACAAATAATGAAAAGAAGACGTTATAGAAATGTGTTACAATTATTCCTTTGTTTTAGGATATAAGTAACTTGAACATTTTAAGTATAATATGTAGTACCTGTAATAACGCATGTTTAGTCAAGTGCAATTAAGAATACAAAGTCACTTGCACAACAAAGTGTGCAATGTCAATTTCCTACATCATTTATTCAAATGGAATAAAACCAGTAGATGAATATAAGTACTATCTATTTTGCAAAGTTGGTAAATATTTTCCAAAACCACACTCCTACTGATTCTCTCTCTCTCTCTCTGTCTCGCTCTCTCTCTGTCCCTCTCTCTGTGTGTGTGTGTGTGTTTGTGTGTGCGTGTGCATATATGTGGGTGTGTGTGGGGTGTTGTCCTGTGCACATGTGTTGTTGTTGTTGGTATATATTCATGTGTGAAGGCTGGATGTTGACTGGCTGACTCTCCACTGTTCTCCAACCTACTGTGAGTCAGCTCTGGAGCTCACTGTTTAAGCTTGCCTGGCAAGTGAGTCCTTCTGTCTCAGCTCAACACTGGGTCCCCATATTCACCAGTTTATTATATCGATGCCTAGTATCTGAACTCAGGTCTTATGCATCAAGAAAGTTGCCAACAAGCCACATTCCCATCCCTCTCCTGTCCTTTTAATGCACTCTCATCTGCTACCAGGAGTCTAAGTATATAAATTTAAGTATCATGTGAATAAGAGACCTTAAGAGAAAATGTATTTTACCTTATTAATTCAGGATTTTTGACTAAACATGCTTTATTACAGATACAAAAAGAAATATATGTTTAATTACTTTTTAAAGATACAGGTTGATATAACCTTATTTCTATGCTAAAATTATCTAAGTTTCATTTTTATGCTCTTACTTACTACACAAGTCACTTTGTAGCTCTGGTTTCACTTTCTGTGGTTTCAGCTACCTATGATCAATTACAGACTGAAAATGATAAATGGAAAATTACAGAAATAAATAATTCATAAGTTTAAGTTGTGCAGTCTTCTGAGTAGTGTGCAGAAATATTGTACGCTCTGGCTGTGAATCACCCTTTATGAAGCACACAAATACTGTGTACAACACCTGCCAATTGTCTCACTGCCAATTGTAGCATTTTTGTTATCAGATAAGCTATCAAGAATCACCCCTCACAGAGATGTTTCGCCAGTCACATTCCATCTGGTGATGTAGGCCTTAGGTCACCTCACTCTTCCTCACAAGAGGAAGAGTGAATATAGAGAAGTATTTTGAGAGAGACCATATCCACTTAGCTTCTATCACAACAGTGTCATAATTGATAGTGTAACAATTGCTTTTTTGTTAATTGTTGGTGCTTCTTGCCTAGCATATAAATTAATCTTCATAATAACTCTAGATTGAAAATATTATATATACAGTGTACAGGATATGATTCTGTGTGGGTAGCCACTGATATTTTGGATTGTGTTCCCTGTATATAAGAACGATGTACATTACATTATCTTAATTATTGTGGATAAAGTGATTTCTTAAACTATAGAGTTGGTGGGAAAGGAGATTCAGTATTAGGTGGACACCTATCTATTCATGAATGTTGAAATCAGAATAAAATATTTATCACTTTACCACATATTCCAGTACTTTAGGGATATTGTGGGCTATGCATCACAAGGAAGAAAATATTACAGTAAAGGAAATCACAGTACGTCCATGTTTTCCAGGATTCTGTGAGGTGACCCAAGACCTGCATTAAAGTCATGCCTATTTTAAGCTTTAGTTAAATGTGCTGAATGCATTAGGTCAAAATGAAAGAGAGCAATGTACTTGCCTTCATTTAACAAAAGACTGTCATGCAATGATAGTAACCACAAAAGCTGTTGAGAAAACGGTGCTGGCAGACACAGTAGAAGAGAGCACAGTAAGTGAGATGGGCCTTCCATGTCGTACATGCCTGGGGTATGGAATGGAGCAGCTACCCCTCCATGAATTTAGCTCATTTGTTAATGTCAGCTGAATTTCAGACAGACACAACTGGATACAGCATAACTGAGAGACTGAAGAGTAAATAATAATTCAATAAGGGCATATCAAAGCACCAGAGATTATATGTTTGCATCATGGTGCTTGATCTCTTTCCCCCTCTCCAATACTCTTACAATCTCAAGTAAGTGCAAAATGAATATATTCATTTCATTATCTGACTGACTACCTGACCTCAATTTATAACTGCATCCAAATTTGTGATCCATAAAACCATTTTTAAGAGACACAAGCCAAGCATTTCTTTTGATAGGTTAATGCAAGCAGTCCATTTATACAAAGAGAACTTTACAGGACTTAAAAGAAACACATTAAAGAGGTTCAGGGATATTACTCAGAGGCTTTCATTTAAAAAGTTTCTAGAATACTTCATGCCGCTCCAAACATTTCAAAAAAGGTAATAGGAGTGAAATAATGGATATAAGGTTTTAACTAAATAAAATGAAACTTTTTACTTATTGACAATAATCTACAGTTCCAGGAGTGAATGGAAAATGTGACCAAATTCCCCCCTCTGCTTCAATGGTACCTTGGTTTCCCCATAAATTTCAATAAGAAGAATGTTCTTCACATTTAAGCCTTACAGCCTCACCTCTGAGGCTCACAGAAATAGTTATTTATGTAAGATCAAGGAGGATGTGCACTAGTAATTCTGTCTCAAGAGCTTTTGAAGTTTAGTTATGTTTTTATGCACCTGTTTCTGCTCTTGAAATTGATGTTTCCAACAGAATATTGCACAGGACACTTCTCAGAGCTGTGTGATTTACTTTCCTTTTAAGAAAAGTGATGCTCAGTGTCTCTGCTTTCATTCATGAAGGAAAACTGAAATGATACATCTTCAGAGCACATAGATTAAGAAATGAGAGAATCTTCTAGATAGTTAAAATTTCAATATTTCACCTTTCCAAGGTTAAGAGCTGTATAGAAATGTGTGTGTGTGTGTGTGTGTGTGTGTGTGTGTGTATGTTCTCATTGGTATGACAAAATACATGACAACATCAACTTAAACAGGAAGGGCTTCTTTGACTCACACTTCCTGAGTACAGTGCATCACAACAGAGACGGCACGGCAACATGAGTGTGTGGCCACTGCTCACATTGCACCTGGTTGCAAGAAGCAGAGGTGACTGATACTGAGCCCAGCTCATTTTATCTGCTTTAGATAGATATCTGAGGATCCCAATCCACCCTACACTGGCTTCCACAATTAGTCCAGGGACCATTTCCTGGATGATTCTACATTCTATCAGACAGTCAACATTAACCATCATGGTGTGTAAAGGAAAGCTGAAGAACTGTCTTAAACCTTCTCCTCACAAAGAATTATTCTCATTTTCCTCCATCAGTAATCTGATAAGCCCAAAAAAGGGACAAATAATGCTGTTAGTTCTTGACAAGAAATGGTTTCATCCCTATTTCTAATTTGGTAAAATTTTGCTTTTGGGGGATAGAAGATGGCTGTAAAGTGCCTACTGTGTAAGCATAAAGACTGAGTTTGGTCCTCAGAATGCCATGAAGTTAAATGCTGTAGCACGTCTGTAATCTTAGCATCCCTACTGTGAGTTGAAGGTTCAAACAGAAGAATCTTTGGAAACTCTCAGGGTGGCTAGCTTGTCCGAAGAAGCTGGGAACAAAAGACATGGCACCAAACTTGGTAGAAAGTGGGGAACAATATTAAGGGTTATCTGTGTACACGCACATTCTCTTACAATAATATTCTTACACATACACACATAATTTTTTCTTGTAATATAGAACCTGTCACAGAAACATGATATTTAGGGCTATAAGATGGGTTACACATTTTAAGTTAAGTCCTGGCCAATTCTAGTTTGCTTTATAAAACTGTGATAAGATGCTATTATTTCAACTTACTCTTGTATAAATGACAGATGCTGTGCCAGACTGTTATCAGTACCTGCAAAGACCCTAAGAGGTCCAGGCAAAAATTAATGTCTATTGAAATACGAATTCAGCTCACTTTCTGAATACATAGAGGAAATAGGTTCAGAGTTTTCTTAGGTTGAAAAGCATATAAACAGTTGTCAGAAGCCAGCCTAAAATGCCCAAGTCTTTTCTTTAGAACATTTTCAAAGACTTTTCATATTTCGTTTTCTTGAAGATCAAAAAGAACTCCACCAGATAAATTATTTTTTGTACTTCTGATTTAATTGCTATTTGCTTTAATCCACAGAGTTTAAAGAAAGAAAGCATGATCTCAAATCACATACCTATTACCTTCTGTAAGTACTCCCTTGGGTACTTCATGAGGTTTTTGAGTAGATGGCACAATAGCAAATGGATATGGATATGAAAGAAATACTTTATTAATATATTAAAACAATTTTGAAATGAACATAGATATTCAGATCTGAAATATTTCTTAGAAAAGTATCCAAGAGTATGTTTATCTAAAAGAGTAGTTATATCTTTGACCATGATAGAACTTCTAAAAAATTCTAATCCTAAAACAAATCATTTGAACTCAGTGGCTGACTCTTTGATCACCTCTGCCTGTGGGAGGGGGGCACCCTTACAAGGCCAAAGAGGAAGATAGTACAGTCAATCCTGATAAGACCTGATAGGCTAAGGTCAGATGGAAGGGGAGGCAGACCTCCCCTATCAGTGGACTGGGGGAGGGAGATGGGAGGAGAAGAGGGAGGAAGGGTGGGATTGGGAGGAGACTAGGGAGGGGGCTACAGCTGTGAACAAGTTGTAATAAATAAAAAAAATTTAAAAAAACTAAAATATATACCTATAAAATTTTCACACTGACTATCGCAACATATAGTATTGTAGTTTGGAATTTTAGAAAGACTTACTGAGATCTATTTTTCTATTTTTGCTTTATCTTTGATAAATGCCTATGGATCATCAGTGTTGGTAATTACTGTATGTTGTTGACTGAGTAAGCATGTGAAAATACAAACTTTGGGAAAGTATTTATACACAGAAACACGGGAATTGATGACATTTATCAGTATGAAGCTAGAAAACTTCACGAGGGAGTAAATTAACACCAATGAGAATACCTGCCCGGTCCACTCACCGCCTCTTTGATTTCCATACACTCCTTGCTCCTTTGGGATAATGGTGCTTCCTCCTCTTGTCATTTCTCCTTTGACAGTTGGTACAAAAATTAACTTTAGGCCAGGGTGTAATGCACAGACCCTGGAAGGGGGAGAGGCATGTCTGTGGTAGGCAAAATCAGGACAGCACACTGCATGCATGCACAATAGCTTCCTAACATTTTCCTGCCACCGAGGTGGGTAGATTCTCAGTGAGTTATGCTGGCAGCATAGAAGTCAGCTCTGCCTTTGGCACTTCTGTCAATCTTCTCACACCCATGTAGCATACAGGATCTCTGTCCACAGCGAACCTTACATGTGGAACTGACGGTGTTCTCTTCAATGAGCTTCCTCTCGAGAGTTCTTCCTTAACCCTGGCTAACTTTTGCTGTCTTCTTTGAAGATGAATCCATCATCACTATTATTCCCCTCTCCAAATAATCAGTGTAGTTTACTTCTCTGAAATTGTTCCTAAATGGGACATGTCTTCTCTGCTCTTTTTGTTTTTGTAATGGAAAGATCTCATTATATCTTCATATACTTCATATACTGAAAAAAAAATTAGTGCTTACATATCACTATTTCATTTAAAAGTCACCACTTTGACAATGTACTTAGTAAAATTTTAAATTCTGCTAAAGATAAATGGGGAAGAAGATACATAGCTATATATTCAAAGACAGTGAGTTGGGAAGCTCAGTACATGCTCCGTAAAAATGGCTCGGTTAGTAAATCGTTTGCGGAGGTGGGACTTCTGTTGGATTTTCTTAGATGGCCTTAGGAGCAAGCTCCACCCTTAGCTGAGGAGTGACTGGCAAGTCATAGCTGCTGGGAGAGGGAGAGTCAGTATATGCCTAAGTAGATAAACTATGCTTCATTGAAAGCACCCAAACATAAGAATAAATGGTGGCATAACTTGGACTCAGTGGTTTTTCCACACTAGAGTAAGAAAAGAAAGGAGAAAAGAGACAAAGTAGGGCAGTTAGAAAAGAGTGGTAGATCTCGGAGGAGTGGTGGGATGTGTGTAAATAAAATCAAAACACCTTGTGTGAAATTCTCCCATCACTAATATAAGAGAAAGAATGGATCTCTCGTTTACTCTGCCCTCCCCCACTCCCACCTCCTCTCTCTCCTAACACAAATCACTAGCACTACAAACTTTGTGAGCAAGTATTTCTGCAAGTGTGTCTACAGACACTCTTTAAACAGGAGATGAAATTAAGTTATTTGAAGCTTGAATGACCCATGAAAATGAAAATAATTTCCCATTTCACTTTTGCATGAGGAGAATCTTCAGCCTGTTTGATTTTTAAAGGTTAAATGTGCAATTTTTCTTCAAAACTAATGTTTTTAACAACTTAAAGGTATAGAAAGAGCAAGCAATTTAAAATGCATCTATTATGTTTTGAACTATCTAAAAATGTTAAATGATTTAGTCATTTTTCATGATCTAATTGTGTACTCAGGAATGCAAGTCATTGCAAGGCTTTGGTCTATTTTTAGAACTTTTTCCTTCACATTAGAAATTGAGAACAAAAGGGACAGCAGGTGAACAGTGTCTGCTAATCTAGATAGTGGCCACTCAGCCTTGACATAATGGTTCAGTATAGGAGGCTGAATATTTGAGTAGCTTAGCATACAGAAGCCGAGTTAGGGTCAGGACATCTCTATTTTTCATCAAGGCAGCTGGGCAGAAAATTAGCCAATTGAACTCCATCTGTCTCTATCTTTTCTCATTATATTTTGAGGATATGTATGCATAGATATGCATACACACATATGTATATGTGTGTGCATCTGCATGTGTGTATGTGAATTTATTTTGTTGTTTTTACAAACTAGATGAATTTTATTGAGGCATATAATGTTTTTTAAATGTTATAAATAACATTATCACATCAGGAGACCTGTACACTTTCCCCCAATACTGGAATTGGATTGCTATCTGCCATTATAGCAAAGAAATGCCACTCTGAACAATAATATTTCTTATAATACAATAAGTATAGCGTCAGTTGAGACTGCAAACAGGCAAAATGTTAACCATCAAGTCTGTGTCTCAAATATGCTCTGTAGGAAGCAAATCACCACCAAACAGACAAAGAGCCCTGTCTCTTTCCACTAGGACTGAAAAACATATGGCTGAGAAATTTCAATCCATTTTAGATGATGGTAATCTTTATAATAAAAGGAAAAGTAAACTGTTAGGTACCATGTAGCAAAGTTTTCCAGATCCCTCCAAGGATACAGAGAAGTGGTATGAAAGTTATTTCATCTGGACAAGGTGGAAATTTAATAACCCATTAAAAGGAAATCACCTACAAAAAGGGTAGAGTATTTATAGACAGCCATTGATGTATTTAAAAATTAACCAAGTAAGCAAAGAGCAAACCCCCTCATACACCTTGCTAGTGATCTGAGATTTCACTGCTGGTAAATGATGTTTACAGTTTTCCTGCTTCCAAGTAATCCTGCATTCTTATTTATGCGCTTTTTAAAAATCTTATTTTTAGTTTGTTTACACAGTAACAGGTTTCCTATTTCTTATGTGGTTTTGGTTGTGTGTCTCTCCTTTTTACCTTCTCTATTTCTCAGCCCTTTATTTCCTTCCATATCCAATACCCCTTTCTTTTTCCTTTTTTTTTTTTTTTTGTATTTCATGTGCTTTTTTTACCTTCTTGACCCATCTAGTTATATATCTATATTTAAAAAGAATAAAGCCTGCAATGTTTAAAGTGTACTTGGAGCTAGGACATCTCCGTCCCTGGGAGGTTAGAGAAGAGGCTCTTGTATTATAACTGAGGCCTTTTACACATTAGGTTCTTAAATGGCAGGAAGTGTGAGGACTGAGAATTAGAGAACAAACTCCAAAAACTTTCAAAGTCAAACTCAAGCAGACTTGGTTGGATGGATGCAGAAGGTCAGTACAGGTCACAGTAAAAGATGGCTTGAGTTTGTTGGCCTGTGTGACTGGGAGGAGCCTGGCCCCATTATTGGAGCAAGGGACCAGAGAGTTGCCGCACCAGGGCGGGAGTGGAAACATAATGAGTCCAATTTGGATCGTCTTGGGTTTTGAGTGTCTGTGGGCCAGGCATGCTTTATATTTTCTAAAAATAAAAGGGCACTGGGGGCAATCGTCTAAAATAATTGTAATATTAAAATATAATTTATAAATGTCATGCCAATGTAAAAATATTTAGCCACGCACATCATTAGCTCAAAGCATGCTATTTTCAAGAGGCCTGGGTATACACATTAGGTCTAAGGTGTAAAAGTCTGTCCATTAGAGAATGCAGTGCAGACAATTACATTTGATTTGACCTACCTCCTTGTCCATTTTGGAGACATAGATTAAAGAAAGAAATGATTTTTGCCCTATTTTACTAACAAATATTTTTGATAACTCTTGCATACAGATAATTGGATTTTTAATGTAAGAATTAGGCAATCAGAAATTGAAGGGAAGAATAAAGAGGCATGAAGTAATGAAAATAGAAAGTTCTACTTATTATTTTTAATCAGGTCTCTTTCTGTTAAAATGTCTAAATCAAACAAAAGGGCTCATTTATTCTTTCCATTGAATTAATATATTAAAATTTCTTATTTTGACTGCTAAGTATTTGCATTGGATTTTGGGAGTAAGAATAATACTAAATTTGGATTGTATTTTACATTAAACCATTAAATTTGATTAAAAAGAGACTTCATAAATTAGAAGGGTCTGTAAAATGTTATTATGTAAACAGTCTGCAAGCCATTGTAGCAGGCTTTTAAAACTCGGGCAATGACAGAAAGTATTGGCTGATAATATTTTAGGTGTCTCCTCATATTTTCTCCTATCCAAGTACAAAATTCTGTAGAATACTCAACCGGTTTTATAGAATTATGAATCAGTTCTTTGTCCTAGTTGATCAGGTCATTCAGCTCTTTTTGTTAATATATTCAGCAGAATGCTGGAGTGTGCACTGTCCCCACCACGGAGCTGTGTGGGACACTTTGACATGGTTGAGTCTCTTTTCTAAAACTGAATTCTCCAGCTTATAGCTCAGTTCTCAGCTTATAGTTTTCAGGATAGTACTCCGATTTTAGCTGCATGGATTGTTCACAGGTCACAAGGGAGAGAAGAGATACAGAAACTGAAACTCACCTGTGAGTTGGCTCTAGATATCTACCCTCACATTTTTACACTTATGTATAGTGGTGACATGTTAACGAATATTTCATTTTTTTTCCTCATTTGCTATTTGCAATGACCACAGAAATAATGGTACAGTACAGTCTGGCGACTTTTCCCCAAAAGGAAATGGGATCAATTGTTCATCTAAATTTATCTTGGTGGTAAATAATTTTAAAAAATGCAAGATTAGGAATCCATAGTCTTTGTATTTATCAAATGTGTTTTTATAGATGTATAGAATAAGGGCTATTGTTACTCCAACCAAGAACCATTTATGGATATAACCAAGAACCCCTGCTCAGGTGTAGCCCATGACAGCTCAGTCTCCAAGTGGGTTCCCTAGTAAGGGGAACAGGGACTGTCTCTGACATGAAATCAGTGGCTGCCTTTTTGATCACCTCCACATGACGGGGAGGAGCTTTGTCAGGCCACAGAGGAGAACATTGCAGCCAGTTCTGATGAGACCTGATAGGGTAGGGTCAGATGGAAGGGTAGGAGGACTTTCCCTATCAGTGGGCTTGGAGAGGGGCATGAGAGGAGATGAGGGAGGGAGGGTAGGATGGGGAGAGAATGAGGGAGGGACAACAGCTGGAATTCAAAATGAATAAACTGTAATTGATATATGAAATATAAATCTTTAGTTAAAATATAGCTTTTCCTGATTTTTTTATTTATTTTTATTTTTAATTTAATTTAATTTTATTAATTATACTTTATTCACTTTGTATCCCCCCATAAGCCCCTCCCTCTTCCCTTCACAGTCCCACCCTCCCTCCTCCTTCTTCACGCATGCTCCCCCCCCCACCAAGTCCACTGATAGGGGAGGTTCTACTCTCCTTCCTTCTGATCTTAGTCTATCAGATCAGATCAGGAGTGGCTGCATTGTCATCTTCTGTGGCCTGGTAAGGCTGCTCCCCCCCTCAGGGGGAGGTGATCAAAGAGCAGGCCAATCAGTTTACGTCAGAGGCAGTCCCTCTTCCCATTACTATGTAATCCACTTGGACACTGAACTGCCATGGGCTACATCTGTGCAAGGGTTCTAGGTTATCTCCATGCATGGTACTTGGTTGGAGTATGAGTCTCTGGGAAGACCCCTATGTTCAAATTTTCTGGTTCTGTTGCTCTCCTTGTGGGGTTCCTGTCCTCTCCAGATCTTACTATTTCTCACTTCTTACATAAGATTCTATGTACTTTGCCCAACAATTGGCCATAAAATTTGCAGGTAAATTGTGGGACCTGGAAAGGATCATCCTGAGTGAGCTGTCCCAGAAGCAAAAAGACACAAATAGTATATACTCACTCATATAGACATATAACATAGGATAAACCTATTAAATCTGTATATCTAAAGAAACTAATCAAGAGAACGGACCCTGACTAAAATGCTCAGTCCCCATCCCAAAAGGCAAAGAAGATGGACATCAGAAGAAGAAGAAAACAGGAAACAACCTAGAAACCTGCCACAGAAGCTTCTGAAAGGCTCTGCCCTGAAGACTATAAATATAGTTTTTAAAAGTTAAAATAAGAATAAGGGCTATTGAGGAGACAACAGGCAGAAAGATGGGCGTCACTGTCTCCACTATCATAAACAGATCCTACCACACAGCCTCAGTAAATCCAAGAATTTTTTTTTTGTTCAATAGATAAACAAATTCTAGTCCTGGAAATCATTACAAAATATAGAATTTTTTATTCATGAGCACTGCTTTTCTATCTAGCTTGTCTTGGTTACATCTAATGGTCAAACACACTGGAAATTGATTCCTTTAAATGTTTAATTTATTTTATCTGTGTGAGCGTTTTGCCTGCATGTTTGGGCATGTAGGTATGTGTGTGCCTGGTGCCTGCAAAGCACTGGATCCTCCAGAAATGGAGTTATAGGTGTTTGTGAGCTGCCATGTGGGTGCTGAGACTTGAACCCAGGTCCTTTGGACAGCAAGCAGAGAGTGCTCTTAGCCAGACTCATCTCTCTGGGCCCTAGAAACTGACTCTAAAAATCAATACCTGTTGTCAGAGAGAATCGGCCCATTTGTCCACAACATTATGAAGGAGCACACTAGATCAGTTCTCCGACATGAAGCTTAGTGATACAGAGAAGCACAAGATGAGAAGCAGGAATGTAAGCGACGAAAAGCAAGAGAGGCTAGTGTGGACAACCCAACAGTGCTCTCTCCTAGGTGAACTACAGTCTCAGGAGTTTAAGAGGCTAAGCTCATTTCTGTTTCTTTCCTTCTGGTTGTCTTTCTTCTATTGCTTTTGTAGAAAAACAATTGTGGGAGTAAAAATCAAAATGAAATTTAAAAGCAGAAGCAACATTCTATATCACCAACAGTGTTCAGTATAAACAGCCTGAACTTATGCAACATCATGTTACAGCCAACAATATAATTTCAAAAGGAAAGTGGTGTCACTGATTCAAAGCTGAAATAGCCTAAGCTTCTCTGTAACTAATCGTGCAGAACCAGACACTCTACCAGACACTCAAACACCAGTTTTTGAAATAGTTGCAATGGCATCTCATTTTTAAGCTGTTTTGTTTAGCAGCTTAAAACTTGAGAAATCATACATTTTAAAGCTGGATTCAAATTTCAGCACCTTTTCCTTTAACTGTAAAATTAAGCTGTTTTCGTTTTTAACCTTCAGGCTCAGTTTATCATGAATAAGATGGTAAGCATGTCTGCACCACAAGATTCTCATGGGTTATCCATGAAATGAAGACTGTAAACCACTTATCACAGCTAGATGGTGCCGCTCTTTTGAACGTTCTCATTCACTGTATGAATTCCAATTACAGTTGTTATCTGTGACATTTGGGGAATCCAGCACATATCCTAATCACTATGCCCTTCTCAAAAATGAGTGAAGGAGCATTGCTGTTGGCCATGCTGCTGCATGTCACATAATTGTAGTTTAAGACTTGAAGCCTGTTGAGGGAATGGCTCAACAGTTAAGAGCACCTGCTGCTCTTTCAGAGCACAGAGGTCTTTTCTGAGACTGATACTTCAGCCAAGGACCACTCATGGAGATGGCCTGGAACCCCTGCACAGGGAAGCCCATGGCAGTTAGTTCAGTGTCCAAGTAGGTTCCATAGTAATGGGGACAGCAACTGATTGGCCTGCTCTTTGATCACCTCCCCATGATGGGGAAGCAGCCTTACCAGTGCACAGAGGAAGACAATGCAGCCAGTCCTGATGAGACCTGATAGACTAGAATCAGAGGGAAGGGGAGGAGAACCTCCCTTATCAGTGGACTGGGAGAGGGACACGGGTGGGGAAGAGAAAAGGATTGGAAGGGGAGGTGGGAGGGAGCTACAAGGGGTATACAAAGTGAATAAACTATAATTAATAAAAAAATTAAAAAAATAAGACTCGAGGATTCTGACTATGACACTGATTCCAAAAATACTTGAGGTATCATTGTGTATAAATCCAATAAAATATAGTTTCCTTAATGAATTGTAGCTATTGTAATGAGTTTCTCTGTAGTTTTACTCACATTCTTAGAAGTGTTTTATAAATATGCCTGTATTAATTTTATCAAAACTAATGCATTAACAATTTATATTTACATATTAGTATTTATATTTATTTTTATATTATTATATTTATTATCTTTATCTATTATTATTTATATATTTATTACTTTATTTATTATTTATATTTATTATTATATTTATATTATATATTATATTATTATATTTATTATCAATTTATCTTTACATATTACATATCTTTACATATTATTTATATATTTATTATTTTATTTATTATTTATATTTATGTTATTATATTTTTTAACAATTTATATTTACATATTAGTATAAATAGTGTGTAAATGTGCAACAAAGACAGAAATTATTGAATGTTTTGCTGTATGGCTGACTATTCAATGCTACAGCAGGTTGTCACAATTCACTCAAAATATTTACCAAGCTCTTCTGCTAAGCTAAGGGAAATTTCTCTTTTTATACTACCCTGTCCTAAATGTCTCTCTTTAAAACTTAGGGCTGGAGAGCTGACCCTACCCTTCATCAAGGCTGCCCCATTCTGGAAAGCAGCCCTGCACCTTGATTGGGCAGCACAGTATAGCTGGACTCTGGTGGTATGGGCACCATTGACCTACCCAGAGGTCATGAGAGATGGCTGCAGCATGGGTGAGCTAGGCTGGGATGGAAGAGAAAGCTAGCCCTGGTGGTGCTATGAGTTGACTTCCCCCAATATCTACCCCATCTATGAACTGCTGGAGCACTTGAAGGGGCCAGTCCCCAAAATCCAAAGCTTCAGGATCTCCATGACACAGTGCAAACACAGGATATCTAAAAGGAGTCTTGGTGATGATCCAGTATTGATGGTGTAGTGAAGCCAGAAGCCATGAACCAGACCAATGACTCAATGCCATGAACATTTGTAAGTGAAGATGTATGGGCAAAAGTGTATACTGTGGGACACACTGTGACACACTACAGTTTCCACAATGAGATTTTGTTTTGTTTGGAATTTTTCTTTTCTTTTTTGGAGGGGGGTTGTCAAGGGCAGAGGGTGGATATGAAGGGACAGGAAGATAAATAGAATTGGGTGCATGATGTGAAATTCATAATCAATAAAAAATTAAAAATCTATCAATATTGAATGAAAGCAGTATTTATTTGTTGTCTGTTGCTCTATTTTTTAAAGAACTGACAATGAATTCTATTAAACAGTCATATAGAAAGAGTATAGAAATTTTTTAACTTTCCAATGCATTTATTTGTTGTTCAACTTGATCTCTTTGTACTAAAATAAACAAATAGGTTTGTTAGACCAAGGAAAGCATTAGTAGCTATAGTAACCTATCTAGTCATAAAAATATCTTCATAATTTGTTAGAGTATTTTTTATTTTTTATTTCTTTTTAAATTATTATGTTTATTTTTTATATTAATTAGTTTATTCACTTTGTATCTCAGCTGTAGCTCCCTCCCTTATTCCCTCCCAATCCCACCTTCCCTCCTTCATCTCCTCCCAGGTCCCTCTCCAAGTCCACTGATAGGGGAGGTCCTCCTCCCCTTCCATCTGACCCTAGCCTATCAGGTCTCATTAGGACTGGCTGCATTCTCTTCCTCTGTGGCCTGGCAAGGCTGGTCCACCCTCACGGGGACGTGATCAAAGAGCCAGCCACTGTTTTCATGTAAGAGACAGTCCCAGTTCCCCTTGTTAGGGAACCCACTTGGATTCTGAACTGCCATGGGCTACATCTGAGCAGGGGTTTTAGGTTATATCCATGAATGGTCCTTGGTTGGAGTATAAGTCTCATAAAAAAAAAAAAAACCCACTGTGCCCAGATTTTTTGGTTCTTTTGCTCTCCTTGTGGAGCTCCTGTCCTCTCCAGGTCTTACTCTTTCCCCCTTCTTTCATAAGTTTCCAAGCACTCTGCCCAAAGTTTGGTTATGTGTCTCAGCATCTGCTTTGATACACTGCTGGGTAGTGTCTTTCAGAGGCCCTCTCTGGTAGGCTCCTGTCCTGTTTCCTCTTTCTCCTTCTTCTAATGTCCATCCCATTTCTCTTTTTGAGTGAGGACTGATCATTTACCCAGGGTCTTCCTTCTTGTTTAGGTTCTTTAGGTGTACAGATTTTATTATTTTATCATATATTATATGTCTAGAATCCACTTATAAGTGAGTATATACCATGTGTGTCTTTCTGCTTCTGGGATACCTCACTCAGGATGATCTTATCTAGATCTCACCATTTGCCTGCAAATTTCATGATTTCCTTTTTTATTTTTTAAAGATTTATTTATTGGCTCAGATGTAGCCAATGGCAGCTCATTATCCAAGTGACTTCCCTAGTAATGGGAACATGGGATATATCTGATACGAACTCAGTGGCTGGCTCTTTGACCACCTCCTCCTGAAGGTGGGAGCAGCCATACCAGGCCACAGAGGAGGTCTTAGTTTTTGCACTTAGTCTTTACATGGCTTTAAATACAGGGCCACATCCTCTAAGTCTACTTATTACCACCTTTATAAGTGGATCCTAACGGTACGTTTCTAGACTGAGTTATTGTGAAAGGAGAATAGGAAGGGAGAGAAGAAAGAGAAAGAGGAGAGAGATCCATAAATTTAGCACTGAGTTTGGCATGCCCTTGACATCCATTCAGTATGAAGTGCGATTCTCCATGTAGGTGTCTTAGGAATTGTGTCTGCAGTGGTTAGTTCTCTTCAGTGGATTTAATTCATATAGGAACCAAGTTCCAAAAGTTGCTCACTCTTTGTGGTAATCCATAAATATTAGCGGCAATAAAAATGCAATAGTGACAATTTGCATCTCCATATATTCATTCTTAAATTCAGTCTCATTTGTGTGGAAACATGTCTCATTTTACCCACAGGACAAAGAAGAGAGAGCAAGGAAGAAAAAGGAAGGGAAGACAAGAGGTTATTTCTCTGCACTTTACTACTGAACTGTCTTATTATCTGCTCATTTTACCACTTTAGAAAAGAATTTCAAAACCAATGTAAGAACAATATTTTAGAGTTATTGTATGAATACAGGTTGTAATAAGCAAACTGCCTATGTATATATGAGTATTATATTAGTGTACTTGGGGTGCTAAAATACATAGAAGGCAAGTTCAAGGTCTGCCTGGGCATCAAAAGAAGTCAGAAGAACTTAGTACATCTCAGAATAACATAAAGGGCTAAAGTTATGGCTCAATGGTAGAGGTACACAGCATATCTGAGGCTGTAGGTTGGCTTGACAGTACTCCAAAATAATAGAGAAATAAAGAATTAACAAATGAAAAAGTTATGATTAAACTACCTGCAACATTCTTGAGTGAAGAGCACATACACTTTTAAATATTTACTTAGTTATCTCTATAGACATTTTATATAGGAAGGTTTGTTTTATGAATCTAGAGGAAGCATGTGACTTGCAAATTGAACATAGAGAGGAATCCGTGCAAGTGGAGAGGGTGTAGCTCATTTTGAAAAGCTCTACACACAAAGTGCTTACTCTCCTCAAGTGTTGTCTGGAGTTAATTTTCCTCCCAGAACCCATGCCTTCCACACTTGGATTTTATTTATCAGATTTAATATATGCCTATTTCTCAGGGTTGGGAAAAGAGAGAGAGAGAGAGAGAGAGAGAGAGAGAGAGAGAGAGAGTAATCTGTTCAAATCAGTTCTTATCCCCTCCCTAGGTCTTCTTTAGCATTCTTTGGTTCTTGTTTAGTTCTGTTTTTGTTGTTGTTTGTAGTGGTGGTAGTGTTTTGTCTGTTTTCTGAATACAGGAATAATGTCTTTAAAGACCCCTTATGAGGTGCTTTCAGAGAAACCCTTGGGAGAGGTTCATCTTGCCAAGGATAGATATTATTATTTTTTTGTTCTGACCCTATTGGGCCTCTCTTGTTCCTCAATACGTGTCAGATCTGCTCTATTTCCAGAGGTTAAGAGACATCTTTGATCTGACAAGATGACCTACCAAATAAAATTGCTTGCTATAAAAACCAGATGACCAGAGTTATATCCTCAGAAGCCACATAGATGCAATGAGCTATGCTCCCACAGAGAGATGGGTGTTAGAGAAAGGATAAGCACATGGAAGCTACACGGTAAACTAACCTAGACTCAGTGGTGGCAGAAACAAGAAAAGAGACACTACTTCAATAAGATGGAAGGACAGAACCAACTCCTAAAATTTTCCACTGAACTTCACATGTAAGTGTGGCATTTAGCGCGCGCGCACACACACACACACCGCTGATGTTAATAAAATAAAAATAGTAAAAGAAGTGCTTGTGTTTCATCCTGCAGGGTATTATCCTTACTCCATGTATGGCCAAAGGTAGGGTGAAGGAAAGGAAGAGCATGCACTCAACAGATTCATCAAAAAATGATCATTTAAGGCCTCAAAGAGCAAGGCTTAAGGTCTTAGGGGGCATCCCAACTGAGAATTCCACTGTTTCCTCTAAAGACTGTTTATTTGACATCTGGAAGAAACTCATAAATGCACCTGGGGGGGGGTGCATTCATGGAGACACAGTTCTGATTTATAAATTCTATGATCCAAACTTCTACCCATAAGGTCATGAAACAAAAATCCAACATGGGTATATAAAACACTCTGGTTTTATTTATTCAAAGAATTATTTTATTCCTTCTTTCATAGAGAGCAGGAATACTTCTCAGTTCTACTTATCTGAGGTATTTAATACACAATAAGTACTCACTTGTACTCAAGTAAGAGACAAATTAATTCTCTCTGTAGCCTCCAGTTGTTTCTGCCACAAAAATAGGACCCTTGGCTGTTTTTGCTTCTTTTTTTAACAAGTATTTGTTAATTTTGATAATTTGCAGAGTTTAAAGAACAGCGGTTCTGTTTGTGTAAATCACAAGATTTAATTAGAGAAGAGGAATCCAAATGGTGCAAATAAAAGTCTTTGCATAATAAAATATTAATTGCCTTTAAAAATACAGCAGTGATCCAGTATTCTATTACACTCCAGTGGAAAGTAGTGCAAGCAGCAGTTTGCAGGGCTCCACTGTAACCATGGCTGCCTTGGAAGAGACTAGAAAGGTAGAACAATGCCTTTGCTCCACTGATGATGTGAGGCTTTAAGTCTCTTCCTGCAGCACTTGGACCATTTTCCATGAGCCCCTTAGCCATGCTTCTGAGCCTTGTGTTCTTTTCATTCATACTGTTAAGGTCTAGACTGTGGTGAAGATGAGGATGTCTCAGCTTTTGTAGTAGGCAAGAGTTTATTTGGGTCAGATAAAAGAGTTATCTTGTCCTGCTGTCAAAAACACTGACACATGAGCCACACTCCTTTGCATACAGCACTACATGTGAGACTTCTCTGTAGAATACACAAGGGCAAACTGCTCAAATCTGAGTGGATCTCTTTGATTTCCAATCATTCAAGTGGTTCAGTGTCTATTTTCAAATCAAATTTTATGGAGAAATTCAGTTAGAAGTGAACATTATACTATGTTATTTGTTAATATAATGTACTTTCCAAGCATAGAGTGAAAAATGAATGCATATAAGTTCTCAAGTAAAACCTTGTAATTTTGTGTAGTGTTTTATAGCATGAAAAATATACATCACATGTATTATGTATTTGATTATAGCAATTGCCCCAAGAAACTTGCAGGAGCAAGTAGTATTTGGCCTTAGAAAGGAATTCATAAAGCTTAATGCTGAACAATTACTGTCAGCACTATTATTAAAATTGATAGATTTAACTTTCATAAATTAAATAAATATAAAATAAACAAATTGAAATTAAAATCTGTATTAGATATTTATGCTATCCCACAGCTTTATTATAACTTGAATTTCATTTTAAGATCAGCTATCATCCAGTTATATGCACATCATTTTACTAAGAAAATTCAATGGGAAAAGTATTCATTGTCTCAAATTGCTATGCCAGTCATAGAACACGGGGCAAAGAGCAAAGGAGTCATTAGTACCAAATTCCCAGATCATTCCACCAGTCAAACAGGTCAGGCAGGTATTTCAAGATGAATTTTGCTAAAATGCAGTTATTATAATGTTAGGGATGAAGGCAGTTAGCTTTTAGAATATATGTATACACACATACACAATTAACAGACTTTAACATACCACCTAAAATAACTAATTGTCATTTATTGATAGTAAACAACAACTATTCGTTTCATGGAAAAAAATAAAAAGCTTTATAAGTCTTATTGACATGTCTAAGAACTTGTATCAGATTTGAAGGCTTTGGATATATACTTTATACATTTTACATCATTAAATACAAGTATAGGAGAGTCATTCAGGGGGAAGAAAAATATGAAGCCATGCCTCCTACTTTAGTTTACATTACTCCTACAGCAGATGTTTATTTGTAATAGGGTTTATTTTTAATCATATTTATTCCTCCATAGATACAACTGATGCATGTTCTGGATCACGTGATCACACTTGCCTCAAGGTGCTGCTGAGAATAACTGTAATTAAACCTAAAACTGAGAAATGAAAAAAAGGCACAGTAAAGAGCACAGGTGTCAGATGAGACTGGACTCATTGAGGGCTGAGTAATTAACGCAAAGTTTGACAAAGGGGACATTATAAAACCAAAGAGCTTCTGCACAGCAAAGGGAACAATCAATCCAATAAAGAGGACATTCACAAACTGGAAGAGAATCTTTGCTGGCCATGTAGCTGAGAGAGGATTAATATCCACAACATACAAAAACTCAAAAAAAAATCAAGAAAACAAACAAACAAAAAAAAATCCAATTAAGATCATAGGAAATGAGACTGAACAGTGAGTTCTCAATATCCTTAGTACCCAATGAAATACTTAGCAAAATCACTTAGAGCTTTCTGGGAATTTCTTTTTGTGCCCTTTTCTTCCTCCATGGCCCCCTAACTCTCCTTCCTTTGCTCCTCCCTCTCCCTTCTTCACTCAATCCTTTCTTTCCTTATTTATTTGTCACTTCCTTTTATTCTTTATATTTTTTTTCCTCCTGTGTCTTCTTTTATTCTTGCTTCATTGTGTTCGGCCTCCTCTTCTGTTCATGGGCGGAACCATTTGATTTCACATGTACATGGAGAGTGGTGTGCTCTTTCAAATCCATCACCTTACACCAGGACGTATGTCTGTGGTAAGTATATCCCAAATCTTCTCTGTCATATTGGTGTGAAGAGACAACAGGACCGCCACAATTCTTCACACTTAATTGGGGCTGGCTTACAGTTCAGACGATTACTCTGTTATTGTCGTGGCAGGAAACATGGCAGCTTGCAGGCAGACATGCTGCTGCGCAAGGAGCTGACAGTTCTAGATCTGGATTGGCAGGCAGCCAAACAGGAACTGTGTTATGCTTTCTCCACCAAAGCCATACCTACTCCAGCCAGGCCACACCTCCTAATAGTGACACTCCCTGGGAGACTGTGGGAACCATTTTCTTTCAAACCATCACACTATCTTTTAATAATGTTGAAATGTTCAGTGCAATTTCTTAATCATGGTCACTCAATCATATCACTCTTCTATAGTGCACAGCCCTGGATGTGTTCTGTTTAACTGTCAGTTATTGATGATGTTCTTTAAGCACCCACTTCCTCTTTGAGCTTCTGATGACCACTTTCCTGTTCTCTACTTCAGTAAAATCCACTTCACATCTGATATATAAGAAATATTTATCATTCTATGACCTTGTTTGATTATACTCAATGTCTTCTACGTTTAACCATGTTATCTGGACAAAATTTAAAGTTTTATCATTTTATCAGATGTGGGTGAATGCTACTCATGTATGTATTATGCAGTTATCTGTTTGTGAATAAATCATTTGACATCTCGACCATTGAGAATGATGCTGCAGTAGACACTGTAGATGGGAGTATAGAAATATCCTATTTTAGTTCTTCATTTTAATATCATATGTTCTCTTAATACTTCCAGATATTAGCCATTTCCTCTAGTCTTTGAATGTTATAAAAGGTATTGATTCTGATCATACATATGTTTAATTTTGTGATTTATTATAAAACCTGAATTGTAGAAACATTGAACCTAGAATTTAAGACTTTTGCCTCCTGTACATAATAGAATTGGAAAGAAGCTCCAATACTTCTCTGATTTTCAGTAATTAGTCATTGAACATTTTGTCTCTTCTACACTATTAAAATATTTTCTATATCCATGTCTTGAAGAAGGTGAGGGTATGGAGAGAGGGAAAAAACATTTTAAAAAATATGTCCATTTAGCAGATGATCATAATTCACAACCGAAGCCTGTAACCTCCCTATTCTCTAATCTATTTCTTCCATATTTATACAGCATGTGTGTCACCTTGTGAAGCATTTTAAATCCAATCAGAAAGTGGTTACCTCCATACCATTAGTGCCCCTATAGCACCCATGGTCATGTCTTGCTACACCTAGCATTTTTGCAATTCAAAGAGCTGACAGGTGAGTAGCCAGTGCGTTCTCTCCAGAAGCCTGCATAGCACCTTCCCGTATGAGGAAAGCTAACTAGTAGGGAGGAAACTTCCCAGTCAGTCCCAACTGACCACAGTTGGGACTTCCTCTACCATCCCAAGTTGTAGAGGAATTTTAACTCAGCAACAGGGCTGCACTGGCAAGAGATCACATCCAAAACCTTCTAGGTCTGTCTGTGTGATCCAGCTGGAGTGCAGACACACCTTTAGTCCCAGGATACAATAGCAAGCAGATCTCTGAGTTCAAGGACAGCCTGGTATAGACAAGTTTCAGATAAAGAAAATTTAGGTTCAGACATGGTACTGCCTTTGGAGTCACTTGAGGGCAGTGCAGGCAGAAAGATAGGGAGGAAGCAATTTTATCAGCACAGTTTTACAGACAGACTATAGAAAGAACAAGCTAGGCACAGGTGAAGATAGAACAAGCCAGAGAATGAGGAGCCAGAAGATTTGAAGATTAGGTTTAGTTTGAGGCCAAGCCGAGCCACTAAGAAGAAGCTGAGAGATGTCAGTTTGAGTCAGTCTGCTTGAAGAGGTTGAGCTAGAAGAGCTGAGTTGAACCAGCCAGCCAGAGCTCAGAAAAAGCTAGAAAGGGTGAGCTTATCCAGCAGTAAGTCTCAAAGGCTCAAAATATTCTAGGCCTAGATTAGATTAGATGGTGGCTAGAAGCTTCCAGGACTACACCTAGGTCAGCAGGTAGAGTCAGTAAGCCTCAGAGACAACAATTACATCAGGCGAATAAAAGATACATTCACATTAACTAGATTTCTCTATATACTATGTCCAATTTGTGCGGTATCTTCATCAATAAACACTTCCTCAAGTTCTGATGGGAAACCAAAAGCAAGGTCAATAGGGTGTGTTATTTTGGGTTCTTAGAGGCACCCCTGACCAATAGTTTGAGGGAAGGTATCACACAACTGACACTGGACTTTTTATTTGCCAACCTATAGATTGTGTGATAAGTGTAATCATCCTGTATAATATGACACCAATTGAACTCTTTTATATTGGTATATATACATATATGCATATATATGCAGATCACAAAATAATAGGTTTTCACTTCCTCATAAAGACACTTAAGATACAAAACCCTGACTACAGACAGGAAAAGTACAGCATGTACAAGGCTCAGGTTCAGTATATATATATATAAAAAAATCAAATACAATTGTCAAATATGTTGCAGAAAAAAAATTAGGAGCCCTGTATATCATAAGGAAGACCACTCTTTAATGAGAAGGCTTTTCAGAGATTTAAAGGAAGATATAAAACAATATTTTCTCTGGTTAGACAAGACAGAAGGCAACAGCAAGACAGGAGTCATGAAATTTTATTTATACTGTTACAGTTTCCCTTGGTAATGACTGAGGATTTACTGAGACTTCACAGATGTTCTAATCACAGCCCTGGCTCCGAGCTATTTTCTGTCTGTTTTTCTCTAAAAGGCTTCATGGAAGTGACCAGATACCAGACATTGGAATATAAGAGATCACACAAATTGCTCCTTGATAAGCTGGGTCACAGTGTTTACCTGGAACTGGAAACTAGGCACCTGTCACCAAAGACATTTTTAGTTGGATCTCTAGCTAAAAATGGCCTTTGACATCTGGCCTCCATTTTCATTTGATATTTAACGTCCTATTTCCAAAAACTAGCTAATAAGGTTGTTTTTCCCAAGCCCTTTGCCTGGAACTTCTTACTCAACAGGTAAGCTATGTCTTCCCATTACGTTAGACAAAACTTTTCCAACATGTTTTACTTGGCCCAGGGTTTCCAGTCTTCCAATCTTCAAAGTTGCTACTGGTTATGTAACTAATGTTTGCTGTTTTCTGCCACATACTTTCAGGTAACACCTTCTTTAATCTAGTAGAGCCCAGTAAGCATAATTCCCTTTCCATTTGGGAGCACAACTCTCTCAGGTCAGTGTGTCCTTGGAGCCATACCTTAATACTTCTGTGTTCTTGCCACCATAAGTCCACACCATCTCATGACACATGATCATTCCAAGTCATTAGATGGTTGGTAAATACAGTATAGCTGTGTGTTAGGGAGAAGAAAACACCAACTCAACTATCCAGCTATAATTCTCCAAGGCAAACAGCCATGATTCTGTGATAGATTTATAATGTCTGCCATATAAGATAGGTTGTCAGCAAGCATTTGTCCTACATATCTGCCATACAGTTTACTTACAAAGCACTCGGGGTCAATAGATAGCTGGTCCTATAAAGTCTTAATAAATGTTCCTAGTCTTCAAATATACAGTCCCCAATAGATTCACTTTTATCTCTTTTTACCAATCTTTTTCTCAACAATTCTTTACAAACAATTTTGCCTTAAATGAAAGTTAAAGAATTAGAGCAGGCACCAGCACATGGTTGGTATAATGCCCTGTTTTAGAGCACCTCCCACCTTCAAATTCTATCTCGTCTCTAATTCCATATTGCCAGAGTATTTCAGAGGCAATATAATCTTCAGTTCATTTCAAATTTCTAAGCTTCCCCAGGGCACCCATTTCTCCACAGGGTGAAAGTAACTAGGAACTTTGGTCCAATGCCATCCACACAGTTAAAGTTCACGGAGGGAGAAATTGCCCGTGTAGAAACCACACTTCCAACACTGGTGGCTGAACATAAAATAGCTTGGGCCTCCAGGGTTAACGGTAACATTAGAATCACTTGAGGCTCAGGTAAGAAAATTGTAATTAAAAAGGAAATAGAGTCTGAGATATAGCTGAATGTTATTCTAGAAAAGCACAGAGCTATATTTCCTTCTTAGCCTTGGAGCCAAGTCTCTGAACGTGCTCAAGTTTTTGATACCTAGAAAACGTCTTGATGAGGGAAAGGGGGACAGGAGGGGGCACAAAACAGACCATTGTAGGAAATCTACCCTGACTTTCATAAAATAACTACAGCTTATTTGTCACCTATTTTAGTTGCTCTGCTTTTGTTTCACCTTATCCAGGCTTTCCTCCCCTCAGTTCTTGGGTCAAGGAGATCTTGGCCTTAGTGTTTTCCACAGCAGATCAGTCCTCCTTCTACTACATCTTATGGGTCTCCCTCCTCCATTTCTAAATCTATCTTGGAGTTCAGCTACTCAGGAAGTATATATCTTTCATTTTTAAAATTCTTTTAATAACTAAAATTTTGTGGCCTAGTCTTGTTGTTTTTTTTTTTTTATTTCTTCTCTGTAACAGACAGAAATGAACACGTTGCCATCTGATAAAGGCCAGCTCTGAAACACAGGTGCTGAGTTCTGTGCAGACTACGGTGCATTCAACCCTTTCCTGACTACTAATATACTTTAAAATGCACTTAAAACCCTCACCCTCTTCTTTACTTTTATTATTTATTATACTTTATTTACTTTGTATCCCTACTTTGCCCCCTCCCTAGTCTCCTAGTCCCACCCTCCCTCCCTCTCCTCCCACTATGCAGCTCCCCTAGTCCACTGATAGGGGAGGCCCTCCTCCCCTTCTATCTGACCCTAGCCTATCAGGTCTCAACTGGACTGCCTGCATTTTCTTCCTCTGTTCCTGGGCAAGGCTGCATCTCCCATGGGGGGTGATCAAAGAGCCAGCCACTGAGTCCATGTTCTCAGAGATAGACGCTGCTCCCTTTACCGGGAGCCCACTTAGAGACTGAGATGATTATGGACTACATCTGAACAGGACGTCTAGATGCTCTCGATGCATGCTTCTTGGTTGCAGGGGGGCCTCTGCAGGCCCCCCTGGCCCAAATTTTTGTGTCTGTTGGTCTCCTTGTGGAGCTCCTGTCCCTTCCAGATCTGTCTACTCCCCCTTCTTCCATAAGATTTTGTGGCCACAAAACACACTGCCCAATGTTTGGCTCTGAGTCTCAGGATCTGATTTGATACACTGCTGGGGAGAGTCTGAGGGCAAACAGGATAGACATCGTGAATGGGGGAAGACAGGGAACAGGAAAGGAGCCTACCACAGAAGGCCTCTGAAAGACTCACCCTCATTAATTCAGCAAAGGCTTAGGGATCTCGCCTCTTCAGAAACAGCCTGCTGAAGTCAACCTGCAACCAAAACTTGCTGTCTGCCATTGTTTGTTTCTAGGTTAAAAAAAAAAAAAAAACCTGAATAAAATCATTTGGGGAATGAAAATGCAAGAGCATAGACCTCATGTCTCTCACTTACCCACGGAGGCCTTCTCTACTAATTCACAGCACAGCACAGGATACATCCTTCCTGAATGTACGCACTAGTACAGAATCTTAAGTCTTCCAACATTCATTTTCCCCTACTTGCATTATATGGTTTAAATGAAGTAGAAAAATTGACCTGCCCCTGTTGCTAATGCCCACACATTTCTCCGATCATATGGCTATGCTGAGTGCCTTGTAAGATGCTAATTTTAATAAACAGCTCACAGGTCTCTCTTGGTTGTTGCAACTGAGAAAGACAGGCACCTTCTGTGACAGAAACACAAGGACATTTGGGAACTCACACCTGCCATAGGTCAGGTGATAAGCCTTTAACCCAAGAACTTAATTTCAGAATGGTTTGCATTTCTCTTGTTTAATTGTTGTCCCTCTTGATAATGCAGCTCTGCCAAGTACTCACTGGTCCTGAACCAATCATTCTCTGAGTTTGTGTTAAGGGAATAAGAAACAGGGAGGAATATTTACCCTTCAGAAAGGTAAGTCCTAAAAGAGGGTCCTAGTACCAAGAAGCATTCAAGTGCTGATGGAGGGCGGGGGGTTCTTATTCAGATGGTTTGGGAGCTGGAAAATCACAAGTGTAGCCTAGACCCTTGACTGTGAACCTATTGCTACATCTGCTCTCTGTGTGCTATTGTTTGGTGGCTGATATGTAGAGCAATCCCTTTGCAGAAAGTTCACGTGTCAGGAAATTTTGTGAAGCACCAGGAGGAGTTTCAAGTCCTTTCACCAAGTCCACAGGGTTCAGTGAAAATAGAATCTAATCAACGTGGAAAAATTGAAATCCCACATCTATTGCATGACTTGATTTGATTTGAGGTATCTTCATTTTGATCCCCAAGCAATAAAATGAATTGACTCTCTTTCCAGGAACATTATTTGCATCTGTGCCTGCCTATTGCAGCTTCCATCTCCTCCTCTTTCTGCTTTCTTCCTTTAGATTTCAGTTTCCAGCCATCACCTAATTGCTCCTTATCGAAGTAGAATCTGCCTTTGCTCTGGTTACAACATCTTTCCACATTAAATACAAAAGAAATATTTCTCCTCTCATAAATGTTATTTGGATTTCTTTGCCCATCCTTTCAGAATATTCTTGCCCTTGAGTTTTGTGATATTCGACCTAGTTTCCATGGTTTTACTTAGTCTTTGTGAAGAACCATTAACCATTACTTCAATTAACTTGGAGTCAGAACATTTTCTGAATTGTTCACAGTATCTGGCCAAGGTTCTCCTGAGCTGGAAACACTCCAGCACAACAGGAAAACTGATTTTTGGTTGTCATCGTCATGTGCACCATCTCCAAATGTGAAAATGTTTCAAATCAGTGCAGTCAGTACTTTACATTTGGATGAAAGTATAAACAATACGTAATTTTAGCCTTAGAACATAACCAGAGAAAGGAATGACACATTTCATTACTTAGGAAGCTTAATTCAAAAGATTCCAGGGACTAGAATTGGGGTTTGTGCTTAGACAATTTAGTATGTGTTTCCGATTTCTCAAATAACATGTAGTTCATAAAGCTATCTTGGAAGTATATAAATTAACCGTGAGTATTATTTGATTATATCATACAAGGGCATAAAGATTTAATTTGGAGATATGTATTTTGAGGAAGTGGGTTACCATAAGAAGGTTATGCGAGTTGTCCTTATAGGAGATGTTTTGTACATGACTCAGATATAAAGGTAGCTGTTGAAGATGCCCTTGAAGAATTTAAGTTCCTGCACCATGATATTCATTTAAATTTCTGCATATATTTATGTATATATAAATGTAGGTGTATATACATATATAATTTATGCAATAAATATTTGTAAAATATTTGAACATATTCTACTCATGTAATTGTGCAAGAGATTAAAAATAGGGTAATTTGTCCTACTTTGCTATGAAAATCATATCTTTATTAAGACAGTATATGTTTCTTAACATGTTAATGCAAATGTTTCTAAATTCTAAGGAAATCTAAGGCTACACATAATGTACAAATTTATTACAGGAAAAAAAATAAAATTTTTCTCTAGTGACATATATGACTACAACCCAGTATTCATGGCATTTCTTTTCAGGAAATCCTGACTTGCTAAACCGCTGTAAAAGAACCTCATGGGGATATATAATGTATTGTCACTTTCCGGTGACAATATGCAAAGGAAGCATGTTCTCTAGCATTACTGTAGCACACAGGTTTATGTATGAGGAGAGCATCAGGGAACCTGCACTCCACACAGTGTTGCTCCTGCTTTCTTCATCACCTCTTTCTTGGGTTTTGTGAGTTTAACTGCTACTCACTAATGTGATCACAGCCAAAGTGGGAAGCTTCATTTGAGTTTGATCTCCTCACTTGGCAAGAGAGGAGCAAGAGAAGAGGTGGGCAATGCTTAACATGGAAGAATTTTAGTTGTAAGTCCACAAAAGGGAATAGTAAAATTATATCTATCTATCTATCTATCATCTATCTATCTATCTATCTATCTATCTATCTATCTATCTATCTATCATCTATCTATCTATCTATCATCTATCATCTATCTATCTATCTATCATCTATCATCTATCTATCTATCTATCTATCTATCTATCTATCTATCTATCTATCTACCTATCTATGGCAATGTATTGGATGTTGTAGTGTATTTTGGTGCTATGTAAATAAGGATGTTTCATTTTGGCCAGGTCCGGAATATATTTTTAAGCACTTTTTTTCTTTTCTAATTCACTCCTAGGCTTGTGTTCCTATATACCAGTATTCTTCACATTTCCTATATTTTGAGACTGCATCACAGGAGATGATGCAGTTATTTATCCTACCTTAATTGCAACATTCTGCATGAGAGACATTACTTTTGAGTGATTTTGTTCATGGTCTTGTTTCTCATCCCAGAGCAAATATTTGCTTAAGTGGTATAAACCATCTGTTGCTTATAAAACACCTTTAAGCTATTGTTTTAAAGTTTCGTGCCTTTTAATGTTTTTCTGTTTATTTCCTGCTGATATCAACATGCACCCTGGCAGAAAATATCTTTGGTGGATACTAACATACTCCTGGTGAACGTTTGATCCTGCATGAAAACATGCAGGTAATAAGCAGAATGAACATCTGTGAGGGCCAGATAGTTTCTCAATATTTATGGAGAGTTCACTTGTGGGCTATAATCCTCCTGATGATTCAGTTATTCCCAGTTCAGTACTATGTGAGTCTTTGAAGTCGATTCTATTATGGAAGAGGTCTGAAGATGGAACATTAGACTATTTATTTGTTTGTATGTCAGATGTGTGGGAAAATATTACTTGTGAGAATTTCAGCACCCTGCAAGGTATTCATGGAAAAGAGATGATCTTGTATGCTTTGATACCCATCAAGTGCCTTGTGAGAACAATGTTCACATCTTAGAAGTGTCCAAATATAGAATTTTAACTGATACTTTATTGTTTTTATTAGTGCTTAGTTAACAGTTAATAGAAACTGATCTCCGTGAAACACGCAGTATCACATTCATCCCCTAGAAATAAGTAGACACTGGCTCCTGTTTCCTCTGAATATATCCAGTGGGCAGGAAACTGGCTGAAGTGTTCATTTTTTAAAAAAAAAAAATCATTTAAAAATGTTCAGTTGCCCTGTTCCAGGCAGTTACCTTAAGATCAGAAAAGGCTGGTTCAAAAAGATGCCAAAATAATTCATGTTAACATAAATTGGTAAATAAATTATGGACAAGATTTAGACGTAAACCTCTGAAAGTGTCTTGGAGGTCATATGGTTTCATCCTTCATTACTCTGGAAACTTAATTCATTTTTAAAATCTAGTGATAGAACCTAATGCTTTCACTGCTCCAAATTCACAATAGTCCTAGGTTCAGCTCATACCACCACTAAACAAATATGTCAGAAGGTCAAATGTTCATAAAATAATGTAAGCTAAGTTGAGACATATTCAGTACTAAGCCCCTTGTTCATAAATTGTCCAGAGCAGAAGGTAAGCTTGAATAATGGCCAAATATTCAGAAGCTAAACAGTGTGATGATGCCTCTTTAAGAATGCCTAACAGGGACTGTCTCTGGCTGCAGAGAAGGACATTGCAGCCAGTCCCGAAGAGACCTAATAAGCTAAGGTCAGATGGAAGGGGAGGAGGACCTCCCCTATCAGTAGACTTAGAGAGGGGCAGAGAGGAGGTGACGGAGGGACTGAGAGAGGGGGCTACAGCTGGGATACAAAGTAGATAAACTATAATTAATATAAAAAATAAGAATGCCTAATAAGAGTTTCCAACTCTCACAGCACTGTAGGAGGCAGAGGCAGGCCATCACTGTAAGTTCGAGGCCAGCCTGGTCTATAAAGGGAGTAAAGGACAGCCAAGGCTACACAGAGAAACTTTGTCTCAAAAAACCAAAGTTGGAAAAAGTTGCCAATTCTTCCAACTCTTCTTATGAACAATACCAGTTTTAAGTGAGTCATTATCTGTGAGATGTTTTAATTTGTTAGCAAAAGTGTTGTGTGCATAAAAAGTTTGTGAAGAAAGGCTTTAGGCTCTTTAAAATCTATGTTATGATGGGTTCATATGAATAAACAATGTAATGTGATTATATTCATCCGCATGACACTCTGGTATTCTCTCTCTTTTCCCTCTGAATTCCTTTTTCCTGCTTTGTTTCCAGTGGGTAAACCATTACAGAAATGAGCACCCGTTGGCCCTCTGCAGTGTGCTGTGGCCTCATGGGCTCCTCCTCAGGAAGGAATGGGGCCTCACATACCCCTCCTCCATCTGCCTTGTATTCTGTTTTCCCACATTTCCTGCTTCATAATTACATTAGGTCCTGAAATCAATATTGAAAATGTTCTGTCCTCAAGCTGACCAAGCCCTATTCTTGGACATAATTGAAGAAGGAATTGGAAGATGGTCATCTCACTACTGTTCTGTTTTGTGTTAGTTTCAGATCCTTATACGTATTTATGAGAATAATATTATAAATTTCCAGTGCATGTTTCACTTTTTTTTTTTTTTGCTGCACAGAAAACTCATAGTTTATTTCTTGTTGAATTAGGAGGTAATGATCCCACTGAAGACATTAATGATACATAGCTAGAGTTACCCAGCACACAAGTGCTCTGCTGTCAAGAAAATTCCCTAAAAGAATAAATCCAATAAGCAAATAAGTAACTTACCTCATGGGACATTTTGCTTTTCCCAATACCACAGTAAAAGGTAATTTAAGATTTTATCATTCACAGACTTGCTATAAACAAGAAAAAACAAAAATATATTCAAGGAAATCATCTTTAGAATGAAACTATATTTTCTATGGCTATATGACCACAAGAACTAGAACCTGTGTAAAGATCCCCAGGAAGCAGTGAGAATGTTCTTGATCCATTCCCTTATTTACGTTTATTAATTATTATTGAATTAATTAGGTGGTTAGGTAGAGCATTGTTCAGTTAAACTTAGAGGCTATTTTCTAGTGTGTGCCAAGTCCTTGTGCACATGTATACACACATAAGTGTGTGCAAGAGGCTGTGCCGTTTTGATGTCCTGAGCTTGATGTCAGCTGTCTTCTTCGATTGCTCTTCACCTTATTTTTGGAAATAAGAGCTCCCCTGTAGCTGCAGCTCTATGAGTGGCTAGATCGGATGCACAGAACACTTTTCCTCCTCCCAGGCCACCCCCCCTTTGGATCTGGGTGCTTGGAATCGAAGCCCAGGTTCTCTTGCCTGTGTGACAGGTGTGCTAAAGGTGGAGGCATGTCTCCAGCCTCAATTTTGAATTATCTAATTGCAAAGTAGAATTATCAAAACATGATAAATGAAGGATTTAGGAACCATATTTCTAATTTTTCAAACAAATTCAGAGAAGTTGCCAAGGGCTGCTTGTCCTCTAGCTGACCATGGCGAGATTCCAAAAGTCAATGCTGTGGGCAGATAATGCTTTCAAAATCTATATAATATGTATAAATAGAAGGTTTAAATGTCATATGAAGTTAACTATATATTTTCTACTTCACTTGATTCTATGAAGAAAGTTTAATAGTGTGTAGAGTGCTTTTTATACTTTCAAGACATATAGGGTCGGGTATCAGTTTTATTTAAAATGAAAATATCCAAAGGTAAAATGTAAAACTAATTGGGCTAGACTCAAGAGTAGATGTTGCTCTCAAACAAAATGCCAGCAGCCCTGAAGCCATCCTGAGAGGTATCAGCCAGGGGGTATTTTTAATGTCAACTTTATTGCCAATGGTCCAGCTTACCTGGACCATTGAGATGTGGATGAATTCACAGCAGAAAAAAGTAAATCTCAAAGAGCAGGCCAATCAGTTCATGGCAAAGACAGTCCCTGTTCCCATGGGGGGAGCAGCCTTATCAGGCCAGAGAGGAAGACAATGCAGCCACTCCTGATGAGAGCTAATAGACTAGGTTCAGAAGGAAGGAAAAGAAGACCTCCCCTAACAGTGGACTTGGGGAGGGGCATGTATGGAGAAGGAGGAAGAAGGGAAGGATTGGGAGGGGTGGAAGGGAAGGAGCTACAGGGGAGATACAAAGTGAATAAAGGGTAATTAATAAAAAAAATAAAAAAATAACTGAAATTATAATTGAAAACTTTTAAATTCTGCATTTGATTTCATGTTAGATAGTATGCTGATGGCACCCATGATGAGTAATAAACAATAGAAAGAAAAAAAAAAAAAGGTAAATCTTAGGTTTAGTAGTATTGTGTCCCTTCTATGTTGAAATTTTCAAAATTCTCAGTCTAGGATTTTGGAAATTGTCATCTTCATCTTTTTGCTCATTTTATCTTGTTTCAGTGATCATGATTTATATTTTGGTGGTGATTGATTTTGGATTTTATCAGCTGTTTTTCTCATTGTTGTTACAAAACACCTAAGGAAAATTAGAAGGTTGTATTTTTCAGCCACATCTGCAGTTAGGAAGCAGATGGTGTCCAATGCCTGTATTCAACTTTCTTTCTTTCTTTCTTTCTTTCTTTCTTTCTTTCTTTCTTTCTTTCTTTCTTTCTTTCTTTCTTCTCTCTCTCTCTCTCTCTCTCTTTCTCTCTTTCTTTCTTTCTTTCTTTCTTTCTTTCTTTCTGTTTCTTTCTTCTTTCTTTTCTTTTTCTTTTGTTTTAATTTAGTCTAGTAATCCATCAGCGAGATAGCACTACTTACCTTTGGGGTAGATTTGAGGTCCTCAGTTAACCCTTTGTGCAAAAAGTCATAGTTACTCAGGTGTGTTTCCTAGGCTAGTCTAAATCCCTTCACTTTGACAATCAAGACTGACCATCATAGGGGTCATATAATTGTTGCAGTATGTGGATATGGATAGAGTTTTATAAGCTTTATTCTCTTGTGTATCACATTTTAACACTATATTTGTCCTCCTATGTCTGTGTGACGACCTGATCTCATCCTGTGATACTTTTACTCATGTATGTCAACATTTGTACACATAAACATACATAAAAGCATACCCAAATACATGTGCTCAGCTAATGGAGGTAGTCTTGCTAAGTTACATTATGAAGAGGGACAGGACTGCATTTATGCTGCTCCTCCTACCTTTGTATAATCATTCTTCATTTATTTTGTCTTTCAGTGATAAATGCCTCAAGTGTTGTTGAGGACATACTTGCCCCTGAATTTAGAGTCAACTCTAGTTTGCATATCCACATAGGCAGGGCCTGATTTCATTATTACATTCACAGTTTATGGGATGCTGAATGACTACCTGAGCACTGTGATTTTTCAAATGCTGAAATCTACTGACAATCCTCCTTTAATTCTTTTTCCTGAGTAAGTGTGCATACATACTAATATGTGTGTTCAGTGATCAGTTTGTGTTTGTGATTGCAAGTACATGTGAATGCTGGACAGGCCTGCATGCTATCCATGTCAAGGCCCTAAGCTGATATCATGTGGGTTTTTTCATTGCTTTTTTTTTTCTTTTTGTTATTATTAAGTCAGTATATCTCCACTGACTCCAGAGCTCTCCAATTTTGAATTAGCTTAGCTAATCAGCTTGTTCCACAGATCTTCCATTTCTGCCTTCTGAGTGCTGACATTACAGGCTACTATTATGACTTTTAGGGTTTTGTTTTGTTTTGTTTTTCTCATGCTGGGTATCCAAACTCAGGTCCTCATGGTTGGAGAAATGATTCCTCCACTAAGTATCTCTGAATGCTCAAAGTGGCTCTTCACTTGCACAGCCTTATGAAGGAAAACAGTCCCCGAACCCGCATCTCTATCAAAAGAGAGAAACAATAGGTAACCCTGAGAAGAATGAGGACAGGTTTATTTGTGGGAAGAAATATTCACACAGATAAGAATGTTAAACAAACACTTCACCACCTTCGAGCCGTTCATCTTCGCCTTCGCTTGCCATTCATCTGCCCCATCATCATTGGAAATTGTGGTCATATGTCTGCTATTCACTCGCTACTTCCACATTTTGGCAACAATTCTTCTATGGATTACTTATAATAGCTGGTAATTTCTTTCCCTTTGAAATTTATTTTTTCTCATTTTTTCAGACTTCTTAACTTTATTCTTTTCTGAATCTTCAACTATGCTATTAACCAGAAAAAGTATGCATACCTTGGTTGACAAACTACTGATACTTTTGAAGTAACAGCTTTGATTTCAGTAATTATGATTTTTTGTAATGACCTAGGATAATTAGTTCCATTCTTATGGTAAATACAGATTACAAGGTCTATATAATCTTAATTTTCTCAAGTCTTTCAAATCAAGAAAATATCTTTCTTGGTTAGATATCTTGGTTAGATATTATATTTCACTCAATGAAGAAGTTATAGGCATAAAGTACTTGATATATGAAAATTAGTATTTCACGAAATAGTTCTGTTTTGTATTTAGTTTATTTCTGAGATTTGTCTCAATGGGATTCCATGCTTTGATTCCTCAAGAGCTCCATTCAAAATTTCCGTATTATAAAAATCTCAAAACAGCTGTGGTTTGCATTCTGACACTAAAAATCATGGGGGAAAGGACAGGATCCCTCGTGGACACACTGAAAGTATCTATTTCATCAGTGGCAAGAAAACATACAATCAACTTTAAAGGGAAGGGTAACATAATATCGCACTTTGAAGGACAAAGCCCTCCTGGCATCTCTCCTCAAGCTGAATGTGAAGTTAAATACCCACAAACATGTAGGAAGAACTGCTGTGAAATGCCATCTCTATAGCGGTGGAGAGAAAGGGAAACAAGGTAACGGAAACCAACATGTGGTAGATATGAGCCCAAGCTGAAGCAGGAAGGATGAAAGACTTTCACTGCAGTCCCATGGTACAGACAGTAACAGCATTTGCCATTCCCCAAACAAAGGAAGCATAAATCACTTTCTTCTCGTGGACATAGAACAAAAATGCATCTGACTGAATGTATTTATGTAAGGTCTGGAGAAGCAAGGCTGTTGAATGCTGCTGCAATTATTATGAAAGCAACCGTGTTCCTGGGAGTGGAAAGGTTGTTTTTGTTTTCTTAGGTTATTGTAAAGTGCACATTAGTAAGCAGAGACTGTCCCCTTAGGTAAACACTAATCTCATCATGCATGTATAAACATAGATTTAGCCATTTGTAGAAGTAAGTTTATTATCCAGCTAAATAAGGAATTTGCTGCTCCTATCAGTACAGCATGAGAAGAAGCTGATGTTTGGGAGTCTTTCAGCAAAGACAATATGCAGTGCAGAAAGGATCAATTTGTAAGATTCATTAAATGTGGGCTTTTGAAAAATAATCCTGCTCTCAATCAGGACAGAAGTGATACCATTTTCTCTGAATTTATGGATGAACTTAATCTCACCTCTGGCTTTACAAATTCCATTTCTTACTTGTGAAAGCAAAAAGGAAAATAGTGGTACAACATTAATAATAGAACTTGATGATATGCAGTAGTTGGAAACAATTTCCGTCCATTGTTTATATTTAAACGGTGTATTACTTGTATTTCTATTGCTGTGAGAAATCACCATGACCAATGGAACTTATAAAAGAAAGCATAATTTGGGGCTTATATTACAAAGGATGAGTCTATGACCACCATGGTGGAGAGGATGGAAGAAGGAAAATAGGCATGGTCCTGAAGCCAAGAGAGAGAGACAGAGAGACAGAGACAGAAAGACAGACATAGAGACAGAGACAGGGGCAGAGAAACAAAGCAAATTCTAGCTGTGAATGGTAGTGGCCTTTAAAATCTCAAAGTCACTCTCCCCTGACACACTCCCCAAAGAAAGCTACACCTCCTAATTCTTCCCCAAAGTTCCACCAACTGGGGAACAATTATTCAAGTATATGAGCCTATCCTATGCAGGCTATTTTCATTCAAGCCACCACATGCTACTCCCTGATCCCTATAGACTTGTGGCCATATCACAATGCAATATGCATTTTATCCAGTTTCAAGAGTCCCCATAAGTTTTTGATTATCAACTTGTTTAAAAGTACAAAAATCTCTTCTGAGATTCAAAGCATTCTCTTAATTATAATCCAAATTAAATACTTCCAACATACAATGGTACAAAAAATGCAGTACCATCACAAAAGGAAGCAATGGAAGCACACTAGGGAAATACTGGACAAAGCAAGACTGAAACCCAGCGGGGTGAACTTCAAATCCTGTAGCTTTATGTCCAATGTCAAAGGGCTTGATGGCTCTTCGGATCTCCCAATCCTTCCAGTTTTGCTGATTACAATAGGCTGATCTCTCTATGCCTGGCTCCACTACTTGTTTGCAGATCTCCTTAGCAGACACCCCATGGAACCAGTCCCTTCAATATCTTAGGGACTCAAAAATAATCCAGGCTTCACTTTCACAGCTTCACACAGTTTCCTTGCCAGGGTCCCATGCTGGGACTTCCCTGACACAAGGCTGGCCTCAGCCACTTTACTCATCCACGAAGAAAGATTCCCACACCTTTTTCTTTTTCTCTTTTCTTTGTTTCTTTGTTTCTCTCTCTCTCTCTCTCTCTCTCTCTCTCTCTCTCTCTTCTCTCTCTCTCTCTCTCTCTCTCTCTCTCTCTCTCTCTCTCTCTCTTTCTTTCTTTCTTTCAACCTGAGGGTTTCTCTGTGTAGCCTTGGCTGTTTTGGACTTGATTTGTAGACCAGGCTGCCCTCAAATTCACAGTGACCTGCCTGCCTCTGCCTTTATAACTGCTGGGATTAAAGGCATGTGGTACCACACCCCACTGATTCCATAACCCTTTTCCTCATCTTTCATGACTCTTAAAGCCAGAACTACATGGCCAGTGCTGGTAAGTTCAGCCACCTGCTTGCAATGGGACCTGACCTCTCCTTGAATTACATTTGCATAAATTTTGATTTGTTGATGCTTTTAGGAACAGATAATTCCTTATGCTCTTTCTCTTCACAAGTTCCATAAGTAGCTGAGTTGAATCTCACTGTTAGGGTTACCACACTATTCCATTTCCCTCATGTTTTTCATCAGAAACCAAGGTTCCAACATTAAATTTCCAGATGCACTCTACATTTTGCATTTCTTTTTACCCTACTTGCTGTTTTTCATTGAAGATCTGAGTAAGAATGATGACTGGTAACCACATAAAAGAGTCCCAGATGTCTAGCAACTGAGGAATGGATACAGAAATTGTGGTACTTTTACACTACTCAGCAATTAAAAACAAGGAAATCATGAAATTTGCAGGCAAATGGTGGGATCTAGAAAAGATCATCCCGAGTGAGGAATCCCAGAAGAAAGACACACATGGTATATACTCACTTATAAGTGGGTACTAGACCTATAAGATGGGATAAACATACTGAAATCTGTACAACTAAAGAAAATAAACAGGAAAGAGGACCCTGGGTAAAAGGATCAATCCTCACTTAAAAAGACAAATGGGATGGACATTGGATGAAGGAGAAAACAAGTAACAGGACAGGAGCCTAACACTGAGGGCCTCTGAAAGTCTCTACCTAGCAGTGTATCAAAGCAGATACTGAGACTTATAACCAAACCTTCAGTAGAGTACAGGGAATCATATGAAAGAAGGAGGAGTTAGTATGACCTAGAGAGGACAGGAGCTCCACAAGGACCAAATATATCTGGGCACAGGGGTCTTAGTGAGACTGTATCTCCAACCAAGGACCATATATAACCTAGAACCCCTGCTTCGATGTAGCCCATGGTAGCTCAGTATCCAAGTGGGTACCCTAGTAAGGGGAACAGGGACGATTTCTGACATGAACTCAATGGCAGGCTCTTTGACCTTCCCCACACACACACCCGAGGGAGGAGCAGTCTTGCTAGGCCACAGAGGAGGACTTTGCAGCTAGTCCTGAAGATACCTGATAAGCTAGAGTCAGATGAAAGGGGAGGAGGTCCTCCCCTATAAGTGGACTTGGAAAGGGGCAGGGAGGAGATGAGGGAGGGAAGGTGGGATTGGGAGGGAATGAGGGATGGAGCTACAGCTGGGATAAAAAGAGAATGAACTGTAATAAAATAAATAAATAAATAAATGAACATCCCCCCCCCCGCCAAAAAAAAAGAGTGATGTCGACATTTCCTTTGTCAAGGAAATTAGTTCAAAACTTTTCGTTTTAGCCTCAAGCAGATTCTTAGACAGGGGCAAAAAGCAGCCACATTATTTGCAAATATCGGAAGAATGGTCTCTGGCCCAGCTATTAATATTGTTTCCCTCTGGAACCTCTTAACTTGGCCTCAGCTGTCCACGTTGATCTCAGCACCAGTGTCTTCAAATCTTCCAGAGTAGCTCAGAGTTCCGAAGTCTTCCACATTCCTCACGAAACACATCCTGGTCAGAACATCAACAGCAATATTTCCACTCCTGGCAGCAACTTCAGGCTTAGTTGCTTTTCTATTACCATAACAAAACACCATGATAGAGTCAACTTAGAAAAGCACGTTTAATTTGGGGCTTATTTCAGAAGGAGTGTCCACAACCATCATGTGGGAATAGCAGGCATGGTGTTGGATCAGCAGCAGAGAGCTTATTCCTGACCCACAAGCAGGAGGAAGAGAGAGAACTAATTGGGAAGGCTGTGATCTTTTAAAACCTCAAAGCCTTCCCCAAAGGAAACACCTGCTCCAACATGGCCTCCCCTTCCAATCCTTCCCCAACAGTCTAATCTGATGACTAAATATGCAAACATATGAGTGTGAACTTATCTGGCAACAAAGCAAATGGGTTGCAAGAAGTCTTTGTATCTTCTTGAGGAAAGTGCTCCTGTTCTAGATGGCTTGGGATGGATCCTACAGGTAAGATCTGGAGATAAACAAAGGAAAGAAAACACTATTTATGCTAAAACTGCATAATGAACCTGGAAGGATTTAGTGAAGAAAAGGGGAAATTCCAGGTAGATTTTCTCTTTTTAAAAAAAATATTCTAAACACTTTTAGAACACCGAGTTTACTCTTAACAATGAAACTAGAGACATAAAAGAATTGAAGTGTGGTGCTAAAGTTCAGAAAGACAAATTAAAAGATCTGAAAATCAGATCAAAAGTAGCTGACATTGAAAATAAAAATAAGATTCTTACATGTTCTTTGTTTGAGATGCCTTTGAAATTCAGAGTGTTGCTCTGGTGGACAAGAATATTAATAATTGGGATGCAAACTGTGTTGGTATAATAAGAAATATAAAAACTCTCATTTTGGTAATCAGAGCTGGAGTCACAGAGGACAGCCCTGCTTGAAGCCCATTAACACATCATAATAACAACCACCTGATGTAATGAAAACAAATGCATTCCAAAAAAACAGAAAGTGTAAGAATCAGTCATTACTGCTTCAGCTAATGAGGAGCAGAATTTCCCTGCTGTCCTAGGTTCCAAAGGAAGTTTTTAGTCCAAGGAAGGTATTGTATACCAGGAACTATTCCATTCCTGTTTGGAATTTCTCCTTGGAACAGATTATAGAATGCTTTTCTTGCCTTAAGCTTTTTTATTTCATTTGAGCAAGCAAAACATCACTGTGTTGCTCATTACTTTATCTCTAATTTCACAGAAAACACGGATGTGAGAGAGGTGGGTGGGTGAAACTAAAGCCCACACAATGACTCTTTCCTCAGTTGAATTGCTCCAACATGATCAAGAGAAACATTATAAACAGCGGCCTTTCAGCCGTATTTTATTTTATTTTTTGGTTAGACAGGGTGTTGCTATGTAACTCAGGCTGGCTACTAACTAATGACGTTCCTTCATCTTCCTGATTACTGGGATTACAGGTGGGAGCCACCACACCAGCTCGTTTATCATATTCTCCTTCTTACACTTTATATAGTCACATCATTTTAACAACCATTACTGGCCATGTTGCCAAAAAGATTAACACAAACTGGAATTTGTATTGTCTCTGGGATTCTGAGCTTTTTGTCTGTTTTTGTTGTTGTTGTTGCTGCTATGCAGTACAGGAGTTCAGGTTTTTAATTCCATGTTTATTACTAGGATCCAACTGTCTTTTTAGGAATCTCTGTCCAACTCCCGATCCCAATGGTAGTTAAGAGCAGTCCAAACACTGAGCTTCAGAGACCCCTGCACTCTCTCTGTACCCTTTCATAAATTCACACACCTTCCTCTGTCATCCCACAGAACTCATCTGCATTCAGAATTTGAAAATTGTCTTGCTTCTCTACTCTGACCAGTTGCTCTGCTGTTTCTCCATTAAGGGACTATGCTCACTCATATAGTGGGAACCTAGCTTTTGTGTGACATGTATACTAAGCAGGCTGTAACTAATCCAAATTTCTTTACTCCATTGTTTTTTTTTTTGTAAGAATTATGGTGTCTCAATGTATAGAACCTGTCAGAAGACCAAACCCATTGCATGACAAATACAAATAGTGCCATAAAGTCATATAGAAATTCAGAAATACTTAGACTACTTTTAATATACTCTTCTCAAAACTCAGACCTTCTTTTGAGACATTAGAATTTCTTCCATTGGTGACACCCAGGAGGATCACAAGTGAGTAATTCTGATATTAACAGATATACATTCAAGTTCTAATTATTTCACTTATAAAGCTTATATTATACTGTTAGACAAATCAGGGCTTCAACTCAAAAAAAGTATTTTTCCTGTAAAATGGAGCAAAAATCATACGTACCACAAAAGGTAATAATGTTAACTTTATAGGGTATGCTACTAAGACAAAACAGTGTTACCTCCTATAGTAACAGGCTCAGAGCAAGTATCCAAAACACTTTCCTTGCATGTAACATGAGCCTTGTGGCCAAGAATGGAATACTACAAATCTTTCTACATGACTTTATACATAAAGTATAATCCACAAACTTTATGTTATAGTTGTCTGGTGCATTAATATTACTTGTTACCAAATTTTATTATTATTATTATTATTTTGATTTTCAAGACAAGGTTTTTCTGTGTACTCTTGGCTATCCTGGACTTGCTTTGTAGACCCGGCTTGTTTCAAATTCACAGAGATCCATCTGCCTTTCTTTCCCTAAATTTTGGGATTACAGGCACTTGCCACCATGCCCAACACCCAAATTATTATTTTAAGGGATCTACACAATTTAAAGCAATACAAAACATATATGCCCACCTACTTAAAACAACTCCTAGTGGTATGACCCAACTAAAATTAAGGAGTCTTATAGTTGATTGTTGAGAAATCCATTATCTTGTAAATACATTCCAGAATTACAGACTATCAAACTGACACTAACACATCGTTGTAACAAAATAATGCCAGAAAATCTGACTTAGGGAAGACTTTACATAGAGCCAGAACATACACTTTACTTTGCTTAGTGGTCTAGGTTCCTGGTCCCATCACTAACATTTTCTCTCCTCTCTTTAATCTCTCTTTGGAGGATGAACGATATAGTCTCTCTACCTAAATATTTATGTCTAATCTCCATTTTATTATTGAATTCATTTTTTTCTGGGATATTCTTGTCACATTGCAATATCTTGAATCATTTTTTTTTGTCCTGACAGAGAACCTAGTACTACCTCCTAAGGCTACCTAACACACTCTAGTTTGTTTCTGATGGATTGTCTTTAAATAGACAATTAGACCTGACTTTTGCTCCCACACATTGGTCCTTATTGTACCCTCAGGTTATACAGAGATCATCTAATTCTTTTCCCTAATGGCTGCTCCTTGAATACGTGAAGGCCACAGTCATATATGCCAGAGGGTGCTCATTCCCTGACCCTACATCCCTATCTTACTCTCACCCTTGCCTCTAAAACTTGGTGCTAAATTTCCTCTGCATTCTAAACTCTCTTCTCTGAATGCATTGCTGTCCATCTTTGTCTATGTCTAAGAGAATTTCCCAGAACAAGATAACATGATAAAAATACAGTGGGTTGTATGACCTACTAGGCATGGATTACTGTCTTTATCAGTGTAAGTCCAACAGCAAAGCTGAAATCCAGTAGGTGTTACTGTCACCAGCACAATATCAATTTTTAAACTGAGGAAAGCCATTCCATTTCATTTTCTCTGCAGCACAAGTTTACTATTCATTATGTAAGAGAGTCGAATATTGAGGAATTAAAGCAACAAAATAGACAGAGTTGTAAAGAAGAGAGAATACTGCCCATTCAAATTCTCACCTGGAGAGGGAAGATATGAGTATTTTCAAAGGAGGTGATCCAGCGCCACAAAATTAGTCAAAAAAAAATCAAGCAAAAGCAAACAGTATATGATCCTAATGCTGTCTTTTGGATAGAAGATAGTGTTAGCAAAAGCTAATGCTTCTGATTTTCTCTCTATTTCTGGAACAGCAGAATATTCATACCTTTTGTCACTGGGCAGATCCGTGGGACTAGTGATGTGTAACTGGCTTTGAGAAGAGGTGATGATCTCCACTAATACTTGGAAGCATCCAAAGTGAGCTATGCAATTCCCCACATTTTGATGTGCTCTCCAACACACACACACACACACACACACACACACACACACACACACACGCACACACACACACACGCGCGCGCACGCAATCATGTTCTAGTACATTGTCACAGAATAAGCACAAATATTGTCTGATCAGATTTTCCCCAGTCACCTTGTAGGTAAAACTCTTTTAGTTATTAAGAACTTCACTGATGATATGCCTGTCATTGAAGGAATTTTGAGCCTATAGCATGAAAGCCTAGTATAGTAATATACATTTTATATAGTGATTCTTAAATAGATTCAATTTAATAGTAAATTGAAATACAAACATGTTGAGACAGCATAGGTTTTTCTCATCTCTGTTTTCCAATGCTTTTAGGAGCTACATATTGCCTATAATTCATTGACAAAGAACAAGGTGAGGTGAGTTCTAATACATTTTAAACATGGGTCTCTAGACTTTCAATATCTGCATTCTTGCTATTTCTGTATGCTGCTCTTACATATTTTTGGTGTCCTGCTGTCAAGTTAAATGTGATTATTTGAAATTGTAAAAGAGAGCTCATTAATAATTCATCCAACAGTTCAATCTTTCTTTCAATAAGTTTTTACTGAGCAGTGATTTTCAACTAAGCTCAAAGCTGGATGCTACATATTAAAACAATAAAATCATGACCCCCTGCTCTATCTCCTTTCTTTTCCCTTTTTTTCTTTATTGTACTCTGGGATGGTCATCCCCATTCTCAAACAGTTGAGGTCAAGTCAACTTCCGCAATTATAGGCTAGTGTAAGGTCCCGTTCTTTTATTGGGAGGAATAGACTGATGTATCAATTTGAGGAAAGAACTAGAAGCATGATTCTTGGGAAGGAACCTTTCTTCTTCTGAGTTGTGTTGCTTCTTCATTCCAGTGCAGAGTAATTCCATTTTAGAAGGCCTGTTGTAATCTCTATTTTTTGTGTCTTTAGAGATCAGTAATCAAAACTCATTGATCTTTTTATTCATACATATCATTTCTCCAGTCTATCTTATATCAGTAATTTAATCTTTTTACCTCTGTATTGGTTTTCCACAGGTAGAAAAAAAAAGCAAAATTTATTTTCCTGTGGTTCTTATACATGAGAAGAATGGGCATAGTGTGGCTGATTCCCATGCTCAGAATCTCACTAGGGTGACCTCAAGAAGCTAGCTAAGTTTGCAGTTCTTACCTGGGCTTGGATTTCCCCACCTATGCTAAATGGTTCTGGAAGTACTAATTTCCTTACTGGCTGTCAGCTGGAGGCTGCTGTCAGCATTCTGTATATGACCTCTTCATCTTCAAGTTAGCAGTAGCAAATTGAATCCTCTCATGTTTTAAATAGCTGGCTTGTGTGGCCAACCCAAGAAATCTCTTCACTTAGAAAGGGCTCCTATGATTATGCCAGACTCTTGATATGTATATCTCTTGATCTTAAGGTCAACTGTGCTATATGACAAAATCTAATCACAAGAGTGAGATCTCTCATGTTTGCAGCTGCAGAGATTATGCAATGCCTGCATGCTGGGAAAGTGAGGGACTTGAAGGTCAGCTTAGATTTCTGCCTACTGCTGTTTCCATATGTTTTTTTTTTTCATTCTTTTCCTTGAATTATACAGAAAGAGTGTAAGAAGGATTGGCTTTGATTGCTGAAGTGCTTTTTGTCTCCAAAAGTTTCTTCCATTTTTTTCAGTTGTATAGGCCTTAATATTTCTGTTTTGCTCATAGAAAACAAAAGGCAAGACAAATTGGATATAAATTCAAAATACCCACGTTCCTGAACACACAGCTTCTTCTGTGAGATTTTAATCTGAAGGCCAGAACATTCCAATTTGAGTTATTATCAAAGCCATGATGTGTTGGTGTAGGTGAGTAGGAACAAAGAAGAGCTGTGAGCACTGGAGTATGAGTGTGCTTCTCTTCATTCTCCTGGAAGTAGGTGCACACGCTTATTCCCCACATATACCCAAAACCCCATTCTGTAGTTGTCAACTGGAAATCTTCCACAGATGTGTAATAGAACCCACTGTTTTAAAGTGAGAATCTGCCCTCAAGTATTTATTCTAAGCTTTGTGGGAATTAAATTTCCAGTATTCCACATCCTTGTCAGCCACTTGCACTTTCTCTGTTTGTTATTTTGCTGGTCAATATATATATGACCATATATTTATACATATATGATCATATATATATATGATCTTAAAATACACACACACATAATATTAAATTTATACACACATAAATGTGTGTGGGTACATGTGGATAATTTCCAGCTTGAAAGATAAGGAAGCCCAATGTTATTTTACTATCACATGTTGTTAGTATATCTACCCATATAAACTGCTATGTACACTTTCCTATAGTATCTAGGTTTGTACAGTATAGTCTCATTATATATGCAGAAAGGTTACCAGTTGTGATGGATAAGAAAAGGAAAGAAAAAGACAATAGTGACTTGAAATATATTTTCTTTTCTTTTTTTTTTAATTTTTTTTATTTAATTTTTTTTTTCAATGCAGTTTATTCAGGAACATTGAACAATCCTCGGACCCCGGGGAAAGCCAGCCCATAGCTTAAATAGCCTCTGGGTAGCCAACCCAGGCGTGCCACGGGGGCAATGCAGATAGGTCCACATACATGGAAGCAAGCCAGATCCTCGGCTTTAGCCAAATGTGGAGTTGTTCGTGACAGAGAGCACTCACCATCGGGAAGGTGGAAGGCGGAAACCAGCTCCATCTTTAAGGCATAGCATTCCGCAGCTCTCTACAGTTCCCCCTTTTTGTTTTAGACGCATCAGGCAAGAGTAGAGGTCTGATCTCTGATATTAGAAATAAATTGGGACTTTGTACAGATGTTCATTTAGGTGTCATCCACCCAAAGAGCATCAGACCCGGCCGATACCTTTTTCTCAGAGGCGGGACCTGGGGGATCAACCCGCATGCAATCAGACATGCTCTTCTCTGGGTCCAAAGCGGCTGACCCTGAGTGCAGTGCTTAGCCTCGCATCCTGAGCGTATCATTTTAGCTTTTTATCGTATCCAACCATTCTTGGGGAGAATGTCCTGCTTCAATGGCTGTAAAGGCCTGAATGATCATGGCTGCATCACACTGTTGTGAGACTCTAATCTTGCATATATACCACAGGGTGGCAAATCGTTCAACCTGGCTATCAATGAAAGTATGCTGGAGAAATATATTTTCTTTAGTCAGGGCATGCCTTTTCATTACTGAGCTCAGTACATGACTAAGTTGCTGTTAAGTAAGCTTATTATTAACTCTGTCTGTCTATCTATCTATCTATCTATCTATCTATCTATCTATCTATCTCCCTATCTATCTATGGATCTATCTATCAATAGATCCACTCATCCATCTATCTGTCTGTCTATTTATCTGTCTATCTATATCTCTCACTCTCCCTCTCTATCTGTCTTCTACTATATTGTTTAAAGGCAGTCTCACATAGGCAAGTCTAGACTTGAGTGCCAAGTACAGTTCAAGGTGACTTTAAACTTCTGATTTTCTATCTCTGTCTCCCCAGTGCTAGGGTTACAGGCATGCACCATCACAACCAGCTAATACTGTCATCATTCATCAGTCATTTACTGGCTGCTGCTGGTATAACCAAGGGCTTCCCACACAGCAAACAGTTATTTTACAAGTGACCCATGTTCTCAACACTACAATTTAATTAAGAATAAAATGATCCTTTTTTTAATCAAATGCCAGTTTTACACTCATATAAATCTGAACAACCAATTAGGTGCTTGTTGAAAAGATTCACTTCCATAACAGGTGGGATTTGGTTGAACAGAGATTTGCCAACTGCATTCACTTTAGGGCATCATTTTTTAGCTCATGATATAATAAATGCCAACATGAAAATGATTAAAACGATTATATGAAATTTCTGTAAAAATACTCATGCATGAAAAATTAAATGATGATGTGAAATAAAGTGTGGATACATCAATAATATACAAAATACTGTACTTCCAGGCTGGTGATGATCATATCTGATCTCTAAACTGCAGACGTGTGCCCAGTGGTGAGCTGTCAACAAATTTCTGGGTTGAGTGGCAGATTTGATAACTGGAAAGAACAGAGCCATAAAATCAACACAACACTGAAGATCTTTTATTCTAGCTCTCTTAAAAACCAGAGGAGACTTGTTTTATTTTTCATGTATTTTGTGTTGATGTTTACGGACTGCAGCTATTGTAGCCAACAGGATCTTGTCAGAATTCCTGGACTGGTTCTCCATGGCTCAGAGTCCTCCTGCTGTGTCATGTCTGTCTTCCTGCAGAACAGAGTGTGACGTGACATGCTTCTCACCAGAGACTGGGCATGAAGCTCTGGCATTGCTCCAGCATTAACAAAATTGTTTCCTATACTGCCAGGAAATTTCATCCTCTTTATGCTGGATGGAGTATCTTAAATAGGAATTTAATTTATTCATTGTAACAGTAGTTTTTGTTCAATAAATACTAACTGCTTACTAGAAATCCATTTATTGAAGATGAGCAGCTATATCATAGACACATATCAAATTTATGGTTGCTAAATCTCACTTAATATGCTTTGAATATTCTATTGGTCTTTAGCATGCAATGTTAACATAACTGTATTTATTCCAACCCTTCAAATAAAAATAGCTGTTATTGAACAACTTCTGCACATATTTTCTATTCTCTGGTTTACTCACAGAATGTTGAAAACTATGTGATATTTACATGCTTTATTTTATGTTTAATAGTTTAAAATTTCGATAAATAAGTTTTGAATATTAATTTGGTTTATAATCACCAGATATTAAAGACCTTATTAAAATGAAATTAAAACCAGAGGAATATTTATGACATTCACTGTAATATGTTATCCATTCTTTTAATCTCCCCATTTCTTCCCTAGAAAGAGAGTGAGATTTTTTTTTTTTATTAGAAAAAATAGATGATTTGATTTGGTCCAGAACGAACCACAAAAGCAAAGCCAGAGTGTATGGTCATTGAATCAGTTGAGAAAGTGGTAGCCAAGATTCTTGTCAAAGTAGCCAGAAATGGGTACTTTATGTCAAGTGTGGTGTGCTCTCTCATCCAGGAAGTCAAAGCTGTTCTACACGCCCGCACATAACTAAAGAGTGGGTCATTCCCAGTATGCCATGTCGCCACTGTAGCACTATTTTATACTTTTACTTGTCACTTAGATGCCACTACTCTCCCTGTATTGAGGTCAAAGGGACTTTACGTGGGAAGCCAGGATTTCTAGACTCTATTCCAGGAGGATACTGCATTAAGTTCTGTTTTTCTACTAAGAAAACTATGAACTGACATGTTTGTTTTACACATTGATTTATGTATTTATTGCCTCTATTTTCTGATTTTAAAAATATACCAAAGATTTATTTTTAAATTTATCTTCTTGGCCTCCCTTTTATATCATAATTTTAAGAACAGCCACGTAATTTATAAGTACAAAATACAGACAGACTCCAGTTTTCCAAAATCATGTTTTAAATTTAGGATTTCTTTTAAATTTTAAATTTTATTTCAGTTTATTGACTTTGCTTCCAAGGTACCCCTCTTTCTTCTCCTCCAAGCCCTCCCTCCTCTTTCTTTCCTTTTTCCCTCTCCCTTTCCCCCAGAAAAGGGAGCACCCCTCCCCCACATTAACCCTCCCTAGCACATCAATTCACATCAGGATTGAGCATATCCTCACCTCCTGTGGCCAGGCTAGGCAGCCCTTCCAGGTGGAAGTGATCCAAAAGTGGGCAATAGAGTTCACATTAGAAACGGTGGACCCCCTGCCACAGCTCCACTTGCCACTTGACCACATAAAGACCAAGAACATAAGCCACATATGTGCAGGCGGCCCAAGTCCAGACCACACATGATCCTTAGTTGATTTCTCAAGTTCCTTTAAGCCCCTGTGGATCTGTGTTAAGGAGACTTTAACAGACTAGTTGGCTCTGTTGTTCTTGTGAGATTCCTGTCCCCTTCAGGGCCTTTCATTTTCCTCCAATACTTTCACAGGACCTTCCCACTCCTGAGATCCATCCCATGCATGGCTGCAAGTCCCAGTGTCTGTCTTGATTTGCTGCTGGGTGGAGCCTCCTAGACGACAGTCATGTTAGGTTCTTGTTGGCAAGCACAGCTGAGCATCACTAGCAGCATGAGGGGCTGGCTCTGTACCATGGGGTGAGTCTCAGGTTGGGCCAAACATTGGCTGGACGTTCTCTCAGTCTCTTTATCCCTGCACTTCTCATAGGCAGGGTAAGTTTTGGAACAAAGGCTTTGACAGAGGGTGGTTGTTCCCCTCCTTCCACTAGTCCTGCCTGGCTAGGAGATGATCACTTCAGTCTTCATGTCCACTTTTGTTAGGAGTCTCATCTAGTCCATACCCTCCTGGGACCCTACCCTATTGCAATCCTCTAGCTTAACAAAGAGATCCCCCTCCCAGTTTCCCTTCTTGTTCCCAGCCCTCTCACCTGACACCCCTCCCTGTTCTCTGATCCTCACCCTTGATTCCCTCCTGATACCATCTCCTGTCCAGTTTCCTCTCTTCATCCACTTCTGTTGTCTATTCTATTTCCCCTTCTGAGTGACTTTCCAGCACCTCCCCCACCCCCAGGCCCTCCTTGTTATTTAACTCCTTTGGGTTGGTGGATTGTGGTTATCTTGTACCACAATCTGATTATAAGTCTAATATCCGATTATAAGTCATTAAATATTATGTGTGTCTTTCTGGGTCTGGATTACCTCACTCAGGATGATCTTTTCTAGTTTCACCCATTTGCCTGCAAATTTTATGATTTCTTTGTTTTCAATAGCTGAGGAATATTCCATTGTGTAAATGCTCCACACTTTCTGTATCCATTCTTCCGGTGTTTCCAGTTTGTGGTTGCTACGAATAAAGCCACTGTGAACATGGTTGAGCCAATGTCCTTGTTGTACGTAAGAGCATCTTTTGGGTGTATGCCTAGGAGTGGTATACTTGGGTCTTGGGGTAGAACAATTCCCAATTTTCTGAGAAAACAGCTTAATTTCCAAAGAGGTTGTACAAGTTTTTCACTCTTACCAGCAATGGAGGAGGGTTCCCTTTTCTCCTCATCTTTGCCAGCATGTGTTGTCAATTGAGTTTTTGATCTTGGTCATTCTGACTAGTAAGAGATACAATCTTAGAGTTGTTTTGATTTACATTTCTCTGATGACTAAGGACACTGAGGATTTCTTTAAGTGCTTCTCAGTCACTTGAGACTCCTCTGTTTTGAATTCTCGGTTTAGCTCTGTACCCATAATTTAATTGGATTATTTGTTTGTTTGTTTGTTTTTTTCATGTTTAATTTCTTAGTTTTTGGCATATTTTGAATATTAGCCCTCTGTCTGATGTGGGGTTGGTGAATATCTTTTCCTAGTCTGTAGGTTGCCATTTTGTTCTATTAACAGTGTCCTTTGACTTACAGAAGCTTTTCAGTTTCATGACATCCCATTTATTATTATTCTCAGATCCTGTGCTGTTGATGTTCTGTTCAGGAAGTTGTCTTCTATACCAATGAGTTCCAGAATTTTCCCCACTTTGTCTTTAAATGGATTTAGAGTCTCAAAAAAACAGCTCTTGGTTTTGTTGATTCTCTGTATTGTTCTCCTGTTTTTATATTATTCATCTCAGGCCTGAGTTTCATTATTTTCTGCTGTTGGCTCCTCTTGGTTGTATTTGCTTCCTTATTTTCTAGACCTATCAGGTGAGCTGTTAAGTTTCTAGTATGAGCTCTCTCTACTTTCTTTATAAAGACAGCACTATGAACATTCCTTTCAGCAGTGCTTTGATTGTGTACCATATGGTTGGGTAAGTTGTGCCTTCATTTTCATTGAATTCTGGATAGTCTTTAATTTCTTTATTTCCTCCTTGACCCAGTGGTCATTAAGTAGAGAGTTGTTCAGTTTGCATGGGTTTGTAGGCATTCTATTGTTTCTGTTATTGTTAAAGTGTAGCTTTAATCCATGGTGGTCTGATACAATACAAGTTGTTTCAGTTTTCTTGTATTTATTGAGGCTTGGTTTGTGTCCATGAGGTGCTAAGAAAAAGCTATATTCTTTTGGGTTTGGGTGGACTGTTGTGTAGATGTCTGTTAATGTTCAATTGACTCATAGCATTGGTTAGTTTTTATATTTCTCTGTTTAGTTTCCATCTCAGTGATCTGTCCATTTGCAAGAGAGGTGTGTGGAAGTCTCCTTTTATTAATTTGTGGGGTTTGATGTGTTATTTAAGCTTTAGTAATTTTTTTTTTTAGAAATGTGGGTTCCCTTGAATTTGGGGCATGTGTGCTCAGAATTGAAATGTTATCTTGGTTGATTTTTCTTTTGATGAGTATGAAGTGCCCTTCCCCATCTCTTTTGAATAATTTTTGTTGAAAGCCTATTTTATTAGATATTAGAATAGCTACTCCAGCTTGTTGCTTGTGTTCATTTGCTTGGAAAATCTTTTTCAACCCAGTAAAGTTTATCATTATTGCTAGGGTGTGTTTCTTGTATGCACTAGAATTATGGGTTCTGTTTAAGCATCTATTCTGTTAGTCTGTGCCTTTTTATTGGTAAGTTGAGGCAATTGATGTTGAGGGATATTAATGACCAGTGGTTGTTACTTCCTACTCTTTTGATGTTGGTGGTGATAGTGTGTGTGTGTGTGTGTGTGTGTGTTATGTTGTGTGTTCCTCCCCTCTTTTGGTTTTGCTGCTGTGGGGTTACTTATTTCATGTGTTTTCCTGAGTGTGATTAGCCTCTTGGCTAGTTTTTCCTCTAGTGCCTTCTGTCTGGCTAGGTTTTTGGGTTGGTATTGTTTAAATTGATTTTTGTTATGGATATATTTTTTCTTCATGTATGGTAATTAAAAGTTTTGTTGGGTATAGTGGTCAGGGCTGATATCTGTGGTCTCCCAGTGTCTGTAATATATCTATCCAAACCCTTCTGGCTTTTAGTTTCTGGTGAGAAGTCAGGTGTAATTCTGATAGGTCTGCCTGTATATGTGACTGGCCTTTTCCCCTTGCAGCTTTTAATATTATTTATTTGTTTGGCATTTTGATTATTATGTGACAGGAGGATTTTCTTTTCTGGTCCAATCTATTTGGTGTTCTGGGTGTTCTGCAGTCTTCTTGTATGTTTATAGGCATTTCTTTCCTTAGGTTGGGAAAGTTTAATTCTGTGATTTTGTTGAAAATATTGTTTGGGCCTTGGAGCTTGGAGTCTTTTCTTTCTTCTCTTACTATTATTTTTAGTTTTGTTTTTTTCATATTGTCCCAGATTTCTCAGATGTTCTGTGTCAGGGCATTTTTAGATTTAACATTTTCTTTGACTGATGTGTTGATTTCTTCCATCATATCTTCCACACCTGAGAGTCTCTCTCCCTATCTTGTATTCTATTAGTGATGCTTGTGTCTATAGTTCCTATTTTCTTCCCTCAGTTTTCCATGTCCAGGATTCCAGGATCCATTCGAGGATTCCATTCCAGATTGTGTTTTCTTTATTGTCTCTATTTCCATTTTTAGGTCTTGGACAGTTTGATTCATTTTCTTCTCCAGTTAGGTTGTATTTTTCTGTATTTCTTTAAGGGATTTATCTAATTCCTTCACTGCTTTGATTGTATTTTCCTACATTTCGTTGAGGGATATTTTTCTTCTTTTAAGACCTCTATCTTTTTATAATCTCAGATTTTAAAAACATTTTCTCATGCTTCCAGTGTGATAGGATCCTCAAGGCTTGCTGTGGTAGGATAGCTAGGGTTTGGTGATGTCATATGTCATATGGCCCTACTTTGTTGTTTTGCTTGTGTTCCTGCACTGCCCTCTGTCCATTTGGTTGTCTTTGATATTACCAGGCCTGATTGTCTTCGATGGCATTAAGTTTCTAGGGTTATAGGTAAAGCTTGTGGTACCAGATGGCCACAGTCCTTTGGTCTTCCTGCTGCTCCCTGATCGTGCTCTTCTCTGGGATTGCACATCTGAGTGGGAACCAGGAAATGACCCAGGCCCAGGAACTGTTGCTCCCAGACCCCTACTGTTCTCTGGGCCACAGATAAGGTTGGGTCCTGGGAAATGGGAAATAGTACAGGCCAGGGAACTGGGGTGTGGGGTGAGCAGGACACAGACCTCACCACTGTTACCTGGTGGGCTGTGGCAGGCCAGTAGATGAGGAAGGCTCTCTGCTGCTGCTCCCTGTCCTGTACTGGTCTCTGGGCCACAGATTGGGGTGGGTCCTGGGAAATGGCCCAATTTCAGAATTTTTAAAAAGATTTTCTCTTGTATACAGGAGGCTACTGATTTTTTGGAGTTAATTTTGTATTCGGCCACATTGCTGAAGGTATTTATCAGCTGTAGGAGTTCCCTGGTAGAGTGTTTGGGGTCACTCACATATACTATCATATCATCTGCAAATAATGATAATTTGACTTCTTCCTTTCCAATTTGTATCCCCTTGATCTCCTTCAAATGTCTTATTGCTCTAGCAAGGACTTCAAGTACTATGTTGAAGAGAGATGGAGAGAGTGGGCAGCTTTGTCTTGTCCCTGATTTCAGTGGGATTGCTTTAAGTTTCTCTCCATTCAGTTTGATGTTGGCTGTAGGTTTGCTGTATACAGCTTTTACTATGTTTAGATATGTGCCTTGTCTCCCTGATCTCTCCAATACTTTAAACATGAATGGATGTTGGATTTTGTCAAATGCTTTTTCAGCATCTAGAGATATTATCATGTGTTTTTTTTTTCTTTCAGTTTGTTAATATGGTGGATCACATTGATGGATTTCTGTATATTGAACCACCCCTGCATGCCTGGAATGAAGCCTACTTGGTCATAGTGGATGATATCTTTGATGTGTTCTTGTATTCGGTTTGCAAGTATTTTGTTGAGTATTTTTGCATCAATGTTCATAAGGGAGATTGGCCTAAAATTCTCTTTCTTTGTTGAGTCTTTGTGAGGTTTAGGTACCAAGGTGACTGTGGCTTCATAGAATGAGTTTGGTAGAGTTCCTTCTGTTTCTATTTTGTGGAATAGTTTGGAGAGAATTGGAGTTAGCTCTTCTTTGAAGGTCTGGTAGAATTCTGTGCTGAAACCATCTGGTCCTGGGCTTTTTTTGGATGGGAGACTTTGATGACCGCTTCTATTTCCTTGGTGGATATAGTGCTATTTAATTGCTTTACCTGGTCCTGATTCAGTTTTGGTAAGTTGAATCGGTCAAGAAAATTGTCCATTTCATTTAGATTTTCAAATTTTGTGGCATATAGACTTTTGAAGTAAGTCCTAATGATTGTTTGGATTTCCTCAGTGTCTGTGGTTATGTCAGGGAAACAACACCCTTCACAATAGCCACAAATGACATAAAGTTCCTTGGAGTAACCCTAACCATGGAAGTCAAAGACTTGTATGAAAAAAATTTCAAGTCTCTGAAGAAAGAAATATAAGAAGATATCAGAAGATGGAAAGATCTCCCATGCTCATGGCTGGGAGGATTAACATAGTAAAAATGGCCATCTTACCAAAAGCAATCTACAGATTCAATGCAATTCCCATCAAATTACCAACACAATTCTTTATAGACCTGGAAAGAAAAATTCTCACCTTCATATGGAATAACAAGAAACCCAGAATTGCTTAAACAATCCTCTACAATAAAAGATCTTCTGGCGGTATCTCCCTCCCTGATCTTAAGCTGTACCATAGAGCAACAGTTATAAAAACTTCATCATACTGGCATAGAAACGGAATGGTGGATCAATGGAATCAAACAGAGGACCCAGAAATAAACCCACACATCTATGGACACCTGATCTTTGACCAAGATGCCAAAACCATACAATGGAAAAAAGATAGTATCTTCAACAAATGGTGCTGGTCTAACTGGATGTCTACATGTAGAAAAATGAAAATAGATCCATACTTATCACCATGCACAAAGCTGAAGTCTAAGTGGATCAAAGACCTCAACATAAAACCAGACACATTAAATGGGTTAGAAGAAAAAGTGGGGAATACCCAGAACTCATTGGCACAGGAGACAACTTCCTGAACAGAACAACATCAGCACAGGCTGTAAGAGCAACAATCAATAAATGGTTCCTCAAGAAACTGAAAAGGTTCTGTAAAGCAAAGGACACCATCATCAAAACAAAACAACTGCCTAGAGACTGGGAAAGAATCTTCACCAACCGTTTATCTGACAGAGGGCTAATATCCAGTATATATAAAGAACTAAAGAAGCTGAAAAGCAGCAAACCAAGTAATCCACTTAAAAAATGGGGAACAGAGCTAAACAGAGAATTCTCTGTAGAGGAATATGGAATGGCAGAGAAACACTTAAAGAAATGCTCAGTGTCATTAGCCATTCGGGAAATGCAAATCAAAACCACCCTGAGATTTCACCTTACACCCATCAGAATGGCCAAGATGAAAAACTCAAGTGACAACACATGCTGGAGAGGCTGTGGAGAAAGGGGAACCCTCCTCCACTGCTGGTGGGAATGTAAACTGGTACAACCACTCTGGAAATCAATCTGGCGCTTTCTCAGACAACTAGGAATAGCACTTCCTCAAGATCCGGCCATACCACTCCTAGGCATATATCCAAAAGGGGCTCAAGTACACAATAAAGACATTTGCTCAACCATGTTTTTAGCAGCTTAATTTGTAATAGCCAGAAGTTGGAAATAGCCCAGATGCCCCTCAACTGAAGAATGGATGCAGAAATTGTGGTACAACTACACAATGGAATATTACTCAGCAATGAAAAATAAGGAAATCATGAAATTTGCAGGTAAATGGTGGGAATTGGAAAGGATCATCCTGAGTGAGTTGTCCCAGAAGGAGAAACACACACACGGTATATACTCACTCATATAGACATATAACATAGGATAAACCTACTAAAACCCTGAACATCTAAAGCAACTAATCAAGAGAGCGGACCCTGACTAAAATGCTCAATCCCCATCCTGAAAGGCAAAGAGGATAGACATCAGAAGAAGAAGAAAACAGGAAACAACCTAGGAACCTGCTACAAAGGGCCTCTGAAAGGCTCTGCCCTACAGACTATCAAAGCACACAATGAGACTTAAGGCCAACTGATGGGCAAAGTGCATGGAATCTTAAGTAAGAAGTGGGAAATAGTAAGATCTGGAGAAGACAGGAACCCCACAAGGAGAGCAACAGAACCAGAAAATTTGAACACAGGGGTCTTCCCAGAGACTCATACTCCAACCAAGTACCACGCATGGAGATATCCTAGAACCCCTGCACAGATGTAGTCCATGACAGCGTAGTATCCAAGTGGGTTCCATAGTAATGGGAAGAGGGACTGCCTCTGACATAATCTGATAGGCCTGTTCTTTGGTCACCTCCCCCTGAGGGGAGAGCAGCCCTACCAGGCCACAGAAGATGACCATGCAGCCATTCCTGATGGGATCTGATAGACTAAGATCAGAAGGAAGGAGAGGAGGACCTCCCCTCTCAGTGGACTTGGTAGGGACAATCGAGAAGAAGGGGGAGGGAGGGTGGGCTGGGAGGGGAGGAGGGAGGGGTTTATGGGGGGATACAAAGTGAATAAACTGTAATTAATAAAAAATAAAAAAGATAAAAAGGAAGGGTTGCTTAACAAAACTTATCAAGTTGAAGATATACGTTAATAAAGCAAAATGAATAACTCTAGAAAAAAAAAGATTTTCTCCTCCTCTACCCAAACTTACTCTCTTTTTTTTAGAATGCAAATTAAAATTGAATTACCAACAGGAAGTAGGACAGAGTGAAAATAATGAAGTCCGTTTAGAGTCTGTCTGCTTCCCATACTGCCCATGTGAGCTGGCACAGTGGGCAACAGATGTATGAAGAGGTCATTCAGTAATAAGACATTCTAGCTCATAGTGTCCTGTATGCTTTCCACGCAAATTATTTCATTACTGAAAAGATTGATTTGAGTCATTTTTTTTCCAAACCATCATGAAGAGCTCATTAGGATATTTTCCTTATCCCCAGGCTGATTTTTGTCTCCTCAAGACAGCAGGCAGGCATGTGAAAAGCATTGTCTGGGGAATTAAGCATTTTCCTGGCAAACCATTTTACAAAGGTCCATAGAGCAAGAGATTATCCCCTGTTGGTTAGGTAGAAGCTCTTTCAGCCACTTCAAAACAGCCAACAGCATCCTTCACCCTTTGTGAATCAAGTTATAATCAATGGGATGTAAAGATTACATCCCTGCCTCTAGTCACAGAAGGCTCTTTCTTTGCATTCTTATTGATCCAGCCATGAGTCTATTTAACCATTAAAGGCATTACTGTATTCCCCAATCCCGCACTTAAAGAAACCTAAAGTGTCCTTTTAAGAACTAAGAAAACAGACAGGTTTACCTCTCTTCTGCTATAGTGGGTTGAATTACAGTTGGGGAAAATCATTGAGCAGTTATTTATGCATAAGGAAAAATTACCCAAATTACTCTGCAGTGATTTTTGAATAAACACAATTGACTATTTCAGTTCTGAGAAAATAACAATGATAACCCTCATGCTAATACTGTTGTGGATTATATGAACAGGCCTAGTGAATACGTTATGTACTTCATGTCATTTGGTTCTCAGAGCAAACTGTCTGTATTCCTTTCTACTGGTAACAAAATTTACACAACCCAGTGAACTAATTTATGTGAGGCCACACAGTTATCATGTATTAAACCTGGCATTAGAATGTGAGTCTTTCTGCAGACAAATCCAGAGTTTGCAACTGCTATAATAGTGCCAATGTAAAATATTCTAATGGGCTGCTAAAAATCCAGTTGCTTTCATGTGACTGCAAACATTGTTGGAGGCCACTTTTTGCTTTGTCACTTACTCTCCCATATGACTTTGTTCTGAGAGATATTCTAAGAAGCATTGATGGGATATGACAATCTACTAAATCATATTCTTTGGAAAAGCTTTTTGTACAATGACTAGAACACGTTTATCATGGTAGCTGAAGCACTGCCATCAAATTCTCCTTTTGGTTTGCATGCACCAATGCGCACACCTGGGCTTCAGCAAGACAAAATGCAATAAGAGAAGGGAGAAGAAAGTGGGAAAAGGGGAAAGAAGAAATGAGAAAGGAAAGCCAACTTTTAGCAGAGAGCAAGAATGGGAAAAGAGAATAGCATAATTCCGTAATATATTTCTCCATGGAGATTTCTAAACTCTTGTCATTCTTTGATATACGACTTAACTGATTATGCCTACCTGCCTTCACCAGCATGCATAAGATGAGCAGAAATACTCGGAAACATGTAAATATACCATAATCTCATGCTAAATGTGTCTTTGCTGTAGTTAGAGAAACATTAATAGCTAATTTTAAGAATCTGTGTATGTCTTACCTTGTTGACAAATACTAGTACATACAACAACGGGGTGAGCACATGTGTTAAATGAATGTGAACGGCCCCATTGTGCAAAACATTAACTGACAAAGTATCTACACAATCATCTCATCTATATTTTATAACATTGAAGAAAAATATATTGCTTACCAGACAGTGAAATACCTATATATTGACAATAAAATTTATTATTCTGACGTAATTAAAGACAAAAACTACTAATAAGACTTCTTAAGTTTGGGGAAAAAGTGAATATTCCGAAGATAAACAGCTTAGAAATACAGGAAAACACACAGTTTATTTGGAAAGTACATGTGGAGTTCATACTTTGTCAACTCTTGTAGCAAAATTTACCCTGGTTTCTCTTTTCATCATATCCAGATGGCCCCTTCATAATTAAAGTGAATGCAGGGCTCCAAGGCCTATGTCGCCATCTCCTTGTGGGCTCTGTTCTGCCACACATGACTTTCACTTCTGGGAAAATATATTGTCTTCCTGCTATAACTAGATCCTTTGCAACAACCTTCATTTCAACTCTGTCTCCCTCTTTCTCTTTTTTTAAAAGTCTAATTATCTTCTTAAAATAATCAGAATTGTAATTTAAATATTACAGTACATAATTAACCACACTGGTTGACAGAGAATGAGGAATTTGTGGCTCCAGGCAAGCATCAAAATTAATATAGACCATGGGGAATGCTTCTGTTGTAAAGGTGTGTCATCTGTCTGGTGCACAAGGAAGAGAACAGAACAGCATGGTTCTTCTCTGACCAGACAGCTGCCTTGGGTGGAAACTAACCCTATGCACCTTTTGTCTGGTCTCTTCTTTGGATGTTCTGTTTATTGCTGTCTCTAAATGAAAGCTATCTGTAGCTCCCAGTAGTAACTTCTTCCATCCTCTTGGAATCATGGTCCTTCTGAACAGGAGAACTGAAAGAGCTTTCCCTGTTTTGTTATCCTATTTCTATTCATTTATTTATTTATTTATTTATCTATCTATCTATCTATTTATTTATTTATTTCTGTACTAGCTTGATGTCCCATGTAGGAAGGTTCTCAGACCTACCTCTCTTGCAAGCATCCTCTAGGAAGATGACTGAGCTATGAGTCCTATGTTTTAATGAACTGGGGAGGAGTTAATAAAAAAATAACTATAATTAAGTCCTCTGTGCCACAGAGCCAGCATCATCTTAAGGCTGTTAAATTGTGAAAGAGTTAAAGTGTTGTTGACTCTTTCAGAGGGAAGGAACATGTATCCCAATCATAGCCAGGATCCTTCTATTTTTTTTTAATATTAGTTAGTTTATTAACTTTGTATCCAGCTTTATCCCCCTCACTCATTCCTTCCCAATCCCACCCTCCCTCCCTCATTTCCTCCTTGCTCCTTTTCAAAGATCCTTTTAATTTTACCGAAATTTCAAGATTTGAGTTTATCTGGTCAAGGTCTGTGTGTGTGTGTTTCTGTGCATGTGTTTTAGCTGGAGAGACCACAGGGGGATCCGTATGAATGTATTCTATGGGCAAATAATGCTTCTTAATTAGTAATTACCAAGCATGTTCTCTAAAATTTATTTTAAAAGGGGAAACTTGTCATGTATTTCATCTTTCCAGTATGTGAAAAGCAATGCTCATCTGTTGTCCTAGCTTCCATAAAAAGTGAAAGGAATCGGCTAAAGCACACCTTGAAAAAAAAAAAGAAAAAGAAGAAAATGAAAACAAGAAGAGCAAAAGAAAAGTGATGATGTGACAATCAAGTAGTGCCTTTGGGTTGGCCTTGTTAACTCCGTGAACTTCACAATGACCTTTTATCCACATTTGCAGATATCCTGCTGATGCAGCCGGCTCCCTCTCACACTTGTGATCTGTTTTGGTGGTGGTTGTTATTTTTGTTATTCCCCTGTGTTCTATTGTTGTCTTTTTAGCTCTAGAAAGGGCATAACATAATGGAACCATTCACCAATTTTTTTTAATTGGGTCCATGTTTCTGCCACACCATGAGAGGAAAACCAGATGCTGATGTTTTTTTCCACTAGCTTCCTGTACACTGTGTTGAAAGTGAAAGAAAGATGCTAGCTCAGGAAGCTCATGCCTAATAAGCCCCCACCCCATGACCTTGAAAGGTATATTAGTAGACTTTGCTGTGCCTGGCATTTCTTCATCAGGCTCATTGCCTATGCCTGGTTAATGCAGACGCTGCCCAGCTTTGCTCATTTAGACATCAACTCTCTACGCTTTTCCTGTACCTTTTTCTTTAAACCACATAAAAATGTAGATGACTACATTTGAATGTACTGGAGTCTTGGCACAGGCTCAACAGATGATGGATACTGCCATTTGTTATGTGTGCCTCTGACTGAAAATGGTGGTGAATATGTTTTCTTCCAATATTTTCTCATAATGAAGATTTAGTTATTTACTACTGAGGGCCCATTCATTTATTGTTTCTTTTGCAGGAACAATTATAATAGATTACTATTTTTCCAGCATTTAGCAACCAATTTTACAGGCAATTAAATCACTCTAAAAAGATTAATCAGCTTTTAATGTGAAAATGTATTATTGATTTCACTGTATATATACTTTATGCTATCATCAAATATGTCATCTCAAAGTTTATGTATATTAAAATACCTATACTCATTTGCACCCATGGCTATTAAACAATTAACCCACTTTTCATGGGTAATCAACCCACAATAATTTGGTTTGAGTCTTCATTACCCAGATTAATTCAAATAAAAAAGACACTGTGAGGCAAAAATTGGATAAGTGGATACTGTCTACTCCCAACTGTCTTAAATTTCCATAGGGAACTCAGAATTGGATTTTGACAAAATACGTCTCTTCATAATAACCCCTTTAATAAAATACAATATGATTTTTTTCTATTTCTTAAATTATTCTTTTATGCGTTGTATTAATATACTTTGATATTTTCAAAAATCAGGTTGCCAAATTCTTTGCTTGTGTACCCCAAAAAGTTTCACAATTTAATTTAGGCTGCTTACATAGTAACTTAAGCTTAATAATATATGACAATATATAGATGATATATATTAGAGTTTTCTTAAATTAATATTCATTAAATCTTAGATTTTTAACAAAATTATAAAATCTATTTTACTTTACTTTTCTTTATAAACTTTTGATTGATAGTTCAAGAGAATTAAATTTTACATGATTATAATTTGACGATTTTGGCTCCTTCACGGTAGTCATGTCCTAACAAATATCTAGGTATGTAAGCTTTTGCAAATATTTTTTGCTTGCTTCTATGTTTGCAGCTAGCAGAAGGATCCATGAATATCCAGCAAAAATAAGTAGCAAATGTTTTATGACATAAAGTTATTTAAGTCAATGTTTATGGAAGCTATTTAATAACATGTGCCTTTGTTCCATTAGTGATTCCCTTTCTGGCCAGCTCTTTATTATCATCTGGGATGCACTTTAAAAAAATAAGCTCAATTCAGCATACCGCTAAGGAATTTGATTTAATTGGCCTTCACTAGTATCAGAACACACGTTTCTTTTAAAATTTTGGTAGATACTATTTTTGTAAATGACAGTGATTCCAAGGTGTAAATATGATAAATGATATTGAAATTCCTCCATCATGCTGAAAGAAATAAAGATGTGTAGAATTCTTCACAGGACTTGAGCCTTCCACAAGGGATCTCTGAAAGACTCTACCCACCAGGGTATCGAAGGAGATACTGGGACTCATAGCCAAACTTATGGGCAGAGTGCAGGAAGCCTCATGGAAGAGGAGGGGACAGAAAGACCTGGAGGGGACAGAAGATCCACAAGGAGACCAACAGAGCCAAAAAACCTGGGCCCATTGGTCCTGCAGAGACAGATACTCTAACCAAGGAACATGCATGGAGATAACCTAGAACTCCTGCTTAGAGAAAGCCCATAGGCTGCTCAGTTTCCAAGTGGGCTGCCTAGGAAGAGGGCAGGAGCTGTTTCTGACATGAACACAGTGGCCTGCTCTTTGATAACCTCCCCTTGGGGGGTGCATCCTTTCCAGACCATAGAGGAAGATGATGCAGCCAGCCTTGATGAGACCTGATGTGCTAGGGTCAGACAGAAGGGGAGGGGCCTACCCCCTATCAGGGGACTAGGGAAAGGGCATAGGGGGAAAAGAGGTAGGGGGGGAAGAGGAGGAGATGAGGGAGGGGGCTACAGCGAAGCTAAAAAGTGCAAAAATTAAAACAAATAAATAAATAATTTTTAAAGGATATGTAGACTTAAATGTGGTCTGAACTCAATGTTGTGTTTCAGTGATGTAATTTTAGGTGATATTTGTAAATTTAGGTGATGTAAATTTAGATGAAAATATAGAGTTACTCCTTTGAGCACAGAGTCATTCACTTTTGCTTGTCTCCTGGCTCTAGAAATAAGAGAACATGCATGCCAAAGTATAAAACTTCTGCTGGATCATCAAATGGATAATATTTTGGTCATATCTGCCATATCTAGGTTGAATAGTACACAGTAAGACTAGGAAAACATTCTGAGAACAATGCTAAGGAATATAAGAAGGGTCTTAGTTTTTTTAGTCCAGCTAAACATTTCCTCTTTCGTGTTTTATAAGCACATAGTTATGGAAAATTCTACAATGCAATGTGTTGCAGGAGCATTTGTTGGTATTCAGTATGTTCTTGGATACCAATTAAGCTTTCCAGATTTCGCATAGAGACTTATAATGTAAAGTCATTTTTTAAATTTTTACTTTTTTATATTAATTACAGTTTATTTACTTTGTATCCCCGCTGTAGCCACCTTCCTCATTCCCTCCCAATCCTACCCTCTTTCTCTTATCTCCTCCCATGCCCCTCTCCAAGTTCACTGATAGAGGAGGTCCTCCTCCCCTTCCATCCGACCGTAGGTTATCAGATTTCATCAGGACTGGTTGCATTGTCTTCTTCTGTGGCCTTGCAAGGCTGCTCCTCCCTCAGGGGGAGGTTATCAAAGAGCCAGCCACTGAGTTCATGTCAGAGACAGTCCCTGTTCCCATTACTAGGAACCTACTCGGATACTGAGCTGCCATGGGCTACATCTCTGCAGGGGTCCTAGGTTTTCTCCATGCATGGTCCATGGTTGGGGTATCAGTCTCAGAAAAGACCCCTGTGACCATATTTTTTGGTTCTGTTGCTCTTCCTGTGGTGCTCCTATTTCCTCCATGTCTTCCTATCTCTCCCTTCTTTCATAAGATTCCCTGCACTCTGCCCAAAGGTTGGTTATGAGCCTCAGCATCTGCTTTGATACCCTGCTAGGTAGAGTCTTTCAAAGTCCCTCTGTGGTACTCTCCTGTCCTGTTCCTTGTTTTCTCCCTCTTCTGATGTCCATCCTCTTTGCCTTTCTGAGTGAGGATTGATCATCTTACACTAGTTCCTCCTTTTTGCTTAGCTTCTTTAGGTGGACAGATTTTAGTATGTTTATCCTATATTATATGTCTAATATCCACTTCTAAGTGAATATATACTACATGTGTCTGTCTTTCTGCTTCTGGGATATCTCACTCAGGATGATCTTTTCTAGTTCTCACCATTTGCCTGAAAATTTAATGGTTTCCTTGTTTTTAATTACTGAATAGTATTTCATTGTGTAAATGTGCAACCATTTCTGTATCCATTCTTCAATTGAGGGGCATCTGGGTTGTTTCCAGCTTCTGGTTATTACAAATAAAGCTGCTAAAGTTTTTATATTGAGTAATTCTGTGATAAGCATAGTGGTTAATTCTTTGTCCTATTTGCATCCACCAGAGGGTGCTTTCAACCTTGGTCAAACTTAGTGTAAACACAGGAGAGGTTGTTTCTTTCTGGGTGAGGTGTACATAGGCATCAGTGGACTTTGTAAAGCATATATTCCACATCTGTCTGGGTGGGTCTCCTTCATCTGACTGAGTACACAAATAGAGAAAAAAAAATCAGAGAAATTTGGAAATCCTAGTGATGGTTTTGAGGTGGGACAGCAGACTTCTCTGGCCCCATTTAACTCAGACTGAAATAACTCTCTGCCTTCAATGTTAAGTCTTCTAGAGATTCAGCCATCTTGGATCCTTTGGCTTCTCTCTTTTCACTCACATTAGATCTATTTTTTATTTTTTTATAATTATTTTTATATTAATCACAGGTTATTTACTTTGTATCCCAGCTGTAGACCCCTCCCTCATTCCCTCCCAACCCCATCCTTCCTCCTTCATCTTCTCCTGCCCCTTTCCAAGCCCACTGATAGGAGAGGTCCTCCTCCCCTTCCATATGACTCTAGCTTATCAGGTATCTTTAGGACTAGCTGCAATGTTCTCCTCTGTGGCCTAGCAAGGCTGCTCCCCCCTTGTGGAGGGGGAGAAAGGTCAAAGAGCCAGCCATTGAGTTCATATCAGAAATAGTCCTTTTTCCCCTTACTAGGGAACACACTTGGATATTGAGCTTCAGATCTATTTTTTTTTAAATATAAACACACACAAAGACACACACATACACACACACAGAGAGAAAGAGAATTTAATTTTCTAAAGAATTACAAACTAATAATTAATATCATAATTATAGTCACATAAAACCTATATACTCTCTAGGCAAGTAGTATGGCTAAATGTATTTATTATGTATTAAAATGATTTTTTTTCATTAAAAAAATCCTAAGAAAATAAAATACAAGATGAAAACAATCAAATAAAAGTTGGACAAAACAAGCCAGTAGAAAAAGAAAGGAGCCCTAAGTGATAGTACAAGAATCAGAGACCCACTCATTTGCCATTCTGAAGTCTCATAAAAGTACTAACTGAAAGTTAGTGTATACATACAGACCTGGTACAGACAAATATAGGCTCTGATATTGATATTTCAGTCTCTGAGTGCATTGCCAAGTTGTTTTAAAGAGACTTATTTTTTGTTTTCTGGTTTATTTTATTTATTTATTTATTTATTTATTTGGTGTCCTCTATTCCCTCTCTCTCCCTTATTTCTTCTGTCTCCTCTTCTGCAGAGTTCCCAATTCAGGAAGCTCACTGTGGGGAGGGACATAATGAAGATACATCTTTTAGAACTGTGTCTCCCTCTTCTCTTTTCTCTGAGTAAATTCTCTGTGTTTGTTCCCATCTGCTTTGGGAGAAAACATCTCTGATGGTAGACAAATAAGGCACTGAAATATGAGTTTGGTAGAATATCATTAGGAGTCATTTTATTGTTACTTTAGAAAGCAAGCGAACAAACAAAAATAGTAGCATTTGGTTTCTCCCTATGTCTCTGGGCTATTTGGACTGTTTCTTGGTCACCCAAGCAGTCTCAGGTATGGGTTCCATATCATGGAGCGGGCCTTAAGTTAAATCAGGCAACCATTGGTTACTCACACATGGTTTGTGCCACCACTGCCATAGTGTGCAGGTAGGACAGATTATAGATTAAAGGTTTTGTTTGGATTGGTATTTATTTTTCTTTTTTGGTGATCTGTGGCATATCACTCCATGTCATAGGCAATATAAAGTGAGGTGTGAAGGTTTCATTTGGCATCAGCTCAAACTCTCCATCTTCAATGAGTGTGAGTGTTGTCTTCAGTAACAAGGCCTTGTCTTCAGTAATGCTGTTAGTACGTGGAGAGCAATTTATTGTCTTGATAGCATCCTGAGCTGTTTCAGGATTTTCATGTGACCTATTTAGTCAACAATTAAGTTAGATGAAACCCAGTCCCAGCACTGGACGCTTCTGTGTGGTGATAAGAAATAGACAGTAGCAGGTCTGTCTCCCTCGTCATTTGGAGACTTCATTAAGATCACTTTCATATATTTTAGGAAGTTTGAGTGCACTAGGTTTCCAAATTTCCATTCAAATGTGCTTCAATTCTAGTTGTCTCTCCCCTCATTCTCTCCCTTAATCCAATCTCCCTTCCTCCTTTACACCTGATCCACCTGTCTTCGTCCCTTTCCCTAGCTCAACTCCACTCATAAATCTACTCTAGCTCCCCTTCCCAGTGGTTAGACTTAATTTTAATCTGTAATGTGTCATTAACTTTATGTAGCTTAGGTCTCTAATCATAAGCCACATGGAGGGCTTTTATTCCAACTGCTACGTTCCTACCTCTGCACTGGCATTCAGTTTTCCTTTTTGTTCTCCTTGCTACACACAAGGGGAAGAGGACGCTTATGCATTTGTTTCCTTATTCATGCATTTCTGTTTGAGGTAGGATACCGTAGGCTAGGATAGCCTCAGATTTAGTGTGTACCCAAGGATGACTATGTATTTTTGATTCTTCAGCCTCTACTTTGCAGTGCTAGGATTAGCAGTGTCTAGCACAGTATTTGGTTTCTGCAGTGCCGGGTACCTAATAAAGACCTTCCTGTGTCATAAGCATGTACTCCACTAACGGCACTACACCCCCAAACTCTACGGGTTGTTTTATGTACTTGTACCTCCACTGAAACAAATACATCTATTGACATAGCAAAGATTTGGTGGGTGGAAGAGGATTCTAAATCTCTCCTCTTGCTTGGGAATGAAAGACTAACCTATTTTTCTCAAAGGCTAGTGTTACTTCATTCTTCTGAGTTTTAGGATCTGTTATGGTCTTCAAGTAGTATAATGTCAATGCTTTCATCTTGCATTGGGTTCAAAATCCTGCTCTATTCTTCTGGAATTCTTAGAAAAAATGTCAACTTGAAGAAATTTGATGTGCTTTCTTATAAGTCATTAGCAGATAATCTTTCACAGGTAGGTTTTATTTTAACATTAATAGCAAATCTGTGTGTTTCTTTTTTCAAATGAGTGGTCTTAGTCAAATAACCACTAAAAAAGAATTATGAACTTAAAAGTAAATCACTGTGCTCATCTTTTTGGGTCTCTCTCTCTCTCTCTCTCTCTCTCTCTCTCTCTGTGTGTGTGTGTGTGTATGTGTGTGTGTGTAAGTTACACATTTTCATGCACTATTAAAAATTTACCAGTTGACATTTTTAAAAGTTTACCTAGATTAGAAACCCATTGTCTCCCAGCATGCTTCAGCTGACTCCATCCATGGCCCAAGAACTGAAAAACCACTGCAGGTAGATTCTGAGAAAACATCAGAACAGAGCAGATCACCACTTTGTGTATTTCTCCTGTTGTGTAACTTGTTACTATTTAGGGTATAGAAAGTCTGTACTTCTGTGGTTGTGGCCCATAACGGATGGCTCGTGCTCAGGCGTGAGTTTGTGTGTGCATGCACCTGTGAGCTCCCATGTGTTAGAAAAGCTTCATTTCACCCATATCAGACTGTAAAGTTTGTTTTAGTAACTTGAATGCCACATCTTGATGTTCCGTCTTAGTAATCCTCATCATACTGGCTCTAACATGCTGACAGACAGCTTTGTGAGCACAGGGACCTTATGTCTAACTTCCTTGCAATCTTACCGTATTTAAAGAGTTTACAGAATACTAAAATTCTGCCACAGTTTTTCATTTTTATCTTTTTCTTCAGTTAAATTATTGCATGTGAGTGTTAGTTACTTGGTTCTGGGTTTCAATTTTCTACCACGGCAGGTATTCTCATGTCTGTGCATGTGTAGTCTTTTGTTCTGAGTATGAAACACAGAAGATACAACACTGAAACAAAGGGATGATTTACTCCTCAGAACATAGACATATAGGAAATAAGACATCAAATAAGGTAGACACAGAAGTCTAAATGAAAATTCAAGTTGGATGTAAATTTTATAATCACAAACAAACCATGCATTAGGATGGCTGATGAAAATGCATTTAATTACTTCTATGCAACCTTGAAAGAGTCTGAAAATGTATGATACAGCACTGAGGAGGAGACTAGCAACATTTTCTTCATTTAAAACAAACTGTAAAAATGTTTCTCTGCCATTACTCTAATTTAATTGAGCAATAAATTTGGCTCATGGAAGAGTGTTTGAACCGGAGCAAAATTTCCTTCTTTTAGTGTTTTGACAAGATCTCAGTTTATAGCCAATGGTGTCCTCACAGTTGTGGGTCCTCCTAGTTGAGTCTCACAGGCATATGACACCAGGATCAGTTTATTTTAGATGACACATGAAGAGATTACCTTTATCAAATGAAAAAAAAACATACTAATACTCTCCAATTATTCTGCTATTTATTGAGTATTTGTTATATTCTGGTTTTGTCTTAGGTGCTTTCGATGCTGCCTTAGAAGCATGTAGTACACCTCATAAACTCTTATGAGGATTTTAGTAGATAGTCCTTGGAGGTGAGGGACTGTGATTTTTATATTGACTGCATGTGTACTTTTCTGAAAAGGAATAACTTTCTAGTAAAGACCATGAGAAAATATACAACACACACACATAGACTCACACACACACACACACACACACACACACAAACACACCTTTAAAGCCTTCTATCATGAGAGTACATGGAGTATGTCTGAGAGGCTCCATGGGCTGGACAAGGAGAAGGTTGTTATGTGAATCTGTGATAGCTTGTGAACAGATTAAGCTCATAATGGAATTAAAATAAGTCTCATAAGGTCAGGCAACTGAATGCAGAACTTTAGAGAGAAAAATATCAGAAATGAAGTGAATACTCAGTAAATGTGCATAAAATTGGAGAACACTTTTTTCTTTTTTTTTTTTTTTTTGTTCAATGTATTCAGCTAAGGGAATTATGGAAGTTAGGCATGGCAGAGTACATCTGTTAATACCAGGACTTGGGAGGCTGATACAGGAAAATTACATGTTTGAAGCCATCTTCAGAAACACGGATTCTGTTTAGAAACAAACATGCGGATGGCAGCGAACAGAGCGCACCGTTTGGAGACACAGAGGACATGAATCTCCGAAACTGGTGAGCGGAGAGACAATCAAAACTAGAATTTGGACTTCTGGGCTTTCTAAAGGAGAGGGGACACCACAGAAGCGTGAAGTGCTCGTAGAGTTAGATCAGGCGCTGACTTCTCTGGGAGCGAAGTAGGGCATGTCCGGGCCTCCTGTGCGGGGAAGCCTGCACACAGCACCAGGCAGCTGAGTGCAAAGCTCACAGCCTGGGGACTAAGACAGCAGAGACAGTGCTCCAGGCCCCTTACCTCAGCAGGCAGCTGTAACTGCCCGCTGAACAAAACCCCTTGGACACAGGTCTGAGGAGCCCACACCCCAGGCCCCGCCTAGGGCCCTCTTGCCAAGCTACAGACTCGTGGAGCGCCCCCCCCCCCCACCATCCTGCAGAAACAAGATCCCATCACAAGAAGTGCAGTGGAGCCTACGTCCCTCCAGAAATACCAGAGCGCACCCACCAGAGGAAATCCTGCCTTGCGGTAGTGCACACACCTCCAGAAACCTGAGGAGTGCACCCACTGCCAGTGCCAGAGCTCAGCCCAACCACAGAGTGCCAACCACAGAGACTCGGTTCCGCAATCCAATCCTTCCTGGATCCCAAATCCGCAAAGCTCAGTGCCTGGGACCCAGGACCGCAGAGGCAGGACTCCAGGTGCCTCAGCTGTAGTGGAGAGCTGTAACCACCCGCTGAAAGCCACCACACAGAGCACATGTCTGAGGAACTCACAACCTGCCTAGCTCCCTCTTGCCGAGCTCTGAACCCTTGGAACACACCCCGCACTACCACCACCACCAGGTTCAGCCAGAGTGCACTCACCGCTGGAAACTCCACCCCACCAGAGCACATGCCCAAAGAGTGCTAGCCACAGACACTCAGATCCACAGTACAACCCTTCCCAGATCTCAAGTCTGCAAGTGGCAGTACTTACTACACAGGGCTGCCCAGCCAGTGATTGTATGAGCCATCCAACCCCTCAGTGGCAGAAAACCAGCTGAATAGCCACCAAAGCCTCTCAGACCTGCAAAAACAATATGCACCCGCAATCTTCAACAGTACTTGCGATCCCTTAAGTGCCTGCAACACCTTCAGTGCCTGCAAAGCACCCCTCTCACACACTGAAGGCCTCTTCACTCTCCAACACCCTGTCCCTTAGGACACACCCACAAGTACATGACACACTCAAACACACACTGCTCCTCATTTGCCCTTCTGTGCCAACAAACTTTCCTTCTACAGGTATAGCTAAATTACCAACGCACACACTGAAACCATTGGACCTCCCCCATTTTCCTGAAGAATTCTCCAGACACCCAAGAAAGACCAGTCTGATCTGCAGAATTCAGGAACAAACAGTGAACAGTACAGATAACTAAATGCCAGGGGTCAGCAAAAGAACACAACCAACATAAATCCAGATATCATGGCTTCACCGGCAACCCACAGAATATTGGACACTCCAACTCATCAGAAACACAAGAAAATGATTTTAAAGCTATGATTATCCAGTTATTTGAGGCACATAAAGAGGAAACCGATAACTCTCTCAGAGAAATAGCCATACAGATTCAAGCAGTTAAAGAGGAAAAGAATAAATCTCTCAAAGATTTGGCCTCCCAAATGGAAACAAAGAAAAACAAAGTGAACAAAGCTCTTAAAGAAACACAGGCAAAAATAGCCAAACAAATGGAGGCAGAAGTAGTGGCATTAAGAGAGGAAACAAACAAAAAAGAATACAGACCATCTTGGAGACACAGGAATTCACATTCAAACAGATGAAGGAAATGTTGCAAAGCATGAAAACAGAATTAGAATCAATAAAGAAAACACAAACTGAGAAAACCCTGGAACTGGAGAACTTAGAGAAAAGAAAAGGAACCACAAAGGTAAGCATCAAAAATATAATACAAGAGATGGAAGAGAGAATCTTGGCTGCTGAAGATACACTCGCAGAAAGTGATACTTCTCTCAAAGAAAAAGTAAAATTGGAAAAATCTCAAATACAAACCACCCAAGAAATCAAGGACGCCATGAAAAGGCAAAATCTAAGAATAATAGTAACTGACAAAGAAGAGGATTCCAGGATCCAAGGTCCAGAAAATATTTTCAAGAAAATCATAGAATAAAATTTCCCAACCTAAAAAAAGAGATGTCCACAAACATACAAGAGGCCTATAGAACACCAAATAGACTAGATCAGAAAAGAAACTCCTCATGCCACATCATAGTCAAAACACTTAACCTACAGAACAAAGAAAAGATACTAAAAGCAGCAAGGGAAAAAGGCCAAGTAACATAAAGGTAGACCTATCAGAATCACACCGGATTTCTCATCAGAAACTTTGAAAGCCAGAAGGGCCTGTGGAGATATCTTGGAGGCTCTAAGGGACCACAGATGTCAACCTAGAATACTATACCCAGCAAAGCTTTCAATCAACATAGATGGAGAAAACAAAATATTCCACGACAAAACTAAAGCAATATTTGAACAGCAAACCAACCCTACAGAAGATACTAGAAGGAAAATTCCAATCCAACGAAAACAACCACACCCAAGAAAACATAGGTTATAGATAACTTCCCGACAAAAATCAAAAGAAAACAAGCAATGAATCACAGTAACACCACCAACTCCACAATAATAAGAAATAACATTCAACATTCATTATTATCTATCAACATCAATGGACTCAACTCTCCAATAAAAAAGCACAGACTAACAGAATGGGTGCGGAAACAGGATCCAACATTCTGCTGCATCCAAGAAACACAACTCAGCAACAAAGATAAACACTACCTCAGAGTAAAAGGCTGGAAAACAGTTTTCAAGCAAATGGACCCAAAAAACAAGCAGGAGTGGCTATCCTAATATCTAATGAAATAGATTTTCAACCAAAACTAATCAAAAGAGACATAGAGGGGCACTACATTCTCATCAAAGGAAAAATTCACCAAGAAGACATCACAATTCTGAACATCTATGCCCCAAATACAAGAGCACCTACATTTGTAAATGAAACATTATTAAAGCTTAAATCACACATCGACCCCAACACCTTAATAGTGGGAGACTTCAACACCCAATATCACCAAGGAACAGATCATTTAGATAGAAGCCAAACCGGAAAATAAAGGCACTTACAAATGTCCTAATTCAAATGTCCCAATATATGTCTACAGGACTTTTCACCCAAACGCAAAAGAGTATACCTTCTTTTCAGCACCTCATGGAACGTTCTCCAAAACAGACCATATAGTTGGTCACAAAGCAAGCCTCAACAGATACAAGAAGATTGAAATAATCCCCTGTATACTATCTGACCACCATGGACTAAAGCTGGACCTCAACAACAATGGAAATAGCAAAAAGCCTACACATACATGGAAACTTAACAACTTACTTCTCAATGATAGCTGGATTAAGGATGAAATAAAGAAAGAAATTAAAGACTTCCTAGAATTCAATGAAAATGAAGGTACAACATACCCAAATTTATGGGACACAATGAAAGCAGTACTTACAGGAATACTCATAGCACTAAGTGTCTTTAAGAAGAAATTTGTAACATCTCATACAAACAACTTAATGGCACAACTGAAAGCCCTAGAAAAAAAAGAAGCAGAAACACCCAAGAGGAGCAGGCTGGACATAATCAAACTCAGGGCTGAAATCAACCAAGTTGAAACAAATAAAACAATTCAAATAATCAATGAAACCAAGACTGGTTCTTTGAGAAAATTAACAAGACAGACAAACCCTTAGCCAAACTAACTTAAAGGCAGAGAGAAACTATCCAAATCTGCAAAATCAGAAGTGAAAAGTGAGAGATAACTACAGACAGTGAGGAAATCCAAACAATCATTAGGTCGTACTACAAAAGCCTATAGGCCACAAAGTTCAAAAATCTAAAAGAAATGGACAATTTTCTTGATAGATTCCATCTGCCAAAATTAAATTAAGACCAGGAAGAAAGATTGAACAGCCCTGTATCCCCCAAGGAAATTGAAGCAGCCATCAACAGCCTCCCTTCCAAAAAAAGCCCAGGGCCAGATGGTTTCAGTGCAGAATTCTACCAGACCTTCAAAGGAATGCTAACTCCAATTCTCTCCAAATTATTCCACAAAATAAAAACAGAATGAACATTACCAAACTCATTCTATGAAGCCACAGTCATCTTAACACCCAAACCACAAAAAGATCTAACAAAAAAAACAGAACTTCAGACCTATCTCTCTTATGACCATTGATGCAAAGATACTCAATAAAATACTTGCAAACCGAACCCAAGAACACATAAAAGATATCATCCACCATGACCAAGTAGGCTTCATCCCAGGCATGCAAGGGTGGTTCAATATATGGAAATCCATCAATGTAATCCACCACATAAACAAAGTGAAGGAGAAAAACCATATGGTCATCTCCCTAGATGGTGAAAAAGCATTTGACAAAGTGCAACACCCATTCATGTTTAAAGTCTTGGAGAGATCAGGGATACAAGGAACATACCTAAACATAGTAAAGGCAATATACAGCAAGCCTATAGCCAACATCAAACTCAATGGAGAGAAACTTAAATCAATCCCAGTGAAATCAGGGACAAGGCAAGGCTGCCCATTGTCTCCATATCTCTTCAACATAGTACTTGAAGTCCTAGCTAGAGCAATAAGACAAGTATGGGAGATCAAGGGGATACAAATTGGAAAGGAAGAAGTCAAATTATCACTATTTGCAGATGACATGATAGTATTCGTGAGTGACCCCAAAAACTCAACCAGAGAACTCCTTCAGTTGATATACACCTTCAGCAAAGTGGCTGAATACAAAATCAACTCAAAAAAATCATAAGCCCTCCTGTATACCCAACACAAAAGGGCCGAGAAAGAAATCAGGAAGCAATACCCTTCACAATAGCCGCTAATAACACAAATTACCATGGGGTGACTCTAACTAAGCAGGTGAAAGACCTGTTTGAAAAAAAAAAAAAAAAACTTCAAATCTCTGAAGAAAGAAATTGAAGAAGACAACAGTAGATGGAAAGATCTCCCGTGCTCATGGATTGGTAGGATTAACATAGTGGAAATGGCCATTCTGCCAAAAGCAATCTACAGATTCAATGTGATTCCCATAAAAATATCAACACAATTCTTTACAGACCTTGAAAGAAAAATTCTCAACTTCATATGGAGAGACAAAAATCCCAGAATTTCCAAAACAATCCTGTACAACAGCAGATCCTCTGAAGGTATCTCCATCCCTGATCTCAAGTTGTACTACAGAGCAATAATAATAAAAACTGCTTGGTACTGTCATAGAAACAGAAAGGTGGATCAATGGAACCAAATAGAAGACCCAGAAATAAACCCACACACCTCTGAATACTTGATTTTTGACAAAGATACCAAAACCATTCAATGGAAAAAAGACAGCATCTTCAACAAATGGTGCTGGTCCAACTGAATGTCTACATGCAAAAAAAAAAAAAAAAGAAAAAAAAAAAAAAGAAAAGAAAAGAAACTAGATCCATATTTATCACCCTGCACAAAACTAAAGTCTAAGTGGATCAAAGACCTCAATATAAAACCAGATACTTTAAATTGGTTAGAAGAAAAAGTGGGGAACAGCCTCGAACTCATTGGCACAGGAGACAACTTCCTGAACAGAACACCATCAGCACAGGCACTAAGAGAAACAATCAATAAATGGAACCTCATGAAACTGAAAAGCTTCTGTAAAGCAAAAGACACTGCCATTAGAACAAAATGACAGCCTACAGATTGGGAAAGGATCTTCACCAACCCAACATCCGACAGAGGGCTGATATCTGGAATATATAAAGAACTAAAGAAGTTAAAGGGCAATAATCCAAGTATCTCAATTAAAAAATTGGGTATGGAGCTAAGCAGGGAATTCTCTGTAGAGGAATATAGAATGGCAGAGAAACACATAGGGAGATGTTCAACATCCCTAGCCATCAGAGACATGCAAATCAAAATGACCCTGAGATTTCACCTTACACCCACCAGAATGGCTAAGATCAAAAACTCAAGAGATAAAGCATGCTGGAGAAGATGTGGAGAAAGGGGATCTCTCCTCCACTGCTGGTGGGAATGTCAACTGGTACTACCACTATGGAAATCAATCTGGCGCTTTTTCAGACAATTAGGAATAGTGCTACCTCATGATCCAGCTATACCACTCCTAGGCATATATCCAAAAGATGCTCAAGTACACAACAAGGACATTTGCTCAACCATGTTTGTAGCAGCCTTATTAGTAATAGCCAGAACCTGGAAACAACCCAGATGTCCACCAACAGAGGAATGGATACAGAAATTGTGGTACTTTTACACAATGGAATACGACTCAGCAATTAAAAACAAGGAAATCATGAATTTTGCAAGCAAAAGGTGGGATCTAGAAAAGATGATCCTGAGTGAGGTATCCCAAAAGCAGAAAGAAACACATGTTATATACTCACTTATATAGCCCTATAAGATAGGATAAACATACTAAAATATGTACAACTAAAGAAGATAAATAAGAAAGAGGTCCAGGAGTAAGATGATCAATCCTCATCTAGAAAGACAAAGGGGATGGACATTGGAAATAAGAGAAAACATGTAACAGGACAGTAGCCTACCACAGAAGGCATCTGAATGACTCTACCAAGCAATGTATCAAAGCTGATGCTGAGACCCATAACCAAGCTTTCAGCATAGTGTAGGGAATTATATGAAAGAAGGGGGAAGTAGTATATCCTAGAGCGGACAGGGAGCCCCACAAGGTCCAAATTTATCTGAGCACAGGGGTCTTCTATGAGACTGTTTATCCAACCAAGGACCATGCATGGATATAATCTACAACTACTGCTCAGACATAGCCCCTGGTAGCTCAGTATCCAAGTGGGTACCCTAGTAAGGGGGACAGGAACTGTTTCTGACATGAACTCTTGAACTTCCCTTCCTCCCTGAGGGAGGAGCATCCTTTCTAGGCCACAGATAAGGACATTGCAACTATCCTGAAGATACCTGATAAGCTAGGGCCAGATGAAAGGAGAGGAGGACACCCCCTCTCAGTGGACTCGGGAGGGGGCAGGGAGGAGATGAGGGAGGGAGGGAGAGGAGGATTGGGAGCGAAAGAGGGAGTGGGCTACAGCTGGGATACAAGTGAATGTATGAAATTATTTTTAAAAAATTTTAAAAAAACAACCAAAAAATAAAAAAAAGAAAAATTCATTTTTTATGAGAGAAGAATCAGTTAACAATACCAGCTTTCGGCCAAACATTGGCAATTATGGAATGACTGTCGAATGGGATGTAAAATGTTGGGAGACAGCTGTAATTGCTGAGGAAGATAGGTTTAATTTAGTTAGACAGGCTAAGCTTCAGATACCTATCACATGCAGAAAAAACATCAAGTTAGCGGCTGGATACCCAACCCTGAAGGGCAGGATCCTATGTTAGAGGTCATGGCATAACTATCCCAAATTTAATGGTTTAAGAGTATAATTTGTTATTAATTTAAAAACATGTGGATCTTGTCTGAACTGGGCTGCATGATTTTCTCTCAAGGCATGCTACTGCACTATAGAACAATGAGTCCTTTGAAGGCTTGAGTTAGTAAATTAAGACCCCCTAACATGGTACAGAAGCACTTCTAGCTATTGCTTAGGAGTGCAGCCAGGATCATGTATTGAGCATCTATTTATGATCTTTCCTTGTAGTTCTGGCTTACATGTTAGCTGAGTTCTAATAAAGGGATCCCAGTAACATCATTCCAAAGGCAACATGGTTTCTTGTGTAAATGTGCCTTACTCAAGACTGAGTTCTAGTCAGCTGGGATTCAAGGAAGAGATATTCATCTCTATATGGCTGACAAGTACAGTGGGATAGACTGGGTGTTATGACGTATGTTGACACTATTACAAGCCATAGGACTTAATGACACCACAGTGAGTTGTGGAATACCAAGATTTAGATTTGGACAGAGAAACAACAACAGTAGCAACTTAAAAACAAATCTATTAGGAGAAAAGCCAGGCAAGTGCAGAGATCTGGATGGAGAGAGTAGAGAGAAAGGAATCACAGATTGTGTAAAATGCTGCTGATAACCGAAATGATGCAGCTGACAAGTCATAGGAGAAAGGCATTGGTAGCTTTCGATGCAGAAAGTGAAATACCAGAGATGGCTTCATGAGCCACAATGAAGGACAGAACAAGTAGTTTTAAGCAAATGACTCATTTGAAAATGTTTATACCACATAAAAGGAAAAAGGTGTAATATTTGGCAATGAAGATTAACAAATCAAAGGAACTTTCCTGGTTTCAGTGAGAGTGTATCTTTTTGTTAAGAGGAATGTTCTAGCACAGAGGTAGTGGACGGAAATCAACATTAACGTCCAGCAGAACAGGTACCTTTCTGTTCTCAAGCAGAAGAGATGACAAAATTGGTAAATTTGTAGTGGGAAAATGCATTCATAGCCACAAAAAATAAAGCAGATTGGAGACGGTACAGGCCCTGGGATACAAAGGGACTCTGTAAGTTATGTTAAGAGTGCTGTGGTTAGTAACATCAAAGAAGAAATAGAATGTGGGGGGAAATTCTGGACTTTTTGTGCAAAAAGAAATATAAAAATTTTGAATCAGTGTGGGAAAGAGACTGGGAAGAAGCAGAGAAAGAGAGCAGAGAGAGGAGGGTAATGCTGTAGATGTCGATGCAGAACGTGAGGGTATCTGTACATTCAAAATGAGACCAGCCCTGCGATGTGATGTATTGGTACAATGATGCCCACAATTCAAGGTGCAGGTAAAGGTAGGGGCAGGGGCCAGGAGAAATACTTTGCTTTTAAGAAGTAAAAAGAATATTGGTAACACTTTGGTCTTGGACAATGGAAAATTATATGTACTATAATACTATAAGAATCAGATAGAATGTCTTTCCTAAGTAATCAAAAATACATGGTAGGCTTTTTATGATTTACATTCCATAACCTTAAAAGCACTTAAGAAATATTTTGAAAGGGAATAGCCCGAAATATATTTGAAAAAGTAAAGTTATTATGGCCAAAAACACTGGCTTTTGCCTCAAACTATGAAATCATAGATCCATGAATGGCCTGCTAACCTTCTCTGTATTTAATGACTTAAACATAAGTAAGCCCCCTGATTCCAAAGTGCACATACTTAGAGATTGGAAAAAATTTACATAACAGAACATTTAGGTGCTTCCTTTTAAGTGATGGGTTTAAATTTTAAAAGATGTCAGTCTGGAGGTGTGAAAGCATGAGAGAGTAAAGGGGAAAGAGACCTGTAAGCATTCACATTATTCAGAGTGCTTAGTCTGAACATTAATTTCTATTACAGGTTTGAGGCCAAAAAATATTTTAGTATTTGTATTTAGCACAGAAATTTATTTAAAAAGTATAGTGTTAGGAAACACATAAAATTATACTAAATAGCATTATTAAAAGCCTACAAAGGACAAGTATCATATTGCTAGGCGATATCAGTGAGGGGAAAGTCAAAGTTGATTCCTCCCCTTCTGAGACTTAAGAATGTGAAATGTGCTCCCTCCTTTAAGTCAGAGACCAGAGGAAACAACTTGCTGTGCTTCATTAGCATAGACCTAATAAAAAGACTGAACACATTGTTAGCATAAATTCTTGGTAAGATCACCATAGAATCTGTTGAGCAGCTGTAAATTCAGTAAACTTCCTGGCTCCCTGTGAGGCCTGAAGATCCGGTGTGCCTTTATGTGGCCGTGTTTAGTATATGCACACAATTTTATAGAAGTGGATGGCATGACCTTCACTCATGACAGAGGGTCTGGGGCACAGGCCTTACAACCCATACAGACCTGATTGGCACTCAAAGGGAGTTTCAGGTGAATTGTCACCCGACACTGATATGACCCTGGCTCAGGTTTGCGAATTGTTTGATCAGCTATGAGAAAGGAACAAGGCTAACATTCTCATCAAGAATGTTGTTCATTATTTGTTTAAAGTCTTGGAAAGATCAGGGATGCAAGGCACAGACCTAAATATAGTAAAGGCAATATACAGCAACCCTACATTAAACTCAATGGAGAGAAACTTAAATCAATCCCATTGAAATCAGGGACAAGACAAGGTTGCCCATTCTCTCCATATCTCTTCAACACAGTACCTGAAGTCCTAGCTAAAGCAACAAAACAACTGAAGGAGATCAAGGGGATACAGATCAGAAAAGAAGAAGTCAAAGTTTCACTATTCTCAGATGATATGATAGTATATATGAGCGACCCCAAAAATTCAACCAGAGAACTCCTTCAGCTGATAAACACCTTCAGCAAAGTGGCTGGATACAAAATCAACTAAAAAAAAAAATCAGAAGCCCTCCTATATACCAAAGACAAAAGGGCTGAAAAAGAAATCAGGGCACCAACACCCTTCACAATAGCCATTAATAACATAAAGTACCTTGGGGTGAATCTAACCAAGTAAGTGAAAGATCTGTTTGAAACAAACAAACAAAGAAACAAAAACCTTCAAGTGTCTGAAAAAAGAAATTGAAGATGATATCAGAAGATGGAAAGATCTCCTGTGCTTATGGATTGGAAAATGGACATCCTGCCAAAAGCAATCCACAGATTCAATGTGATTCCCATAAAAATACCAACACAATTCTTTACATACCTTGAAAGAAAAATTCTCAGTTTCATATAGAGAAACAAGAAACTCAGAATTTCCAAAACGATCCTGTACAACAGCAGATCATCTGGAGGTATTGGCATAGAAATAAAAAGGAGGATCAATGGAACTGAATAGAAGACCCAGAAATAAACCCAAACACCTATGAATACTTATTTTTTTGACAAAGAAGCCAAAACCATTTAATGGAAAAAGACAGCATCTTCAACAAATGGTGATGATCCAACTGGATGTCTACATGCAGAAAAATAAAATAGATCCATATTTATCACCCTGCACAAAACTAAAGTCTAAGTGGATCAAAGACCTCAACATAAAACCAGATACACTAAATTGATTAGAAGAAAAAGTGGGGAAGAGCCTAGAACTCATTGGCACAGAAGACTACTTCCTGAACAGAACACCATCAACATAGGTTCTAAGATCAGCAATAAATGGGACCTCATGAAACTGAAAAACTTCTGTAAAGCAAAAGACACTGTTGTCAGAACAAAACAACTGTCTACAGACTGGGACCCTATATCTGACAGAGGGCTGATATCCAGAATATATAAAGAACTAAAGAAGTTAAAAAGCAATAAGTCAAGCAATCCAATTTCCATTTTTCTAATGGCTGCATGTACTTAACACTCTTTGAAGGATTTATTGAAAATGTGTTCTTCTTATTTTGAGAGCTATATATTCACTTAATTATCACACTGATTATATTATTTGCTTTGTTAGTTGTTTATTTATTTATTGGGTTCTTTATACATCTCAAATATTAATTCTTCAACTGATGTTTAGCTGGCAATCATCTTATCCTATTGGGTAAGTTCTTTCTTCTTTCCTGTGACATTTTCTTTTGCTGTAGAGGATGTTTTGGATTTCATTTGTCAGTTCTGGGACAACAAATGACAACAGGTGCTGGTGACAGTGTGGAGAACAAGAACTAGTTCTTTGCTATGGTGGAAATGTAAAGTTGTTCTCTGACTATGAAAACCAGCAGGAGACTTCCTCAGGAAAAAACAAAACAAAACTAAAGTCACCATGTGATTTAGCTATAGCGGTCTTTGATAGACACCCAATGAGCTTGAAGCAGACGTACCACAGAGAGACTGCACATCCACTGCTATTGCTCCACTCTTCACAATGAGGATGAAATGGAACTACACTGTATGTCTACCAGTGGATGAATAGATGAAAACATGGCACATATACGCAATGGAAATTTATTCAACTGTGAAGGGGTTTACTCTGAAAAAATAATAAAAAAAAACAATCAAGCAATTGCATGAATAAAAATTATTTAGTAGAGGATAGTAGACTGTAAGGGATTAAAATAAAATTTGAATAATATTTAAAAATCTATATTGAAAGGTAGTATTTAAAAATGACTGTTGTGCAGAGTGCAGGCCTGATCTTTAATCCATCCTATTGCAATTGTGCATCTATTATTCTTAGTTTTTCTCTTGTTGACAAATGATAGAACTGTTAATTTGTTCTTTGGCATACATCAGATGTATTGAATGAGGTTTTTTACTATTTTTAATCTCTTTTCTCTCCCAGGTAGCCATACATTTGCTACTAATGATAATTTCGAAACTGTATTTTATCGCACATCAACTTAGTCCTCATGTCAAACTCATTACAGGTTCTATAGAACTGAAAAATAAAATATATTACATAAAGTTTGCATTTTTACCATGATTAAGTGGGAACAATTTTGTTTAAAATATTTTGTAGTCATTAACACTCAACTCTCAATTCCTTGAATTATTTCTCTTCTATCCAGCTTCTAATATATCATTGCTTGAAAATTTTACATACCATTGACGATTCATGTAAATGGATAAAGTATTTGTCCTTTTGTAGCGATTAACTATCTAATGTTTTCAAAGTTTATCCATGTGAAAGTTATTCTTTCTATGAATGGAATATTTTAAATTTTGTATATATGTCACATTTCTGTTGTCCATTCAACTATTCATAGACCACTGGAGCAGTTTTCACCTCCTGGTTATTGTGACTGTTGCAAAAGCATGCTTGGTTTTTGCCAGCCTCATCTCTCCAGGGCTGGATTTGGGGACTCATAAAGCCATTGTGCACTGTGCTTTGTGGTAAGTGTTCAAACTGTTTCCTGCAGTATACACACATGTACCTGTTTCCAGCAGGGCAATACCAGTGCCCTATCTTACACATCCTCAAAAATACTTAACTATTTTCTGATGTGTTTATTATAGCCTTTGGCTTTTCTGTGCTGGAATTTTAAATACATGCTACATTAACCAGTTTTTTATGTGATGCGAGAAATCAAAATTCAGATCCTCCTGATTACTGAGTCATTTTCCCAGTTCCATCATTCATATTTTTATACACTTACACTGACAATTTGAGAAGTATATTCAGGAAGTAATTCCTGTCACAATAACACCTAAGATAAAAACATATGTAGGAATAAATGTAACAAGAAAATTTAAATACTGTATACTAAAAGTAAGATGGATTGATTTTTAAAAACACAGACTCATGTAAATGAAAAATCATTCCATGATCATGGGTAAATCAGATAAAATCGGTAAGATGGCAAATACTCAAAACCACTTAGAAATTCAATGAAATCTTCTTCCAAACACTAGCATCTTCAAATGTAACCTTGAAATTATTAAGGATTTACAGAGTTTTCCAAGTAACAAAACAATACTGCAAAGAAAAACTAATTTACTACACCCATACATCAGATTTCAAACTGCCAGAAAAATAAACTAATTAAAATAGGAGTTAGGGGAGACATATAAACCATTATCAAATAGAATAGAATTAACAGTACAAAAGAGAGCTTTTGTCTATGGTTAGTGGATATTAGAGCAGAGTAATGAATACTCTCAATAGACAAAGAATAAATTTTTCAATAGGTAGTTCTGGGTAAATGGTTTCTCATGCAGCCAAACAGGACAGAACCCAACCTCTCGCTATATATAAAAATTCACTCCAAATATCCACTGATATTAACATAAGCCCCAAACCGTAAGAGTTCTCTGCTCATCCAGCCTAATAAATTCAGGGAACTCCAAGCTAAGTGAGGAAGCCTGCCACTGGAAATAATAAGGCGGATCAGCTCTTTACTTCTTTCAGCTAGTTGAGTCAATATTGTTTATTTTCTCAAAGAGTTAGGTCATAGATTTTTTTTTCTTTTATTGATAATAGACTTTTATATTATACATAATGTTCTGATTATAGTTTCTTTTCCTTCTAGTCCTCCCAGTTCCTACTCACTACTGTTCCCCTCTGGATCCACTCTCATTTATGTCTCTCATTAGAAGAGAACAGGATTCTAAGATATAACAATCAAATATGACAAACTATAATAAGAAGACGCAAAAAAATATATCAAAGTTAGACATGGCAGATCAACAGGAGGAAAAGAGTCCTAAGATCAGGCAAGAGTCAGAGACCCAGTTGTTTTCACCCTCAGGAGTACCATAAAAATGCTTGCATAACAGATATAATATGTGAAGAAGATCAGGTGCAGACTATTGTAGGCCCTGTGTTTGCTGCTTCAGGCTCTGTGAACTCCTATGTACCTCCTAATCTGCCAGATTCCCTGAGCTCTGGGGGATGAGGGAGGTATTTGATGGAAAACACCAAATTAGATGCTTTCTCCACATAGTGTCTGGCTGTGGGTCTCTGCTGACAGAGGAAGCCTCTTTGACTGGATAAGGCACTGATCTATAAGTATGGAACAATAACATTAGGAATTATTTTATTGTTTTATTTTTCTCAGACCCTTATTTTCTAGACTATCTAGTCTCTGGTTCTTGGTTTCTCAAGCAGTGTCTTGTATAGGTTCACTCTTGTGGAATGGACCTTAGATCAAATAAGACATTGATTTGCTGCTACCACTGCCCTCTCTTATGTTGTAGGGCAGACAGACTGTAGGTCAGAAATTTTGTGGCAGGGTTGGTGTTCACATTTATCTTTCAGTAGCTGCCAGCATTACTTCCAGTACCAAAGAGACTAGAACATAGAGTAAGGGCTCCATGTAGGTACCATCCCTACTTCTCCATGTTCAATGAGTTATATGGGTGTTGTCCTTAGCAATAGGCCCCATTGTCAGTTTTTGTTGAGCAACCTTTTATCTTAACAACAGCCTAGGTTGTTCGGGGATTTCCATGGGACTCCCATGGCCAACTAATTAATTCAAAACAACCATGTCTTACCACAGAAGCCTTGCTGGCTACAAGAGATGGACAGTTAAGACTATATTCCTCTTTACTGGGAGTCCTGACTAGGATCACCTTCATAGATTCCAGGAAGCTTTTTCTGTCTTTGGTTTGCATATAACTCTCCAAATGCCTCTCTGCCCACATTCTCTCCCTCTCCCCTTCTCCTCTTCCACCTGGAGCCTCCATGTTCCCATCCCCATCTGCCCCAATTCTTCCCATAAAATAGATGTACTTTTCCCTCTAAGGAATATCACTCTGTCCCCCAAGACACATTTTCTTTTTTTTTTACCCAACCTCTCTGGGTAAATAGGTAACTTGGTTATCATTTCCTCAGTAGCTACTATCTCCTTATATGTGAATATATATCATATATATCTTTCTGAGTCTGGGCTACTTCACTCAGGATGATATTTTTCTATTTCATTTCCTTTGCTTGCAAGTTTTATGATTTTTTTAAACAATTGAGTAATATTCATTTGTGTAAACGTACATTTTCTTTATTTATTCTTCTGTTGAGGGATATCTGGGTTGTTTCCAGTTCCTTTTCTCTTATGAATAAAGCATCAATGAACATGACTGAGCGAATGTCCCTGTGATAAGATGGAGCACCCTTTAGGTGTATGCCCAAGAGTGATTACAACAGGGTCTTGATGAAGATAGATTCCCAGTTTTCTGAGGAACTGCCACATTTGTTTCCATAATGCCTATACAATTTTGTACTTCCACCAACAGTGGAGGATTATTCCCCTTGCTCCACATCCCTACAAGCATGAATTGTCACTAGTGTTATTGTTCTTACTCATTATGACAAATGTAATATGGAATCTCAAAGTAGCATTGATTTAAATATTCCTGATGGCTAAGGATGATCAACATTTCTTTAATTGTTTACAAGCCACTTGAGATCCCTCTATTGAGAAATTCTCTGTTTATATTCGTTCTCCACTTTTAAATTGGATGATCTGGTGTTTTGATATCTTTGTTTTAGATTCCTAAGTTCTTTAGGTATTTTAGCTATCACCCCTATATGATAAGTGGAGTTGATGAAAATGTTTTTCCATTCTTCAGGCTTCCATTTTATCTAATTGACAATATTCTTTATCTTAGAGAAAGTTTTCAGTTCCAGGAGGTCCCACTTATTGTTAATCTTAGTCTGTCTCCTATGTCAATGTATTCAATGCTGTTCCTCACTTTACCTTCTATCAGGTTCAGTGCATCTGATCTTTTGTTGAGGTCTTTGATCCACTTGGACTTGAGTTGTGTGCACAATGATAAGTATGGTTCTATTTGCATTCTCCCATATGCAGACATTCAGTTTGAACAGTATAATGTGTTGAAGGTGCTTTCTTCTTTCTTTCTTTCTTTTAAGTACTGCAATTTATTTAAAAAATCCTTTTTTGAAACTCATTTATTTTCTTTCCACAGCATCTTGTTTATCTTCTTTTTAAATTAATTAATTTTTAAAATTTTTATTAATTAGAGTTTATTCACCTTGTATCCTAGGTATAACCTCCTCCCCTAACCCCTCCTAATCTTACCCACCCTCCCTCTTCTTCCCCTATGCTCCTCTCCCAGTCAACTGATAGGGGAGGTTCCCTGCCTCTTCCATTTGACACCAGTCTATCAGGTCTCATCAGGACTGGCTTCATTGTCTTCCTCTGTGGACTGATAAAACTGCTTCCCCCTCAGAGGAAGATGCTCAAAGAGCCAGGCCTTGAGTTCTTGTCAGAGACAGTCCCTGTTCCCATTACTAGGGAACCCTTCAACACTGAGCTGCCATGGGCTACATCTATGCAGTGATTCTAGGTTATCACCATGCATAGTCCTTGATGGGAGTATCAGTCTCACAAAAGACCCCTGTGCCCAGACTGTTTGGTTCTGTTGCTGTCTTTGTGGAGCTGCAGTCCCCTCCAAGTCAGAATGGCTAAGACAAAAAACTCAAGTGATTACACATGATGGAGAGGATGTGGAGAAAGAGGGACCTTACACCATTGCTGGTAGGAATGCAAAATTGTACAACCACTTTGGAAATCAATCTGGCACTTTCTCAGACACTTAGGAATAGTGCTACCTCAAGATCCAGGAATACCACTCCTAGACATATATCCAAAAGATTTTCAAGTATACAAGGAAATTTGCTCAACCATGTTCATAGCAGCTTTGTTTGTAATAGCCAGAAGCTGGAAACAACCCAGATGTCCCTCATTTGAGGAATGGATACAGAAATTGTCGTACATCTACACAATGGAATACTACTCAGCAATTAAAAACAAGGAAATCATGAAATTTGCAGGCAAATGGTGGGATCTAGAAAAGATCATCCTGAGTGAGGTATCTCAGAAGTAGAAAGACATACAGAGTATATACTCACTCATAAGTGGATATTAGACATATATTATAGGTTAATCATACTAACAACTGTAAACTTAAAGAAATAAGTAGATAAGAGGAAGGGAGGGAGGGATTGGGAGGGGAAAACAGAGGGAGCTACAGCTGGGATACAAAGGGAGTAAACTATAATTAATAAAAATAAAAAAATTAAAAAGGATAATCATACTAAAATCTGTACACCTAAAGAAGTTAATCAACAAGGAGGAGCCTGGGTAAAATTTATTTATTTTTTAATACATTACAGTTTATTCATTCATAAACATTCATATAGTATCCTAGCTGTAGGCCTTCCCTCATTCCCTTCCAATCCCACCCTTACTCCCTCATCTCCTCCCATTCCCCTCCCCAAGTACACTAATAGGGGAGGTCCTCCACCCTTTCCCTCTTTTTTTTTTTCTAGTATTTATTTCTGGTCTCTTTACCAAATATTGTTGTTTTATATGTATCTGGATTTATGTCTGGATCTTCAATTTGATCTCACTGATTAATATGTTTGTTTTTATGCCAATACCATGCAGTTTGTATTGTGATTGCTTTGTAGTGCAACTTCAATTTGGGAATGGTGAGGCAGTTTTATATTGTTCAGGATTGTTTTAGCTATCCTGTTTTTTTGTTTTTGTTTTTTTAAATGAAGTTGAGAATTATATTTCAAGATCTGTACATAATTGTGTTGAAATTTTAATGGGGATTGCATTAAATCTGTAAATTGCTTTTGATAAATAACCATTTTATTCTGCCATTTTAATACTGCCGATCTATAATCATGAAAGATCTTTCTATCTTTTAATATCTTCTTCAATTTCTTTATTCAAAGTCTTGTTGCTGTTGTCATACAAGTCTCTCACTTGCTTGGCTCACACCAAGATATTTTATATTATTTAAGGCTATTGTGAAAGGTTTTATTTCTCTTTTTCAGTCCGTGTGGTGTCATTTGTATATGGAAGAGCTACTGATTTTTTTCCACATTGCTTCCTTTTTATTGTTTTCTTTTTTTTCCCGCTGCTCCCTCATTCCCTCCCAATCCCACCCTCCCTCCCTCATCTCCACCGTGCCCCTTTCCAAGTCCACTGATGGGGGGACCTCCTCCCCGTTCATCCGATCCTGTTTTATCAGGTATCTTCAGGACTGGCTGCAAAGCCCTCCTCTGTGGCCTAAAAGGACTGCTCCTCCCTTGGGGGTGGGGAGACCAAAGAGCCAGTCATTGAGTTCCTGTCAGAAATAGTCCTTGTTCCCCTCACTATTGGAAACCAATTGGTTACTGAGCTACCACAGGCTACATCTGAGCAGAGGTTCTAGGTTATATCTATACATGGTCCTTGGTTGAATGTCAGTCTCAGAAAAGACCCTGTGCCCAGAGATATTTGGTCCTTGTGGAGCTCCTATCCTTTCCCCATCATACTAACTCCCCTTCTTTCATATGATTCCCTGTACTCTGCCGAAGGTTTGGTCATGAGTCTTTGTATCTGCTTTGAAAACACTGCTAGTTAGAGTCTGCTAGTTGGTCTTTTATCTGGGCAATTTGCTGAAATTATTTCTCAAGTATAGGAGATCCCTGGAGAAGTTTGAGGTCCCTCAGGATGTAGACTCAGAAGGATCATTAGTTTTAGGCTAATTTGATGAACATAGGAAAGAAGTTTTTCACAATCTACCACTACAGCAGCAAAACAAATAAAAATAAATCTACGCATGCACCATAATTAAAAATTGTATGTTTTCATATACATTATAATTACTCATTTGTATTCCTTTTGCTGAGATACATGATGTTCATTCCATACTGGTTTGCTTTCTGGCACTCATCAGCTTCACTTCTTTCTGTCTCTCCTTCTTTATATTATTCTGCCCACTGGCCACACCAGACCATTCTACTTTCTCAGCATGAACTCAGGCCACATATTATTTACACTGTGTTTTCCCATCGAAGGGCTCTTCCTCTTTACTTGTCAACTTCCTACTTATCATCTGAAGCTTAAACTAGACATTCTAGTTTATATCACAATTTGACAATGGCAACATAAATCACTTTCTTACATCTTCTTGACACTTATAAGAGTTAGTTAATAATGCTTAATAATTCTATTTACTGAGATACTAACTCTTTACTGAATACAGGTACATCACTGAGTGTTTAATAGGCTCATATGTTTTGATTTTGAAAATGACCATGCAAGGTAAACACTATCCCATTTTTTTTAAATGTGAAAATTTAAATGTATAGAGATAAGACAACTTATTTAATATAGAACTAGTGATAGATACATTTTAGAACTTTAGTATGCATGAAAACTGACTTATTGTTTAGTAATTAATATTCACATTTTTTAAGTCAGAAACTCATACATAAATTGAAAAAGAGAAACAAAATGATAATCAGTGTGTTTTGTTTTGCAAACCCTACTGCAGGAATGTCACCATTCTTCTTCTCCAGCAAAAATTAATTACAAAGCTATTATTTCTATGATATGCATTGTCAACTTTTATCTTGGCTGAAGAAAGTGTTATAAAATCAATAACAGCACTTATTTTTATGATACCTACACCATGACTAATGTTCTGAAAAAAAAAAAGGTGGTCAGTTAATTCTTGTTTTGACATAGACTGGGGGAAGGTATTCCAAGTTAGTCAGCCAGAATCCGGTCCAGTGGCTGCCTTCCAATTTTTGTTTTTTTTAACCAGTGACTCTGTGTCTGCAGAATGCGTGCTAATTTAGACATCTTCAAAAAAAAAATACAGTTAGGAGAAAAACTTGAGAATATATCAAATGGGCTTTTCCAAACTCAACCAAAGTATATTGTAAATTTGCACTAGTGACTTTCTCTGTTGTAATAATGAGGTCTGATTTTACAGAAGTAACCAGTTTCTGTGATCAAAACCTGAACTGTGCCATAAAAGCACTGGTGATAAGCACCAAAGTGCCATCTTCAAAAGTGACGTGTCCTTGGTGGTAAATATCTTGAATTATCATTCTATCAGCTTTAAAACGTCTTACATATAGGGCTGGAGAGTTGGCTGTGTTTAAGAGCACTGGTTGTTCTTCCAAAGGTCCTGAGTCCAGTTTCCAGCAACCACCTGGTGGCTTATTATATGGTTATCTATAATGAGATCAGGTGCCCTCTTGTAGCATGTAGGCATATATGTAGACAGAGCACTCATACAAATAAAATACATAAATTTTTTTTAAATAATTTTTTTATTTAAAAAATAATATATATATATATATAAAATTTTTTAAAAAATCTTAAACAGGTAACCTGGTTAGTATTCTCATACAGGTACATTCAAGTCTTGATTGCATGTCATTGATTGCATATCATCCTTCAACTGTGATCGAAAGGTGCTGTCTTGAATCAGTTAAAACCCACTGGAAACAAAAGTACAGCACTTTCAAGTTTTCCTCAGATCTCAAAGCCATTTGACACAGTCTTTGAGCAACTGAGTTGCAATGAACAAATCCCCCTTTCAGCCTTTAAACATATCCATCACTACATTTCAAAGGGGACATCAGCTTATTCCATTAACAAATTCCTTAGTAGTATATGCACACTTCTCTTTGGAAATTATACTCTAATTTTATGCCTTTAAATAGCTGTAATAAATTTGGGGGTTCTAAATTTAATGACATGGTCTATTACAGCTTTAATGGGCTTGTAAAAAGCTAATAGTCTATGCTGTTATTAATGGATAGATGGTACCATTCATGCTGATGTCATATGTCACTATCTAGAAATACATTAATAAGGGTTTTTATACAAATTTTTAAATTAGTTCTAAAGTTTGACAAGCAGACATTATAACCCAAAACAGCCCAATTGAATGCGAAGAACTAAGTTGAACAACAGGTATTGCTCAACCCCAGTACAAACCACGAAGCTACACAATGTGCTATTGGTCAAAGAAAAAAAAGTACAGTGCAGTGAAGCAGTGCAGAGTACCAAGAATAGACCCACATAAATACTACCACCTGATTTTGTCAAAGGAAGAAAAAAATATAATGCGGAAAGATCCTTCAGGAAGTTAACTAGGCATTTTGGATTTGCATATACACAGCACGTCTAGATGTCTAGATAAATTTTACATATTCTAAATATTAACTAAATTGATGACAGATCTAATGAAGCAGTCTTATGGAATATCTAGATGTGATCTAGGCTATCTTGTGACTGGAAATGAAGTTACAGAGCTAACACCAAAGGTGCAAACTACTAAAGAGTAATAAAACCCATAGATTCATTACAACTTTAAAATAAACTTGCTGGATGAAAGACATTGTCAGAAGTCTAAAACACTATCCAGAGTATGAAAAAATCTCTCCCCCAAATCTAGTCATGGACTATCTAATTGAAAATACAAGGAAGTTTAAAGAGTTCACAATGACAAATAAGAAAAGGAATTTAAAATGCATATAGAATACAGATACAACTCTCATGTGTATATTTTGTGTGTGTACATGCATACACCTTTGTGTAAGTGTCTATATGTGTATGTATGCACACATGTAAAGGACAGTAATAAATCACAGATTTTGTTCTTTCAAAAGATTTCTCGCTTGCCCCTAGATTCACTAAATATTCTAGGTTGGCTGGCCAGCAAGGCCCAAGGATTTCTCTGTCTCCCTTTCCCCGGCATTGAGATTATAAAAGCAATCCAATTACTCTGGTATTTTTACATGAGTTCTCAGAATCCAGTTTAGGACTTTGTGTTACAAGACAAGCACTTTACTAGTTGAGCTATCTTTCTGGGCCTTGAACATATCATTAGAAAGGACATGTAGAGATATTCCAACTCAAATGCATATAAATAAAAATGGCCAATCCCGAAAGATAAGATATATTTAATCCTAGCATATGCCATTCTAGAAGAGCTAAAATTGGGGGGGAGTATTGTAGAATTCCATGATTTTTGAGGTAAGAATGGTTCAGTTTGTGGACTTCAGAATATTTTGAGAACAGTGAAATTATTCTGTATAACATCATATTGGCAAATAACAGATAAAACTGGTAATGCGGGTAATGAACAGTACCCACTGTCAACAGCACTGTGAAGTCTGGCGCTGGGGAAGGCTCAGAAACTATAAGAAACAGTCCATTTTCTGGGCTTGGTGGATTATGGGTGTCAAATTTAAGTCCTCTTTGGTCTCTATGTGTCAGAGTTGCTGAGAACAGGAGAATGGAGCATCTAAACCATTGTCTTATATACAGGAGGTCTGTCTTTTCCTCCTAATTCTGCTGTGAATGGAAAATTGATCTAAAAAATGACTTAAATACTTAAACATTATATTAACTATTAAAGTATCATCTATTATGAGGAGATATATATATATATATATATATATATGCACAGATGGAGCTTACATGTAAAATGTTAATATGAAACCTGATTATTTCAGCAACCTGTTTTCTAAACAGTTTGAAAGGATTGTTTAGAAGAAAACTAATTTGAATGAAAACAATTATTTTAGTACAATTAGAAAATATCAAAATACCACTGAATGCATATATTCAGAAAATATCTACAGGCTAATGTCCAGAATAGAAAAGATGCAAATTAATGAAGATGAAAATAAACAATTGATGGAAGGTTTAAAATTATAGCCTTATAATATGTTAAATGTCAGAAAGTCATTGCACAATAACTGAAAAATAATGTGCTAGTAAATGTTACATAAAATACCAGTTATATTAAATCACTGTTTTCTTTGCCTAATGAATTTAACTATTCACTTGTTTATTTGGCTAGGTATGTAATAAGGGAATATACTCATAACTAGTAAAATCCTAAAGAGATGCTATATAATTCTAATAAAATTTATTTCAATAGGTGCCACAGAAAAACAATACATTTAAGGTTTTTTCTCTTGTAGATAATATGAATTTTATATTAGCTTTTGTAGAGAATTTACACGTGTAATTTGAATATAAACTTGTTTTTTTATATTTTATAGTTTAGTAAGAAGTGATGTCAATGAGAGTATAACATTAGAAAAGATATTTTTAACTGTCATTTTCTTCCTGTCTGATAATATGCTTACGAGACCAATTGAAGATCTTAAGAAAAGGAAATATGAAATCATATCAGATGGACTTGGGTCAATATAAATTTTTACCTGCTTGTGAAAATGGAATGAAAATGTAAGATGGAGGAAAAAATTCTCATACACATAAAATAGAAACAAATAAATCAAAACAGTTTATATACCAATAAACTTAGTATGCTACTGTTTTTTTAATTTCATATTTTGTCATTTTTTTAAAATTCTAAAGGAGAATAGAAGACTGGCTTCTGGAAAGAAAAATTGCTTTAAATCTGACTTTCCGACTTCAGTGAACAGGATATGAGAAACAACATTTTCTTTGTGAGTGTAATCATGGACTCCTGTTTAGAATTAGACTTACTTAGCTTTAATACAATCAATATACATTAGTGAACATTTGCTGAATGCTAATAATTGCCCATGTTACAGAAATAAAAGTAGCACTGGGCAATATGATCAATAAATGAAAGAGCCTGTCCATTCAGAATAACTACAATGTAATTTTAAATAGCACGTGATAAAAATTAAAATGACTACAATAACCTGAAAAACAAGTTAGTTTAGTAAAGTAGTATTCTTGCCACTATATAATGAATGGGTTTAACTGGCTGTTCTTCCTTTTTTTTTCTTGAAAGTTGTGCTATCATCCATTTGTCTATGAGGCTGAAACTCATTAAGTCCATGTATGATGCATTGCACATTAGATTAGACTTTGGAAAGAAAGTACAGTTCCCTTATTTGCATTTTGACTTTTCAATATACATTCACTAATCTTAAGATTCATACAGACTTGTTTTACAAGCGGAGAGGACAAAGTAGTTGTGCGTGGATGTGTGTGTAACTAGTATCTTAGGGTATTTTACAACTACAGATTATTTTATTCTTTTTAATAGGCCACTGATGAAGGAAGATGGAATGTGCAACATAGAAGGGACAGGTGGATAAGTAGTGAAAAGGAGATGCTCAGGTGGGTGTAATGCAAACGTAAATGAATATGTGTGCAAATCCATGCACAAGCTTGAATTTAGAACTGAACAATGTGAAATCAAGGAACCTTGAACAATCATCTGACCCTGGGGAAAGCCAGCCCACAGCTTAAATAGCCTCTGGGTAGCCAACCTCAGCGTGCCACATGGGCAATGCAGATAGGTCCACATACATGGAAGCAAGCCAGATCCTCAGCCTTAGCCAAATGTGGAGTTGTTCGTGACAGAGAGCACTCACCATCGGGAAGGTGGAAGGCGGAAACCAGCTCCATCTTTAAGGCACAGCATTCCGCAGCTCTCTACAGTTCCCCCTTTTTGTTTTAGACGCATCAGGCAAGAGTAGAGGTCTGATCTCTGATATTAGAAATAAATTGGGACTTTGTACTGATGTTCATTTAGGTGTCATCCACCCAAAGAGCATCAGACCCGACCGATACCTTTTTCTCAGAGGCGGGACCTGGGGCATCAACCCGCATGCCATGCACTTCTCTGGGTCCAAAGCGGCTGACCCTGAGTGCAGTGCTTAGCCTCGCATCCTGAACGGAACATTTTAGTTTTTTATGGTAGCCAACCATGCTTGGGGAGACTGTCCTGCTTCAATGGCTGTAAAGGCCTGAATGATCATGGCTGCATCACACTGTTGTGAGACTCTAATCTTGCATATATACCACAGGCAAACCAAGGAGACAAACACCAGAAGGCCTGCTAACGCTCCCATGCCCGCCCATTCCTTCAGATGATTCATGGCTGCAGCAATCCATGATGATAATCCTGCGGCTAGTCCTGCGTCCACTCTGGTAGAATTTACTGTGACAATGGCCACTCTCAGCTGCTCCATCGTAGTATCGAATTCTCCAGTCCAATTACCTAAAATATAGCTCGACAATTGTTTAGACAGATTTGCAGCACAGGAAAAATTCTCATGTTATATGCTAGTGACTCAAAGTCCAGGATATTTTCATTGACAGCCAAGTTGAGCGATTTGCCATAGGGTATCAATTTGTTCCTGCACGAGGTCAATCCTCTGATTGACCACCATCAAGCTTCCTTTTAGTTGAGCATTAATTCCTTTTTGTACAACTAAGGCATGAGCTACATTGGCTAAATGATTATTCAGGGTCTGAGCAGTCTGCCCAGTATGACTCATGGCTAATGCCCCGGTGGTAGCTCCAACAGCCGCCAATGAAATGGCAGTAACAATGGTGGCTGTAGTTCCAAGATCCCTTTTCTGTCTGAAGAGAGTCATAGCGTGAGGGGCATCAACGGGCACAGGCACCCAGCAAGGCATGGGAGTAACCAGGGCATACCTAAATTTACTAGCATTCCAGCATTGGGCAAAAAAGCAAGTATCATTACCACAATTACTTGGCTCTATCTGGCGAATAATGAATAAAAATGGGGGATATAAACAAACAGGTGTGGGCTTATAGGAAATATTATGAGAAGCCTTAACCCCCTGGTTGGAACATCCTGCATCAGTTCTAGAACTAGCAGTGGTGGTGTCCGAGGTCTGAGTAGGTTCAGGAGACCATTGCCTCCAAGGGCAAGACGTGCTCTATGCCAATTGACTAACTCCATGTTTTCCTCCACTTTTGAAAGTCATTTAAGGTTCTTAAATTATTTTTTCCCTTTTTTTAAAAATTTTTCATCAATTACACTTTATTCATTCTGCATCCCCCCATAAGCCCCTCCCCCCTCCCAATCCCACCCTCCCTCCTCCCTCTGCTTGCATGCCACTCCCCAACTCCACTGATAGGGGAGGTTCTCCTCTCCTTTCTGATCTTAGTCTATCAGTTCACATCAAAAGTGGCTGCATTGTCCTCTACTATGGCCTGGTAAGGCTGCACCCCCCAGGGGGAGGTGATCAAAGAGCAGGCCAATCAGATTATGTCAGAGGCAGTCCCTCTTCCCATTACTATGTAACCCAATTGGACTCTGAACTGCCCTGAGCTACATCTGTGCAGGGGTTCTGGGTTATCTCCATGAATAGTTCTTGGTTGGAGTATGAGTCTCTGGGAAGTTCCCTGTGTTCAAATTTTCTTGTTCTGTTGCTCTCCTTGTGGAGACCTTGTCCTCTCCAGCTCTTACTATTTCCCAGTTCTTACCTAAAATTCTATTCACTCTGCCCAACAGTTGCCCATCAGGCTCAGCATCTGCTTTGATAGTCTGAAGGGCAGAGGCTTTCAGCGGCCCTCTGTGGGAGGTTCCTAGGTTGTTTCCTGTTTTCTTCTTCTTCTGATGTCTATCCTCTTTGCCTTTCCAGATGGGGATTGGACATTTTAGTTAGGGTCCTCTCTCTTGCTTAGTTTCTTTAGATGCACAGGTTTTAGTGGGTTTTCTCTTATGTTGTATGTCTATATGAGTGAGTATATACCATGTGTGTCTTTTTGCTTCTGGGACAACTCACTCAGGATGATCCTTTCCAGATCCCACCATTTACCTGAAAATCAGTAGCCCTCCTGTATACAAAAGACAAAAGGGCTGAGAAAGAAATTAGGGAAACAACACCCTTCACAATAGCCACAAATGACATAAGGTACCTTGGAGTAACCCTAACCAAGGAAGTCAAAGACTTGTATGAAAAAAATTTCAAATCTCTGAAGAAAGAATTAGAAGAAGATATGAGAAGATGGAAAGATCTCCCATGCTCATGGCTTGGCAAGATTAACATAGTAAAAATGGCCATCTTACCAAAAGCAATCTACACATTCAATGCAATGCCCATCAAATTACCAACACAATTCTTTACAGATCTGGAAAGAAAAATTCTCAACTTCATGTGGAATAACAAGAAACCTAGAATTGCTAAAACAATCCTCTACAATAAAAGATCTTCCGGAGGTATCTCCATCCCTGATCTTAAGTTGTACTATAGAGCAACAGTTTTAAAAACTGCATGGTAGTGGCATAGAAACAGAATGGTAGATCAATGGAACCGAACAGAGGACCCAGAAATAAACCCACACACTTATGGACACCTGATCTTTGACAAAGATGCCAAAACCATTCAATGGAAAAAAGATAGCATCTTCAACAAATGGTGCTGGTCTAACTGGATGTCTACATGTAGAAAAATGAAAATAGATCCATACTTGTCACCCTGCACAAAACTGAAGTCCAAGTGGATCAAAGACCTCAACATAAAACCAGACACATTAAATCGGCTTGAACAAAAAGTGGGAAATACCCTAGAACTCATTGGTACAGGAGAAAACTTCCTGAACAGAATACCAACAGCACAGGCTCTAAGAGCAACAATCAATAAATGGGACCTCATGAAACTGAGAAGCTTCTGCAAAGCAAAGGACACCGTCATCAAAACAAAGAGACCGCCTACAGATTGGGAAAGAATCTTCACCAACCGTTTATCTGACAGAGGGCTAATATCCAGTATATATAAAGAACTAAAGAAGCTGAAAAGCAGCAAACCAAGCAATCCACTTAAAAAATGGGGAACAGAGCTAAACAGAGAATTCTCTGTATAGGAATACCGAATGGCAGAGAAGCACTTAAAGAAATGCTCAACCTCACTAGCCATTAGGGAAATGCAAATCAAAACAACCCTGAGATTTCACCTTACACCCATGAGAATGGCCAAATCAAAAACTCAAGTGACAACACATGCTGGAGAGGTTGTGGAGAAAGGGGAACCCTTCTGCACTGCTGGTGGGAATGTAAACTTGTACAACCACTCTGGAAATCAATCTGGCGCTTTCTCAGACAACTAGGAATAGCGCTTCCTCAAGATCCAGCCATACCACTACTGGGCATATATCCAAAAGAGGCTCAAGTACACAAAAAGGACATTTGCTCAACCATGTTTGTAGCAGCTTTATTTGTAATAGCCAGAAGCTGGAAACAACCCAGATGCCCCTCAACTGAAGAATGGATGCAGAAATTGTGGTACATCTACACAATGGAATATTACTCAGCAATGAAAAATAAGGAAATCATGAAATTTGCAGGTAAATGGTGGGATCTGAAAACTTTTTTTTTCCCAAATAAATCTGAAATTATAGCTTCAGAAAATTTAAAGGTAAGGCCAAGAAAGCACATACTATCAGTTCAAACACAGGTAAATTGTTAGGTATCATCCACTAGATTTTCTAGAAGTTGAATTAGATGAAAAATGGAATTTTAACTGTTTTGCAAAGCTTACTTATTTTATGTATATGGGTATGAATATCTGTGTGCCTAATGATCCATAGAAGCCAGAAAGAGCATTGTATTTGCTGATACTAATGTTAGGGTCAGTTATGAGTCACCATGTTGGTACTGGGAACCAGAGTCTCTGGGTAAGTATCCAGAACTCTTAGGCACCCAGCCATCTCTCCAGCCCTAAAAGAGGTTTGATAAATGATACAAAATGATACACAGACAACAAGTAGCCGGGGTGAAAGTAGACAATCCTGTGGTCCCAGAAAATTCTGTTTTGGTCCTGATCCAGATGTTCTGGAGTGTGAACCACACGTTATCCAGGGTCTGGCTCACAGCTTGAAGGAAAATCCCTTCCGGTATGCAGCTTCTGGGCAAGTCTGGAGCGGTTGGTTCTGTTAGTTCATAACAAGGCGTGAGAAATAATTAGGTTCTTGAGGAGCTCTTTCTGGGGCTCAGGGGAGACTGAGAACACTAACAGATCAAGGGGTTTCTGAATGAAATGGTTTACCTCCTTACATGAAGCAAAGGTACAAAATGTGGAAGGGTGAGATTGCAGCATGAAGACTTGTGCTCACGATGTAAGTTTTGTTCCCGTATATCTGTGAGGTCTCTCGTGTTTGTTGCTCTCCCGATTTCATTATGGAAAATACCAGAATTCCTTCCATAGTAATTTTTAAGCTGTATCCACTAGAATAAATTTAAATAACCTACTTCCGGTTTTTATAGGCACATTACCAGGGAAGGTTGCAGGTTATCTCAAAGAAATATGAAACACAAAACAAGGAGATTTTATGGTCCAAACCTTTATAGTTTCTGTCATTTTTTATTACTGCACTTTTATGCTGCTGTGGGTTTATGTCTGGTTTGTTGTTGCGGGGCAATGTTTTTTTCCAGTTTGTAATTCTGGAGCTAGTCTTTTAAAGATCTTATTTAAAAACATCCAAAGTGTTTTTACCCCTTCTATTTACATTGTGGTCTTGAGATTTAATGACAGCAAAGGGAGCTACATTATTTGGGAGTTTATAAAATTCTTATGGCTATGAGACTTAAATATGTGTGTATAGGGGAAGTCACAACCCACCTATCAGAGGCACCAAGGGACTAACATCATCACAGAAGTTGAACCATTCTGAGTTTATAATGTGCTCCTACTTGGCTTGATTACAAGGCATGAATCTTTGTGATTATAAGACCATTTTATTGTTATCTTATATTCTACTACTCCTATTACAGCTAGTCTTGAATGTCCTTGTTTTTTTTTCTTAATATACATTTCAAAGAACAAGATGATCGCAAGAAAATAAACTATATTTCTATATACCAAAGAAAAATGGAAACCCATCAATGCTTTTGAGAAATTGTTAAATTTGTCCTGACCATGGATTCTCCCCTGAATGGCTTATTCAGTACATTAACTGTATGTGGACACTTATGTTTTATGTTTTCAAGAATGGGCTATGAAATGATTGTAGTGATCTTTGGGAATTGAGCAGAATACAGTGCCTAAAGCATAGAAATTAATCCCTGATGATAGAAATTAGATTTTAATACAGAAGATTTTTCTTATGAAAGTCACAATGAGATTCTTGGGGATAAAAATCTCCTATTATCATACTGATTTCTGATACCCCCACTAGTTTTAATAACTTCAGCATATCTCTTTTACTCAGTGTGATATTAGGGAGTTTTAATAGTAAATCAGAGACCCAGTATCTTTCTCCCGTTATTCGGTAGGGGATGGCTTTAATTTGGGAAAAGTAGAATCCTACTGAGTGAGTAGCACAGGGTTGAATAGAAAGACTGTCTACTAACGGTCAAGCAGACATTTCAGAAAGTCTTAAGATTCAGGAGCAGCAGTTGTGAAGCTTTTAGAAATTGTGTTCTTGTTAACAGACCTCCGGACCTTTCCAACCTGTATTCTGAGAATTTGAAAAATCTCAGCATATCACAGTTGGCCCTTCCTTGAAGTCTTTCCTGAGGATGTACTTCCTTAATCTAGCATGCTTTGTTTCCATTCTTTTTGCTTCTTTACTGTCTTAATATGTTTTGATTTCCATTTGATCTTTAAGATCAACTGAGAGGATCTTGAATTATATTGTTATCATTTCATTATTTTATGTTTAAATATACTAAAAAATAGTGTTTCTTTGTTTACTGTCATTTTTTTTTCATTTTTCTAACTTCCCATCAATGCCAGTTCAAGTGTCCCACATAAATCACATTATTATTGATTGTGATTCAGTTCATAATTGTTATGAGACTCCATTATGATTTTCATCTCCACATAGCTAGGCTGTCCCCATGCAGATCTGTCAAGTAGCAGGTGAATTTCAGAAGAAAAACATGGTTCTTCCTTTACAACTCAGTGGATACAAAATAGAGAGATCATAATTCTGCTGAAGAATGAGAAAGACATCTCATCTTGCTTAATTTGTGTGTGTGTGTGTTTCAATTATAACCCCTTTCCAATTTTGGTTCTGGGAACAGCATAGCCTACCTTGAAATGACACTGAATAAAATGAGAGGGAGTGACTCCCAGAATTATAAGCATTGATCAGGCAGTCCCAATCTTATGAATATCATCACTCTCAGTTGTCTGGAAATTTACAGAAATCTCATAATCCCATGCATTATTTGACCCAGAAAATGTCAAGTCCTCTCCACATTTTCCCATTACTGCCTCAGACAGATGCAAAGAGAATGAAGACATACACTGGCTTGCCCTGTAACATCCTGGTGGATGTGGGGCTGATGCTGTGCTCATGAATCTCATCAGTATGCTTCTCCTGGTGCCTATGATTAGAAAGACAGATGGCATGAAATAAAAAGACCATTCTTCCAATTTGTTACAATTTCAGATGCCCAAATCACTAAGATAAACAGGTTTGAATCAAATAAAAATTCATATGGGGGCCAGGAGGATAGCTCAGTGGATCACACACTTGCCACCAAGTCTGTGGATGTGAATTTTATCCAACAGACACACATAGTGAAAGAAGAGCATTGACCCCTGTATATTGTCCGCTAATCTCCACATGTGTACCATGGTGTATAATGTTCCTGCTGTTCCCCCAGTACATTCTCCCACCGCCTCTCTGACACACACACACACACACACACATGCACACACACACACACAAGTAAATAACTGTTATCTTTAAAATTGGCAGATAATCTCATATAAATAACAAAGGACAGCCACTGTGGTTGATTAAACTTTCCAAATTCAGAGGGAGGAAACCAGAGTCTTTTCTAAAGCTTTTGGGATAAAAACCACAACTTCACACTTTTCATTCTGCCAATTGCAAAAACATTGTGGAACAGAACCTGTTTCCTTTTGTTGCTGCTTCATTGTTTCTATGAATATTTGGCTTTGACAAGTAATGTAGAAGGAAAACCATGCAGGCCAGGCACTGAACACAGAGCTTGCTACAAAGGATGGAGAAATGAGGAGCATAAAAACATTGTGGTAATTTCTTTTGAGAAATGGCTTGAAAAGGGGGAAGATGTCCCATCTTTGTGTCATACTGCCTCTCGCATGGTCCATGAATATTTCTAGCCATGGCTAGAAGCACTTCATTTCAAGCAGGTAAACTATAATCTAGCCAATGTTGTAGGAGATGTGTGTGTCACCAGAGGGGCAGGTGTGGCTCTGACTGTCAAGAGCTTGAAGGCCAATGCGCACTTTACTGAAGTGCCTGGCTTTTAGGTTTCTGGATTGGTCTTTGACTGTGACGTTAGCAGAACTGAAACCCCACCATTTCCCCCAGAGTCATTTTTGATGCTTGAAAACATGTTCTCAAACTATAATGGCATCAATACCTGTGGTTGTGTTTTCCATCAGAAAGAGAAAATGCTTTTTGCTTTCCTTCCAGACCTGTCAAAATTCTTCATTCTGAAGAATTTATCTTGGAAAAGTGGGTACAGGCATGTCACCTACAGGAAGTCCTTTATTTCACAGTCTGTGTCAAGATAATGCTGCTGTGTTTGTAAAATTTATGCAGAAAACACACATTCTAAACTTTTCTCTATAGGTATTTGGGAAGGCAAAATTAATAGTGTATATGGTATGTAATTAGAAAAATAAATAAATCACAATTTGTTTATCAAGCATCTACAAACCAATAGTGTTATGTTCCAAGTTGATCAGACATTTTAAAAATTTCTCAAGAAATTTAACATCTTGCAAGAGTACTTACATTGCATGGAGGCAGTTTCTGCCTGTGTTAGACAAGGTAGTCAGTTAGTAAACAAGCCTGGTCTAATCCCATTCAGCCTGTTTCATGAAGGTCTCACTCTTTAACATTAATGTTATACCTTGTCTTCCTGGCCAGAAATTTTTTCTCACAATCCTTCTTTGCACACAATATTATATCATAAACTTCCTTGATAAGATTCTTATGTTTATCAGTCAAATAATAGGAACAGATGTATAGTCTAAAACATCATTTTCCCATATTGCACAAGCAAATATGTTTAATATACATCTCACACTGTGTATGCTGAAATGTTGACAAATGTCAGTAAATAGTTATTAGCAGATTGGATATTTACCTCTTCACCTTGGAAAGTATATTATATTCAGTATTTTTTTTGTATTTTGTATTTTCTTTTTTAATTAAATTTAATTTTTTTTATTTTTTTCATATTAGTTACAGTTTATTAACTTTGTATGGAGCTGTATCTTGCCCCCTCATTCCCTATCAACCCCACCCTCCCTCATCTCCTCTCTGCCCCTTTCCAAGTCCACTGATAGGGGAGGACCTCTTCCCATTTCATCTGACCCTGGTTTATCAGGTATTTTCTGGACTAGCTGCAAAGTCTTCCTCTGTGGCCTAGCAGGGCTGCCTCTCCCTCTGGGGGGGGGGTCAAAGAGCCAGCCATTGAGTTCATGTCAGAAATAGTCCCTGTTCCCCTTAGTAGGGTACCCACTTGGCTACTGAGCTACCATGGGCTACCTCCGAGCAGAGGTTCTAGGTTATAAGAAAGAGGACCCGGGGTAAGATGATCAATCCTCACTTAGAAAGACAAATGGGATGCACATTGGATATAGGAGAAAACAAGTAACAGGACAGGAGCCTACCACAGAGGGCCTCTGAAAGACTCTACCTAGCAGTGTATCAAAGCAGATACTAAGACTCGTATCCAAACCTTCAAACCCTCGGCATAGTGCAGAGAATCATAAGAAAGAAGGGGGACAGGACCTGGACAGGACAGGAGCTTCACAAGAACCAAATATATGTGGGCACAGGGGTCTTTTATGAGACTTTCTCCAACCAAGGACCATTATGGATATAACCTAGAAATTTTTATCTTTTATATTAGTTACAGTTTATTACTTTGTATCCCAGCTGTAGCCCCCTCCCTCATTCCTTCCAGATCCCACCCTCCTTCCCTCATCTTCTCCCTGCCACTATCTAGGTCCACTGATAGGGGAGGTCCTCTTCCCCAAACAAGAACAATGCACGGAGAGGACCTAAAACCCCTGCTCAGATGTAGCCCATAAACTTGGTCTCCAAGTGGGTGCCCTAGTAAGGGAAGCAGGTGCTGTCTCTGGCATGAACTCAGTGGCTGGCTCCCTGATCACCTTCCCCTGGGGTGGGGGAGTTGCATCCTTGCCAGGCCAAAGAGGAAGAGAACACAGCCAGTCCTGATGAGACCTGATAGGCTAAGGTCAAATAAAAGGGGAGGAGGACCTCCCCTATCAGTAGAGGAGAGGAGGGGTATAGTGAAGGAGGGAGAGACGGTGGGATTGGGAGGAGACAAGGGAGGGAACCACAGCTGGAATACAAATTGAATAAAGTGTCATAAATGATAAAAATATAATATATTAATGTGCAATTATTTAGTAACTAATGAACATATTTGTGGCATCATCATTGTTTGTTTTACAATTTGGAATTGGATCTGTTGGTGACCAGAACTTTATAAGCTGTGTACTTCTTTTCTACAGAGGTTTTTAGTTTGTTTGCTTGTTTGTTTGTTGGCAAAGTAATATATAAACTTTCTTAGTTTTGCTTAAACATGTTTTATTTTATTTAGTAAAGAAGTAGAGTTGAGCCTGATGGCTTAAAGGCTCCATTTTTGTGATACTTACTGATTAAAAGTTCATTTGCAACCTCCAAATCCATAACCCTCCAAATCAGGGTCATTTATAGACATGAGAGAGTTGCCAAAAATTGGAAGACAAGTATATTTGACAGGTACATTCCAAATCAAGATTTGGAATTCTTTACTTGTTTTTTGTAAACATGTTTTCATTTTAAGTTTATTTACTGCCTCTCTTATTATCATTCCTATGTTGATCATTGCAATGGTCCTCTACTATATAGAAGAAAAGTCAATACAATGTGAATTTTCTTCATATACCTACTTCATTCTTCATTACAATAAAGACCATAATATACCCTAGGAGAAAGCTTAAATTTTACATATTCTTCATTCAGGTGTGAGTTAAAGTGCTTTTGGATGTGGGTTAAGTAGTAATGAAGCAACAACACTGATAGCACAAGAAATTGATATTGTGATATATGACATTGTCTTACAGAGCAGCTGTATTTTATTTTGTAAATGATTTTTATTAAAAATGCGAATATATAAGAAGTATTCATTACAGGTCAAATGGCAGTTAAATACTTATAACTGTATATATCAATGCAATATTCCAAATCAGGTAATTGAAATTTAAAATTAATGAATAAGTTTAACAACATTCAAGATATCCCCATGCTCACAGGATTCCCATACATGGGAAGTTACAAGAAAATAAATCTACCTGATGGTGGATGCTTTGTTGTTTGTTCCTAGTGAAGAAATAATCAAAGACAAGACAGAAATATCTCTAGAAATGTTTCAAAAATTAACATAGATATAGATCCTTGATACATTATAAAAATCTTTTGTTACTCATGGCCATGCTATTTGGTAAACTATTTCCATTTTGGTTAAGCAGTAATTTCTTGTTTACAGATTTCTGCTCTATCCTTCTTATCCCCTGCTAGTTATGGGAGATATTTCTTGGTTATATAACTTTCTTTAATGCACCACACACCTCATTTCCCTAGCTACCATCAGCAATGACCACTGAATGCCAAAGAAGGGCATTTTTCAGTTTCCTTTCCTTTCCATATTGCTGCCCCATCTTATAAGAGAACTATAGACTCTGCTTTTGACACTAGTGACTTACTAACAGGTCTTTACCCAAACAGGCTCTCCTGTCATTGGGTCTCTTGTTTCTTGCCCATCCTCCTCATTCATCTTTCCTATGTGTCTTGCTCATGGATTATGCATGAGTTGGGAGCTACAAAGGTGAAATGTAATGAGGAATAAGAAAATAAATGAAGGTGCTATTACAATGCTCATACTAGGTTCTGTACTAATTTTATGTCTACTGAGCAAAGAAAAATATTCTGTAAATGGCCAGCTTGTTCCTTAAAGAATGTAGTGAAATAGCAGAAATGCATACACATAGAAACATACAAACAGAAACATACACACCGAGAAATACACACACAGATATAGACAGAGAGACATTAACACACACATATATAGTTGTGTATATAAATATATATATATATATACACACATACATACATGTATATGGATACTCACACACACATATGGTGTAATGAACTATATAATATGAAAAACATAATTTCATATAAACATAAACAAGACTAGGAAGTCTTCCTAGTTCTAATAACACTCTGTAAAGAATTTTAAATATATTACTTTCACAAACACTACTTAATCTTTAGAAACCCTTAGTGTGTTTGAATTGTAACAAAGTGACATAAAAAAGAAAAAAAGAATTGTTTTGTACAAACAAAAAAACAAAAAAACCCATAGTGCTTGTCTTCCATCTTTTCATTATATGTCACAATTTTCCAGCCTTTGTCCAAATATTCTTCTGCTATTTATTCATTTATTCATTTATTTATTTATTTATTTATTTATTTATTTATTTATTCTGAGGAAATACTTGGGGTTTATTCCCACATCTCTATCATCAGGGAAGGGGAGGCCCACCCTGGTACCAAGGGTACCAACCCACCCTGGCATATCAAGTTCCAACAGAACAAGGTATATCTGCTCCTACTGAGGGCTGACAAGGCAGCCCACCTAGAGGAAAGGGATCAAAAGGCAAGCAACAGAGTCAGAGACATCCCCTTCTCTAATTGTTAAGGGACCCACATGAAGAACAACCACATGTCTGCTACATATATGCAGGGGGTCTAGGTCCAGCCTATGCGTGCTATTTGGTTGGCAGTTCAATCTCTGTGAACCCCGATGGGCCCAGGTTAGTTGACTCTGTAGGTCCTCTTGTAATGTCCTTGATCTCTCTGGTTCCCTCAATCCTTTCCCCATTCTTCCACAGGGCTCCCAAGTTCCACCTCTTCTTTGGCTAAGGGTTTCTGCATCTGTTTCCATCAGCTTTTGGATGAAGCCTCTCAGAAGTCAGGAATCATAACAGAGTATCTTTAATAGTGTCAGGGGTTGGCTCTCTCCAGTGGGGTGGAATCTTATGTTGGGTTGGTCATTGGTTGGTCCCTAGATCTCTCACCATCTTTATTCCTGCACTACTCATAGGCAGAACAAATTTTAGGTCAAAGGTTTTGTGGGTGGGTTGGTGTCCCCCTCCTTCCACTTGAAGTCCCTCCTGGCTACAGGAGGTGACCTTTTTTCAAACTCCATATTTGGGATGTTGGAAGTCTCAACTAGGGCCACTCTTATAGACTCCTGGAGGCCTGTCTAGTCTCAGAGATGTTTAGTTTCAGCCATAAAGTACAGGATATCCAGACTACAGTCCACAGACCCAAAGATACGATGTAACAAGGAGGGCCCAAGGAAGGATTCTTGAGTCTCACCCAGAAGGGAAAATAAAATAGACATCTGAAGTAGATAGAGCAAGGGAAATGGATGAGGGAGGGATAAGGACAGTAACCAGGGTAGGTTTCAGGAGTAGGGAGGAGAGAAGGCTGAGAGAGAACATAAATCTTCTGCTATTTATAACCATTCATTCTGTAGACAAAATAAAATAAAATTCAACAAATATTTAAGTAGTAATCAGAAGTTCAATGATATCCAACCTTGGGACTTTACTGCCATTCAGGTGTTCCCGACATCCTAGCTAGCTTGTCTTCTCTAGACATTGTTAGTAAATGGGATTTTAATGCCTAACATTTGCAGAGGATGCATAGTCCACAGAGCTTTAGGCAGCAGGGTTGTAAGAAACTTTGCAAGTAAAAGCAACAACAAAAAATTCTACTGTGGGTGTTAAAACTCAAAGAACTTGAGCAGCAGGAAATTTTAGCTGCTATTTTAGTCTATAAGCCCCTGAGTCAAGGGAACAACATGAAGAGCAAGATAAGTAGCAGGAGGTGTGCAGAGAAAACATAAATACTGTGGTCTCCAAACCAGAATAAGGAGGGGAAAAAACTACAGAAGGGAAGAAAACTCTAAATAAAAACAGTGGAGAAAGAGAAGGAATGGTTAGCAGAGCATCATGAGAGGTTAAGTGTCTGCTGTCTTCCATCAAAAAACAGGTGTCAGGAAAGGATTCTATAAATTAAAGGCTCAAGACATAAAGCTGAGGAATAAGTATTCCATTGACTCTTTTCACGGAGGACATTGATTCTTGTGTCATGAACTAGAAGAAAGGACTAAACTTTATAGTATAAAGGAGATTACAAAGAAGATAATGTGTGGGTCAAGAAGCTGCTATGAGTATTATATCATTATAAATGTTTTTTTTTTATTGCTACAAATTTCAGGTGTTACTAGTTATAGATAGATAATGAACTCTAGAAATGGCCTCTGTTGCCATTTTCTTCCATGGTGTCCCTGTTCATGACCTGCCCACGTGTCATTAAAGAACCTCCCGCCCATGCTCACACAGTAACCCTCAAAAGCTCCATGAGACAAACACAGAAACATGATGTGAAAGTGTGGGGCGGGAAGAAAGTCTTTGTCAAGAGAACAGGCTGTGATGAGATAAGCTAATGGGAGATGAGAATGCCTGAAATTCATTATCTACAATTATGGAACTGTCAAAGAACCTAAAACTACTGAAATAAAGAAAGAAAGTGATAAATCTATGGTAATAAAGAAAACTATGTTCCCTAAGCACTGCTGATATCATTTAAATGAACTAATGAAACAAAAGATATTAATAAGAGGAAAACATACAGAAGTGTTTAGAATTTATTTTTCAAATGCTACAAGGGATTGATAATTTCTTGAAGAAGTGGCCTTGAATTCTAGCTTATATAACATCTTCAACACTGAAACAAATGTTCTTAGAAAGTGATCAGCCTCCTGGGGAAATAAACCAAACAACAAAATAAACAATAACAACCAAACATCTGATTGGCAGGTTTTAAAGACATGCTATATGAAACCTGCATGGAAACCAAGCCCTAACCTAAGGGAAGGTGTCTGCACTGTTTCTTTTCTGTTCTTTTCCTCTCATTGACTTTGGCAGTGCTGCACACAGTAGAAATGTTAGCAGCTACACAACAGGAACTTCCCTGAGTTGATGTTGCCCCTGACTGCATCACATAACATCCTTGTTTTCAATCCCTCCAACAATGGCCCTTATCTTCCACATGTTTGCAGTCTGCCAGCAAATTTTCTTTGGTTGATTTTACTTGAATGTGATTAAATACTAGTTCCTTCAATGTAAACATGAGCATATAAAACCATATTAGCATTTGCCTCCATTTATACAGTTGGGTATGAAGTACTTTCTTCTTTAAAATCTGACAAAGCACCTTGGGCAGCAGTATAAATCTTCAAAGCTATACCAGCCTCCTATAGACACCAGAACTCAACATGAGAGTGATCCTCAAAGACAGAGCATGGCAAAGCATGCAGATGAATGGGACCCTGGAAGTTGCCATGGACTAAATTCTCCTTAATAGAATGTTATTTCAGCCTTTTATAAAAGACTGGCTTCTCTTTCTCTAATTAGTAAATACTCTGTATTGTGTCACATCTCTAATGTGTTCTCAAAGGACTTTCATTTTGAGTACTAAGACATAATTTTTTAATCTCTTTTTTGTTTCAAATTTTACTGGAAAGACTGAGACACTCTATAACATCATTATTACTTAACTGTTTTGTAATTATTGTGAAGGTGTGATAAAGTTTTGGGAAAAATTTTGGGACAAATTCTGACAGCCTTGCAACATGTTGATAGTGGAGAAACCACAAGGTTCAGTAATAGAGCAAACAGTGTTAGTTATACTGTCTTGTGGAGCCCTGAGGTAGTTTCTTTCTATGGGATGTGTTTCAAGGGCTGTGAAAGTGCTGGTCTCTGGATTTCAGACATGAACTACCACATGCAAACAGAAGTAAGATGACTGTGGTGTCTAGTGTTCATCACATGACAGATTCCAAAATCAACTGAGAGATGAGACTTTGACCTTGACTACAGGGCTATTTTTTCTGTGTTCACTTCGGAGCAAGGACCTGCCTACTCTAGCGTCAGCATCCTGTATGCAGGACATCCCTGACTATATGAGAATGATGAAATGAACAGAGCACCGTCATACATACATACACTCATTATTCTCTTCTAACTTCAGACAAACATTTTTTCAAAACTATTTGATCACAGCAACAGAGGAGAAACGAAGACACTGACTTAGTGAGTCACCTCTGCCTGACAGGAGATTGAGAAACAACATATTGCATGCGATGTCGCTCTGCATAGAGATGCATACATGTGAATAATTATTTCAAGAAAAAGGAGTGAAAGTCTAAATAAGGGAAAACAAGGCATACAGAAAATGGATGAAAAGAATATAAACAGAAGAACATAAGTAAAAACAGAAGAAAGCCCAACTCGATGCCCATTTCTTTCTTCTTGCCACTAAAATTGAACATAAATTCAAGTGTCCAACATCCTTGTGATAGCCGAACTCCGGAAGAAGTTCTTTCAAAGCCTTGGATGTTAATCTGAAACTAATTCAAGCTTTTTGAGTTCAAAAATGGGATTGGAAATCTTTGAAGAGCAGGCTTCCTCATGAGATTTCCATTACCTCTATTCTTACTGATAAGCCACAGGTATCAGAGAAACATCCATTTGTGTGCTATCTTTGGACCCTTCAGTACAAGAGAGGAGGTATAGAAAGAAAAGATGGAGTTTGCTTTGATTCAGGTTTCAGAGGAAAGTTTCAATCAATTCGAATTTTGTCTGAAGCCAGTCCACTACAGTAGCTTAAAGTCTTTATTAGACACACGTATGATGTTACCTTCAGTGTAATATGCCAGTTTCAAGAGAGTGTTGATCTGGTCTGATGGATAAGGTCTAACTCTGCCTCTGTTCCTGACCTACGAAATTGACCTTGGATAAAAAATCCATTTCCTGTTTTCTGTTTTCTTACTTCTATTATGAAGACAGCTACTTGAAGAAATGTAACATGACTTTAGTTACTTAGTTCTCATGAGCACATATGTATATGATAGTCTTAATGATACTTATAATATATGTATGCTTATTGATATTGATTTGCACAATTCAAATGACTTAGCTGTCATACCAGATGTTTGATATGGGGGATATGGTAGGGATATGTGTGTATAATATTACATGAACACACACATATACATAAGCATATATATATATATATAAGCATCTTTCAGTGAACATATATGTAATTTTCTCATGGCAATACTGAAATATCAATATTTTATTCTTCCCACCTCTCTAAAAATGGCTATGCTAGAGACAACTGATTTTATTTTATCAGCAAAGAGCTTTCTTCTGTCATTAATGTGACATAAACTGAAGGCAGAAAGTGTGCCAATGATCTCCATTTGTTTTTAGACTTAGCATTATACTCTAAGTAAAATTATGGATACAAAGTGGCAGTATTATAACTTTTGTCAACTCCAGAAAAAAACAGCAAAATCCAAAAGACAGAACTCACATTAGTTTCTAGTTTAACCTCACTGAGTTACCTTGAAAGCCACTCTCAGGAGGATTAAATACTGTCTTTGAAAAATAATCAATATTCTTTAAATACAAATATATATTATCAAGTCAGGTCTAAGTAGGGAAATAGAGAGTAACCAGTAAAATGTTCTAATTTTACCATACAGATGAAAATTTCCACAAACTGATCCCTATGTTCTTGTCTGTAAATACTCCTAGTATGGAAATGTCTTCCAGGAACTCTGTTTCTTCAGCATGGCTCAGAGAGTCTGGATATGTGCAGGCGCTGAGTGACTAAAGAGCTGATTATGAACACAGCATTATTACACAGTCTGCAGCATTAGTAAGAAGCCTCTAGAATGAAAATACTGCAAAATTGTAGGTGATTTCCTTTATAATTTCTTTTCAAAAAATCTATTTGGAATGTATCCAGTTTTCCTAAACCAGTCCTGATTTATTTCAAGGATGGCCTTCCTCTCCTAACCTGCTATTCCTTGTACATAACAGAAAACAGAGAAAGTCCAATTCTAAGGCATTGGCATTCTACCAACATGCTTAGGAGGTGATTTTTTTTAAGTTGTGACATATTAGAAACTGGGTACCAGTGGGAAAGATCTGTGGTAGTTAGCTAAGAACAATTAATTTATGTATAAAGGAGACAGGTTTTGAGCTGTCTTCACTGCATTATTCATTGCATCTAATAAGCAGAATGTTGAAATAAAATAAAGATGTGTTTCTATCCTCCTGTCATTGTTTTCTTCCTGTCTTTTCTATTATTTTATCCTGATTAAACCTCAGAGCTGACTTCATTCATCATTTCCATGGGAGAAATAATCAGATCACAAATGTGAAATATTTAGGCTCCTTATGTTTATTCTATTGATTAAATATTATGATCACCATACGGTACAACCCACTCATCATGCCATTATTAGCTAAATATAAATGTTTTACAAATGCAAGTTTGTGCTGTCTCCCTCCCTCCATCCCTCTCTCTCACTCTCTATCTATACACACACACAGTCACACACACACAAACATGCACTAGTATATGAGTGTTCCGTGCAAAGCCAAGAACTTCATACATTGACAAAATAAAATTAATATGTAAGAATGAAATAAGCAAGTCTGATTCATTTATTAATTTGCCATTTTATTAGGTAGTTGCTGAATATCTATTATGTGTCTGTTGGTCAGTTGTGCTCTACATTCTCGACTACAGATAGAGCAGTATGTAAAATAACTGTGTTATCCCTGCACTCAGAGAAGATAGATCATTAACAGCATGTTTTTTTTTTTAATTTTAGTTTTCTCATTAGTTACATTTTGTTAATTCTGTATCCCAGCTGTATCCCTCATTCCCTCCCCAATCCCACCCTCCCTCCCCAATCTCCTCCCTGCCCCTTTCCAAGTCCACTGATAGGGGAGGACCTCCTCCCCTTTCATATGACTCGCTTTTGTCAGGTATTTTCCGGACTGGCTGCAAAGTCCTCCTCTGTGGCCTAACAGTACTGCTCCTCCCTTGGGAGGTGGGGAGGTCAAAGAGCCAGTCATTGAGTTCCTGTTAGAAATAGTCCTTGTTCGCCTTACTATGGGAAACCAATTGATTACTGAGCTATCATGGGTCATATCCGAGCAGAGGTTCTAGGTTTTATCCTCTCATGGTCTTTGGTTGAGTGTCCATCTCAGAAAAGACCCTGTGCCCAGGTATGTTTGGTCCTTGTGGAGCTCCTATCCTTTCCACGTCAAACTCCCCTTCTTTCATATGATTCCCTGCACTCTGCCGAGGTTTGGTTATGAGACTTAGTATCTACTTTGGAGCACTGCTAGGTAGAGTCTTTCAAATGCTTTCTGTGGTAGACTCCTGTCATATGTTCAATGCATATCCCATTTGTCTTTCTAAATGAGGATAGATCATCATACCCGTGTCCGCTTTCTTGATTATTTTCTTTAGGTGTATAGATTTCATTATGTTTATCCTATCTTTTAGGTCTATATAAGCGAGTACATTCTATGTTTCTCTTTCTCCTTCTGGGATACTTCAATCAGAATGATCTTTTCTAGATCCCACCTTTTCTAGATCCCACCTGCACATTTCATGATTTCCTCCTTTTTGATTGCTGACTAGTATTCCATTGTGTAAAAATATGACAATTTCTGTATCCATTCCTCCGTTGATGGACATCTGGGATGTTTCCAGATTCTGGCTATTACAAATAAAGCTGCTACAAAATGGTCAAGCAAATGTCCTTATTGTGTACTTGAGCAAATTTTTGGTATATGCCTAGCAGTGGTATAGCTGGGTCTTGAGGAATCACTATTCCTAATTGTCTGAGAAAGCGCCAGATTGACTTCCAAAGTGGTTGTACCAATTTACATTCCCACCAGCAATGGAGGAGGGTCCCCTTTCTCCACAACCTCTCCAACATGTGTTGTCATTTGAGTTTTTCATCTTGACCATTCTGATGGGTATAAGGTGAAATCTCAGGGTCGTTTTCACTTGCATTTCTCTAATGGCTAATGACGTTGAGCATTTCTTTAAGTGTTATTCTACCATTCGATATTCCTCTACAGAGAATTCTCTGTTTAGCTCCGTTCCCCAATTTTAATTGGATTACTTGGTTTGCTGCTTTTCAGCTTCTTTAGTTCTTTATATATACTGGATATTAGCCCTCTGTCAGATAAAGAGTTGGTGAAGATTCTTTCCCAATCTGTAGGCAGTCGTTTTGTTTTGATGACAGTGTCCTTTTCTTTACATAAGCTTTTCAGTTTCATGAGGTCCCCTTTATTGATTGTTGCTCCTAAAGCCTGTGCTGTTGGGGATCTGTTCAGGAAGTTTTCTCCTGTGCCAATGAGTACTAGGCTGTTCCCCAGTTTTTCTTCTGACAGATTTAGCATATCTGGTTTTATGTTGAGGTCTTTGATCCACTTAGACTTTAGTTTTGTGAAGGGTGATAAATGTGGATCTATTTTCATTTTTCTGCATGTAGACATCCAATTAGACAAGCACCATCTGTTGAAGATGCTATCTTTTTTCCATTGAATGGTTTTGGCTGCTTTGTCAAAAATTAAGTATTCATAATTACGTGGGTTTATTTCTCGGTCTTCTATTCAGTTCCATTGATCCTCCTTTCTGTTTCTATGCCAATACCATGCAGTTTTTATTACTATTGCTCTGTAGTAGAGCTTGAGATCGGGAATGGAGATACCTCCAGATGATCTGTTGTTCTACAGTGTTGTTTTGGAGATTCTAGGTTTTTTGTTTCTCCATATGAAGCTGAGAATCTTTTTTTCAAGCCTGAAAAGAACTGAGTTGGTATTTTGATGGGAATTGCGTTGAATCTGTAGATTGCTTTTGGCAGTATGGCCATTTTCACAATGTTAATCCTACCAATCCATGAGCACGGGAGATCTTTCCATCTTCTGAGATCTTCTTCAATTTCTTTCTTCAGAGACTTGAAGTTTTTCTCAAACAGGTCTTTCACTTGCTTGGTTAGTGTCACCCCAAGGTACTTTATGTTATTAGTGGCTATTGTGAAGGGTGTTGTTTCCCTAATTTCTTTCTCAGCCCTTTTGTCTTTGGTATACAGGAGGCCTTCTGATTTTTTTTTTTTTGAGTTGATTTTGTATCCAGCCACTTTGCTGAAGGTGTTTATCAGCTGAAGGAGTTCTCTGGTTGAATTTTTGGGGTCACTCATATATACTATCATATCATCTGCGAATAGTGACACTTTTACCTCTTCCTTTCCAATTTGTATCCCCTTGATCTCCTTCAACTCTCTTATTGCTCTAGCAAGGACTTCAAGTACTATGTTGAAGAGATATGGAGAGAGTGGGCAGCTTTGTCTTGTTCCTGATTTCACTGGGATTGATTTAAGTTTTTCTCCTTTGAGTTTGATGTTGGCTGTAGGCTTGCTGTATATTGCCTTTACTATGTTTAAGTATGTGCCTTGTATCCCTGATCTCTCCAATACTTTAAACATGAATGGGTGTTGGACTTTGTCAAATGCTTTCTCGGTGCCCAATAAGATGATCATGTGCTTTTTCTCCTCCAGTTTGTTAATGTGGTGGATTACATTGATGGATTTCCATGTGTTGAACCACCCTTGCATGCCTGGGATGAAGCCTACTTGGTCATGGTGGATGATATCTTTGATGTGTTCTTGGATTCGGTTTGCAAGTATTTTATTGAGTATTTTTGCATCAATATTCACAAGAGAGATAGGTCTGAAGTTCTCTTTTTTTGTTGGGTCTTTGTGTGGTTTGGGTATCAAGGTGACTGTCACTTCATAGAATGAGCTTGGTAATGTTCCTTCTGTTTCTATTTTGTGGAATAGTTTGAGGAGAATTGGTATTAGCACTTCTTTGAAGGTCTGGTAAAATTCTATGCTGAAACCATCGGGCCCAGGGCTTTTTTTGGAGGGGAGACTGTTAATGACTGCTCCAATTTCCTTGGGGGATATAGGGATATTCAGTCTTTCTATCTGATCTTGACTTAATGTTGGTAGATGGAATCTATCAAGAAAATTGTCCATTTCGTTTAAATTTTCAAATTTTGTGGCATATAGGCTTTTGTAGTATGACCTAATGATTGTTTGGATTTCTTCAGTGTCTGTAGTTATGTCCCCCTTTTCATTTCTGATTTTGATGATTTGGGTAGATTCTCTCTGCTTTTTAGTTAGATTGGCTAAGGGTTTGTCTATATTGTTGATTTTCTCAAAGAAGCAGCTCTTGGTTTCATTGATTCTTTGAATTGTTTTATTTGTTTCTAATTGATTAATTTCAGCCCTGAGTTTGATTATTTCCAGCCTTCTGCTCCTCTTGGGTGTATCTGCTTCTTTTTTTTTTAGGGTTTTCAGTTGGGCCATTAAGTTACTTGTATGTGATGTTACAAATTTCTTCTTGAAGGTACTTAGTGCTATAAATTTTTCTCTGAACACTGCTTTCAATGTGTCCCATAAATTTGGGTATGTTGTGCCTTCATTTTCATTGAATTCTAGGAAGTCTTTAATTTCTTTCTTTATTTCTTTCTTAACCCAGCTGTCATTGAGTAATAAGTTGTTCAGTTTCCATGTGCGTGTTGGCTTTTTGTTGTTGCCGTTGTTGTTGATGTCCAGCTTTAGTCCATGGTGGTCTGATAGAATACAAGGGATTATTTCAATCTTTTTTATATCTGTTGAGGCTTGCTTTGTGACCAACTATATGGTCTATTTTGGAGAACGTTCCATGAGGTGATGAAAAGAAGGTATACTCTTTTGAGTTTGGGTGGAAAGATCTGTAGATGTCTATTAGGTCCATTTGATTTGACTCTGTAAGTGCTTTTATTTCCCTATTTGATTTCTGTCTAGTTGATCTGTCCCTTGGTGAGAGTGGGGTGTTGAAGTCACCCACTATTAGTGTATTGCAATCAATGTGTGCTTTATGCTTTAATAATGTTTCATTTATGAATGTGGGTGCTCTTGTATTTGGGGCATAGATGTTTAGAATTGTGATGTCTTCTTGGTGAATTTTTCCTTTGATGAAAATGTAGTGCCCCTCTATGTCTTTTTTGATTAGTTTTGGTTGGAAATCTATTTTATTAGATATTAGGATAGCCACTCCTGCTTGTTTTTTGGGTCCATTTGCTTGAAAACTGTTTTCCAGCCTTTTACTCTGAGGTAATGTTTATCTTTGTTGCGTAGGTGTGTTTCTTGGATGCAGCAGAATGTTGGTTCCTGTTTCCGCACCCATTCTGTTAGTCTGTGTCTTTTTATTGGGGAGTTGAGTCCATTGATGTTGATAGATAATAATGACCATTGAATGTTATTTCCTATTATTGTGGAGTTGGTGATGTTACTGTGAATCATTGCTTGTTTGCTTTTGATTTTTATTGGATATTATCTTTAACCTATGTTTTCTTGGGTGTATTTGTTTTCATTGGATTGGAATTTTCCTTCTACTATCTTCTGTAGGGCTGGGCTGCTGTTCAATTATTGCTTAAATTTAGTTTTGTCGTGGAATATTTTATTTTCTCCATCTATGTTGATTGAAAGCTTTGCTGGGTAAAGTAGTCTAGGTTGGCATCTGTGGTTCCTTAGGGAATGCATGTTATCTCCCCAGGCCCTTCTGGCTTTCATAGTTTCTGATGAGAAGTCTGATGTGATTCTGATAGGTTTGCCTTTATATGTAACTTGGCCTTTTTTCCTTGCTGCCTTTAGTATCTTCTCTTTGTTCTGTAGATTAAGTATTTTGACTATGATGTGGCGTGAGGAGTTTCTTCTCTGGTCTAGTCTATTTGGTGTTCTGTAGGCCTCTTGTATGTTTGTGGACATCTCTTTCTTTAGGTTGGGAAAATTTTCTTCTATGATTTTCTTGAGAATATTTTCTGGACCTTGTAGCCTGGACTCCTCTTCTTCTTCAATTCCTATTATTCTTATATTTTGCCTTTTCCTGGCATCCTTGATTTCTTGGATGGTTTGTGTTTGGGATTTTTCTGATTTTATTTTTGCTTTGAGAGAAGTATCAATTTCTGTGAGTGTATCTTCAGCACCCGAGAGTCTCTCTTCCATCTCTTGTATTCTATTAGTGATGCTTATATTTGTGATTCCTTCTCTTTTCTCTAACTTCTTCAGTTCCAGGGTTTTCTCCATTTGTGTTTTCTTTATTGATTCTAATTCTGTTTTCATGTCTTGCAACATTTCCTTCATCTGTTTGAGTGTGGATTCCTGTGTCTCCAAGATGGTCTCTATTTTTTTGTTTGTTTCCTCTCTTAGTGCCTCTGCTTCTGCTTCCAATTGTTTGGCTATATTTGCATGTGTTTTTTTAAGAGCTTCTTCGTTCACATCGTTTTTCTTTGTTTCTGTTCAGGAGGCCAAATCTTTAAGGGATTTTTTTGTATCCTCTTTAACTGTTTGAATCTCTATGACTATTTCTCTGATAGATTTTTTGGTTTCCTCTTTATGTGCCTCAAATAACTGGACAATCATAGCTTTAAAATCATTTTCTTTTTCTGTTTCTGCTGAGTTGGAGTGCCCAATAATTTTGGAGGTTGCCGGTGAAGCCATGATATCTTGATTTGCTTTGGTTATGTTCTTTCGCCGACCTCTGGCTATTTGGTTATCTGTTGTGTTCACTGTCTGTTCTTGGATTCTGCAGGTCAGACTGGTTTTTCTCTGGTGTCTGGAGAATTCTTCAGGAAAATGAAGGTCTAGTGAGGTCAAGTGGTTTCAGTGTGTGCGTTGGTTATTCACCTATACCTGTAGAAGGAAAGTTCGCAGGCACAGAAGGGCAAATGCGGGGTAGCATGTGTTTGAGCGTGTGCTTGTGGGTGTGTCTTAAGGGACAGGGTGTTGGTGAATGAAGAGGCCTTCAGTGTGTGAGAGGGGTGCTTTGCAGGCACTGAAGTTGTTGCAGGCGCTAAGGGATCGCAAGCGCTGTTGAAGAATGCGCGCGTGTATTGATTTTACAGGTCTGCTGGTCTTGGGTGTCTATTCAGCTGGTTTTCTGCCACTGAGGGGTTGGATGGCCCATACAATTACTGGCTGGGCAGCCCTGTGTAGTCCATGCTGCCACTTGCAGACTTGGGGTCTGGGAAGGGTTGTACTGTGGGTCTGAGTCTCTGTGGCTAGCACTGTATTGTGCATGCGCTCTGGCGTGGTGGAGTTTTGGTGGTGTGTGCATTCCTGCAGAGCCGGGTGGTGGTGGTAGTGGGGAGTGTGTTCCACGGGTCAAGAGCTCAGTGAGAGGGCCCTAGGTGGGGTGTGTTCTCCTCTGAGTGGTGGCGTTCAGCAGGTCGTTACTGCTCTCTGCTGTGGCAGTGGGGTCTGGAGCCCTGCCTCCCTGCCTCCGCCCGTCTTGGGTCCCAGACACTGAGCTTTGAGGCTTTGGTATCCAGGAAGAATTGTATTGTGGATCTGAGTCTCTGTGGTTGGAGCTCAGTGGTTGGAGCTCTGTGATTGGGCCTGTGCTCCTCCTGTGAGGCGGTTTCTGGGGTTATTGCTCTCTGGCTGCTTGAGGTGTGAGCTCCACTGCACTTCCTGCTGCAGTCTAGCTTGGGATCACATCAGCGGGATGGAGGAGGGGACGCTCCGGGGGTCCTGGAGGGCCCTGAGTGGGACGTGTGTGTCCAAGGAGTGGACGGGTGTTCAATGGGTGGTTATAGCAGACCGCTGCTGTAAGGGGCCCAGAGCACTGTCTCTGCTGCCTTGATTTCCGGGATGTGAGCTTTGTGCTCTGCTGCCTGGTGCTGTGTGCGGGTTTCCCCACGGGAGGCCTGGACAAGGGAAGCACCCTATTTCCTTCCTCGAGAAGTCCGCGTCCGATCTTAATCTACAAGCACTCCACGCTTCTGTGGTGGCCCCTCTCCTTTAGAAAGCCCAAAAGTCCAAATTCTACCTTCAATTTACTCTCCACTCACCAATTCCGGAGATTCGTGTCTTCTGCCTCTCCAAAACGGTGTGCTCTGCTCACTGCCATCTTGGAGTCTCCCATTAACAGCATGTTAGATGGTTCCTACCATGCTAGCTTATATAGCATGAGGTATGTATAATAAGAATAGAGAATTTAACAACAACAAAAATAACCTCAAAAGCCTCAGAGAATGTGGTCAGAGAACCAATGAGAAGATGCATCTTTCGCATCCTTTTATTTTATTTTATTTTTTTAGTATTTTAATATTAAATTTTATTTTTTATTTTTTTTCACTTTGCATCATGGTTGTACCCCCATCCCTTCTAGCTCCACCCTCCTTTCCTTCTTTGCTCTCCCCACTATTCCTCAGAAAATGGGTACACCATTTCCCATCCAGCCCCGCTTATCAAGTTGCTTCAAGGCTGAGCATGTCTTCTTCCCCTGTGGCCTGGTAAGGCAGTTCCTCCAGGGAGAAGTGATCAAAAAGCTGGCAATTGAGTCTTCATCAGATGCAGTCCCCACTTCCCTTAATAGAGAACCCACAGGAAGCCTAAGCTTCCCATCTGCTACAACTTTGTAGGGGGCCTATGTCCAATTCATGCATGGTCTTTGGTTGATTCTTCAGTCTCAGCAAGCCCCTCTGGCCCTGGTTAGTTGGTTCTGTTGGTCTTCTTGTGGAGATCCTGTCACCTCTGTGTTCTTTTCTTTTTCCTCCCACTATTCCACAAAACTCCCTAAGTACACCCCAATATTTGACTAAGAATCTCAACATCTGTTCTGAGTCGCTACTGGGTAGAGTCTCTCAGAGGTCAACACTGTCATAGTGTCAGGGGTTGGCACTCTCCCAATGGGTAGGTCTTTGGTTGGGCAATCCCTCAATCTCTACTCTATCTGCTCCATCTTTATCCCTGTATATCTTGTAGGCAGGGTAAATTTGAAGGTTCAGTTTTGTTGGATGAGTTGGAGTGTCCTGCTATCTGCCAGAAAGCTAGTCTACTAAGGTGCCCTTTTCAATGGATATGGATATTGCTACTAGGAGTCACTGCTTAAATCCCTCTCATATCCTCCCAGGGTCTTACCCTGACTTAGGTCTCCAGCTTGTCACAGAGATATCCCCACTATCCATTTCCCTTTTCTCTACAGGCCCTCTGTCCTTGTTCCCTCACTCTCCCCAGGTCTGATCTCCATCTTCTTAACTCCCTGAACCACTTCTGTTATTTTGTTCCCTCTCTTCAGTCACTGCTTCTGTCTGTTCTATTTCCTCTTCAAAGTGAGATGTATGCATTCTTCCTTGGATACTCCTTGTTATTTAACTTTTTGGGGTCTGTACCTCAGTGTGTTTATCCTGGATTATGTGGCTAAAATCCCCTTATAAGTTTGTACATATGTGTCTTTCTGGGTCCGGGTTACCTCACTCATGATGATCTTTTTTAGTTCCATTCACTTGCCTGCAAATTTCATATTTTTTAATAGCTTAGTAGTAGTCCACAGTTTCTTTATCCATTCTTTGGTTGAAGGACATCTGGGTTTTTTCATATTCTGGATATTGTGAATAAAGCTACTAAAAAAATAGTTGAGCAAGTGTCCTTGTGGTATGGTCTTTTGTGTATATACCTAAGAATGGTAAAGCTGGGTCTTGAGGTAAAGAAATTCCCATTTTTTTCTAAGAAAACACCAAATTGATTTCCAAAGAGATTATGCAAGTTTATACTCCCACATTCAATGGAGGAGTGTTCCCCTCTCTCCACATCGTCTACATCATCTGTTGTCACTTGAGTTTTTTTATCTTAGTCATTCTGACTTGTGTTTGAGATGGAATCTCAGAGTCATTTTGATATGCATTTCACTGATGACCAAGGAAGTTGACAATTTCTTTGACATCCTTATGAAGAGCAATTTAGTAGAATGTTGGGAATCAAACTGCTTTTTAAAAGATCCAAGAGTATGTGATGAGCTATATCAATTTTTCAAATAATTTTGTATAGAACATACATAATATGAGTGCACTAAAACCAGAAGAAGAGAGGAGAGAAAAGGAGAAGAGGAGGGTAAGAAAGTCTAACTATATGTCATAAATTGATGAGAGGGGGAGGGAGGGGTTGGGAGGGAATAAGGGAGAGGGCTACACCTGGGCTACAAAGTAAATAAACTGTAATCTGAGAATTAAGTAAACATATATGAATTTAAAATAATAATTTAAAAAAGAATGAAAGGGGAAGGGGAAAAGACAGACAAGCAAGAAGAAATAGTTCTTGAATAATGGTTTGAGTCAGAAAAAAGTCCAAGACCGGTATAGAATATAGGACTGGGAATGGGGATAAAAGGTTCAGACCGATACCATGCTATGGAGGTTTTGAAACTGAGGCTACCATTAGTGCTTCTTATGCTTCACATCTGCCTCTTCATCAATGAACTGTAAAGAAGAAAAATACCTGAAAATTAGTAAAGAAAAATTTTGTTTGACATATGAGAAGAAAAGAGATGAGTACAAAATAGTTATTTGAGAAAAATTAAATAGAGGAAGAAGAGGTATATATTATGAGACTGATAGGTTATTTTAAGGGATTAAGTGCAGTCAGTGATCATTCATTTAAAGCTTGTCTGCATGGCTGTGTATTTGCCTTCCCAAATGTAGATGCTATTGAGGATATTTTTTTTTAATTTTTAAAATTACACATTATTCACTTTGTATCCCTCTTGTATCTCCCTCCCTCCTTCCCTTCCAAGCCCTCCCTTCCTCCTCGTTCTCCACACATGCTCCTCCCCAAGTCCACTGATAGGGGAGGTCTTCTTTTCCTTCCTTCTGATCCTAGTCTATTAGGTCTCATCAGAAGTGGCAGCATTGTCTTTCTCTGTGGCCTGGTAAGGCTGCAAGCCCCTCATGTGAGGTTATCAAAGAGCAGGCCAATCAGTTCATGTCAGAGACAGTCACTGTTCCCATTAGTATGGAACCCACTTGGACACTGAACTGCCATGGGCTACATCTGTGCAGGGGTTCTATGTTATCACCATACATGGCCCTTGGTTGGAGTATCAGTCTCAGGAAAGACACCTGTGCTCAGATTTTTTGGTGCTTTTCTCTCCTTGTGGAGCTCCTGTCCTCTCCAGATCTTACTATTTCCCACTTCTTTCATAAGATTCCCTGCACTCTGCCCAAAGGTTAACCAAAACTCTTAGCATCTGCTTTCATAGTCTGCAGGGCAGAGCCTTTCAGAGGCTCCTGACTTGCTCTCTGTTTTCTCCTTCTTCTGATGTCCATCCTCTTTGCCTTTCTGGATGGAGATTGAGCATTTTAGCCAGAGTCCTCCCTCTTGATTAGTTTCTTTAGGTGTACAGATTGAAGTAGGTTTATCGTATATTATATAGCTATATGAGTGAGTATATACCATGTGTGTCTTTCTACTTCTGGGATAGCTCACTCAAGATAATCTTCTCAAGTTCCCACCATTTACCTGCAAATTTCTTGGTTTCCCTATTTTTTACTGCTGAGTAGTATTCCATTGTGTAGATGTAGCATACTTTCAATATCTATTCCTCAGTTGAGGGGCATCTTGGTTGTTTCCAGCTTCTGGCTATTACAAATAAAGCTGCTACAAACATGGTTGAGCAAATGTCCTTATTGTGTACTTGAGCCTCTTTTGGATATATGCCTAGGAGTGGTATAGCTGGATCTTGAGGAAGCACTATTCCTAATTGTCTGAGAGCGCGTCAGATTGATTTCCAAAGTGGTTGTATAAGTTTTCATTCCCACCAGCAGTAGAGGAGAGTTCCCCTTTCTCTACATCCTCTTCACCATGTATTGTCATTTGAGTATTTGATCTTAGCCATTCTGGATCAATAGAACCAAATAGAAGACCCAGAAATAAACCCACACACCTATGGATAATTGATTTTTGACAAAGAAACCAAAACCTTTCAATCAAAAAAAGAGAGCGTCTTCAATAAACGGTGCTGGTCCAACTGGATATCTACATGAAAAATGAAAATAGATCCATATTTATCACCTTGCACAAAACTAAAGTCCAAGAGGATGAAAGACCTCAACGTAAAACCAGACACACTAAATCAGTTAGAAGAAAAAGTGGAGAATAGCCTTGAACTCATTGGCACAGGAGACAACTTCCTGAACAGAACACCAACAGCACAGGCTCTAAGATCAACAATCAATAAATGGGACCTCATGAAATTGAAAAGCTTCTGTAAAGCAAAAGATACTGTTGTCTGAACAAAACTACAGCCTACAGACTGGGAAAGGATCTTCACCAACCCTGTATCTGACAGAGGGCTAATATCCAGTATATATAAAGAACTAAAGTTAAAAAGTAATAAATCAAGCAATCTGATTAAAAAATGGGGTACAGAGCTAAACAGATAATTCTCAGTAGAGGAATACAGAATGGCAGAGAAACATTTATGCTCAACGTCCTTAGCCATAAGAAAGATACAAATCAAAATCATCCTGAGATTTCACCTGACACCCATCAGAATGGCTAAGATCAAAACTTAAGTGACAACACATGCTGGAGAGGTTGAGGGGAAAGGGGAAGCAACACAATTCTTTACAGACCTTGAAAGAAAAATTCTCAACTTCATATGGAACAACAAGAAACCCAGAATTGCCAAAACAATCCTCTACAATAAAAGGTCTTCTGGAGGTATCTCCATCCCTGATCTCAAGCTGTGCTATAGAGCAACAATACTAAAAATTGCATGGTACTGGCAGAGGATAATATTTTGGCATCAGGAGAGTTGTATCTTCACCCGGAAAATGTTAAGATGCTAGAGAAGGATAAAGATGGTGTTTTATTTTTAAGTTTTTTAGAGAGCCATCCTAACAAAGTTGGGATTAATAAAATTGAGATATATAAGAAAATGTAGAAAAAGTAGAAGAGGCAGTCAAATGAGGGCAAATTAATGAATTCAGGCTGCAGAGGGAGCATAAGGCTTAATGAAACTATAAAAGAAATTAATATAAAGGATACAAGTTTACCTTTGATTGGATATTTAAACATGAAATTTAGAGTGGTTGCAGATACATGCAATAATCAAATCACTTGGGTGAACTTGAAAATACAGATCTGAAACTGAGACACTCATTGAAGGGATGAGGAATTTTGAGGAATAACCAATGTCCTAAGAGGTGGTCAGCCTATGATGGTATAATCCATGAAACTATTATGATTACTAAAATGAGCCACTTGCAGGTAAAGTGCAAGAGTGTAGTCAGCACCAAAGAGTATAAAAGGCCATCAGGGAGATGCAAATCAAAACGACCCTGAGATTTCACCTTACACCCAGGAGAATGGCTAAGATGAATAACTCAAGTGACAACACATGCTGGAGAGGTTGTGGAGAAAGGGGAACCCTCACCATTGCTGGTGGGAATGCAAACTTGTACAACCACTTTGGAAGTTAATTTGGTGCTTTCTCAGACAATTAGGAATAGCACTTCCTCAAGATCCAGCTATACCACTTCTAGGCATATACCCAAAATTTGCTCAAGTACACAGCAAGGATATTTACTCAACCATTTTTTGTAGCAGCTTTATTTGTAATAGCCAGAACCTGGAAACAACGCAATGTCCATCAATGGAGGAATGGATACAGAAATTATGGTATTTTTGCACAATAGAATACTACTCAGCAATCAAAAAGGAGGAAATCATGAAATTTGCAGGCAAATTATGGGATCTAGAAAAGATCATTCTGAGTGAGGTATCCCAGAAGGAGAAAGATACAAATGGTATATACTCACTCATGTAGACCTATAAGATATGATAAATATAATGAAATCTATACACCTAAAGAAGATAAATAAGAAAGAGGACCCCGGGTAAGATGATCAATCCTCACTTAGAAAGACAAATGGGATGTGCATTGGACATAGGAGAAAACAAGTAACAGGACAGGAGCCTACTGCAGAGGGCCCCTGAAAGACTCTACCTAGCAATGTATCAAAGCAGATACTAAGACTTATAACCAAACCTTTGGGAGAGTGCAGAGAATCATTTGAAAGAAGGCGGAGTTAGTATGACATGGAAAGGACAGTAGCTCCACAAGGACTAAATATATCTGGGCACAGGGGTCTTTTCTGAAACTGACACTCCACTAAATACCATGTATGGATATAACCTAGAACCTTTGCTCAGATGAAGCCCGTGGTAGCTCAGTAACCAATTGGTTTCCTACAGTAAGGGGAACAGGGACTATTTCTGACAGGAACTCAATGGGAGGCTCTTTGACCTCCCCACCCCCCAAGGGAGGAGCAGTCCTGCTAGGCTACAGAGGAGAATTTTGCAGCCAATCCTGAAGATACCTGATAAAACAGGGTCAGATGAAAGGGGAGGAAGTCCTCCCCAATCAGTGGACTTGGAAAGGGGCAGAGAGGAGATGAGGGAGGGAGGAAGTGTTTGGGAGGGAATGAGGGAGCTGGATACAGCTGGGATACAGAGTTAACAAAATGTTACTAATAATAAAAATAAAAATAAATAAAATAATATAAAAAGAGTCTAAAATTCGGCTTGACCCAGAAAGAAGCAGAGATTCTGGTGTGGTGGCAGGCTCCTTGACCCCGCTCCCCTGAGGAGTAGCAGTCTTGCCAGGACACAGAGAAGGACATTGCAGCCAGTCCTGATGAGACCTGAAAAGCTAGGTTTGGAGGGAAGGGGGGGTGGACCTCCCCTATAGGTGGACTTGGAGAGGGGCATGGGAGGAGATGAGAGAGGGAATTTGGGATTGGGAGTGAATGAAAGAGGGGCTACAGCTGGGATGCAAAATGAATAAAAAATAATTAATATAAAACAATAAAAATTTAATTTAAAAATAGAATCACAAAAGTGTTCTGGTGTGGAATGCAGTTCAGAGCAGAAACACCTTTCTATAAATATTCGTCCTTATATTCACAGATAACAGGAATATTCTCTTTGTAGCAGATGGAAACAATAACAGAAAAAAAAACCATATCTAGTCAAAATGCAGAGATCACCTTATTGGTGGGTGTCTATTACCTACAGATACATCTACAGCAAAGCTCTTGCCAAAGGAGCATGACATCTGCTGTAAGATTGTGTCTCCTAGAAATGACAGAAAAGCTACACCCGTGACTTTCAATAGCCTGGATGCCTACATGAGACCTGAACAAATGACAATCCCAGTATACATGCTGTTCAGGAATGGAGAGATGGAATATGGCCTCAACCCTAGACAAAAACTCTAGGGTACTAAGGATTGCTATAATCTTCCCGGAAATGAGTTCACTAATAGGTTATCCAATATCAAGGGTCAGTTTTAAGCAACACTAAATGAACTCACTACATTTTTGTATTTATATGTATGTAATAATAACAATTAAAGAACACGAGCTCACAAGTTTGCAATGGAAATAATGGGATGGATATAAAAAGGCTTAAAGGGAAGAAAGGGCAAGAGAAATTATGGAATTGTGTCTCAAATTTAAAACATTTAAAATTAATAATGAAGGATAAAAGCAAAATCTGGCAAATAATATGTTCAAGGCCTTTCATTTTTCTCTGGAACTTGACTAAATAACTAGAGTTCTAAAATGTCATAATTATTAAAAATTCATTTTGTCACTGAAAAATATATAAAGACTTTGTTTCACAATGGAAAAGGGAAATTATGTCTCAGTAAAAAAAAGTAAATGCTCTCACTGCCAAAATTACCTTACAATTTATAACTGTATCCATCTGCATAATTAAAATAAAGTGAAGTTTGTGGTAAAACAACAATAATAAAGAGGCAACAATATTACAGTGAACAATGAATCATTCATCAAGAAAATATTTCCTAGGAGAAAATATAGGTGACCAGAAACACTTAAAAGCATAGTAAGTTATCAGTACATATTTGGAAAAATGTCAAAATTACTGCATGGTTGAGCAATATGAATTGTTAACAAGGATGGAAAATTAGAGGAATTTTTTGTTGAAGTGAATGTAAAATTATTCAAACAACTCTGAACAGCTTTGGACTGTAGTATATAAAATTCAACCTGCCCTGAGCATACAACCCATAATGAGAATAGAACCTTGTCCATGATTTGATTTGTAAGGGGGCATTTGAAAAAATCTGCTTGTTTTACTTTTGGTAGTGGTGATAGAAAATAGAGGTTCACACAAACCAGGCAAATTATGACTGATTTATATCTATCACAGGTAGAAAAATTAGAAATAAATGAAACAGGCTATGAACAACATAACACACAGGGACTGCAGAATATTTAACAAGGTAGAGCCACTTCGCTCTGAAAACGCACCAATTAATGCCGCATATACCAAGCATCAGGACAAGGGCTCTAACACCAGTGAACGTAATTTATATAACAGACATCAGATCAGTAGTTGTTACGAGAGGGAGATGGGAACCATTAAGATTAGAAGGGTTATGGTCGACTTTGGGAAGACAGAAATGCTATTTGTTGTTCAAGACAGTGGTAGATCACAGTATACAATGTGTCGCACACATTGGTCCATTATACTTCAAAAAATATTAAAATGATCTGTTCACTATGTTATTTCATTGTGTAATTGAAAAAAAAGAGATATTTTGTCTTAAAAATGAAAAAAAAATATTTTGATTTGTGTTTTTGCAATTTCATTTGAGTAGTTTGAAATAGCACACTTACTTAACATTTTTTGGCATTTTACAATTAAGTCCTTGACAACAACTCCATTAACTGGATGAAACAGATCAGCTTTTGATAAAAATACATCATTTGGTTCTAAAAATGTGCCTACAGAAAAACCTTCACTTTTAAACATTTATTCTTTAGTCTCTCTTGGTGACGAGGGAGTTTTAATGAAGTGTAATTGCAAAGTTTATCATTATGCCACAAATACCCTTGACTATTATTCCTCTCAATACCACATTCAATGTTTTAATACAGAGGGGATAGAGGAAGATAACGCTGATGAATAAATCACAATATTCAATTTTGCATTTCTTGGTACACAATATATTTAAATTAGTAAGCCCTTGGTAATTTTACAAAATGAAGAAAAATTTTTCATTTTGATTTTCAAACTATTATTACTTTCAAAGAATTGTCTGTTAATCTTTTAACCTGTTTTTTACTAGACCAGGGGATGTGACCCCCATTGGGGTCCAATATCAGTAATACTTTATATCAAATATTTACATTATTACTAATAACTAGCAAAATTACAGTTGTGAAGTAGCAATAAAATAATTTTATGATTGAGACTCATAACAAAAGGAGCAATTATTAAAGATTTAAAGGGTGGCAGCATTAGGAATGTTGAGAAATGAGTGTCTAAATTCTTCCCTTTTTAAAGTGTTGGTAGAAATCTCTTATCTCTCATCTCTCCTTGTCACTCAGCGTCTCCAGACACTCGAGATGTGCGCAATGCCCTGCTTCTATTATCATATCATAAACCTATTTCTCTCATTTTGTTTATTTTCATAATCTTAAGTGGATTGGTATGTGCAGAGAGCCCTTTATGCTTGCTGTGAGTGGTTTGGAACTCTTTTATTGAAATCTTTCTTTTTTTAATTCTAAATTTAACTTAAGAATTTTTTTTCTTTAGTGTGTTAGAGTAAACACTCACTCACTAATCCTAGCTTTAGTGATAGGGTTAGTAAAAATATGTTCAGTGAAGTATCGTTGTGTAGCTGATATCAGGGGATAAAAAACATGAGCAATAGAAATTGACTTGCAGGAAAGCGTGGTGGTTCAGATGAGACAGCCAGCCCCCATAGAATTATATATTTGAACGTTTAGTCATCACGGAGTGGCACTGTTTGAAAGGATTGTAAAGATTAAGAAGTGTGTCCTGCAGGAGGTGTGTCACTGGGGTTGGGCTTCGAGGTTGCAAAACTATACCATGTTCAGTGCCACTTTCATCCTGAGAATCAAGGTGTAAAGCTCTCAGCTGCCGCTGAATCACTACACCTGAATGCCACCATGATGGCTGCATGATGAAAAGGGACTGATCTATAGATTTTAGTATGTTTATCCTATATTCTATGGCTAATATCTAGTGAGTATATGCCATATCGGAAGTAGGAGAAGACAAGGGCCAGGACAAGAACCTTCCACAGGGGACTTCTGAAAGATTCTACTCATCAGTGTATGAAAGGAGATACTAAAACTCATGACTAAACTTTGGGCAGAGTGCAGGAAACCTTATGGAAGAAGAGGGAGATAGAAAGACCTGGAGGGGACAGGAACTGTACATGGAGACCAACAGAGTAAAAAAAAAAAAAAAAAAAAAAAAAAAAAAAAAAAAAAAAAAAAACAAAACAAAACAAAAACAAAAAAAACAAAAATAAAAACAACCAACCAACCAAACAAAAACCTGGGCACAGGGGTTTCTGCAGAGATGGATACTTCAACCAAGGACAATGCATGAAGAGGACCTAGACCCCCTGCTCAGATGTAGCCCATAGGCTACTCAGTTTCCAAGTGGGCTACCTAGTAAGGGGGTTAGGGGCTGTCTCTGATATGAACTCAGTGGCAGGCTCTCTGATCACCTACACCTAGGGAATGCAGCCTTACCAGGCCACAGAGGAAGATGATGCGACTTGACAGGGTAGGGTCAGATGGAAGGTTAGGAGGCCCTCTCCTATCAGTGAACTAGGGAAGGGGCATAGGGTGAGAAGAGGGAGGGTAGGTGGGACTGGAAGGAAGTGGAGGGGGTTACAGTCAGCATGCAAAGTGAATACATTATAAAAACTAACTAACTAACTAAATACATACATACATACATACATAAACATAAAAATAAAAATAAAACTTTGAAAGGATACCACAGAGATGAGAACAGAAAACAAATTCAAGAAAAGTAGCAATATTTGAAGTAGGGTGACTGTAGCAAAAATGTATAGTTTTTTTTTTTTTCCTTTTCAAGAGTCACTATCATCTTTAAATGGATAAATTGCAATTTACTAGTCTGAGTGAATAACAAAAACCCATCTGCTCTTTATAACAGAGGTGAAGCAAAAGAAAAAAAAATAAAATTTATAATCCGGTGAACCCAATTTCAACATGACTTCAGAGTCAGGATACCATTTCATTAAAATATTTTTTAAAAGAGGAAAAGTAGGAGAACCTAACAGCTCGGTGGAGCACATTGTTCCTTTATATTTAACTACAAAATGTGGTTTTTAAAGGTTACTTTTCTTCTGCCTTTTTATTTTTGTTGGACTACAGAAATCTCTTTTTGGAGAAAAAGACCTTTGACAGGCTTGGCAGAAAATCTGAGCACACTGATTTCAATAGCTATGGTCACTGGGGTACTAATTAAATCAAGTTAAAAACAGGCACACATATATGTATTTTTTTCTTCTGAATGCTATACAAGTGAACTGTGCATCTGGCAGTTCGAATTTCTCATTTAAAAAGTAATATTTGGTAAAATTATTTATAGTAGTCAGAACAGAAATCCTTTACAAAACGAATGTGTGAAATTCACTGATTTGTGGGACCCAATTATTGGTTTTGGTCTACATTCTGATGAGGTTATCAAAAGAAGACCCTGCCTGTGATGCAGGAGGTTGCCTTGTGCCCTGTTACGATGCCTATTTGACCTTTGGCAGGTTGCCCCAACCTCGCTGGGAGATACTGACGTATTTTTGGGATGCACAGGAGACCTTTTCTGAGTTTTTTTGAGACTCCAATGTATTCATTACAATCTGTAGAGAGCATGTAACCAAACTGTGAAGTTAAAGATAAAAGTGTTAATAAATTAGAAGGAGGTAAGATTCATGTATCCTTCACCCAAACTTATATCTTGAAGGTGAAATATGTGGGTCATACAAAAATTGGGAAATATATCTAGATTCAGTGGAATATATCATAACACACAACTGTCTGCAAGATAGATTGTGAATTGAAGCCCATCAGTTTACATCACAAATTGTGAATCATATTAAAAATTGACAGCAAATTTCTTTCTTAAAGTTTTTAGTGATATTTTAACATACTTCTGTTATATTAATGAACAATTATGGAATTCTGTCTGTGGACTCTGTTATTTGCCTGAGTTATTTTAAGGAATACTGACAAGAATCCTGTCATTGCCTGTCAGTAAACATGAAGGAAACATTTCCCTATTCTGTGCCTGATATCATTACCCTTCAGGGAAGCTTATTGAGAAGGGACAGAACTGAAGATTTCTCAAGAATTTTTGGCCTATCAAGGGTAGCTTCTCTGGGATTGTATTCAGGCCAGTGATCACTATAGATAAGAGCTGGAGTGCAGTGCCGTTTATGAACACAAGCCATTCAGATACGCAAAAGTCATTTTCAATTCACCGGAATTGGATTTAGTAGGAAGTACTGAGGGTTTCTTGTTAGTATAATGTTCTTTTGGAATGTATACACCTTACCCTTGTTGATTCAAATGCTGATTTCTCTCCCCCACCATCTGGTTTCAATCAGGACATTGCATTGTGATACTTACTCTAAGCATCACCTGTCTCAAGTTTGTGTAAACATGCCACCACTTGTTCTCCAATTTGACAATTAAAACAACCAGCCACAATGTTGAGCAATGAAGAGGAGAGGATGGGACATCCTGATTCAGAGTGGGAGGAGAGAAAGAAGTAGGAGGAGAGGAAGGAGTAGGAGGGGGAGAGGGGAGAAGTTGCAAGAGAGGTCTTGGAATGACTTGGAGCAATGAACTTGACCTAAGATATCAATAAAAGCAAGCATTGTAGGTGAATATGAATGGTAGGAACTATGTGGGCTTGGAGGTTTAGGATGAAGTAACTATTGCCCAGCATTGTGTTTTAGGTTAACTAAATAAATCCTAGTCTCAGTGTGGTGATTTGTAATACAGCTGTTTAGGATTAACCGCAACTTTACTAAAAGATATATCAATAGTAAATATTAATGACCTAATACAACAGACTCTTTTCTGAACTTGCCAACATCTTCTTTCCTCAATATAAAAGAGGATAAACCATATCTTAATCCTACAGTGTGCTTTAAATTTGTGTTGACAACTAAAGACTGCATATTAAAGCCATCTCATCTGCTATCCAAACAAAATAAGATTCTAAACAGCAATGCTTTGTTTATATTATATTATATTATATTATATTATATTATATTATAATATTTCTTTCAATTTTTTTCTATTAAAATATATATGACTATTTTTGGCCCTACCAAATTACAAAATAAATAAATAAATAACAGCTGTATGTGATCACAGGCTGTGTCCCATGGTGGGGGCATTAGTGGAGTGATATAAAGACACAAGAAAAGAGTCTGTGGCAAAACTAAAGTCCAAGTGGATCAAAGACCTCAACATAAAACCAGATACTCTAAATCTGTTAGAAGAAAAAGTGGGGAACAGCCTAGAACTCATTGGCACAGGAGACAACTTCCTGAACAGAACACCAACAGCACAGGCTCTAAAAGCAACAATCAATAAATGGGACCTCATGAAACTGAAAAGCTTCTGTAAAGCAAACGACACCATCATCAAAACAAAACGAATGCCTACAGATTGGGAAAGAATCTTCACTAACCCTTTATCTGACAGAGGACTAATATCCAGTATATACAAAGAACTAAAGAAGCTGAAAAGCAGCAAACCAAGTAATCCAACTAAAAAATTGGGAACAGAGCTAAACAGAGAATTCTTGACAGAGGAATATCAAATGGCAGAGAAACACTTAAAGAAATGCTCAACCTCATTAGCCATCAGGGAAATGCAAATCAAAACGACCCTGAGATTTCACCTTACACCCATCAGAATGGCCAAGATCAAAAACTCAAGTGACAACACATGGTGGAGAGGTTGTGGAGAAAGGGGAACCTCCTCCATTGCTGGTGGGAATGTAAACTTGTACAATCACTCTGGAAATCTATCTGGCGCTTTCTCAGACAATTGGGAATAGTGCTTCCTCAAGACCCAGCTATACCACTGCTAGGTATATACCCAAAGTTTGCTCAAATACACAAAAGGGATACTTGCTCAACCATGTTTATAGCAGCTTTATTTGTAATAGCCAGAACCTGGAAACTACCCAGATGTCCATCAATGGAGGAATGAATACAGAAATTGTGTTGTTTTTACACAATGGAATACTACTCAGCAATCAAAAAGGAGGAAATCATGAAATTTGCAGGCAAATGGTGGGATCTAGAAAAAGATCATTCTGAGTGAAATATCCCAAAAAGAGAAAGACAAACACGGTATATGCTCACTTATGTAGACATATAAGATCTGATAAACATAATGAAATCTATACACCTAAAAAAGATAATCAAGAGAGCGGACATGGAGTAAGATGATCAATCCTCGTTTAGAAAGACAGATGGGATGTGCATTGAACGTATGACAGGAGTCTACTGAGCGCATCTGAAAGACTCTAACTAGCAGTGTTTTCAAAGCAGATACAAAGACTCATGACCAAACCTTTGGCAGAGTACAGGGAATCATATGAAAGAAGGGGAGTTAGTATGATGGGGAAAGGAGAGGAGCTCCACAAGTACCAAATATATCTGGGCACAGGATCTTTTCTGAGACTGACATTCAAACAAGGACCATGTGTGGATATAACCTAGAACCTCTGATGCAGCCAGTGGTAGCTCAGTAACCAATTGGTTTCCCATAGTGAGGGGAACAAGGACTATTTCTAACAGGAACTCAATGACTGGCTCTTTGGCCTCCCCACCCCCCAAAGGGAGGAGCAGTCCTGGTAGGCCACAGAGGAGGGCTTTGCAGCCAGTCCTGAAGATACCTGATAAAACAGGATCAGATGAATGGGGAGGAGGTCCCCCCAACAGTGGACTTGGAAAGGGGCACGGTGGAGATGAGGGAGGGAGGGTGGGATTGGGAGGGAATGAGGGAGCGGGATATAGCTGGGTACAGAGTTAATAAAATGTAACTGATAAGAAAAAAATAAAATTAAAAAAAAAAGAGTCTGTGGTTCCAATGAGGAAGAACCTATAAGTTGATGCATTTGATGTGTGTGTGAAGGAAAATATGGCTGTCCATAGAAAACCCTACCTAAGTTGTCATAATTGTCCTGTGGCACTTTAATGACCCAGATTTGTAGTCAACTGAAAAATGTAAAGTAAAACGGGTATACACATGAAAATTAATATTAGCTGTTAAAAAGGAAACCTTTCCTTATTCTGAGAAATAGCAATGTGCTTTAATTTATGTTCTTATTTTAATATTCCAGTGATAAGACTGTCTATCCTTCAGCTCTCCCTTGAACTGATTGTAACACCTCGCCAGCTTCCTGTTCAATGAGTTGTAGAAAAGTCCCTAATATAAGATTATCTTTATATTTGAATGAAAGTCTTGGATTTTACTTTTAAATACATACATTAAATATATATTTACATTTTATATATGTATATCTTAAACACTCAGCTTCACTTCGGCTTTTATCTGCACTTGACTGTGTTCCCCCAGTGTGTTCACTGCACACGCTCCTAATGAGCTGAGCTTTGATATATTACATGGCACTAAAGTCTGCCCTCGATAAGAAGGGGAGTCCTCACAGTTTAAAGTTGATGGAAAGTGCCTCCAAAGGGGGCTTCACAGTGTGACAATATAAAGAAACGCAGAACTTGCAGACAGAGGGGCTTTGAAGGACACGGGTTTGTGTAGGTCATTCGGGATGCTGTTCTTGTGGGAGATTCATATAGTTTTATAATACTCTGACTAGTTGACCTGAGTGTAAGTTAGTACAAAGAGATGAAACCTGCCTCTGAGCTTCGCTCTGGCTTTTTTTTTTTTTCCTTTCTTTTCTATATTATTCACTTAAAACTTGTTCTGCTGTTAAGATTCTTTATACGATAAGACTTACCAGGGCTAATCCAACTTTAACCCCATACTTCTGAGCTTCAAAAATTATAAACTAACCTACGGTACTTTATTTTAAAGTGATTCATCCTTGGGTATTTTGTTATAGCATTGGAAAATGAAGTAATTCAGTCAGTAAACTTAGTGTCTGATCTGAGGAAGTAGACTGGTTATCTCAGAAATGCAATTTCCCTTTTTTTGTAATCTTATCTTCATTTTTTTCTTTCTGTCTTATAAAATAAAATAAATGGGATAATTATTTCATTATGATGAATGATATGAGCATAGGTAGATTGTCTCTCATTTATAAGAAAATTAAATAATTAAAATCATTACTTTTCAGTGCTCCAAAATTAAATCTTTTTCCCCCTTTTCAAGGAGATAGACGTGATATATTACATGGTTCTGATGGGAATTTTCCCTTTAAAAATATCAAGAAATAAATCCAGGGAGACAGGGAGAGGGATGTGGTGACTTGTTCTGTGTCACTAGGAAGGGAGTACATTTGAAAGTAACCATGGAACAGCACTGCCAATAACAGGTTCACTCACCATTGCCTGGGCTGACAGGTGAATTAAATTGAAAGATACGCCTGCCAGGTATTTGGAAGACTTTCTCCTCACCCCATTATATGCTCTGAACTTTATGTTGTGTCATTGTGATAAAATAAGAAATTGCAGTGTAAGGAGCCAGCCTTTAGCTCAACAATTTAAGCCATTTCCTACGTGTTTGCAACACTCTATGTATTTTCTCAGTTTGAAGAGGGATAAAAACCATCTCAGGTTGGACACATTCAATAATTTCTATTACAGTGGACATGACCCATTGCTTTAACTGTAGCCTTTAGTTTTCTTCATCTTCAGATTTAATTTTATGGGAATTGTAAAATGACAATTGTGATATGGCACTTTAAAAAACTAGAAGTGCCTAACCTGGGTCTACATAAGCAAAAAAAGACAGGAGTTGAGATGATTATCTGAAATTTTTATCTCAATTTTTAACCTTACATCTATAGTCAATCTAATTCAGTACTTAGTTTTCTAAGGCTACAACACTGAGGGTAGAGTGATAAATAAGAAAGATAGAATCATTAAACTTATTAATTTATACTGTGATGTAAGATTCTAATTTTAATGTAAATATAATAATTTGAAGCTAAAATAAATTTACCACATACAAGCACAAAATTTATTTAGAAATATACATATGCAAACAAACAAAATCAATTAAGAAAATGGATGTTGTGATACATATAATTAAAATAAAATGATGCTTTACAGACAAATTGGGTAATTATCCTCTATTGTACAGAGCAGGAAGGGCCTTTCTCAATAGGTTTTCTATATAAGCTACAATCAGGTTAGAGCACTAAAAATATTTGGAAGAAATAGTCTCATTAAAAAAAAAAGAAAGAAATAGTCTCATTCAAAAGTTGAGCTACAGAAAAGTTGTTGGAACAGTGAGAAAACCATTTATTATTCAGAACAAATTACATGTTCAATACATATTTAGTATCTCCAAATACATATATTTTCTACAATTTTTTGCTTGTATGTATGAGTGTGAATTTTCTTAGTGTGTGTGTGTGTGTATGTGTGTGTGTGTGTGTGTGTGTGTGAACTATGGTGGAAATAGGGTTTGGGGAAGGGAGAAGGGTAGGTGGTTTTCAGTGCATAAAGAGTCCCAGTTTAAGCTTACCAATTTATTGTGGCTGGTGGGGTTACAGAGATACAGTGGAGACAACACATCACTACCATCTTCCTAGGTGAATACAGTTTCTAACTATTTCCTAAATGTGTATTCTTATTCGTACAGATAATTGTATTTCTTATGCATCACCAAAGAAGCTTTTTCTTGTGATGTAAGGAGAGTATTACAAAAAGCACCAACTCATCAAATGGCAGAGAATGACTAACCAACTTTGGGGTGTCCAGTTCCAGTTGATACATATATAAAACATTCCCTACACAAAAAAATTATAGAAAACTACGGAAAAAGAGGACAGAAAGATTGCAATAGCCGGAGATCAAGGGTGATCCCTGCTCGACAGTTTCTTCAAAACACAACAGGCAAGGCTCACCTGTGAAATATTAACATTAAGGTCAGGACTTGCACAATCACAACACCAGCTGACACACCAAGGTGCTTGGGGAAATTTTCACAAAGGGCCACTCCTAGATGAAAAGCTACAGGCAACTAATGATAAAAGAGGGGCAATTATTCTTCTCCAATAATGAGCCCTTTAATAGATAACCAGTGTCAGGGAAAATGAAGGGGGAGGGGGAGTATGAGTAGTTGGAGGGAGACAGGAAGGACTTTAAATGATGGGGATACAGTCCACATGCCTGAAATGTTTAAAAGAAAAGGAAAAAGAAAGAAATCGCAGTTGGAGGACTGGGGATCTGGTTCATTACACAGATCCCCAGTCTCAATACACATATTAGAAATGCTGGGTATGGCAGCAATGTGGTTGGAGGAGACTGGAAAATGGATAATCAGGGATGTTGGTTGATAGCTGAATTCCATGTTCAGTGATAGATCTTACCTCAAAAGAATAAAGAGGAGAAGGAGATGACACTTTATGACCTCCTCTGGAATCGGTTTACAGACACATGCACAGGCACATTCACACACAGCACACCCACCACACACCCCACACACATTCCCACACAAGGGTTTTCCAGTTTGGGAAGATGAAAAGAGGTAGTGTGGTTGATTGCCAAACAGGTAAATTTAAACTTAACTCCATTGAACTGACCACTTGACACAAATGGTCATGATGTCTTTCTTTCTAGTGTGAAACCAAGAAGATGATTCTATGTCCTGAATTACCCCATTTTGACTCTCTTATTTCCCAGAAAACCAAATATCATCCCTCATGTGAGCTAGAGAATTCAGGAGATTGTTCCATACAAAGAAACCAATCTAATGTCTTTGTAACCACCATTCAGAGCCACTTGCAAGCATGCTAGTATGTGTAGGACAGTAAGAATGTGCTCATCAAGAAAACTGATAGAGTGGTGCCACAGAGAGCCCTGCACCTTTAGTAGAGCACAGGAGTGTAGTGTTGATGCTTTCTTTTAAAGTCAACGTAGAAAAAGACAACAGGACTCTGTGGAGAGCTTTATTCTGAACCAGATAAGAGCACACTGAGCTGAGGAATGGAGCAAGGAATTAGAAAGTAACTTTCAAGGGAGTATGTGGGGACACATAAGGGTATTGGGATGTCTATTGAGGAGTTAGATGTATAACTAGTGGCACATGATCTACAACTGAGAGAGCAGAAGAATTTCATGGCTTTGAATGAGTCCTTTAAAAATCTCTGCTTCACAGTGTAATTAAGTGAAAGAGTGTCCCAAGATATGTCAATAAGGTCTCCAGTGATCAACGTAACTTGACATTATACTTGCCCTAGAGTTCAGGAGTCCTCCACAAGGGCTGTTTTGTTGTTGGTATTGTTTGTTTTGTTTTAGGGAAGCACAGGGCTAAAGATACTTGGAGATTGGTTTTAGTTGTCAGAAGTCATCACACTACTGGTCCTTGAAAGACAGAAGTCAGAGGTTCTGTTAAATATGTTATATTTTTTAAAATACCCTAGGATACATAACAAAGAACCTGCCTATTGTTGACATTAAACTCCATTGCCTGCAGAGCTTATTTGTTGGAGTTATAAGCATGAGGGCATGAAGTGATGCATGAAAAGTAAAATCTGAGCCAGGATTTCTCAATTGTCTACAACAGAGACTATGTTAAGAAAAAATGAGAAGGGCTTTTAAATATATGTTATTCATTAAAAGTCACATACTTTATGTAATATATATTGATTATATTCATCTACTACCTTTTCATCTCCTCAGTTTCTCATTGTGTCCTCCAAACCATTTCTATCCCAAATTCATGTTCTTTTATTATTAGGTTGTTTTAGTTTAATTTTCATTGTTATTTTCTATTTAGGCAAAATGGCTTCCAACCTTCTTTTAAAGAAGTGATGTTCTTCACAATAAGCATATCTACAGCACATCTATAGTCCATCTCAGAAAGGCCATAGAACTGATTGTATCAGCACTGAGAGCTACACAACTATTTAAATTAAAATAAATGCAGAGTAGACCTGAGTCCCTTCCAAAAGTGAGAATCATTCAGTTTTAAACTTGCAAAAACAATTTCCAGCTCTGTCAAAACTAATTGGGAAGAATTATGGCTTTCCTGTGCACATGATATATTCTCTTCCCTTCAAGAGTATAAGAGCACATGCTGGCTTTTAACACCATTTTCCTAGATGTTTCATTAATGCCAGCTAATGAAGAAATGATTATTGACCAGCGAATTTTTTTCCTGTCTTCTGCATAATTTAAACTTCTGGTCTCTGGAGCATAGATTGAGATGTTTCCAATATAGATAGTTTAGGAAACACCCTCTACACTGGATATGAATTCACTGAGTGAAAAATTTGTTTTATTAAGTAAATATTACTTTTGTCAAAAAAACCCAATATTTTAGTTTAAATATTGTTTTCATACTGTAAGCAGGGTATCTGAGATCCAAAACTGTTGTAAAAGGTATTCGGGATCCAGCAGGTCTCTGCATTTATGCTTCAGTGACACTGGTTACTTTACTATGTAAACTAGTTGAATACTCTCTAAGTCCAAAATATATAGCTCCATTATTGCTAAATAATAATCTTATATAAGTACCAAAAATTAGTCTATTTGTTAACATAAATCACTTTCTAGTCCTTAGTAATGGAATCACATTTTTATTTGGGTGATGTTGGTTCTATAAATACTTCATTTCTCAGTCTTAGAGTTGGATATGACCATTTTTTCAGTGAGGGACAGGTACATTATTTTTTCACTAATTATCATTTATTTATTTGTGTATGTTTGTTCATTTGCTTACTTGTTTATTGAACTGTAGCCCAAGATGACCTTGAAATTAATAGCTAGGATGAGCTTGACATCCTTAGTCTTCCTGTTCCTTGTTCCCAAGTGCTTGGAACACAGACATGAGCCATTGCTCCTAATCTCTTCTGACCTTTTATACTATTAATGCAAACATAGCACTAACAGTTCAAATTCAGTTTTCCCTTTTTATAAGCAGTGTTGTAATGCAACACTGACCATGTTGAAGAAATTTACATAATTACTATGGATTTGCCACAAAACCTGGGCCGACAGTCTTCAGTCATCCACGTGCAATAAAAATTTATTTCTGACAGTAGAGCTTCACATATTTGGATATAACACCTCTTCAATGGACAAGTGCCTTTCTCTCAAACTCGCCATGGTCATCACAAAGACTCAGTAACTTTCATGAGACAGTTTTTGTGTTTTATGAGAAATTAAATAAAATAAGTTATAGGTTGTTCCCAACATTCATAAAAGAAAATGGTACATGAAACTCAGAGAATTTGTGTTTATCATTTAGTAAAATAAAAAAAAATCTGGATATTATTTGTTTTCATTTAGTTAAATTTATCTGATAAGAAATTTGAAAACCGAGAAAAATACAATTGCAGGTTTTAATAAATTACAGCAACGCTATTAGCGTGATCCTTTCAGCAATGCAGAAAACAAATTTTGTTATGCAATATGTATGTGATTAACACATATTAAATAGGTAATATTTGTGTTTTTTATTTTTTAAGTTTTTTTTAAGATTTACTTATTATTTATATAGTATTTTGCCTGCATGTGTGCTTACATGCCAGAAGAGAGGACTAAATCTTATTGATGGTTATGAGCCACCATTTGGTTGCAGGGAATTGAACTGAGGACCTCTGGAAGAACAACTGAAGTGGAAATTTTTGGTTTCCTCAGTTTCGTCATGGAATGTTTTGCTGCAAGCTGGGCATGTGATATTTTTTCCAGGTTGGCTAGTGAGAAGGCATCTGATGTTTTGCTGTGAGCTCTCTCCTGTGAGGGGCATGACTTCGGCCAGCTGAGACCATCGACTTTGCTTTTTAGAGTGACATTTCTATGCTGATCTTCCTGCTTTGACACTTGACTTCACAGACAGAAGAGTTCCAGAGAGCATCTTTGGGCAATCCAACTGAGTCTTGTCACCTTCTCTGGTTTTATGTTGATGCTTGATGTTGACCTTTGGACTGAACTGTTGGTATTCTGACAACTGAGTCTGGTAATCCCCTAGGGACCCATCAACTCTACCAGCAGGAAGTAGATAAAAGAGGTCTACAACTCTATACCCTTCCTATCTAAAGTTGTGGGGAGGGGTTAGAAGGGAAGTAAAGGTGCTTAAGAGATGATGCAGCCTTGACAGGCCATGGAGGAAGAGGAACCAAACAGTCCTGATGAGACTTAACGAGCTATGGGCTGATGGCAATAGTGGAGAAATCCCCCTTTCAGTGGACTAGGGGAAGGGGATGTGAGGAAGAGGGAAGGGGAAGAAACTGAAGGAGTTGAGGAGGAGTTTTTCAATAAATTGTGAAGAAATTAATTTTAAAAAACTGAAAGAAAAGAACCCTGAATAAATTAGGTTTCATGAAAAATATAAGCTTACAAACAACCTGTGTTCTTAAGCCCTGAGCCATCTCTCCAGCCCCGATATTGAATGTGTGTAAAGGTAGTATCATGAACCACAGGTCAATGGCTTTTTTAATTAGTGAAAATTTAGAACATAATAGCAAATAAAAATTAGGTTATAATGGAATATGCATCTGTAATTAGGCAATGTATGCATTCAAACATTATTAGTGACAACAGTATAATCGGCCTTTGGAAAAAATTAAGTTTCTTACACAAATATATAGCTGTTGATGACATGTGGACCCCATAGTTGTGAGTTTTGTTGCATGTGGATAATTCTAAGTATATAGGCCCTCTTTTAAAAACAAGCAAACAAACAAAAATAGGACATAAAGAATCTTCACATACACCATAATTTTATTTGATGAAAGATAAGACCTTTTTTAGAAAAATATTTTAAATTAATTTTCACCGCTCAATTGATTTAACTTCATTTATCAAACATTTTAGAGAAAATTGGAAAACTGTAGATTGGGAAAAACAAAGTACTAAATGGCCTCATGTATAGATCTATTTAGGTATTGTATTGTTGCTCATTTTGAAGGAACTCATGTCTGATACTGTAACAGTAGAGCCTATAGTGAAACTATACCCCATTTTAATAAATTAATGTAATTTCTAACTATAGCATACCTACTTATTCCTAAGCCCACAGCTAAGTGCAGCCATCATTGCCCTTCATCATCAAAGAACTTTTCATGGCAGCAGATAATGGTTACTGCATAGATCCATACCTAGTCAACAGGCAGAGTATAAGTCAGAGTAGGATGACCATCCCCAGCTGGTATGTTCACAACACAGATTCTACACATCCTGTTTTGAGAGGATTGTGTAAACAGGAGCAGGAAGACTGTAAGGGCAGAGCAACAGGATTCCTGGTGCTAGACAGTGTCTTCTAGGCATGACAGGGAGGCTGCACCAATGAAATCTCTTATTTTTTACTTTCTTGTGAGCCTTGCCTTTAATCTTTGAACCATCTTTCCAGCATTCACCCTTGAACTATCAACAGTGTGTGTGCTTGAATAAGACCTGCATAATGATACGTAGTATGGATGTTGACATGCCAGAACAAATGCGGACATTTCATAGAGCCCCAACTTTAGATGATGACATAGAACCAAACATTGGCTGCTGAAAGGACACTTAGCTTTCTCCAATGACAAGTCCCCTTATACATTATCCTTACCAAACTGATAAGCCTTCAATGTACACACATGCACACACACAGACACACACACACACACACACACATACACACGTGTGTGTATGTATAAAACATTTATAATTATAAAAGAAAAAAGAATGAATTTGAGGAAGATGCGAGGAGTTGGAGGAGATAGAGGAAAGTGTGTAAGTGATGTAAACACAGTACTCATGCAGAAAATTCCTCCAAATTAAAAGAAAGCTAGATCAACATAAACCACAACACAGGACCTGGAGAGAGGGTTCAAGGATTAAGAGTATGTGATGCTTTTGCAGAGGATCAGAATCAGGTCCCATGACCCATATTGGGTGGCTCACAACCATTTATATCTGCAGCTCCAAGAGAGCCAATGTGTCGGCCTGTTGAGAGCACATGAGCTCAAAGGTACCCACACAGAGACACACACTTCTATGTATAATTAGACATAACAACAACAACAATGAAAGACTTTAAAAAATTTTAAGCTGTGGGCTGGCTTTCCCCAGGGTCAGAAGATTGTTCAAGGTTCCTGAATAAACTGCATTGAGAAGAACAAAAAAAAAAAAAAAAAAAAAGATCAGAAAGAAGGAGAGGAGGACCTCCCCTATCAGTGGACTTGGCATGCATGCAGAAAGGGGGGGGTGGGACCAGGAGGAAAGGAGGGAGGAGCTTATGGGGGGATACAAAAGGAATAAAGTGTAATTAATAAAAGTTACATAAAAAATTAAAAAAAATTCTCTCAATTCAAATGTGTCTACAATTGTAATGTTATATGAAATGTACAGGCTTTCTATACCACTTGTTTTTTTTGTTTTTTTTTTTTTTCATTTTATCATGGAGCATTTCCTTATAGTTACTGACATTAGTGTAAAGAATATGTTGTCCAGGGAGCTCTTCAACCCCTTCCCCAAAAGGAGGAGCAGCCTTGCTAGGCCACAAAAGAAGACATTGCAGCCAGGCCTGAAGAGACTTGGTAAGCTACGGTCAGATGGAAGGGGAGGAGGTCCTCCCCTATTAGTGGACTTGGAAAGAGGCAGAGAGAAGATAAGGGAGGGAGAGTGGGATTGGGAGGGAAAGAGGGAGGAGCTACTGCTGGAATACAAAGTAAATAACCTGTGATTAATATAAAAATAAATTTATAAAATAAATAAATAAAGCCCCCCCACCCCCAAAAAAGAATATGTTGTCCCATGCAACTATAAAGGCCTGTTATACATTAACAAAGAGCTGGCTCAGATTTATAGTATGCCATTGATATCTTTGCATTTTCACCTGTAACGTCTCTTTTTATGGCTGTAATTATGTATGTGTCTCCTAACTCTACTTTAGAAAGAGTCCTGTATTTAGTATATGCTATAATGACTTCATTGTCATTTTCCCATTATTCTTATGTTCAGTACAACTCGATTTTGAGACACAATCTTAGTGTTTTTCATTTTTCAAATGACCAAGGTAATTTCTGGGGCCATAGGAACAGGGTGTTTCCAAATGACTACAGTTCCCATTATGCCCAAAGAATATCCTCTCAGGGGATTATAAAAGCTGTAATTTCATCTCAGGGTTCCTATGACTAAACTGCTTGAGTTTGCTCCTACAATTTATGACATTACATGCACCCTTAAAGGAATTATGGTCTTATAATACCCCTTCAGATGTATTATTATTTTTATGTTATTTTTGTTCATGTCTAAAAAGGTTCCGCTACTGGCAGTTGATGGAAGAGGAGATTGTGTGATAACCTCTTCAGTGATTTCAGCAATTTAAAAGACAACTGTATCTTAACAAAAATACATTTCTATAGCCAGCAATTCATGCGAACTAAAGCGCAAAATTTACAAAGTTCTAGCTTTCAAAGGGCATCTCAGAGTTCCCAACTGCATTTTAAATATAAATCCATAAATGAAGATAATTGGCAGGAAATGGTTTTAAGATAATATCCTATAGTTTTCAATGTACTCCATTCCTTCATTAAATTATACTGGCCAACGCTTATATGTAGAGTAATACATAGGTGAATGTGTGTTTTAGAAACTTTACTCTGGGAATATGTCCTCTTATCTCCATTCACTCACAGATCCGTGAAAGTATTACTTTTAATATTGTTTTCATGGACACTATACATTCATTTCTAAGTCTGAGAGTCAAGCACATGAAACAAGGATTTCTTAAAGTTATTTTTTATTTTTGGCAAGATGTCTTATATATTACGCTGGGTTTCAATCTTCTTTGCTCCCTATTTTTGAATGAGTCATCTGCTAATGTTATTAACACTCATCAAACATTGCCAAATACTAACTCATGAAAGTTGCCTCCAGTTGTGAACCACTGCAAATCCCATTCAGATTTACCAAATAGGCTGTAATCAACCACTTACTTTCACTCTGAAAGGAGGGCTGACAGTATTGTAGATTTTTGAGTCTCAGTAGTTTAAATTTTCCCTTGTATGCCTCTATTTCTTTATGTAAATCGAGATGTTATATGCACAATTATATATTCTCAAATATATAAAATGATATTTTTCAACAGTCATTGTCAATTTTCTCTTTACAGACTTTGAATATCACAGTACATGTAAGAAATTTTGGGATTTCTATCCTCTCCAGTAATTCTTACCCAATGTTTACATATTCCAAATTTCTATAAATCAGTTTACAAAGTTGTATGCTACCAAGAGATGTAGGTTTGAACAATTCATGACCTTGTAAGCATCAATATATATGTGTTAGTGATACCCAAATTTCTATCTACAGGTACAGCTATCAAACAGCAAAGAGGAAACAATTGAATAAAGAAATAAGAACATAAAATGATGTTGAACCTTAAAAATGAAAGGCTGGAACAGTATTAGCCATTTGTGGAATGAAAATTAAAACTCATTCTAATCAATATGGCTATCAGCAAGGAAACAAACAATCAAAAAGTGATGGCAAATATTCAGGTAAAAGGAAATTCTCTTTTACTGTTGGTGAGAGTACAAATGAGTCCAACTACAATAAGGATACATATGTATGTCTCTTTTTATGGTTATACTGATTATGGTCTCTCTTCACTCAACTTCTTAGATCCTTCCTAACTTCCCAGCCACTCAACACCACATCCTTCCTTCCACTCTCTCCTTAGAAAGCAAATGATGGTGCTTTTCAATGTTTCTATTAAAATCATGCATAGACCTACCATATTAGCCAGCTATACTTCTTTTGGTTGCATGATAGTAGAATGAAAATAAGCACACAGCAGAGATGACTGGATACCATGTTTTATGCTACTCTTTCAAGTTATAAAATCTACCTGTCTACCCATCAGGGGATAAATGTGTAAGGAACTGTAGTATATACATGCTATAGGTTATTAGTCATAAAACAGTGCAAATCATATCATTTCCAGCAAGATCTTATGTTAAGTGTAATATGCCAGGCTTAGAAAGACAATTTTAGGTTCTCTTGTATATGTAGAATACAGATTTAAAAATTAAGTCATGATAGTAAATTATAAGCATTTACAAAAAGCACGAGGGCCACCAAGGAGAAGTTTGGGGAATAAAAAGATAATAAGGAGAAAAAATATGATCAAAGCATTATGTAAATATATTATATAAATGAATAAAATACCACCAAGGAACCTTTTGTTTTGTACAACTAATATGTACTGGGGAAAAAAGAAGAAAAAAAATAAGTTTTCTTCAATAAATATGGTTTGTTGTATAGATCATATTTTACTCATTTTTAATATTATTTTTCAAATTTTATGTGTATGGATGGTGCCTCTGCATCTATGTATGTTCAGCACATGCATTCATAAGCCAGAGAGGGTGTCAGATCCCTTGGAATTACAAGGGATTGTAAGCCTCCCTATAAATGAATAGAATTGAATCCAGGTCATTTGGAAGTGTAGTAAGTATTATTAACAACTGAGCCATCCCTCCCAATGTGTACAGCATAGTGAATGAGCATAGTCTTTACAAAAGGATAGTTATGTGCAAATTCTGCTATGATCACAAGATTATAAATATACAGAAATTAATGAGTAAAAATATCAGTAAATATCTTGATATATTTGAGAAAAGAATTTTCAATGTTCGTTTCTACTTGCCTTAGGTAGTATATTTCTTTCTATTTTTCTTTATTCTCTGACAGTTTTGACATTCACAGAGTGAATTTCAGTCATTTTTTTACCTCCATTGCCTTGTCTCACGTCCATTTGCTCTTCTTTTTTTAATTTTTTTTTCAATGCATGTTGCGAGCCACGTGATCGTCTCGCCAGCAAGAACGCACACGGACAACAGGATCCTTCTGCAACAGGCTTTATTACAGTCAAGCGATGAAAGGAGGAGAGACCGAGCCCCCGAAGTGGCGCTGTTTATATAAGCCCTGGTCGTGCCTAAGTGACGTGAAGTGACGTGTCATACCCTGATTGGCTGCTCACTCATCACCCCGTCTGAGGGCCCTGGCTCGGCGGTGGCTTGGTGCACTTTCGCAACTCGCACATGCGCTCTAGAGGTTCTTTACAGTTCTGAGGGTGGATGTCAGCACCATTAGATGGCGTCTGAATCTCAGCTCTCCACAAATGCAGTTTATTCAGGAACCTTGAACAATCATCTGACCCTGGGGAAAGCCAGCCCACAGCTTAAATAGCCTCTGGGTAGCCAACCCCAGAATGCCACGTGGGCAATGCAGATAGGTGCACATACATGGAAGCAAGCCAGATCCTCAGCCTTAGCCAAATATGGAGTTGTTTGTGACAGAGAGCACTCACCATCGGGAAGGTGGAAGGCAGAAACCAGCTCCATCTTCAAGGCGCAACATTACGCAGCTCTCTACAGTTCTTCCTTTCTGTTTTAGATGCATCAGCATCTACTTCATCCGAAATCCTCTTCCTACACTGAACTCTAATGTATGTGTGTGACTCAGTTGAGTGTTTCAAAGTTGCATGAACAGGGTGGGCTGTTACTTATTACAGAATGGACTACTTTACAGTGGCAGCACCACCCAAGAATATGTTCAACTTAAGTCTCAATAGAGTAGATATGTTTAATACCTTGAACAATGCAGGAGCTCTCCTGGTCTCCACAAAGCAGTTATTATCCTCATAATAGTAAAACTGCGTTCAGCGTCAGCCTTCTTCCTTTTAGAGTTAATGATACTAATAAATATTGACACTAGCATCTACTATATTGAACATAACATTGTTAGCCCATGATCTCCACCATTTTAGCTATTTTTCTCATGTACAATGTCTCTATTACAGACTTGTGTGTCCCTTTAACTGAGTAAGTACACAAATATCATCTTGTGCATTTTTCTAGTGCGTACTGTGAGTTTGTCTTTATTCCCTCGACCTTCTTCTTAATTTCCTAGTTATAATTCGGAGAAGATGAACTCTTCATGCATACTCAAACCTTTTCTAGGCTTTTACAGAATAACAGATGGTTGGCTTGCTTGCAATGGCATTATAGTAATTGTGTTGTCCAAATAGACTACTATTTTAGCTAAAAACATGCTGGCTTATTACCACTATCCTCTGGTCTTATCAACATCTCATTAATTTATTTTTTATTTGTAACAAATAATGGTGAGTATCTTAGGATAACCTAGAACTCAGATCCTTCAACCTGAGACTGGTGTTATAGCCAAGGGCTAGCAGATTTTAAATTGGATCTTGTGTTCACGTGGAGAACACATAGTAAGCTGGACTTCTTGAATATTAATGTTATGAAGATTTTCTAAATTCTACTGAAAATGGATATTTGAAGTCCTGTCCTAAAATACTTCTCTAAATTATCCTCTCCGAATAGCATGGTCCTTTGTACAGTTACAATAAACGTAATGACAAACATGGTTCTTACCTTATCAAAATGAGGTCCTTGCAATTTCAAATCATTACACCACTACATTGAGCATTACATCTATGACCAAAATGCTTTTAGTCATATCATCCTGTGTTGAAAGTTAATCATCAAAGAATAGAAGAGCTGAGAAATGACCTCATACATTATTTTCTTTAATTAAGATGCTACAATTGAAAAAACAAGCATGTATGACCATAAGTTAAACTGTTACTCACCTTTTTTTTTTTTTTTTTATCTCTTTAAATGAGCTTCAGTGAAAGTTTGGATAGAGAACTGCTCAGGTATTTCCACCCATTTAATATAAATTGCATTCAGACAGAAAAGACAAAACCTGCATTCCTGAAAATAACTCTCATATTATCTTAACTTGGGACATCACTTCTCTGTCCTGGTCTGCTAATGCACATACTGTCAGTACTCAGGACACTTTAGAAATGGTAGAGTCCAGTTAATCATTGTGAAAACCACCAGATTTTAAATTTGAAGTTTTGCTTCAAAGCTTCTTAGCAACTATTTTTGTCTATCTGCATTCGCCAAAATGAAATATGTGAATCTGTTTTATTACTACTATCTTCGCAAATAAGTATAATCCTAAAGCTTGATTCAATAAGAATTCAAAAGATCATCCTTGGTTTCTTCCATGAGGTGTCACCTATGTTTGTAACATCTCTGTGACTATAGGAAGCCTAATAATGTAAAGATCATTTGAAAAACTTCACTGAGCTGTAATCATCTATGCTGTTTTCTTCCATAGGTGATCCTTGTTTATCCTTTACTTTTATGTCCATCTCACCTCCTTTCCTCATTTCCAAGTCCAAAGTCCATGGGCCATCTCTCCACTCACAGTTTACTGAGCAACAGAGATACATTCAATCTGAAAAAGTCTTATTAAATTTAATATGGTTTCCCCTATGATGTAAGGTTTATGAATGGGCATTTGAAAATGCTGGTGAAGCCTGCAATATTTATGACATGTTGGCATATGAAAATAACATGAAGAGTATCTTCAATAGAATGCTAAAATTAAAATATGGCAGTGAAATATATTTCATATATATGCTATCCAACCCCACATTCACTCTTAATGATCTTCAATAATTCTATTATATTAATGACTAAACCTACTTAAATCTTTAAAAGGTTTATCTACACTCAAATACCATTCTCACCCAACTTTTTCACCATTCTCTATTAGCTTTGTTTTATTAATTTAAAAGTTTTTTATTTATGTGTGTGTGTGTGTGTGTGTGTGTGTGTGCATGTAAGCATGCATGCATGCATGCACGGGTACTTGCAGAGTCCAGAAGAGAAAATCAGGTCCTTTGGAGACAGGATTACAAGCAGTTGTGTGAATCTAAACCAATAGGAATCAGATACTAGGAACCACATTCTGGTTCTTTGCATGAAGAGAGAGTGTTCTGAACTGTTGGCACATCTTATTAGCCCAATCTTTATTTTCAATATACATTCTTCTTAAATGTATTTCTAAATAAAAAGTGACAAACTATGTATTCTATATATTGAGTTCTTACTAAAGTTGGTGTCAAATATTTGGATCAGATAGATAGGTAAATATCAATATTTATTACTATTTTCATAAATATTTTATGGGTGAATTATAATGAAATACAGTAAATTCGTCAACATAATTTTTAAACTCTTTGAAAACAAGTTTATAGCTGAAGTAATTCTTTATATTTGAGTGGAAATAGAAATAAAGGTTAAGAAAAGTTTCAAATCTGAGTTTTATAAACCCATTAGGAATCTATGTATAAATTATGGCAGGGCAAAGCTATCTAACAGACAAGAATCTTTTATTTTTGTTTCTGCTATGCACTATTATTCCAATTCTATTCTCAGGTAACATGGAACTTATAAAATCCTAAGCCTGTATTAATGCTTAAATCATCCCATCTTATATCAGAATACTACCCTGAAGGGATGTAGGCATTTATTCACTGAAAAAAAATATTCATTGAACATCTTGGTATTTGGGTACCAGAGAGTGCATAGTTTGCTTATATATGACAGACATGGTCTCACATTCAAACATAATCTGTTAATAAGGATGGGAATTTAGAGAAATTGATACACAAAGATGATTTTTAATAAGAGGAATGGGGAAATACATAGAGTTTTGACACATTTGCAAGAGAGAATGAAAGCTTCCGTGGTTCATAAAAGCTGCTCTGAGGACAAGATCAAGACACCGAGATCTAAAGGATCTAAGAGTCGCATGTGTTAATGTCTTCAAATCATCCTTTAGGCAAGGTGAGGAGATGATGCCTTATTGAATTTGGCCTCTTTGAAGATAATTATAGCCATCCTTTAGAGAACTGATTGAGGAGTAGCAAGAATGGAATTTGAAAAGGAAGTAAAAAGTTCTAAGAATTGATCGTGGGAAAGAAAGTCATGATGTTGGACAATGAGATTTCGGGGCCTCCTAGTAGACAGCCTACTAAACTCTCACAATTTCAATGCTACTGTTCCTCTATTTATTCACAATGTTTTCTCCAATTTCACTCCGCAACTGGTTTTAAAACTACTTGGGATTTATTATCTACATTTTAATTCCCACCTATTAGTATTTTTTACAGTTTTGATTTTTCACCAAAGTTAACTTCATTTCCATATAGTTGAGTGTCACTAAAAATATGTTACATCAGGACAGTGTAGTATTCAGCTACCCTTTGTTCTTTGACTACTTCATTTTAATGGTCCACTCAACATAATCTGTATTCTTTTTCTAACAACAGCAACATAACTTTTTTCCAAGGCCAGTCAGGACCTGTGAATTACCAGAAACAATTGCACCTCTCCTGTCAGTTCAGTGCCTCTCAGACTCCAGTTCCAGGGCATCTTGTATCAAACCTTGAATCATTTGCTTTCTCACAGCCTTTGATCATGAGATGTATGTTCTCCATGTCTAATCTACTCACCCTGTATGTAATTGCCTTTACAACTAAAATGCCTTTAAACATAAATTTTATAGCTTTTGTCTTTACCACTTTTCAGATATTTAGCGTTTTGTCCCAAACTGTTAACATGATAGTCCCATATTATATTTTAAGGAAACAAAGTCAATTCCGCTATCTTCTATATTGCTTTTCTTAATAACCCTTACATCTCGGCTTGTTTTCTACAAAATTCTCTGGGTTTTGTTTGTTTGTTTGTTTAAAGATAGAATGTCATGTAGCTCAGGCTCTAACATTTTCTATGAGAATGACTGTGAATTGATCCTCTCACTTCCTGGAAGTAAAGATACCCACACCTCCACCCAAGCTACATTCTCAGTCCTCAGCAAAACTTCTTAATCTACCTCAAAAATTCCTTGTATTCTTCAATTATATTTTTCAACTCTCACTTCTTTTCTATTGTCTTTTCCCCTAACAGAGTACCAAGTGCATTATGCTATTTTGTATGAACTGTCATAAATTCATTATAAATAAGCCTTCTTCTTACTCATTCCTTCCAAATCTAGCCTTCCACACTGTATCCTAAATAACTATTTGAAAAATAATCATAATTTTTGGTCACTTAGAAGTCCCAATCACTTCCCTTCACAGTTAGGTCAGTTTAAACTTTCTTTCAAAAGGTCAAGGTGATACCTACTTCTCTTTTGATACAATTTCAAAACCTTCTTTTCCTCATTATAATGTTCTGAAATGGTAGTTATAACTGCCATTTTCCTTCAAATATACCTTGCAAGTTCACTTCAGTCATTTACATTTGGGATTCCCTATTCCTGCATTCTTTTTCTCCATTTGGACATTACTATTACTTACATCTCAGCATCTCCACCTACATTTCTTTCCTGACAATCTCAGGTAAGCACACACCTTTGCTTTACAGAAACTTTTCAGCTTCATGAGGTCCCATTTGTTGATTGTTGATCTTAGAGCCTGTGCTGTTGGTGTTCTGATCCAGAAGTTGTTTCCTGTGCCAATTAGTTCAATACTATTCCCCACTTTTTCTTCTAAACACTTTAGTGTGTCTGGTTTTATGTTGAGGTCTTTGATCCACTTGGACTTTAATTTTGTACAAGGTAATAAATGTGGGTCTATTGGCATTTTTCTACATGCAGATATCAAGTTACACCAGCACCATTTGTTGAAGATGCTGTCCTTTTTCCATTGTATGGTTTTGTTTTCTTTGTCAAAAATTAAGTTTCCGTAGGTGTCTGGGTTTATTTCTGGGTTTTTGGTTCAATTCCACTTATCAACTAGTCTGTTTCTTTGCCAGTACCATGCTGTTTTTATTACTGTTGCTCTATTACAGCATGCATGCAGATGACCTAGATCCCACGTTCAGAGGAAAACGATAGGCTGCTCAGTTTTCAAGTGGGTTCCCTAGGAAGGGGTACAGGAGCTGTCTCTGATATAAACTCCGTGCCTGGCTATTTGATCACTTCTTCCTGGGGGATGCAGCCTTGTCAGGCCACAGAGGAAGATGATGTAGTCAACCTTGATAAGATATGATAGCTAGGGTCAGTTACAAGGGGGGAGGTTCTTCCCCATCATGGGTCTAGGGAAAGGGCATAGGAGAGAAGAGGGAGGGTTTGTGGGACTAGGAGATGAGGAACAGGGCAGCAGTGGGAATAAAAAATGAATAAATTATAATAAATAAATAAATAAAAATTGAAAAATACAATAAAAAAGAACACCCACCTTTCTCAAGCACTGTTCTGTGTGATTCCACAAAGGCTCTGACAATATTATGTTTTTATTCATTTATCTTTTTTTTTTCTAGTTTAGATAGATTGAAAGTAGGGTCATGTAATGATAAACAAATGTGTCTATCACTAATCTTTACTTCATGTCTCTTGGCTCTTTTACATATCTGTATACTATATTATCAACCAGCTTTTCACTTATAGAGTTCATTGGCATTTCTTTCACTACTGCTTTGTGCCAAGAACCCAAAATAATGGTAGAAATTCTTAGTGAAATATTCTCTGTCACATTTTTATTATTAGCCATCTTCTCCATCAGAAAAAAGTTATTTGAGAGTAAAAGCAAGTGTAATATCTATATTTATAGTGATATCTGCCATGTGTGTATCCTCATTGAAGTTTGAAAATAATGGATTATATTGATATAGAAAAGGTATGTAATCTCAGAAAGATGGGATATTTATATTGTTTCCAAAAGGATAAGTAATATTTTATCAGTATCAGATGGGGACTGTGAAAAGATGTTTCAGTAGTTAGAAATATCAAGTATAGGAGGATATGGAAGACTATGGCTTTAGAATACAAAGGAAGACATTCAAGTCACTGTGGAATTATTATAAAAAGCTCACATTTCTATGAAGTATGTCTCTGTTTGTTGCTCACTCAGTGTTTATTCCTCCATGATTCCTACAGTGAAGCCCTCACTTTCAGTGTTATGATAACTGCAGTAGGTCCCTGGGAGTATTTAGCCCATGAGTGTGAAGACTTCATGGATTTCATCATTGTACTTTCAAGAGAGACTTTAGAGAACTATCTTCTCTCTTTACCCTGTGGGAGAATATCTATCTTCAGAATTTGGCCAGTGAAAGCTGTCACATTAAATCTCTAATTAGTCATTGGAAGCCACTGGAACTAAGATACAAATTATAGCAACCTGCCCCAAGTAAGATCCATTTGTAATTACACTGCTTCAGTCTACGCACATGCTTTTGCCAACTGTAACTGCAAAGCATCTTTAGAATTTGGTTCTGCCTCTGGTCTCTTTCTGCTCCAGTCCATGCAACTCGACACTGCCAGATGAATAACCCCAGAGCACATTTCTGATCATGTGCTGTCCCACTCCTGCTGAAAACTCTCCTGGTGAACTATTACTATGGACAAATACTCTATTGTAGGCTCTCATCCTGTTGCCTCTCTTGTACAACTCCCAGTGTCTATCCTGTTTGCTTATCTGACTGAAAATTAAGCATCCATCCTAGGGTCCTCCTTGTTATTTAGCTTCTTTAGGTCTGTGGATTTGAGTATGTTTATCTTATATTATATGGCTAATATTCATTTATAAATGAGTATTTACCTTGTGTATATACTTTCTGCTTCTGGGTTACCTAACTCAGGATGATCTTTTCTATTTCCCAACATTTGCCTGCAAATTTCATGGTTTTCTTGTACGTAATAGCTAAGTAGTATTCCATTGTGTAAATGTGCCATCATTTCTGTATCCACTCTTCGGTTGAGGCATATCTAGGTTGTTTTCAGATTTGCCTATTATGAATAAAGCTCCTATGAACAACATATTTCAGCAAACGTCCTTGTTGGATGGTGGAGTATATTTCTGGTATATGCCCAGAAGTGGTATGGCTGGGTCTTGGAGTAGTGCTATTCCTAATTTTCTGAGAAAGCACCAGATTAATTTTCAAAGTGCTAGTACAAGTTTACATTCCCACCAGCAATGGAGGAGGGTTCTGGGAGCCAATTATGGATGTCCTCTGAAAGATTCTACCCAGCAAGGGATCAAAGCAGATGCCTAGATACAGGGAGTCTTATGGAAGAAGTTGGGGAAGGGATCAAGATCCCAAAGAGGACAGGAGCTCCACAAGGAGATTAACAGAGCCAACAAATCTGAGCCCATGTGTGTGTGTGTGTGGGCAGTGCAGAGACTGATGCAGCAACCAAGGTCCATGCAAGGAGAAGACCCAGACCCTGGACAGTCCTGATGAGACTTGCTAGGCTAGGGTCAGATAGTAGGGGAGGAAGACATCCCCATTCAGTGGACTAGGGGAGGGACATGGGGGGCAAGGAGGGTGACTACAATTCAGTTATAAAATGAATAAATGGTAAATAAATAAATAAATAAATAAATTAAAATGTAAATATCTTCTTCTTTTAACACTTTATTCATCAAAGTATCTCCAAAGTTTTTTTCCCAAACTACTCCTCTGAGTTCAGCTCTCCACCTTCACTTCCATATCCTCTATCCTGCAGCCTGAACAAAGTATCAACATATACCTGTGCATTCGGCAGTCTGTGGGAACCTAGGGTCTGTTATACATTTAACTTGTGTGTGATGTGCCTTTCAACAACTTCCCAATGTATGGGGCTTCTGAGATTCGTACACCAGCTTCAACAGATACTGCTTATACACAGACTCTTCACGAACAGCTCTCTTCACCTAACTATGCTAATTAGACAAGTGTTTGTTTCCATATGACAGTGTAATTTTAGCATACCGTTTTTAGTTTTTCATGTTTTACATTATGACTACCTAACAATATGGTTTCTCTTCCTCACAATTTACTTTTATTTCTCATAACTATTCTGGTGATTCTTAATACGAAAAAAGATATTATATGGAACTTTAATTGTATTTAATCAACCCCTCTACTCTTAAAGGCAAAAGAAACCAGGGATACCCTTTATGAATTTTTAGAAATCCCACACTTGAATCCTAGAAACTGGGAGAGATGGAATTAGTACAAGGGATGGGGAAAATGTAACTTTTTTCCAAAATTCTATCTATATGCTGTCCTTTTAGTCAATGTTTTATCAGCAGCTTTCAGAAAATACACTTACTAAGCTTATTGCATTAGGCCTTTTTGTCAAGAGAAGAAGGCAAAACTTACGTGACTAACTGATGACTGTGTTGAGAATAAGACTAATTTAATGGCAAGGCAGATGATTCAGTGTCAAAGTTGCTTGCTGCCATGCCTGGCATCCTGAGTTCAAACATTGGAAAGCACATAATAGACTGAGAGAAATGACTCCTGAATGCTGCCCACTGACCACCACATACAAGTCTTGATGCATGTGTTTGTATGTATACACAAACATACAATGAAATAATGCATAAAAATGAACTAGATCAATTTTAATAAAAATTTAAAGCTCATCTGTTTTCATAGACACTTAAAATTTCTGGAAATTTCTTAAACTCTGGGGATTAAATAGATGAGTACTAGGTATTTTGATACCGTGTTGTTGTTATAAAAGAAAGAGGACCCTGACTAGAGTGTAAGTTCCTCCTATTGCAATGATGAACTGAGTTTCATGTTGCTAATTTTTATGAGAGTACTATTCTTCCTGACCAATGCAGCAGCATCCATTAAGTATCTTTTACCACATAGAGCAGCACTGGTCTTGAAAGCATAATTGTCCAATTCGAATTTTATGTTTAAACTAGAGATTAAGTGTTCTGAACCAATCTATGACATAACTGAGAACTATTGAACAAACATCTGTTATGCTTTGGGCTTGAGTAATGATAGCTGATATTGAAAATATGTCAGCCTTTTTTAACATTATCATGAACAGAATTCTCAATTAACCCACAGATGCTGTCAATTACATGGAATGCTTTTTCAGGGATGAAAGCCTTATGGTCAATTTTAGATATTTCACCATTGATAAAACTCCAATATGCCATTAACACGGGATTCTTATGAAAAGAAGCAAGAATCACCAAAATGTAAACTGATCTTCATGTGTAAACACAACAGTGAGGAAGAGGAACACTACTTACAGATGTTCTGATTTATTTTTTTCTATTTCAGGTATTTAAGTATGTGAGTAGCTATATGCTTGTCCCTGTAATTTTCCCTTCTCTCTCCTCTTCCCCTCTCCTCTCTTCTCCTCTACTCTCTCTGCCTCTCCCCTCCCCTTTCCTCCCCTCTCCTCCCCTCTCCTCCAGTCCCCTCCTTTCCTCTTCTCTCCTCTATCTTCCCTTACCCCCCTCACCATCCTATTCCCTCCCCTCTCTTCCCCTTTCTCCTTCCCTCCCTGTCTATCTGTGTGTCTCTTTATGTCTCTCTCTGGATGTCTCTCTGCCTCCTTTCCTCCCTTCCTTCAAGAAGACTTTAAAACAAACTTAAATAATGGTTATTTTAAAATCCTGGTCTTGAGATCATTGGGGCCTGATAGGTGGTTTCCCATTCAATATTTTCAATAAGAAACATGTATAAAAGTACTATAAAATATTTTTAATATTTATTCACATATTTATACATTTATATTATAAATATGCAATTATATTTATATAGTCATACTATTTAATAAATAGTGATTATTTATTCAGCTGCAAAAGGTTAAGTCTTTATTCACCAATCTTCAGCTGAATTCCTTTCAGGCAGTCAAGTTTCCACTGTGTCAAGAATTTAATGTGTTCTGTGTAGTCTACAATGTTCAGCAAAGGGCTCTGCTAGTAGAGTTATACTTGTAATTCTTGTAGATATCCTAAAATCTTAACACCATATTGCATAAACAATGGTATCAAGGAAATACCCACAGATCTTATGCAGAATAGCATATTAAAATTAATTTGTATACATTAATATAGTTAATCCTCACAGAATACCAAAAATCTTCTTATACTTTTAGTATTTGTAAATATTGCATGAATTTTCATTTTACTATGATTTGTTGTGTATTATCACATAGTAACATCTATTTAGAGGAAAAAAGTCAACTCTAAATTTATTTAAATAAATATAAAATAGTGATATTTATTTAAATCAACTCTAGATATAATAACGATATAACAAAATCCAATATAATTAAAAGTTTAAGTTGACTTTCTATGCTTTTATTATATTTAACTAAATTTGAAATATTTATTGACTAAGATTTTATGACAACTCTCATGTTGTCTTCCTTTATAATTTTATTTAAATTATTTTTTCTTCCTTTTTTAATTATTTTATATTAATTACAGTGTCTTTACTTTGTATCCCAGCTGTAGCCCCTCCCTCACACCCTTCCAACCCCATCCTCCCTCCCTTATCTCCTCCCTGCCCCTCTCTAAGTCCACTGATAGGGGTGGTCCTCCTCCCCTTCCATCTGACCCTAGTTTATCAGGTCTCATCAGGACTGGCTGCAATGTCCTTCTCTGTGGCCTAGCAAGGCTGCTCCTCCCTTGGTCGGGGGGGGGGGATCAAAGATCCAGCCACCAAGTTCTTGTCAGAGACAGTCCCTGTTCCCCTTACTAGGGTACCCACCTGGATACTGAGCTGTCATGGGCTAAGTCTGAGCAGGGGTTCTAGGTTATATTTATGCATGGTCCTTGGTTGGAGAATCAGTCTCAGAAAAGACCCCTGTGCCCAGATATATTTGGTCCTTGTGAAGCTCCTGTCTTCTCCAGGTCTTACTAACTTCCCCTAGTTTCATATGATTCCCTGAACTCTTCCCAAGGTTTGGTTATGAGTCTCAGCATCTGCTTAGATACACTGCTAGGTAGAGTCTTTCAGAGGCCCTCTATGGTAGTCTTTTGTCCTGTTTCTTGTTTTCTCCTACTTCCAATGTAGATTTTGCTTGCATCTTGGTCTGTTTATCTCACTCAAAAGGTGGCATTTTATAGCACTTCTCACTATCTTCTGGCTCTTGTATTATTTCTGCCTCCTATTCCACAGCATTTCCTGAGGCCTACTATGAATGGAGTAATTGTCTTCTTTAAGGTTGAACCCTAATCTTTCACCTATTCTCAGTAGCTTGTCTGGCCATGACTTGTCTGCTCTTACTAATATTCACTGGAAAGAGGCTCTTCTGAATTAAGATTGAGCACAGAATTTTGCTGTTCACACTTAAGTGTTTAAAAGGCAGTTTGAGTCATTTCAATTTAGCTAAACAATAGTATTCATTTCCCTGCACGTGGGCCTATGCTTTCTCTTCCACAGATTTTTTTTTTGAGACAATCAGACAGCAGGTTATTATCCCTATAACAGTAGTGTGTCTATTGCACAAGTGAGAGTGACCTACCTGAAAGAGTTGTCTTTTTTAGTTTATTGGGTTCCCAGGTGGTGTAGCCTTTTCTCCTTTAGTACCCTGTATAGCCATACAGGATGAAGGATAGCATGTACAGACTCTTTTTCTATATTATGTAACCAAAGTGTGTGGTCCTAGTCTTATTGTCTAGCTCTAATGGACAACCAAGAAAAATGACAGGTTGCTTTGGAATGTCAAAGACATCCCTGGCCAACAACTTCATAGAATGTATTCCACTATTACCGCTGGGGTTATTGTTCAGTATCTTACAGCTTTTAAGTAGAGTATTTCCCCTCCATGGTATATCTCTTTAAATTCTCTTTTTAATAAATTATATTTCATGGTCCATGGCCACAGGGAGTGATTGAACAGCATTAGACAGATGGGTACATGTCCTCACAAAATTGTTTTCTGAGTGAGGGTGAAGTGGCCATTGTGAACATCTGTGATTTGGTCAGGTCTTTTGTGACAACTACTCATATCAGTCAATTTAACTGTGTTGGAGAATCCTTTCATCTTTCTGGTGCACCATCCAGACCTTAAAAAACATGTTGTATTTGACATAAATAATTTTACTTTGATTCTGACAACCATCACAACTTCTTTAGTGTATAAGGAAACCAACCAGTGCTTGTTCGCAATGGCATTACCAACAAGGCAAAGAGCTGACGTAAGAAATTAAGCCAATTGGTTCCTCGTCTTGCTGGGAAAAGTCCCAACTGGCAGCCCAGTAGCAAGCACATCTATGGCTTCCTCTATAGCTGTCTTGTCTAGCACTCAGTTGTCGGTGTCACTCTTTTATGCCTTTATTTCCTGAACCAATACAACCTCTTTCCACTGCAGGCTTTGATTAACCAACCAGTAAAAGGTATGTGCACTAATGTACTCTTTTCTTCCCTCCTATGTAATGATACTGAAGTTTCACTGTACAGTGATGCCAGTTTTCATGTGAGATTAAGCTCTGATGTACACTGAGGCTTCATGACCCACAGAGTAGAAGCTACTTTCCATAACCATTCTCTTCTCTTTCATGTGCTGAGAGCTTCCCAAATACAAAACAAAATAAAGCAAACATGTAGACTCTTCATTACAGGAATTGCCCCTTAAACAAACAAATAAACAAACAAACAAACAAAAAAGCGAGACATTCTGTTTACCTGTGTTGATACCGTTCACATAACTCCGCTTATGGTTTCAAACTTACTGCCCATACATCTGTGGGCACATGAAAAGTAAGCACTAATGTGAGGCGGTGTTTAACCTTTGCAAAATACATTATCTGGTTGAAATTCTGTATATATATAGTTTATTTTTATTATGGTGGGCACATGTGTTAGAGTGTTTATGTAAGAGTCAGAAGACCATTTTGTAGAGCTGGTTCTTTTTTTTTTTTTTTTCTTTTTTACATTTATGAGGGTTTTGGAGCTCAAACTCAGATCAGCAGGCTTGCTTAAGGATTTACCCACTGAGACATCTCTGCGCCCATTCATGGCTTTTATTAATTCTTTACATTCCCTCTTTCCATCTTCTTTCATAAATACTTCAAGAAATAAAAACATAATCTTACAACACGAATGTTTTTACTACGCCCAGCAGTGAAAGTCAGAGATGCACTAAGATAATTTGTTGAAAATGTTCTACCTCTACTGGGGAAAATGATCATTGTCTCAACAAATTCTAAGCCATTTCAGGTATGAGAAATGACATCTATTTCACAGATTTTTTTTTCATCTCTCCATTTTATCTTTATCCTTGAGTATGAGATTTGATTGTTTCTTAGAATGTTCTAAATAGGTATCTTTCCAAACTGTAAAATTTTGCAGAGATGAAACCTTTCTTGAATGTTTAAAAAACATTAGTCTTTTTCTTATCTCAAGTACAGATGGATGGAGCTGTCACCTATAATTGTGGACGCCAATTCTTTCCTACTCATCTCTGACACAAGCCGTGAGTCAATCGCAGGGTTGTGTTGCTGTCCCTAAGCCAACAAGGCTGGTTTACGTCAACTGTCCCAAAGGTGAAAGTGAATTATAGCTTTGCAGTCAAAGTCTATGGTTTGCACTGCAATAGCCAGTTTTTCAGAATGTGCAATTTAGAGACATGGGAACAGGAGACTCATAAAGTGTATTTTTTTTTTTTTTTTGAAACTTGTACCAGAGTCAAAGCTGTGAAATTTCAAAATAAAGATTCATATAAAGTCAGTTCACAATACACCTGCAGCTCTGTGGACAATAGAATGTTTTTGTTCATATTATAACATTTTGGAGAGGAATGTAGTCTACTCATGAAAAATATGCAGTGAATGCCTAAGAACCACAAAAATAGTTCACATTTGGATTTCTTCGAAATACTAGTTGATTCATGGACTGACCTTTCTACTTGTTATTATTTACCCAGGCTCTCAGAACCTAAGCAGCGTCCCATGAAAACTGCTACAGTTCTTTCCCAAGGCAGAGCACTCAAGAACCTATTCACATTCTTGTAGGTACAAACACTTATGGAAACCCATGCTGGGAACTTTCCTCATGGTGACTGAAACTTGGAGAACACGAGTGCCATTCTGTTGCAATGTGGTCAAAAACCAATGAGAGAAACTTCTTCCCTTAAAAGACTGTTTCTTTGCACCACATTTTCAGGGTTCATTTGAAAACAGCTCTATTTACGGAAAGGTACATTAAATTCACGAAAGCATCCTTATTTAAATTAAAGATGTAGAGTCAAATTAATATTTTCAAAATTGTACAGTGTACTCTGCATCTCTTTTTCACTGTTAAATATGATGGTAATTTATCACATATTATTTCAAGTACTGTTATTGTGTAAAAATTTCATTGAAGAAAATAAGTATATTTTGGTCTCCAGTAAGCTTCTATTCAAGTAAAAGAGCATGAGCAGTAAGTGAAAATTATGTAATAATCTGAGTGATAATAATTGTTATTACAAGAAAGCAGCTCCAGAAATTAAAGGAAGGGTGAGAGGATATTTTATGTAGGACTGAAAGCAGGCTCTCAGATAGGAGAAGAAAAATAGGGAGAATGAGCTCTCTGTACAATTGAAAGCATGCCATTCCATTGATGGGAAGAATCCCCTGTGGTAAGAAGATACAAGTTGTGTTGGAGAAATCAGTAAATCTGCTAGAAGCTAGAACATTGTGAAAAAGGGAAAGTAATCAGGAACTGAATAAGGAAAACCAGAGAGTGGACCCTACAACACCTGTAGATCTTGGCCAACACAAGATTTGACTAGGTGAAGTTGGGGGGGGTAACTTTTTGTGATGATATGCGAATACATATCTATTCATGTTGGGAAAGATACACAAATTTGTGTGATGCAAACATTGGATTTGATTAAATGCACACAGACAATATAGGGTGGGAAGGTGTGTATTAAAAGTTAGTATCTGTTGTCAAGATATTGCTGTCAGCAAAATGACTGATACTCATAATTTATTACATTAGATTACATCACATTAGATCCTCCCAAACACATTTTCTATTGTAAATAGCGCTAAAGGCCAAAGCATGTTAAAAGAAATGTCATTGAACATAGGTCATATTACAGTGATAAAGACATAGGGAAGCACATTTGTGAGTCCTTTAAGGAAAATGCTCAGAAAAGTGAAAGTTTCGTGGTATTTATTTTTGGAATTCAGTGAACCTGTGGCTTGTTTCTCAGCCACAGAGATCTAAGATGCAATTTTCTACCCAGGATGTAAAGGGAAGGACTTTACAGCTCATTGCAATTGCACTTTGCATATGAGGGTCTTACTGTCTTCTAAAGTATCAGAATCACATCCTAGGTAGTCATTAAATTCTGACTAAATTGAAATAATTGTCTTATACTTCTAAGAATTCTGACATCAGCAAAATACATTCCATTTTATGGAAACAAATATCCTTGACCTTTTTGTTGTTGTTGTTGGTGGTGGTCTGACAATCTTTGCCAAAGAGTCTTTTCCCCTTGATATTTGAAATACAGTTTATTATTATTATTATTATTAGTAGTAGTAGTAGTAGTATATATGATTGCCCAGTAGAATAAGATGATTTCAAAAATGCGTAAACTTATGCAGTATGCTGGTGGTATCACGAGCAGGAGACAGACAATGAGCTTAACCTGAATGTAAGGTGGTTTCTCAGCAAACACAAATGGAAAGTTGAGCTTTGCAGTTTAGTGAAGTGAAACTGGGAGGTAGTCAGCAGACATGTGGTACCTCAGGTTATTTGATTTCTTCATTTTTAATTTGCATAGTAATTCTGTAAGTTATACTCATTATTAATTACTGCTAATTGTAGAATCTAAAAGGAAGAAATAGAGGGACAGGAGGCAGAAAACAAGCCAAATCTTTCATTCATTGCTATCATTTTCTGAATGGGAGGTAGTTCTAATATCATGGAATAGTTCAAAGAAGGCCTCGTGTTAAGTATAGAATATTTTCTAAAATACAGAATGCCCTGAAATTCTTACTCAGGTCACATATTTTGATTACAGAAAGGGATGTAAGTTTAGCTGGACTACTGACTTATGTTTAAAAGAGGAAAAATGGCACAGGCAGTAAAAGCTGACTTGTGAAATCCACAGCTGTCAATTGACTCTTGGTCATATTATTAGAAATAGAACAATTACAAATTCAGAAAGTTAGAGAAGAAGGAATAAAAACTGGACTATGACATGATGGTTTTTGAACTCGAAAAAGACCTGACATAAGCAAAGCATTTAGGGTATATGCCCCAGGACAATGCACAGCCCAGCAACCTGTTCAGGTTGGCAGTCAGTGTAGCATGGAAGCCTAACCTTCACTGCTATTACCAAACACTCATCAGAATGAACACCCAAGGGCATAATTCAAAGGTAGAAATGTCTTTATTATTGATGTAGAAAAATGCAAATAACACAATCATGAGCAAAGTGGAATTCCATTAATATTTCATTTACTTACCCAAACAAGAATTCCCGACTTTTCTGAAAAGCTAGATTTGTTGCTCATGCCACTCAGCCAAGAAGAAGAAGAAGAAGAAGAAGAAGAAGAAGAAGAAGAGGAGGAGGAAGAAGAAGAAGCAGCAACTTGGAGGCAATCTCAGGCAATGATACTAAAGCTCTACATGCTCTCTTTGTACATTAATACTTACCAGTCTGTGTAAGAATCAGTTGAGCTGATGCAGACATTCAGAGCTTCAAGTTTATTATTATACGCCAATGTTAAATCTTTAGCATTCACTGGATTGATTTTTTTAAATAAATTCTTTAAAAATAATTTTATTTTTAAAAATTCCATATTTTTGGTTGTGAGCCTAGCCTTTAAAGACTGAATAATTGATTTTGAAAATAGTTCTTTTAGTATACAAATACTCTTTCCTTATAAAACAAGATTTTGTATAAGATTTTGTATAAGATTTTACTTATAGTATAAAAGAAAATCTTTTAGAAAGGATTAATTTTCTACAGTAAATATGATTAAAGCCAATCAACAAATGTCATTTTGCTGTATTAATTTATATAAGGTACAAGTGTACATAAATATTAAATATAAACCTCATTAAGGGTTAAAAAGTTGGTGTTCCAAGATAGCAGCTACCAGTGTGCACCAAATCTGAGGGTCAGAGGATCCGAAACTCCTACTCCTGTGAATGGAAATGAGGCGGATCTGAAAAAATCGAACTTGATGTATCCCGGTACTAGAGGGGACATCCTGTGAGTTGGGGAAAGTAGGATACAGGCCCCATCGCTTTCTCCACAGAAATTCTTTGCACACCCCAGCAAATGTAGAACCCCAGGTACAGGGACCCTGGGCTCTGGCAGACAGACATTGGATACCTCCTGCTCTCCTGGGGTGAGGGGGAGCTTGCGCTTTCCTGCTACCTTTGGGGCCAATCACACCCAGGCCCCCAAGGCCATTTCCTTGGTCTGAAACTCCTGACCTTCAACTCACATAAACTTATGCATGCACAGGAGCCCTGCACTCACACCCTGTGCCTGAGCCACACCCCTCAAGATGTACCAGTGCCCTCCCTTCCTTAGCTGCATCTGAATTGCCAGTACCCATTCTTGAGCCCCTGGACTTCTCTCATCTTCCTGTAGACTACTCCAGACTGTAGACACAGGTGGACTCAGTCTGCAGAATAGGCTCCAGGAACAAGCAGTCAAGGCTGTGGACAACCAGATGGCTAAAGGCTGATGTAAGAATACAATCAACAAAAATCAGGACAAAGCAGTTTTGTCAGAATCCTCCAAATTCAATGGATATTCTAAAGCAGGTGAAACACGTGATAATTATATTAAATCAATGATTACACAGTTATTAGAGACACATGAAGAGGAAGTGAACAAACAGAGACCATTATGGACAGACAGGAATCCACAATCAAACAGGTGAAGGAAATGAGTAAAATTATTTAAGACATGAAAACAGAATTAGAAACAAAGGAAACACAAACTGAGAAAACCTTGCAGATGGAGAACTTAGAGAAGATATCAGGAACCACAGAGGTAAGCATCACCAATGGAACACAAGAGATGGAGGAGAGAATCTGAGGCACTGAAGAGAAAACTGAAGAAATCAATATGTTTCTCAAAGAAAATATAAAAAACAGAAAAGTTCCTGACACAAAACTTCCAAGAAATAAAGGACACCATGAATATAAGAAACCTAAGAATAATAGGAATAGACAAAAGAGAAGATTAAAGCCTCTAAGGCCCAGATATTTTTGAGAAAATAATAGAAGAAAATTTCCCCAACCTAAAGAAAGAGATGCCCTTAAACATACAAGAGGCTTAAGAACATTAAATAGACTAAACCAGAAGAGAAATTTCTCCCACCACAAAATAATCAAAACACTAAATCTACAGAATAAAAACAAAAGTATTAAGCAGCAAGGGAAAATGTCCAAGTAACATATAAAGGTAAACCTATCAGAATCACACCAGACTTCTCAACAGAGACATGAAAGCCAGAAGGGCCTGGGTGGATATCATGCAACCACCAAGAGACCACAGATGTCAACCCAGACTAGTATACCCAGCAAAACTTTCAATCAACATAGATGGAGAAAACAAAATATTCCATGACATAACTAAATTTAAACAATATATATGCTGCAATATATGCTGTAACTCAGCCCAACAGAAGATACTGGAAGAAAAACTACAACTCAATGATCAACTGCATCCAAGAAAACACAGGATAAAGATCGCTTCACAACAAAATAGCAAAGGAAACCAAGCACACGAACACAAATCATCACCAACTTCACAATAAAGGGAACTAACAATCATTTGTCACTAATATCTATCAACGTGAATGGACTCTCCAATAAGACAAACACAATGGTTGTGGAAACAGGATCCAATATTCTGCTGCATTCATGAAACACACCTATGTAACAAAGATAGATACTACCTCAAAATAAAGGGCTAGAAAAAGGTTTTCCAAGCAAAACCACCCAAGAAGTAAGCCAGAGTAGCCATCCTAATATCAAATAAAAATAGACTTTCAACCAAAATAATCAAAAGAGATAGGAAAAGACACTTCATTCTCATTAAAGGAAAAATTCAGGATGAGGACATGACAATCTTGACCATTTACACACCAAACACAAGAGCTTCTGCACTTGTTAGAGAAAATTTATTAAAGCTTAAATCATCCTGTACCCCATTTTTAATTGGATAATTTGGTTTGTTGGTGTTTAATCTTTTGAAGTCTTTATATATTCTGGATATTTAGCCATCTGTCAGATGTAGGGTTGGTAAAAATCTTTTCCAAGTCTGTGGCTGTCATTTTGCTCTCTTGACTATGTCCTATGCTTTACAGAAGCTTTTGGGTTTCATGAGGTCCCATTCATTTATTTTTGATCTTAGAGCCTGTGCTGTTGTTGTTCTCTCCAGGAACTTGTCTCCTGTGTCAATGCATTCAAGGTTCTTCCCCACTTTTTCTTCTAACTGATTTAGTGCTTTTGGTTTTATGTTGAGGTCTTTGATCCACTTGCACTTTACTTTTGTGCAGGGTGTTAAATATGGATATATTTGCCTTATCTTGGTGAGCTATGATGGAAAATTATTTAAGTACAGAACTCTGAATTTACCAAGATAGGATAGATAGTAGAGTATTTCTTCCTATTACAAATGACCTAGACATTGTGAACGTAGTACTTACATGATAGTTTTCATATTTGTTTCATAATTGTTCTTATTTCATGTAGTTTATTAAAATAAGAGAAAGTCTTTAATTGGACTAAAAGGGGGAGATATTGGGGATGGTATTGTGCACTATGAATTCAGATCTTATTTTTGTGCTCCAAGATCTGGTTGCAGTCTGGAAGGGGGAATTTCCATTTCTATGAAGAAGCTCCTATATCATGTGTCAATGTTGTACAAACAATTCTCCTCAATTATCTCTGATTGGTTAATAAAGAGCTGAACAGCCAAAACAAACAAACAAAAGCTTAAATCTCAAATCAATTCCAACACATTAACTCTCTACTTAGTGACAACTGGGTCAGGGAGGAAATAAAGACATTGAAGACTTCCTAGAATTCAATGACAATGAAGGCACAACTTACTCAAACTTATGGTACACAATGAAAACAATGCTAAGAGGAAAGCTCATATATCACTAAGAGCCTTACTAAAGAAATTCAAAACATCTCATGCAAGCTACTTAATGGCACACATGAAAGCACTAGAGAAAAAAGAAGCAGCTACCTCCAAGAGGAATAGAACACTTATAAATAATCAAACTCAGGGCTGAAATCAATAAATTAGAAACAAAGAAAACAATTAAAAAAATCAATGAAAACAAGAGTTGGTTCTCTGAGAAAATCTACGAGATAGACAAACCCTTAGCCAAACTAACTAAAAGGCAGAGAGACACTATCCAAATCAACAAAGTCAGAAATGAAAAGAGAGATGTAAAGACAGACACTGAAGAAATCCAAAGAATCATTAGTACTACTTCAAAAGCATATGCACAGTAAAATTTGAAAATCTAAATGAAATGAACAATTTTCTTTTTTTTTTTTTTTTGTAAAGAAACGTGCTTTAATGGGGGTGGCTTACAGTTTCACAGGTTAGTCCATTATCATGGTGGGGAGTGTGGCAGCAGCCAGGCAGGCATAGCATTAGAGTGTGGCTTTTGGACTTGATATGGCTATTTGCACTCCTGGACTCATAGCTGTGGATACCTGCACAGAATCAAGCCAATCAAAGTGAACAATTTTCTTGATAGACTCCATTTACCTAAGTTGAATCAAGATGGAAATAATTTAAATAGCTTATATCCCCTGAGAAAATAGAAGCTGTCATCAAAAGTCTCCCATCCAATAAAACAAAAAAACAAAAACAAAAAGCTCAGGGGCCTTGGTTGGAGTATGAGTCTCTGGGAAGTTCCCTGTGTTCAAATTTTCTTGTTCTGTTGCTCTCCTTGTGGAGACCCTGTCCTCTCCAGCTCTTACTATTTCCCACTTCTTACATAAAATTCCATTCACTCTTCATGGAGATAACCTAGAACCCCTGCACAGAGGTTCAGTGTCCAAGTGGGTTACATAGTAATGGGAAGAGGGACTGCCTCTGACATAATCTGATTGGCCTGCTCTCTGATCACCTCCCCCTGAGGGGGGAGCAGCCTTACCAGGCCACAATAGAGGACAATGCAGCCACTTTTGATGTGAACTGATGGACTAAGATCAGAAAGGAGAGGAGAACCTCCCCTATCAGTGGACTTGGGGAGTGGCATACATGCAGAAAGGGGAGGGAGGGTGGGATCGGGAGGGGAGGAGGGAGGGGCTTATGGGGGGATACAAAATGAATAAAGTGTAATTAATAAAAAAAGGTTATAAAAAAAAAAGCTCAGGGACAGATGGTTTAAGCACAGAATTCAACCAGATCTTCAAAGTGGAGCTAGTTCCAATCCTCTTCCAACTATTTTACAAAATAGAAAAAGAAGGAGCATTATAAAATGAGACCACATTCAGGTTGATAACTAAACTGCACTAAGAATGAAAAAGAAAGAGAATTCCCGACCAATCTCTCTTATAAACATTGATGCTAAAACACTCAATAAAAAATACTAGCAAACTATCGCAGAAGCAGAAAGATGCACATGGTATATACTCACTCATAACCTAGAACCCCTGCACAGAGGTAGCCCATGGCAGGTTAATAATGTAGGATTAACCTACTAAAATCTGTACACCTAAAGAAACTAATCAAGAGGGAGGACTCTTGCTAAAATGCTCAATTCCTATACAGAAAGGCAAAGAGGCTGGACATCAGAATAAGGAGAAAAGAGGGAACAAGTCAGGAGCCTGACACAGAGGACCTCTGAAAAGCTCTGCCCTGAAGGCTATCAATGCAGATGCTGAGACATATGGGCAACCTTTGGGCAGAGTGCAGGGAATCTTATGAAAGAAGTGGAAAACAGTAAGATCTGGAAAGGACAGGAACTCCACAAAGAGAGCAACAGAACCAAAAATTCTGAGCACAGGGGTCTTTTCCTGAGACTGATACTCCAACCAAGGACTATGCATGGAGATAACCTAAGACCCCTGCACAGATGTAGCTCATGGCAGTTCAGTATCCAAGTGGGTTCCATTGTAATAGGAACAGGGACTGTCTCTGACATGAACTGATTGGCCTGCTCTTTAATTACCTCCCCCTGAGGGGGAAGCAGCATTACCAGGCCACAGAAGAAGACACTGCAGCCATTCCTGATGAGACCTAATTGACTAGGATCAGAAGGAAGGAAAAGAAGACCTCCCCTATCAGTGGACTTGGGGAGGGGCATGCATGCAGAGAGTGGAAGAAGGAAGGGATTGGGATGGGAGGAGGGAGGGAACCAGAGGGGGGATACAAAGGGAATAAAGTGTAATTAATAACGAAAAAATGTAAAAATTCAAAAAATACTAGCAAACTGAACCTAAAAATACATTAAAGATATCATCCACTATGACCAAGTAGGCCTCATCCCAGGCATGAATGGGTGGTTCAATATACAAAAAACAAAAAACAAAAAATCTCAATATAATCCACCATATAGACCAAAAGAAACACACACACACACAATCATCTCCTTAGATCCGGAAAAGGCATTTGACAAAATCCAACATTCATTCATGTTTAAAGTCATAGAGAGATCAGAGGTACTAGGAACATACCTAAACATAGTAAAAGCAATATACAGAAAGCCTATAGCCAACATCAAACTAAATGGAGAGAAACTTAAATGAATTCCACTGAAATCAGGGACAAGTCAAATCTGCCCACTCTCTCTGTATCTCTCCAACATAGTATTTGAAGTCCCAGCGAGAGCAATAAAAACACCAAAAGAGATCAAGGGATACAATTTGGAAAGGAAGAAGTCAAAGTATCACTATTCACAGATGATACGATAGTATGCATGAGTGACCAGAAAAATTCTACCAGAGAAATCCTACAGCTGATATTTTCAGCACTTTCAGCAAAGTGACTGGATACAAACTTAACTCAGAAAAAAAAAATTAGTAGCTCTCCTGTATACAAAAGACTGAGAAAGAATTTAGGGAAACATTACCCTTCAGAATAATCACAAATAACATGAACTACTTTGCTGTAACTCTAACCAAGCATGTGAAAGACTAGTATGAGAAAAACTTTAAGTCTGTGAAGAAAGCACTAAATCTGTCAGAAGAAAAGTGGGGAAGAGCCTTAAATGTGTTGGCACAGGAGACAACTTCCTGAACAGAATACCAACAGCTCAGGTCCTAAGATCAACAATCAATAAATGGGACCTCATGAAACTAAAAACCTTCTGTAAAGCAAAGGGCATGGTCAATAGAACAAAATGACAGCCTACAAACTGGGAAAAGATTTTGACTAACCCTATATTTGACAGAGAGTTAATATCTAGAATATATAAAGAACTCAGGAAATTAAACACCAACAAACCAAATAATCCAATTAAAATTGGGGTACTATGCTAACCAGTGAATTCTCAACAGAGAAATATTGAATGGCAGAGAACCACTTAAAGAAATGCTCAATGTCCTTAGTCAACCAGGAACTGCAAATCCAAATGACTCTGACAATCTGTCTCACACCCATCAGAAAGGCCTAAATAAAAAACTCAAGTGAAAACCCTTGCTGGAGAGGATGTGCAGAAAGGGGTACCCTCCTCCATTGCTGGTGGGAATGTTAATTTGTACAACCACTTTAGAAATCACTCTGGCTCTTTCTCAGAAAATTGGGAATATTGCTACATCAAGAGCCAGCTATACCACTCCTGGGAATATATCTGAAAGATGTTCAACCATACAACAGGACATTTGCTCAACTATGTTCATAGCAACTTTATTTGTAATAGCCAGAATCTAGATCAACCTCAAGGCCCTTCAACCAAGGAATGGATACAGAAATTATAGTACATTTACACAATGGAATACTAATCAGCTATTATAAACAAGAAATGATGAAATATGAAGGCAAATGGATGGAACGAGAAAAGAATGAGGTAACCCAGAAGCAGAAAGACAGACATGGTATATACTTACTTATAGGTGGATATAACATAACAGTACTAAAATCTACAGAACTAAAGAAGCTAAACAAGGAGTATCCCAGGAAAGATGCTTAATTCTCATTCAGAAGAGAAAACAGGATAGTCACTGGAAGTGGTAGAAGAGAAGGAACAGGACAGGAGCCTACCACAGAGGGCCTCAAGAAGACACCACCCAGCAGGGGATCAAAGCAGATGAAGAAACTCATAGTCAAACTTTGGACAGAGTGCAGTGGGTCTTAAGAAAAAAACGGGGATACAGAGGGCCTGGAGGGGACAACAACCCCACAAGCAGACCAAAAAGCCAAAAATGCTGGGCTCAGGGAGGACTAAAGAGACTGATGCATCAACCAAAGACTATGCATAGAAAGGACCTAGAATACCTGCTCTGATGTAGTCCATAAATTGTTCAGTGGAAAAGAGACAATCTCTGACATGAACTTGGCTGCCTGCTTTTTGATCACTTCTCCCAGGTGAGGCAACCTAGCCAGCCCACAGAGGAAGATGATCCAGGTGGTCCTGATGGGACCTGACATGGTAGGGTCAGACAATAGGGGAGGAGGACTTCCCCTATCAGTGGACTATGGGAAAAATGGGAGGAGATGAGAGAGGACGGGGGTTTCAGATGGGATACAAAGTGGATAAAATGTAAATAACAACAACAGTAGAGCCAACTAACAAGAGCTCAAAGGGGATTTCTGAGACTGAAGCATCAACCAAGGGCCATGAATGAACTGAACCTAGGGCCCCTACAAAGATGTAACTGATGGGCAGCTTAGACTTCAAGTCAGTACTCTAGTAAGGGAAGTGGGGTGCATGAGAAAGGGACCCACTTGCTAGTTCTTAGATCACTTGCCTTGATATGCCACCGGGGAAGAGGACAGGTTCAGTTCTTGTTCAACTTGTTGAGCTGGGTCAGATGGAAAAGGGAGCTCCTCTTTTTTGAGAAAGATAGTGGTACTGAGAGGGAAGGTAGGAAGAGGCTAAAAGGGTATAAAGTGATTAAAATAAATAAATGAGAAAAGAAGAAGTTAAGTTAAAGATGGCTCCTTAGTAAAAAGTGTCTTGTGAAAAAAAGAAAATTCCATGTTTATATGAATTTATATATAATTATTTCTACCCCATTTGTGTTTCTCAGGCTGTACCCATGACCCTTGATTACAGCTTCTTCACCACTGACATCTGTTTGTTTTTTCGTTTATAATCCACTAGGCCCACACAGTTACTGTAGCACATATAAGCATATTACAGATCCACCCTCTGGACCAGGGGAACCCACTGGTAGCCACATCCTCAAGAAAGGATGGTTCTCCCTATCCACAGCCAAAGCTGTCAGCAGCAGTGTATAAATTTGGTTTTTGATATAAAATATTATATTCAAAAATAGTAAATGGGAGGTTCCTGTTGATAGCAATGTATCATGTAAGTTTGTATACAGAAACCCAACCAACAAGGCACAAAAGGTGGATCTGTGATACAATGATACAGTAAACACAGTTCAAATTAGTGCACAATTAATGACCATCCTTTTTCAAAATTTGTTAAGAGCGTTAAGCAGCAGAGATCATTGTTCAAACTCTGTATCCATGAAACTGAATTCAAAGACGAGGGTTTACCCTTTAGCTTAAGAGCTTTGGAAATCTGCAAATAAAATTCTCAGAGATTTATAGACAGAAAAATAAAGTAATGTTTCAGCTCATTTATATTAGGGCAAAGCCTGGGCTAGTACTATTTAAAGGGCACCAATATATTTGCTGCAGATGACCTTTCTACCTTACATTCATTTCATTTTTTATGTTTTAAAAATATTTTCATTTGGCGGTCTTATGTGTTTTTCACAATTCAACTCAAATATCACCCTCCCCCCAAAAATATCTGCACAATATCTGCAGCAGCAAGTGTCTTGTCAGGTCCTATGTGCCGTGTTCTTGAAGCCATTAATTCTGGTTTATTCAACAACTTATCTTCCAGGTGTGACTAACTCATGACTTTCTGCCCTTGAGAATATCTGTGCATGTGGCCAACACCAAATTATAAACGTCAGACATCAGGCATATGTTTGTAGCCTTTGACAGCACGATTTTGTGGTTCTTGAGCGTGAACTAATAGATGATAGTTTTTCTTACTATCAAAACTTGGACCTGTAGGTACTAATAATGAGTCTGTAATCCAGTGAGTGTCCCCCTGTACAGTACTCAAGGTGCTTCCTAATGTGAAGAAATAGCAAATGAAGGATTGTTAGGGTTGTAGGTGAATAGATACATTTATATACATAAATGCATTTTAAACTCAAAGGTCTTTTACCATTTTTATACACAACTTAGCTTTAAAGTTTTAAAAAAAACTTGTGTTATTTAAAGAAACACAGGTTTTTGTTTTTATAAATCATAGGGAAGATAAATTAACACATATCTGTAAACATGTTCCAGAAAATATAACCATCACTAAAGGCTTTTTGAGCATCGGTAAATTTAATTTTAGGACAGGGATAATGTAAATGAAATATAAATTATAGATTGTACATGTAAGGACATTTGCTAATTACTGTGGGTGTTGTCAAATTAAGAACTATCATTAACACAGAACACTGTGAAAATACATTAAAAATGCATTGTCTCAAAAAATCAACACACACACACACACACATACACATACACACACACACACACACAGAAAAACAGAGACAGAGACAGAGAGAGGCAGAGAAAATTTGTCAAAGCAAAACAAGAAATAAGAAAAGTTCACCAGTAAAGTCAGCATGAGCTTAAAGGCTAGACTGTAATGAACAGTTGATAAAGCTTGATAAGGACCGAAAGCTTCAGTTGATTATGCGAATGGGGCTTAGTGTTTCCATTATTGGGCATTTTTTCCTCAGCTTTCTTCAGCAGATATTAAGCTTGTAAAGAACAAAAGATTTCAGGAACCAAGTCTTTAAAAGAAGCAATAATAGCATTTGGAAAATTTATTAAAATACAAAAGGATCAAAAGTCTTTAGAGAGCTAATCTGTGTGGTGATCTTGCATTCTCTTTGTACAACTAAATTGAGTCCATAGCATTAAAACTCAACCATGGGACTGTAATTACACAATGAGCTAGCCACCTGCAGTTCAGAGAGTGTGGACTGAAATGGGTCAGGTTGGAATGAAGTCAAAATACTTAAATGAGGAATCAAATCCTTCCGGGGCCCTGAGATTTGGCTGTTATTGTGGCTATGAACTGACTGACACTTGGGATAGCAAAAGTTTCAGGGCTCCAACACATTCGCACTTATGTTGTGTCTGTCTTGATAACCTTCAGAAATATCCTAACAGAAGAAGTGAACTTGACAGAGTACATTGAATCTATGAAGGCCAATGAACTATTTTTTCAGACTTTCATGCAAAAGGAGAATACGAAATCAAAGTCTCTAGTTACTTTCCACTGGGTCTGGTGACAACTCCAGTTCTCTGCATTTGAACCGAATCACGATGTCTAACATTAAAATTTTTTGAATTTTAAACTCATGAACTCTTAAAGTTTAGTGCATATCTATCATATTATCAATGCAAAGTTTCTACCATCTAGCAATGTCTTCCAGAAATTAGAGTTGTGAACATCATATAATGCATGATATTGTGTGAGAGGGAACAATCAGAAATACACTTGTATGGTACAAACTCCTGAGGTATTTCATGTATTTTCTCCTTAGCAGGTTTGGCAGATACTATTGTTAAGACATAAAGAATTATTTACTGAATAGAGAATATGTTTTGAGTAGCAGAGTAAAGAAGCCATCAATAAACAATGATTACATCAGTAAACCATTTTCAGAATTCAGAAGCCATCATCAAAAACTACACTCTTTACCTACTGTTTTGGATAGACTTCATTTCCAAATATCAGACATAAGCTTGTAGCTAGAGAAAAATATAGTTTGATAGTGTTTCAATGATGGAAACTATACCTTTTCATAAGTTCCAGATGCTGGTGCGAAAAACCTTAGTCTCTTGGTCAAATCCAATAATGTAATTCAAATGAAGGTTTGTTGTTTCTGCACTGACAATGTGAGGTTTTCAAGCACAGTAGCCAGTGAAAATGTCGGGACAGAAAGATTATTAGACCCTCTATGCACTCAGCTTGCTAGCCTTTTATGTAGGACACTGAGCATAGGGCTTCCTATAGTTTATCTGAGACATACAAACTCTTATTTGGTGTCAAGTAGTATATATGACAACATAAGTGATTACAATATAATTATGAATATTAGATAATATATGATATTGTGATAAAAGAAATGACCAGAAATAAATTTGCCTAGTACAAACTTACAAGCATTTCATGTGTTTTCTATTAGAAAAATTATTACAAGTAGCTTGGGAAAACTCAGTATCCCTGACTAAGCAGGGACTAACTCCTTGAAAAGCAAAGAAGTTTGCTCAGTAAACGTTTGTAGCAGCTTTATTTGTAATATCCAGAAGCTGGAAACAGCCCAGATGCCCTTCAGCTGAAGAATGGATGCAGAAGTTGTGGTACATCTACACAATGGAATATTACTCAGCAATGAAAAATAAGGAAATCATGAAATTTGCAGGTAAATGGTGGGACCTGGACAGGATCATCCGGAGTGAGCTCTCCAAGAAGCAGAAAGACACACACTCATATAGACATATAACATAAGATAAGAATTGTTCAGCAGTTAAGAGCAACTGCTGCTTTGCTGAACAACCAAGCACAGCTCCAAGTGCTCCAAGGGATATGACATCCTCTTCTGGACTCTGTAAGCATCTGCATTTCACATACACTTGACCCCCTCCACATACACATATGACAAAAATAATTTATTTTAAATTACAGGTCTAGCAAGGACAGTAGTCCACATTTATAATTTCAGCTCTCTGGAAAGGTGCATGCAGCAGAAATATGAATTCCAAATTCATGATTTGAACTCTCCAGGCCAATGGTAGGAACAAGACAAGATCATCCTGAGTGAGGTATCCTAGAAGCAGAAAGACACACATGATATATACTCACTTAAAAGTGGATATTAGACATATAATATAAGATAATCATACTAAAATCTGTACACCTAAAGAAGCTAAGCAAAAAGGAGGACCCTGGGTAAAATGCTCAATCCTCACTCAGAAAGGCAAGGGGGGATGGATATCAGAAGAGGGAGAAAACAAGGAACAGGACTGGAGCCTACCACAGAGAGACTCTGAAAGGCTCAATCCAGCAGGGAATTAGAGCAGATGCTGAGACACTTAGCCAAAATTTTGGACAGAGTGTAGGGAATCTTATGAAAGAAGTGGAAAATAGTAAGACCTGGGGAGGACAGGAGCTCCACAAGGAGAGCAACAGAACTAAAAATTCTGGGGACAGGGGTCCTTTCTGAGACAAATACTCCAACAAAGGACCATTCATGGAGATAACCTAGAACTCCTGCACAGATGTAGCTCATTGTAATTCAGTGTCCAAGTGGGTTCAATAGTAATGGTAACAGGGACTGTCCCTGACATGAACTGATTGGCCTGTTCTTTGATCACCTCCCCTTGAAGGGAGAGCAGCCTTACTAGGCCACAGAGGAAGACAATGCAGCCACTCCTGATGAGATCTGATAGACTAGGATCAGAAGGAAGGGGAGGAAGACCTCCCTATCAGTGGACTGGGGGAGGCACAGGGTTGGAGAAGGGAGAGGGAGGGTGGAGTTGGGAGAGTAGAAGGATGGGAGCTACAGGTGGGATACAAAGTGAATAAACTGTAATTAATAAAATAAAACTCATTATTAAAAAAATGTGGCTGAAGTTTCCCGATCCACTCAGGGAGTTCTGATTTAGCATGGTCAATTCCATGGAACATAACAAAATGTTGGAAAGGGTTTTATAAACTAATGTCTCATGGATACATCTGATACATACAGAATCACATAAAAATGTAGTAAAGAAAAATAAGAGAAGTTGTTGGCTGGGTGGTCATAGGGATAAAAGTTTGCAATGCACTAGTACCCCTTTAAAATGAAAGAAGAAATAAAAAAGGCAGGACCATTGATGTTCCATTAGAAATGAATGTAGGATGATCACTTACTTATTCAACAATATATTTACCTATTTTCTGCTATTGAACTTTTTTTATCCAGCTCTGAGGCCTTTGGGGCCTTCTGATTAGGTTTTCAAAACATTTATTAAAAACCTGGCTTCTATAACTTGGTGTCAAGGAGGTTTTAAGAAAAGTGGTTAACTTGATATTTAACCCTCATTTATAAAGCATAATTATAGTGCTGCCATAGTACTGGGTGTCTTAATTTACTCAGCTCTTCATTTATATATTTAAATAATCTTTCTATAAATCCTAAATAAGACACATACATAGATCAGATATATGTCAAGAACAGTATTGAACAAGTTTCAACTTAATTTTATTACAATAATCCAACAGAACAGAAATTATTTTTATCATCATTCAAGACTAGGAGCCAGACCTCAGGGGCTTTTCTTAGTTTGAATTGCAGAGCTTGTTCACAGAGTTTAACTTATCCACTGTTTTCTGAGAAAATCTCCTCTGGTGAGACTCAGAAATATTGTACAGTTATAAGAGGTAATTGAAAACAAATTCTAAGTGGGGAGATCACTCAGTAAGTGGACGGGTGAGCACATAGAGGACACACAGTTCATAATCCGCTAGGCTGCTTGTTTATCTTCCTTGTTATGTGACTTCATGGACAATCTTCACCTTCTACACATCAGCTTCCTCAACTATAAAATGGGGATAGTGACAGAACCTAACTCAAAGATTTTCTTTCAACATTAAATGGCTTTGGAGTTAATGTATAAAACATATAGAACACGGAGATATGGTAATATATATGTATATGTAAATATATATATATACATATATACATATACACATTATACATATAGTTCTCCTACACATTTTTTGTCTGACAGAAAACAGTAAAAAATGAAATAGCTTATACATGTCTGTTGATCCATAGCGAGCAAAACCAAAATTTGTACACCATGTTGGGATAGGGAGGTTTGTGTGTGGAGACTAGAAGGAGTGGAGGGAGGAGAGGAAATTGCAGTACGACCAGAGAAAAAACAAAAAAATTAATGGTTACTAAATGCTCAAAACTTCTCTCACTTCCATAAAAATGTATTTGAAAATTAATTTAATCTGTCCTCATGGATGGTTGTTTTTTTTTTCAAAAAGATTGCAAATTAATAAATTGTACAAAGATTCTATCTTTGAACACAGTTGAGTTAGTTTTTCTCTGTTGCCTTGCCTTTTTGGTAGGCAGATATAAGGTCTGGATCAGGCTGTTCTAATTGCCTGTTACAATAGGATAGAGAAGATGGTCAGCAGTACATCTCATTCAAAAGTTATTGCTGAGATAAGATGTGTTATCAGCAGCAGAAAAAGAGGATCTGGAACCTTAGGTGAATTGAAAACAATGAGGAGGACAGCTGTTTAGGGCTCAAGTCAATCTGAACATTATAGTTTGAGTTTAGAGGAATGGATACTGAGAATAGAAAATGGGTCCAAGAGAAATTGGCCTCTGATGTAGTGAGTATGATAAAGACTCAGCCCTCAGACATTCATAAGCTCATTTTTTTCTAACCACATTTGGGAACACACACAGAGGGCAGAGATCTTTGTAGGTGTGTGCAGAAAAAGTTTGTATTAAGAATAATTGTTACTGGGAGTGGAATTGCCACTGGTCAAGTTTTGATGCTCAAATAAATCACTCCTTATTGATGCTAATGCAAGCAATCATCATTAAACCCAGTGGGTCATAACAAACACAGGAGGAGTTTGTTGACAAGAATGTTTGAAACTCTGTTGGAGTGAGGGCCAGAGAGAAGGCAATGAGATATGAAGATTTCTAGTAATTATATACATGAATATATTTTTTTAATTTTATCTTTTTCTTATCAGTTACATTTTATTAACTCTGTATCCCAGCCGTGTCCTGCTCCCTCATTCCTTCCCAATCCCACCCTCTCTCCCTCATCTCCACCGTGCCCCTTTCCAAGTCCACTGTTGGGGTGGGACCTCCTCCCCATTCATCTGATCCTGTTTTATCAGGTATCTTCAGGACTGGCTGCAAAGCCCTCCTCTGTGGCCTAACAGGACTACTCCTCCCTTGGGGGGTGGGGAGGTCAAAGACCCTGCCATTGAGTTCCTGTTAGAAATAGTCCTTGTTCCCCTCACTATGAGAAACCAATTGGTTACTGAGCTACCACAGGCTACATCTGACCAGAGGTTCTAGGTTATATCCACACATGGTCCTTGGTTGAATGTCAGTCTCAGAAAAGACCCTGTGCCCAGATATATTTGGTACTTGTGGAGCTCCTATCCTTTCCCCATCATACTAACTCCCCTTCTTTCATATGATTCCCTCTACTCTGCCAAAGGTTTGGTCATGAGCTTTGAAAACACTGCTAGTTAGAGTCTTTCAGATGTGCTCAGTAGACTCCTGTCATACGTTCAATGCACATCCCATCTGTCTTTCTAAACAAGGATTGATCATCTTACCCCATGTCTGCTCTCTTGATTATCTTTTTAGGTGTATAGATTTCATTATGTTTATCATATCTTATAGGTCTACATGAGTGAGTATATACCGTGTGTATCTTTCTCCTTCTGGGACACCTCACTCAGAATGATCTTTTCTAGATCCCACAGTTTGCCTGCAAATTTCATGATTTCCTCCTTTTTGATTGCTGAGTAGTATTCCATTGTGTAATAATACCACAATTTCTGTACCCATTCCTCCATTGATGGACATCTGGGTTGTTTCCAAGTTCTGGCTATTACAAATAAAGCTGCTATAAACATGGTTGAGCACGTATCCCTTTTGTGTACTTGAGCAAAGTTTGGGTATATAGCTAGCAGTGGTATAGCTGGGTCTTGAGGAAGCACTATTCCTAATTGTCTGAGAAAGTGTCAGATAGATTTCCAGAGTGGTTGTACCAGTTTACATTCCCACCAGCAGTGGAGGAGGGTTCCCCTTTCTCCACAACCTCTCCAGCATGTGTTATCACTTGAGTTTTTGATCTTGGCCATTCTGATGGGTGTAAGGTGAAATCTCAGGGTCATTTTGATTTGCATTTCCCTAATGGCTAATGAGGTTGAGTATTTCTTTGTTTCTCTGCCATTCGATATTCCTCTGTTGAGAATTCTCTGTTTAGCTCTGTTCCCCATTTTTTAATTAGATTACTTGGTTTGCTGCTTTTCAGCTTCTTTAGTTCTTTGTATATACTGGATATTAGTCCTCTGTCAGATAAAAGGTTAGTGAAGATTCTTTCCCAATCTGTAGGCAGTCGTTTTGTTTTGATGATGGTGTCGTTTGATTTACAGAAGCTTTTCAGTTTCATGAGGTCCCATTTATTGATTGTTGCTCTTAGAGCCTGTGCTGTTGGTGTTCTGTTCAGGAAGTTGTCTCCTGTGCCAATGAGTTCTAGGCTGTTCCCCACTTTTTCTTCTAACAGATTTAGAGTATCTGGTTTTATGTTGAGGTCTTTGATCCACTTGGACTTTCACATGTATATTTTTGACAATTTGTTTTTAATTCTAAAATTAGAAATCTGTTCACAAAAATTATCTTTTATGTTTTGTTTTTTTCTTTTCTTTCTCTTTTGGTGTTCCAACCTGTGACCATGAGGATTGAACAGGAAAATTACACAGTAGATTCAATCCAGCTGAATGACTAAGAATAAGAAGGGTTTTAGACGCATCAGGGAACTATAGAGAGCTGCGTAATGCCGCGCCTTAAAGATGGTCCTGGTTTCCCTCTTTCTACCTTCCCGATGGTGAGTGCTCTCTGTCACAAACAACTCCATATTTGGCTAAGGCTGAGGATCTGGCTTGCTTCCGTGTATGTGGACCTATCTGCATTGCCCACGAGGCACGCTGGGGTTGGCTACCCAGAGACTATTTTAAGCTGTGGGCTGGCTTTCCCCAGGGTCAGAAGATTGTTCAAGGTTCCTGAATAAACTGCATTGAGAAGAACAAAAAAAAAAAAAAAAAAAAAAAAAAAAAAGTTCAGAAAGAAGGAGAGGAGGACCTCGCCTATCAGTGGGCTTGGGGAGAGGCATGCATGCAGAAAGGGGGGGAGGGTGGAATCGGGAGGGGAGGAGGGAGGGGCTTATGGGAGGATACAAAAGGAATAAAGTGTAATTAATAAAATTTAAATAAAAAATTAAAAAAAAAGAATAAGAAGGGTTATGTCCTAAACCAGAGACTCATATGTTACTTTCAAGGTGGGTGGAAACTAAGAGGGAATCAGTTTGGTAACTTGGTGGAAATGATTCGCAAACCTGCTTTCTGTTCCAAACAATGTTGAAAGCATAATAAACATGTATTTCTGCTCACAGTGCTACAAACTGAGGAACATTTCAAGTGACCTCATGTGTTATTTCCTGTTTCCCTCCTTATAGCACTTAGATATAGAATTTGATAGAACAAGATTACAGACAGTCTTAGTTACATTATGATTCTTATGGCAAAAAGTATGAGGATTCTGATGGTAAAATCAAACAACCAAAAATCCAAACCAAAACAGTCAGCAGCACCTGACTGTTTAATGCATTAGTTACTTTTTGTTGCAGGTGATATGACACCATGACCAAAGCAAGTTAAGGAAGTCTTTTGTCTTGTGGTGCCAGAGAGATTAAGTCCAATGTGGCAGGCTCTGTGATCAGGAAGCAGGCTGATCCCACTTTATCGGTACAGATGAAGCAGGGAAGCAGGCATGGTTTTCAGGGCACAAGCTGCCCTCCTGTAACAAGCTTCTTCCATTACAGTTCCATCTCTTAAAGCTCCCATAACCTTTCCAAACAGAAGCAGCAAGTGTGGATCAGAAGTATATATACATGAGCCTATGGGAGACAGACAGCATTCAAAATCACTGCAGTGTGCCTATCTGTCCATTCTTCTCCAGCAGGAAAAACACCTCCAAAATAAAGTTCCCACACTCCAATAAATTATTCCCCACTGGTGTTAATACAAGCAATCATCATTAAATTCAGCATGTCATAACAAACATGAAAGTTATAACTCATTTTACAAGATGGTTATGGAAGGATGCAGTCTGTGAAGCTACTAAGTGATGTTTGTCTCCTCGGATCACATGATCATACAAATTAATTATCCTCTGTGTGATAGTCTGGAGTGAGAGGTGCTCGCTAACATTTTCCTGGAGAAGGATATAAGATCTTCAGCATGAAAGTGAATTTAAACTGTAAACAATTGTCTTCTATTATGTTTCACTTGGTAAATGTTCATTCATCTTGTAAATCAATATACTGTGAAGAAGCTGTAGTATTTTTATTTTTTGATTCCAAATTTTTATGTTTAATGTTCTTTGTATTTTCATTGTAATTTCTTTTTTATTTTACATCACAGGAAATCCTAAAACCAATGTTTAAAGAAAACAGAACTTTTTATCAATACATGTATAGCAGGCAAATTCATCTTAGCCAGTTTTATCTGAAAAAAAAAATGTACTGAATGTTGTGGTCAGCTCTCCTCAAACACATTTTTCTATATTTTTGACTGTTAAAATATGTCCTTGGCTTTTGTTTTAATTCATTTAATCTTGGAATTCATCTTTAGTCTATTTAATTCTCTGCTCTAAATTTTCCTCTGTTCTCTAAGACAACATACAAAATAATTTTAGCTAACCATTCATGTGTTTAGCCATAATAGGTTCTGGATCTCTAAACAGTTTCTTTACAGCACACATGTATGGACTGGAGAGTAAAACTGGGGACTCTGCTGTTATGTGTTGTCTGTATTCTCAATCATCCACATCTCTCTATTTGTAAGAAATCTAGATGCTGGTACCATGAGTACAAAATCTCAGTAAAATCTGCTGCATTTTTCAGATTTGTTATAATTGCCAAGTACCAGTAAACCAGGCAAATAATTTCCCTAACCAGGTGGTGAATACAGTACATGTCATGTCACTGTGCTAAGACCGAGGCTGTATACATTCACGTGAGAAGTAATTGCTTATTTTGTGGAAGTATCTGTCAGTCTATCTTAAATATTACTTTTACTTTTAAGTGTGTGTGTGTGTGTGTGTGTGTGTGTAAGCAGGTGGCAGAAGACAGCCAGAGGAGGAGGACCCTGGGTTCCCCAGAGATGAACTGACAGACGATTGTCATCTGCTCAATGTGGGTGCTGCAAACTGAAGGTAGCTTCTCTGTATTTTCCCAGTGCTGTATTCATATTTTACTCCGAGACACTATTTATTACTAGAAATACAAAATTAAGGCAGCATAGGCTGCAGAGTAGAAAACATGTTATATTAGAGCTCAGAGGTATCAGAATCTGGGAAATTCTTCTTTAGAACATTAGATTTATGAACAAGCAAAGCCTGACTCTCTGGGCATGTATCAATGGATGTTTATTCAATAAACAGAGTAAAAAAAAAAAATAAAGAGGTGTGTGTGTGTGTGTGTTTGAGAGCAAAGGGCAGGCATGTGAGATACCCAGTGGATAGGGAAGTCTGTTTCCTCAACTCAGGGTTCCTGACTTACCGAAATGCACTGGGCGTGGAGCCTGTCCCCAGAACACTGGGTGTTGTCCTGTAGGAGAGAGCTGCCATGAGCACATGGCTCATCTTCTTTCTACACCTGCAGTAACAAGATCCTGTGTCTCTAAGAGTCTTCCGATTTCTTTCAGCATCTGTGCAACTGGGGCAGACATACTGCTTGGCTGAAAGGTGTGTGGGGGGGGGACTCCCAGCCCCTTCATATTCTTGCAAAGATTTTTTTTGAGAAAAAGAAATACGAATGAATTCATGACTTATTTGTAAGTTAAGACTTTCACAGGTCTGGCAAATCCCTGGTCATAGATAGCTTTAAGTTACTAGATGTGAGACCCGATTAAATCTCTAAGTGTAGGTATGTGGTGTATACTACGTTGGTATAAAGTATAATGAGCTATTTTCTAAGTGTGTCTATAATTAGGCACACATACATAAGCAAAGAAAAGTTAATTTCGATAAGGTGCTTGAGTTTTCTATGTTAGTTTATCCAAGTGTAACACATAATGACAAATTGCTTATTTTGTGCTCTAACATTTTGAGAGATGGTAATTTTTCAGTTGAAAATCCTCATTGTAAGTTAGATTTTTTTTTTCATATATTTATTTTCTGATGCGTTTTTGGCTTACGGTGCTATGTGTCATCTTGTGTCTGCAGAGTGTGTACACCTCGGCTCCTCAACGATGGTAGCTAGTACAGAAAAGGAGTGCCTGTTAAAGATTTAATCAGGGGAATGCTTATGTTCAATAAAAGTTATCAGAAGGCATTATCATAACGAGGAACTTCAGCAGTCCTCAAGTACAGCACCTTATGAATTATGCGGAGCTATTTTTGAACTACAATGCAGCACTAAATTAGGTTCCTCTTTCGTTAAAAAAATTTTAAAGCATAATCAGTTACTATTCTCTGCATGTTTCTAATCTACAATACTGCCTTGATTTTGTAAACCTACAGAAATCATGTCTTTTCTTTACTCCTTTTTTCCCCGTTTTAATGTCACCTTACGTCAGTTTCACTTTTTTTTCTTTTTTCTTTTCCTCCCTAAGGCTGACTTAAGAAACCAACTGGCACCCATAATGATTCCTTGAGGTAGAACCCCACAAATGCTATTGTCATTTCTCTCAAGATAGACTAGTCTCACAAACATGCTGCCTCCATTGAGTGAAAATAAAACGGGTAGAACAGAAAGAGAAGACTGTGTGAATCTTAAAATAACAACAGCCATATGACAGTTTCAGGCCTGTGTAGAGACAATTTGCATATATCCCATTAAGGCTGCCGGAGCTCCGCTTTCAGAATTTGATGTTGCCAGTCAATTTGCAGAGGTCAATAATATCTTTTTCTAAATGCACACTTTCTTATAATTGCCCCTCCATGACTGACAAGTGGCCCCTACAAAACGACAAGAAAGGCAAGTGTTTGTTGCAGAAAACTTCAATATAACGCATTTGGTAGACAGGAATATTCTAAAAAGTCTCTGTTATTTTTGGCCCATTAGCATCAAGTCAAGGTTTCAAATGATAAATTCAATTAGTGGGGAGGTTACTGAGTGATCTCAAGTAGGATGCATTAGCAGCGGGGTGGCTGCCTGGAGTTCATTAAACAGCAGTATCAACTCCATCACCTTTCAGTAACACAATCAATTTGCTGGTCTTCGAATAGTAGTGGTGGTCAGACTAAATTAGATTTAATGTACATTGACCAAGTGATTTACAGTATCTAGCTTTACAGTGTCTCAGAATGGACTGTGCATGCTTTTCAGGCATTCTGGCATTCCTGGAGTACAGACAGAAAGAAGTCACAAAAAAGGGCCAAATGAGGTGAGAAATCAAATCTTTTGTTTGCTTCTACATTTTTTTACAAGAGCTCTTTTCCTGAAGTATGCAAAAATGTCAGAATAATCAGAGTTCTGTGAACCCCATAGACACTACAGGCCTGAGTGCTGCCTTAGCAAATTGGTATTCCATTTGCATTCCCATCAAAATCTTTAAGGTTTGGATTGCTGAAGTCCTACTGACATGTGCTATGCAAGCAGCCCCATCACAACAGGCAGAATGCAGAACTGGAGCCTAATAAGCCAAACGTCGAGTTTCAAAGATGGGACAAGCAGACTAGTGGAAATTTATTGCATGTGCTTCAAAACGCGTCAACTTTCAACTATTCCTTTAATGTATGACACGAATAAAAAATAACGGTGCCTATAGTATCGGGATGGTGTCACATTTAGAGGTAAATTTCAGAGGTGTACACTTTCCCCCAGAGAGAGGCTGGCTATTTGCTTAAAGTTTGCCAATAACCAAAAAGCATGTCCTACATTTCTGCTTGAGCTCTGAATGTCTGTCTATTTGATGATTTGGGGAGAAATATTTAGAGGACACGTGTACATCCGTTCAATGTATTTATGCACAAAATCATCTTCAGGAAACAACAACAAACCCAAAACAAAACACCCTGTTCCCAACACGTCACTACACGGCAGCAACTAAAACTATAAGAATCAGAAAACCTATGAACTGTACAATGTCAGTAGCTAAGTACAGCACAGTGCTTCTCCAAAGGAAAATGTGCCGGTGTTTTACAGATAGATTTTTACAACCCCTGCTTTCCTGCTGTCCAGAATGACTGCTGTTCTTTAAAGCGGTGCTAGGGGGCGCCAAACCCTCGCAGCTGAAGCCTAGACAGACCTGAAAACTGTCTTTATCAGCCTCTTATCAGGTGAAAGGATACGCACGTGTACCCACTACCCACTTTGATAAGGTCCACGAAGGAAGAAATTTGAGTAGGAAGATTTCATTTTTTAAGTCGAACATGCTGACGTTGCAAATCTGTCAGGGTAAAACATGCACGTTCTGTATTTTTGTAACTACTAAAAGACATTTTCTTTAAATACGTCTTTAAAGTTTTCCACAAACTTAAGGGTGGTAATTTTAAAGAATAATTGACATTCCGGACAGTTAAGCATACCAATTAAGAACTGTTACATTATTGTTTCTATAAAGCCGTTAGTGTTCTGTGCCAATGTAGTATTATATTATAGAAAAGTATGGAATCCAGCTTTAGTATGTGATTTTCTGATCCTTTTTACACATTAAAAATATTTAATTCTTTTGTAATAATGAAAATTTGCTTTTGGAAATATTGGAAGTGAAATGATCGTATGTCGCGCTTTTGTCCTCTGCACAACCGTAATTTAGATTTTAATATTTACTTCATTATTTCCCTAATGCAGCTCTCTTTACCCTAATAGCTGAAGAAAGTTATTCAGTAAGGACCATTTTTGTAAGTAAAGAATTTTGTATGGCTCTAGAATTAATTAAGTACCTGAGACCATGCTTTTTCACTACGGTGTATTTGAAATTTCTAAAAAGCCTATACTGCCCAAGAGACTCTGAAGTCGAGCTTGAGGTTTCAGGCCTCCCTTCCCCCTGCTTTTCTTCGTGCAGAAGACTGGGGAGAAGGAAAGCATCTGCTGGTTTTTTAAAAAATAATTGCAGAACACCACGATAAACTGCAGGACTATATCGAGGGTGTGAGCACCAGTCCGTATTCAAAGAAAGCGCAATCCATTTTTCTCTAATAGGCAGGGTGTCAAGATGGCCTGTGGCCCCAGTAGATTCGGTTTCTGAAACCTAAGGAAACCATGCACATACTTACCTTGACCATCAGTAGGTTACGCAAGGCTGAAATGTGCAGGAAGGAGGTAGATGATCCCCGTCTGAGATGCAGACTGAGTACTTCCGGTTACTGATAATGCGCATCATTGCTTAGTCCCGAGGATGCTTCTCCATAACCAGGATTTCAGAGGTAACCATTTAATGGATTAAATCCGCAAACAGTGAAAGATAGTTTAGACGTAGCACTCCTTAGGCATCGAGTCCTTAAAAGAACAAAATAAAATAGGTGATGTTGTGATAGCTCAAGGTAAAATTCTACAGCCAGTAACCTCAATCAGGGGAATGACGTAATCATAGAAAGAGGCTAGACATGTACTGAGTGCAAGCATCAGCTCATCTTTAGATACTTAAGTGTTTTCAGACACATAACTGTAAGTGACACTTAACCTTAAATGTCCTCAGGTCTGGGTAGATGTGTTTGACTTCATTTAGAAAAAAAAAAAAAATCACTGTATGGGTCTTGAAATTATTGCATATGCAAGAAGAGAAATAAAACACGTTCACATAGCCATTCTGAACTGAAGCAATGGCTTGAAGTTATGTTTTCCTGGGTAGTATTGAAAATAAGCCTTAAAAAAAAAATCTCAAGTAAATTGACCTCTACGGAATCCAGGTCATCTGTGAACTTGTTTTTCTTAATTCTAAGGGCCCTTTTGAAAAATGAACAGTTCTGGGTCCTGTTGTTTGTGGATGGGAATGTGTATCAGTTGAACCCTCTGTGTGAAAGTGATTTAGGAGGTCAGAGAGGGGGCCCTTTCCCCTTTCCAGTCATGACAGCTAGTCACCCCCTGCCAGTCAGCATGTGATGGATGAGTTCGGGAACTGAACTCTGGCCCTCACAGGGGGAGTGTGCCCCTTTTTAGGAGACTCTCCAAAGACCCCACTGTGATTTTACATGAAGGGTTCTACAAGTAACTTGAAGTTTTGCCTTAGGTAATGACAATTTTCTCTTTAGTTTAAGTCAAAAGCAAAGTGTTTTATATTCCAAATAGCCACTCCTGGCATAAAATTACTATATGACTCAAATAATATTAACATTATGACCTAAAGTACTAATTGCCACCCAGTTGGTATCAGCATAATTGGGCATATTTACCTAATAAATTCAACTTATGTGTAGTGTTGAAAAATTCTTGCAGAACACAAAGCCAGTGGTGGTTAAAATAGTCTGTTATTTTTTACTGTAATTTGCTTTCTAGTAGATGTACAATCTCCATGTGTAATACCCTTTGAAAAGCATCAGGCATATACACAAAACAAAACTCGGGCAGAATTAGCATGTAATTAAGTGGTTAGAAATAACTAAATGTTTGATTATTTCACTGTCAAACCCATACTGTCCTCTGCTGCATTTTATTATGTTATAATGAAGCAAGCCAAATTAATAAATTTCCACGCCCCATATATTCCTTGGAGCACACAAAGATGCCTCCAAGTTAGTTTGTCAGTAAAGTAGATGTGTCTAATTCAAATAGACAAACGTAATAAATGGGAAAAATTCTAAAATATAAGCAAAAAGCTGTTAGGACGTATTCTCAGCACAATACACATGCGGAATCTGTCATTGTAAGTATTTTTTCCCAAGATATGAAGATCAAGTCTGTGAAGCTGACACCCTTAACTAAGGCGATTATGTGATATTTAATAGCAGGGCCAGCATTGTTTCTTATTGCACAGAATAGATCAGATATTAAATCCTTTCAGCACTATGTCTGGATGACCTGATTATGACAGATTTATTTTCCTTTTAAATTGTTTCTGAAGATAAATATAAGCCATTTGGGAAGAGACTTATTCTTTGCAAAATCAAAAATGCCAACTACATGGAAAGCCTTGCAGCTGAAATAAAAACTGTACTTAACTATTCAACGTTCAGTGAAGGGCATGCTAAGCTAAGAGCACACATAATCAGAAAACTTAGGATTTTGAACAAAGGAAATATTTATGAGGAAAGCAAGGTTAAGATACTGGAAATGTGCAAATCCTACAAATTAAATCTCGGGAATATCTCTCAAGAAGGGCTTGAATGATATGATGCGTTTTTCACATACATATTATGGTCTTTTCACATATCATTTATTATGTGTAGATTATTACTTAAGCATGAGATCAGTAGTTTAATATGATATTTCACTTGCAAATTAGGGACAACATGAAATGTTTTTTGACACGGTTCTTGTTGGTCATTCTCTATAACTGAGTCAGCTAAGTCATCTCTGTCATCCAGCAACATCTTCTCTCTTTTCTCTCCGCTAAAGGAATTTCGTAAGTTCTTTACCGATAATGAACTGTTTGTGCTATTTAATAAGGTTGTGATGATGATATTTTGTGCCGTATTTCTGTGCAGGACAGAGTCAGGTACGTCACAATGGGAGCAGGATGGCTCTGGGGCTGTACTGTTGTGTCAGTGTTGACACAGTGTGGATGTACCAGTTGAGAGCCCTGAGACTGGGAAAGCTTCCAGCTAAAGCTCTGTTAGAAGAATTCATTCTGTCCTCGAGGACTCAGGTTTCTGCTACTCTGAGCATCTCCTTCAACGAAATTTACAAAGCCATCTTCCCGTTAGTGTAGACTTTCTAAATTTCATATTAGTATTGGAACCACATGGCCTCATGCATATTCATTGGCCAACCCCTCTGTCTAGGTCCCTGTTTTAGGTTGATAGATAATCTTGGTATTCTCACATGATTAATTATTTTCCTATCACATTTACCTAACCTGTTTTAATGTTGTTAAGTTATCTTAAAATGGTGAAAGAATAAAATTTCAGTAAGGAAAAATTTTGATGTAGTAGAGAAAAAAAAAAAAGTTTACTTTCTGACTGTCCTGTTTTCATGCAGGAACTGGACTCTGGATTTAAGAAACTCTCTAACACCCTGACTTAGTCATATTTTTTTAAATATATTTTGATTTGCCACAATGAGGTAAAATTATTTTCAGTAAGTACTCGAAGATTTTTCTACCTGTTTCCCTGAAATAAATGATCTGAAAATGGAGATGACTACAACATGTATTCTCTGAATGTTTTACTCTTTAAAGATCATACAGAAATGACAAGTCTTTTCTTTCCTTTAAGAAAAGAGAGTATCTTATAGTGTTCTCCAAATATTATGAAGGTTATTATTGAATGGCACAGTGAAATTTGTTTCACTGAAGGAAACAAAACAAAAACAAAAACAAAAAAAACAAAACAACCAGGCAGTATGTAAATGAGTATAAATGTTTCTCTCCAATACACTCACTGAGCATTCCTTGGGCTTTGTCTAGGGTCAGTCAGACATCACAGTGATTACAAGTCTGTAGCCACCAGACCATGGGTCTGATGCCTTGCTTGCTCACCGACATTATGAGGTTCTTCAAAATGCAGCGTGTAGGTTCTTCACAGTGAGTGCAGTGTGCAACCCTCTCCCTTTTCATGTTGGGTTCTGCAAATTGCAGCCAGCGCTTGCTCCAAATTCCTTGGAATTTTTTTTTATAAGAGTTTGGTTCTTCTCTGCACAGAAACTAAGAAAATCACATTAACAGCATAACACTAGATTTTAAATGATGTATTTAGTAATTGAGTGTGATGGGCATTGTTTGAGACAGAAGGAGAAGTGGAGACACCGGACCATCCTGTTTTTTAGCTTCTTGAATTACTTTCTCACTCCGTTGAAATCATTAAGATGAAGTCTGACTGAAAGAAAGGCTTTAGGTTTTGACAGGTTCAAAACCAGTTTCTCTTACTGTTCAGGCTTCTGTGAGCCTGCTTTCCTCTGCTCTTGAAAAAAGCAGATACATTTAGAGAGCAGTGTCTACCTGCCTCCCCTTTGGCCTTGTTTATATGAAAAAAAAGTGTCTTTTCTGATTTTGAGGGCATGTGTTGGTGACTTTAATGCCATATTTTCAAAATCTAAAGTCACTGAAAAGGAGGGACCTCCATTTGAGAAAATGACTCTATAAAGTCAGGCCATAGTCAAGCTGTTAGTGCTTAGGTGGAGGGTCTTGTAGGAAAGCATGTTGAGCAAGCCATGGGAAAAAGCCAGCAAGAAGCATCCCTTCATGACTTCTGTATCAGTTCCTACTTCAAGGTTCCTGCCCATTTGAGGTCCTGTCCTGACTTCTGTCAGTGATGAACAGTGATATGGAATCATAAGCCCAAAGAATAAACCCTTTCTTCTCCAAATTGCTTTGGTTATGGTGTTTCATAAAGGCAATATAGCCCTAACTAAGACAGGGCGGGACACACTCTTTACAGCTTGCTGAGAAGACGAACGTTTTAGGTAAAATGCCACTAAAAATGTTGAATTGTTTGTTTTAATTGTGGCATTTTGGTTTCTTACACAATATTTCCCTAGTATTTTTCATAGGTAAAATAAAAATAATATTAGTTGTGGTACAGATGCTTCCTCCACTGTGCTTATGAATTAGGATAATGTACATGAAATGTTTATCAGTTTCCTAGTGTTAAGTTTTCAATACATTTCATTTTCCTCTTCTAATCATCAGACATATGCACAATTTTATTAAACGTGCATATATTTATCACCTAAAATGACTGTAAAGTAAACAAATCTCAAAAACCTTACATAAACTATTTTTATCAATCAGATTATTTTACTGCCAACATTACACAAGGCATTCTCTCTTGTATTATCCACACATATTAGAAGACCTTTGAATAAACTGTATTTTATAGTAACTGTTTTACATGAACAGAACTTTTCCTAGCAGTGTTTTTTTTTTCTTTTCTAAAGCAATACATTTTCTTTTTTTCATTTTTCAAGTTAAAACATATAAAATGGAGCTAAAAGATGAAAAATATACTTAATGGTTTTGATATTCATAGCTTGAAACTAAAGATAGTTCTAGCTTTCATACATTAAATCAATCTGGTGGTTATTTCTCAGAATCGTAAAAATACCATTTCATAAATTCTACTTTATATCACAAAGAACTGGTAATATTTTCCTACCAAAGTAAGATTTACATCTACTCTTCTGAAAAGTGAACACAGAAAACAATACAGGAGAAGAGAGGCCGGGCAGAAATTCATGGGCAGAAGCTACATGAATTTTCTTTGGTCCCCAAAAGGAGAAACGTTAACAAAGAACCATGCAATATCAATGAACTCTTAATGAAGTCCGTTTCCCAACAGTTAGAGAGACGGACACTAGGAGACACAGCAATCCATCAGCAGGCTTATTAAATATTAACACTTTTCTCACTTTCTTCATTAGAGCTTCTGCAACGTAACTAAGAATGTGACTGTGCCAAAGACTGGAACTCTTTTAACCACTATGACAGGCCGACATGGTTGAGCTTTAATTAGAAAATATGATCTTCATCTCAGAAATACGGGGACTGTCACTGGGAGAATGTCCAACAGAGTGACTCTCATAGTGTTGTTGCTCTTCCTTCCTATGCAACTGCGTGCGTGCGTGTACGCGCGCACACACACACACACACACACGCGCGCACACACACACACACACACACACACACACACACACACACCTTCTTTCCGAACAACTATAATTAAAAAATTAACATTCGGAAGACAGTAGAAATAGCAAATTAAAGTCTCAAAGCAATCTTTGGGAGTGTTTCTATGCTCCGAGGATGTCTGATAACATGGCTGTCCTGGCGCAGTTGTAAGGTTTACCTGACTTAACGACTGGACCTTTTAAGTGAGTAGAGTGCCCAGTCTGGGCCACAGCTTTGTGATACTTTTGAACATGGAATTCTGGATGGTTTTCAAATTTTTAGTGGGTCCTTGTGATGTTCAATATTGACTGTCACCTGGGCAGGTTTTGCCCTCATCTAAAAGACAAACTGGTGGTGTGTGTATGTGAGGGACTGAGGGGGGAATATGTACACTAACTGTGGGTAGTGCCATTTCCTGAGCTGTTCTTCGCCTTAATAAGGAGAAAGGGAGATGAGCACTGACATCATTTCTCTCTGCTGCCTGACTTGGATGCGAGTTGGCCAGCTGCCTGATGTTTCTGCCTCCATGTTCCCCCCCCCCCCCCCATCATGGACTCACTGGGAACAGCTACACCCTTTCTTCCCCAAGTTGCTTTTGTAAGTTTTTTTTTTTTTGTCACAGGCCTGAGAAAAAAATAATTAATATACAATGACTTGTATGGTAATTTTATTGTCAAATGGTTACATGCATACTTTAATCAAACAAATCTCTCAAAATATATAATTTTCCCGTGTTTCTGGAATACCAGCTTAGATGTTCAAATAGAGGTCTTTGCTCACTTGTCCTTACTTTTCACAGCAAAATTAAAAATTACCACTCACTGAAGACCTCTTGCCTCCCGTCTCATCCCAGTGTGGGCTGAAGACTGGGGTTTAATAAATATACACATAAAACACTTGGGCTGAAGCAGATAGTTCTTAGAAAAACAAAACAAAACAGAGCCGAGATAAAAACCAAACACACAAAAAACCCTTCCCCTACCAAAGGAGCTTTCAAATGATTGTTGTCATATTGGTGCCTCAGTGCTCAAAGATCAGGACAAGGTTTCTAGAGAAGTTTTCATAGTGTGCTGAAAGTTCTCCTTGTTACATGCCCCTCTGTGATGAAAAGTAGCTCACTGCACAGACTGTGAACATATGACCTGTGCTTTCTCCTCTGCTGTTTTGATTCATTCATTTTCTTTCCATTCAATTGTCTTTTACATTTATGAAGGTCCCAACGACCTTAAACCGTGTACTTGTTGCCAACAGGGCCTATGCTTAATGTGGATTCAACAAATGAATCTTTGAAACAATGCTTGATTTTAAAGATTCAGAAACCAGTGTAGAAACACAGTAAATTTCCTTCCTGGAAGAATTCTAGATGTACTTCCCCCAGGCTCCTGGGTAAAGTTTAATCTTCTGAATTTTCACTCAATTACTTGAGCAGAAAGATTATAGTGACATTTAACCCTGACTTCTTTTTTCAAAATTTTATTAGAAGATCTGAGATTATATAATAACTACTAATGAAAGAAGAGGAAAATATTGAACTAGAAACAAATTCAAAAGAAAATAGTTAAAGCTCCAAAAGGACCAAGTATATCTGGGCACAGGGGTCTTTTCTGAGACTGTTTCTCCAACCAAGGACCATGCATGGATATAACCTAGAACCCCTGCTCAGATGTAGCCCATGGAAGCTCAGTATCCAAGTGGATACCCTAGTAAGGGGAACAGGGACTGTTTCTGATATGAACTCAATGGCTGGCTATTTGACCCCCCTGCTGAGGGAGGAGCAGCCTTGCTAGGCCACAGAGGAGGACATTGCAGCAAGTCCTGAAGAGACCTGATAAGCTACGGTCAGATGGAAGAGGAGGAACACCTTCCCTACAGTGGACTTAGAGAAGAGGAGGGAGGAGATGTGGGAGGGAGGGGGCTACAACTGGGATACAAAGTTAATAAACTGTAAATAATATAAAATATAAAAAAGAAAAAGAAATTAGTTAATTGTGTAAAGCTGTACAAACACAGGGCAACAGGGAACACACAACACCCATTTCCCAGAGCATCACTATGAAGAATGGGAAACAGGACTGAAAATTAACTGGAGAAACAGTCCTGATACATCTTAATACAGGCTTCCAAATCTCTCACAAATGATCAGATTCTTGTACAATCTATCATGACTGTTCAGGTTTTATGAACAGCATAAATTCCAGAAACTTAACAGGAAAATAGCACACAGGAAAGTTCTGACAGGCATGCAGGCAGGGTGGTGTGCCTTATGTATGTGATTTGTTATGTCTTCTTAAAGAATGGACCCACCTTAGACTATGAACATCTTCCTTCCTTAGAACATGTCTCTGTGATTACCAAAACATGGATGACTTCACAAGAAGATGGAAACCCTCTGTGCCTCCTCTGACAGCCAAACTTAGAATTATTTATATAATTGTACTATTGATGATTAAAAGCCATGTCCTTTCCTCCAGTGACAGGGATCAGTTACAAATATTCTTATTTGAAGTAACATACCATGCTAATGGTACAAGAAAATGGAAATGAATGATGGCATTACTTTTTGAGATCAAATTTGATACCAATAGTTTAAAAGATTTAAAAGGTGATATTTTAGGTGGAGAGTAACTTGAAAGAGAAATAGAACCAGAAAAAAAAAAAAAAAAGGAGGGTAAATGAAGGGTGCACAAAACATTAAACCTTTTGGAGTTCTTTCTATGATCAAGGACAGATCTGTAAATGAAGTGACTGAGAAGTGACTTTCTATTCAGAGATGTGAAAATCACAACATGGCAACTGAAGAGAAGCATTCTACCATGAAGAAGGAAGCTATGTCAGAGTGATCCTGGTGTCAAAGCATATATATTTTAATGTATAAAGGCATGTTTATTGGGGGCACACAGAGAGGGAAAGAAGAAACAGAGAGACAGAGAGACAGACAGAGACATACACAGAAAGAGAAAGAGACAGAGGAGAGAGTTATATAGTGAAGAACCGCTGGGGAAGAGGAAGCCCAGCCCCTGGGCTGGAAAGTTCAGCATATAGGGCAGGCATGCCAGCTATGCCCTGTAACAGTTAGCGAGGGTGGGATGCTGGGAGAATCCAGAGGCTAGGTCTGCTTTGATTTTTTTTTTTTAAATTATACTTTATTTACTTTGTATCCCTCCTCTAGTTCCCTCCCTCCTCCCCTCCCAATCCTTCCTTTCCTCCCCCTTCTCCGCACACTCCCCTCCCCAAGTCCACTGGTAGGGGAGGGTTTCTTTTTCTTCCTTCTGATCCTAGTCTGTTAGGTCTCATCAGGAGTGGCTGCATTGTCTTCTTCTGTGGCCTGGTAAGGCTGAGATTTCTCAGAGATGGTGGCGTCAAGAGAACAATCTCAGCTTTTGAAGAATGAAACCAAAGTTAAGCACCCGCCCCCCCAAACATCACAGGTGATTCCAGTAACACTTTATGATGCTTTATTGTGAGTGACATGAAAGTTGACATTTTGTAGGTACTCATTTAAAAATAACACCAATTCAAATTAATGTACAATCTTCTAAACTCAGCTGGAAACAAAACCATGATACAAAATTTAGTACTTTTTGGTGCTTTCCATGTATGGTCTACATAGTTGAATATTTGTAAAAATTTATTTACTTATTAATTTGTGTGAATTCGCTTGTCAGATTGAGTTTATGTCGACCATGTGGTTGCAGCAGCTAAGGAAGGAGGAAGAGGGTGTTTGGTTCTGAGGATTTTATTTCTGAGTGGTTGTGGGTTGACATGTGGGCTGAGATTGTGTCCTCTGCAAGAGCAGTAAGTTTCTTAGCCACTGAGCCATCTTTCTAGCCTTCATATTTGAATATTTTAAATTCTTTTAAAATAAGTATGTAGAAAATACAATATCTTCAATGTGGCATTACATTTGAACAAATTAGATTTCAGAATTAAGATACAATGAACTGTTTTGTTTCTAATAAATATATATTCTGAAATATACAGAAGGGGAAACATCTTTAAGTACTTTAAAATAAATTCAGAAGAATGGAAGGTTCTTATGTTGTGGCATTTATACTCTGACTTCTGTCACTCATGAATAGAGTTCTCATTTATTTTATGCACACATATTTAATACATATTTTAATTGATTTTTTCAAGTGCCCACTTTCCCTCAATGGAACATGTATGTGAATTGAAAAATCAGGCTAATATTTGCTTCCTTATGTATCTTATTCAAAATATTAATGTTATGGCTAATGTTGTAATTTTGTTGTATTACTAGAACGTTAAATATTTAAAAAGAAATACAAAAGAGCATAGATATAATGATAGTGAGTAAATAATTTTGGTATCTTAAAAAACAACTGCATACATAGCTAAAACATTATTAATTTGTTATCCTCCCAAAGTAAGAAATTGACTGCATACAAAGACAGAAGGAAAGTTCTTGATACTGATGTTGTGTTTAATGCTTCCTCTGAACGCATCGTCACCCTTGCTAAGTACATTAGTGAATTTAAGCTGATTTCACATAGAATGGCACCTTTCAGGGCCATGTACCTTTGCCTATACCAATTGTTGTATATCAGCATGTTTTCCTGCACCATGTTCTCTCTCTCTCTCTCTAATCTGCAGCGTATATCATCTCTGGCATTGCCATTCTCATGGACCACTCTCTACTTGCAGAATCTTTCTGTCTCTGGATTCCTGACTACAATATGAGGCTTCCTCCTAAAGAGCCTTAGAAAAGTTTATTTTCCTTTGTCCTGTCAACAGTGATATTTCAGTAAACTTGTCTCTCATGTTTTCCTCTTCTTTCTTTGTGTGTGTAATTGATGGGCAATCTTAGCACTATAGGAGAGCTCCAAGTTATGGGACATAATTTATGGCTTTTAAACTTCTATGTCCATTCTGCCATTCTCTTAAATGCAAAATTGTATTTCTGACTATCAGTACAAGAATTCAATTTGATGTCTGTAACCCAAGTTAAGTCAGTAAATTGAATAGTTTATTTTTATATCCATGCTAAAGCCCCTAACCAATGAGTCTATATCTCAATTTTTTATTAATTATTTTTTTATTAATTACAGTTTATTCACTTTGTGTCCCAGCTGTAGCTCCCTCCTTGGCTCCCTCCCAATTCTCATCTTCTCTCCTTCTTCTTCTCTTATGCCCCTTGGCCAGTCCACTGATAGGGGAGGTCCTCCTCCCCTTCCATCTGACCCTAGCCTATCAGGTCTCATCAGGACTGGCTGCATTGTCTTCCTCTGTGGCCTGGTAAGGCTGCACCCTTATCAGGGGGAGGTGATCAAAGAGCCAGTCCTTAAGTTCATGTCAGAGCCAGTTCCCTGTTCCCATTACTAGGGAACCCACTTGGACACTGAGCTGCCATGGGCTACATCTGTGCAGGGGTTATAGGTTGTCTCTACACATGGTCCTTGTTTGGAGCATCAGTCTCTGAAAAGATGCCTGGGCCCAGATAGTTTCGGTTTTGTTGATCTCTTTTTGGAGCTCTTGTTCCCTCCAGGTCTTTCTCTCTCCCCCTTCATTCATAAGATTCCCTGCACTCTGCTCAGTGTTAGGCTACAAGTCTTAGCAACTGCTTTGATACCCTGCTGGGTAGAGTCAGAGTCCCTCTGTGGTAGGTTCCTGTCCTGATCCCTGTTTTCTCCCTCTTATGATATTCATCCTGTTTGTCTTTCAGAATGAAGATTGAACATCTTACCAAGGGTCCTCCTTCTTGCTTAACATCTTTAGGTGTATAGATTTAAGAATGATTATCCTATGTTATATGTCTAATATCCACTTATAAGTGAGTATATACCACGTGTGTCTTTCTGCTTCTAGGATACCTCACTCAGGATGATCTTTACTTGTTCCCACCATTTGCCTGCAAATTTCATGATTTCCTTGTTTTTAATTGGTGCGTAGTATTCCATTGTGTAAATGTACCACAATTTCTGTATCTATTCCTCAGCTGAGGGACATCTGGGCTATTTCTAGCTGTCTATTACAAACAAAGCTGCTATGAACATGGTTGAGCAAATGTCCTTGTCGCATACTTGAGCATTTTTTGGATACATGCCTAGGAGTGGAATGTCTGGATCTTGAGGTAGCACTATTCTTAATTTTCTGAGAAAATGCCAGATTGATTTCCAAAGGGGTTGTCCAAGTTTACATTCCCACCAACAGTGGAGGAGGGTTTCCCTTTCTCCACATCCTCTCCAGCATGTGTTCTCACTTGAGTTTCGATCTTAGCCATTCTGATGGGAGTAAGGTGAAATCTCAGGGTTGTTTTGATTTGCATTTCCCTGATAGCTAAGAATGTTAAACATTTCTTTAAGTGTTTCTCTGCCATTCAATAATTCTATATTGAAAATTCCCTGTTTAGCTCTGTACCCCGTTTTTTAAATTGGATTGTTTTATTTCTTGCTGTTTAACTTCTTGAGTTCTTTATATATTCTGTATATTAGCCCTCTGTCAGAAATAGGGTTGGTGAAGATATTTTCCCAATCTGTAGGCAGTCGTTTTGTTCTGATGACAAGTGTTCTTTCCTTTACAGAAGCTTTTTAGTTTCATGAGGTCCCATTTATTGAGTGTTGATCTTAGAGCCTGTTCTGTTGGTGTTCTGTTCAGGATGTTGTCTCTTGTGCCGATGAGTTCAAGGCTCTTCCCTACTTTTTCTTCTAAAAGGTTTAGTGTGCTTGGTCTTATGTTGAGGTCTTTGATCCACTTTGACTTTAGTTTTGTGCAGGGTGATTAATATGGATCTACTTGCATTTTTCTACATGTCTATATCCAGTTAGTCCAGCACCATTTGTTGAAGATGCTATCTTTTTTTTTCCATGGTATCGTTTTGGCATCTTTGTCAAAAATCAAGTGTCCATAAGTGCGGGGTTTATTTCAGGGTCTTCTATTTGATTCAATTGATCCACCAGCTGGTTTCTATTCCGGGACCATGCAGTCTTTATTACTGTTGCTCTGTAGTACAGCTTGAGATTAGGCATGGAATATCTCCATTTTTAAAAATAACGTTGGGAGTTTTTCTTTTTGTTTTATTAATCCCCACCCCAAGTTTCTTTCTTTCTTTTTTTTTTTTTTTCAATGCAGTTTATTCAGAAACCTTGAACAATCCTCGGACCCTGGGGAAAGCCAGCCCACAGCTTAGATAGCCTCTGGGTAGCCAACCCAGGCGTGCCACGTGGGCAATGCAGATAGATCCACATACATGGAAGCAAGCCAGATCCTCAGCCTTAGCCAAATGTGGAATTGTTCGTGACAGAGAGCACTCACCATCGGGAAGGTGGAAGGCGGAAACCAGCTCCATCTTTAAGGCATAGCATTCCGCAGCTCTCTACAGTTCCCCCTTTTTGTTTTAGACGCATCAGGCAAGAGTAGAGGTCTGATCTCTGATATTAGAAATAAATTGGGACTTTGTACCGATGTTCGTTTAGGTGTCATCCACCCAAAGAGCATCAGACCCGTCCAATACCTTTTTCTCAGAGGCGGGACCTGGGGCATCAACCCTCATGCAACCAGACATGCTCTTCTCTGGGTCCAAAGCGGCTGACCCTGAGTGCAGTGCTTAGCCTCGCATCCTGAGCGTAACATTTTAGCTTTTTATGGTATCCAACCATGCTTGGGGAGAATGTCCTGCTTCAATGGCTGTAAAGGCCTGAATGATCAAGGCTGCATCACACTGGGCCCATTGATGCCCCTCACGCTATGACTCTCTTCAGACAGAAAAGGGATCTTGGAACTACAGCCACCATTGTTACTACCATCTCATTGGCGGTTGTTGGAGCTACCACCGGGGCATTAGCCATGAGTCATACTGGGCAGACTGCTCAGACCCTGAACAATCATTTAGCCAATGTAGCTCATGCCTTAGTTGTACATAAAGGAATTAATGCTCAACTAAAAGGAAGCTTGATGGTGTTCAAATCAGAGGATTGACCTCGTGCAGGAGCAAATTGATACCCTATGGCAAATCGCTCAACTTGGCTGTCAATGAAAATATGCTGGACTTTGAGTCACTAGCATTTAACATGAGAATTTTTCCTGTGCTGCAAATCTGTCTAAACAATTGTCGAGCTATATTTTAGGTAATTGGACTGGAGAATTCGATACTACGATGGAGCAGCTGAGAGTGGCCATTGTCACAGTAAATTCTACCAGAGTGGACGCAGGACTAGCCACAGGATTATCATCATGGATTGCTGCAGCCATGGAATCATCTGAAAGAATGGGCGGGCATGGGAGCGTTAGCAGGCCTTCTGGTATTGGTCTCCTTGGTTTGCCTGTGGTATATATGCAAGATTAGAGTCCCACCCCAAGTTTCTACACAACAGTCTTCTTTACTCCTCTCATTTGAGAGATTTGGTTTTGTCATCCAATTCCACAGTGTCTTTCTTGGGCAATCCTCATGGGTCCTGTGTTTTTCCTATCTCACCATGATTATCTTACTTTTTTATTGCATCAGATGTTTATTAATGACGGTGTCTTTGTAAAATATCTTGACCATGTCATTTTTTTGAAATGTTTTTTTGTATATGTTTACGCACAAGGTACAAGTTAATGAAATGTTCTCAACACAGCTTTCCTACCCTGAAGTTCCCATTATCTTAGCATGAAGGCTTTCAAAGTCTACAACCTTTCCCTGCAATGCTAATTTATTTCTGTAAGCTTTTTAAATGTCCTTCAATTCACCTTCAACATTTCTATTTCCCTTCTGAGAAACACCAATCTGTCCTTTACATTTTCCCTTGAATGATGTCCTATGAAATTCCCTGTATTAGATAATTGTAATCACTGTGACATCATGCTTGACAAAGGTAACACAGAGAAGGGCTTATTGCTGGAGCACAGTTTTAACATTTAGCCTGTCATGGCAGAGAATTCACAGCAGACTGGGGAGACAGCTGATCACATTTCATCCATGGTTGGAACACAGAGCGTCCAGTGCTGGTGTTCACTTTAACTTCTCCTTTTGACCCAGCTTTGGAACCAAGAGAGTGAACTTTCCTTCATTAAACCTGTCTGGTAATACCCTTGTAGACACCTAGAGAGTTGAATCTCCACGTTGATTTAATAATCCAGTCCCATGAAGATTAACTGTCAACTGTTATGCTTCTTTTTTTAATTTTTTATTTAACTTTTATTAATCACACTTTGTTCATTTTGTATCCCCCCATAAGCCCCTCCCTCCTTCCCTCCCGATCCCACCCTCCCTCCCCTTTCTGCATGCATGCCTCTCCCCAAGTCCACTGATAGGGGAGGTCCTCCTCTCCTTCTTTCTGATCTTAGTCTGTCAGTTCTCATCAGAGTGGCTGCATTGGCCTGGTAAGGCTGCTCCCCCCTCAGGGTGAGGTGATCAAAGAGCAGGCCAATAAGATTATGTCAGAGGCAGTCCCTCTTCCCATTACTATGTAACCCACTTGGACACTGAACTGCCATGTGCTATGCTTCTTATGCGATGCTGTATTTTCCTCTCCCTAATTTTACAGGACACTTTCCTCAGTGACATATTTACTGGCAGTACTGCAATGACCTAGTGACTTACTAAAAATTTGTACTTAGCCATATTTGTTTCTCTATTACATGACATTTAGTGGCTTTGCTAAGAGCCTGTCACATATGACTAAGTTGAGATTTGAATCCTGATCTTCTGACTCTGTCATTTAAAGCTGAGTCCTTCAAAACATGTTGCTGGCTCTGTCAGGGTCTCTTCTGCTTGCCTCACACTCTCACTTGTGCAGTATTTCTCACTATCACTATGCATGTTATCTAATCATGAGAGATTGCCATTCAGTTCTTCATGGTTATTCCAGGTCTCCATTGCGATGGTGATATCCTGAAAAGGAAAGGATATCATAACTGTTAAATAGTTCATTTTGTTTGATTGCTTAGTGCTGTGGAGGTCAAATAAATGCTTTGTACATACCAAGCATGACTTTCCCACTGTTCTAAACCTCAACATCTGCTTTTGTGTTTCTTCATAGACGTGCTTGAGGGACTTCCTAACCAATGTCTATTTAGCTATTCATTCATTCCCTGACAGTGCTGAGGATGAAACTCAAGGTATTATAAATGTTTAGTAAGCACTAGACTGCTGAGCTCCATCTGTACCACCTTAATCATTCTTCATTACAGAGACAATTAGAACTAATTCATTCTCTGCATTCATGGTTTTAGTGTACAGGAGCAAAAGTTTTGGACCTATTTTTAGCCTTCCCATGTGTCATGTAGACTAGTTATTTGAAACATACATAGTGTCAAAGGGAATTTACTACATAAAAATCTCCTCTCCCTCTCACTGTCCCTCTTGCTCCATCTCTCTCTTGAGATAGATAGATAGATAGATAGATAGATAGATAGATAGATAGATAGATAGAAAGATACTTGTACCAGTTGTATCTCTTCTTCAACAATACAAGTCTCACAGGTACCAGGTGGTGCATAGATGCACCTAACACTGTCATTGGCCTAGAACTTCCTTATTATATGTTTTGTCATCCATGATTGAATGTGAAGTGTTGTCCACAGACTCAAGTATATGAACTCTTGGTCTCCAGTTGGTGTCTTTGTTTTTTAAGTATTTTAGACATTATTAATAGTTATAATTAATAGCTCAAAGTTATTGTATGACATTACATATTACCTATTTATGTTCTTATTCAGTACTCACAAAATTCTCACAGACATGCATCTTTTATTATTGAAAAATTTATTTTTCCTCCTAATTATTTTTAGTGTGTATGTGTGTGTGTTTGTGTGCATGTGCTTGTTTAAAAGTGGAAGGATGCTCTGGTGATGCCACATGCCTAGAGGTTAGAGTAATATTTTGTGGAGTCAGTTCTTTCCTTCCTTCTTTTCAGGTAATCTGAGAATCAAGCTCAGGTTGTCAAGGTTGGGTGGAAAGCACTTATCAATAGATCCTATGGCACAGGATCATCTCTGTAGGCTAGAAACACACATTCTAACATTGCTTTATGAATAGAGAGGAACTTTTAGGATGACTTTTTTCCTGATGCTCAACACCCTATTTATATAGTTGTTAGATATTGGTTAAAAAATTCTGAACCCAAACCTCTTTTTCCTTCTCATAGTCTTATATGGCTCAGTTCTACTGGACTCTCTCATTTTCACTGACTTCTAGGAAGTCTCTAATTTCTTTCTTTATTTCTTCCTTAACCCAGCTGTCATTGAGTATCAAGTTGTTCAGTTTCCATGTACGTGTTGGCTTTTTGCTAGTTCCATTGTTGTTGAGGTCCAGCTTTAGTCCATGGTGGTCAGGTAGAATACAGGAGATTATTTCAATCTTTTTGTATCTGTTGAGGCTTGCTTTGTGACCAACTATTGTCTATTTTGGAGAAGTTTCCATTAGGTGCTGAAAAGAAGGTATACTCTTTTGAGTTTGGGTGAAAAGTTCTGTAGATATCTATTAGGTCCATTTGAATTAGGGCCTCTGTAAGTGCCTTCTTTTCCCTATTTGGTTTCTGTCCAGATGACCTGTCCCTTGGTGAGAGTGGGGTGTTGGAAGTCTCCCACTATTAAGTTGTTGGGAACGACGTGTGATTTAAGCTTTAATAATGGTTCATTTACAAATGTAGGCGCTCTTGTATTTGGGGTATAGATGCTCAGAATTGTGCTTGAAAGCACTTAGTGCTATGAATTTTTCTCTGAACACTGCTTTCATTGTGTCCCATAAGTTTGGGTATGTTGAAAAAAATTTAATATTTTTTTTTAAATTTTATTTTAATCACAGGTCATTCACTTGTATCCCAACTGTAGCACCCTCCCTCATTCCCTCCCAACCCCAACCCCACCCTCCCTCCCTCATCTCCTCCCTGCCCTCTTCCAAGTCCACTGACATGGGAGGTCCTCCTCCCCTTCCATCTGACCCTAGCCTATCAGGTGTCTTCAGGACTAGCTGCAATGTCCTTATCTGTGGCCTAGCAAGGCTGCTCCTCCCTCAGGGGTTGGGAGACGGAGACAAATGAGCCAGTCACTGAGTTCATGTAAGAAATAATCCTTGTCCCCCTTACTAGGGAACCCACTTGGATACTGACCAACCATGGACTACATCCAAGCAGGGGTTTGAGGTTATATCCATTCATGGTCCTTTGTTGGACAAACAGTCTCATAGAAGACCCCTGTGCCCTGATATATTTGGTCCTTGTGGAGTTCCTGTCCCCTCTAGGTCATACTAACTTCCCCTTCTTTCAAATGATCCCCTGTACTCTGCGAAGGTTTGGTTATTAGTCTCAGCATTTACTTTGATACACTGCTAAGTAGAGTCTTTTTTTAACATCTCATATAAGCAACTTAATGGCCCAACTGAAAGCCCTAGAAAAAAAAGAAGAAGATACACCCAAGAGGAGCAGACAGCTGGAAATAATCAAACTCAGGGCTGAAAGCAATCAATTAGGAAAAAATAAAACTATTCAAAGAATCAATGAAACCAAGAGCTGGTTCTTTGAGAAAATCAACAAGATAGACAAACCCTTAGCCAAGCTAACTAAATCACATAGAGAAACTATCCAAATCAGCAAAATCAGAAATGAAAAGGGTGACATAACTACAGACACTGAGGAAATCCAAACAATCATTAGGTTGTACTACAAAAGCAGATGTGCCATAAAATTTGAAAATCTAAAAGAAATGGACAACTTTCTTGATAGATTCCATCTACCAAAATTAAGTCAAGATCAGGTAGAAAGATTGAACTGCCCTATATCCCCCAAGGAAATTGAAGCAGTCATCAACAGTCTCCCTTCCAAAAAAAGCCCTGGGCCAGATGGTTTCAGCACAGAATTCTACCAGACCTTCAAAGAAGTGTTAACTCCAATTGTCTTCAAACTATTCCACAAAATAGAAACAGAAGGAACACTACTACTCTCTCACACACGTGCATTTTATGTTTTCAAGTACATGATAAAAACTAAAGACCATGCTCATTCCAGTTCCACTTCCAAAAGTTAAAAGTGTCATTTTTTTTCATATCATAGTAAAGCTAGTTTTTAAAATGTTGATATGCAGAGATCAGACCTCTACTCTTGCCTGATGCGTCTAAAACAAAAAGGGGGAACTGTAGAGAGCTGCTTAATGCCGCGCCTTAAAGATGGAGCTGGTTTCCGCCTTCCACCTTCCCGATGGTGAGTGCTCTCTGTTACAAACAACTCCACATTTGGCTAAGCCTGAGGATCTGGCTTGCTTCCATGTATGTGGACCTATCTGCATTGTCCACGTGGCACGCTGGGGTTGGCTACCCAGAGGCTATTTAAGCTGTGGGCTGGCTTTCCCCAGGGTCAGATGATTGTTCAAGGTTCCTGAATAAACTGCACTGAAAAAATAAAATAAAATAAAATAAAATGTTGATATGATAATTGGATGACCATTTTTAATATGACAGTATTACCTTTCCACATATATAATAGCACATCCTTACAGTGTTTCCTCAAATTTAATGGTTAAAGCATGAAAAAAGTGTGTGAATGCTGAAACTGGACTGAAATTTACTCTTTGAGACCCCTTTTCACCTTTCAGTGAAGAAGAGCAGGAGGGTAGGTGTTTATATATATATATATATATATATATTTTTTTTTTTTAAAAACATATCCACTCCCAATTTTCTCAAAGATTTGGGGAGAAGTAATCAATCAAATAATCCAGTAAAAAAGTAGAATTATGTATAATAGTTTTACATGTTTTCTTTCTTGAGATTTCATAGAAACTGCTCTGTGATACTGGCACATTTTGCTTCAAACCACATAATTGCTCAGAATCAATGAAAAAATTCATCATTAATCTGGCATCTTTTTCTTTAAGGCAAACGAAGGAGAGGAGTTTTACTTTATAAAACTCAGACAATAAATTGCACTTTTATTCTGAGTGGCTCCTTCTGGAGTCCCCTAGGGCTTCACAAAAATTAAAAATTCTTGAGAGCAGCATCAAACATCAGTTACTTTGGTTTAGATTTTAAAACAGAAATTGATTTAGCATTTTAGATCTCCTGTGGGGACTGCTTCTGCATTCATGAAAGCTGCTGTTACAGATAGATATGCTGTTTGACCAACAGCTGCTGATCAAGGTAAAGACTTTTATAATTTCCAGGAAATCACAATGATGCTTCCATAACAATGTCAGGCATTGACCAAACCAATCTATAAGGATTGAAATGGGAATTTATATACATGGTTATTAGTGCAAAGCACATTTGGCCAAAGTATCCTGGGATGGTCTTTCTCCATGCTTCTTACTGTTATTGCTACTATTTCTGTGGAGCCCCCAGTGCCCAGAGTACCAAGAGATGATGGGAAACACAATAGAACAACAAACCTGTTGCAAGTAAAAGTTTGGAGCTATGATTGCTGGTGCTTCACCTGTTCTAATTACCTCACAGGCAGCCACATTGCCAGGTAAAATACTGTGGCAGTCAGGCCCAGCCTTCTCATTCTTAGCAAAATTTTGTTTGCAACTGTGCATAGCTTCTGTGAGCATTATCAGGTTTTAGAAATAGCACTGAATAGAGGTATTGTCTGCCTTTTTATTTTATTTTTTAAGCTTAACCTTAGCATTTATTGTATTGTTTAGAGCCATGTTACACATGCTTGGTGCTTCAAACTGAGTTATAATGTTTTTCTGGATGCGAAGCCATCTGATGTTTGATGCAGATGCTTTAAATACTATGAAAGTTCTGTGTCTATGATCTATGAGGTAAGGAAAAGCCACAGCAATTCCAGAACAGCAAAGAGCACTTAAAAGATGTATGTGACACACAATGCAAAGTCCTTGAGCCAGGACCTACAGGAGTTTCCAGAAAACAGACGGTGCCCAACACTGATTGGGGGAAATGCTGTAGGTCCTGTACCTAACCCTGAAGCTATCTCCAGTTGATACTGGCTGGCAAAGAGGAAATCGTTTTCCCCAATGGAATGCCACTGGGCATATCAACTGAATTCCAAGGCAAGGCTAAGACAATAAATTGTTGGGGCTAACAGAAAATAAATCCATGTTTTGTTTTGGTTTCTTGACTTTTTGTTTCATTTTGTTTGGACAGGTTTTTTTTTTTTTTTTTGTCTTATTGTTTTTTTTTTTTTGTTTTTTTTTTTTTTGCTTGCTAGTTTTGCTTTGCACATTCCTGCTTTTATAGTTTTTTTTCTTCGTTTTCTTTAAAAGTAATAGCGTTAGTAGCGTTAGTCTGGGTAAATATGGAGGTGGGGAATTCTATGAGGAGCTGGGAAGGAAAATTATCAAATTATATTGCATAAAATATTTTTTCCTATTTATTTATTTTTATTACAATTTATTCACTTTGTATCCTTGCTGTAGCTCTCTCTCCTTTGTTCCCTCACAATCCCACCTTCCCTCCCTCTTCTCTCCCTATGCCCCTCCCCCTGTCCACTAATAGGAGAGGTCCTCCTCCCTTTCCCTCTGACCCCAGCCTATCAGGTCTCATTATGGCTGTCTGCATTGTCTACCTCTGTGGTATGGTAAAGCTGCTCCCACCACCTTCAGGGGGAGGTGATCAAAGAGCTAGCCACTGAGTTAATGTCAGAGACAGCCCCTGTTCCCCTTGCTAGGGAACCCACTTGGAGATTGAGCTGCCATGGGTTATGTTTGAGCATAAAATATTTTAAAATGAAAAATAATTTTAAAAAATCAAGAAAAAATATGGTACCCAAATATTCTCTAATGTGTGGCTTTCTTTAGAGTGTGATATTGACTTATCAGGAGCTACACTTTGAGAAAAGTGACTCTCTTTCCAAGAGCAATTACAAATAGCTTCTCAAGGAGGCTTGGGAATTCTGACCCTCTATGATGGACTTTCACCTTGCATGATCTTTTTTATACCTTGTGCGGGATGATACAGCCACTGTGAGGTTCTATGGGCAACTAGCTGACCTTCTATGTCTGGAAGACACAGATTCCTTGTAGTCATTGGCTCTGACTCTGTCCAATCTTCTTCAATGGTTCCCAAGCTTTGGGAATAACTTGTTTGTGTGTTTTGTTTAGGGAGGAGCAATATTGTCTATCTTATTCTCTTCACCATGGCCATCTAAGTCTCTGTGATAAACATCATCTTGTGTTAATAGGTGTTTGTATTATGGGGGCTGAGAGAAGCACTGGTATATGAGAAAGATGATAAACCATTAGGATTCTGTTTAATACTCTGCAAACTTAACAACATAATGGTAGTAGGTCTGTGTTAGGACCTACAGTCTAGCCATAAATTCATGACATGATAATGGTAACAGATATAGGCTTTGTATTGTGAACCAGGCCTTAAATGCAATCAGACAACAGCTGATTACTTCCAGTATGTTCCTGCCACTACTGCACAAGTGGGCATCATTATATTTCAGAGTTTGGAGCCGTGTGTCATTGACAATCATGTTTCTCATACTGTAGCATGAAATCTTCTGCTGCTATGAAATCTTGCCAGGAGGTGCTTCAAGGTAAGTAACAACCACCATGGTTTTCAATGTTCTATGACTCAATTATGTGATGTCTTCAGCAACAGAATCTTAATTTTAATATCAAGTCTGGATGGTAACCAAAAACATCTGGAAAGCATGTAATTGAAAGATAATCCAAAGTGTTAAGTAAGATTTAGAAGAATTCTCACCAACAAATACTGATTTACAAAATGTTAAATGGTATAGTCACTTTATAGAATTATATGTAAACTCATTATAAGGCTAAATAGAGTCACTATGTAATCCAACATTTCCAACATATATTCTCATAGAGAGGGAAACAAAATAGTTACCCTCATAAAAATAAAGACATATTTGACAAGAAAGTGAATGGAAGATAAGAGAAAGTAGAGAAATGAAGGAGTGAAAGGCAGGATTAAAATAAAATAGATCTCTAAAGCCCATTTAGAAACGTATCAGTCTATAAGTTAAAAGTTAAAATTAATATACAATTTTTTTAAGTAAAAAAAAAAAAGTAGTGAGATTGAAGTTTGTTAAGACAATGCAGCCAGTCCTGATGAGACCTAATAGACTAGGGTCAGATGGAAGGGGAGGAGGCCCTCCCTTATCATTGGACTGGGGGAGGGGCACAGGAGAAGAAGAGGGAGGGAGGGTGGGGTTGGGAGGGGAGGGGGCTACAGCTGGGATACAAAGTGAAGAAACTGTAATAAATAAAAATAAAATTAAAATTAAATATAAAACATCATTTTGAATAACAAAAATTATACAGACGTTCATCAATTAATTATAGAGCAAAAATGTACATATTTTCAGAAAAGAATATTGTTGGGAATAGAAGGAATTGGCACAAAGAAATATGTGACGTGTGTAAGTACTCTAGACCCCATAAAATCAGACATTTTAGGTGCATCAATGCTTTAGTATGTAGATTATATGAACATTTCAATTACAACACACATCAATGAAGAGATATTGATAATATTCATAGCTTGTCGTGGTCTAGCAGTACTGGACCTGTATGTTTGGTTAAGAACATCTTCCCAGAAGTCCTCAGAGTGAGTAAAGTGTAACAAATATCCAGAAGAGCCCACCATGGAGAGAAGAATGTTGTTTGCCCAGTATTGAGAAGACGAGTAAAACAAGTGTTAAAAGGGATAGCATTTATGTTTAAAGGAATAAATGTTTTAATTATTTTTACCAAGCTTTGAAATATGCTAAACCTTATGAAAGTGCATATTTTTAGTTTTCTAACCTTTTACTGCATGGTTTATATTGTTTCAATTATAATATCACAAAGGAATAAATATAAGATTGTAAATATTTCATTGATCATTTGACCACTTTTCTATAAGAGAAAAGATGGAAATTATGTAAGAATTATTTAGATATATCTTAAAAATAGGACAGTTATTGATATTCAATGACAGAGCAAACACTTGAAGCTTTCTTTAAAAAATAGCCATTGACTAATAAATGCTATCTTCATTTTTATACAAGTGTATAGCAAACGAAAGCAAAACAAGACAAAACAGAATCAATGTATCATGACACTAGTCAGTCTATGTTGGGCAACTTTTAATTATGTATCAGTAGGCTTGGCCAAATCACTCAAATACCTAAAAGGAAATTCTATTTCTCTTGTATAAATGCAGTGCAAATGTCACATTTATCTTTGTAGATCTTAGAGTCACCTGAATGTGAAATATGTACCCCAATGCCAAACTTAATGGCATGCAACAACCAAAGAGCAAGAACCATTTGAAGAACATAGAAACAGGTAGCCATAAGCAAATATAAACTGAACAACAACAACAACAAAAAACCCACAAAGGCAATGTTCTATAAAAGATTGTTCCATACACACCCCCAGACCAGAATAAAAATAAAAAGTCTAGCCACCACTGGCAAGCTTCATATCACAAGGAACAGACATATTTTCTACCATGCATATATTCATGAAAGACGATAACTCTACCCCATCTGTGGTATATTATGTCATATTGCAGTCATGAAGGTTTTCTGGATTCGGAGAGGTCTCCCAGAAGATGTGTCTCCAACCTGTGCCTTCTGAGGTAAAAGTACAGAGAAGCTCAGATAGTGCTCTCTTCCACACACGACCAGGTTCTGAAGAAGAAATAACATAACTGAAAACTTGATAAGGAAGTGGCATCGGGTAAAAGGGCCACACAAATTATAAAGTATCTTTCTATAAACGTGATGCATGCTCTAATGCAATAAGGCAATATTTTTTATTATGTCTAACTGTAGGCCCTTTATAGTTTTCAAAATATTTCCTGTTTCCATATTAGAGTCATCCTATCAGGACAGCAAAGCCAACCATTTTATAAATCACACAAAGGAGGTTTGGAGAATTTTTTTTTTCTGGTCCTGGGATCAGAGTAACTACTCCTGAGGGAGGAAACCAAACTGTGATCATGAATAAAAATATAGGGAGTAAACAGGAAACTTATTTATTTCCCTAGGGTTTTAACTCTAAATCAGTACAAATGGGAACATAAAATGAATCTTGTCTTAGTTCAAGGTGTCTTTATTTCTTATGATGATAAGTGCAAGTCACTGAATAATAATAATAATAATAATAATAACAATAAACACCAAATACACACTGAAAGATCTCAAAGTTATACCACTAGTGCTTAAACTTAAAACAGGATTACTGTATGTCAGCACATGTTTTCTCGGTCTCTTTCCATGAAGAAAGCATTGTGCTTCTTTGAACTTGTAATTCAAAGGGACTTACACCATCAGATGTCTTCCCATGTAGCTCAGAGTCAGAATTAAAATTAGAGATAAAGGGTTATTTGTTCTGTACTCTGAGATGCTCCAACCTCAGCTTTCATCTCCCAGAGTTCACGAAGCACAGGTCTCTTCATTGTGTTAACTATGCACTGAGAGTCTTCCTACCTCAGGATCTGTGTAGCCACCTTTCTCCATCGATGTTGTTTGCCTTCATATCTACCTGGCTTGTTTGCTTGCTAATCACATTTGATTTCCTGTAACACAGTTATCTGGGCAGTAGGCAAAAAAGGCAACTCAGAGTCCTTACTCTTTCATTTATTTATTTTTTTTTTTTTGTAGCCATATAAATGTCTGTCCTCATGTGCAGGGCTTTGGTGTGTAAGCTCTTTTCCTTGTCTTTGTTGCCTGGAATTGAGTATAGATTAAGAAGGAATTCAGAGTTGAGTGTGTGGGTGAGTGAAAAAAAAAATGTTTTGGATAGTATCTGATCTCTCTGGCTTCATTGTGGTGCAGTTACAAAATCCCCACCCACAAGTTAGGAGAAGAAACATTTATTTGCCTTAGTTTCCAGCCCAGTCAGTTGCTGAAGGAAGCCAGGGCAAGAATGCAAGCAAGAGATGGAGGAATGCACCTACATTTGCTCACACGGGCTGGTCCTCGGCTAGCTTTCTCATGCAGCCCAGGCCAACCATCCCAGGAAACATGCTGCCCATAGATGACTGTGACCTCTCAAATCAAGGCAGGCCATCACAAACACAGCCATATGTCTGTGCAAATGACCTTTAATTTAACTGTTCTCCCTGTGTTCTCTCACTCATTCCTACTCATCGCTGTTTGATCCTGAATTTCCCACCCTGTCCATTTGTCCAAATGTATATTATTTCTCACTGGAAGGGAAATCCATCCCTTCTCCTAGTCCCTTGCTTTCTTTCTAACATCAATGGTAATACCAATTGTAGCTTACTTATTGTTTTAGGATTATTATCGCTGTGCCAAAACACCATTGCCAAAGCAACTTGAGGGAGAAAGGATGTATTTGACTTTATGCTTCTATATCACTGCTCATTGTTGAAGTAAGTCACAGCAGGAACTCAAACAAGGCAAAAACCTGGAGGCAGAAGCTGATACAGAGGCCATGAAAGGATGCTGTTATTGGCTTTATCTCCTTGGCTTGCTCAGCCTGCTTTCTTATAGAACCCAGGACCAGCAGCTAACAGGTGGCCCTATCCAGAAAGGGCTGGCCTTTCCACATCAATCAGTAGCTAGGAAATGCTCTACAGACCTGCCTACAGCAGGATCTGATGGAAGCCATGTCTCAAAGAAGGTTGCCCCCTCTCAGGTGACCAAAACTGTGTCACAATTTTTATTAGAAGATAAGTCTCGATGAACTACTCACATCCACAAATAAGTGAATGTAAGCAATGTTTGCCTTTCTAGTTACTCATTAAGGTGATTTTTTTTCTACTTCTATCTATGTTTGTGCAAATTCCATGATGTCATTGTTGATGATCACTAATATTCCATTGTGTAAATGTATTATATTTCCTTTATCTGTTCATCATTTGGTGAACATCTAGCTTATTTGCAGTTTCTGGCTATAATGGATAGAGCAGCTGTGAACATGGTGTTTCTGTTTCCAAGGGCCCAATTATAATTGCTATAATAATTTCAGGTTCATTTTTATGTAATGAAATTTCATAAAATATTTCAAATTTTAAAGTGCTGTTTCTCAGTTGGGCATTGTGGCATATACCTTTAGCCCAAGTACTTGGGAAGCAGAAAACCAAAACCAAAAACCAAAACCAAAAAAAAAACCAAAAATAAAACCAAAAAAACAGTGTTGTTTTAAAGACCTGTTTAAAGATGCCATGCTTATTATCATATTTTATAGCTTGTAATTATATATAGTGTATATTATATATAATATGTACATGATTATATATGAGTACATTATCTATATGTATATGTATGCATATGTACATACAGATATATGTACATATATACAAGAATGTGTGATATCTGTTTCACTGAATAATAACTTTGTTTAGCACATACAGAAAATTTTTCAATACTTTTCCCCAGTGAATACTTAGATTTCAAAACACCCTTCAGAGCAGTGGGATACACAAAGTTAAACAAAAAACATTCCTGTAAGTAGTTACATATGAAACACAAATATAAGGTATATATTTAGACACAACAACGGCATTTTGATATAGGTCTCAAAATAAGTTACCTTGAGATCAGGATATTGAGCCTAACAACATGCAAGAACACGAACTGAAAAATCGCAAGAATTTTGAAACTGTCAGCTCATTTTACACATAATTAGTTCACAGCAACTCATACCTTTTATTTTTAAATTACATTCATTCTGCTACTTAGGACTTAGGGACAGTTACAGCTTCATCATCCATACTTGCTGTGAAGTAAGTTCCTTCCTTTCTATTTTCCTTCCTTCCTTCCTTCCTTCCTTCCTTCCTTCCTTCCTTCCTTCCTTCCTTCCTTCCTCTCTTCCATCCTTCCATATTTCCTTTTATTCTTTATTTTAATTATTATTAATTTTTATTTTTTTACATTACTCACAGGTATTTACTTTGTATCCCAACCATAGACCCCTCCCTCATTCCCTCCCAATCCTACCCTTCCTCCCTCATCTACTCCCTGCCCCTTTCCAAGCCCACTGCTAGGGGATGTCATCCTCCTCTTCCATCTGACCCTAGCTTATCAAGTATCCTCAGGACTGGCTGCCATGTCATCCTCCATCACCTGGCAGGGCTATTCCTCCCTCCAGTCGTTGCCTTGCTTAGTTCCTTTGTCTCTTTCCCTTCTTCCCCCCTCCACTCTTTCATCTTCCATTCTCCCCCCTTTGTTTCTCTTTTCTATAATTTTCAATACTATGCTCTTGGGCTTCAGTGTATTTAAAAGATAAAATTAAAAGTGAATGGAGAATAGGTAAATTAAAATATATGCATCCGAATGACCATCTGTATATTCTAAGGACCACAAAGTACTAAGAAAACAGGAAACAACAAGAAACAGTCACATGGTAACATAAGAGTCATAAATAGACAATTACTTTAATCCTTGGAAAATATACAAGTGTCATGCACAGGAAGTTCATAGCTCAAAGTATGTATTTTGCTGAGCTGAAAATTAAATGGGAAATGTTAATATTTGAAAATTTCTTATATGATTCAATTACTTTTTGACAAACATGATTAAGAAAAATGTTATAATCTTGTCAGTATGGGTGTAGATATATACCAATAAATCCAAACATTCAAGAAAATATTTAATTGAATTAGTTTGCTGTATGTAGTTATAATGAATAATCTTATACTAAAATTCTGTAATGTATCATTTTATTGCTTTTATTTTCATGTTTACTGGGTAACACTTTAAAATAATTGCCCAGTTAAGGTAATTAATGTTGAATTACAGAGGAAGTCCAATTGAATTACTTGTGACATTCACATTAACAGTAGATGAGTTCCCAGTGATTAATGCTATTAAATAGATACCAGAGGAATTAATATTGATTAGGCAATTATTTTAAAGTGTTGCTGTTTATTGCAATTTACAGCGCCTTCTTTTCTTTGAGGAAACCTTTTCTGCATTGGCATTGTCCAGGGCAAGCTGTGTAATTGCCTTGAGGACCTGGATGAAGAGCACATATTTAAAAAAAAAAAAAAAACACCTTAAATTCTAAACACTTATTGCATCTGAGAATAAGAAATGATGCTCTAGGAGATGGAAAGGTGTCTCAGCAGATTGTTTGCATACTATAAGAGTCAGAATTAGACTTCAGATCCGCAGTATCCAAGTAAAGCCAAGTGCCTGTGACAACCACCTACTGTCCCCATGACCAGGAAGTAAAAACAGGGACTCCCTCATTACAGGCTGGCAGGACTAGCTGACAGTGCCCTCCAGGTTTACATGGAATGATATCTTAATAAATAAAATAGACAGTGGTAAGGAAGACAGTTAAAGTCAGCTTTGAGCCTTCACTTGCACCCCTACATACATGATTCTATAAAAAGGTAAACTTGCATATATATATATGTATATATTTATATACAATATATATAAATATATATACATACATATATTGCCAAAAAAACCTATGAGGCTTTTAAATATCTGACAATATTTTAATTAATTTATTTATTTATGATTATTTATTGCTATTTATTCACTTTGTATCCTAACTGGCAATATTTAAATATATATTTATAGGAATGTATCACATACAAGTATTTTCAAATATGCCTGCTTTTATGATAACAGAGAACCTCACTGTCACTTGTTAAACATTCTGCTATGACAGACACAGTGAAAGACATAATATTAGATGTAAAAATAATGACAAGTCTTTCATTTTTATCACCCACCTGCATAGCACTGTCCTATAAGAAAGACTATTAATTAAATGCAATTTTTCTAATATCTGTACAGAAAGTTGGGAGGAAGAAAAAGAGGTGACCTGCAGCATATTTTGTAAGAAGCTGAAATTGATAGTGTTGGGTAGTTACTTGAAGATTGTGCAGATACTTTGAAAACAAAATGAGTAAATTCATGAAAACACATCTGAAACAATAAGGCCTTTTTCGTGTAGAAATACCTATTACTTGTCAGTAGAAATTCCTCTTTTTAAGAAAGTTTTTTTCCCACATTTTCTACAGCATTCATGAGAGCATGGAAGGTTCTTTCCTACCAGCCGTGAGTCAAAGTTCAAAATAATGATATGTCTATGTATTAATAACATATCATATATGCAGATATGCTTACACAGATGCATTGAGCAAAACATACTGAACGTAAGGTTGTATTGTGGGAATCAGTTAATGCATGTAAGGAAGCAGGAACCAATACTCAATATTTGTGGGGCAGAATGGAGAAGTCTACTTCAGTATGAGGCAGTGTCTTCTTTGGAAAACCTAGTTTCTACACTTGAACTTGAACTCTTTGCATGAGGCTGGCCCTGATTCTCAAAACTAAAATCTTTTATTTACTTCAACTTACAGTAGATTTTAGCTGCATCTAAAGCATGTCTTCACAGAAATGCTACATTAGTGTTTTAATAGCTGAGTTATACAGCGTGTTGACAGATGTTTCTGGCTAGCCATAACACCAGAATCATGATTTATCTAGGGGATAGAGGAAGCCCCTGTCCTCTCTCTCTCTCTCTCTCTCTCTCTCTCTCTCTCTCTCTCTCTCTCTTCTGTCTCTCTCTCAGTCAGGTTCCATTACTAAAATTACAATATATTTCATTTCATTCTCTTTCAAATGATATTTGTAGATTTAGGATTCTAAGAACTTAAAATGTAGAAAGACATCTTTTCTTACCAATGTCTATATATGTTTCCCAGGTAATTGTCCTTTCTCTCAAGTTTCTTTTTATAACACACAGACACTGAGGTTTTCTGTTAATTGTTTGAGCTGTTCCATACTGTAAAGGAAGGGGAAATTGCTTTTTTAAATTTTTTTTATTAATTACACTTTATTCACTTTGTATCCCCCCATAAGCCTCTCCCTCCTCCCCTCCCGATCCCACCCTCCCTCCCCTCCCCTTTCTTCACACATGCCCCTCCTCAAGTCCACTGATAGGAGAGGTCTCCCTCTCCTTTTTTTTCTGATCTCAGTCTATCAGATGTCATCAGGAGTGGCTGCATTGTCATCTTCTGTGGCCTGGTAAGGCTGCTTCCCCTGAGGGGGGAGGTGATCAAAGAGCAGGCCAATCAGATTATGTCAGAGGCAGTCCCTCTTCCCATTACTAGGTAACCCACTTGGACACTAAACTGCCATGGGTTACATCTGTGCAGGGATTCTAGGTTATCTCCATGCCTGGTACTTGGTTGGAGTATGAGTCTCTGGGAAGACCCCTGTGTTCAAATATCTGGTTCTGTTGCTCTCCTTGTGGAGTTCCTGTCCTCTCCAGATCTTACTATTTCCCAGTTCTTAGATAAGATTCCATGCACACTGCCCAAAAGTTGGCCATAAGTCTCAGCTTCTGTTTTGATAGTCTGCAGGGCAGAGCCTTTTAGAGGCCCTCTGTGGCAGGTTTCTAGCTTGTTTCCTGTTTTCTTCTTCTTCTGATGTCCTTCCTCTTTGCCTTTCGGGATGGGGATTGAGCATTTTAGTCAGGGTCCTCTCTCTTATTAGTTTCTTTAGATGCACAGATTTTAGAAGGTTTATCCTATTTTATATGTCTATATGAGTGAGTATATACCATGTGTGTCTTTCTGCTTCTGGGACAGCTCACTCAGGATGATCCTTTCCAGGTCCCACCATTTACCTACAAATTTCATGATTTCTTTATTTTTCATTGCTGAGTAATATTTCATGGTGTAGATGTACCACAATTTCTGCATCCATTCTTCAGTTGAGGGGCATCTGGGCTGTTTCCAGCTTCTGGCTATTACAAATAAAGCTGCTACAAACATGGTTGAGCAAATGTCCTTATTGTGTACTTGAGCCTCTTTTGGATATATGCCTAGGAGTGGTATGGCTGGATGTTGAGGAAGCGCTATTCCTAGTTGTCTGAGAAAGCGCCAGATTGATTTCCAGAGTGGTTGTACAAGTTTACATTCTCACCAGCATTGGAGGAGGGTTCCCCTTTCTCCATAACCTCTCCAGCATGTGTTGTCCCTTGAGTTTTTCATCTTGGCCATTCTGATGGGTGTAAGGTGAAATCTCAGGGTCATTTTGATTTGCATTTCCCTAATGGCTAATTACGTTGAGCATTTCTTTAAGTGTTTCTCTGCCATTCTGTATTCCTCTACAGAGAGTTCTCTGTTTAGCTCTGTTCCCCATTTTTTAATTGGATTACTTGGTTTGTTGCTTTTCAGCTTCTTTATTTCTTTATATCTACTGGATATTAGCCCTCTGTCAGAAAAAGGGTTGGTGAAGATTCTTTCCCAATCTGTAGGCAGTTGTTTTGTTTTGATGACAGTGTCCTTTGCTTTACAGAAGCTTTTCAGTTTCATGAGGTCCCATTTATTGATTGTTGCTCTTAGAACCTATGCTATTGGTGTTCTGTTCAGGAAGTTGTCTCCTATACCAATGAGTTCTAGGGTCTTCCCCACTTTTTCTTCTAACAGATTTTATGTGTCTGGTTTAATGTTGAGGTCTTTGATCCACTTCGACTTTAGTTTTGTGTAGGGTGATGAGTATGGATCTATTTGCATTTTTCTATATGTAGACATCCAGTTGGACCAGCACCATTTGTTGAAGATGCTATCTCTTTTCCATTGTATGGTTTTGGAATCTTTGTCAAAGATCAGGTGTCCATAAGTGTGTGGTTTTATTTCTGGATCTTCTGTTCAGTTCCATTGAGCCACCATTTTTTTTTCTATGCCAGTACCATGCAGTTTTTATTACTGTTGCTCTATAGTACAGCTTAATATGAGGGATGGAGATACCTCCAGAAGATCTTTTATTGTATAGGATTGTTTTAGCAATTCTGGGTTTCCTGTTATTCCATATGAAGTAGCGAATTTTTCTTTCCAGGTCTGTAGCTTTTTTAAGCTACATTTTGTCATTAACATGAGGGTGTTCTTTTTTAAAACTTTTTATTATTATCATTTATTACAATTTATTCAATTTGTTTCCTGGTTGTGTCCCCCTCCCTTTTCTCCTCCCAATACCACCCTCCCTCCCTCTTCTCCCCCATGCTCCTTCCCTAGTACACTGATAGGTGATGTCCTCCTCCTTTACTGTCTAACCCTCATGTATCAGGTCTCATCAGTACTAGTTGCCTTGTCTTAATGATACTGTTGAATTCATGCAATAAATGATAAACAGTCAGTACAATAAGTATCAAAGCAGATGTTGAGGCTCATCACCAAACTTTGCACCAAGTGCAGGGAATCTTATGAAAGGGGGAGGTAGAAAGACCTGGAGGGGACAGGATCTCCACAAGGAAAGCAACAGAACCAAAAAATCTGGGCACAGGGGTCTTTTCTGAGACTGATACTCCAACCAAGGAGCATACCTAGAACCCCTGCACAGATGTAGCCCATGGCAGCACAGTCTCCAAGTAGGCTCCCTAGTAATGGGAGCAGGGACTGTCACTGACATGAACTCAGTGGCTGGCTCTTTCATCATCTCCTGTTGAAGGGGCAGGAGCAGCCTTACCAGGCCACAGAGGAAGACAATGCAGCAAGCCCTGATGAGACCTGATAGGCCAGAGTCAGAGGGAAAGAGAGGAGGAACTCCCCTTTCAGTGGACTTGGAGAGGGGCATGGAAAGAGCTGAGGGGTGGAGGGTGGGATTGGGAGGGGCTATGGCTGGGATACAATGAGAATAAACTGTAATTAATAAAAAATGAATAAATTTTTGTAAACTACAGGATGCTCTGATATGAATGTGATAATAGGCCTAGGGTACATGAATTGATGAATGCCAAAAGCTTATTTCTTTTTTCATAGGCATAAGGTATTTTCTTATTAGAGCTTACATATGAGAAAACATTTTCTATTGAAATGCATTTCCAGGTCAAGTTTCTTGTGCGATTTATTTGAATTTCTTATGGATTCTTCTTTTCTCTAAGGTTTAAGAGATTTACTGAAATTAAATATGTTCTCCTACTTCAGGGAGTCGATCTGGAAAGTTTTGAAATACTCTTATTGTTCCCAGAGGGAAAAAAATTCCAATCACTCACCAAACACTCTTTGTGTCCATGTATAATTCCTCAATTTAACTTCAAGAAATGTTTAATGCATTACCATAGATACCATGGCTTATTGCATTTTTCTAGCCAGGAGTATATTTAAACAGAAAGTAGTTTGTCTTTCTGTCACAACAGAAACAGTTATTTCCCTTGTCTTTACATGACCATGACACAGTTCATTAAAAGATTAGAAAGAGAGAGACCCATAAATGGCAAACCCAAGAAGAGAATGCCTCCTGGTCTTGCACCTGTCTATAGACAACGTCCATTCTACCAGTGTTCCCCATTCTCAGTCAGAAAGAACCACCATCAAAAAGCAGAAAATTAGTAATGTGTCTCTGAGACAGGATTATGTTATAAACAATGGCTATAATACTGGTATCATTGTAGTACATGACAGAAAATTAATATTTAAAGGTTTTCAAAATAAAACAGATTAACCAAAGGACATTGGAATGGCTGGCTCCCTACAGAAGCCAGACTTCTAATCTGTAAAGCAAAACTGCTTTTGTTATAAATCTCATAACATCTTCCAACCCACGTGCACCAGCTGATTTTAAAAGACATGTGACATGATGTGCCTTTCTTGGGGAAGTGTGTACTCTTAAATTTTAAATGTAGCTTGAGGCTTACCAAGTGATATTTATATCATGTTAGGTGGGAGAATTAGTATTGCTTCCATTGGCGATTAGTGCACTGTAACTTAAAACTTTTATGTGCTCCATAATTTGCTCTGTTCTGATTAGCTTATGATGCTCTTAATACTTTCTTTAGCTTCATCTGAGCATTGACAACTTGCCGCTCTTCAGGTTCTCGTCCTAACTGCTGTTACTCACCTTTCCCCAATTATTGCTTAGATTGGAATTTCCCCAAAAGTCTAATGGTAACTGAGTGGAAAAGAAGTTTTCTCCTAGCTGTTTCTTCAGAAGTACTTAAATGAAGGTTTTCAATACGTGTTTATATATTTTCTAAGCACTATGCCATTATTTACAAACATATTCTTTAGAACATGTGACTTCTGTGTCTTAAATAATGGTACCAGTGTGAGGCTTGTAGTCATTTCCAGACTTACTTCATACCTATGTGGCTTTAAACCCTTAAACAGATCTGACCTCTATTCTTCCTTGGAAATACTTGATATGGACTATTTTTTATTTTATTTTAATGACCTTTACATTTAAATATTTTATTATTTGAATTGAATGATAGGTTGATAGCTAACACTAGAACAACCATTCTGTAATGTGATATGGTAAAGTCAGCCTGTAAAGAATAGTATTCTTTGTAGTTCTAGAATATTCTTTATTTTGGATAGGTGTCAAAACGGATTATTACTAGCAATATACATCTTTATTAATTAAGGCATAAGTTTTCATTTAAATAAATAAAAAACTATAACTAATATAGATTCAATATATGTATTTTTCCCAAAACATAGTGTGATTTTTCTCATGTTGTGAAAAAAAGTAAAATAGTGTTTCAGGGTAAAAAATGAATAAGAAGGGAAGTGAAGATCTAATTTTTCAATTGAAGTTTGCATATTTAATGCTTTCCTGTTCATTTCAACACTACAGAGGAAAGGCTTATATGCTTTGTTGTATTTTTAAAATAGTTTGAGTAGAGTTCTGTTTAAAATGTAATTCATTCTCTGAAACCTTACAGAGGGACAGGGGAGTTGGCTCCACAGGTGAAAATGCTTGCTGGGCAAGCCTGATGACCTGGATTTGATTGCTAGGACTGAGGTAAAAATCATGATGCTGTTTCTCTCATCTGTATTCAGGAGATGTGGGAGGTGGAGAAAATGAGTCCACAGAAAACCGGACTAAATCTTGGTGAAGCTGAGAAAACAGAACAAATCATTCATCCACGAGGTGGTAGGAGAAAAACACCTCCTAAAACCTGTCCTTCAAGCTCTGCAAATGCACTCTTATACACAAACAAAACAAATTAGAAACAGGGACTTCTGACAAGATGTCACACACTTATTCTATAAGTAGGGTTCAATGTCATTCAGAGAGCTTACAGTTCCACTCATTAACTGCCTTTTGCTTTTACCTTCAGCATCTACTATTGCCTTTGTACCTGCTGCTTGGCTGTGCTGCAGAGATTCATCTTCCAATTCTAAAGCTTTGGTTTCTTCCTCTGATCTAGTCTCTATGCTTACAATGCACCCACACTGAGCAATTTTTCCAAAGACGTGGTACTTCCTATGTCATTGGGAAGATCTTCTTCTGTGGTTAGCACTAACCTCAGGGCCATAGGTGTTTTAGACAAGGAAAAGTTGCTGAGTAGTTGAACAGAAAACAAAATTTTGTAATTTAGTGGACAGTGTGACATGCATGTGGGCAGACAATGCCTTTTGTTCCACGTGCAGAACAAAAGGCCAAGTCTTTTTGTCATTTCCATGTCCCCTCCCCCATGTTTACCATGGAAATGGTTTGAAGACTTGACTGTAAGAAGTCTTGCTCTAATCTATACTGATCATGATTTAAAAATATAATTCCTAATGATGCTCCGCTGTAGCCAAAGACAGGAGCCTAGTCTAACTGTCTCCCGAGAGGCTTCATCCAGCAATTGATGGGAACAGATGCAGAGATCCACAGGCAAACATTAGGCAGAACTGGAGAACCCTACAGAAGAGGGGAAATGAAGGACTGTAGGTGCCAGAGGAGTCAAGTACCCCACAAGATCACAGCCCACAGAATCAACTAAGCAGAGCTCAGAGGGGCACTGGGCGTCTGAAGGGTCAATCAATCACAAAGCCTGTTTAGTTCTCTCCCAGACTCTCAGCACAGGTTATGGATGCCTGGGTTGGTGTTATTACCGGACTCCTAACAGTCAGAGTGGGGGGTGTCTAACTCTCATGTCTATCTGCTCTTGGCACCATTTTCTTCCTACTAGGTTGCCTTGTACAACCTTAATATGAGGGTTTGTACCTAATCTTATTGTAACATTTTTAATGCTGTGTTCATTGAATATCCCTGGGAGGTGTGCTCATTTTTGAAGAAAATGCAGGAGGAGTGGCGGGAGGTGAAGCTGAGGTTGGAATGTAATATATGAGAGAATAAGAGTAAAATAACTAATAACTGAATGAAATGTGTTCAAAACCGATGCCATTTTTTTTTTGCTTTTTTTTTTTCTCTTTTATCCAATTAATGAAGCATTTGTATCCACGGGTAACCCTGCTGTTAAATGCTTTGCTCTCTTCTTTAGCTTTAATTAAGTGAATTCAGTTAAAGGAGACTTTAAAAATATTTTAATCACAAATAAGTGAAATTATCTGAATGCCTTTGAGAGACATTTCTAAAGTTTTCTCTGGTTGTATTTCAACAAAATCGTCAAAGAAACATGACCACTCACTACACAAATACTCCTATATTTGACTTCTTAGGATATTTTCTGATATATTTATCAGCATTTCCCAGGAATTACTTGACTGCAAACTTAGAGGATCAAAACATCTACTACATGAAATGAAACTTCTATTCACTAAATTTAGCAGAAACATGGTTAATAAGATAGGCTGAACACATTCTACAAGAAATTTCACAGACTGTTTTGAGGGTGATGTGTCTTGTCTTGCTCAGTTTTGTGTGTTTGACATCATCATAAACATGACAATACAAAGAAGTCAAAGTATCCCTATGTGAAGATAATTTCATACTATATATATAAGTGACTCCCAAAAATCTGCTAGAGAACTCCTACAGCTAATAAACACCTTCAGCAAAGTGGCTGAATACAAAATTAACTCAAAAAAATCAGTAGCCCTCCTGTATACAAACCCACAAATGGGCTGAGAAAGAAATTAGGGGAACAACACTCTACACAGTAGCCACAAATCATATATAGTATCTTGGTGTAACTGTAGCCAATCAAGTGAAAGACCTGTATGACAAGAACTTCAAGTCTCTGAAAAAAGAAACTGAAGAAGGTATCAGAATATGAAAAGATCTCCAATGCTCATGGCTCAGTAGGATTAATACAGTAAAAATGGCCATCTTACAAAAACAATCTATAGATTCAATTTAATTCCCATAAACACACACACACACACACACACACACACACACACACACTTTTTTACAGACCCTGATGGTTCTTGACTCTAAGAGAAAAAGGTCTAACTAAATCTATGCTCTGGCCATGTGGCTTGTCAGTACTGCAATCTTGGAACTTGAAGCAACTGGATTTTATTTGCTCTGTATCTCCCTGTCTCTCCCTCTCTCTCTCTCTGTGGGTGTGTATGTGTGTACACGTGTCTTCACATGTGTACGGACATTCCAAAATAAGCAGCTTTCTCACTGACTCCCTTTGTAGATATGTATGGTATTCATGTGTACAGAAATTGCAAAAATGCAGCTTGTATAGGAGCTGGGTTTGTAGTATCTGTATTCACGTCTCCATCTTAGTTTATTTTATTTTTTATTATGGTGTGAATTTTTTGTTTTCAAGTCCATGTATTTGATATAGTACATTTATTGACTTGCATGTTGTACTATTCTGAGTATCTGATATAAAACAAACTTGATTGTGGTGGATGATACATAAGAATTTTGACTTGTAAATATTTTATTGAGTAATTTTGCATTCATGTTCATCAGAGATATTGATTTTTAAATTTAATTTAATTTTTATCAATTACAGTTTATTCACTTTGTGTCTCAGCTGTAGCCTCCTCCATCACACCCTCCCAACCCCACCCTTCCTCCCTCTTCCTCTCCTATGCCCCTCCCCAGTCCAAAAATAGGGAGGTCCCCCTCCCCTTCCACCTGATCCTAGCTTATCAGGTCTCATCAGGACTGGCTACAATGTCTTCCTCTGTGGCCTGGTAAGGCTGATAAGCCCCTCAGGGGGAGGTGATCAAAGAGCCAGCCCCTGATTTCATGTCAGAGACAGTCCCTGTCCCCATCACCAGGGAACCCTCTTGGACACTGAGCTGCCATGGGTGACATCTATGCAGGGGTTCTAAATTATCTCCACACATGGTCCTTGTTTGGTTTATCAGTCTCAGAAAAGACCCCTGGGCCCAGGGATTTTTGGTTCTGGTGCTCTACTTGTGGAGCTCCTGTCCACAACAGGTCTTTCAAACTCTCTCTTGTTTCATAAGATTCCCAGCACTCTGCCCAAAGTTTGGTTATGAGTCTCAGCATACTTTTTTTTTTATTTTGCATACTTTTAATTTCAGAACAAAATGAAACAAACAAACAAACAAAAACTATAATACACAAACCTTGCTATTCTGTGGGAGAGGATTTTCCTGCCTTAAGGCACAAAGCCACAAGGATAGGATGGAAGAAATTCCTCTAGACAGGAAGAGAGCCAGGGGGCTCAGGGCTGCTGGAGGAGCCACAGGGAAAACTGTACAGAGGGCATGGGAGGATTGGGGGGGGGTGCTTTAAAAATATGGAACACTTCACAAATGTGCTTGTCATATGTTTTGATACCCTGCTGGGTAGAGTCTTTCAGAGGCCCTCTGTGGTAGACTCCCGGCCTGTTGGCCTGTTCCCTGTTTGCTCCCTTTCCCGATGTCCATCCCATTTTCCTTTCTGAATGAAGATTGAGCATCTTACCCAGGGTCCTCCTTTTTGATTAGCTTCTTTAGGTGTACAGATTTTAGTATGATTATCCTATACTATATGTCCAATATCCACTTATAAGTGAGTATATGCCATGTGTGTCTTTCTGTTTTTGGGATACCTCACACAGTATGATATTTTCTAGATCACACCATTCGCCTGCAGCCTTCTTCAAAGGGTTTGTGGTCCTTCTTATAAATAAGGGTCTCTTAATAAAATGGCTCTTGCCATTTCTAACAAACTGGCCATCCAGCAAGCCCCAAGGATCCAGCCATCAAAATGTTTGTAGGTATGTGCTACAACACCTGGGGTTTATTTGGGTCCAGGTAATCCAAGCTCTGATCACCACGCCCCAGAACTTCTATATAGCTTAATACAACTCAAGTAAAAGTCAAAACTTTGCATTTTCTTCTTCTGTGGCCTGGTAAGCCTGCTCCCCCCTTGAGAGGGAGGTGATCAAAGTGCAGGCCAATCAGTTCATGTCAGAGACAGTCCCTGTCCCCATTACTATGGAGGCCACTTGGATACTGAACTACCATAGGCTACCTCTGTGAAGGGGTTCCAGACCATCTCCATGAGTGGTCCTTGGTTGGAGTATCAGTTTCAGAAAAAGAGGGAAGAGGAGGAGGACCTCCCTTTTCAGTGGACTGGGAGAGGGACACTGGTGAGGAAGAGGGAGGGTGGGATTGGGAGGGGAGGAGGGAGGGAGGTAGAGGGGGGATACAAAATGAACAAACTGTAATTAATAAAAATTAAAAAAGTCAAAAGTTTGAACATTTTGTTTTAAGATCATAAGTAACTGTGTGTTGAATTGATAAAATTAATCAGTTTCTGCTTATTCTAAAAAATAAATCTAATTGTGAGTGAACCCATAACCAAGTTTTAATTATGCATTTCCCATGGCAGTACCCACTGCATATTCAAATATTATAAAATTATAAAACAAAATGTTTAAGATGAATGTGGCTATAACTTTAAATGAAAATAAATAAAAACTACCCAGATGTGTTTCCTAAATAAGCCATGTGCTCTCTCTTCAAACATTTCCAATGCCTTTTAGAAATTTGTAACAGCACATTTCTTAAATGAAATAATTCTTGTGGCAAAATCATTCATCTGAGATTCATTATTCCACATTCAGTTGCATTCTAGAGAACTGAACTATCTTCTGTGTTGATAGCCTATGTATCTTAGTGACTGCTTTTGTAATATTCTGTTCCTCTGTCTTGCAACTTCCTTGAACTCTAGGCTTGTTGTTATTCCTTAATTTTATTACTCATGTATCATGATTAGATCCAATTTCCAGTATCAGTTCTTCATTGTCATTAACCTTTCTGAACATTTGTCTCCATGGACAGAACTTCTCCATGGTGACCTTGTCACCATCTACCTCTCACAATTTTCTTATTCTACTTCACAAGTATCTCTTCACTTATCTTCTTGTGAATCACAGAAATTCATACAGCTTTTATTTCATTTCTCTCTCTGTTTGTATTAGAATATCCCTTAATCAAAGCAAAGACATAAAATAAACTCAATGGTATGGTATCCAAAAACGTTAGAGCCAAATGGTTCAGGTCTCAATTACATTCCTGCCTTTGGAATGAAACACAAGTTTAGAAAAAGTATTAAAGTACTGAGTAAAAAGTGATCCAGGATGATGTTACAGAACTCAACCAAAACAAGGGGCATTATGTGGCCCAGGGGAACCTCAAGACACATACTGACATTGACCTCCATCCAAAAGCAGTGATAGTCATACCAAATCCTAAAGTAATATGTGGCATTTATGGTTAGCTGTCAGTCACTGTCAAGTTTGAAATTGAATATAAACAAAGCTGAATCTATTCACTTAATATGAACTTGTATAGATAGTGTTGAGGTTAAGTCAAGAACGTAAGCATGTGCACTTGTTTAACCCCCCATTTTTGTTGTTAACTCTATAAAGTCATTGTAATTGTTTATTAAAACATGAAGAAAACAAATTACTTTTCAACCTATCATGCTTCATGGTTTGTTGCTGGCAGTGGTAAGACTCAGCTCAAACTACCCATGAAAGTGACTCACTTTATAGTTATGTGATCTTTGCTTGGAGTAAGGCCTTCCTGCTTCATGGAACTCAGTTCCTTGAGAAATTGTTTAGAGTGTGTCAGTGCAACCCTTAAATCTCAGACTCATTTACTCAATGTGATTTCCACTCCATTCTCAGGATAAGCAAGTTAAAGAACTAGATCAGGTTCAAGAGACAGGCAATTGAACTGTACAATCAATAGAAGAAGTTATAGATATGTATCATCTTTAACTCACTATAGGTGCATGTAAAGAATAATGGGTTCATAATAAAAGAAGAATGAGTACCAGGGAAGAGGAAAAGCCTTGCATTACTTTATAAATCCAGGGTTCCCTTGTTACTACAATGTATCATATATTTATATGTATGTAAATGTATCATATCCATTTAGAAGAAACTACATGATGCTCTCAATTAAGCATATCTTCTGTAAAATATATGTACACTTATGTTAGATGAGACATAGATAGATAGATAGATATAGATACTAGTTCAATGTTTCAAATGTATTTTAAATCAATAACTTGTCTTTCTGCCAAAAATCAAGTATAAAGATTTTATGGACTAATGGTTACGAATATAATCAAGCGGATCCTGTTATTCAGTAAATAACATTAATATTTTCTCATATTAAATAGCTATTATCAATGTAACTTAATATATACTACAGTATATAACATATATGTTCTCATATAGTATATAAATTGAAATAACACATATTTGATTTCTTACCTGTAATTACAGAATGAAGTTTATATTCTAGTAGCTATATATTAAAATATGAGATGGAGACGTGAGCAGTGGGTTGTTTCCTGAGCTCCACTGACTACCTTTCTGAGAAGGCCTCACAGGTCCCAAGAACATCCATGTTAACCTGACCCCCATCCCCTGCAGTAGTCTTCTGCCTCCTAGGTCCACCTGGGACACAGCCAGCAAAGGTGAGTTGTGCTTTGTCCCCTGTGGTCCATTGTCAGGCCCATGGCTCTGCCTTCCTTTCAGAGGAGGCCTGTAGGACCCCAGGCACGTTAAAGTTCTTCTTTAGCCTCAGCCAACAGAGGTGAGCAGCAGGCTGTTCCTTGAGCTACAGTGTCAAACCCAAGGATCTACTTGCCTCCCCAAAGAGTCTGCTGACATCAGCAACATCTAGCCAATAACAGAGACAACTGGATGGGTAAAGGCCAGCATAAAAACACCATCAATAAGAGCCAGGGCAATGAAGCACCAGCAGAGCCCAGATATCCTATTATAGAAATCCTTGGATATCCTAAAACATCTAAAACACAAGAAGATGAGCTTAAATCCAACCTTATAAATGTGATAGAGTTCTTTCAAGAGAAAACGAATAAATCTTTTAAAGAAATACAGAAAATACAATAAAACAGGTGAAGGAAATAAAATGGTTCAAGACCTGATAGCAGAAAGAGAAGCATTACATAAAGCAGAAAATGAGGAAATTCTGGAGATGGAAAACCTAAGGAAGGGAACAGGAACTGCAGATATAAGCATCACCAACAGATGGACAAGATGTATACAAGAAGTGGAAGAGAGAATCTCAGGCATAGAAGTTACAATTAAAGAAATTGGTATATTGGTCAAAAAATTTTAAACCTAGAAAGTTCCTCAAGAAATCTGAGACGCTATAAAAAGGCCAAACCTTGTATGCCTAAAGAAGCAAAGCAAGAAGGAGGACCCTGAGTAAGATGATCAATCCTCACTCAGAAAGGCAAACAGGACGGACATCAGAAGAGGCAGAAAGCAAGGAACAGGCCAGGAGCCTACCACAAAGAGCCTCTGAAAGACTTTACCCAGTATCAAAGAAGATGCTGAGACACATAGCCAAACCTTGGACAGAGGGCAGGAAATCTTATGAAAGAAGGAGGAAATAGGAAGACCTGGAGGGAACAGGAGCTCGACAAGGAAAGCAACAGAACCAAAATATCTGGGCACAGGGGTCTTTTCTGAGACTGATACTCCAACCAAGAACCATTCATGGAGATAACCTAAAACCCCTGCAAGATGTGGCCCATGGGAGCTCAGTCTCCAAGTGTTTCCTTATAAGGGGAAGAGGGACTATCTCTGACATGAACTCCATGGCTGGCTTTTTGACCACCTCCCTCTGAGGGGGGAGCAGCCTTACCAAGCCACAGAGGAAGACATTGCAGCCAGTCCTGATGAGACCGGATAGGCTAGGGTCAGAGAGAAGGGGAGGTAGACTTCCTCTATCAGTGGACTTGGAGAGGGGCATAGGAGGAGATGAGGAAGGGAAGGTAGAATTGGGAGGAGAGGAAGGAGGGAGCTACAGAGGAGATACAAAGTGAATAAAGTGTAATTAATAAAAATAAATAAATAAATAAATACCAAACCTAAAAGAATAGGAACAGAAGAAGGAAAAGATTCTCAAATCCGAGGATAAGAAAATATTTAACAAAATCATAAAAGAAACTTCCTGAACCTAAATAAAGAGATGCCTATAAACATACAAGAAATTTAGAAACACCAAATAGATTATACCAGAAAAGGAAATTTTCTTAACACATAATAATCAAAACATTAAATGTATAGAACAAAAATAAAAGACATTATAAGCTGCAAGGGGAAAAGATCAAGAAACATATGAAGGCAGACCTATCATAATTGCACCTATCTTCCCCACAGAGACATTAAAAGCCAGAAGGATGTGGACAGATACATTGCAGACCCAAAGAGACCACATATATCAGCCCAGACTACTTTACTTAGCAATACTTTTAATCTCTATAGATGGAGAAAACAAGATATTCTAAGACAAAACCAAATTTAAAGAATATCTATTAACAAAACCAGTTTTACAGATAATACTAGAAGGAAAACTCCAACCCAAGGAGGTTAACTATACCCAAGGAAACACAGAAAATAAATAACCCCACCCCAACTAACCAAAAGAAGGGAATCTCTCTCTCTCTCTCTTTTTGTTTATCTTTACACTAACAAGAAAATAATAACAAACTAACAAACATTGGTCATTAATATCTATCAACCTAAATAGACTCAATTCCCCCATAAAAAGACACAGGCTAACAGAATAGATTTGGGGGAAAAAATCCATCTTTGTGCTGCATACAAGCAACACATCTCAACAACAGAGATATGTTACCTCAGAGTAAACAGTTGGGAAAAGGATTTCCAAGGAAATGGACCCAAGAAACAAGCTGGAATAGACATTCTAGAATCTAATAAAATAGACTTTCAACAAAAATATATAAAAAGAGATGCAAAAGGACACTTCATACTCATGAAAGTAAAAATCCACCATGATAACATCTAAATTCTCAACATATTACCATCTACACCAGCATGTGTGCAAGGTGACCACATTCATAAGGGAAAAAAAAAACATTATCAAACCCCAAACATTAATAAAGGGAGATTCAATGCCCCACATTCATCAATGTACAGATCGTCAAGACAGAATTAAGACAAAATAATAATGAAATCAACTGACATTATGAATCAAATTTACCTAACAGATACATACTGAATATTTTACACAAACAAAAATGAATATATCTTCTTTTCAACACCTCATCAAACTTTTTCCAATACTGAGCATATAGTTGGTCACGAAGAAAGGCTCAACAATAACAAGAAAACTGAAATAACTCCTAGTGTCTTATCAGGCCACCATGGATTAAAGCTGGACTTCAATAAAAACAGAAGTAACAGAAAGCCTAGAAACTCATGAAAACTGAGCAAATCTCTACTCAATGGTCACTGGATCAAGGAAAAAACAAAAACAAACAAACAAAAAAAGAAATTACAGATTTTCTGGAATTCAATGAAAATGAAAGCACAATATACCGAAACTTACAGACACAAAGGAAGCAGTGCTAAGAGTAAAGCTATTAACACTAAGAGTTTTTATAAAGTAACTTGGTTTGATTCTAACAAAGAAAGTTTGATTATTACTTTTTATTTTTAATATCAGAGATCAGACCTCTACTCTTGCCTGATGCGTCTAAAACAAAAAGGGGGAACTGTAGAGAGCTGCGGAATGCTGTGCCTTAAAGATGGAGCTGGTTTCCGCCTTCCACCTTCCCAATGGTGAGTGCTCTCTGTCACGAACAATTCCACATTTGGCTAAGGCTGAGGATCTGGCTTGCTTCCATGTATGTGGACCTATCTGCATTGCCCACGTGGCACGCCTGGGTTGGCTACCCAGAGGCTATTTAAGCTGTGGGCTGGCTTTCCCCAGGGTCAGATGATTGTTCAAGATTCCTGAATAAACTGCATTGAAAAAAAAAAAAAAGCCTATACTCCACAAAGTTTGTAAATCTGAATAAAATGGATGATTTTTTGATAGATCCCACTGACCAATGTTAAGTAAAGATTAGGTAAACAATTTAAATAGGCCTATGACCTTCTGTACACCTAAAGAAGCTAAGGAACCATGGGCTACATCTGAGCAGGGGTTCTAGGTTATATCCATATATGGTTCTTGTTTGGAGAAACAACCCCCTAGAAGACCCCTGTGCCCAGATATATTTGGTCCTTGTAGAGCTCCTGTCCTCTCCAGGTCATATTAACCCCCCCCGTTTTTGTTTGTTTGTTTGATTTGTTTGTTTGTTTTATGATTCCCTGCACTCTGCTTTGGTTATGAGTCTTAATATCTGCTTTGATACACTGCTAGGTAGCGTCTTTCAGAGGTCCATGGTAGCTCAGTATCCAAGGGGGTATCTTAATAAGGGGAACAGGGACTGTTTCTGACATGAACTCAATGGCAGGCTCTTGACCTCTCCCCCCCCCCAAGGGAGGAGCAGCGCTGCTAGGCCACATAGGAGGACTTTGTAGCCAGTCCTGAAAAACCAGTATCAGATGAAAGGGGAGGAGGTCCTCCCCTATCAGTAGACTTGGAAAGGGGCAGGGAAGAGATGAGGGAGGGAGGATGGGATTGGGAGGGAAAGAGGGAGCAGGATACAACAGGAATATAAAGTTAACAAACTATAACTAATATTAAAATATTTTTAAAAAATTGGAAAAATGAAATATGTCTGTTTAACCATTGTGGGAATCATTTTATAATTTTGACTAAATTTTGTTTCCCTACAAATATAAGAGCAGCTCAATAAAATATTAAACAAAGTTTTTAATGAAAAAAAAGAAGAAGCTAAGCAAGATAGAGGACCCTGGGTAAAATGATGAATCCTCATCTTCAGAAAGCCAAAGGGATGGACATCAGAAGAGGGAGAAAACGGGGAACAGGCTAGGAGCCTACCACAGAGGGACTCTGAAAGACTCTACCTAGCTGGGTATTGAAGCAGATGCTGAGACTCATAGCCAAACTTTGGACAGAGTGAAGGGAATCTTATGAAATAAGGAGGAGATAGAAAGATCTGGAGGGGATAAGAGCTCCACAAGAAATGCAACAGAACCAAAAGTTCTGGTCACAGGGGTCTATTCTGAGACTAATACTCCAACCAAAGACCATTCATGGAGATAACCTAGAATCCCTGCACAGATGTTGCCCATGGCCACTCAGTGTCCAAGTGGGTTCCCTAGTACTGGAAACAGGGGCTGTCTATGACATGAACCCAGTGGCTGACTCTTTGATCACCTCCCCCTGAGGTGGGAACAGCCTTACCAGACTACAGAGGAAGACAATGCAACCAGCCGTGATGAGACCTGATAGGCTAGGGTTAGATGGAAGGAAAAAGTGAACTCGGGGAAGGGAAAGGGAGAAGATGAAGGAAGAAGGGTGCAATTGTATTGGAAGCAGGCTAAGAAGGTGGCTACAGTTGGGAGACAAAGTGAATAAATTGTAATTAATAAAAATAAAATTAAATAGAGGCAGATATCAAAATTTCCCAGCCAGAGAAAGCACAGAGCTAGATTGTTGTAGTGCAAAATTACATATAATTTTAAAGAAAAACTAATACCAATACTTATTAAACTGCTCCACAAAATAGAAACAGAAGGAACATTGCCAAACTCATTCTATAAGACCACAGTCACCTAGATACCTAAACCACCCAAAGACTCAACAAAGAAGGAGAATCTCAAACCTATTTTCCTCATGAACATTCCTGTAAAAATACTGAATAAAATACTTGAAAACTGAATACAAGACACGTCAAAAACTTCATTACTCATAATCAAGTAAGCTTCATCTTAGGGATGCAGGAAACATATGAAAATTAACATATGAAAATTAAGATATGAAAAATCCATCAATGTAATCCACCATATAAACAAACAGAAAGGAAAAAAAAACACATGATTATCTCATTAGATGACAAAAAAAAGGCTTTGACAAAATCCCACAACCCTTCATGTTAAAAATCTTGGAGAGATCAGGGATAGAAGGCACATATGTAAACATAATAAATATAATATGCAGCCAGAATAAAATTAAGTAGACAGAAAGAAACTTAAAGCAGTTCCACAAAAATCGGGGTGAAGTCAAGGCTGCTCACTATATATCTATTCAGTATAGTACTTAAATTCTAGCTAGAACTATAAGAAACTAAAGGCAATCAAGGAGGTACTAATAGGAAAGAAGTCAAAGTAACACTATTTGCAGATCATATGATAATATACATAAGTGATCCCAAAAAGTATAATAGAGAATTACTACAGGTGAAAAACACCTTCAGCAAAGTGGCTGGATACAAGATTAACTCAAAAGAGACAGTTGCCCTGCTTTATACAAATGATAAACAACAGGCTGAGGAAGAAATTAGGGAAAGAACACCTTTCATAATATCTATAAATTATATAAAATATCTTGGTGTAACTCTTACCAAGCAAGTGAAAGACCTGTACAACAAGAACTTCATGTTGCTGAAGTTCTAAATTGAAGAAGATATCAGAAGGTGGAACGCTCTCCCACACTCATGGATTGATAGGTTAACAGTAAAAATGGCCACCTTACTAAAAGCAATCTACAGATTCAATGCAATTCCCATCAAACGCCAACACATTCTTTATAGAACTTGAAAGAGCAACTATAGCCTTCATATAGAAAAATAAAAAACCCAGGATTGCTAAAAGGAATCCTGTACAATAAAAGAACTTCTGAAGTTATCACCATCCCAGATTTCAAGCTGTACTACAAGTCAACAGTAATAAAAACTCATGATTTTGGCATAAAAACAGATATATTGTTCAATGGAATAAAAAAGACCCCAAAATAAACCCACACACCTAAGGACACTTCATTTTTGACAAAAAGCTAAAATCATACAATGAATAAAAGAAAACTTCTTCAAAAAATGGTGCTGGTTTAACTGAATATCTGCAAATAAAAGAATGAAAATAAATCCACATTTATCACCCCGTACAGAACTAAAATCCAAGTGGATCAAAGACCTCAATATAAAGCCAGACACACTAAACTTATTAGAAGAAAAAGTGGAGAAGAGCCTTGAACTCATTGGCACAAGAGATAACTTCCTGAACAGAACACCAAGAGTACAGGCTCTAAGAGCAACAATCAATAAATGGGACCTCATGAAACTGAAGAGCTTCTATAAAGCAAAGGACTCTGTTGTCAAAACAAAACAACTACCTACAGATTGGGAAAGGATCTTCAGCAACCCTATATCTGACAGAGGGCTAATATCCAGTATATATAAAGAACTCAAGAATTTAAACAGCAACAAATTAAGTAATCCAATTAAAAATGGGGTACAGAGCTAAACAGAAAATTCTCACTAGAAGAATATGGAATGGCAAAGAAACACTTAAAGAAATGCTCAAGATCATTAGCTATCAGGGAGATGCAAATCAAAAAGACCCTGAGATTTCACCTTACTCCCATCAGAATGGCTAAGATCAAAATCTCAAGTGAGAACACATGCTAGAGAGGATGTGGAGAAAGGAGAACCTTCTTCCATTGCTGGCAGGAATGTAAACGTGTACAACCACTGTGGAAATCAATATAATGGTTCATTAGAAAACTGGAAATAGTTCTACCTCAAGACTCAGCTATATTACTACTTCTGGGAATTACACCCCAAAAATGTTCCACCATACCACAAGGACACTTACTCAAGTATGTTCTTAGAAACTTTATTCCTAATAACCAGAAACTGGAAATCCCCAATATGTCCCTTAACTGAAGAATGAATAAAGAAAATGTGGTGCATTTCCACACTGGAATACCAACCCAGGTATTAAAACAAAGAAAACATGCAATTTACATCCAAATGGATGGAACTAGAAAATCATCATCCTGAGTGAGGTAACTCAGAACCAGAAAGACACTTGGTATTTACTCACTTATTAGTGGTTATTAGCCATAAAATACAAGATATCCATACAATTGACAGGCCCAAAGAAACTGAGAAACAAGGAAGGCCCAATGGAGGATGCTTAAATATCCCCCAGAAGGGGAAGTAAAATAGATATCTGAAGTAAGTGGAGGGCAGGGAGTGGGGAGGAATGGTAGAGACTCAAAATCAGTTGGGTGGTGGAATCTCTGGGACGATGGCAGCTCCCAGTAATCTGTAGGCTTGATAGCAGTTGAAACTACAAGCAGTGGGAGATATGGAGTCTGAAAAGCCTCCATCTGTAGCCAGGTGGGGCTTCCAGTGGATGGAAGGCGACACCAACCCACTCATAAAGCCTTCAACCCAAAATTTGCCTAGCCTACAAGAAGTGTAGGGATTAAGATGGAGCGGAGACTGAGGGAATGGCAAATCATTGACTGGTCCAGCTTGAGTCTCACTCCATTGAAGAGATCCAGTCCCTGACAGTATTTAAGATACACCCTTCTTTGCTTCCAAAAAGGAGCCTAGCATACCTGTCTTCTGATAGGCTTCATCCAGCAAATGATGGAAACAGATGCAGAGACCCGGAGTCAAACAATAGGCACAATCGGAGCTCAAGCATTTTTTGTGGAAGAGATGAAGGATTGAGGGAGCCAGAGTGGTCAAAGGCACTACAAAAAGTCCTACACAGTAAGCTTATCTGCACCCCTGGGGGCTCACAGAGACTGAACCACCAACCATTCATGGGCCTGGACATGTACCTCTTACACATATGTCACAGATGTGCAGCTTGACTTTCATGTAGGTCTCCTAACAATTAGAGAAAGGGTTGTCTCTGACTATGTTCCATGCTTTTGGATCCCATTCTTCCAGTTGTGCTGCTTTATCAGGCCTCAGTGAGAAAGGACATGTTAGTCTTGCTGTGACTTGCTGTGCCAGTGTAGTGTGGTACCCATGGGAGGGCCTTACCTCCCATTCCTCAAGAAGGTGGGGTGATGGTAATGTAAGGGTAGGACTGGGAGAAGAGGAGGTAGTGGGTTGTCATCAGTCTGTAAAATAATTAAACACATAAATTAATGATAAGAAAAATATATAAAATATGATATTGTATGTGTGTGTGTGAAGGTCAACACATGGCTATATTCCTTTGTTGATCAATACATTATTTTTGGAATGGAGTCTCTTTTGAATCTGGAGCCCATATGTTTGGTTTTCCTCTACAGAGTTCTCTCTATTACTCCAAGCATTGGGATAACAGGAATCCACCATCATATCTGGATTTTTTTCAACATGGATTTTGGAGATCTGACTCAGCCTTAATGCTTATGGCACAAAAGCTTTATACCCTGAGCCATCTACCCAGACCCAAATATGAGATTTCCCATGTAATTTGAAATGATACTCTAAAATAAAATAAAATTGCAATGTTTACATTATAATTATAGCAGTTTTATTGTTATTAATTCTTAGAACCAGCTTTTCTATTTTATACCACATCTCTTAATTTTCTTAAATAACTGGTTTTCTTTTTTCATTAAACACATATGCTTAATGTGGACTGCATTTTTATGTGACTGCAAAGTTCTTAAAAAACAATGATCTTTATACTTCAAGAAACCATTTTCACTATATGAATGCCCTTTGAAACAAAATTTTTGATTTATACTTAAATTCTGTTTCTCATCTATTGATCTTTGAATTACTAAAGACACTGAAATGAAAAACTGTTCAGTTGATCATTTCCCCATAGGACAGTCAAAGATAGCATAGCATAAAGCTGTCTAAGGAGTGCAAGCTGCCGTCCCATGCCTCACCTTCCTGTATCTTTTCCTCATAGGCCATACCTGATGAGTTTGCTGGCTCTGGGGTGAAGTGAATGTTGGAATGAAGCTAATTTCTGTGGTACCATTGGCTATTCAGTTGAGAGACATGTCAGTTTCTTTGGTGAAGATTCATATTTTTATTTTATGTGCATGAGTGCTTGCCCACATGCATAAATTTATGCCACATGCATCCCATGCAGAGGCCACAAGAAGTCAATGAACCCCTGGAGCTGAAGTTTTAGAAGGTTAGGAACTATCATATGGATTCTGAAAGCTGGATCCAGGTCCTCTATAAGAGCAATGTGGGCTGCTGGCTGCTAAGCCACTGTTCCTGCTTAGAAGCCAGTTTTAGGCTGTTGAAATTCTTGTCAATGCTATTTTTTTACTTGGTAGAATTGTTAATACAGCAGTGGCATATGGACTCATTAAAAAGTCGATGTTATTAAATAAATGAAAATATAATGGATATTTAGTGTGATTTAAAAAAAAAACATTATGATACAACATAATCCTTACTTCATTCAGAACAATAACCTTAAAAACTCAAACGAAGATAATCATAAAAACATTGATAGATTAGGTTCATTTTTAGAACTCTTCTTTATTTAAAGTCAAATTCATATCTAGAATGACAGTTTCCCACTACTCAATGCTGTTCCTTGCCTCTACTCAAGGCACTCATTTCCTGCTTTCTCTGTGTGTTACTGGGGCACAGGGTCACTACACTACATGGGTTAAGTATGCCTCCTTTGCAGCTGATTTACCCTCTATACCCTGCACACTTATCACCCATCCAGAAAAGCTCAGTCAATGTGTGTTGTTCTAACTGCATTCACAAAAGTTGCTAATGTTCATCTAACAGAGCTCTGTGGTACTAATCAGGATCATCCCAAACAAGAAAAATGGATTTTTTTATGACTGCTATGAAAATTACTAGCAATTACTGAAAAACAGATTTTTAAAAAGCACCTGACAGCAAATCCTTGGTCTTGCAATGGTCATAACAAACCAACTCTTCTGTATATAGATGACCTAGGAGAGCTAATAGGCTGATCATATGCACTTCTAATACTGAAATATTTTAAGCTCTATATTCATATGAACATATACACCATGAATTTGAAGTTTCATAGTTGAATAACAATCTTTGAAAGAAAGGGTGACAATTCTATAAATATTCAGATACTTTTAAACCATAAAAGTTATCCTATTTGTGCCACTATATAAAGAAAACTATTTTAAATGGGTATATACAAAGTTAATTTTATTTATTCTGATTTATTTTTTATTAATTTTTATTCAATAGAAGTGCAGTTCAGTTTTAAGAAGTATGCTGCTCTCTGTTTTCCTTTCACTCTTTGCTTTTTGCTTTCGTTTATTTTGTTGTTATTTTTATTTATAGTACTAGGACTTGAACACATGCACGTCCTTGCACATGTTGGACAGACACTCTGCTACTGAGTTATATTTTCTCCTAGACTGTGTTTATTGTATTTTTATTTAACAATATCCATATCATCTTAAGTGAATGTCAGAACTGGAACACGGATTAGTAATTTGCAAATACTAATATTTCCAATGTAAAGCAGCAATGCATTTACCCTTAAATGCATTTGCAGCTCAGTCTCCTGATAGCTTTTGTAGTAAGACAATTACAGCATAGAAGACTACTTCTAACTTGATCTTTCAGGATGGCTCAATTATTTTTAGTACATTTATTATGTAGCCCCAACTAGGATATTGTATTTTTATAGGCTTTAGAGAACAGACTTTTGTGCATTGGTACTTTGTATTAAAGTAATTAAATAAGCAATTTTTCGAAATTCTAACTGCAGTGCTGTTTAAAATCTCACTTAAATTCACATTCTTTATTCATTACATGCTTACAATGATTTACTTTTCCTCAACCCAGTGTGTGTCTAGTTCATGGACTCCAATTAATCCTGGTTAGTTTGTGGTGAGTTTGATTACACTCATCTATGCAAGCAGTAGCCATAGAACAATATAAGAAGACCAGAGAGAAACTCCTCTCAGGAATTCAGGAGACTGTGGGTCTGGTAGACCAGACCAGAGCTGGAGTTCTGTTTTCAGTTGATTTCACAGAAGACAAGCAGTACTATTATATTCAGAACTTTAGATACTGGAATTCAATAGTAAATGGATGAGTTGGGGCTGAGCATCACACAAGCATGTGATTTCCACAATTTGATAACTTGTAATTTTTTTGTAATGGTTTTCTTTCATGTGTGTGTGTTGAAATGCTTTATTGCAATGTACAACACTTAGTTATGTGTATATTATATAACATTTCATTTACTATTTCATTTTTTTACTTGAATATGTTCTAAGATCAACAATCAATAAAAGGAACCTCATGAAACTGAACAGCTTCTGTAAAGCAAAGGACAAGTCAACAGAACAAAACGACACCCTACAGACTGGAAAAAACATCTTCAGCAACCCTACATCTGACAGAGGGCTAATATCCAGAATATATAAAGAACTCAAGAAGTTAAACAATAACAAACAAAGTAATCTAATTTAAAAATAGGGAATAGGGCTAAACAGAGAACTCTCAACAGAAGAATATCAAAAGGCAGAGAAACACATAAAGAAATGCTCAACATCCTTAGTCATTTGGGAAATGCACATCAAAAGGACCCTGAGGTTTCACTTTACATGCATCAGAATGGCTAAGATCAAAAACTGAAGTGACAACACATGCTAGAGAGGTTGTGGAGAAAGAGCAACCCTTCTCCATTGCTGGTGGGAGTGTGAACTTGTACATCCATCCGGAAATCAATCTGGTGCTTTGTAATGGTTTTCATCTAATTGAATAAGAGAAGTTTTTTTTATTGTGGAATGAAAGCTACATTCCCCTCCCCCCCAGGTGGGTATAAAGATAAATATTTAGAAATGGCTATCCAACCGAGATCTGCTCAAATATAACACCAACAGATGAGTATTGGGGAATTTCAAGAGTTTCCAATCCCATGCAAAAAACTATAATCAGATAAAAAAAATGTCTTTTCTTGGGAAGAACATATCAATTGGTTATCATATACAAAAGGTTACCCCTTATTTCATATACATACATGTAAAAGAAGTGTAAATTGTGACTATTGATATATATATATACACATATATATACACACACAAATATATATTCATATATTACACACACACATATATCACCTCAATAATTAAAAAAAAGAAAAACTGATAGGGGAGGTCTTCTTTTCCTTCCTTCTGATCCTAGTCAATTAGGTCTCATCAGGAGTGGCTGCATTGTCTTCCTCTGTGGCCTGGTAATGCTGCTTCCCCCTCAGGGGGAGGTGATCAAAGAGCAGGCCATTCAGTTCATGTCAGAGACAGTCCCTGTTCCTATTACAATGGAACCCACTTGGATACTGAACTGCCATGGGTTACATCTGTGAAGGGGTCTTAGACTTAGGGACGGGCATGCATGCAGAGGGTGGAGGAAGGGAAGGATTAGGATGGGAGGAGGGAGGGAACCACACGGGGGATACAAAGGGAATAAACAGTAATTAATAAAGAAAAAAAATGTAAAAATAAAAAAAAGACAAAGACAAAAGCTGAGAGGCTATGCATTTGAGAGAGTAGGGAATGTATGTTGTACGTGGGGAGGATTGGACAGAAAAGGGAAAGGGTAAAATTATGTCATTACACATTAATTTCAAATAAAAATTTCTCTTTGAAAAAGCTAATCCCTTGTCCAAACAAGAGATAAAGAGAATGTAATCTTTATCTGGGTGTCTTCTGTATCTGCCAGTGCAGCTTTCTGTTTTCCCTGTTGTCATTTCTTTTCTTTTTTTTTTTTTTAATTTTTCATCAATTACACTTTATTCATTCTGCATCCTCCCATAAGCCCCTCCCTCCTCCCCTCCCAACCCCACCCTCCCTCCTTCCTCTGCTTGCATGCCACTCCCCAAGTCCACTGATAAGGGAGGTTCTCCTCTCCTTTCTGATCTTAGTCTATCAGTTCACATCAAAAGTGGCTGCATTGTCGTCTACTATGGCCTGGTAAGGCTGTTCCTCCAAGGGGGAGGTGATCAAAGAGCAAGCCAATCAGATTATGGCAGAAGCAGTCCCTCTTCCCATTACTATGTAACCCAATTGGACTCTGAACTGCCCTGGGCTATATCTGTGCAGGGGTTCTGGGTTATCTCCATGATACTCCATGGTTGGAGTATGAGTCTCTGGGAAGTTCCCTGTGTTCAAATTTTCTTGTTCTGTTGCTCTCCTTGTGGAGACCATGTCCTCTCCAGCTCTTACTATTTCCCAGTTCTTACCTAAAATTCCATTCACTCTGCCCAACAGTTGCCCATCAGGCTCAGCATCTGCTTTGATAGTCTGTAGGGCAGAGGCTTTCAGAGGCCCTCTGTGGTAGGTTCCTAGGTTGTTTCCTGTTTTCTTCTTCTACTGATGTCCATCCTCTTTGCCTTTCCAGATGGGGATTGGACATTTTAGTTAGGGTCCTCTCTCTTGCTTAGTTTCTTTAGATGTACAGGTTTTAGTGGGTTTGTCCTACGTTGTATGTCTATATGAGTGAGTATATACCATGTGTGTCTTTTTGCTTCTGGGACAACTCACTCAGGATGATCCTTTCCAGATCCCACCATTTACCTGGGAATTTCATGATTTCCTTATTTTTCATTGCTGAGTAATATTCCATTGTGTAGATGTACCACAATTTCTGCATCCATTCTTCAGTTGAGGGGCATCTGGGTTGTTTCCAGCTTCTGGCTATTACAAATAAAGCTGCTACAAACATGGTTGAGCAAATGTCCTTTTTGTGTACTTGAGCCTCTTTTGGATATATGCCCAGGAGTGGTTTGGTTGGATCTTGAGGAAGCGCTACACCTAGTTGTCTGAGAAAGTGCCAGATTGATTTCCAGAGTGGTTGTACAAGTTTACATTCCCACCAGCATTGGAGAAGGGTTCCCCTTTCTCCACAACCTCTCCAGCATGTGTTGTCACTTGAGATTTGATCTTGGCCATTCTCGTGGGTGTAAGGTGAAATCTCAGGGCTGTTTTGATTTGCATTTCCCTAATGGCTAGTGAGGTTGAGCATTTCTTTAAGTGTTTCTCTGCCTTCGTTATTCCTCTACAGAGAATTCTCTGTTTAGCTCTGTTCCCCATTTTTTAAGTGGATTACTTGGTTTGCTGCTTTTCAGCTTCTTTAGTTCTTTATATATACTGGATATGAGTCCTCTGTCAGATAAAGGGTTGGTGAAGATTTTTTCCCAATCTGTAGGTGGTCGCTTTGTTTTGTTGATGGTGTCCTTTGCTTTGCAGAAGCTTTTCAGTTTCATGAGGTCCCATTTATTGATTGTTGCTCTTAGAGCCTGTGCTGTTGGTGTTCTGTTCAGCAAGTTTTCTCCTGTACCAATGAGTTCTAGGGTATTTCCCACTTTTTTTTCAAGCCGATTTAATGTGTCTGGTTTTATGTTGAGGTCTTTGATCCACTTGGACTTCAGTTTTGTGCAGGGTGACAAGTATGGATCTATTTTCATTTTTCTACATGTAGACATCCAGTTGGACCAGCACCATTTGTTAAAGATGCTATCTTTTTTCCATTGTATGGTTTTGGCGTCTTTGTCAAAGATCAGGTGTCCATAAGTGTGTGGGTTTATTTCTGGGTCCTCTTTTCGGTTCCATTGATCCACCATTCTGTTTCTATGCCAGTACCATGAAGTTTTTAAAACTGTTGCTCTATAGTACAACTTAAGATCAGGGATGGAGATACCTCCAGAAGATCTTTTATTGTAGAGGATTGTTTTAGCAATTCTGGGTTTCTTGTTATTCCATATGAAGTTGAGAATTTTTCTTTCCAGGTCTGTAAAGAATTGTGTTGGTAATTTGATGGGCATTGCATTGAATCTGTAGATTGCTTTTGGTAAGATGGCCATTTTTACTATGTTAATCCTGCCAAGCCATGAGCATGGGAGATCTTTCTATCTTCCCATATCTTCTTCCAATTCTTTCTTCAGAGTTTTGAAATTTTTTTCATACAAGTCTTTGACTTCCTTGGTTAGGGTTACTCTGAGGTACCTTATGTCATTTGTGGCTATTGTGAAGGGTGTTGTTTCCCTAATTTCTTTCTCAGCCCTTTTGACTTTTGTATACAGGAGGGCTACTGATTTTTTTGAGTTAATTTTGTATCCGGCCACTTTGCTGAAGGTATTTGTCAGCTGTAGGAGTTCCCTGGTAGAGTTTTTGGGGTCACTCACGTATACTATCATATCATCTGCAAATAGTGATAATTTGACTTCTTCCTTTCCAATTTGTATCCCCTTGATCTCCTTCAACTGTCTTATTGCTCTAGCAAGGACTTCCAGCACTATGTTGAAGAGATATGGAGAGAGTGGGCAGCCTTGTCTTGTCCCTGATTTCAGTGGGGTTGCTTTAAGTTTCTCTCCGTTCAGTTTGATGTTGGCTATAGGCTTGCTGTATATCGCCTTTACTATGTTTAGATATGTGCCTTGTATCCCTGATCTCTCCAATACTTTGAACATGAATGGATGTTGGATTTTGTCAAATGCTTTTTCAGCATCTAGGGAGATTATCATGTGGTTTTTTTCTTTCAGTTTGTTAATATGGTGGATCACATTGATGGATTTCCGTATATTGAACCACCCGTGCATACCTGGGATGAAGCCTACTTGGTCATAGTGGATAATATCTTTGATGTGTTCTTGGATTCGGTTTGCAAGTATTTTATTAAGTATTTTTGCATCAATGTTCATAAGGGAGATTGGCCGGAAATTCTCTTTCTTTATTGAGTCTTTGTGGGGTTTACGTACCAAGGTGACTGTGGCTTCATAGAAGGAATTTGGTAATATTCCTTCTGTTTCTATTTTGTGGAATAGTTTGAGAGAATTGGTGTTAGCTCTTCTTTGAAGGTCTGGTAGAATTCTGCGCTGAAGTTATCTGGTCCTGGGCTTTTTTTGGATGGGAGACTTTTGATGACCGCTTCTATTTCTTTGGGGGATATAGGACTATTTAGTTGATTTACCTGGTCCTGATTCAGCTTTGGTAAGTCAAATCGATCAAGAAAATTGTCCATTTCATTTAGATTTTCAAATTTTGTGGCATATAGACTTTTGAAGTAAGTCCTAATGATTGTTTGGATTTCCTCAGTGTCTGTAGTTATATCCCTCTTTTCATTTCTTAAGCCTTCCCACCCCACCGCCGTTGATTCTGCATTCTGGTATATAGAGATTCTCTTCCAGGAACCTGACCTGATTCTCTGCAGTACAATTGGGGCTCCATAAGCAACTCTTACAACTGCAGCCAATGACAGGTGTTAGCAGCACACCCTGCAAAAGGGTTCTTCAAGCAGCCACATTTCCATTGGGTGTAGGAAGCTGTTTCTTAGAATTCATTTCAAGAGATTAGGGACATCACAAATTCATTGAGGACCTCTGAATTTCAATTAGCCTGCAGGCCTTTATAAAACCCTGGCATCAAGGCTCCCAGTTAGTCGCTAGTGTGGGCCACAGAAGTCAGCGAGGAAGTGCTTTTACACAGAAAAGTGAAAAACAAAACAAAACGTAATCTCTTATCCAAGTCATATAAAGAAGCGGTTTTATTTCCTAGCTTCCAGATGGCTGGAGCCGCTATTTGTGGTGTAGTTTAGGCAGGCTGGAGCAGAGAAGCCGGACAGATCTGATGTTACCTTGAAGCATCCATGCTGTCTGCCAGGAAGGAGTCACTACTTTAAGGAAATTCTGAAAATCTCTTACCAATAGTATAGAGGACTGTCAGAATGAATTTTTGCACATCTATAACAAATTACCCAAGGCTGGATAATGTATAAAGAAAATAAATATACCTCCTCAGTTCTAGAGTCCAGACATTACCATGGAAAACTTTTGTTGTTGTTGTTGTTGTTGTTATATCTCATTAAACAAAGTGCTAGGGCAAGAATGACTATATAGAACAGGGCTTGAGTTTTTATAATGACATTGGTTGAGCATTTGAGGAGATCTCCTGAGCTAATCACTTGTGCAAGTCATGATTTTACTACAGTTTTGATGGCAATAACATTTCTATATGTATTTTAGAAGGGTCTCGCATCCAGCTCTACAATGTTATGTGCCTTATCACTTGTCCTTGGTGTGTTAACCCGTCATTAGGATAATAGCAATGATCCCACTTGGCAGAGTGAAGAGTGATATGGATACAAATATCCCAAACAGAAGACAGAGCAATGATAAGTTGCTTGTCTAGAAGAGCTTTTCAGGTGTTACTGACACTTTAAATTCTAAATAAAAGAATATCCTGGTTTATGTAAGTGACCACCATGTTGGGGAGAAGGATCAGTGAGACATCATACAGGATAGGACAATATAATCAATGTCTGAGAGAGGCTTGTCATCCCATCACTGGCTTAGAAACCATGGAATGGAAATATGTCAATAGAGTAAATAACCCCTAAACTTTGGGGATTTCTTAGTAGTGGCTGCTATGAAAATGGAGAATTCATCTCTACAATCAACAGGAACATGGCCTTGAAGAATGAGTAAGAAAATATTCTCGGTAGAGATTCCAGGAAGAAATATAGCCTGCTGGTGCTTTCTAGGATGATGAGATAATAAGTTTGTCTTGTGTTAAGCTACTAATTTTGTGTTGATCTGTTGATGGAGATGATAAAAAAGCCCAGCATGATTGGAGCATATAATAACTGCATATAAAGATATATATATATATATGTATATATATATTTACTTCAGTGTATGATTCAACTCAGAAAACTTTTGCTAAGTTTCACTAGACACTGAGAAATTCCCTGCTTTTATAAAGAAATTAAACTATCATCTCTGGTCTCCACATTTTTTTCCAATGAAAGTAGGATTTGAACAAACAAATCAAGGCCATTGTGTCAAATATGTTGTTCGAGGCTATTGACTAGAGCAGGGAAAGCATGCAGGAGGAAGCCGAGAGTCTGTCTAAGCTGTGCGTTAGCTTGCATGTAATTCTCCTTGAAATGGAACTTAAAATCTTTCACAAAGCATAATATAAAGCTGCCCTTTATATCTATCTTTGGTGAATAAAATATTATTGTATATGATATTTCCAGTGAGATGGCTCAGGAAGGAAAGGTACTTGCTGCAAAAGAAGACTGAAATTCTATCCCTGAGACATACATGATGGAAGGGGAAAATAGACCCAGCTGGTCTCTGACCTCTACATTCATGCCACAGCACCTATGTACTTGTACCCCTCCCATATACATACACATGAATAAATAACAAATAGATGTATTTTTAAAAAATAATTTTGAAATAATTCTATGGGACTTGTACACTGTAACATATTTAAGTGATCAGATAATTTTACTGCTTATAATTTTAAAACTGTGAAGAATTTGTGTTCTTCATTTAATGGTCATTAAATGTTGAGCTGTGAACCTATGGTATCAATGAAAACTATTTAAACTCAGTATCTATTACAGAATAGCTATGTGTTGTGCACTTAGAATTACTTGTTTGTATGTTTCTGAGCTGCTCGGTTTTATGGGTCAAGTTTGCTGAGGTATGTTGTAATCTTAACTAGGTTCCATATTGGGTCAATTATCATTTTAGACTTTTTAGTAATGATGTTTTCTAGATGTGATTTATAAGTAAAGGAAACTTTGAGTAAAGAAAATTCATCTTTATAGTATGGCTGAGACTCACCCACCTATTCAAAGGCTTTCAAAGAGTATGAAATCCTTAACAGGAAACAGTCCCCTTTGCTTTGGATCTGCACTGCAGTATCAGCTTTAAGTTTTGCATCTCTGGAGTCCTAGAATGTACTCAGACCACACACACACACACACACACACACACACACACACACACACACTTTAAAAAAGAAATGAAAGTCTAAAAGCATGTAGTCTACTTGTGTATATTTATAAGACTATCATTTTTTGTTGTGGAGATAGCATCATTTAACACATATTATCATGAGTAATATGTTCTTAGATATAATTTTTTATTTGCTCTATAAAATATTAGACTAATATTTCCCTACAATAGAGAACTATTTCTTGAGAAGATTACAAGATTGTATTGCTGTTTTAGAGAAGTGACCAATAACTTTAAATTTCTGGAAGTGAACTATGTAAAAGGGATGTTGCTACCTCTTACTTGAGCTGTTACACATTTCTTTTACATAAAAACAAAATCTAAAGTGACTCCTAGAAAGGATCAATCACAGATCTCTCACTTCCTAGATTTAAGCTTGCTTATAGATTCAGGAATCTTAGACTGAAGTAACAGCCAAATCCCCTTAAAGAAATGTACATCAAAACCAAGAGATTTTACTGAACATTCTACTTCCAGGATTTGCCAACAGAGCTTTTTAGTAGGCTCCTGTGCTCATATTACTAGGAACCAGCTCTCTTATGAGACCAAACTCATCACTGCTGCCCAGCACTCAAAAGAAACAAAGTATATCAGTGGTCTTTTTAGCTCATATCCCTTTTATAGTGGCTTCCCTGGGTATTTGAACTTACCCTTTGATTATTTACTCTTAGAGTGCACAATATGATTAGATTCAGTTAACAAATGAGAGAATCTCCACATTGGTTCACTGGTTTGTGGCATAAGGGCCATTGCAAGGAAGATCAAATGGAGGCCAACAGAATGCTTGTATCTAAGAAAATAGTGAGTGGGAAGCAGTATTTCACCTGGAAGTTCTGCAAGCACTTGAAGGATGCAGAGCTGGTGATTCCCATCACATCCCCATTCAACTTGCCTATTCAGCTAATGCAGAAAACAGATGTAGTTTGGAGAAGGACAGTGGATTATCATAAGCTTAAACCAGGTAGTGACGCCAACGGCAGCTGCTATACCAGCTGTGGATTTACTGCTTGAGCAAATTAACACATCCCCTGGCACCTGGTATGTAGCTATTGATCTGGTAAATACTTTCTCTCCATCTCTGTCAATAAAGACTACCAGAGCAATTTGCTTTTAGAAGGTCACTAATACACCTCCCTTGTCCTACCGTGGGTTTATCTGAACTCCCCAGTGCTTTGCATAATTTAGTTTCACGGATGTGAATTGCTATTATCTTTCATGTGATGCCACAATGTCTACCACTTTGAGTACTATGTCCATTCCAGTCAATGATGAAGAAATAACAACTTCCATAGTTGTGGTGGTAAGACATGTATCTATATGCAAGATAGAATAATGATGAATCTCACAAAAAATCCTCTAGTCATTTATCTCAGTGAAATGGCCAAGGTTTTAATGATATATATCCTGTAGAGATATTCCTAATGAGCTAAAGTGTAAGTGGTGACATCTTGTCCCCTTCAACAACAACAACAAAAAATTAAGTATGGTGGCTAATGGGTATCTTTGCACTTTTGAGGAAAGGTTTGGATGCATTATTGTAGCTAAGCTATGGCTGAATGGTTCAAGAAGTGGTTTGTTTGTCTGAGGTTGATGAAAGGTAAGGCTGTACAACAGATAAATATTCTGAGTAAAATGCTCTGACACAAATCAGAAAAGGGTGTGGTTTGTAGATTTTGGTAAACTTTCTTAGATTCATCATCACATACGCCACCAAGATTTCCCACAAAACTGTCTCCCATGAAAATAACTAGATAAGTAGATGGTGTTCAGCATAGTGCTAGGGAGTACAAATAGTTTTCCATCACACCACTGTCTGATCTGATGTGCTAGGCCTCTATGGTCTGTGTAGTTCTGTTTACTTATGGGAATAATATGTGTTTGGATATGAGCATAAGGCACGGTAAGTGACGTGATGAAGTGACCCAGCTTTACGTGATCCCTGCTTCGGCTGCTCACTACTTTCTGTCTCCCAACCTACCCCTGACATCATAAGGAATTCCATATTAGTGGTTAGCAAAGGAAAAATGACTGGGCTGTATTCATAGTGGCTTATATGTTGTATACATGTTCCTAATAAAAATGCATAGCTGTCTCATATCAAACTTGTCTGGGGCATCTTCCAAGGACATAACCTTGAAAGAGTGACTCAGGCATTACCAGCTGTGTGGTGATATACTGATTCATGGTCTGTAGCCAATGATTTGGCTGAATGAGTAAGGATTTGGAATGGGCATGATTGGAAATAAAAATCATAATAAGCAAATTTATACAACAAGTATTAACTAGATCTGTTTAAGGAAAGTATTTAAGACCTATATGTCCTAGGTAAATATTCTCTAATGAGAGCTGATACTTAATAATGAAATATTTAGAGTGACTCCAGTGGATACTAGTCAGCTTCTTTCTCTACTCATGGGAATCAAAGGGTGGCCATAGTGGCACAGATGGAAATTTCATAAGCAATGTGGCATGGTCTGCTCATTAAGGTGTACTCAAATGGTCACTGCTAAATGGCAAATGCACTTATAGAAGAGCCCAACACTGAGTCCATAGTTTGGATCTATTTATTGGGTCATCAGCTGGTTGGTTGCATTGACTCTCTAAGCAAGCACTTTCTTATCTGCTTGTATTCTATGTTTTAGTATAATCTTGTTTTCTGTGAATACAATGTTTCCCTCAGAACTACCATGCATGGATATTCAGAATGTTTCACTCACTGTTAGGATATTCTATGCCACCTCCCTCATGTTTTTGGAGCTTACCTAATTGAAAAAAAAGAAAGGAACATACTGGAAAACCCAGGCTCAGGAATCCACCACTTTTACTTTATTTTCCAGCATTCTAAAGAAACAGGCTTTGTAGGAAGATATATTGGCCTTTTGAAGACTGAATCATAATATCAGGTAAGGGATGATACCTTTAAGATTTGGACGCATACCTTAGAAGCTTCATGTCTTCTAGGATCTTTGAACAATATTAGGTGCTGTGTTTTACAGGGTTATGACTCACAGGCCCAGGAATCAAGCTGTGGAAATAATAGTTTAACTTACATTCTTACATTCTTTTTTTTTTTTTTTTTTTTGTGAGCCACTAGCGGAGCCTCTCATTCTGAAAAATCTTAACTAGTTTAGCTACTGAGACATTCCACACTGATCACTGTCCTGTTAGACTCAGTTTTCTAGATGATCTTCAGTGGGAATAATGTGTGTGAATTTGGTAGGACCAGGTCTGAATACTAATATAGTCTAGCTGTTTTCTTTACTATGTGTGTGTGTGTACACGTATGTGTGGTATGTGTAAACATACATCTGTGTGATGTGTGTGCACATGTAAGTATCTGGTGTGTGTGTACATTTGTGTATATATAAATATGTGTGAGCTTGTGTGTATACATATGTACTTGTTTTTTAATGTTAGCAGAAGTTTTATATAATAAATCAATCTAAAAAATTAGCAGCATCTTTGTAAATAGCACATAACACTTCAGGAGTAATATATACAATTTCATGTGGGTGGTTATTTGGATACATTAATCAGACTTATGAGATTTAGTTAAAGAAAGTTTAGAAATATTTTGTTCTTTAATTTTATTTATTTGACTTCCAAAATGTAAGTCAATAGTCAATATCTAAGTAACTGAAAATAAATATAAATGGTTATTTTTAATAAAATGACTTCAAAAATAAAGATAATTTGCTTAAATAATGAAAATGAAAATTAGTATTTTCACTCAGCTTTTTTTAAAAAAGTGTTAGTAAAATGCTACTAAAACTGCTTTTCACTTCCCTTTCTTTCCCCTTCCTTGGTCTAGGACTTGTAAAAGTTCATAATCAACAGAAAGGAATTCTTCAAATAGCACACTGATGCCTTCACCCAAACTGAGATATGCCAATCTTTGTGTATAGCGTTTCTCCACCCATCCTTCATAATATCAGAGTTTAACTTCTATTTGCATTATTGTTATTAATGATTGTATCCCTACCTTGACTCCTCAAAATTGTCAAAACCCCAAAAGACAGGGCCATGGCAGTATGGTATGCTGTTGTACTCTCAGTGCCTGGCAGACAGAGAGGTTCACAGAAGGGCTCCAACAAATATTTGAGAACAGAATGGGTGAAAAGCTTGCCATGCCCTAATTTCAAATGTGTATACATTCCTAGATGCTCCACAGATTTAATGTAGCACATATTCAATAAAGTTTAAATAGAAAATAGTAAAAGAAAAAAGGGAATAAATACTCTTATTCCCTTATTCTATTTTTGTTCAGTATCTGCAATGTACATTTGGAAATAATATTTCATGTGGTTTTACATGAACAGCTGTATCTTTGATATAGATACAAACTTTTGGGGCCACTGAGGCCTGAGTCTCCAGGCTTATAAAGAGAAGTGATTATTATTTGAAGAGAATTATGTGAAAGAAGGTTAAAAATTAAGAACTTGTGCTCACTTCATCTTTAATCTCTTTCTGGAAATGTATCAAAATGAATGTAAGTGAATGATTCTAATGGTTTATGTCAGTGCTCTGACCATTTTTCATTTATTTTGGGAATTATAATATTATAATCATTATCATTATTATCATTTTCCCTTCGTTTTCCTTCCTGCAGACCCTCATTTATATTCCTCTCTTCTTTCATTTAAACTGATGGTTTTTAAAAGTTGTTGTTACATGTGTACACATGTATATCAATATATAACCAATACCAAAGGGTCAGCCTTGAACATGCACGTACTTATGAGTAATACTCTACATACTGAGCAGAGTATGTCCAAGGCTTTTTGGTGGGTATCAACAGATGAAAATGACTCCTTGAGGTCAGCTTCCAAGATCTGCATTTTACAGGCAGTCAGACCAGCGTGAAAACTGACTCCAAAGTGGTTCTGTTGCTTTGAAACAAGAGAATTTGAAAGTAGAGATTTTTCCTGTTAATTTTTTTACATGTTATTCATATATATATATATATATATATATATATATATACATATATATATTAATTAAAGTCCCCTCCTTCAACTCCTCCTCATCCCACCTTCCCTCCCTGTGCCTCCTAGACCACTGAAAGGGTGAGTTCTCCTCTGCCATCTGCCGATAGATTGTCAAGTCTTCAGAACTGCCTGGATCCTCCACCTCTGTGGCCTGGCAAGGCAGCATTGCCAAGGACAAGTGATCAAAAAGCAGGCAACACAGTTCAAGACAAAGTCAGCCCCTGATCTCCTTACTCCGGTACCCACATGGAGACCCAGCTGCCAATCAGCTACATCTAGAGGTCTAGATCTTCTCCTCGCATGGTCCTTGGTTGGTGCATCAGTCTCTGCAGGAACCCCTGGGCTCATATTTTTCAGCTTTGTTGGGCTCCTTGTGGGGCTCCAGTTCCCTCTGGAGAGTTTCAAAAGAAAAATGAGCCTGCAAAACAGGAGTCCAGTGCATGTCATTTGCAATAGAAAAGAGAAATAAAAACAAGAGAAGAATATTGAGTTTAGCACATGAAATATGCCGGAACACCGTTACTCAAGAAGTCCGCTCATTGATAACGATGTCAGCTGGCTCTGAATTACAACAAAGCCAGATATTAATTCCATGTACTGCTTACAGAGCTCTGTTCACTTAATGGGTTATTTAGCCTTGATTCTAGTTTCTGTTGATATCTGTTTTGGGATATATATATATATTTTTTTCAAATAGGCTGGAAAGCTATTGCATTGAAGGAAAAGCACAATATGTAAAGACTTTTGTTTAATCTACATTTATATAATATGCAATTGGCACTTAGTGTATTTTTACTATAATAGCCAAAAATACATGCAGAACTATGTTCTAGAAGATATTATCTTGATTTTGAAATCCTTAATTTCTAACCATTGGTGTAATTCTATTGTCCATAACCTATTATAGTTCAGGTCACTTTTGTAGAATGAAATTGAATATCTAAAATGTGCAACAGAACAACTGAGCTGCGTTTCCCTCCAGCACAGAAACATGAGCAGTGAGATGTCTCTTCTCATAAAATCTTTCATTAATATCTTAAAGTAAATGTTTTCGTTTATGGCACAAAACTTGATTTCCTTTTTTATTAAAAATAAAATTATAACTTCTAGTTATAAATTCTAGAATTTGGATTAGATTACTTTTGCTTAATAAAATACAATTAAATAAAAGTTTTATGTTGGTAGTTTCTATAATGTCAAGATGAACCTGTTACATCAGTGAGTGGAGAAAACTTTTCAAAGTTTCCTAGTTACACAGTAATAAAGAAAAGAAACATATTTTTTCTTGCATTGAGGTTCATACATTAGAATTCAGCACTGCAATATGTTGCTGACCAAAAATTAAAATAAAATTGGTGAGAATTTCAATTATATCTGAATGGTTTTACTTATCTTGTCCTTTGTTTCCAAAGGCCATTAACCAGAAATGTGTCAATGATGTGTGGAAGCATTTTTTTTTATCTTTTTTATTTTTTATTAATTACAGTTTATTCACTTTGTATCCCCCCATAAGCCCCTCCCTCCTCCCCTCCCAGATCCAACCTCCCTCCCCCTTCTTCTTGCTTGCCCCTCTCAAGTCCACTGATAGGGGAGGTCCTCCTCTCCTTCCTTCTGATCTTAGTCTATCAGATCCCATCAGGAATGGCTGCATTGTCATCTTCTGTGGCCTGGTAGGGCTGCTCTCCCCTCAGGGGGAGGTGATCAAAGAACAGGCCAATCAGATTATTTCAGAGGCAGTCCCTCTTCCCATTAGAATCTTAAGTAAGAAGTGGGAAATAGTAAGATCTGGAGAGGACAGGAACCCCACAAGGAGAGCAACAGAACCAGAAAATTTGAACACAGGGCTCTCCCCAAGGACTCATATTCCAACCAAGGAACATGCATGGAGATAACCTAGAACCCCTGCACAGATGTAGTCCTTTTTTTTTTTTTTAGAATGGTATTCAGAACTGGGATTCTATGAGAAAGAAACATCATGAAGATGGACGGACCTGAGAACAAAGGCCACTGTTTTAAAAGCTGTTTCCTTCTTTTTTGTGTGTATGGGTGTGAGGCTGTGTGCATGTACCCCTGGCGTGGGGATTCGGGACAGGAGGACACTAAAGAGGCCATGAGTCACAGGCTTCTGAGCTGCCGTGGGGGCTCTGCTCTGCAAAAGCACCAAGTGCTTTTAATCACACAAGTGCTCTTAGCATCTCTCCAAACCCTAGAGGTGGCCTTAGTGACTCCTCTCTAACTACTGTCCTTTGAAAGCTTACATCATATTCTTTTATAATTCCAGGCAATGGGTTTGGGGTCACAGTCCAGAAAAGATTTTTTTAAATTATTTTTTATTATTTATTACAGTTTATTCACTTTGTATCCCAGCTAGAGCCCCTTCCCTCATTCCTTCCCAATCCCACTTTCTCTCCCTCATCTCCTCCCTGCTCCAAAGTCCACTGATAGAGGAGGTCCTCCTCCCATTCCATCTAACACTAACTTATTAGGTCTCATCAGGACTGGCTGCATTGTCCTCTTTATGTCCTCCTGGCAAGTCTGCTACCCCCTGAGGAGGAGGCTGTGGACAAAGAGCCCTCCACTGAGTTTATGTCAGAGACAGTTCCTTTTCCCTTTACTAGGATACCCACTTGGAGACTGAGCTGCCATAGGCTACATCCCCTAGAGCAGGGGTTCTAGGTTATCTCCATGCATAGTCCTTGGTTGGAGTATCAGTCTCAGAAAAGACTCCTGTACCCAGAAATTTTCGTTCTGTTGCTCTCCTTGTGGAGCTCCTGTCCTCTCCAAGTCCCACTATCTCCCCCTTCTTTCATAAGATTCACTGCACTCTGCACAAAGTTTGATTAAGAGTCTCAGCATCTGCTTTTTTTAAAATAATTTTTATTTTTTATATTAATTACAGGTTATTTACTTTGTATCCCAGCTGTAAGCCCTTCCCTCATTCCCTCCCAATCCCACCTTCCCTCCCTCATTTCTTTGCTGCCCCTCTAATCCTCAATCAGAAAGACAAATGGAATGGACATTGGAAGAAGGAGAAAACAGGAAACAGGACAGGCGACTACCACAGAGGGCCTCTGAAAGACTCTATCCAACACAAAATATTTTAACCTGGAAATGACTCTTGCCTTTGGGAGAATCAGCAGGAAAGAGAAAACAAACAAACAACATCAGGACACCTCAGCATGCCAGAAAAACAGAACTGCAGATGCATATGCTGTCTGCAACTGTCTGTCCCTTCTTTGCGTTTATCAAATCAATGGCTGTCTCTCACCATACCTTGTTTCCTCATATCCAAAGCCCCCTTTTTCTCTGGTCTCAAATCACAAGTCACCAAAGATGTGACTTGTGTCCCAGCATGTTTGCTATGAATTCACTGCTAATCCTGTTCGTCAATGTCACTTCCCAGTCAATGTCCTATGCATGGCTGAGACCAGAAATCATTTCAATTTCCCTATGATGCAACCCATCCTGGAAATGATGTGGCATTTGGGAACAAATCCCGTGAGGGAAATATACAGGGAATTTATCTGAACTTTCACTGACCTTCAGATATGCTAGAAATCTTATGGGATTTACAAAAGATTTAGTGATTTAAGATAAGAATTATTTATTTTCATAAAGCTTTAATCCATTTCACAATTTTTGTGTCATTTTAAACAGGATTAAGTTATATGCATACATTTAAACTACTAATCTGGGAGGCTTATTTTCATTTTCTGTTTTACTGTAGCAAAGCTACCCGATTTTGATTGATTGTAGTTTTAGAAGTCTGATGAATATTATTGCATTTATTCCAATTTAAGCATTTCTCCCTATTTTCTAATAATTGTGCTTCAGAAGCCTCAAGTTGAAGTCACAAATTTTAGGAACCACCGATAGATATCAGCTAGTTTGTACTAATATACTATGATGAAGTTAAAATAACCTATTTCCAATGTTACATAAAAGACTGTAGCAATATTCTGCCTTTGTAGTTAGTGGACCATAATAATATCTATATTTTCTTTGCAGAAAATAAACTGTAATTTTGATATTTTTGTGGGAAGTGAATGAAATTCTATTTAGTGATTTATTATGACTTAAGTTATCTTCTAATTCTTAATTCCCAGTACAGACAGTGATGATAATGATGATGATGATGATGATATGATGATGATGATGATGATGATGATGATGTTGGACATGAAGCAGAAACCTGGTCCAAACTTTCAGAAGAATAACTTTTTATAATGTTTTATGAGAAACATCAGTAGGGAATAAAGCAAATATGTCACTTAGAGGCATAGACAATGGCAGTAGTCTTTACAAAATTTACAGCCTAATAAATTTTTCCTGTCTGGTGAATTTTCCTTCTCCTTTTCCTAATGAGTTTGACAGCTTTTTCTCAAGTCTTCATGGAGAACACAACCATGTCTCTCAGTCTGCATTTATCATTCTGGAGCTGTAATAGATGAAACTTGCTGGTTTGGCCACCTATAGTGTTTTACTATATTACAGCAGCCATTGGAATCTAGCACAATAGAAAAAACTAGAAAAAAAAAGACATATAACAATGCAAGAATATATGAGCAATTGATAAGCTAATCTGAGTGTGTAAAATATTCCAGTAAGTTGTTTATTATGGAAAAATACACCAGAGTTTCCCAAATCTCCAGCTTCACCATCTATTGTATCTAATTTGGGAAAGTGGCTATATTTTTCTGACAGGGCAGTTGACTTACCTGAAGCTGCTGTGACAGAATGCCACAGTCAGATGAGTGATAAATAGCAAGTATTTATTTCAAAAATCCTGGAGTCTGGATGACTGAAATCAATGCTCTAAACTGTTCATGTTCTGGTGAGGCCTTCCTACCCTCCTGTGGACCACTAAGTTTTTCTTATGTCCTCTCAAACACGAAGACTCTTACACAGTGCTAAGCCCATTCTTGAGGGCTATAGCCTCAAGGGCCAATCATCTCCCCAGTGTCATAGCTTCTATCATCATTGTCTTGAGCTTGAATTTTCAGCATGAGGAAGGTGAGATATAAATACTCCAGCAAAAAAAGAATTACCAGAATAAAATAGCACAATCATGTGGCTTAAGGAACAGAAATTAATTTCTTCAACATCTAGAGGGCAGAAGTTCCAGTTCACAGAATGACAGTTGCAGGTTATTTTTGGAAAGTCTCTCTGCTTGTGTTCAGTAAACTGAGCATCCTTTAGTTGGGCCTCATCATCTCTCCTCTGCATCCTAACACTTTTTTCTTAGAAAGATAGGCACATCACACAGAGTAGGAACCCCTCTGCACAATAAACTCAAATACAAGTATTCTTAAGTAACTCCATAAAAGTGGCCAAATAGCCTTGGATTCTGACTTTTCTCTCAGTACAAGAGTTTTTGAAGACACTGCTTAGTTCTCATAATTAGGTTTCATTATCCAGTGATCTATTATTAATGTTGATCCTAAAAATATTTATCATACAGGTTGAAATAAAGAGGAAGTTAGATATACCACAAAATACACATCCATATAATTTCCTCAGGATTTTTTTTTTAATCTTGTGTTCCTTTCTAAAAAGCTTTGATAGAGATGGCCTGTAATGGAATCATTACATGTTGGCTGTTATGGCAAGCTAATCAATATTATGACCTACTGCAAGAGCTATGAGCTCTGAAGAAAGCCTACACGAAAGGAACCCAATCTTTACAAGTGAAAATTGGTGGAAATGGGAAAAAAAATCCTATGTTCCTGTGGCATTCTACTACATTTTTGAGGTTCTGCTGATGTGAACTAGAGCAAATACCAGTTCACAGAACTGTTGGTGCAGTTGGCATACCTGACTGAATAAGCCATTAGAATCCCAAAGTTATTCTCCAGATGTACTTGTCTCAGGCACTACTTGAATAGGGAATGAAGCAGGAATTTGGCAATAACATTCTTCATTGTCCAAGTATCACGAAGTTCACTGGTACCCTCTATTGCTCAAAGAATGCTGTGATGTTTGGTTAATGGAGGATGCTGGCTGTGACAGGTGTACAACTCCAAAAAAGTCCCTTTACTCTCAGATAACAGTCCTCATTACATATGACTCACACAGCACCTGCTGTAGTGTGCCAGCATGTGCCAACTCTATAGTCTGCAAATGGAGGAACAGGAAACTATCCAAGCCTACAGCCTTCACTTAATTGACTCTGAGCTCTCACCTGGCCAGTCAGTCTGCTTGCTCACCATCTGGAAGACTACAGCGGTACTTTATTTTCCTGGTAGTGAGTGGCAACAAGAAGAGACAGAGTGGGATGAAGAGAGGAAAAGAGAGGAGGGCAAGAAAGGAGGAGGAAAGGGAGGAAGGGGGAGAGACAGAGAGAGAATATAAAAATGCATTGGAAAGTTGGAAATGGTTTTCCAACTCGGGTAATTAGTAGAGTTGTGAAATTATACCATTTTTTTTCTTTTTTTTTTTTTGCAGACAGGAGCCTATCAGAATTGTCCTCTGAGAGATGCTACCTAGCAGTGCCTCAAAACAGATGCTGAGACTCACAAACATTGGGCAATGTTTAGGGAGTCTTGTAGAAAAGTGGGAGGAAAGAGAAAAGGACCTGGAAGTGACAGGAGCACCGAAGCAAGGCAAGAAGACCAACAGGGCCAGCTAACCGGGGCCCAGAGGAACTTGCAGAGACTAAAACATCAACCAAGGACCATGACTGAACTGGACCTACGCCCCCTACAAAGATGTAGCAGATGGATCACTTAGGCTTCATTTGGGTCCTCAGGAAAGGGAATTGGAGACTGCATCTGACAAAGACTCATTTGCCAGCTTTTTTATCACTTCCTCCAGGAGGGAACTGCCTTACAGGGTCACAGGAGAGGAGGACATGCAACTTGATGAGCAGGGCATATGGGAAAGGGAGCTCCCCTTTGCCGAGGAAAAGGGGAGGGAGATGAGAAAGGGAAGAAAGGAGGAAGTTCGAACAGAGAGGGGAGGAAGGATGGGGTCACAACAAGGACTTAAAGTGAATAAAATATTTTTAAAAATAAAGAATTTAAATTTATCACTAAAACTTTTGTTTATTTTTCATCCAAGTACAGAGAATTGAACTGAGCACAATGCTTGGTTAGGTATTTGTGGGTTTGGGTTCAGATATTGCTGTATTTTATTCCTTTTATTGATGATGAGCACTATGAAAAACTCATAAACCACAACCAACATTTGAATTAAATATTGAGTCCCATTTTGTGTACTTTCCTCAAATTGTAAATTTTGGAGATAATGTTACAGAAATTTGTATGTGTTTATGTGTGTGACTCAAGCTTCTTTTTATTGCAGTATAACATTTCTCTATGTAACTTTATTACAATTTATTTGTTTCTCTTCCTGTGAATGCATTCTAGGTTTGTTTCTAGGGTTGTGAATTCAGGAGCATGTGAATAACTTACACATTACTCTGGCTGAGGACATCATAGGTGGATTCCCTGATATTTTCTTTGACAGTAAATGAGAAATCTGAAATTACTTTAATCATTTGAAGATCCATCAGTGATAATATAAACTGAAAAGTCTGAAATGTGAACTTTTAATTATTTCCACAATGCTATATGTCCTATGAACAATGAATCATTTTATTGTTATAAAAATAAAATAGGCAACTGCATTTAAACCATCAAACACACTGTGGAGATTATTATATCTTCCCACTATACTGATTTAAGTAAGGAAAAAAAAAAGAGTTGCACATTGCCATTTAAAAACCAAACTTTGTGTCCTTAAAGATTCTATAGAAATTTTGTACATATTTTATTTGCCAATTAATACATGTATGTGAAGCAAATGATTGTTAAGAAATATAGCAGAGGTTTGGTGGTAGAATGATGGGAAGATGCATTTTCCTGGAATAATAAATAATTGTCACAGTTAGGAACTATATATGTGAATGTGTCATCTAAGCCTGAATAGCAGAGTTAGAGAAGATAGAAGAGAGTTTTAAAGAGAAGATAATTAAATGATCTTACACATATAAAATGGTGTTGGTATAATATTATTTTTAATTAAATTTTTATTTTTTATATTAATTGCAGTTTATTCATTTTGCATCCCAGCTGTAGCCCCCTCCCTCTTTCCCTTCCAGTCTCACACTCCCTCCCTCATCTCCTCGCATGCCCCTCTTCAAGTCCACTGATAGGGGAGGAAAATGAAACTGAGCAAGTACCAGAGAGTTGTTTGAGGAGAATAGATAGATTAAAGAATGTCTCAGGGATATGATGAGACCGTAGGCTGCTGTTCAACAAACTTAAGTGACACTGCAAAATGTCCATTAATATTCTGTGTATAGATTTAGTACTTGTGAAAACTTTATAAATATATCATAATAGCTTATAATTGTATACTCATATAGGGATATAAAATAATTCACCATTACAAATGACTTGTTTATTTTCCTTATTAGTAAAACTCTTCTTTGATTTAATTTATTTTTTTTCCCTATGGTAAAATGAAAACTCAGTCATTCACAAAAATAATTAATGATTTGAAAAAAATTCAAATTAAGACTAAAATAGAGGTAAATGCACAGATCCTCATTATTTTATTCATACTTCTTTCTCAGGAGCTGTCAGACATTCTTTCTACTATTTATTTTCATACACTTTGTAAGAATTAGTATGTAGCAATAATCACTAATACTCAAAAACTATGACTTTGTAGATGTAAGGGGCTAAGACAGTTAAAGAACATAAACAAAGCTTGTAATAGCTCCTATGAAAATAAAGACTAAAGAAAGCTTATGCAAAAACAGAGTGGTAAGTGTAGGTCAGATAACAAACTTCCTCTGAGAAATTCTTACTGAAGTATAATGGTCAGGAGGATACACAGAGTTAAAATGCTGAGAAAACCTTGGGAAAAGAGGAAAGGGTAACACACATGAGGAGAATGAGCAGAGAGTTGTCAGGGAGATTAGCTGCCGCATGAAGTGCTGCATGAATATGTGCTTAATTACACAATGGAGAACCCAAAACTCACCAGTGGATCAGGAGCGCAGGACCCTTCCTCTTGAAAGTAGATATCTTCTGTTCTTTTGAAATTCTATATTGAACACAGAAATTTAATTGAATAGTCTTTCTACAAGGACAGCAAAAAGATGATCTTTCTGTTCATCTGTAGCATTTATAACATCTTAGTGGATGCTTCTCTTGCAGTTTCCTACAACTGTTACCCAGTGCTCAAAGTACAGGCTGAGCATATTAACTTCCCCCAGTCCCACATTTCAGTTCAATCCACTATCATTTGTCTTTAATGTAGAGGACTTTCAGGCGGTTCTTCACACAGTGGCCGACTGATCATTTTAGAAAGTAAATTAGTGTGCTTTCCATCAGAAAGTGACTGTGGATGGAGTCACTTGTGAAGGTCTTACTTTTAGAAGCAAAGTGTAATGCATAAAATGGAAATGGGGAAGACAGAGAAGCAGGGTGGAATACAGCCAATAGAAAGTGTTTATGACAGAGTGGTTCCATGACTTGTGGGAATTTCACCCTTTAAACATACACAATAACATTTCCTTTGTGTTATTTCATCAAAGTTATGAGGGAACAGAACTGGCCTTGCCTTGGGTATGCTGGAGGAGTTCGAATCCTTAGCGCTTTTATCTAATTCTGTGAAGGCAAACCAGTCTCCAAAAGCTTCACAGGAGACCCCAGGCAAGCACACACACACATACACACACACACACACACGCATATATACATGCACACACACAAGCATGTGGGCACGTGTGCACACATGTACTCAAGGACACAAGCACAAACTGTTTGAAATCTGCTGAAAAATATCTGAGTGGTCAGGTCTGAGGTCTGAGCAACAGGAAAAGGAAATAGAAGCAATTATTCTTCAAATGCAACAAAATGTTTCTTATAGGAAATCAGTGCTTCTTCTCATCACAGTTATGAGCTTGCTGGTCTGTGGCTAGCTGAAACTAAATGAGGTTTTCTACACCATAGCTTTCACCATGACTATAGACAGAACAAGCCTCTCCTCAAGAGATTGCATGCTGACACATCCTATCATCGGGACATCTCTCTCCTGCTCCAGTGGATGACACCACTGTAAGAAATGTAGAGGGAGGGACAAGATGGTAGCACCAAGAGAACACTGTGTCTGAGGAGCAGGACAACATTTTCCATACAGCGACCAAGAGACTGAACTCTGGGCCCTAAAACAACAGCGATCGTGTTTCCTAGGTGAGAGGAAACCCCCACGGCATGGGAATCAGTCGGGTCCATCCCAGGTTGCGCAGACAGGCACTAGGTTGCCAGACCAGATCCACAGGCCTGTGTGTCCTGATCACCTTCCCAGGCTGAACAGTGGGCACAAAAACAGCAGAGACTGGGAGTCCCAGTCGTGAGAAAAACCCACAGGGAAGGAAGACAACAGGACTGGCCACGGGTCACCCAGTCTTTCCCTGGAAAAGGTCCCGCAGACCAGCGGGTGCGCACCTCCATCACTGAACTGGGCTCCAGCCGCAAGCACAGAGATTTGCTGCATGCCCAGCTCTCTGCCACAGACAGAGCTGTGCGTCCCAGGGCAACAGAGACGGGGAGTCCCTGTCGGGGGAAAAACAAAACAAAACAAAAGGAAATGGGGACCCGAATTAGGTCATCCAGTATATCCCTGGAAAAGGTCCCACAGACCAGTGGACATGCTAACTGCCAGCCCAGAGACCTGCTCTGCACCAACTATTCAGTACAGATAGAACTGTGTGCCCCAGGGCACCAAAGACTTCAAGTCCTTGTAGGGAGAAATCCCCACAGGGAACAAAGCAAAGGGGACAGACTTGGGCTACCCAGTATATCCCTGAAAAAGGTCCCGCAGACTGGCCCAACCCAGGGACCTGCTGTGCACCAGCTAGCCTGCTGCTACCAGAAGAGTGGTACTCACCCGCCACAGATTACCTCTTGGGTACTGGGGCACAGAGCCCCAACCTCAGGCCAACAGAAGCCCAGGATCCCTGAGATCAACCCCCAGATATGGCTCTAAGGGGCAACCAGTTATCCCTTACAAAACTGATCAAACCACAGGACACACAGGTTACAGCAGCAGCTCACTTAATTTACAGAAAGAAACACAGAAGCAGGGCAGCTGTCTCCAGGACTTCTCTGGGTGAGAGTAGAGCCCTCTCGACTAACAAGGACCACAGTTACCACTCAGGTCTCTATGCCTGAGGTGAGCTGTAGCAACTCCTGAAAAACACCAGCCATACAGTGACCATACCGAAAAAGCTGAGGAGGCTTCTCTCAGGAAAAACCATCTTACTGCCAAGGGGATTCTCTCCATCACAGGATTCCAGGAACCACCAGAAACTAACTCGCAACACCTACCTAAGATAGCCCAAAGGTAGAGGCCAGTGTAAAAGTTCAACCAACAAAAAACAGAGCAATATGGCATCTCCAGAAACCACTTATCCAGGGGCAAGTAGCCCTGGACTCCCAGCATAATTGAAATTCAAGAAGATGACCTAACATCTATGCTCATGCAGAGGATAACAAAGGAAACAAATAAAATGTGTAAAGACCTAAAGAAAGATAAATGCAAACAGATTATGGCCATCCGTAAAGAAATAGAGGAAGATAAAAACAAACAGATTATGGCCATCCCTAAAGAAATACAGGAAGATGCAGCCAAACAGTTTGAGGCCTTTAGAGAGGAAATACTTAAATCACTGAAAGAAATAAAAGAAACAAAGAATTATTCAAACAAACAGCTGAAAGAATTGATGGAAAAACAGAAAAATACAGTCAGACAGGTGAAGGAAATCAACAAAATGGCTCAAGATCTGAAGAAAGAATTGGAAAAATTAAAGAAAACACAAATGGAGAAAATTGTGGAGAGAAAGAACCTAGGGAAGAAAACAGGAACTACAGATGTAAGCATAACCAAAAGACTACAAGAGATGGAAGAAAGAATCTCAGGTGTGGAAGATACAATGGAAGAAATAGATGTATCTGTCAAAGAAAATGTTAAATCTAAAAAATTCCTGACACAGACTGTCCAAGAAATTCAAGATAACATTAAAAGACAAAACTTAAGAATAATAGGAATAGAGGAAAAAGAAGATTCCCTCCTCCAAGGCCCAGAAAATATTTTCAACAAAATCACTGAAGAAAATTTCCCCAAATTAAGGGAGAGGCCAATAATACAAGAGGCCTACAGAACACCCAATAAATTAGACCAGAAAAGAAAATCCTCCCACCATATAATAATCAAAACAGTAAGTATACAGAACAAAGAAAAAACACTGAAAACTACAAGAGAAAAAATGCCAAGTAACATAATGGCAAACACATCAGAATCACAACTGACTTCTCAACAGATACTATAAAAGTCAGAAGGACCTGGTCGGATATTATGCAGGCCCTAACAGAACACAGATGTCAGCCCAGGCTATTTCACCCAGCAAAACTCTCAGTACTCATAGATGGAGAAAACAAGATATTCAATGACAAGAACAAATTTCAACAATACCTACACACAAATCCAGCGTTACAGAAGACACTAAAAGGGAAAATACAACCCAAAAAACTAGCTACTTCCAAAGAAACACAGGAAATAATTAACCTCACCACAGTAAAACAAAAAGCAACCAAGCACACAACCTTATGACCACAGCCAACATCAAAATCAAAGGATCTAAGAGCCAGTGGTCATTAATCTCTCTCAACATCAATGGACTCAACTCTCCATAAAAAGACACAGACTAACAGAATGGATGTATAAACAAGACCCAGCAATCTGTTGTATACAAGAAACACACCTAAGTCACAAAGATAGACATTATCTGAGGGTAAAGGGCTGGAAGACAGCTTTCAAAGCAAACGGACCCAAGAACCAAGCAGGAATAGCCATTCTAATATCTGATAAAATAGTCTTTCAACCAAAATTAATCAAAAGAGATGGGGAAAGACACTTCATATTCATCAAGGGAAAATTCCACCAAGAAGACATCACAATCCTGAACATCTATACCTCAAATACAAGGGCACCCACATTTGTAAAAGAAACATTGATAAAACTTAAACCACAAATAGATCCTCACACATTAATAGTGGGATACTTCAACACCCCTCTCTCAACAAAAGACCAGTCACGTCAACAAAACAGAAATTAAACAAAGAAACAATGTCTCTAACAGAGGTCATGAATCAAATGAACCTAACAGACATTTACAGAATCTTACACCCAAACACAAAAGAATTTACCTCCTTCTCAGCACCTCATGGAACATTCTCCAAAATAGACCATATGGTTAGTCACAAAGTGAGTCTGAAGAGATACAAGAAGATTAAAATAATCCCTTGTATCCTGTCTGATCACCATGGAATAAAGCTGGACCTCAACAACAACAGAAATAGCAAAAAGCCTACACACATGTCGAAACTGAACATGTTGCTACTCATTGACAGCTGGGTCAGGGAAGAAATAAAGAAATTAAAGTCTTCCTAGAATTCAATGAAAATAAAGGCACAACATACCCAAACTTGTGGGACACAATGAAAGCAGTGCTAAGAGGAATTTCAAGAAGAAATTCGAGAGAGATCATTCAAGCAACTTAATGGCTCACTTAAAAACCCTAGAAAAACAAGAAGCAGACACACCAAAAAGGAATAGACTGCTGGAAATAATCAAACTCAAGGCTAAAATCAATCAGTTAGAAACAAAAAAAAAAAAAATTCAAAGAATCAATGAAACCAAGAGCTGGTTCTTTGAGAAAATCAACAAGATAGACAAACTCTTAGCCAAACTAACTAAAAGGCAGAGAGAAACTAACCAAATCTGCAAAATCAGAAATGAAAAGGGGGACATAAATACAGACACTGAGGAAATCCAAACAATCATTAGGACTTACTTCAAAAGTCTATATGCCACAAAATTTGAAAATCTAAATGAAATGGTCAATTTTAATTTTCTTGATCAATTCTGCTTACCAAAGCTGAATCAAGACCAGGTAAATCAATTAAATAGTCCTATATCCCCTAATGAAACAGAAGCAGTCATCGAAAGTCTCCCATCCAAAAAGCCCAGGACCAGATGGTTTCAGTGCAGAATTCTAACAGACCTTCAAAGAAGAGCTAACTCCAGTTCTCTCAAACTATTCCACAAAATAGAAAGAGAAGGAATATTACCAAATTCATTCTATGAAGCCATAGAAACCTTGGTACCTAAATCTCACAAAGACCCAACAAAGAAAGAGAATTTCAGAACAATCTCTCTTAGGAACATTGATGCAAAAATACTCAACAAAATACTTGCAAACCTAATACAAGAACACATCAAAGATATCATCGACTATAAACAAGTAGACTTCATCCCAGGTATGTAGGGGTGGTTCAGTATATGGAAATCCATCAATTTAATCCACCAAATTAACAAACTGAAAGAAAATAACCACATGATAATCTCCTTAGATGCTGAAAAAGCATTTGACAAAATCCAACATCCATTCATGTTTAAAGTATTGGAGAGATCAGGGAGACAAGGCACATATCTAAACATAGAAAAGGCAATATAAAGCAAGCCTATAGCCAACATGAAACTAAATGGAGAGAAAGTTAAAGGAATCCCACTGAAATCAAGGACAAAGCGAGGCTACCCACTCTCTCCATATCTCTTCAACATAGTTCTAGAAGTCCTTCTAGAGCAATAAGACAGTTGAAGGAGATCAAGGGATACAAATTGGAAAGGAAGAAGTCAAATTATCACTATGAGTAGATGATATGATAGTATACCTGAGTGACCCCAAAAATTCTATGAGGGAACTCCTAAGGCTGATCAACACCTTCAGTCAAGTGGCTGGATACAAAAATTAGCTCAAAAAAAATCAGTAGCCCTCCTGTATACAAAAGACAAAAGGGCTGAGAAAGAAATTAGGGAAACAACACCCTTCACAATAGCCACAAATGACATAAAGTACCTTGGTGTAACCCTAACCAAGCAAGTCAAAGACTTGTAGGAAAAAATTTTCAAGTCTCTGAAGAAAGAATTAGAAGATGGAAAGATCTCCCATGTTCATGGCTTGGCAGGATTAACACAATAAAAATGACCATCTTTCCAAAAGCAATCTGCAGACTCAATGCAATTCCCATCAAATTACCAACACAATTCTTTACAGACCTGGAATGAAAAATTCTCTACTTCATATGGAATAATAAGAAACCCAGAATTGCTAAAAGAATCCTTTAAAACCTCTACAATAAAAGACCTTCTGGAGGTATCTCCATCCCTGATCCTAAGCTGTACTATAGAGCAACAGTAAAACAACAGCATGGTACTGGCATAGTAACAGACTGGTGGGTCAATGGACCGTAAAAAAAAAAAAAAGACCCAGAAAAAAACCCACACACTTATGGACACCTGATCTTTGACAAAGATGCCAAAACCATACAATGGAAAAAAAGATAGCATCTTCAACAAATGGTGCTGGTCTAAATGGATATCTACATATAGAAAAATGCAAGTAGATCCATACTTATCACCCTGCACAAAACTAAAGTCCAAGTGGATCAAAGACCTCAACATATAACCAGACACATTAAATCAGTTAGAAGAAAAAGTGGGGAAGACCCTAGAACTCATTGGTACATGAGACAATTCGATGAACATAACACCAACAGCACAGGCTCAAAGAGCTACAATCAAATACCAAAAGTATCTGGGCACAGGGTCTTTTCTGAGATGGACACTCAACCAAAGTCCATGAGAGGATAAAACCTAGAACCTCTGCTCCGATGTGACCCGTGATAGCTCAGTAATCAATTGGCTTTCATAGTAAGGGGAACAAGGACTATTTCTAACAGGAACTCAATGACTGGCTCTTTGCCCTCCCCACCTCCCAAGGGAGGAGCAGTACTGTTATGCCACAGAGGAGGACTTTGCAGCCAGTCCTGAAAATACCTGACAAAAGGGAGTCATATGAAAGGGGAGGAGGTCCTCCCCTATCAGTGGACTTGGAAAGGGGCAGGGAGGAGATGAGGGAGGGAGGGTGGGATTGGGGAGGAAATGAGGGATACAGCTTGGATACCGAATTTACAAAATGTAACTAATGAGAAAAATTAAATTAAAAAAAAAGAGCTACAATCAATAAATGGAACCTCATGAAACTGAAAAGCTTCTGTAAAGCAAAGGACACCATCATCAAAACAAAACGAATGCCTACAGATTGGGAAAGAATCTTCACCAACCCTTTTTCTGACAGAGGGTTAATATCCAGTGTATATAAAGGACTAAAGAAGCTAAAAAGCAACAAACCAAGTAATCCAATTAAAAAATAGGTAACAGAGCTAAGCAGAGAACTCTCTGTAGAGGAATACAGAATGGCAGAGAGACACTTAAAGAAATCTTCAACCTCATTAGCTGTCAGGGAAATGCAAGTCAAAACAAACCTGGGATTTCACCTTACACCCATCAGAATGGCCAAGATAAAAAACTCAAGTGACAACACATGCTAGAGAGGTTGTGGAGAAAGGGGAACCCTCCTCCACTGCTGATGGGAATGTAAACTTACTTGTACAACCACTCTGGAAATCAATCTGGCCTCTCTCAGACAACTGGGAATAGCGTTTCCTCAAGATCCAGCCATACTACTAGGCATATATCCAAAAGAGGCTCAAGTACACAATAAGGACATTTGCTCAACCATGTTTGTAGTAGCTTTATTTGTAATAGCCAGAAGCTGGAAACAGCCCAGATGCCCCTCAACTGAAGAATGGATGCAGAAATTGTGGTACATCTACACAATGGAATATTACTCAACAATAAAAAACAAGGAAATCATGAAATTTGCAGGTAAATGGTGGGACCTGGAAAGGATCATCTGGAGTGAGCTGTCCCAGAAGCAGAAAGACACACACGGTATATTCTCACTTATATAGACACATAATATAGGATAAACCTACTAAAATCTATACATCTAAAGAAACTAATAAGAGTGAGGACCCTGACTAAAATGCTCAATCCCCATCATGAAAAGCAAAGAGGATGGACTTCATAAGAAAAAGAAATCAAGAAACAAATTAGGAACCTGCCACAGAGGGCCTCTGAAAGGTTCTGCCCTGCAGACTATCAAAGCAAATGCTGAGACTTATGGCCAACTGTTGGACAGAGTGCATGGAATCTCATGTAAGAAGTGGGAAATTGTAAGATCTTTAGAGGACAGGAGCTCCACAAGGAGAGCAACAGAACCACAATATTTGAACACAGGGGTCTTTCCAGAGACTCATACTCCAACCAAGTACCAGGCATGGAGATAACCTAGAACCCCTGCACAGATGTAGCCCATGGCAGTTTAGTGTCCAAGTGGGTTCCATAGTAATGGAAAGAGGGACTGCCTCTGACATAAACTGATTGGCCTGTTCTTTGATCACCTCCTCCTGAGGGGGGAGCAGCCTTACCAGGCCACAGAAGATGACAATGCAGCCATTCCTGATGTGATCTGATAGACTAAGATCAGAAGGAAGGAGAGGGGGACCTCCCCTACCAGTGGACTTGGGTATGGGCATGCGTGAAGAAGGGGGAGGGAAGGTAGGATTAGGAAGGGAGGAGGGTGGGGCTTATGGGGGGATACCAAGTGAATAAAGTGTAATTAATAAAATTAAAAAAAGAGAAGTGGGGAGAGGAGGCAGAGTCCTGTGGAGAGGTGGCTCATAGATGTCTGTTCTTCCAGAGGTCTTGAATGCAATTCTCAGCAACCACATGGTGTCTCAAAACCATTTATACTGGCATTTAATGTCCTTTTCTGGCATGCAGGTGTACATGCAGATAGAGCACTCACATACATTAAACAAATAATAACTGTTTTTTTTTTAAAATAGAGGGCGGCTGGAGACATGGCTTGTTGGTTCAGAGTACTGACTATTTGTTCTTCAAGAAGACTTGGGTTCAATTCCTATCACCCACATGGCAGCTCACAACTGTCTGTAACTACAAGATCTGACACTTTCATAGAGACATACATGCTGGCAAAACGACAATACACATAAAATAAAAATGAATAAACTATTTTAAGAGAGGTTTAAAATCTTTTTTTCCTCTACACATCACCAGCATGAAGTCCTGTGAAGACACAGTATAAAGCTGCAGAAGAGAAGCAAGGTAAGTGGCCTCATAAGGAGCCTATCTTGCTGGCACCTTGGTATTAAGCTTCTAGTCTTTGAAGTTATAATTTTTTAAAAAATCTGTTATTTATGCAATCTAGTCAGTGGTATCCTGGAAGATTAGCGTTATTAACTAACTCCTGTCCTCCCAGCTTCTATCCATACAACCTTTGGAATAAACACATCATCTGTCTTTGTCTAGACCTTCTATTGACATTCTTAAACCAATGAAAAAGTATTAGTAATTGCAGCATTTGGGAAGCAGAGATAGGCAGAGTTCTTTAATATTCAAGACCAGCTTTGCTTGTATAGTGAGTTCCAGGGAACCAGTGGAACTGTGAGACTTGTCAAATGATTAAATAAATAAATAGCTGAAAGTTTAAGGTCAGGCTTGACAGGGATAATAAAATAATTTTATATAAAATTTAGAAAAAATAAATTTAATATGACAAAAATTATCTTAAATTCCAAAAATTTATTATAAGAAACAGAATGCTATCTACAGAAAATGAAAGCAGATCAGAACTACATGCTCATAAGAAAATGTGCATATAAGATACAAAACAATCAAAAATACTGCAAAAGATAGAAAAAGCTTTGATTAATAATTTGAAAAGAAAAAAAAAGAAATGTAATCCAGACACACATTTCTTTCATTAAAAAAAGTAAGATAAAGTTTAATGACTTGTTTATTGTTGTGTTTGGTCAATATGTGAATAATTGAGTGTGTGCTGATGCCCTTTCCTGTGCAAGAACAAGGAGATGTGGGTAGAGCTTAAAGTCGGTATTATCTTTTCTATTGATAACAACCTCATTCTTCTTGTAAGGTGCCTTTCCTGGAACCTGGAATATTTTTGTTTCTGCTGGAAAAGATGAAGAGTGATGCCCAGAGATCCTCCTGTCTCTGCCTCCTGGTTTCCCCGTTCCAAGATGTGGGACACACTCTACAGGTCTCAGCCTTTCCCGTGGGTGCATGCAATCCAATCAGAGTCTCAGACTTACATTCCAAACACTTTATAACTGAGCCGATACACAGCCCCCCACTCCAAGTAACTTAAATTTTCATTCTATTCAGCATTTTCATGAATTTTAAATTTCTATCACACTATACCTAGGTTGAAAAACTTTGACAAATTACATGGCATCTCTTTTGTGGCACTTATTTCATTGTGTTGTTGCTCTGCAACTTTAATCTTGCTGAAACTTAAAAGGTGGTATGCCCCCTTAAAACCAGCACTCTAGAAGCAAAGGCCAGCATATCTCTATAAGTTCAAGGTCATCCTGCTCTACAGAGAGCATTCCAGGACAGCCAGGCACACCCAGAGAAACCATATCTCACAAAAAGGAATAGAAACTTAGATGGACCAACATATAACTAATAGGTGTGTGATGGCTGTTCTTGCTGTCCACTTGACTATGTACTTAATATAGAATTAACTAAAACCCAAGATGCTGAGTACACCCAATAATTTAATATTTCAAATTAAATAATTTGAAATAGGAAGTTCCACCTTTACTCCAGATCTTTCAACATGGAAAGATTCACATTTAATCTGGGCCACCCCGTCTGGTGGCAGCCTAGTTGAAGGACACAGAAGAAGGAAATTCTTGCTCTTTGCCTGCCTGCCCTCATTTTTGCTGGAAAGTTCACCTCTTCTCTGATGTTATGAACTTACTTCTTTGGTATTCCCGCATATACTGGAGACCAGCTGAGAAATCCAGGGACAGGAACAACTGCTGGATTCTTGACCTCTCTGGTAGTAAACATATGCTGTTGCACTCGCAGGCCCCCAGTCTATAAGCCATTCTAATAAATCAGCTTTGTATGTAACCATTCTATAAATTATGTACCGCTAAAGAACCCTGAGTAATACAGATTAGAAAGTTTTCTAATAAAAATTAAGCACTGAGCAAATTTTCATTAATACTTGCTCCTTCTTCTAAGACTTACGAGGACAAAGCACGGTCAGTTCTCTCCTGTGCATCTATTGGAGCAAATATGAGTCATCCAATTTGGTGGCAAGTATATTTAAATGACAAGTTATCTTTCTTCTCCTTGACCTAGTAATTTATAATTGAATTATTTCTCTTACTGGAACAAATTTCTTAATTTAAAATGGATTTAATAATACCTAGTACATGTATATATAAATAAAATATATTTTATTAATGTAGTTAATATAATGTGTATAATATAAACATATATAATATATATACATTTAATTTATATACATATATAATTTTTTTCTGAAGACTCAATAAACACACATAGTAGGAATGGCATATCTCGAACAGTAGTGGCATTCTCTGCTTCTTTTGAATGGCCATTAAGTAAGTGATTCTATAAAATTCATACCAAGATCACATTTAATAATCAATGTTCATAAACTCACACAACGGAAGCATTTATTAAAAAGCTACATTGTTCTATCTTTGATTTCAAAACATATCTTTCCATTTAGACATTATTAATATAATAACATAGAAACATTATGAGCAATTGTGTTACTAATATACATAAAGAAAGCAAATGCAAAACATTCTTTAATGTTCTATAGTTATATCTAAGAGTAATGAATACAATTTAAAAGAATTTCAGATATAAAAATGTCAAATAAACTAGAAACTCTTTTAGTTTTACACATAAACTATTTTTTCTTGTCACAGTTTCTAAGGGCACATGAGTCCTCCTACAGTGTGATATATAAAGATCATCTCAATCTGGAAATCAAATGATGCCAGATTTTGCTATGGTCCATTTTATATTGAAACACCATAATTAAATACTTCTATCAATGTACATAGAAGTAAATGTTTTCTTGAGAAAATATTGCAGAAATTAGAAAGTGGATTTTTTTTTTATACAGGAGGGGATATTTTAGACAGGAACAAAAACAAGATGAAATTTGATTTGAATCCATGAAATTCCATAAATTTAAGTAAAAATCAGTACCTAGAATCTTACTCCATTGCATCCATACTAAGAGGGCTGATGACCCTCAGCTCTTCAATGGCACATCCTTTTGCCCACAAAGGAAAAGGTAAACTGAACAGGAAACACTGCTGAGGTACAGCTTGCTGTGGCTGTAATTTGTACTGAAAGTCTGAAGGAACAATGTGGCTGCTTTTATTCCAGAACTATCCCTCGCTACTTGGTCCTGGTACTATCTCCTTATCTAAAGCTTTTAGTCATCCTTCTTTTTCAGTTAAATCCACTTGAATTTTTTGCTTAAGCCCTTCTCATAAATGTCCAATTTACACTGTATCTGCTCCTCCTTAAGAATGGTAAAATCTGCTCCTATGTACATTGTGAGCAGCCAGTTATCAGCTTATTACTGCGTCTGAAAAATACAGGAAGCCAGTACATGCAAGTCACAAATGAATCTCAGGGGACCAGGCATCTTCAGGGTGGGAGTGTAGGGAGGGCTGGCTTCCTCAGCATTCCCCTTGAGCATGTGGAGACACGTGGTCGACAATGCCTGTGTGGAGTCAAATGCTCTGTTGACACTACTTGAAACGCTAATTAATTGATGTGCTTGTCTTGTGCGCACGTATTTGTGCCTATGTGCATATAGAAGTCTGACGTCAATACTGAGTGTATTCCTTTGTTGTTTCAAACCTGACTTTCTGAAGTAGGGTCTGTTGTTGAACCTGTGAGTCACCAATTCACCTTGGCAGGGTAGCCTCTGAGCTTCCTCAGCAGGTCTTGCACCCCACTTCTAAGGGCTCATCTCCTGCATTCCACTCCAAAGCTCTAACGATATAGGTTAGCACAACCATGCCAGCTTTTTTTCTGTGATAGAAAATTAAACTCAGGTCCTCAACCTTGAATAGCAAGTATTTCCCTGTCTGAGTCAGCTCCCTGCTTCTGAAAATTTTAATAGTTTGATCATTGAACTTAAATTCTACAAAGTGAATTCTTCTGGAGCCATGCATTTTAGAAGAGGGGATAAGCCTGTATCCACTAACTCTGCTTGTCTCATTGCTTGGATACCATGGTCCTGTGACCAGCATCCTCTCTGATGGGAATTCAGCAAGCTTAAAAATTAATTCACTTGAAAGGTATTCATTCATGACTAAGTGGAAAAACATATCACTGCAACAGGTCACACTTTGCAAGGATTCATTTCAAATGCAGAAGGAAGGCAGTAGTGTTCTGCCTCTTCTCTTCCCCCACAACATGACCAACGAAATGTCATCTTTATATTCATGTCAATCAAAAGTATTAAACATGTATTTTGACATTAATACCACAGAAAGAAGGAAAAGCAGTTACTCATTTTTCTTACAGTTGTTCAATACTCAATAGTAGGAGAGACACAACGTGCATCTGCCCAAAAGAAAAACAGCTTGTGTAGTTTTTTCAAAAGATGAACAGAATGAGATATACATGATTCAATATGTAAGTCAGATTCTTGCTGATTCTGCGTAGGACTTAGTGTTTTTATATCACAATTCAAACTACTTAAATAAGGATACTACCTAAAAAAGGAGGGTTGCTAAATTTCATACTGATAATTAGTTAAATTTAATTAAGACATTTAATTAAATATTTTAATTTTTCATTTACCTAGGATACTAAATATAAAATAAGCAATTCAATTTTATAAAATAATAATTTTATATGTATGTTTATATGATTTTATACTTATATAATTAAGAGAAATATTTTTAACAGCATGGTTACTGAAAATTGACTTTTTCATTTTATTTTATATAGTACTTAGTAAAATTGTATTTGCAACTTTTCGAAACTATGCTTATCTTGTTATGTAACACTTTCAATAGTACTGACATTCATAACCACTTATTCTATATTTGTTGAGTGTGCCTTTGCTCACACCAACCAGCAGAATAGAAAAGGGCTGTGCATATAACAGTTCCAGTTTTATCATAAGGTTTAAGCCAGTTTACTTACATGTGAACATTTCATACAACTAAAGTAAAAAATTCATGTAGTAATTATTTATAAGCAGGTGATTTTCAGCAAATTTAGGGAACACACTAGTCTCAAAGAATGAATGTGCCTTAGTTAATGCTTCTATTGCTGAGTGAAATACCATGACTGAAAAGCAAGGATGAAGCTTGCTTACACTTCCACCTTGCTGTTCATCACCAAAGGAAGTCAGGAACTTAAACAGGGCAGGATTCTGAAGGCAGGAGCTGATGTAGAGGCCATAGCTGATTGTTGTAGGTGGTGATTAATATTTACTATTGATATATCTTCTGGTGATGCTGCTGTTAATCCTAAGCAGCTGTATAACCAAATCACCACACAGACACTGGGTTTATTTAGTTAACCTAGAACACAATGCTGGGCAATAGCTACTCTATCCTAAACCTCCAAGCCCTTGTGGTTTCCTAACATTTAGATTTCCCACATTATACTTGCTTTTTTTGTGATATCTTAGGTCCAAATCATCTCTCCACGTAGTTCCAAGATCTCCAGCTCTCTCCTAGCTCTCTTATTTCCTGCCCTCTGGGTCCTCCCCTCTTTCCTGTCCTCTGGCTCCTCCCTGCTCAACATTGTGTCTAGTTGCTTTACTTTGTCCTGTTTGCACCAGAGTTGAGAAAGGATGCTTAGAATGAGTATCACAATGAAACATCCAGATTGAAACCAGAGAGTGGGGCGGGGGAGAAATCAGCATTTGAATGAACAAGGGTAAGGTACATACATTTTGAGTGTGTGTGTGTGTGTGTGTGTGTGTGTGTGTGTGTGTGTGTGGCTTAAGCTCACAGTCCAATTAACCTGATAATGGCTAGCTCTGAATGGAAAGTCCTACAGGCAAGGTGTATCTGCTGAACTTCTGCATAAGCTGGAATGCCGAATAAGAGGCTCCAATGTTGGTGAAAGAATGGACATGTCAGCAAGGTGAGAACAAGTCTTCCTGCTTCCATAGTCCTTATTTGGCAGAAAGTGTGGCCCAGATTAAAGGTGTGTTTTTCTGCCTCAAGATCTGGATTAAAGGCCTGTTGTCTTCTTGCTTCAGGATCCATATCACAAGTGTGCCCCCACTTCTAGATTGTAGCTCCTTCCAGACATAGTCAAGTTGACAGCTAACAATAGCCATCACAGGGAGATATCTTTAAAATCTCTAACCCATGAAAAATATATAGAGTTTAAGTTGGAAATTAGATGCATTCATTCTTATACTATTTTCAGGCTTTTCTATATATTTGAAATTTTTATAATCATACACCCACAAATTGGAAATGGAGTTTTTCAGTAAAAATGGCAAAAATAGTAATTTTCTAGACATTATCAAATTTCCATGGTGACTGTCATCCCACTTCCCCACTGGCCCTTATGTCACTGGCTGTATATCTTGTTATCTTTTCATGTCCTCTTTAACAGGATCTAATGTGTCACTATTAATCTTTGTTTTTGTCCAAGACACTTAGCTAAGTGGCAAAAGCATAATATCATATAAGAAAAGCAAAAGAGAAATTCATATTTCAAGACTAATGTTTTTTAATTAGTTTATTTTTATTGATTACAATTGATTCACTTTGTATCTCCCCTGTACCTCCCATCCTCCTCCCCTCACAATCCCACCATTCCTCTTCCCCAGTCCACTAAAAAGGGAGGTCTTCCTCCCCTTCCCTCTGATCTTAGTCAATCAGGCCTCATCAGGAGTGGCTGCATTGTCTTTTCTGTGGCCTGGTAAGGCTGCTCCCTGCTCAGGGGAGGTGATCAAAGATCAGGCCAATCAGTTCATGTCAGAGACAGTCTCTTGTCCCCATTCCTATGGAGGCTACCTGCATGCTGAAATGCCATAGGCTGCCGTTGTGCAGGGGTTCCAGGCCATCTCCATAAGTGGTCCTTGGCTGGAGTATCAGTTTCAGAAAAGACCCCTGTGCCCAGAATTTTAGGATCTGTCACTGTCCTTGAGGAGCTCCTGTCATCTCCAGGTCTTACTATCTCCCACTTCTTTCATAAGATTCCCTGTACTCTGTCCAAAGTTTGGCTATGAATCTCAACATCTGCCTCAATACCCTGCAGGGTAGAGCCTTTCAAAGGGCTTCTGTGGTAGGCTCCTGTCCTGTTCCCTGTTTTCTTCCTCCTCTGATGTCCATCCTCTTTGCCTTTCTGCATGGGGATTGAGCATCTTAGCCAGGGTCTTCCTTCCTGATTAGCTTCCTTAAGTGTACAGAGTTTAGTATGTTTATCCACTTATGAGTGAGTATATACCCTGTGTGTCTTTCTGCTTCTGAGATACCTCACTCAGGATGATCTTTTTCAATTCCTACTATTTACCTGCAAAGTTCATGATTCCCCCCCTTTTTTTAGTGTTGAGTAATATTCCATTGTGTAGATGTACCACAATTTCTGTATCCATTTCTCAACTGAGGGGCATCTGGGCTGTTTCCAGCTTCTGGCTAATACAAATAAAGCTGCTACCAACATGGTTGAGCAGATGCATGGTACTGGCATAGAAACAGAATGGTAGATCAATGGAATCGAACAGAAGACCCAGAAATAAACCCACACACTTATGGACACCTGATTTTTGACAAAGATTCCAAATCCATACAATGGAAAAAAGATAGCATCTTCAACAAATGGTGCTGGTCTAACTGGATGTCTACATGTAGAAAAATGCAAATAGATCCATACTTATCACCCTGCACAAAACTAAAGTCCAAGTGGATCAAAGACCTCAACATAAAACCAGACACATTAAATTGGTTAGAAGAAAAAGTGGGGAAGAGCCTTGAACTCATTGGCACAGGAGACAATTTCCTGAACAGAACACCAACAGCATAGGCTCTAAGAGCAACAATGAATAAATGAGACCCTATGAAACTGAAAAGCATCTTTAAAGTAAAGGACACTGTTCTCAAAACAACTGCCTACAGATTGGGAAGGGATCTTCACCAACCCTTTATCTGACAGAGGGCTAATATCCAGTATATATTAAGAACTCAGGAAGTTAAACAACAACAAATCAAGTAATCCAATTAAAAAATGTGGTACAGAGCTAAACAGAGATTTCTCAAATGGCAGAGAAACAGTTAAAGAAATGTTCAATGTCCTTAGTCATCAGGGAAATGCAAATCAAAAAGACCCTGAGATTTCACCTTACACCATCAAAATGGCTAAGATGAATAACTCAAGTGACAACACATGCTGGAGAGGATGTGAAGAAAGGGGAACCCTCCTCCTTTGCTGGTGGGAATGTAAACTTGTACAACCACTTTGGTCCTTTCTCAGACAATTAGGAATAGCGCTTCCACAAGATCCATCTATACCACTGCTAGGCATATATCCAAAAGATGCTCAAGTATACAACAAAGACTAATGTTTTGTTTTGTTTTGTTTTTTACTTTTAATATTTCAGCAAGAGTTTAAAATTTTCATCATAGCAAGTAGAAGAAAGAGACAGAGCCACAGAGCTTTGTCTCTACAAAGGCTTTTCTATCTGATCCCTTGCAGAGCTTCTGGGTTTATGTGTTCCAGTATCAACACCATCAGCTTCTGGGTTAGCAGTCAAAGGATATATTGTATAATTAGCACATAATTATATATATATATATATATTACATAATATATTAGAGCAACTTTCTCATGTCAGCAGAAGGAGCTCTCTGTAAGAAAATGTGTGATGTCATTGTCTATAACAGCAAGAATTCACTAATATTCATAGTTTGAAATAGAGCATAAAAATTGTTAAATTTATGGGCTAGAAACATAATTTATGTTCTAAAATTCAAATAAGTAAGTTACAAAATTTTAGTTTGGTACAAAGCTAAAAATATTTGAAGACTGGTACAGAGCTCAATAAAATGGAAACCATGTCTTAAAAAGTCTTAAATTTAATGTCTTAAAATTATACATGTTGTATAGTTTTTCTGTCATGGAATATGTTGGTATAGTAAGAACATACTATAAACCACAGAATATGTGTAAATTGAAGAATTACATGAGATGTAAATTAATGTATTTTACATGTTTAATGAAAAAAACGTATATAGTAATCATGTAAAATATAGGTGATTATAGCAAACCTATAATAGACATTATATTCATTATACATGTGATGCCGTTTTCAATATCTCTAAATTGCTTAACAATACATATTTTAAGCTGGAATTTATATGTTTGTTTTTGAGTTTGCCTATAATTAAAATATTTTATGTATTTTATAATTACAGAAATGTTTATGTTATGAAAACATGCAATTCAATATGATTGAGACATAATTTTTTATTTTTATGAGATTTGTTTTTTAATTTTTATTAATTACTGTTTATTCACTTTGTATCCCAGCTGTATCCCCCTTCCCTTCCCTTCCCAATCTCCCCCTCTCCCCCTCTTCTTCTCCCATGCTCCTACCCCAGTCCACTGATAGAGGAGGTCTTCCTCCCCTTCTATCTGACCCTAGCCTATCAGATCTCATCAGGACTCTGTCTTCCTCTGTGGCCTGGTAAGGCTGTTCCCCCTTCAAGTAAAGGTGATCAATGAGCCAGCCACTGAGGTCATGTCAGAGACAGTCCCTGTTCCTATTAATGGGAAATCTGCTTGAACACTGAGCTGCCTTTGTCTACTTCTGTGCAGGAATTCTAAGTTATCTTCATGCACAGACATAATATTTTGATACTTAATATGTTTCTGTCCTGAGAAATAAGATTAGTATATAAAAAGTAATTTTGAAAATTAACTTTTCTTTTATATATAGCAAGGCTTTGAACTGATAGTATTCTATTAAATTGTATTCTTAACTAGCCAAAAATTACGTGGCTTATTTCAAAGTTTAGAAAGAACTCAACAGCTGGCTCTTTGACACCCCCAACCCCAAGGGAGGAGCAGCCTTGCTAGGCCACAGAGAAGGACACTGCAGCCAGTCCTGAAGAGACCTGATAAGGTAGGACCAGATGGAAGGGGAGGAGGACCTCCCTCATCAATAGACTTAGAGAGGGGCAGGGAGTAGGTGAGGGAGTAAAGGTGGGATTGGGAGGGAATGAGGGAGTGGGCTACAGCTGGAATACAAAGTGAATAAACTATAACTAATATAAAAATGTAATTAAAAAAGAAAATGTCATAGATACGTGATGTGTGTGTGCATATTTCACAGTTTTAATCTTTTTCTCAAACTTATCAGTCAAATTTGTATTGCCTGTTACATCACTCTCTATTTTGAAAGTCTAATTTTTTTTCTCTCTTATTTCTTAAAAATTATTTGGGATTCTCCAATCAAGCACCCTGATCACACTCACCTTCTTTTCCTCCTATTTCTTCCTCCCTCCTCCATAACCTCACCTCATACCACAAAAAAAAAAAAAAGTCTATTTTGTGTTGTCCATACATTTGGCAGAACATGGTCAAATGCTTATTGGCCAGCACCCCTTCCCCACCCCCCACACAAGGGAAGGTGAGGCTTTCTCCCTGAGAGAAACAGTAGGTGGAGGGCCCTGCAGAGCCAGCTCTCCTGCAGCCATGCTGCCATCCTCATTGCCTTAGGTGCCCAGCAAGTGATAGGGCCATCTCAGCAAGGTCCATGGGCATCAACATGGATTCAGTTAGCAGCCAGGACTTCTATGGTCATGGGGGCCACAGATATAAACACTTCTGGCTCTATCAGGACCACTAATGGCAATGCATGGACCTGAAGCTTCAACAATACCTCAGGAAGATACTCAGCCCCTCAAATTCAGCTGACCACTGAGGCAGCAAAGCCCAAGGGCATCATCAAGGCATCAGGAAGCGGCACAGGCTGTACATGTCTACATGGCTCTTAGGCTTTGTCATGGCCTGGGGCAGCAGTATGAAAGACAGATAGCAACACAGTGTCCGGCTGTACCATTCAAACGGGTCCAAACCTGAAAGTGAACCTTTCCTCAACTTGGGCTTCCCCTGTATCCCAGAGCCAGGACCCACAGCTAGGTGGAATGGTCAGAGGATGAGTTTGAGTTGCATAAGCTCCAGGCTTCTGCACAGCTCGCCAACCTTATGCTTTATTTTTCTATTGTTCCTATTTCTCCATCACGTAGTTATTGGGCAAAATGATGGCCACCAACTGTGCCCTGATGGTAGGGCAGCCTGGTAGGCTTCCCACATTTATCTCTGTCAAACAACATAATATTGAGAATTCATTTTCTTTTAAAATTAATTAATTAATTTGTTTCAGTGCATTCAATTTGTATTCCCACTGTAGCCCATCTTCTCCTAGTCCAACCTTCCCTCCCTCTTCTCCTCCTATACCACTTCCCTAGTTCCCTGATAGGAAAAGGCCTCTTCCCCTTGTATCTGACTCCAGCCTATCAGGTCTCATCAGGCTGCATCATCTTCCTCTGTGGCCTGGCAAGGCTGTATCCCCTGGATGGGGACATGCTCAAAGAACCAGCCACTGAGTTCATTTCAGAGACAGCCCCTATCCCCCTTACTAGAGAACCCACTTAGAAACTGACAAGCCTATGAGCTTTTTCTGAGCAGGAGGTCTAGGTCCTCTCCATGCATTGTCCTTGTTTGGAGTATCAGACTCTGCAGGATCCTCCTAGGCCCAGGTTTTTTGGATGTTGGTCTCCTTGTGGAGCTCCTGTCCCCTCTAGGTCTTTGTATTGCCCTCTTCTTCCATAAGGTCTCCTGCACTCTGTCCAAAGTTTGGCTGTAAGTCTCAGGATATCCTTTGATACCTGGTGGGTAGATTATTTCAGAGGTCCCCTGTGGAAGGCTCTGGAATATATATAGAACTGAAGAACTTAAGCACCAATAAACCTAGTAATCCAATTAAAAATGGGGTACAGAACTAGACAGATAATTCTCAACAGAGGAATGTTGAATAGCAAAGAAACACTTAAAGAAATGCTCTACATCCTTAGTCATCTGGGAAATGCAAATCAAAGTGACCCTGAGATTCTACCTCAGACCTATCAGAATGGATAAGATCAAAAACTCAAGTGTCAGCAAATGCTGGAGAGATTGTGGAGAAAGAGTAACTTTGCTCCGTTGCTGGTGGGAATGTAACCTTTTACAACTACTTTGGAAATTAATCTGGTGCTTTCTCTGAAATCCAGGAATAGTGATACCTTAAGATCCAGCTATAGTACTCCTGGGCATATACCTAAAAGATGCTCCACCATTCAGTAAGGACATTTTCTAAACTATGTTCATAGCAGCTTTATTTGCAATAGCCAGAATCTGAAAACAACCTAGATGTCCAGCAACAGAGGAATGGATACAGAAAGTGTGGTACATTTACACAATGAAATACTACTCAGCAAGCAAAAATGAGTAAATCATGAAATTTGCAGGCAAATGGTGGGAACTGGAAAAGATCATCCTGAGTGAGATAACCCAGAAGCAGAAAGACACATACGGTATATGCTCATTTATAAGTGGATATTAGACATATAATATAGGATAAACATACTAAAATCTATAGCTCTAAAAAAGCTAAACAGTAAGAAGGACCCTAGGGAAGAAGCTGAAACCTCACTCAGAAGGGCAAACAGGATAGACATTGGAAGTAGGAGCAGACAAGGAAAAAAACTGGAGAATTTACTTTCAATGAAACCTTCTGGAATTATGAGATATTAATTATCAATTATCAGATAAATACAGTTATTTAAATCTATGTGTCACTTACTAAGGTAGTAAATGAACTAATGCTTTTGAAAAGAAAAAAAATTGACATCATTTTAAGAGAGGATAATTCATTTATAATGTAATTATTGAAAAGTGCAATTAACCAGAACAAATCTGGTTAACCAGGGTGTTACTAAAATAGCATTAAATTTCATTATGTCTAAATCCATTTCTCCATGAAACACGCTTTTAGAAATTTCAGTGCATAAAGTTCATAAAATGAAGAGCAAGGGTTTTTAGCTGTTTTTTCCCATAGAGTAAAATATCAATGAATAATACCAGCCAGTGTATAGCTAAAATATTTTCTTGTATAATATAAATATGTATTCAGAGGCAGGAAAAGATCTGTCATCTGTCAGAATTAGAATTACAGGAGAGTAGGAGGTTTTTTAGGGAATTTTCTGTTGAGTCTTAAATTTGGAGAGTTGTTATTTTTTTAATTTTATTTTTTGGTCAGTCTGCTTATTTGAATTCTTCCCATGAGAATTATTTTAGATTTTTGTTGTTGTTGTTCACATCAAATACTAATTTCTAAATTTTTAGGTCTTTGAAATTTTGTTGGTCTTTACTAGTGAAGATTATAAGCCACTGAAGGCTTAGATTTTCCAACAAACATACTACATTTAGGGTTCCTATTGCATCTACCTCCCTTCTACCCACTGATCAGAGGTAGGGGAGAAAGAAGATTTTTAGGTAAAAAGAGGATTGTGGATCTTTTTAGAAGTATTTCTTTGGGATGAGTCCACTCTTCTTTGTCTGGATACCAGCAGTCCAGTCAAAAAGCCAATGTCAAGGAGCAACACAAATCAACACAATTCAGAAGATCAGGACATGTCAGTGAAAGCTGCAAGATTCAGTTAGATTGCCAATAGAAGTTCTCTGGAATGTTTCTCTCTGCGTAGTCAAGTGTGGAAGCACTAAGATCAGTGCAGTGAAGTTAATCCGAAAAGTGACTCTCCTTAGAGTTCACCCACAGATATTCTTACCTGGACAAAGTCATGCCCCTTGCACAAGAGAGCTCACAGCAAAACATCACGCGCCCTCTCACAAGACAGCTTCTAGCAAAACATCACATGACTCAACTGAGTCTTCAAAGAAACTTCCACTTCAGAGTACCAACTTGGTTTTCATCATCTCCCGAAATTTCACTGTTGATGTCACAACTGTTTTAAACTTGTAGCTTACACGAAAACATCAGTTAACACTGCTAATTTTACTTCATGTAATCATGTAGACAAATTCTCTGATAAAAACGTGTCATTTCTAGTACAGTTTCCTCACTTTCCCACTTTTATTTGAGCAAATGGAATGTTAAGAAGATGATAAAGCTATATATTCCAGAATGTTAAAACAGCAATGAAAAGATGTCCATCCCCTCTCTCACAAACTATTTAATCCCTCCAATTTGCTAAGAACTACACATTCTGCTACTTATCTTCTTAACACTGTGAGAAAGGAAACAGTTCAATATGTATATACATATATATATGTATGTATAAGTATATATATATATACACACATATATATACTTATACACACACACACACACACACACACACACACATATATATATAGCTATGAAGATAGTCGACAGTGAATTAACATTGGAGGTGCTCTGTTAATGAATGCCCATGTGCCTTCCCAATTAAAGCAGAGACTATTAAGAAAAAATAAAGAAGCTTTCAGCATCTATGTTCTGTGGCTGAGAATGTGGCTTATGTTGGAATACACGTGGGGGCACAGGGAAGGTGCTGGATTCAACTTATGTGACAAAGCAAAGACTCCCAAACAGCCAAGCAAAAATTACCAAATGATGGGCAGAAGCTACAGTTTCTTGTTACAGAAGCAGTTCTGGGATTCAAAGAGCAGCGTGTTGCCAAACACATAGTCTGGACAGTAGGCTTGAGGATTCACAGCTGATCTGACAGAGGAAGGCTGCAGCACCTGAAGTTATGAAGATGATGTAAGTCAGTATATGTTTTTTTAATGGGATTAGTGTGATAGTTTGCTCTCTTTGGAGGTTCACAGCAGTAAGTTCTTTAAATATTCTCGTATTTAATAAGTTCATATTTAATTTTTTATGTTTAATGTAAAGTGATGAATTGTAGTTGTGTATGTTTGTGTGACACAACTTTATGTTGTGATTTATGAATACAGCCTGGAATAATTAAGTTGAGCTAATTAGCAGATCCATCAACAAAAAATACTTATTTTCCTGTGGCGAGAACATTTGGAATTTACTCCCAGTAATTTTGAGATGTGAAATTTGTAGTTATTTCCTATATTCCTCACACTGAGCACTCTACCTGAAATAGAAACGGTGCTTATGACTTGTTACCAAGGCGTTGTGCCCTTTGGCTGTCATTCATATCCCCTGTGTTCTCTGAGGCCACCACTGAGCCATTTTATTGTAGATTCTCTTTATTAGCAAGAACATTTGATTTTTCAACTATGTGCTTGGCTTACGTCTCTAGAATGATTAGTGTCATTTTAATTTGATGATATCTGGAGTCCTCTGGGAAGAATGTTTCAATGAGGGGATATAGATTAAACTGGCCTGTGGGCATGCCTACAGGTGATCTTATTGGGCATGTTAATTACAGTGAGAAACCTGCCTACTGTGGGTAGTACTATTCCCTAAGCAGGGAATCCTGGACTTCTTAAGAGTTGAGAATTTGCACTAAGCACTCACAGGAATTTTTTTTTAAGTTTTTTTTTTAATTTTATTTTTCATATTAGTTACATTTTGTTAACTCTGTGTCCCAGCTGTATCCCGCTCCCTCATTCCCTCCCAACCCCACACTCCCTCCCTGGTCTCCACCCTGCCCCTTTCCAAGTCCACTTTTCATTTGACCCTGTTTTATCTGGTATCTTCAGAGATGGCTGCAAAGTCCTCCTCTGTGGCCTAACAGGACTGCTCCTCCCCTGGGGGGGGGGGGGGTCAAAAAGCCTGCCCTTGAGATCCTGTTAGAAATAGTCCTTGTTCCCCTTACTTTGGGAAACTACTTGGTTACTGAGCTACCACGGGCCACATCCGAGCAGAAGTTCTAGGTTATATCCATAGATGGTCCTTGGTTGAGTGTCAGTCTCAGAAAAGACCCTGTGCCCGGATATATTTGGTCCTTGTAGAGCTCCTATCCTTTCCATATCATACTAACTCCCCTTCTTTCATATGATTCCCTGCACTCTGCCGAGGGTTTGGTTATGAGTCTTAGTGTCTGCTTTGAAACACTGCTAGGTAGAAATCTACACACCTAAAGAAGATAATCAAGAAAGCAGACACGGGCGAAGATGATCAATCCTCATTTAGAAAGACAAATGGGATGTGCATTGAACGTATGACAGGAGTCTACCACAGAAGGCATCTGAAAGACTCTACCTAGCAGTGTTTCAAAGCAGACACTCACAGGAATTTATCAAGTCACTGCTCCCTGCTCTGAGCTGTGAGTGTAAGGTGACTAGCACCTTCAATGTACTGCAATTGAACTTTTTCACAGTGATGGGACATGACTTGGAATGTGAGTTAGGTAAAACCTTTATTTCTTAAGTTATCTTTGTCAGGGCATTTTGTTATAAGAGGAACAGATCTGAGGTAGTCATTTAACATAAAATGCTCCAGATACATCAGTGCTATCATAAAAGCATTTTTTCTTGTGACTGACAAATACTGTGGTTGTGTAACACATTGTCATCTGTTTGTGTATTGATGATGTTTAGGTTGATTCTTTACCTTGGTTGTCAGAATGACAATTAGAGTTAATAGGGATGCATAAGACTGTGCCATATTGATTTCAAATATTCGGGATAACCTTGATGTGAGTTCACTGAATTATGAACTACTGCCATTTTATAGTTCGTGGAACAGCTTACAAACAGTTTCACATTATGAATCTGCTCATTTTCACACACACTCAATTCCTTTATTGTCAAAGATTCTTTATCTGCTTTCCTTTTAACAATGACCTTCTCGTCATGTGTGAGATGGCATAACAATGTGGGTTTTAACTTGTGTTCTCTAATGAGCAATGATTTCTTAACATTCTGGTTTATATGGCCACTTCCATGTTTTCCTTAGAGAAATATCCACTGAGGTCCCCTGTCCATCTGTGAATTGAATCAGTCCTTTTCTTTTTATAGAGTTGTTTGGGTTTATAGATTTTAGACCTTAAGGTTTTACAGATGATGGATGCATGCAGCCAACTTTTGCCTAGTCTCGAACTCTCTCTTCATTGTCCTGAATGTTAACTTTACCACACAGAAAGTTTTAGTTTACTTGGAACAGTTTTTAAACATGTTCTTGTACTTGTTAGGTTTTTTGTTTGTTTGTTTGTTTGGGTTTTTTGTTTGTTTGTTTGTTTGTTTTTGCCAGCTTCACAGCCAACAGAGACATCGGGAAAAAGGGAATGTCAATTGAGGAATTCCCTCCGTCTGTCAGATATGCCTGTAGGCAATCCTGTCACACATTTTCTTGATTAATGATTGAGGTAGGAGAACCCAGCCCACCAGTGACACCACCCCTGGACATGTATTCTTGGCCTTTATATGGGAGCAGCCTGAGTGAGTCCTGATAGTAAGGCATTGAGCCACATTTCTCCATGGTCGCTGCTCTACTTCTTGCCTCTAGCTCCTGGCCCTGACTTTTTGCCATGAATTCTGCTCATGATTGACTGCACGCATAAGATTAATTAAACCCTTTCCTCCTCAAGTTGCTCTGGGTTGTGGTGCTTGTTATATAGCAACAGAAAGTAAACTATGAGATTCTATTTCTTCATTTGAAGCTGCACCTTTGTAACCAAACATAAAATAAAACTCACTGCTCAGACCAGTGTCTTATATGCTCTATAATATATTTCACACTAGCAGGTTATGTATATCCATGTTTTCTGTTGATAGGTTTAATCCAGATTTTTTTAAAAATATGATCTGAGACGAGACCATGTTTATTCTTCAGCACATGCATATATCATGTTTTGCCAATGTAACTTATTGAAGTCATAATCCTTCATATATATGCATATCACCATTATTATTGATAATCAGGTGTCTCTCTGTGGATTCATCACTGCTCTCTCTAGGACATTCTTCTGACTAATGAGTCTGCTGTTAATGCTGGGACAATAATGTTTCAATTACTGGTACTTGGTGGTATAATTTGAAATAAGATGGTGCTATGTTCATAATTTCCTTCTTTATTGGCATGTTTGCTCCTTGTGATTCATAATTAATTGTTAAATGACCTCTTCTGTTCATATTAAAAATGATGGTGTTTTTAGGGACATTTCGTTGGACATGGAAGCTTCTCAAGATATAGTCATTTCAATAATATTGGGTTTAATCTGTTAGGGAAGGCTATTTTTAGAGTTACTTGTACTTTCAGCTTCTGTAATTTTTCATAATTGGCAGTGCACATATCTTTTATCACCCTGTTGAAATTTTTTTCCATAATTTTATTTTTCTCATTAGTTACATTTTGTTAATTCTGTATCCCAGCTGTATCCCTCATTCCCTCCCCAATCCCACCCTCCCTCCCTCATCTCCTCCCTGCCCCTTTCCAAGTCCACTAATAGGGGAGGACCTCCTCCCCTTTCATATGACTCCCTTTTGTCAGGTATTTTCAAGACTGGCTGCAAAGTCCTCCTCTGTGGCCTAACAGTACTGCTCCTCCCTTGGGAGGTGGGGAGGTCAAAGAGCCAGTCATTGAGTTCCTGTTAGAAATAGTCCTTGTTCCCCTTACTATGGGAAACCAATTGATTACTGAGCTATCACGGGTCACATCCGAGCAGAGGTTCTAGGTTTTATCCTCTCATGGACTTTGGTTGAGTGTCCATCTCAGAAAAGACCCTGTGCCCAGATACGTTTGGTCCTTGTGGAGTTTGATGTGGAAAGGATAGGAGCTCCACAAGGACCCTGTTGAAATTTACTTGTACATTTTCTTTTAATTTTGTAAATGTAACTTCATTGGTGTGTATTTTTTGTTCACGGTAATGGTTTTCACACAGACATATTCAAATAGATATAGTATGTATTTTGACAATAATATAATGTCATCTTTTCCATTTTCACCTCTCCTTACCATGTCCAAACTTTACTTCCTCCAAAACCATCTTGCTTCCACATCGTGACAGTCAGATGATGGTATCTATGTGATCTTAGGCATCTTTATAAAACCTGGGGCTGACAAATAAGAGTAACTATGATGTTTGTCTTTCCTGACTTACTTTGCTTACTAATATGCTTTCCAGTTCCTTTCTAAAATGTTCACAAATGGACTTGTTTTCTTCTACATAGTTCATTATTGACAAACAGAAACCCTACAGGACATTGACTATTAAATTTTGCATCCTATATCTTTATATGTTCATTAGTTCTAGAAGGTTTGATATATCTTTTGGATATTTCTACAGCGTATGCATGGTATCAGCTGGCAGAAATTTCTGATTTGATTGAATACTCTTTATTTCATTCCTGCCCTATCTGACACCAAGTCTAATATTGACTGATTAGAAATGACAGAGAACTAGGAGCCTACTACAGATGTACTCTAAAAAGCTCCACCCAGCAGGGGATTGAAGCAGATGCAGAAACTCACAGCCACACTTTAGACAGAACACATGGCATCTTCTTGAATCAGGGGGCTCTATAAAATCCCAGAGGGGACAAGAGCCATACAAGAAGACCATCAGAATAAAAAAAGCTGGGCCTGGGAGTGGGCTGCAGAGACTGATGCATCAAACAAAGCCCATGTATAAAGGGGACCTAGACCCACTGCACAGATGTAGCCCATAGGCTGCTCAGTCTTAGTGTGGGTCCCCTAATAAGGGGAGAAGAGACATTTTTCTGACATGAACCCAGTTGCCTGCTCCTTGGTCACTTCTCCCTAGTGGGGTGACCTAGCCAGCCTGTGAAGAGCTGCTTGTTTGTCAGGCTGGTTTGTTATTGAGTATTCAACAAAACACGTTTCCATCTTTACCTTGAGAACAACAAGATCTTTTACCAAGCTCCTTTAACTTGTTTGTGTGATCTGGGAGATCACACAGAGAGGTTGTCAAGGTAAACAAGTTGGACTTCTTGATGAACTCCTTCATTGTATTTAGGTGCTATGCTCTGACTAAAGAAAGGAGCTGCGGAATAAACCAGACGGCAACAGGTTTTACTGACAGCCCTCTTGAGCTGGTCTGTTGTGTCTTGTGTTATTTTTTTTTTTTTTTCAGTCCTCACTCCCCACTCAGGTACTGTTCTACTCTGCTGGCAGGCTCTGGCACCAGCCCATAGAGGAAGAGAATCCAGGCATTCCTGATAGGGATAGTCAGTAAGGGAAGCAGACTTTCCCTGTCAGTGGACTACAGAAGACCAACTGGGTAGGAAGAGGGAGGGAGGGACTGGGAGGGGATGAAGGAGGGGGCTATAACTGGAATACAAAGTGAATAATTATAAATAACAACAACAAAAACAATAATAATAATAAAGAAAAAAGTAAAAAAAAAAGAAATGACAGAAGGTTGACTTATGAAAAACTTCAGTTTTACCTATTGAATGTTACATTAGCTGTGTACTAATAAAACATATTCACTATTGTACTGGGATATATTTATTCTATGCATGATGGGCTCTATTATTGTGTCATGGAATGATGAATTTTGTCAGTTTTTCTTCATTTAAGGAGAAAAATCTTTGATACTGTCAGTCATGCTGATATTGGAGTGTTTCACATTGGACTATCTGTGCATACTCAACTACCTAGACTTCAATGAGTAATAAATCTCTCTTGATCAAGGTGTGCCATCATTTTCACATGCAGTTGAGTTCGTCTTTCCAATATTTCATAGAGGATTATTTAGAAGAATGTTACTAAAGATTCTTCACCATTGTTTTACTAGATATTGTGATAATGCTGGACCCTTAAAATTAATATGCATGCGTGCCTACAGCTTTTTTACATATTGTGGGGTCATGCAATTATTGACAATAATCTCTGTTGATGTGCTGTTTCTGTGATGATGTGGAGAGTGTCTTTACTTCTGTTTTTCGTTTCATTTTATGAGTCTACCTGTTTTCTTCATTTAGCTAAAGCTTTTATATTATCTTTCAAAAATATAACATTGTTTTACTTATAATTTTATTAATTTTAAATTTGTAGAATTTATTTCAATTATTTCTGCACTTACCTAGTTCTGCATTTCCCTTTATAAGCAGTGCACTGTTGTTCTTTTTTTCATTTGTTTGAGGTAGAAGGTTGAATTGCTGGCTTGAGAGATTTCTTCATTCTGGATTTGGGCATTTTTTACTGTGCATTTTCTTCTTAGGTTGCTTGGTCTTTGCCAGAGGAGTTTGATGTTGTGCTTCTCTCAGTGATTTCTCAAGACACATTTATTTTCTTTTTTCAATTTATTCACAGATGCATAGGTTCTGTAAGGTCATAATGTAATTTTATACACTCGTGACATCCATCCCTAGATATAATAATTATTCTATAATGGTCATCACAATGTACACTTTGAATCCACCAAAACTGGAGCTGTGGGTGATTATGAGCCACATGATGTGGGTGCTCAAAGACAAACATTCTAACAGGAACTCAATGACTGGCTCTTTGGCCTCCCCACCCACCAAGGGAGGAGCAGTCCTGTTAGGCCACAGAGGAGGGCTTTGCAGCCAGTCCTGAAGATACCTGATAAAAGAGGATCAGATGAATGGGGAGGAGGTTCCCCCCCTATCAGTGGACTTGGAAAGGGGCACGGTGGAGATGAGGGAGGGAGGGAGGGAGGGACTGGGAAGGAATGAGGGAGTGGGACAAGGCTGGGATACAGAGTTAATAAAATGTAACTGATAAGAATAAAATAAAATTCAAAAAAAAAGAAAAAAATAAGAAGCAGTTTTAGCCACTGAGCCATCTTTTCAGTCCTAAAAAATAATTTCGTTAATAATTAATATTAATATCAACTTTTAACCATCATATCAGAATAAATTTCTTTGTGCTCTACCTTTTTGATCCTAGAGTATTCTGAATGTGTATCTGAATACACACAGAAGGTTTGTAGGTTTCTAATTGTTATGTTATTGACTTTTAGTATTTTGATTCACCTTAAGTAGTTCCTTTGTAGAGAATTTCAAGTACTGACGGAGTCTCTTTGCTTTGTTTTGTTTAGGAAACTATATATTCCTTCTCTTAAAAAATTGAAATAGGATAACATAACTTCCTCCCTTCCTTTCTGCAGCATCTGTCAGGTATTTCCCCTTTAACCTTTCCTGTATGATCCATCACTTTCACATGTACAACCTCTATTATCATTTTATATAAACATACATATATAAGTGTGGATATATGTATATGCACAAGTATATAAATACAACCCATTGAACACTTTCTTATTGTTTCTGTGTATATTGTTTTTGCTTTAGACAACCAATAAATTCATTCTTGGGAAATACTAGTTCTTCTTGCAGACACTATCAGCTTCCTGTAGTTCTTTGTATAGAAATGGGGCCTCACAAAATTTTCCCTTTCCACAGGAACAAGACCAGCATAATTCTTTACTAGATTCTAAATCTTTTTTATACCCACAAATAAGTGTGATAGTCACCCATTGTTAAAAAAAATCTTCTTTAGGACAAGAGCTCCACAAGAACTAAATATATCTGGGCATAGGGTTCTTTTATAAGAGTGTTTTTTCAACCAAGGGCCATGCATGGATATAACCTAGAACCTCTGCTCGGATGTAGCCCATGGCAGCTCAGTATCCAAGTGGGTACCCTAGTAAGGGGATCAGGGACTATTTCTGACAGGAACTCAATGGCTGGTTCTTTGACCTCTCCCTCCCGCCCCCTGAGGGAGGAGTGGCCCTGCTAGGCCACAGAGGAGGATTTTGCAGCCAGTCCTGAAGACACCTGATAAACCAGGGTCAGATGGAAGGGGAGAAGGTCCTCCCCTATCAGTGGACTTACAAAGGGGCAGGGAGGAGATGAGGGAGGGAGGGTGGGATTGGGAGGGAATGAGAGAGCGGGATACAGCAGTGATACAAAGTTAACGAACTGTAACTAATATTAAAAAAATTAGAATAGAGGGAAAAAAGAAACCTAAAAAAAATCCTCTTTATAATACAAAACCATCACAAAAAAAACCCACAACTAGTCACAAGCCAAAGATCAATAGATCTTGGGGATCTTAACCCCAATGCACACATTTGTAGTTGTTGCATCTATGGCTCAAGAAAAATAACAGAAGGGAGGGTAGGAAGACTTTTAAATTAATAAAACATTTCACCAGGCCTTAGAAAAAGTCTCTCCTGCAAATGGTCATATAATGAAGGTTGGAACAATGACAGTATCAATAGGCATGCGAACTGGGAATGGAAGAAATCTTCATATTTTTGGAAAAGAGCTTTGACTGGCAATCTCTCTCTAAGTAATGCCCTCATCTCTTTGAATTCCCCTTGTCCAGTTGCTTCTGGCACTTAAGCTTCCCGCTGAAAAAAATATGCTATTGTAGAGTGAGGGTGCCTCTGTGCATAATGTACTTCTTGTCTATTGCTGATCTCAGAATTTTTTGCTTTGATTATTTCCTAGTTTGATCTTAGTGACTTCACCTCTGGGATTCATTTAATAGCATCTCTGAGATTCCTATATAAGGGTTTAGACAACTTTCCTCTAATATGAAAAGATTCTGTTCATTATATTGTCAAATGTGTTTCTTTGTTTTTCATTTCATTTTCTTTTAAACTTTCTATTATACATAAAATCATAGTAGAGGAGGAGGACCAGAAGGAGCTACAGGTGGGATACTTTATTATTATTATTACTGATATTAATCAAAAAACTCTTTCCATTCCTTTAGGCCATTATACATTACTTTAAATTCTCTTCTTCTTCTTCTTCTTCTTCTTCTTCTTCTTCTTCTTCTTCTTCTTCTTCTTCTTCTTCTTCTTTTTCTTCTTGATGCTTTGAATAATTTTCTGTTCTTTATTTGTGCTTATTGCCTCTTTCTTTAGTCAAATTGATCAACTCATTGAGGTTTTAGTTGAACTGAGTTTAGACATGTGTTCTTCTCATCTATTATTTCTGTTTATTTAGTGTTTTCATCATTTAACTTCTTTTGTGAATTTAGTTTTTAACTTTTGCTTTACTTTTAAGTAGGTTCTTGCTATGAATCTCAGACTGGCCTACAACCTATGATCTTCATGAATCAGCCTCCTCTGTGTTGAGATTACAGGTATGTGCCCACATATCTTGCATAACTTGTTTCCTATATATTATTTTAGTACACTAAACTTCAAATAGAATAGTCAAAGTTTCTGCCATTATGCTTATGTACTTTTCTGAGAGTCTTTGCATTACCTTTCTTTATTTCTTCTTGGAATGCCATTGTTTCTTACATCTTTAGAATTATGGTTTTTTGCATCGGTGGCTCCAGATTTAAAAAGTAGATTTCTTCTCAACAATTCATTCATGGTCTTGATATGACAGATCTTCAATATTCAGTCCAGTTATTTTGTTAGTGATGTTGGTGGTTTTATGTTCTTTATTTTGCTTTTGATATTCTGATTTGTTTGTGATTCCGAGCAGGCAAAGCTTGTTTCCCTACATGTGGAGAGTGATATTAACTGTCTTGGTTCTGCAGCCAGGCTTCACTCATGTTAGATCAAGCAAAATCAGTAGAAACATAGGTTCACTCAGAAAGGCAAATGGGGAAGACATAGGAAGAGGGAAAAAACAGGGAACTGGACAAGAGGCTACTACAGAGGAACTCTAAAAGACTCCACCCAGCAGAGTGTCAAAACAGATGCTGAGACTTATAACCAAATTTTGGGCAGAGTGCAGGAAATCTTATGAAAGAAGGAGACAATAAAAAGACCTGGAGAGGACAGGAGCTCCACAAGGAGAGCAACAGAGCCAAAATATCTGGACACAAGGGTCTTTTCTGAGACTGATACTCCAACCTAGGACCATGCATGGAGATAAGCTAAAATTTTTGCAGAAATGTAGCCCATTGATCACCTCCTCCTGATGGGGGAGCAGCCTCACCAAGCCACTGAGGAGGAAAATGCAGCCAGCCCTGATGAGACCTGATAGGCTAATGTCAGATGGAAGGGGAGGAGAACCTCCCCTATCAGTGCACTTGGGTCGGGGGATGGGGAGAGAGGAGGAAGGGAGGGCGGGATTGGAAGGGAATGAAGGTGGGGGCTACAGCTAGGATACATATTAAATAAACTGTAATTAATAAAAAATATAAATTAAAAAATGAGCTTGGCACTGCGATGTGGGTCCTAGGGAGCAGCTCCCTGAGTGCTCAGTGTTGATGAGCTCCCTGAATATTCACTGTTCCTTCTTCAGAATGCCCATTTAAGAACTGTGAGTGTCCTGAAACAGCTGACTGTGCACTGACAATCACAGTTACACAAAGCTTCCCGCATGATTTGCACACAGGTCATGAAAGCTCTGTTCTTTTGGTTCCTTCTTCCTGGCTTCAGGAAGCCAGATGCACTGTTCTCCTTTCCTGTCTTCTGATGAGTTTGGGATGACTGTCCTGATGCTAGGGAAGCTGAACACAGGGCTCCAGAACTCCTTTCCTCTTAGAAACCATGACTCCTGAAGAGTGCTGACTGAGCAGTGTGGTGCTGATATGAGATGGGCTAAGGTTGTCAGTAGTGTTGGTAGAGACCATTGTTCTCAAGACTTCCATGTAGGTGATTACTCTATTTTGTGGACCACGGGTGAGTGAGATTCCACTTGTTAAAGTACTTACAGCATGCTTAATCCTTTCTCTGTGAAGTACTAGTAAAGCCTGGGGACTCTTGTTGTTTGATTTTTAGGAAGATTTATTTCATATAAAATATTTTGAGCATATACTTTCCTATGCTTTAACTCCACCCAGATCTTTCCATGACCCAATTACATATTCATTCACTATCTCTCTCTCTTTCTGCCTCTCCTTTCCTCTGTCTGTAATTCTGTCTTTCTGTCTGTCTCTCCTGGTTTTTCTATCTGTCTCACTCGCTGAAAGTAAACACAACAGAAAATCAAATCAAACCAACAAAATATGCCATTAAAGATTTTTTCTGAGGTTTTCTTTTCTTTTTATGGTGAATATTTATTAGATAAGAAAGCATAGAAATTTTAAAATATGTGTAATTTTAATTAATTGCAGAAACTGCTGTAGAAAATGTACTGGAGAATGAACCACAACTACAGATTCATATAGAAAAGCGTGAATAAAAGGAAGTGGTTCATCAAGGAAATACATTAGATTCCCCAACAAAAGTAAATTATGTTCCGGAAGGAAGAAAACAAGGTGCTTATCTTTCACTATATGGATATGTTCCCAGAAACTAATGACACTGTTTTGCTTTTCCAGCTCTTTGCAATCTCTGATCTGCCTTTGAAGTCCACTTGAGGGCAAACTTGTTCCTCTCGTTACCTTTGCAGACTAAGGAGAAAAAAGTATAGATTTGATTTAACTCATATTAAAGATGCATCACCTTTTGAAATGGATTAATCTCTCAATAAAAAGACTAATCAATTTTAGAACCAGATGTAGCTCAGTCTATTAAATCAGACACATCATTCACCTCTTTATATCCACAGTCTGCTAATTAGGACTCTACATTTGAGCCCTCAGTTTAGATCAAATACATCATCTATTAAGTATATCAATATTAAATAAAACAAAAATTATATCAAATGAATATTTCAATAAATGAAACTTCTTATCATAAAATATTAACTTTAAATATTTTTCTATTTTAGTTACTTATGAAAAGTGAAGTGATTTGTGAGGACCTATTTTCATTTGTTTAGTAACATGTGTATTTTCTGATCATATGCTACCATTTGCAATATTCTGGGGACTTCTAGGAACTATGATTCTTCATTGTTAGTCTAACAAAAAGCAAAGTTTAAGAATGAATTTATATTAACACAATCAGACTTTCATAGTGGAATATGAATACTTTTTACGGTACTATAAAAAGTAGATGATATTTTGGGGAACTCAATATTTTGCAGGCTTATTGAATAGGCTTTAGAGAAACTTTATATAAATTCTCTTTCTATGCAAGTGCATCCTACGTGCCAATAATTTAGGCCAGAAAATTGAGTTCCAAATAGAAACTGTTACAGGGAAAAAGGGTTTTGGAATATAAGTGCTTACTTATGTTTTCTTCACTACTTATTTTTTCTCTCCTTTTGTCTTCCTTAGGCATTCTACCTATTCTTATTTTTGTGAACGTCACAATCACTACCATCAAAGGACACAGTCAGTTACTGTACACTGATCAGACAAATCTGAACTCAAAGGCACATGTGTTCAAGGGGACTTTAACGCTGAGATAGTAAAAAAAATGAAAAACAACAATATTTTAAACAAATACACTTATTATTTGCATTTCTACATGTGTGAGCCTGTTTACAATCTGAAATACCAACCAACACTTTCCTGTTATCTCGTAAGAAGACATAGACACCAAAACTGGAGGACAAAGTCTCATCAACACTCTGATATAGGAAGTCACCACTGTTTGTAGAGTGAACTATTACAGGGGCCACATTCCACTGAAAAATTTTAGTCAAGATGATACCTGAGTAACATTTTTCAATAAGATTAGTTAAATTAGTCACACAAAGATTAGTTAAGGTAGTCAAATAAATGGGGGGGATGATGTTGGGTTAGAGAAAAGACGTTGCTACTTGATACCATTTTGACAAGTTCTTCAACTTTTAGTCAATAAATGAAATGTATTGATTGATTAAGGGCTTGAAATAAAGAGCAAAATGCTTAGAAAAAAAAAGACATGATACAAATAATGTGACAAAAGTTCTTGCTAGAGAAGTCAGTTTCATTTGGACATATCTGCACTGTGATTACAACAACAACAACAAAAAGAAAATAACCAAGAAGTACTGGAAAAATCTTGTTATGGCCAATCTGTAATAAAGTAAATTAATTCTGTTATTTAAAATGTTCTCATTCTTTCTCTCCTTTGCTTTTTAAACAACCATGAATCCATATATTAAAATACCTGGAATTTCTATGCAATGTGAATGAGAACTTCTGAAGAGAAGCTGTGTCTGCAAAGACTGACTGTGACTGATTAAAGTTCAGTAATCTTGAGAGAGATACATGTTGCAGATTCTAAGGCTAATTACCTTTTCTTGGGCTAGTTCTCAATGCCTGGAATAGCCATTCCTTGCCCACCTCTGCGTTTGACCTAACATCCTATGACTAATAGACACAAATTCTTTTAGGATCTATTGACTTAGTAGACCACTAGCTTATAACACAAAGGCTAAGATAATACCTTGACCCCAAAGAAAACCTTCCTCCATCTTGATATGTGTGACTCATTGGTGTACTCATCAATGTATTTTAAGTTTGCTTTGATTTATGACTTTCTTTGCTCTGTAAAACTATAAAAATATAATGAAACTGATTGGAACATAAAATTTGGGAATAATCTCAATCTGTGTTCCCAGGCCATAGTCACTCAAAATGGCTCTAGACTAAACGATCTCTTATTCCCTTTAAGATGATAGCTATGATGTTTGCATCCACAGTAGTATAAAAGAGGAACATAAACAAAATATCTACATAAACAAAGCATATTGGTGATGAAAATAACCATTAGTTGTGATGAATAGGCATAGCCATGTAAAATTAACAGTTTTAGTTGGTTGTTCAGAATGAAGAGCACTTGCAAGACATCCAGCAAAAAGCATTTCAAGCTTAGGAATGGTCCCAAAAGTGCATAGCAGAAAGCAGCATCTTTGGTCACTTGGGAACTGTTCCATGGACTGTTGGGTGCACTAGAGGATACAGATGTCCACAGAGAACGATCAAGTTGCAAGTATAATCATGTTATATTTGCATTTGTTTCTAAACTCTACCTCCAGTCTCCTTAAAGAAATGAAAACACTGATTATATTCATTAATATAAACTGTTAACTGCTCATTACTACGATACTTGTTAGTTGGGTTGCATTAATTCACTTGGATTTGAAACAATCTTGTTGTATATTATTCCCTTAAATTAGTAGATGAAATAAATGATAATAGTAAAACGAAATGATGATTAGGCATTTAATTGGAAATGTGAACTGGTGAATGATAGAGGATGAAAACTAAAGTATTCACCATGATCTCTTGCGTCTGCACATTTATCTACAAACATGTTCCACTTAAAATCAATTGATATGACACCTAAAAGTAGCTCCAGCTGCTTTTAAGAAACCAATACAGAAAATTAAACAAGGCTGGAGATATTTAAGGGCTCTCAACCAAAAAAATATAAGTAAAAGTGAATTAAATCTAGATTTTGTATGCCATAGAAACAAATATTTTCAGTATATCTTGTAATCACAATATTATATCTTCTAATACATGCCAACTTCTAAAATTTTTAAATAATCCACTATTTATATAATTTATGATCAATTTTGTGAATATATGTGAAGAAATCAGGGTACAAATATATAATGCACAAAAGCTTCTTTTAGAACATAATTAATTCATAAAAAAGAATTCAGACTATATGAATGTGTGGGAGGCTGGAGGAATGGTTCAGTGGTTAAAATCACTTCATGCTTTTATCAAGGACTTGAATTCAGCTCTCAACATCTGTGCTGGACAACTCATCCATTTTAACTCCAGATTTAGAGGTTTCACATATTTTTCTATCTTTCACTGACAGATGCTCTATTCATTGGCTATACACACATACACAGACAGACACACAGACACACACTCATTGAAGATGTGCAGGTAAAAGAGACAGACTGATAGACACAGAGAGACAGAAATAGAAATACGGAAAGAGACACCAAAAATGAAATGTATCTTTAAATAACTCTTTAAATATTTATTTCATTTTTATATTCAAATTGAATAGTGATAAATAAACAATTGATATACAGTTTTAATTTTAAACTTAGGTGAATATGCAGAAGTATATGTGTTAGAAATTCTGCCCATTATTTAGGAAGAGTCAAACAAAATAATGATTTTAACACATACATTGCTGAACTTAGAGGTTCCAAGCAGAAAAAATGACTGACTTTCTTTAATTTGTCAGTATCTAGAAGCATCTACTTAGCATGTTAAAAAAATCCACCCTGTCAAGAAAATAGCAATATGACTTGTCCCATCAGTTTATTTCACAACACAGAGTTGACAAGAGCAACATAAGTCTTAGAAATTTGTCCAGGCTCTCTCCAGTGAAACATCATTAAATTTAATTACAAAGAGAAACTTATTTTTGTTATACAAATAATATCCCCACGTAGCCTAATTTAAACTAATTGCTACACAGTTTTCATTCCAAGGGGAAAACTAAAATAAGTGCTGAGATACTGAAAATGTCTTTAATTACATTATCACATTGAATTCTGCTTTGACCCTTTTGCAAAAGTTACTTTTGAAATCAGAAACGGTCCTGCAAATTATGACAGACCTGCTATTTGTGCATCTTCAATCCTTCCTGACCTACTTTACTAGACATTTTGTTTTTCTTTCTAACATAGAAAATATCCTGAGTGTTTACATGAACATGAATAGATACGCTATTTTTCTTCATTTTCATGTCTTGTCATCTTATTTGTTAAGAGGAGACAAATTTATCTACAAATAAACATTGTCTAATCTTGGGGATTGAAGATTTTGCATGCAAGCATGTTCCAGGTATAGACAGTGTCCAATATACTTTGTGTAAAACTCTGTGGTCTAGCAGTGCAGGGACAAAGGGGATAGCTGCTGATTTTTTTCCCAGCATGGAAGAAATAAGATTTTTAATTGGATTCGGTGATGGCTTCACCAGACCCTTGTCATAAACTCTTCTGGAGCCATAACTTTTAGTCGGCATCAGTCCTGCTGGCTGGAGAGCACCCCGCCTATCATTAACTCAAATGTTGACTGCCCTGGGAGCCAAGAGAATGGAAGATACAGTGCTGTCGGTAGTCAGGGTGCCTCACACACTACAATTCCCTCCTCAGTGCCCTTTGACTAAAGGAGAAGGGAAATCAAATCATCTCTTTCTGGGTCCTGCTACACAAGAAAAACTTTCATTGAGGAGCAATTGTTCAAAGACTTACACACGTTAGCAATTCCCTGATTTTATTCCTCCACCTCATTGATGAAAACACAGGTAATATTCACAGTGTTGGAGACTGTGGGGAAGATTTGGCTCATGCTCATCAGCTCTACTTGGAAAGGCACCTCCAAAGCTTGCTTCTACAATGTAAACTCACTTTCATGGAAAGTAGAAAAACGGCTATTTTATTAAAGATGGAATGTTATCGGGATAATTTGGGTGAAAGAAGTCTTCAGACTGTGACACACATGTTCATTTTTCAGTTAACAAAGGAAGGTCAGGTTAGAGGGACGGCTTGGTGGGTAAAGGCTGGAGGGCACCCTCATCCTCTTTTTTCTTACACTTTGTTTTACAAGTCTGTAAGGTTCATTGTATAGTGCTGAGGGAATGTCTAAAATGCTGAGGAGCAGTCCTAGCTTCTACAATTTCCGCATGTTAGCCAATATTTTGTTTTTGTATAGCTTCCATATTACACAAAACAGATCTTTTAGTTCTATCCCTATTTCCTCAGCCCATAGCATGAATTCTCTGTTGGTCAACTCCAAGTACCCTCTCCCTGAAAAAAGAAATGCCCCCTTACTTGAGAACTGTGGTGACAGACATCAATCTCAATTTGCTAAATCAACTCTTTTCTTTTCTAACTTCTTTCAAAATTGCTATTGCATCATCTGAAAGAGCCAACTGAAAAACATCCTCATCATGAACTTTTTCAAAGCACCCCCAACATATGCATTCTGTGTAGAAAATGCAGAGGAAACAGTTATGGAGAGTGAATACATTTTCCTTTGAAGATTGTATATAAAAAGAGGAATATCTAATTCTGGAAGGAAGGATATCAGCAGAAGTTAGCAAGCAACACTGACTGGAGACCTTGTCACATCCTTTCATGCTCCACACATTCATAAAGTTCGATAGAGACTGTGTATTATGATATTTAAGATCATATAGAAATTATGAATCATTGGTAATTCATGATGTTTGGAACACTGTAATCTCCAATCACTTGAAACTGGTAGCTATAGCACACACTGGAGCATTCAATTTCATTCCACATTTAAGTTCTTCCAAAACTCTGTGGAGAGAGAATGAATTGCTTAACAAGAAAATTAAGACAAAAATGTTCAAATACAACGTTTTTCTTGAAGAGGTATGAAACACACAAAAGCTCAACTGACAAGCAAAGTGATCTTTATTTGGGGGCTGGAGAAATGGTTTAGGGCTGTGTGCTTATGCTGCTCTAGCAGAGTACCCAGGACTGGTTTGCAGCACCTACCTTATGTGACTCTCAACTGCTAGTTACCCTAGCTCCGGTGGATCCTTAGTCTCCTGTGGATCCTTGGCCTCTGCAAGCACCTGCATTCATATGCACATTAACCCGGGCATACACACACATATCACATCCATATGATTAAAAAAATAAATAAAATGCATCTAAAAATAATCTGTAATGATAATTTTAAAAACAAGCTTCTAAATATGGAGTAGTTAAGCCTCACCTCATCTATTCTCTGGAAAGCTGTGGTCAACCAGTTAACTAAGGTTTCTGTAGTGTGTATATGTGTGACAGCATACACGTGTAGAGACAAGGGAACAACCTTTGGTCTCTCATTTCCACTTTGTTTAAAACAGGATCTCTTTACTGCTATATAAGTCAGGCTAGCTGGTCCACACATTTCTGGATATTCTCCTGCATCAGCTTCAATTTCTCTGTAGCACCATCCTGGGACTGCTGTGCTTGGCTTAGATTTGGTCTCTGGAAGCTTAACCTGAGGCCATTGGGCTTTCATAGTCAGTACCTTGACCTAGTCATCAATCTCCCCAGCCCAACAATCTGTCTTTTTTACTTAAAAATAAGTGTATTAGGCTAAAGCTTAACATGTTTGAATGCCTCGCTAAATTACCCCTGCACAATAAACAAATAGAAAAACTGTGGCTTTTGTTCTATAAACTCTGGAGCCCTCTTGACAGGGTCTTCAGAGCAAAACAATCTTGATGATTATTATTCTCTTTTTGTTACTTTATGTATTAGTTAATTTTGTGTTTCAATAATCAAGGCCCTTGGAAAGCAAATTAAGAGGGTTGTTACATATGTTGTTCTTGATTTCTGTAGTTTAACTGTTTTCTATATTCTATGAATTGAAACTTTCCCTTCTGAAAATAGGAGGGAGGCACAGAAGACTAAGAACGTTTTAAAAATTATTAGACTTGGGAAATAAAATGTATTTATAAAATTCAGGAAGCTCCTGAAAGTGTTAAATTTCAAAAAGTCCATTTCTAAACCTATAAAAACAGTCAGTCCCTGCTGGAGAAAGGAGAGTTTTTACTGGCCAAGCTGGCTAGGATGCAGAGCATACAAGTTTTTATTTCTCATCAATACAGTAACCTTTGAGTCACTGAAGATTTATAGGTAACCCCAATAAATTTAATAGCTCATTCAGTCATATTGAGTGGAATAATTTCTCCTGTGTATCCTCAGTGCCCTAAACGTACAAATAGACATCTATACATGTCACCCCAGGAAGGGAAACAAAAGTTTGAGACGATTCAGTCCATGCTCACAAGGCTGCAGGATCTTGGGAACACAAGTGTCTGGCCAAGGAGCATGGATACCTTCATAGTGGACAGCAAGTAAACAGAGAGAAAGATAGGAAGAAGCCAGAGAAAAGATGTCTCGAAGGACATGCCAACAGTGACCCATCTTCTCCCTGTGGGCTCTGCCTCCTAAATTTTGTACTATCTCCCACAGGAATGCCACCAACTTAGGAGCAAAGGAATACACGAACCTTTGAGGGACATTGTCTATTTGAACGTAACAGTTATTTGCACCACACTGAACCTTGTTCCTTCATCTTTCTGCATGTCAGTTCTGAAGCTGGAGAAATGCTGACTGTGAATAGTTGAAATCATCATGGCTGCACTTAGAAAGCTTTTAGTGACCCAAGGATGGAGAACCTTTAATTTGGAGCATTTTAAGTATTATGGACAAGTTGCCATCAGCCATAGCATCATTTTTGTTATAATGCATATTTACTATAATGAATCTCCTTACAGAAGTCATTTTCCAATTTTGGAGAAATGGAAATGAAACAAGTCTGATGTGCAATCTATCTGTTTTGCATTAGCAAAGTGTCTGCCATGCATACATCACCCAGTCACTTTGTGGTATACTTCTTCAATAATCTTATTTTTATGATTTTCTTGAATGAGGTGTTAATAATTAAGAAGGGACTAAGTATATTTGGGATGTTTGAGGAATTTGAGCTGATGAATATTAATGACCTCTCAAGGCTATGGTTTGAGTGAAATAATGGACATTGAAAGCAAGTTAGGCTTGGTTTTGAGTTCTGACCCAGCTTCCTGTCCTTTGGATTATATTATAAATGCATCTTTATCATATATCTGTGATGAATTGTTTGGCTATAGTACATAGTCAGTGTATAATGTCTGGTGTCATGAAAGTATATCTATAAATAACTTTTAACCTAAATTTACCAGTTCATTCTCACATTAGCTATAATATAAAGTCTAATACACAGCCTTGTAAACAGCATAGACAAGGACTCTTGCATTCATTTCTTGCCCCTCTAATTTTTTTTTCTTAATGTCTAAGCTTAAAACATTCTTTCTGAACACAATGCAGACCATGCTACTCTCTGCTCAACACTTTAAATCCTGCCTGTTCCATGTGTCAAGTTAATTTGTCATAGGATACAAACTGTGACTGACTGCATAGTGTACTCATTGTGTGAAACAGTACAGAGGACATGCACGAAACAAGACACACAGACCCGACACATGATGGTGGGGCCATTACCTTACACTTTGGAATTTTCATCTCCAAGAAGTGGAATCAGAATCATAAGCAAACCGTGTTTCTGTGGTTACTACAGCATTATTTCCAATAATCAATATGTTTAAAGAGGCAAAACACACTGAGGATGAATGGATTGTTTAAAAGCAGTATGTATATACAACACACTGCTTTGGGCTTTTAAGAAAAAACAATTCTGTTATTTGAAGAATTATGACTGAAACTTTATGACATTGTATTATATAAGCCAGTTATAGCATAGACAATGAGCTGCTTCCATTTATGAAATAAATTAAAAGGCAAATTCATAGAAGCAAAGAGTGGAATGGATGGTTTCTAATGCCTATAGATATGGAAAGACAAGTCAGTAGTATAAACTGTAATAATACAAGATGGGTATACATTAAAGATGCTTACAAGTCACCACATCATTTTAGTATCAGATGGAAGCAGAGGACGGAGGGTCCAGCGATGCATACAATGGGTGCTCAGCTATCACCTGTGGAGATCTAAGAGATGACATCAAGCGTTGTGTAAATACCTTAAAATTAAAATAATTGATAAATCATTTCTTTGATAGAATGTTTAGTAGAAATACCAAAAATAATAGCAGAAACACACATTCTGACTCTTCTGTATTTGCTTCTTGGTTTCATTTTTCTTGTTTACCACGGTTTATTTCCACACCTGCTCTCTAAATTTCGAGCTGCAATGTAATCTTATATTTGTCTTGATTGTGTTTTATTTGTCAATCACTAAGTGTTTCCAGTGAAATTATCTTTGCACATTGTGATGGATGCCTACCTTGCCACCTTCACAGTTAACTCATACTTCCCCTTTCTGTGTCTGTGTTCACATCTCCTCACAGCATTTGGGTGTTTTCAGCACTGTGTGCGTGTGTGTCAGCCTCAGACCTCGTTCTTAGAGCACAAGAGCTTTCACTGTTACTCAACAATACAGTTCATCTCTACGGCTCTTTGTGTTTCCACCTCCTCGTTGATGATATTAAGTTCACACCACCTCACTCAGCCTTTTAGACAAGAGTTCAGTTCCCAGGACTGAACTCAGGTTTTAATACTTGTACAGCGGATACTTTTCCAACTTGTCTTCTCAGTTCTTTAAATGACAATTTTTAAATTCCTATGCAAATAATCTGTTGCTCGGGTAAAGGAGAATATTAGTATCCACATGACACCCAATGCCTTCCTTTTCCACTTTTGCTATTATTAATCTCTTCTATGAATCTTGGTCAAAATGTAAAGCTGAGATAATGAATTAAGTGGAGAACCAGATCACTTGATTGGTTAAGTAGTGACAAATTTTCTGAGTAATAGTGAATGATAGCATATGTGTATCTCTCTGCGTGTTGAATATGTTTGTGTGTGTTCTTTAAGAAACTGTCCCTGTCACGATGCAGACAATACTAACTTACAATCTTGGGCTCCTTTGTGTAGTCTAACCTCTTCAACCATGAACTTTCCTCCTGCTCCTCCTGCCACAGCCTCCTGGAATGCTGGGTTTATAGTTGTGAGCCACTATGCTCACTCTATAGTTTCAAATAATTTTACAATAACTTTAGAAAACAGTAAACACTGTGATGTTAGAGAAAAATCCCCAGAGTAGTCCTGCTCATGTTTCTCTGGTCATATGTGCATAGTATGTATTAATTTTTCTATTCAGAGTATTTAACTCATTGCTTTATAAATGTTTAGTCTTATTAAACTGATATCTAAAATGGACAAATAGATACTAAAAATTCCCTGTGGTGGTTTTAATAAAAAAAGATCCCCATAGGCACATAGATTTGTGTGCTTGGTCATGAGGGAGTGACATTATTTAAAGGAATTAGGAAGTATAGCTTTGTTGTAGGAAGTATGTTGCTGGAGCTGAGCTTTGAAGTTTCAGGAGTCCAAGGCAGGCCTAATATTTCTCTCTTCCTGTTGTTTGCTGATCTGGATGTAGAACTCTCAGCTCCTTCTCTAGCACCATAGTTGCCTGTATGCGCCATGCCTCCTGTGATGCTGATAATAGACTAAACCTCTGAAGGTGTAATCAACCCCAATTAAATCTTTTTCTCTATAAGAGTTGTAGTGGTCATGGTGTCTCTTCACAGTAAGAGAGTACTCACACACACTTAAAATAAAGAGAACTACTTATCACTATATTTGTGATCTTAAAATGTGTGCTTTACCTTGGAACTTCAACAATTAATATGTACACACACAGAGAGACCTGGTGTATCCAAATAAATGACTTAAGACACCTAATCAAGAAGCTTTTTTAACTGATACTGGTGGGGAATGAGAAAAATCAGTGTTCTCTTATGGAGTGTCAACTGGGTATATCCAGCACATTTAAGGGTAAACCTCACACCCAGATGTATTTGGCCACCACAAAATGGACTTTGTTGTTGTTCTTGGTGGTCATGGAATTGGAGATAGTGGTTGTGGTGGTGGTAGTATGTGTGTACTATTTTGTTTTGTTTTGGTACTTTTTCCTCAATGTCCTATTTTTAAAATTGTAAAAAAATTCTATTTTTAAAATTGTTCTATTTTTAAAATCTATTTTAAAATTGTAACACAATTTTGTTTTTCTTTTTTTCTTTTTTGTCTTAGAGAGACATGTGGGGAAATAAGTTGAGTCAGAGGATCTTGGAGGGTTGAGTGAATGCAAGAATATGATTGAAATATATTCTCTGAAAATGTTTCAATTAAAATTAATTTAAAAATTTAAAGATTTGCATGTTGCTTTAGGGAGTTATCTTAATGTTGGTTGGTGGCATCCCTTATGAAACAAAGTAGCCATTTTAGACTTTAAAACAGTATGCTTAGCAGAGTACCCAGCTCCAAAACTTGCAATGTGATTAGAACATTATCAAGGAGGGATAGCGGGCACAGCATGGCTTGGGGAATCTTTGCCAAAGAAACTGGATGCAGTCCAAATAAGTGATGAAAGATCATTTCCTTGGGAAGAAGAGGAAACATCCAGCAGGCACAAGTCAGACCACTGGTTAATCACAGGCAGTTAGGAGATCCAGACCCTAAGACTGAAAACTGTGACCTGAAATTGAAAATTTCTCTCAATCATGCCTCATCTAAGAACTCCAAGCAATAGTTTAGTCCATGTACAATGACCCTGAAGCTAGAGATTAATATTTTGTGTTTATGTTGTCTGTGAGTTTTTAAGTCCACAAAATGAGCTAAAAATGTTATCAAAAGAAAATTGTCTTTCATGTTTTCTCTGATTTTTTTTTTAAAACTTTTGCTTAACTATTTTTTTTTCATGTCTTAGCCTATTGGATGTTATGGCCAGGCATATCCTTTATAAGAAAAAAATAAGCTTCCCTGTCTCAATGAGATAAGTACTAAATTTAGGAAAATTTTTATTTGTTTACATAAAGGACTATGCCTAGCAGAAATCTGACCTACAAATGACCAACTTCCAGGATCATCTGAGCCATACTACCAATTATAGGGATTATGTGTGATTTTGAGAAAGTGTGGGAGCCATGTTCTGTGTCAGCATGATAAAAACCACCATTCTCAAAACAGCTGGTGTAGAATCTTTTCTGCCTTAATGGCCAATTTGGTTTGTTGTAGAAATCCTGTGTCTGTCCTATGTGAGAAAAAAAAAATTGAAGCCAGAAATAGCCATTTTGCTAGACAAAACAAACCTTTACATCATAATAGAAAGTGTCTACATATAAAAAATATTTAGCAATTTAAACTGTTAATAAATGCAAGTAATAGCAAAATAATTTTAGCGGCTTAAGAACAGTAAACCTGACCACAGTGTCAACATCTCATTCGTGCCGAGTTCTCAGTCTTAGTCAGCCCTGGTGGACTTGTGCTCCATGGTCTCCTCAACGGAATCAAGCCATACCCCTCCCCTGTGCACACATAGGTTTCCTTCATCCCAGGCTGGCAGTGGTGGACACAGTCTAGAACTGTGCACACAGTCCCCTCAACACATCTTTGTACAGTTAAGCCAGAGAAATGTACAATAACATAAGGGAAAATTTCCTCACATACATTACATTTTTAAAGGGGTGGGAAGAGGGCTCAGTGCTTGCTGTGCAAGTATGAGAGTTGATTTTATTTCCCATATTAATTATCCCTGTGTGTGTGGCCAGGCCCATAATATTGTCATTATTTGTCTGTGTGCGTGTGTGTGTGTGTGTGTGTGTGTGTGTGTGTGTGTTGAGGAGGAGAAAAGAGAGACAGAAGTTTCAAGGAATTATTACCCTGCTTCTCTAGATGAATCTGGGAGCGTCAGGTTTAGTGAGACTCTGTCTTGAAGAGTAAGGAGGAATTACAAAAGTATATTGGGAATAAAACTTTGAGTTCACACAGATGCTTTTATAGGTGCACACATGTCCACACATGTGTAAGCAAGTGCACACACACATACACACACGAACAGTAAAGTAAAATTAAAATATTAATAAACATTAAATATATATAACCCAAAAATAGCTAGTCTAGAAGAAAAAGTAAACCCCAAGATTTTGTTTAAATATATCTCCCCTTATGATGACAATGCAGCCACTCCTGGTGTGATCCCACATAGAACTGTATACAGTCAGACATTCAGGAATACAACTTCAAAGATCCCAAGGAAAGGCAAGGTGGTAGGTGGAGACAGAATTTTCAAAATCTCAAAGGACAGTTATTCGGGTGAATGAAGCAGCCAGCAAGAGAACCATTCTCAAACAAGGTGGAAGGTTAGGGCAGACGCTAGATGTTGTTTTCAGAACTCTATGTTTACACTTGACTATATGCATGCTCACATTCACATATACAGAAACATGCTACATCTAAACACACAGTAATAAAAACGGGATGGTATTGGCATAGAAGCAGAATGATGGATCAATGGAACTGAATAGAAGACCCAGAAATAAACCCAAAAACCTATAGATACTTGATTTTCGACAAAAAGGCCTAAATCATTCAGTGGAAAAAAAGACAGCATCTTCAACAAATGGTGCTGGTCCAACTGGATGTCTACATGCAGAAATAATAAACTAGATCCATATTTATCACCCTGCACAAAACTAAAGTCCAAGTGGATCAAAGACCTCAATATACTATGTATATTTATGAAACCTGATATACTAAATCCGTTAGAAGAAGTGGGAAAGAGCCTGGAACTCATTGGCACAGGAGACAACTTTCTGAACAGAAAACCAACAGCACAGGTTATAAGAGCAATGGTCGATAAATGGGACCTCATGATACTGAAAACCTTCTGTAAAGCAAAAGATATAGTCATCAGAAAAAAACGACAGCTTTCAGACTGGGAAAGGATGTTCACCAACCCTATAACTGACAGAAGGCTGATATCCAGAATATATAAAGAACTAAAGACATTAAAAAGCAGCAAATCAAGCAATCTAATTAAAAAATGGGGTACAGAGCCAAACAGAGAATTCTCTGTAGAGGAATATAGAATGGCAGAGAAACACTTAAAGAGATGTTCAACTTTCTTAGCCATCACAGAGATACAAATCAAAATGACCCTGAGATTTCACCTTACATTCATCAGAATGGCAAAGGTTAAAAACTCAAGTGACAACACATGCTGGAGAAGTTGTGGAGAAAGGTAACACTCCTCCATTACTGGAGGGAATGTAAACTCGTATAACCACTTTGGAAATCAATCTAGCGCTTTCTCAGACAATTAGGAATAGTGCTACTTCAAGATCCAGCTATACCACTCCTAGGCATATATCCCAAAGAAGCTCAAGTACACAACAAAGACATTTGCTCAACCATGTTTGTAGCAGGTTTATTTGTAATAGTGACAAAGTGGAAACAACCCAGATGTCCATCAACAGAGGAATGGATATAGAAATTGTGGTACTTTTACACAACGGAATACTACTCAGCAATTAAAAACAAGGAAATCATGAAATTTGCAGGCAAATGATGGGATCTAGAAAAGATCATCCTGAGTGAGGTATCCTGAGTGAGGAGCAGAAAGACACACATAGTATATACTCACTTATATAGACTTATAAGATAGGATAAACATGCTAAAATATATGCACCTAAAGAAGATAAACAAGAAAGAGGACCTAAAGTAAGATGATCAATCCTCATTTAGAAAGACAAATGGGATGGACATTGGAGGTAGGAGAAAACAAGTAACAGGACAGGAGCCTACCGCAGAGAGACTCTGAAAGACTCTACCTAGCAGTGTATCAGAGAAGATGCTGAGACTCATAACCAGAACTTCAGCAGAGTGCAGGGAATCATACGATAAAAGGAGGAGTTAATATGACCAGGAGAAGACAGGAGCTCCACAAGGACAAAATATATCAGGACACAGGGGTCCTCTATGAGACTGTTTCTCCAACCAAGGACCATTTATGGATATAACCTAGAACCCCTGCTCAGATGTAGCCCATGGCAGCTCAGTATCAAGTGGGTACCCTAGTAAGGGAACAGAAACTATTTCTGACATGAACTCAATGACTGGTTCATTTACCTCCCCCATACCAAGGGAGGAGCAGTCTTGGTAGGCCACAGAGGAGGACATGGCAGGCAGTCCTGGGGATACCTGATAAGCTAGGGTCAGATGGAAGAGGAGGAGGACCTCCCCTATCAGTGGACTTGGAAAGGGGCAGGGAGGAGATGAGGGAGGGAGGGTGGGATTGGGAGGGAACAAGAGAGGGGGCTATGGCTAGGATACAAAGTAAATAACCTGTGATTAATATAAAAAAATAAAAATTAATAATAAAAAAAGAAAAAAAATTAAAAAAAAGACCTTAACATAAATCCCAACAAAACAGTCAGCAAACACTTAGGAAAATCACTTACATTGGATGAAGATTCCTGCATTCATATATCATATGGGAGAATATGAAAGGATTACATAAATATATATTCATAAAATAAAACTTAGAAGGCTATTTTAAACAAAAATCTTGGTGAACAAAACTTTCACTTTTGTGCTTTAGTTTTTCTTGATGACTCTTTAAATTGTGCCTCTTTTTCTAGAATGTTTAAATTAAAATAATCTGTCATTGAGAACATTTACTTATGCTTAAAATTTTTGCCTAATACATGTAAAGTTTGGCTACCATCAAATGCTATATCTGAAGTGTTTAGCATAAAAGGACTTCTAGGTAGCTTGTCCTCAAAATAGAATTATTCTGTAATTATTAATTAAGAAAAAGAGAATGTAAAAGAATTTTTTCTTTTTTTAATTTTTAAATAATTTTATACATTCACTTGTATCTCAGCTTTAGCCCACTCCCTCTTTCCCTCCCATTCCTCCCCTCCCTCCTTCATCTCCTCTCTGCTCCTTTCTGAGTCTGCTGATAGGGGGTGTCCTCCTCTCCTTCCATCTAGCCCTAGCTTATCAGGTATCTTCAGGATGGTTGCAATGTCCTTATCTGTGGCCTAGCAAGGCTGCTCCTCCCTCAGGGAGGAGGCGAAGCTCATGAGTTCATGTCAGAAACAATTCCTGTCCCCCTTAATAGGGAACCCACTTGGATACTGAGCTACCATGGGCTATGTCTGAGCAGGGGTTGTAGGTTATATCCATGCATGGTCCTTGGTTGGATAAACAGTCTCATGGAAGACCCCTGTGCTCAGATATATTTGGACCTTGTGGGGCTCCCTGTCTCCTCTAGGATATACTAATTCCTCCTTCTTTCATATGATTCCATACACTCTGCCGAAGGCTTGGTTATGGGTTGCAGCATCTGCTTTGATACACTGCTAAGTAGAGTCTTTCAGGTGCCTTCTGTGGTAGGCTACTGTCCTGTTACTTGTTTTCTCCTATGTCCAATGCACATCCCATTTGTCCTTCTAGATGGGGATTGATCATCTTACCCCTGGACCTCTTTCTTGTTTATCTTCTTTAGGTGTACATATTTTAGTATGTTTATGCTATCTTATAGGTCTATTTAAATGAGTATATACCATGTGTGTCTTTCGGCTTCTGGGATACCACACTCTGGATGATTTTTTCTAGATCCCACCATTTGCCTGCAAATTTCATGATTTCCTTGTTTTTAATTGCTGAGTAGTATTCCATTGTGTAAAAGTACCACAATTTCTACATCCATTCCTCCCTTGATGGACATCTGTGTTGTTTCCAGGTTCTGGCTATTACGAATAAGGCTGCTACAAACATGGTTGAGCAAATGTCCTTCTTGTGTACTTGAACATCTTTTGGATATATGCCTAGGAGTGGTATAGCTGGATCTATTCCTAATTGTCTGAGAAAGCGCCAGATTGATTTCCATAGTGGTTGTACCATTTGACATTCTCACCAGCAATGAAGGAGGGTTCCCCTTTCTCTACAGCCTCTCCAGCATGCGTTATCTCTTGAGTTTTTGATCTTAGCCATTCTGATGGGTGTAAGGACAAATCTCATGGTCGTTTTGATTTGCATCTCTCTGATGGCTAGGGATATTGAACTTCTCCTTATGTGTTTCTCTTTCATTCTATATTCTTCTACAGAGAATTCTCTGTTTATCTCCACACCCCATTTTTTAATTGGGTTGCTTGGATTATTGCTTTTTAAATTCTTTAGTTCTTTATATATTCCAGCCCTCTGTCAGATGTTAAGTTGGTGAAGATCCTTTCCCAATCTGTAGGCTGTTGTTTTAACGACAGTGACTTTTGCTTTATAGAAGCTTTTCAGTTTCATGAGGTCCCATTTATTGATTGTTGCTCTTAGGGTCTGTGCTGATGGTGTTCTGTTCAAGAAGTTGTCTCCTGTGCCAATGAGTTCTAGGGTCTTCCTCACTTTTTCTTCTAATCTATTTAGAGAACCTGGTTTTATATTGAGGTCTTTGATCCACTTGGACTTTAGTTTTGTGCAGGGTGATAAATATGGATCTATTTTCATTTTTCTGCATGTTGACATCCAGTTGGACCAGCACCATTTGTTGAATATGCTGTCTGCAAAAGAATTTTTTAAGCTAAGGCTTAAGATCATATTTGCAAATGGAAAAAAATAAGGTCTCAGAGTGATGATAAGGAGATGAGGAATTCAGATTCTAACTGATGGGTTCAGATTCAATTGCTATCCTCAACAGAGGGTGGATGAGAGCAAGGCTTCTTCTCATGTCAAGTTCCAAACATACTTGTGAGCTGGAAAAAAAAAAGAAAACTTTAATGCTTATGTTTTTTTACCTTGTTTTCTTAGTTTGGAGTTATATCACTGATCAGAGAAGTTAACTGCATGAAGCATGACACTAATTATTATTATTTTTTTGAAAGTCTCTTTTCTTTTTTTTCTTTTTATTATTAATTACATTTTGTTTACTTTGTGTCCCAGCTGTATCCAGCTCCCTCATTTCCTCCCCAACCCCACACTCCCTCTCTCATCTCCTCCCTGTCCCTTTCCAATTCACTGATTGGGGAGGACCTCCTCCCCTTTCATCTGACCCTGGTTTATCAGGTATCTTCAGGACTGGCTGCAAAGTCCTTCTCTGTGGTCTAACAGGACTACTCCTCTCTTGGGGGGTGGGGAGGTCAAAGAGCCTGCCATTGAGTTCCTGTCAGAAATAGTCCTTGTTCCCCTTACTATGGGAAACCAATTTGTTCCTGAGCTACCACGGGCTTCATCAGAGCTGAGGTTCTAAGTTATATCCATACATGGTCCTTGGTTGAGTGTCGGTCTCAGAAAAGACCCTTGTGCCCAGATATATTTGGTCCTCGTGTAGCTCCTATCCTTTCCACATCATATTAACTCCCCTTCTTTCATATGATTCCCTGTACTCTGCCGAAGGTTTTGTTATGAGTCTTAGTATCTGCTTTGATACACTGCTAGGCAGAATCTTTTCAGATGCCTTCTGCTGTAGACTCCTGTCACACGTTCAATGCACATCCCATTTATTGTTTCTGGCTTCCTGAATTTGTAGTGATTCTTGAGCCTTGAAAGATGACACATTTTGGGAATGAAGCATGTCTGGTGTCAACAGTCATTTCTGTTCTATACTAATTTCTGCTTGCAGCACTGGAGGGGGAGGAGCCTGGGGTCGATGAGGTCATAGCAAAATTCTTCTGAACTAGACAGTGTCCCAGAGTTCTCAGCATTGGGCCGTGTTCTTTCATTACTTACAAGCTGTTTTGTATTGCCAGATGCCTTAAGGTAACCACTGTATTTGTAATTTGTGTGTTGAGCTCTAAATATATTGGAGTGACTTTCAGTCTTTAGTGGGAAAATCTGAGCAAGTCTTCAGCCTCTAAGCATCAGCAGAAATATTAGAAACATCTCAATAAGATGTGCCCATAAAGGCTAAATGCAAACATTCTAGTGCCTTCTTTCTGGAGCAATTGTTTTATTGGTAGGCTATGCCAAAACAACACCTTTCATAATGAGGCATTTTCAGCGATCCTTATTAATAGGTCTTGCTAGAAGAATGAATTCCCCGAAACTAAGCGCTTCAAACAACATCCACTTACTTTTCTCACCATTTTAGAGGCCAGAAATCTGAAAACAAAGTGTTGGCAGAGCCACACTTCCCACAGAGGCTCAAAAATACTTGTTCCCATCTCTTCTAGCTTAGAATTGTTCCAAGATTTCTCGGATTGTGGCTATCTTATTCAAATCTCCTGCTTGATTGTCAGAGTTTGCTTCTCTTCCCAACCTCGTTCTCCAAGCATATATTTGGGAACAATTTGTATAATCAAGGCTAAGGCTTGAGATCTTACATAAATCATATATTTAGCCATATGAAGTTTTATTCACCAATTCTGAGGATTAGGAATTAGACATACCCTTAACGTGTCAACTATAACTTCGTGCACTACACAAACAACTGCAAATCTTAGAGTGGACTGAACTCCTTTTAATAGTGCTAAGTAACGGACGAGCAGCAATGATGCTAAAAGATCAAAGACTGAACTATTTGCTGTGTATTAGATCTCTTCAAATAATAATAATAGCAATAAAGTGATGGATTTAAACCTGTAATGCAGGTTCTTTCCAGTTTAGTATAGTGTTCAGAATTATAAAGGAAGGACAACTATTTTCCAGGATTGTTAAGACATCCTAGAAATTGCTTTATCCTTGAACTTATAAAATTCACTCTTCCACAGCAAGAAAAATAAATAAATAATGAACAAGGAGGAAGGACGAACATGCTGCACCCATAAAAATGATAGCTGCATGTCACATCTCTGCAATCTTTTTGTAGGAGATTCACCAGTTACCATCCTGCCCTAGGGAAAAATGTTGTCGTTTCCACAGCAAAGTGTTGTTTTATGTAGGGAAATGACAGTTTTCTTCAACAGTAGAACTGAATTAACTTCTGAGGGGAAAATGTAGTAAAAATGTCAAGCTCATAAAATATATCATATTTTGAACATCTGCACATGTTTTTGACTGACCTGATCAAGAAAGAAAATGTCCTGTAGGTACTACTGACTGATACAGGGCCACAATGGCTGAAGGATAGGTTTGTAAGAAGATGGGGGGTTAAGAAGGAGAAACAGAAGCCTAAGGCAGTGAATCAACCAAGACTCCAGGTATAAAAGTAAAGTGTGGCATCATAGCTGCAAGAAAATCATTGTTTCAGTTTTTTTGTTTTTTTTTTATTCAAAACCTCTTTAAATAGTTGATTCAAGTTTAAAGTCAAAATAAGGGAATTGTATTCCTTCCTTCCGGTCTTCCTTAGTTCTTAGCCTCCTCACTTTCTTTGCCCATTCTTTCTCCTTTCACTTCTTTCTCCTTCTAATTGTGGCTCTTTTTCCTGCTCTCATTCTTCCTCATTCTCTTATATCTAAGTCTCTCTTAAGCACAACCTCATGTTCTCTCAGCTCTTCCATGACCTAATTTTTTCCGATTTGTATATTATAACAAAATTATATATATATATATAATGAAATTATATATACATATATCTCTCTGTGTGTATGTGCATGTATGTGCCATTTTCATGTTAGTATGGGCACATGCATGTGGATAGTCACAGGGTCGGGAAGAAGAGAGCAGACCCTCTGGTGTTGTGGATATGAACATGTTTTTGTTTTGGTTCCAGGTGTGGGATGTGGGACTGATTCAGACAGTCCACAGCAGCGGACTATTTGCTTCTTGCAGGTTCTGAGGGGAGCTCTTTGCCAGCTGCAGACAGTTTAAATCTTAGGACTCTGGAGAGAGAATAAATCCTGGAGCCAGGGGTGTGGAGATGAGAGAATGAACAATGCTACTCCTGCTTCCCACTTGCTGCTTTTGGTTGCTGTTGTGAGACAAAAAGATAGAGATCTCCTGAAATGAGGATTGGACTGGCTCCAAGGAACCTAACAACACCAGCAGGAAGCAACAAAGAAAACTGTGCTCCCTCTCCTAATAACCCTTTCTTTCTCCTACCTGCTGTTGGGGTGTTAGAAAGGATTGGGGTGGAGTAGGGTGAAAGATATATAAGAAATGTAAACAAGACTTTTTTTTTTTTTCAATGCAGTTTATTCAGGAACATTGAACAATCCTCGGACCCCGGGGAAAGCCAGCCCACAGCTTAAATAGCCTCTGGGTAGCCAACCCAGGCGTGCCACGGGGGCAATGCAGATAGGTCCACATACATGGAAGCAAGCCAGATCCTCGGCCTTAGCCGAATGTGGAGTTGTTCGTGACAGAGAGCACTCACCATCGGGAAGGTGGAAGGCGGAAACCAGCTCCATCTTTAAGGCATAGCATTCCGCAGCTCTCTACAGTTCCCCCTTTTTGTTTTAGACGCATCAGGCAAGAGTAGAGGTCTGATCTCTGATATTAGAAATAAATTGGGACTTTGTACAGATGTTCATTTAGGTGTCATCCACCCAAATAGCATCAGACCGTCCGATACCTTTTTCTCAGAGGCGGGACCTGGGGCATCAACCCGCATGCAATCAGACATGCTCTTCTCTGGGTCCAAAGCGGCTGACCCTGAGTGCAGTGCTTAGCCTCGCATCCTGAGCGTATCATTTTAGCTTTTTATGGTATCCAACCATGCTTGGGGAGAATGTCCTGCTTCAATGGCTGCAAAGGCCTGAATGATCATGGCTGCATCACACTGTTGTGAGACTCTAATCTTGCATATATACCACAGGCAAACCAAGGAGACCAACACCAGAAGGCCTGCTAACTCTCCCATGCCCGCCCATTCCTTCAGATGATTCATGGCTGCAGCAATCCATGTTGATAATCCTGTGGCTAGTCCTGCGTCCACTCCGGTAGAATTTACTGTGACAATGGCCACTCTCAGCTGCTCCATCGTAGTATCGAATTCTCCAGTCCAATTACCTAAAATATAGCTCGACAATTGTTTAGACAGATTTGCAGCGCAGGAAAAATTCTCATGTTGTATGCTAGTGACACAAAGTCCAGCATACTTTCATTGACAGCCAGGTTGAGCGATTTGCCATAGGGTATCAATTTGCTCCTGCAAGAGGTCAATCCTCTGATTGAACACCATCAAGCTTCCTTTTAGTTGAGCATTAATTCCTTTATGTACAACTAAGGCATGAGCTACATTGGCTAAATGATTATTCAGGGTTTGAGCAGTCTGCTCAGTATGACTCATGGCTAATGCCCTGGTGGTAGCTCCAACAGCCGTCAATGAGATGGTAGTAACAATGGTGGCTGTAGTTCCAAGATCCCTTTTCTGTCTGAAGAGAGTCATAGCGTGAGGGGCATCAATGGGCATAGGCACCCAGTGAGGCATGCGAGTAACCAGGGCATACCTAACTTTACTAGCATTCCAGCATTGGGCAAAAAAGCAAGTATCATTACCACAATTACTTGGCTCTATCTGGCTAATAATGAATAAAAATGGGGGATATAGACAAACAGGTGTGGGCTTATAGGAAATATTATGAGAAGCCTTAACCCCTCGTTGGAACATCCTGCGTCAGTTCTAGAACTAGCAGTGGTGGTGTCCGAGGTCTGAGTAGGTTCAGGAGACCATTGCCCCCAGGGGCGAGACGTGCTCCATGCCAATTGACTAACTCCATGTTTTCCTCCAATTTTGAAAGTCATTTAAGGTTCTTAAATTACTTTTTTCCCTTTTTTCTTAAATTTTTCATGAATTACACTTTATTCATTCTGCATCCCCCCATAAGCCCCTCCCTCCTCCCATCCCAATCCCACCCTCCCTCCTCCCTCTGCTTGCATGCCACTCCCCAAGTCCACTAATAGGGGAGGTTCTCCTCTCCTTTCTGATCATAGTCTGTCAGTTCACATCAAAAGTGGCTGCATTGTCCTCTACTATGGCCTGGTAAGGCTGCTCCCCCCCAGAGGGAGGTGATCAAAGAGCAGGCCAATCAGATTATGTCAGAGGCAGTCCCTCTTCACATTACTATGTAACCCAATTGGACTCTGAACTGCCCTGGGCTACATCTTAAGTATGCTAATATTCTATTGTTTGAGTTACAGGTGGTTGTAGATTGCTTGCCATGTGGGTTTTTGTGAGCCAATCTCAGGTCCTCTATAAGAACAGAATGTGCTCTTAACCATCAAGCCAACCTCCAAAGCATAGTTTGAATACATGTTTTCAATTCAGTGTTATATCTAGTCCTGTGTTCTACCTTCTTTCCTCTTACAAATTGCCTGGTGACTGAGCATTCTCACAGAGAAATGACTTGGGTTATTGAAAATAGTGTTTAGTCATTGAATTAATACATTCAACCCTTGTAACAGTATGAAATGCTTTAGAGAAGCTGATATACTCCTTTTTTTTTTTAATGGTTTCAAATTTTGATTTTGTCTTTAGATATTACAAGGAACTTGTCAATATGCAGAACAAAATTTTCATTTTCACTAATTGAACTAGACTAATATATTCTTGTTTTTCCTGGACTTTAAGGTTGAAGTATAATGGTGGAGCATAACTGATTTTTCCTATTTTTCCCCTGGAAACTTCTACTACATTCTGTGAGTCAATAAAAGTGTAATTCAGGTTGAGTTTCTCTATGAAAAAATTTAAACACCCCCTTGACTGGTGAGTGCTTACCTAGCATTCGAGAAGCCCTGGGTTCCACCCCAGCATGTCATGAAGCCTGACATGTTGGTTCACACCTGTAATCTTACGATTTGAAAAGTGGAGGCTGACTGATCACAATTTGCTGAGTATAAAGCCTTTCTGGGATACTGGAGAATATGTCTTTAAAAGAAAACAAACAAACAAACAACAATAAAACCCAAACACTTAAACAGAAATGCTGGGTGTGGTGGCATACTCCATAAACAACATCTCTCTTGATTCATCTCTGAATTTAAAGCCAGTCTGTTCTTCAAGTGAGTTTCAGATTTTCCAGAGCCAGATAGTTAGACCTTTCAAAAGACTATCCACAGAGCATGTGAATATCCACAATATTTCAATACCAACATGATGCTATGAATGCAAAATTCAACACTTGGATTTATATGGAGTCACACCGAAGATGCTTTACTTCCCAACTCATTCTTAATATTTATATGTGATAAGGGACCTTGACATTAAGATTCTCTATGATCGTCCATAATTCCCAATTCTCTATAGATTCCCAAATAATTTTGATTTCAAATAGTTCTTAAGAGAACTATTAAGAGAATATCTCTCTTAAGAGAGATCCACAGCCTAACATATGTTAATTTCTATTATGATATTGTATTGAAATTGATAACCGGTCAAGCCCCTGTCTTGCCCTGTATTTTTTGAACTAACATTTCTCCCTTAGATTTTAGCAGATGTGAAAGGTTTCCTGAATCTGGAGTTTGGAAAATAAAGGCTGAATAATGTTTTTATTTTATAAAAATTCTCACATGCTCCCATGGATACATATCAAAGTCAACTCCTGCACCTATGGCTCAGGGAACATCATATAAGATGGAAGAGAAAACCTGTAATAGTGAAAAAGCCAGGAGATGTGTTGTGAGAATGTTTCTTGTAGAGAAGCTGGGGAGGCTACACAGTGATCCTGTGACAATAGTGCTGCCTAAGCAAGACATGAACCATGAACGATGGCAATGGTAATGGCACACCTCACTCAGCTCCTAGACAGAGAACTACAGGCAACCGAAGGACTGCTGAGAGAGGGAAAGAGTAGCTGTTCCCAGGGACAAGAGCCCTAGCTGGTCATCCAAGGCATCATATACAGATAAGCAATATTAAATGGGTTCAGCAAGTTTTATTCATATATTTTTAGTTTCATATATGTAATAATAATTAACACAAAAATACAATATATTATAAATTATATTAAATATTTAATAACAACAAGAGACCATGAATTTAAGAAAGAGAAAGGTGAGGACACATAGAAAATACAGAGAGAAAGGGGAAGGAGAGAAATTTTACTCTATTTAACTTTAAAAATTTAAAAATCATCTTTCATGATGATGTATGTTTAATTTTTAGAGATATCTTGATTATGCAACAATTAATAATCTTAAAATGTAAAACAATAATTAAAAAAACTTAAATTCAGGTTTTGTACTTTACTGGCAAGTGAAAAAAAAAAACCTATTCGTGGTTTTGTTTTCTTTAGTTTTTGGCTAACTATCAAATGTTATAAAGCAAAAAAAGTGAAATATTTCATGAATATGCCAAGCCGCTCTCATCAGGCTTCATGGTTGCAAAGAGCATTATGCTCAGACACGGGGAGCATAACACCAGACATTAGTGTGAGAATGGATCTGGGGGTGACTGTAATCAATGTGCAGCAGAGTTGTATATGATCTATGAAACAAACTTACCGCATTTGCAACAAGCTGTAAAGCATTCATAAATGATGTCAAATATATATGCAAATTCAAGACCATAAATGATCTGATCATTCAAAGAGGGGAGAGAAATTTTGGATAAGAAAATTAAGCTCAAACTTTATGTATGGCTTTTTGGAAGTACAGAGGCACAGATTTATTTTCATCATATATCTACCTTATGAATTATTTATTATTCTAATAAAATAACATCATTTTACAATTAAAAAATCAGAGACAATTTCATAGAATTAAGACGCTGCTCTTTAGATTGCATTTGGTTTTCATGAGCATTCTGATTTTGATTTGAATATTAGCCAACTAGGCACTGACAAATACCAAAATAGGGTTAGTTCTCCAGCTAATGTAGAGATGCTTCAAGTTTTGCTTTCTGTGTTCCAGGTGTAGACATGCATCAGACCTTTCAAATTAAGGAATAAGAGATGTGGAAAGTAAAAAACAAAACAAAACAAAAAAAAACTTTTTTGAAAAAAAAATGTTAGTTGCATATATTGGACACACACACACAAATTAAAAGACCAACAAGAAGTCTTCATCATAGCCTTTGGTTACAAATAATGTAAGATTCAGACTGTTTCCTGGAGACTATCAAATTACTAACAACTATAATTACATAGCAATGCCATTGCTGAATCATGTGTATATGATACCAAGTGATGTTTTCTTCTGTTTGATATATTTGATTCTTTCTTGTGGCCTGTGGAAGACAGTTTTGTATATTCACTATTCTACTCTATGAAAATGTTGTATACTCCTTTTATATGTGGGTCATACAAAGTTTTAAAACCATAATGATTGGCATTGAGCTCAGTGGCAGACTTCTTGACTAGCATGCAACAGAGCAAGGATTTGATCCTAAGTAACTCAATACATCACCAATAACAATGACTTAGCTATTGAAAAATATTTTAGTAGCAACTGTTTGAATTAAATAGCTAGCATAGATTAATAAGATATATGAATAAATTAATATATAAAAATCTAACAATATTTTATGTAATTTCATAACCTGTAATATTTTAATGAGAATAAAATTACAATGGAAGAGGTCCATACAGATTGTCCTCCAAGATTCTGGTTATCTGGGAGTCCTTACATCACTGATCTAGGATATTGGCCTATCTGATAACATTAGGATATACTGAATTAAAATGTAAGCATACAAACTCATTATAAAAAACAATTATAATCATAAGAATACTTATGTCTATTTAATATTTAAAATGTATTTATGTAAGGGATTCATTGTGAAATAATGTATGTATGTAAATAATAAAAATAACTGTCCATTATGAATGTCTTTGTTTATTGGGCAAATTATCCATTTTGTTATGATATTTCCAAATATGAATATTTTCAAAGGCTTCATTTATCCCCTCCATGACTTGTTCTTATTTCATTCCCCTATCTACCATATTTTGTCATTTCCAAGCCCTGAGCTGTTCCCAGTTTTTTTAATGTCCCTCTATCTCATATACTCCAAATATGAGAGTAGTCAGGACATACTTGGTTCTGTGAGTCTGCCCATTTCAGTTTAACACAGCAATCTTTTTTTAATTTTTTATTAATTACACTTTATTCATTTTGTATCCCCCCATAAGCTCTTCCCTCCTCCCCTCCAGATCCCACCCTCTCTCCCCTTTCTGCATGTATGCCACTCCCCAAGTCCACTGATAGGACTGATAGGGGAGGTTCTCCTCTCCTTTCTGATCTTAGTCTATCAGTTCACATCAAAAGTGGCTGCATTGTCTTCTACTGTGGCCTGGTAAGGCTGCTCCCCTCTCAGGGGGAGGTGATCAGGAGCAGGCCAATCAGATTATGTCAGAGGCAGTCCCTCTTCCCATTACTATGTAACCCACTTGGACACTGAACTGCCATGGGCTACATCTGTGCAGGGGTTCTAGGTTATCTGTATGAATAGTCCTTGGTTGGAGTATGAGTCTCTGGGAAGTTCCCTGTGTTCAAATTTTCTTGTTCTGTTGCTCTCCTTGTGGAGACCCTGTTCTCTCCAGCTCTTACTATTTCCCACTTCTTACATAAAAATCCATTCACTCTGCCCAACAGTTGGCCATCAGGCTCAGCATCTGCTTTGATAGTCTGTAGTGCAGAGGCTTTCAGAGGCCCTCTGTGGTAGGTTCCTAGTTTGTTTAATGTTTTCTTCTGGCTTTCAGAAGCCCTCTGTAGAAGGTTCTTAGGTTGTTTCCTGTTTTCTTCTTCTTCTGATGTCCATCCTCTTTACCTTTCAGGATGGAGATTGACCGTTTTAGTTAGGGTCCTCTCTCTTGCTTAATTTCTTTAGATGCACAGTTTTTAGTGGGTTTGTCCTGTGTTGTATATCTATATGAGTGAGTATATGTGTGTGTCTTTTTGCTTCTAGGACAACTCACTCAGGATGATCCTTTCCAGGTCCCACCATTTACCTGCAAATTTCATGATTTCCTTATTTTTCATTGCTGAGTAATATTTCATTGTATAGCTGTACCACAATTTCTGCATCCATTCTTCAGTTGAGGGGCATCTGGGTTGTTTCCAGCTTCTGACTATTACAAATAAAGCTGCTACAAACATGTTGGGGAAATGTCCTTTTTGTGTACTTGAGCCTCTTTTGGATATATGCCTAGGAGTGGTATGGCTGGATCTTGGGGAAGTGCTATTCCTAGTGGTCTGAGAAAGCGCCAGATTGATTTCCAGAGTGGTTGTACAAGTTTACATTGCCACCAGCAGTGGAGAAGGGTTCCCCTTTCTCCACAACCTCTCCAGCTAACACAGCAATCCTTAGTTTTATTTATTGTCATGAAAATTAAAACATTTTGTTTCTTTTATTTCTGAATAACACTCTTTTACATTCATTCATCACATTGCCTTTATCAGTTTTTCCTAATTTGAGCTACTTTGGTGCTATAATGGGGATAAAGTGAAAAGCACTTTATATTAAATAAATAAATAAACAAATAAATAAAAGAGAAGGGGCCGGAGAGATGGCTCAGTGGTTAAGAGCACTGTCTGCTCTTCCAAAGAATCTGGGTTCAATTCCTAGCACCCACATGGCAGCTCACAACTGTCTGTAATGCCAATTCTAATGGATCTGACACCTTCACACTAATGCACATAAAATAAAATTAAAGGGAAGATCCAACCTGATTTTGAGTAGCACCATTAAGTGACCTAGGCACCTACATGACTAACAAGGGATGAAGAATGACTTGAAATGAGCAACAGCAACCATCATTCTTTCATCCTGACTACAGAAACAACACACTCCCACACAACCCCAAAATCTATCTGTCATGCATTCTTCATTGTGATGGAGTCTGTCTTTGTACATGAGCCAAAATCTGCCTTTACTTTTCCCAGTTGCTTTTGACAGGCATTTTGTCATAGCAATTAGTAGGCCAAGTAGGTCTGAAATGATAATTTCTGTTGCTAGACATTTCAGTGACTTCTTCAAAAATTCCAGAAGAGGTATAGTAATAATGCTGGCAACGGTACCGTAAACTCATAAGTTTATTGATCATTAGACTTCAGAATGAATTCATCTGTTCCAGATATATTTGCATTATTCATTCTACCTTACAACTTGGATAAGAAGCTGCTCCATTTCTTAATATCCAATGGAGTAACTGAAGCAAACTCTGGCTCTTTTTAATTGTCTTTTTTTTTAAGTAGATGCTCTTTTTAATGAGAATGAAACTGAAGAGCAGTAGTTGAAATATTGCAGGTAATGGCCAAATCTGTATCAACCTTTTATAAATAAAATTTTATCAGAACAAAGTCATATCCATTTATTTTCATATATTTTACATGCTTTCATGATAAAAAGTCACTGGAATCAGCTTCGTTTAGACTCCCCATCCCAAAATACTTCAGTCTGGCCAATGATTTAGAAAGTGTACATACAATTACTTTAGAGGGCCATGCTTTCATTCTAAGGAAGTGAATTTTAATGAACCAACAGTGAAACACTAGAGTAAAGACACATACAGACAGCCACACTGAGCTGAATTTAGAGGAACCACATCTTTAGGAAGCTAAAAAGACACTGTAAATCATGGATCATTCTGGAAGACAAATCTGTACAAAAATAAGTCTGTTCATGCAGATTTCACTCATGCTGCGATGTGATTTTTTTTTTAAGTCTCCTAGTTTGTAGGGCTTGTGAAATAACGGGAGCTTCAGACTCCTTTCTTGTTTTCTCTGTATTTTTACATGACGTTGTCATGCTTTCAAACCTATTTTCGTGACTTTCTTGGACTTCTTTGTAGACCTTCTTCACTAAATAATTAGTGTCATATACTATTTTCTTCACTGGTTTGTTTCTTTGATTCACACTTGTTCCTTGAGGATTTGAAAAACCATGAGAATCTAGCTCTGTATCATCTTGTCAAACTCAGGCCCAGGGCAGTAAGCACCCTAAGTCAAAGGGAGAACAGAAAAGGTATTCATGGCATATCAGAAGATGACAATGCACAAGCACTTTCGAACATCTTCTCTAGTAGAAACTACCATTAATCCTGTCCAGTTATTATTCAATTTCTCTGAAAAGACAAGAAGACAGAGTTTATTGGGATTTACAGGTACCATGGTAAGTCCATAACCCTCATGGTGGGAAGTCTGGCAAAAGACAGGCAGACATGACACTGGAGCAGCAGCTCAGAGTTTATGTGATTCATAAGCACGAAGCAGAGAGGAAAACTGTAGGGCCTAGAAGGTGTAAGACTGGGGGAGTCAACCTGGAGCAAGAATAATGTCTAGGCATGTCCAAACCCCAAAACTCTCATCCTGATACCCACAGGAGTAGGACTCTTCCCTCTCTGCCCTGGGCCTACTTGTCTCAGGTTTTAGCCTTATGATTCCCAGCTCTACCAACTTGAGGTGGTCCTGTACCCTGGCTAGGTTACAGGTTAAAGGTTAAACTTCCTCTCTCCTTATAAAATCGTATCCAGAAAAACAAGACATTCCCAGCACCATAGCCTCTGGCAATGTTGTGCACTCACCCTGAAAGCTTCTACCCACTTCCCAAAGGTTTAAATAGACCCCCCCAATTAAACTAGCTGCTTAATGAACCCTGTCTCCTGTCTCTTCTCCTTGCACTCACTGCTGCCTGAGAGCTCTTCCCTCCTGCCATTTCTTCCTACTGTTTCTTCCCCTCAGAATATGCAGGCTGCAGCAGCTGGCCAACCATGCCAGGAAGGGCAGGATAAAAAGAAAGCTAACTGGGTATGACATGGGTTTTTAAAGTTTACCCCATCCCCTAATGATATACCTCCTCCAACAAGGCCAAACTTCCTAAACTTTTTTAAACAAACCAACTTGGGACTAAGCCTTCAAATATATGAGCTTATGGGGATATCTTCATTCTCTTATGAGGAGGCAAAGTTTGAGAACTCAATTTTTTAACTTTTACAGAGAGATAAATTGCTGAAATTCAATTGGTCAAACTGTGTGAATAGGAAAGTCATAAATATTAACTCATTTGTACCCACACAAAGCACAGTTTAAACAGCTATGGAATACTTTAAAACAAACTAGCAAGAACTATGCTCTAGATAATACCACGTGATGGTGTCACAGGAAAAAGTTCTTTTCCCAGACAAGCTTGACTAAGTGATGACCTCCACCTTGCCAGCCTCTAGTCCCACCAGTTGCAGATATCGTCCCTCTGGGGCTGGGGCAGGGAATTGCCTTCCAAAAACAGGAGAGTTCTGAGGTGCTAACAGCTGAGCATGGAGGGACTTGGGCTGCACCAGGGCAGGAATGCTGTCTCTAGTTCAATAAATTTGGGATGGCAGAACAGAACATACTGGTACATAAAGACCTAAGGCAAGGTCTCCAAGCCCATTATGCCCCAGGTATCTCTACACCATGGCATTCAAACCCTCTGGTAGGCTGGCTTCTTCCCCTTCTTGGCCCCGTATTGGTCATTGGGACCTTCTTTTTGCTGGCCCCCTATTTCATCCAATTTCTAAAACAGCAAGTAAACAACATTGCAAAAGTCATTGCCAACTGGATTTTGGTTCAGCACCAAATCATTCCCAACCTAGGAGCTGATGACTCATCTCTTTTTTAAAACAAAAAGGGAAAGATGTGGGACCAAGAGCCATGTGTCCTGGGGAGTGTGTTTGAAGCAAAAGGGAGGTTGGAGGCATGACCAAACCTCGAAAAAGGCAATCGTTTTATTTTGAGAAAGGTTAAAGGGTTTCATGTCCCAAAGGCTTATCTCAGACATGCTCTGCATGTAACTTAACATGGCTTTGAGCTTCTGATCTTCCATAATGCTCGGGTTATGGTAGTGCGCCACACACTTGCTAATGTATTTCTGTGGGTGGAGCTCAAACCTTCACTCTACTCACCTTTCATCCTTGTTTTTTTTTTTTGTTGTTGTGTTCTTTATATTTTTTTGTTAATTTAGTTTGCAAACACTTTGAGATTATTACATGTATAATCAATAATGAATGAGAACCTCAATTTAGACGGAAGCAAAGCCAAGTTTTTCAGAAAGAAATAAACACTATATTAAGAATACCTTTCATGTCTAGTTGTTATCTTTAAATTTCGTGATAATGAGAACAGGAGCAGTTTTATGTTCTTATGGAAATAACAGTTAAATGTTCCTAGAGAGTGAGGTAAGAAATGGAATAATCACATTTTATAGCTGGAGTCAAGAGGCGAGTTTGAATTGTCACTAGCGCTCCTCTGCAATAGAGCTGTAATTGAAGCATAGAAGGCAAAGATATTTGAAAACATCTCTTAAAATAATCTATAGTTCCTCCTAGGCTTTTCTAAATTGAAAACAAGTTGGCAACCCCTTCATATTTGTAGCTGAGTGTTAAGGTCTTGTCTCTTGGAAAATGAGAGAGAAGTTGGATGCTTGTAAATCAGGATACATCTGTTCTGGAAAAATAAAGTTGTGGTATGTTGGTGAAGGAGCTTAAGAGTGCAGAGTATTCCATTTGAGTCTGAGAATCATGGCTAGAGTGAGTGTTCAGCAGATAAAGTGTTCTGCTTATAGGCAAGATGATATGAATTTGATCCCCAGAAGAAATTTGAAAGTCAACCTAAATGTGCTGCTACCTTTGTAATCCAGAGCTGGGAAGGTGGAAACAGAGAGATTATTGGTGCTCACAGGTTGGTTTGCCCGACTGGATTAGTAAATTGCAGGCCAGAAAGAGACCCTGCCTCAAAAAAAAAAAAAAATAGTTGGACAATACCTACGGAATACACTGGAGTTTGTCCTCTGGCCTGTACATACAAATATACATATGTATATATATACATACACATTTGCTATCATTCCAAATACAAGAACATACACACACACACACACACACACACACACACACACACACACTGGAATGGGTAAGAGCAAGAGAGGAGGAGAGACTTAATGTTCACTGTAGAAATAAAAGGACCATCTTTTTAAATATATGTATAAGATCATCTGTTACAAAATAGGAAGTTCCCATTTTCACCTAGAATGTTCGTTCTCTCAGCAACCAAATGGTTTAACAATATATCATATGTTCATCTAAATGCAACTTTCCAGAACACCTTTCCTTACCGTCTGTTTGACCTGACTCCCTCACTTTTATCTTGCCTTAAAATCCACGGGGCATGCTACCTAAGTTGATTAACTTTTTGATATTTATCATGTGGAAATTCTCGAATAGAGGAATGTCTTCTGTCTGATGCACAATGGCTAAGCTTTGACAGCATCAGCTGCTGGCTACAGGCCACTAAAACACGTTGGTAGCCGGTAGTGGCTGTTGTAACAACTTGGAGTCTAGGGCTTCAGGTCCTCTGTCTTTTGCATTAGTCACTAAGACTAAGCAATTATTTCTTCCCAAACTGGAATGAAGCCTGTGTAGACTTTGGAACGCCACAGTCTACAGATCACTACTATAATTGGAGATACAAACACTTCCCTACATACTTTTCTGGGAATGTAGAGTCCTCCACGTAAAATCCTGGATTGAAGCTGAAAATTGCTTTGGTCTCATTCTTTGTTTTTTTTCTGTAATTTATTTATATTAACATTTATTATTATCATTTATTTATGTATTTATTCACTTTAATCTGGATAGATTGCAGCTTTTCCTCCTCTCCTTCCAGTCCACCCTCCTACGCCCTTCCTCTAGTACCCTCTACCCTTCTGGATATTTTATGGATCCCTCTTAATGGCATGAGAATCCACCACCTTTCTAGGTGGTACCACTGTATCACACTTTCCACAATTGTCATCCATGCAGCCCTGATTCTTCACTGACACACAAATGCCATACAGACTAGGTTTATTCAGCATCTTTCGTCTGATTCTTGGTGAGGTATTTTGTTATACTTACATACTATCAGGGTATTCAAAGGCTATAATTAATTTATTTTTTCTATGATGTCAAATTAACTGGAATCTGGAAAATAGATAAGAGAAAATAATTGTTGATGATAGTATATTCTCTTCAATTGCATCTATTTGATAGATGTGTATGATTTACCATTATAACTATTAACACTGGAGAACAATGTTTATATACTTTCTCTACTCCAACAGAAATGTACAAGTTCATAGAACTTAATAATTTTGGAGAAATAAGTTTTTAAAATATACCATTAGATGTGCTATCTTTCAAACAAGCATAATCAGAGAAAACAAGTCACACAGCAACAATGTAAAGCCAGCTGGACATTGCCAACACATTAGCTCAATTATATAACGCCAGTCATACACCATTCTAGGTAGCAGATTTTTTAAAAAATGCCTTCCCATTCCTAGAAAAATTATATTCTTTTTTGGAAAAAGGCAATGCTTTCCTTATTTTCATAAAATAGAGTATATTTATAAAAGGAGACCTTAACTCCATCTTTGCAGACACTTCCAAGGTTTAAAAATGTTTCCCTCACACTAAAGATGTTGAGACCTCTACTCTGAGGCAGTATATAAAGGTTTGGGTCTGAATTCCAACAAAATCACATCTAAGCAGACCTTAAGGGTTTAAATATCCAGATTTCAAAGCATTTCTTCCTTGACATTTGCATGAGACAGTTTCTTTTTTTTTCATTTTTTTCCCAAATTTTTATTTTTTATATTAATTATGGTTTATGCACTTTGTATCCCAGCTGCAGTCCCCTCCCTTATTCTGTCCCAATGTGCACCCATCCTTCCTCCTCTCTACCCTGCCCCTCTCTAAGTCCACTGATAGAGGAGATCCTCTTCCCCTTCCATCTGACCCTAGTTTATCAGGTCTCATCAGTGCTGGCTGCATTGAGACAGTTTCTCAATTAAGTAGACTGCACTATAGACAGAGAACAAAGCAAAGAAAGAGCCAATAAAAGTTAACTCTTATTTCTCAACTTAGAATCTCATTATTCCAACAAAATTAAGCAATAGACTAAGATCAGAAAGGAGAGGAGAACCTCCCCTATTAGTGGACTTGGGGAGTGGCATGCAAGCAGAAGGAGGAGGGAGGGTGGGATTGGGAGGGGAGGAGGGAGGGGCTTATGGGGGGATGCAGAATGAATAAAGTGTAATTGATGAAAAATTTAAGAAAAAAGGGAAAAAATAATTTAAGAACCTTAAATGACTTTTAAAATTGGAGGAAAACATGGAGTTAGTCAATTGGCATGGAGTATGTCTCGCCCCTGGGGGGCAATGGTCTCCTGAACCTACTCAGACCTCGGACACCACCACTGCTAGTTCTAGAACTGACGCAGGATGTTCCAACGAGGGGTTAAGGCCTCTCATAATATTTCCTATAAGCCCACACCTGTTTGTCTATATCCCCCATTTTTATTCATTATTAGCCAGATAGAGCCAAGTAATTGTGGTAATGATACTTGCTTTTTTGCCCAATGCTGGAATGCTAGTAAATTTAGGTATGCCCTGGTTACTCGCATGCCTCACTGGGTGCCTGTGCCCATTGATGCCCCTCACGCTATGACTCTCTTCAGACAGAAAAGGGATCTTGGAACTACAGCCACCATTGTTACTACCATCTCATTGGCGGCTGTTGGAGCTACCACCAGGGCATTAGCCATGAGTCATACTGGGCAGACTGCTCAGACCCTGAATAATCATTTAGCCAATGTAGCTCATGCCTTAGTTGTACATAAAGGAATTAATGCTCAACTAAAAGGAAGCTTGATGGTGTTCAATCAGAGGATTGACCTCTTGCAGGAGCAAATTGATACCCTATGGCAAATCGCTCAACCTGGCTGTCAATGAAAGTATGCTGGACTTTGTGTCACTAGCATACAACATGAGAATTTTTCCTGTGCTGCAAATCTGTCTAAACAATTGTCGAGCTATATTTTAGGTAATTGGACTGGAGAATTCGATACTACGATGGAGCAGCTGAGAGTGGCCATTGTCACAGTAAATTCTACCAGAGTGGACGCAGGACTAGCCACAGGATTATCAACATGGATTGCTGCAGCCATGAATCATCTGAAGGAATGGGCAGGCATGGGAGCGTTAGCAGGCCTTCTGGTGTTGGTCTCCTTGGTTTGCCTGTGGTATATATGCAAGATTAGAGTCTCACAACAGTGTGATGCAGCCATGATCATTCAGGCCTTTATAGCCATTGAAGCAGGACATTCTCCCCAAGCATGGTTGGATACCATAAAAAGCTAAAATGATACGCTCAGGATGCGAGGCTAAGCACTGCACTCAGGGTCAGCCGCTTTGGACCCAGAGAAGAGCATGTCTGATTGCATGCGGGTTGATGCCCCAGGTCCCGCCTCTGAGAAAAAGGTATCAGACGGGTCTGATGCTCTTTGGGTGGATGACACCTAAATGAACATCGGTACAAAGTCCCAATTTATTTCTAATATCAGAGATCAGACCTCTACTCTTGCCTGATGCGTCTAAAACAAAAAGGGGAAACTGTAGAGAGCTGCAGAATGCTATGCCTTAAAGATGGAGCTGGTTTCCGCCTTCCACCTTCCCGATGGTGAGTGCTCTCTGTCACGAACAACTCCACATTTGGCTAAGGCCGAGGATCTGGCTTGCTTCCATGTATGTGGACCTATCTGCATTGCCCACGTGGCACGCTGGGGTTGGCTACCCAGAGGCTATTTAAGCTGTGGGCTGGCTTTCCCCAGGGTCCGAGGATTGTTCAAGGTTCCTGAATAAACTGCATTGAAAAAAAAAATAAAGTAATAAATAAAAAAAAAGAAAAGAAAAAAATAAACTAACTAATATTAAAAAGGTAAAAAATTAAAAATAAAACAACTAAAAACTAAAAAAAAAAAAGTAGGTGGAGTGCACTAGGCTGAGAGGTTTTACATTTAATCGGACGCATCTCTCATGTTATTAGACATTCAGTTTAACTGCCTTGTTTAAGGAAGTCTGCCTGAGCAACATGTTGGCATCTTCACAGCTGTCCATTTTGACTGTCACTGTTGAAATCACTTCTCACAAACAAGAGTGAGATGAGAGCTCATCAATGTGTATTTGACTAGGTAAGAGACACTCAGTAGAAGCCACTTGGGCCACAGTGATTTTATAACCACTTTGAAAAGATTTGCTGAAATAAATTTGCTAAGTTAAAAGCAGGACCATTTAATGTCCTAGAGTTCAATAAAACTGTGAATTTTACGGTTATCTTCTTATCAGACAGAAATCGTGGGTTTCTTTATTGAGCAACAATATACAGGAAAAGTACTAAACTTTATAAATCCCTTACATAAACCATTAGTGAATAGACAGCATGTTAACCAAGCAGCATTTTTTTTTTAAAGCAGTAAATAACAAGATGGTAGCCTGAAAGGTGAGGTTCCAACATTACATCCAATAAATGCAGCCAAGTTGTGTGCATGTGTGTGTCTGTGTGTGCGAATGTGTGTATGTGAGTCCGTGTGTTCACTTGTGTATATGTGCATAATGTAATGCAATTCATGGAGAGTACAGAGAATACAGTTTCAGGTGGTTGTGGAATTCTAGTTGGCTGTTGGGAACAAAATCTAAGTCCTTTGGAGCAGTATTGAGTGGTCTTAATTGTCTCACCAGTCCTCTGTGTTGTTTTACTTTGGCATTTACTATTTAAAAACATCTTGAAAATATTTTTCACTTTTAACTAAAATTAACAAATCAAACTTGAATTTATTTTTCTGTTAAATAATAAAATTGTGAAGCCTCAGATGTTGACAGAGGACAAATCAATTTATAGATTTACTATTCATGATTCTAATATTTTATACTTATATTAAGACCTTTATTAACAATTTTTAGATGATTTTACTTCACATGTGTAGACATTTTTTTCTATGTATAGTGTATGTACTAAGTGTTTGTCTTTTGTTTTGGAGGCCAGAGGTATTGAATCCCCTGGAACTGGAATTACATGTGGTTATAAGATAGTACTTGTGCCCTGGCAACTGAATCCAATTCCTCTGCAAGAAAACACATGCTATGATATTAACCATCTGAACCTTCTGTTTAGCTTTCTTTTACTGAGAGAGAGAGAGAGAGAGACAGAGAGAGAGAGAGAGAGACAGAGAGAGAAGGTGAGAGAGTGCCATAGTTGTTTATGGACTTAGGTGTTATTTCACAGCATAAAGGTGACATTAATGCTAATAATACTAAGTAAATCTTAATTTAATATGTTCCCTTAATTTATCTTTGAAAATAAACATAATACTGAAGTTAGTTAGTATGTTCTTATTATCCTAAACTCATTTTTAGTTATTTGCACATAACAAAGATTATATATTCTTTGTTTTATTTGTGAAGTTACAATTTTTGAAGATTAACTCATGTGATCTTGATATAAGCAGTAAAAATTCTAATTTGAATTCTGCTTCCTGGGAGTGGAATAGGTGCTGGCATTGAACAGAGTTTGGCAAACCGACTTCTGAGCTCTCACCATGCTGTTATGAGGAGGATCCCGTGGCAAGCATCTGGCATCAAATGTCTACTTACTCTTTGTCTCTCAAGCTCTTATGTATCATGAATGTGTTTTCAGAGTCATTCACAGGTGGTTTTTATGCAAATATCTGAATTTAAAACATTCTGAATTATATATGCCAAGAAGAAATTGATGTTTCTTGTTTTGTTCACCATAAACATTCTAGTCTTTGTTTCTAATAACAAATATGTACCTGACAAAAGAATTCTTGTAATATCATTTTTCCTTTCTAAAGCAGATAGTGAATTATAACCATTTTGTAAATACACAAAACAAAGGTTTTAGTAATTAATTTGTTCAGATACTAGCAGGCCTATGAGAATTTAATCATGATCTCTCACCTATTCCTTATTTTCAATACAATACCAAATATTCAGTTCTATGTTAGTATATGAAACTATTTTTATTTAATATTTAAAAATTTTAATACATGAGTATCTTATTTATATCTTTTGAAACCTACCTCTCTTCACTAGCTCCTACTATTTTTATATCCCTACATGTATATGTATGTATTTATGAGTATATATATGTATGTGTATATGTATATATGAAGTTTCATATATGTGTATATTTAGATTCCAATATATATATTCAGCCTCTGTGTCTGTAGTTCATTTAGTGTTGCTCATATGTATATGTGTTTAGGGGTAGACATTTGGGAATTGTATAACTATCAATCAAGGGGTGTGCCCTGGACAGACTAATTCTCTCTCACTCAGCAGCCAGCAATTGTCAGTAGTTGTTTTTCTAAGGGCGTGACCTAGGGAGACTTCTAATCTATATTGGCATGGATGGAAAACACATTAGCATCAACAGACAGTGTAGTATGCTGGGAGAAAATCTTTTGCATTTGACAGAGAAGCTGCACACATGAAATTACAGTATAGTCACCTACAAGGCACCTACAGGGCCCTCTTTGTTTCTGATAATCTGCACCAGTGCTCCATGTAATGGTCTTTTTCTGTCTATCAAAAACTCCCAGAATATCCTATTGTATTCAAAATGTTCCACTATAAACTGTATGGAAATATAATCTGACTTCTACCTCTATTATACCATTTTTTTATCAGCATCATTCCTTTTGTCACACTGGTTACAGTCTGTCTCTTGCCTCAAAGTTCCCTTTTGACTATTGAACTAGATTGGTTTTGAAATTGCTCCCTTAAGATCCATCTAGCAGGGGACATTTAGCATTCCTCATTAGTCACTTATGCCAGTAACATTCCAGACCATACCATCCAATAGACTTCAAACCTCTTATCAACCTCCATCCATTCTTTTCAAAACATGGCATTCCTTAATTTAAAAAATAAATGTTAAATACTCTTGTAGGCAATTGTATAGCTAGCCATTAATAAAAACAACATGCAAATATTGAAATTCTCCAAAATAAAACAATAATTGCAGAAAGCATGCATTCTAGTTGGTTGCTGTAATACATAATAGACAAGCAAAATCAAGCGTATGCCAGCAGTAGTAAGTTGTATACAGAAAACCAAAGTTCATAAAGGAGGATATTGTTAGAGAGTAAGAAGCAACTATAACTTCAAATATACTGCTCAAAGCCCTTGAGTACTCTTGGGTGTGAACCTCAACCACAGCAGCACCAGCCCTAACTGACCCTCAGAGCTGCCAGGAGCAAGTTATAGAATGGACAGGTTGGCTTTCCTCAGGCAGACTATTGTTATTCTTTTTTTCCAGAGTACATAATGTCAAGAAATCAGGATGTTGTCTGGTGTGTCCTCAAGGCCTAGAAAAATGTTTGCCCAGTATTAACACTTCTGTATCCTAGACTTTTTTGGAGAGGTGACACACTTTTGGTTCTTTTTACATAAACATCACATTAGGTCACTGTCACTATGAAGATGCCTTTTCCTATCTTGACATTGTAAACATGCATTCTTACTATTCATCCTCCACTTTACATCACAATGCATTAAAATTTCACTTCCATGTTTGTCACATATTCTAGAGCTTTATAATATCTCCCTGACTTTTTTGTTGTTGTTGTTGTTGCTTTTGCTAATTGCCCAGAAGTTTAAACTAATTTGAAAATGTATAAATGCTATCATATATTTCTGGTTTGTTTTGCCATCTATATAACATTATATATTACCAATTATAACAAAATGGAGGTATGATTTAGAAAGGCATCGCAAAACCAGAATATTTTACATCTTGTTTATTTAGACTCCCGATTTCTTCATTTATACTAATATCGTGTCTTGTGTGCACATTTGGAAAAAAATGTGCAAGTAATTGCTCCATAGATTTCTTCCTTATTCACTCTGTAGTCCTTAACAAACAATTTTATAATAATATTGATGGCATTTTCCATGTCCAGTTACTCTTGCATATCCTCCTTTTTTCTGGCTTATATCATCCTTTGCTTATTTTCATTTTAGCAAGGTTCATATACCCAACTAAAGAACTCCAGTAACATGAAAGCAAAGATGATGCAGTGTGAAATGGTTTCTGCATCCTATCAGTAAAAGTGTTTAATCTTAACTCTGGTTGAAGAGAATCCTGGACATCCAGAAAGCATGATGAAGATACCAAGTCAAATCATTGAGAGTCTTGCTCTCTTCTTCCAGTCTCTATGGCGGTACTTCCTTGATATATTTGTTCAGGGACATTTTTTCCTTCATCGTAAAGGCAGTGAGTCTCCTATTAAGCTATATTTGCATTTGCTAGATCTTAATATATGTTGGATACAGAAACAAAGTCAGACAGCTCAATTCACAGCATTTGCATAAACCTGGCACAAAGACAACTTCCAGAGTTACACTGGAGGATGAGCTCTGCTTGCAAAGATCTGGTGGGGAAATACAGTGAGTGGCTGGCAGAGCAAGCAGTCAGCTGGGTGTCTTTAAGTTACCTGCAGAGCAGGCGTCTGGATCACTCTGTCTGGCTTGTGCATGTATTTTACAGATGCCTTTTCACATGCTTCTGGGGTCCTCAGGAGCATTTGAGAGTCAGGGCTTGGCAAAGCCATGTTCAGCTGGGGCTTTCTTATTTAATCCTGCCGATAGGGTGATTCTTTGGAAGTGTTAAAATACCTTAGCAAGCAACATCAACAGATGTATAGTAACTGAAACTCATTCTAAATACCTAAGGGGATTCATTCTCCTGACAGACATTTAACTCCCATTATGATTAATGGAAGCAGTACTTGATTTACAACACCCTCTGCCTTTAGATGGCTAGAGTCTACAGAGAGAAGAATCATCAGCCAAATTATAAACTCTCTTCATGGTTCAACTACTGTCAAAAATATGTCAAAAATAATTTCTCATCTCTATGTTGGAACTAGTGGCTTGATTGTATGTCCACCCATATTGACAGAACCTCAGGTATATTACCCTCCAACAAATTGAAAAAAAGTTTCAGCTTAATTAGGAATTTTCCACACAAGATTATTCACTGTCAAGTGCTAATGACTTCAATAAAGGAAGAAAATTTTAGCTAAAACAAATAAATGATTAGACTCTGGAACACAATTAATGGCTTGCCTAATTTGTCTTCCTTCCACATTAACTTCGTTATGAACTTTAGCAGGGATACAGCTATCTAATTTCTTATAGGAATACTGTGCATTAATATTTAACATTTATTGACACTATGGTTGTATATAAATTATACAGGTACCAGAAACTATACAGTAAACATTACTTATCACAATAGAGATACCAAAAAACAAACAAACAAACAAACAAACAAAAAACCCTATATATTGTCTTTAAATTTACAAAATTTTTTATGCTAACTTAACATTTTACTTAATTTCTTCCTACTCCTTTTAACTGTTACGCTATGCTGCTTTTGTAAGAACAAATACATTAATGATTGGATGCACAATTCAGGTTCAGTAGATTTTCTTTTAATTTTTAAAAGATATGATTTTAATTTTACGTGTGTGGGTCTCTCTGTCTATCTGTCTGTCTGTCTCTCTCTCTCTCTCTTTCTGTGTGTGTGTGTGTGTGTGTGTGTAAATGTTCTTTCTGTTTCCAAAGATGGGGGATGAGACAAGAGCCATACCCGAACTTTACTAATATAATACATGGCTAGGGCTGAGCCCAGAGCATTTCTGTGTAAATATCCCTAGATCTAGGCCTGTATTCTTCTAGCCTCTATACAATCTAATATTCTGCAAGTCCAGATCTTGAAGGCTTCAGCTTCAGGCCTCAGTCTGCTAACCTAAGGCCTAAACTGTTTTCAGCATCCAAGACTTATTGCTGAATAAATGCAATCATTCAGGTTCTTTCTAAACTCTGGCTGGCTGGTTCAACTCAGCTGTTCTGGTGCAAATTCCTTTCCAAGCTGACTGACTGATTCAACATGTTTTCTTTTGGCTTCTGATTGAATTGCTCAGTTTGGCAAAAACTGCCTCTGAGCCCCACGGACTGAACAGCACTGACTACACTGACTGCAGAAAATGAACCAAACTGAAAAGAGCTGTGCAACCTCAACTGAACTCCAGTGCACTCAACAGAGATGAGCTATCCTCTCCCTCCCTACACTGCTCTTGGTAGACTCTCCTTCCAGTCTGTTCTCCTGAGAGCTGAGACTGTCCTACCTCTGACTCATTCTGTCAAATCTTTCTGATTCATCACTTTGTCTGACCTTCAATTACACATTACTTTCTTTTTTAACTTTTTTATTTTTATTTTTATTAATTGTAGTTTATTCACTTTTTATCCCCCTTGTAGCTCCCTCCCTCCTCTGCTTCCAATCCCACCCTCCTTCCCCCTTCTCCACCCATGTCCCTCTCCAAGTCCACTGATAGGGAGGTCTTCCTCTCCTTCCATCTGACCCTAGCTCATCAGGACTGGCTGCATTGTCTTCCTCTGTGTCCTGGAAAGGCTGTTCCCCCCTCAAGAAGAGGTAATCAAAGAGCAGGCCAATCAGTTCAAGTCAGAGACAGTCCCTGTTCCCATTACTATGAAACCCACTTGAATACTCAACTGCCATGGGCTACATATGTGAAAAGGTTCTAGGTTATCTCCATGAATGGTCCTTGGTTGGAGTATCAGTCTAAGAAAACAAGCCTGTGTCCAGATTTTTTGGTTCTGTTGTTCTCCTTGTGGAGTTCCTGTCCTCTCCAGATCTTACATCTCTCCCTTCTTTCATAAGATTCCCTGCACTCTATCCAAAGTTTGGTTGTAAGTCACAGTATCTGCTCTGATACCCTAAGGATAGAGCCTTTCAGAGGCCCTCTGTGGTAGGCTCCTGTCCTGTTCCCTGTTTTCTCTGTCTTCTGATGTCCATCCTCTTTGCTTTTCTGGAGATTGAGCAATTTATCCGGAGTCTTCCATCTAGATTAGTTTCTTTAGGTGTACAGATTTTATGTTTATTATTATTAGATATAATATATATCTAATATCCACTTGTTAGTGGGAATATACCATGTGTGTGTGTGTGTCTTTCTGCTTCTGGGATACCTTACTTAGTATGATCTTTTCTAGTTCCCACCATTTGCCTGCAAATTTCATGATTTCCTTGTTTTTTATTGTTGAATAATATTCCATTGTGTGTAGATGTATCACATTTTCTGTATCTATTCCTTAACTGAGGAGCATCTGGGCTGTTTCCAGCTTCTGGATATTTCAAATAAAGATGCTACAAACATGGTTGAGCAGATGTCCTTGTTGTACACTTGAGCATCTTTTGGATATATGCCTAGGAATGGTATAGCTGGATCTTGAGGAAGCGCTATTCCTAATTGTCTGAGAAAGTGCCAAAGTGGTTGTACAAGTTTACATTCCCACCAGCAGTGAAGAAGGGTTCCCCTACTCCACATTCTCTCCAGCATGTGTTGTCAGTTGAGATTTTATCTTAACCATTCTGGTGGGTGTAGGATGAAATTTCAGGGTTGTTTTGATTTGCATTTCCCTGATGACTAAAGACTTGAACATTTCTTTAAATGTTTCTCTGCCATTTGATATTCCTTTACAGAGAATTCTCTGTTTAACTCTGTACCCCATTTTTAATTGGATTAACAGAGTTGTTGATGTTTAACTTCTTGAGTTCTTTATATATACTAGATATTAGCCCTCTGTCAGATAGAGAGTTGGTGAAGATCCTCTCCCAATCTGTAGGCAGTCTTTTTGTTCAGATGACAGTGTCCTTTGCTTTACAGAAGCTTTTCAGTTTCATGGGGTCCTGTTTATTGATTGTTGTTCTTACAGTCTGTGCTGTTGGTGTTCTGTTCAGGAAGTTGTCTCCTGTGCCAGTGAGTTCAAGGCTCTTCCCCACTTTTTCTTCTAACAGGTTTAGTATATCTGGTTTTATATTGAGGTCTTTGATCCACTTGGACTTTAGTTTTGTGCAGGGTGATATGTATGGATCTATTTGCATTTTTCTACATGTAGATATCACTATCAAACATGCCTGCTTATATAGGCTTAGATTTTTCAAGAAAACTACTTGGAAGAAGGAGAAAACAGGAAACAAGACAGGAGCCTACCATAGAAGGCCTCTGAAAGACTCTACTCAGCAGTATTTCAAAGTAGATGCTGAGACTCATAAGCAAACTTTGGGTAGAGCATAAGGAATATTAAGGAAGAAGGAGGAGATAATAAGACCAAGGCTGGACAGGAGTTCCAGAAGGAAAGCAAGACAACAACAACAACAAAAAAATCTAAACACAGGCTTCTTTTCTTAGACTGATACTCCAACCAAGGACAATTTATGGAAATAACCTAGAACCCCTGCTCAGATGTAGCCCATGAAGCTCAGTGTCCAAATGGGTTTCATGGTAATGGGAATAGGGTCTGTCCCTGACATGATCTCAGTGGTTGGATCTTTGATCACCTCCCCCTGAGGGGTGAGCAGCCTTACCAGGTTGCAGAGGAGGCTATTGCAGCCAGTCCTGATGAGACCTGATAGGATAGGGTCAGATGGAAGGGAAGGAGGACCTCCTGTATCAGTGGACTTGGAGAGGAACATGGGAGGAGATGAAGGAGGGAGGATGAGATTGGGGAATTGTGGGAGGGGGCTACAGGTGAGATAAAATATGAATGAACTGTAATTAATGCAAAAATAATAATTAATATTTAAAGAAAGAAACCTATACCTTCCTTCTTTTATCTACCTCTCTTTTCTACTACCCATTGATGAGGGTCAATAGGTCATTAAGGGATTATCAACCTCAGTCCTCTGGATACCAGTGATCCAGTCCAAAGACCAACACCAAGCAGCAACACGAAGTCAGTGAAATCCACAAGACTCAGCTGGATTACCTGGAGAAACTCTGGAATTTTTCTTTCTTTGAAGTCAAGTGTGGAAGCAAGGAGATCAGCAATGTAGATCTAAAAAGCAATATCTCACTGTGCATGGGTCTCTAAATATGTCATTTTCTCAGGGTCTACCCACAGATTTACTCAGCTGGCCAAAGTCATGCCCCTCACATGTGAAAGCTCACAGCAAAATATCACGTGCCCTCTTACAAGCCAATCTGGGCAAAACATCACATGCCCAGCTTGCAGGAAAAAATCACATGACAAAACTCAGTGGTCAAGGAAACCAGAAATTTCCACTTCATGCTTTCTTCTAAAGACTAATCTTACTTTCATTGTGTGTAAGAACATGTCTACCTTTCAGCCAGATCACATAGACCTAGAAGTTCTTTGGATGTTAACCCTTGCTAGAGCAGCCATGTGCCTGGATTACAATTCCTCGGTATGTGTTTGTGTTGATCGCACATGAATGCAGGGGCCAGCAATAGCCTGAAATGGCTCCTAGATATGAAATTGCAGAGGCTGAAAGCTTCCTAGAGTGAGGGCATACTGTCTGTCTGGCCTTCTACAAGGGCAGTGCATTAGATTAACCACTGGGCCGATATCTCTAGCCTGGTTTAATTTTAAAGGTGTGAATTTGTAACTATCAAATAACACCCAGAAAAAAATACTCTTTAGACTTATTACTCTCCCCCTTCCCCTCCCCTTTTGTTGAATGCAAAGATGTTTTCCTTAAGTGTTATTGGCTATGCACTTCCAGACTACTGCTGTTTGAGGATTTGAATAAAGTGGGTGGGACTCAGTGTTCTTTCAAATACTTGTTCAATTTAGTATTCTTTGCTATTATAGTTTTCATGGTAACATGACAATCCCTTGGTTTGTTTGCTTATTTATTTATTTAATTAGTTAGTTAGTTCATCATAGTCAGATGATCATGACATCTATCCCCTGATACTTTGGCTTAGAAAACATGAAGCTCTGTTTCCTTATGTAACAATATTTATGATTTAGATATTAGTGATAAGCTTAGATCTCCAATTTCTGTAAAAAATCAGCAGGAATGGTTATGCATATTCCAACTTCCCACACAGAAGAAAAGTGAACATTCATGTGATGATCAATGTATTTAGTCTGTTTAGGACTTGAGTAGTATATATCATTTGTAGCCTTACTCAGTAAAATTGATATTTATTTTAATTGTATAGTAAAATAAGAGATAGAAAGAGTTCTGGTGTTTATCACAAATTTCTTGTGAATATGGCCATCATTGATTGCATATTTCTAGTTTTTTTTTTTTCTAGTGCTAACTACATAAAGATATATATTAACTAATATTTTCTTCCTGACATCTCAGAGGTGTTAAAACCTTTTGCTTTCTGTGGCTTCCTTACTCAATTTTTATCAAAATGAAGCCTAAAAAGTCAGAAAGAATATAAAATCTATGATAGGTATTTAAAATGAAATGGATTTGACACTTTCTTAAATTGATTTTAACTGATAATCAACAAACCTTTCTGACATATGTCAATTTATTTCTATTTGAAATCTAATTGGTATTTTACAGAAATAAATGATTTACTTAACTCACATGTTCCAACTGTGACTAAGCACAAGTCAAGTATTAGAACTGAGTCAATTTAACATGGAAGGCAGTATAAAATGATAGACTTAGAAAGATATTTTTGTAACATATTTTGGAGATGATTATAAATTTATGTTTCCCTTTTATTTTTAGCTTGCTACCTTTATTTTATAGATGGCTTATTACTCACACTGGAGTAGAATTTATTACAAATCATTTGAAATAAGGATAATTCTATACAAGTTTTCTAAATTAGTTAGTTTATTGGCTAAAGATAGAAGTTGTACAACAATTAAAATCGAGGTATTAAGAAGTGGGAAAGATTAGCTGATCCTGTAGTGATTAAGGCTAACAAATTCTGAACTTACAGTTCTTGCATACATCTACTTCTGTCTCCTTATGCTAAAAGTATGTTTCTGCTTAGCACGACTTGATCCTGACCCCAATCACACCGTAACACTGGCTCCTGCCCAACTACTATAAGACCTTATTTCTGTAGTTTCTACCTGTTGGTGTTTCTGTTTCCTAATTGTAAATTTTCTGGAAACAAGATACAACCATTTTTCTTTGGCCAAGGAAGACACTCTTCTTCTTTTTTTTCACATCCAACCTTATCTAATTAACTGCAGTTTTGAGTGCAAGAATATGTGCCACAAGCACAGCCATCTGAATCCATCATTTCTGCAGACATTATATAATTGAAACAATTCCAAAGAAAGGACAGTATTGGCAAGAACACCTCATGTGAAATTGTCATTTGTGCCAGGAGGTTAGCTACTTTTGTACATTCTCTTGTTGTTTAACATTTTGGAGGGTTTATATAAGAGAGTTATTTAAAAGGTGATGAAGGAAAGATTGACATCGATTTTTAAATCTTATTTGCTTTTCCTTGATGACATAAATCTAAAAGGAGGGTTAAAAGATGTAAAGTAGATTCCAAGCACTTGATGAATAAAGAATCAGAATCAAGTATTTGTTAGTTAATGTTTTTAAATTTGGTTGGAATGTAAAGAATCAAAGTGTATTAACACATCACAATTTCATTGATTTGAAGCTGGCATTTTATACTTCTTGGTTAGAAAGTGACCAGTTTTGACATATTTGAGTTTGAAAACAAATGTTCCTGGAGACAATGAGCAGGAAAAAGATAGACAGACAGATTTGCACAGTTGTTGGGGGAAATGTAAGAAATATAAGGAATGAATCTGGGGACAGTTGGAACAATTCTACTTTGGTAGAAAATGAATATCTCATTCTGTCTTCCTTTTCCAGATCCACAAAGTGAATCACATCAGGATGGCATTAACTGTGGGTTGAGTCTAAATGTTTACTGAGCTGAATGTGCTTTTCAGTATTTTTCCAGAGAAAATTTTGTTGAAATTACATATGTTTATAGATTTACAAATCTGGATTTTATGAGCAAACTAATTATTGGTTTTCACCTAAACAATAGAGAATATGGTTAGCAGAATTATGAATGGATAATTTCTGTTGTCATTCTGTTTTGTAATGGGAAATCATGGGCATGTGCAAAGAAAACAGAGACAGAGCGTTCAGAGCTCAGTAGTCTAGTAAGATATAGTTTCACATGGAAGACAACTCACCCTAAGAAAATTAACTAGTCACAATGAATGTACTACACAAAAGATTCCAGCGTTATGTAAACATGGTGTCTTTAACATCATGGGTGTATGAAAAATGGGGACTAGAGACACTCTGCATTCTGATAAGCCAATTTTACTTGCAATCTTATCATGTTTTCCTTGAAATTAACAAATGCACAACCAAATGTATGTTTTTATTCTATCTGAAATTTCATATTCAAATTATCTGGAGATTTCCTAATAGGGTCTGGAATCGAAGAGAGGAGAGGCCAGCAAGGTTAGACATTGCGGAAAGATTATTTCATAGATAATCTTTGTCTTGTCTTGCTTGCCAGTGCTTCTTGCAGAGAACTCCCAGACACCTTGGGTTCCCCACAGGAATACAGAAGAATCCATGCCAAAGAAGGGTGACAATAGCACTTATCATAATAATGTAAATAAAGTTTGGCACATTCAAGATATTTTCTCAGAAATCTCAAGTAAATTCCACAAGGACATTAGAAGATGTTGAAAATAAAAGGGTAAGATGAGAGATGAGAAACAAAGTGCAACCAAATATGGATAAGCGAATAATGTACCTGAGGATATGCGTCACCTTAAGTACTTTGTGATCAGAATGTCAGAATGTATTTAGGTTAACACAGTGGTGGATCAAGACTGATTCAGTTGGTAAGTCCTTAACTCTGAGCCAGTAAGATCTCTCCAAGGAATTAGACATAACCAGATGCACTTATGATTTTTATGAAATTTATTTGGCATTATGGCTTGCAGCCACACAAAGCCTTCAGCGGCAATGAAAGCATCACCCGTGAAGATGAAGCATTATTAGCAGAGAACTATGCATCTTGTGCGTGTACATAAATACATGTGCATGTTACATTATACTAATATTCTTAAATACTTACCCTTTCAGAGGAGTGGGTTTGAGTCTCAAGAACCCACATTAGAGAGCTTGCAGCCACCTGTAAGTCCAGCTCCAGGCGCTCCAACTTTTTCTGCTGGCCTCTGGAGGTGCCCACACATACATGTGCACACGCACACACACAAACACGCAGAGAGAATAAAAATAAAATAATAAAATATGTCACTTTTTAAAAAAATACTTGGAATTGATAATGAGAAGTTAGAGTTTTGTAAAGGATCCTGCTCGTTCTAATTTTTTAAGGATTTTTAAGAAACACATGTAATCAATGTTTTAATTAAAATCCAATTAAACTCATAACTGTCCCAGTCTTTATACTTCTAGTTGTTGTAAGACAGAGTAAGAGAGGGAGTATGGAGAGAAATGAGTACCTGGGGATTGTTGTGGTGATAAGGCACAGGGCTTGCAGAGAGAATGGAAACCTTGGCTAGGGACTTGTCTGTGAGAAGCTGGAGACCTATGACAGAGTAAGCTCCTGAGAGGATATGAGGGTGACTATAGCTAAGACTCCTTATAAAAGGGGTCATGGAGACTGAAGAGGCCATCCTCTAACTAGACAAGGCTTCTAGTGGAGGGAGGGAAACACCATCCAGCACCAAAAACTTCAACCCCAAATTTACCCTGCCTACAATATGTACAAGGAAAAAAATAGAGCAGAGATTGAGGGAATGTTCAAACAATGTCTGCCCAACCTGAGTCTCACCCATGAAAGACAGACAATACAGCCTCATGACAGTATTAATGATACTCTGCTGTGCTTGCAGACTGGAGTCAAGCATATGTGTCCTCTGAGTGGCTCCGACCAGCACCTGATGGAAACAGAAGCAGAGACCCACAATGGAACATTGGGGGAAATGCCAGGAAGCCTTGTGGAAGATTTGGGAGATAGAAGAAACCAGTGGAGGCATTAGCTCCATAAGATCAACAGAGCCAACTAACCAGGGCCTGCAGGGGGCGGGTAGAGACTGAAGCACCAACAAGGGAATGTATGGACTGGACCTAGGCCACCTACACAGTGTACACTGTGGGCATCTCAGGCCTCATATGGATTCCCTAGTGAGTAGAATAGCGGCTGACTCTGACATGGACTCTCTTTTGACCCCTTTCCCCTGGCAGGGTTACCTTGCCAGGCCACAGGGGAAGAGGATGTGCTCAGTCCTGATGTGACTTGGTATGCCTGGGTAGGTAGGTAGACTGGCTCTCCTTATTTGAGGATTAGGGTTGGAGAGACAGGGGAAAAGTGGGGGAGGGTGGGACTGGGAGAAGGCTAAGACCCGCATAGGAAATGAATAGATAAAAACAAAAACTAACTAAATAAATGAAATAAAGAAAAAATAACTACTGTTTCTTCTTGTTGGTTTGGGTTCTGAAACATATTTCTATACTAGAGTCTTGCTCAGTGCCAGGATGGAATTGAGACCATAGAAGCTCATTCATACCTGATGGGATTGAAACAACTAAATTCTTTAATGTGCTGTTCTGGTTTTGTTTAGACAGCAAGCACTCTATCTACAGAGAGGGGAAAGGAAGTGGGGGGAGGGCAGGTGCCCAGAGGGTTCAGCAGGGAGTAGTGGCTTAGTGCAGAAGGAGGAACCTGCCGCCTCAGGTGGCGAAGACAATGATAGACGAAGCTGCCATGATGATGGCTGCAGGTTTTGTTCCAACATACTTGTGATGCTTCTCAAGTAAAACAGGGGACCACTGAGTGTAGAAAACAGGTAGTGAAGAAGGTACGGCTGTTCAATTTGTTTTATTTGCACTTTTATATTATTTCTAAGAATTGTTCCTTCTGTGTAAGGCTAGGTTTTCGACATAGAACACTCAAAGTAGTTAGTCTAACAGACGGTCACCATGCTCAGTTCTAGAGACAAAACCTAACTTGTCTTCCTTCATCATCATGCATAAATCATTTGCTCCTCAAGATCATTGTCTAAAATGCTTAGTCTCTGTAAAATTATTTCAAAATCCATCTCTGAAGATCTAAAATGAAAGTACATTCGTTCCTGAATCATTTCTCTTCTGCTTGGTATCCTATTGCTTTCTATTATTTCCTTTTATTTTGATATGATATATATGAAGATGAAAAAGCAGAAATTCCCTGAGCCTTTTTAAAGGCAGCTAATATGTAGGACAGTAATTTCTTCTAAGTCTAATAAGTATTACTAAGTATTTTTTTTCACAGTGTAGGTAAATTGTGTATCTACATTTTTAATTGAAGAAACAATCTTGCGGAAGGTTACAATTTAAAAACTTTTTCCACCTTCAGAAACCAGTATTACTGAGAACATTAATTCCTACAGTTGAGAAAATAACGACACTGGCCCAAAGGTTTGCAGGGCAAAACACAAGTAACAATGATGAGCTATTAATAGAGCTTGTGAATATTTATCACCGAGAGTGCCAAGGTGGCCTGGCCACATGGAACCTGCTGTTCCTGTACCATTCAGCAGCATATGGAGGGTTTGCATTTGCATCTTAACCTAATCAAATATCAAATATTAATACAACCAGGAGGGGTCTGAATGTTTTCAGAGCACAGTGGCTCTTTAAATTATAAATATGAATAATGGACTTGGCTAAGGTTCAAAATTTAAATAAGATCATAGCATCGGATTTGGTCTGCTGTGTTTAAAGCTCCATATCTGAGTTTGTCCTTAAAACGATTAATTTCTTTCTAATCACAGTTTGCAAAAAGTAGAGAAGAGAAGTAGTCCTACCCTACCAGGGTTCATCAAAACCACTGCGAAGTACCCTGAAACCCGGCACATCAACATACGTGTTGCAAGATGTCTGACAAATATTCTTGACTTGTTTTATATTAATAATATTGTTCATACAAGCTTAAAATATTAGTTTAAAATTCATAATTGAACTACCATATCAGAATGCTGACTTCAGACATTAGGCTGCTAAAAATGACATATACAGTATCTTACAGGATCAGCTGGCTATCATCCAGGTGGCCACGCCATTATGGGTGGGAAAGTGGAGCCAGAAATGGCAACCAGATCACTGTTTGATTGTAGTATAAAGTATAGCTTTTTGATAAGAACAAATTATATTTCAAGTTGCATCCTTAGGCCTCAAAAGATAAAGACATTTGCTACATGGTTATTTCAAGGTTATGATATGTATTTAGTATATTATTAAATAAGAAGTCTATTGCTTTTCATAATAAGTAACAATGGTTTCCAGGTTAAAAATTGAGTAGAACAGAAGTTTTCAAACTCCACTTGTGCTTCTGTGCTGTGTTAATGCCAGTTTCTATGTAGGTTCTTCTATGATCCCAAAATACGGAGAAACACATCACACTTGTATCTACAGTTAATGACATTGATGTAACCTTAATTCTTTTTTAATTAAATTTTTATTTTTATATGAATTACAGTTTATTAACTTTGTATCTCAGCTGTATGCTCCCTCCCTCATTTCCTCCCAGTCCCACCATCCCTCCTTCATCTCTACCCATGCTTCTCCCCAAATCCACTGATAGGGGAGATCCTCCTCCCCTTCCTTCTGACCCTAGCTTATCAGGTCTCATCAACTGGCTGCATTGCACCCCTCGGTAGCCTGGCAAGGCTGCTCTCCCCTCTAGGGGGATGATCAAAGAACCCACCACTGAGTTCATGTCAGAGACAATCCTTGTTCCTCCTTTTAGGGAACACAGTTGGATGCTGAGTTGCCAAGGGCTACATCTGAGCAGGGGTTCTAGGTTATTTCCATGAATGGTCTTAGGTTGGAGTATTAGTCTCAGAAAAAGAGCCCTATGGCCAGAATTTTTGGTTCTGTTACTCTTCTTGTGGAGCTCCTGTCCTCTCCAGGTCTTACTATCACCCCCTTCTTTCAAAAGATTCCCTGCACTCTGCCCAAAGTTTGGCTATAAGTCTCAGCATCTGCTCTGATACCCTGCAAGGTAGAGCCTTTCAGAGGCCCTCTGTGGTAGGCTCCTGTACTGTTTCCTGTTTTCTCCTTCTTCCAATATCTATATCATTTGTCTTACTGAGTGAGGATTGATCATCTTACCCAGGGTTGTCCTTCTAGCTCACCTTCTTGATTAGCTTCTTTAGGTGTACAGATTTTAGTATGTTTAAGCTATGTGAAAAATAAATACTGATTCTGTTCAATCAGTATAAATTCTAATACAGGTATGAGTATTCTTGAAAACCCTCACTGAATTTGAGTAATTACAGATTTTGAAAATCAGAAACTAAGTATGTAAAGTAGTCACCCAATTAAGAATGAAGTCTTTCCTTCAAAAATTCCATTATGCTCTGTGCTCTTTTGGACGAATGGAGAAAAGTGCATTAGAATGTTCCCACTTTTGTAAAGAGATCACACATAATGAATTATTTTCTTCAAAATAGTGTATATTTAAAAATCACAACACCATATTCTAAATGTGTTTGTACTATAACAGGTTTACAATACTCAGGTACAATGTTTTTTTATCCAAATCTGAATAAAAATACCTATGTGTATGTATTATATGTATAATATATGTATATGTATTTGCATATTCATAGATTTATATGGTATGATATGATATATGTGTAATATATGTGCATGTCCTTAATAATTTTTTATGTTTGGTTTCAGAAAAGCAAAAGGAAAAATGTATGGCTCCTTTGTTAAGTAGAGTTTACAATGAACCTGACTGGATATAGCTATACCATTAGTTTTTGACAAAATATATTTGAAATCATACAGAGTATGATATAATATTAAGCAAATATTCTATATAAAATGACTATAATTGATCACAATAATTCATGGAATGTCAGAAAATGCAAAACTCTCATTTTTATTTCTGTTTTTCAGTTTCATTATCATTGAAACTGATAATGAAATCTAACTTATTGAATTTTGGGTAGGCATAATATGGACAAAACTTCCAAAGGCCTGTGCTTCATTCTCTCTTTTATTAATTTTTTTCTTTGTTTTATTCATGTTACATTCTTGTAGCCTCATTCTTCCTCCCCTCCCAGTCCCATTCCCCATCCCTCTCTTCTCTCTACTCCCCTTTTTCTTAGAAGGGGGAAGCTCCATTCCCATCCAGTATTTCTCATCAAGTTGAATCATGACTGAGTATGACCTCTTCCCCTGTGGCCTGGCAAGGGAGTTCTGCCAGGGAAAAAGATAAAAAAGCTGGTAAATGAGTCCCTGTCCTATGCAGTCCCCATCCCTTATTAGAGGACCCACATGAGGCCTAAGCTCTCAGTCTGCTACAGCTTTGTAGGGGGCCTTGGTCCTGTTCGTGCGTGGTGCTTGGTTGATGTTTCAGGAAGCCCCTCTGAGCTCTGATTAGTTGGCTCTGTTGGTCTTCTTGTGGAGCTTCTATCAACTCTAGGACCTTTTCTCTTTTTTCCCACTTTTCCACAAGACCAACAATGCATCACCCAATGTTTGGCTAGAAGTCTCAGCATCTGTTTTCAGGTACTGCTGGGTACTGCTTCTCAGAGGACAACTCTGTCATATTGTTCTTTAGAAGCTTTAGAATCATTTTAACATTTTATAAACTATATTTTGATCAAATCATTTCTACTCCCTCTTCTCCACAAAAATCTTCCTTACTTCTCCACACTTCCAGTTAAAGTTCTTTCTCACTCACAAAAACCAAGCAAGCAAGCAAACAAATAAACTAGAGAGAAATAATACCCCCAAAACAGCATTAAAAACAAAAACAAACAAAAAACAACTGAAAATCAAAACAGACAATCCAGAAAAAAAGAAGAAAACTAATAAGACAAACCATACCAAGATGAAACAAAATTCACAGAAAACAACAAAACATACAGCTAGTTTTGCATAGATCTTCTATTCCTGGATATAGGGCCTGACTTGGGGAATCATTGATATGCCCAGAGACACTTCACTAATAAAAACTGATTTTCTTTTTCCCAGCAAGTATAAACTGCAAAAAGCTTCTTGGTTAGAGATAGAATTTTGGGTGCATGTTCCCTTATTTGTGCTTAGATTTTATCTCCTCTGAATATGTGCAGGTCTTGTGCATGCTGTCAGTCTTTCTGTCCTTCTGTATGTGTATCAGTCCTGTTGTGTCTGGAAGAAACCTGTTTCCTTGGAACCATCTAACACATCTTGTTCTTACAATCTTTCCACCTCTGCCTCTATGTAGATCTGTGAACCTTGAGAGAAACAGTTTGATAAATAAATTGCATTTAGGGCTGAGTGTTCCAGAGTCACTCACACTCTGCACACTGCCCAGGTGTGGATATCATTGGGGGTTACCATGTATTGAAAGAAACAAGTTCTCTGTAAAGATTCATCAATGTTCTACTGTAAGAATATAGCAACATGCCATTAGGATTAATTTTTAGTATTTTTGTATTGGGATTGTACATACTTACATCATTTTTCCTTTCCTTTTCCTGTATTAAAAACCTATCATGTGCAAATTTTTGCTCTCTTTAAAAGTCATGGCCTTATAAAAAGGAGATCATTGGGAAAGGAAGAGGTCAAAATATCACTATTTGCACATGATGTGATAGTATACCTGAGTGATCCCAAAAATTCTACCAAGGAAATCCTACAACTGATAAAAAACCTTCAGCAAAGTGGTTAGATAAAAATTAGCTCAAAAAAATCACTATCCCTCCAGTATACAAAAGACAAAAGGGCTGAGAAAGAAATTAGGGAAACAGCACCCTTCACAATAGCCAAAAAGGACATAAAGTACCTTGGTGTGACCCTAACCAAGCAAGTAAAAGACTTGTATGAAAAAATTTTCAAGTCTCTGAAGAAAGAATTAGAAGAAGATATCAGAAGATGGAAAGATCTCCCATGCTCATGGTTTGGCAGGATTAACATAGTAAAATTGGCCATTTTACGAAAAGCTCTACAGATTCAATGTAATTCCCATCAAATTACCAACACAATTCTTTACAGAGCTTGAAAGAAAAATTCTCAACTTCGTATGGAAAAACAAGAAACCCAGAATTGATAAAACAATCCTCTACAATAAAAGATCTTCTGGAGGTTTCTTCATCCCTGATCTCAAGCTCTCCTATAGAGCAACAGTAATAAAAACTGCATGGTACTAGCATAGACATGGAATGGTGGGTCAATGGAATAGAAGACCCAGAAATAAACCCACACACTTACAGAAACATGGTATTTGACAAAGATTTCAAAACCATATAATGGAAAACAAGATAGCATCTTCAACAAATGGTGCTGGTCTAACTGAATGTCTACATGTAGAAAAATGCAAATAGATCCATACTTATCACCCTGCATAAAACCAAAGTCCATGTGGATCAAAGACCTCAGCATGAAACTAGACGCATTAAATGGGTTAGAAGAAAAAGTGGGGAAGAGCCTTGAACTCATTGGCACAGGAGACAGCTTTCTGAACAGAACACCAACAGCACAGGCTCTAAGAGCAACAATAAATAAACGGACCTCATGAAACTGAAAAACTTCTGTACAGCACTGTCCTCAGAACAAAACGACAGCCTACAGATTGGAAAGGATCTTCACCAACCCTATATCTGACAGAGGGCTAATATCCAGTATATATAAAGAACTCAAGAATTTAAACAGCAACAAATCAGTTAATCAATTAAAAATGGGGTACAGAGCTAAACAGAATTCTAAATAGAGGAATATCAAATGGCAGAGAACACTTAAAATGTTCAACGTCCTTAGCCATCAGGGAAATGCAAATCAAAACAACCCTGAGATTTCACCTTACACCCAGCAGAATGGCTAAGATGAAAAACTCAAGTGACAACATATGCTGGAGAGGTTATGGAGTAGGGGAACCCTCTCCACAGCTGGTGGGAATGTAAACTTGTACAATCACTTTGGAAGTCAATCTGGTGCTATCTCAGACAATTAGGAATAGTGCTTCCTGAAGATCCAGCTATACCACTCCTAGGCATATATCCAAAAGATGCTCAAGTATACAACAAGGACTTCTGCTCAATGATGTTTGTAGCATCTTTATTTGAAATAGCCAGAAGCTGGAAACAGCCCAGATACCTCTCAATTGAGGAATGGATACAGAAATTGTTGTACATCTACACAATGAAATATTACTCTGCAATAAAAAACAAGGAAATCATGAAATTTGCAGGCAAATGGTAGAAACTGCAAAAGATCATCCTAAGTGAGGTATCCCAGAAGCAGAAAGACACACATAGTATATACTCACTTATAAGTGGATATTAGATATATGTTATAGGATAAACATACTAAAATCTGTACACCTAAAGAAACTAATCAAGAAGTAGGACTCTGGCTAAATTGTTCAATCCCCATTCATAAAGGCAAAGAGGATGGACATCAAAAAACAGAGAAAACAGGGAACAGGACAGTAGCCTACCACAGAGGGCCTCTGAAAGGCTCTATCCTGCAGGGTATGGAGGTGGATGCTGAGACTCATAGCCAAACTTTGGGCAGAGTGCAGGGAATATTATAAAAGAAGGGGGAGATAGTAAGACCTGGAGAGGAGAGGAGCTCCACAAGTTGAGCAAATCCACAGATCCAAAAAGTCTGGGCACAGGAGTCTTTTCTGAAACTGATATTCCAGCCCAGGACCACTCCTGGAGATGGCCTTGAACCCCTGCACAGAGGTAGCCTACGGCAGTTCAATGTCCAAGTGACCTCCATAGTAATGGGTACAGGGACTGTCTCTGACATTTACTGATTAGCCTGCTCTTTGATCATTTCCCCCCAAGGGGAGAGCAGCCTTATCAGCCCACAGAAAAAGACATGCAGCCACTCCTGATGAGACCTGATAGACTAGGATCAGATGGAAGGGGAGGAGGACCTCCCTTATCAGTGACTGGGAGAGGGACAAGGGTGGAAAAGAGGGAGAGTGGGATTGGGAGGGGAGGAGGGAGGGAGGTACAGGAGGGATACAAAGTGAATAAACTGTAATTAATAAAAATAAAAATAATTTTAAAAAATCATGGCCTTTTTTGTCAATTGTTATTACTTTCACATATATATGTATATATATATATATTCACACACACATATATACATACATACAGATTGAATGTTCAATCTTTTAAATGTTATTTGTATATAATTTTCTTGCTATATTCCTTTAGCAGAATAAAACAGGACATTTGTCCTAGGTGTATGAATTTTCTAGTCTTTATTTCTTGGATGCTTCAAGCAGTGTCACGTATGAGTTACCTACTGGCTTCTGTACCCTAATATTTCCCTCTATATTTGTTCAGGCTCACCAAGAAGTCTAGGCCTGTCCCTGCTTTTCTTCATAGTCTTGCTTTTCCTCTATCTATTTTGCATTTCTACATCCCTTTCTATATCAATGTAACTAATTGTCCTAGGTGTATGAATTTTCTAGTCTTTATTTCTTGGATGCTTCAAGCAGTGTCACGTATGAGTTACCTACTGGCTTCTGTACCCTAATATTTCCCTCTATATTTGTTCAGGCTCACCAAGAAGTCTAGGCCTGTCCCTGCTTTTCTTCATAGTCTTGCTTTTCCTCTATCTATTTTGCATTTCTACATCCCTTCCTATATCAATGTAACTAATTCCCTGCCCAGTTTTACTCAGGACATACTCAGTTAGAAGGAAATGAGAACTATAATTACTTAATAAACTAATTACCAATTTCTCAATAAAAGGATGCTCATTAAATAGTCTACAAGTTAAAAACAAAAAGAAATTTCAGAAGACAAATGTGGGGCCTTTCTCACTTGAATATGAAACATGCTCTATGAGTTTAGCAGCCTAATTCTCACCAATCTTGGTGTATAGAGAAGGAAACCAAAATCAAACCATCATACTAAATAATGCATGTAGAGTGTTAGAAAGCAGGTAGTATCACACTTAACCTTGTGACTTCTTAGTCTGGATAATAATGTTTTTTGATAAAATCAAAGCATAACCATTTTTTTATATATTAAAAGTGTATAAAATAATATTTTTTGAATTTGTTGTTTTTACAAGTTTTGTCATTGAATATTTGTTGTATTACTTATTTAATCTGACCTTACATTTTGTTGTATTACTTATTTAATCTGACCCTATATTTTAAGGTCTTTATGTTGTGTGTGTGTATGTATATATGCCATCCTTCTCATTGAGGTCCACTCATACATTCTGTATTCTTCATGCCAGGTTCAGATAGTTTACAAGGTTCTAGAGTGCTTCATAATCCGGACATAACATACATATACATATATATATACCTTTGTTTAAACAGAAGGTGGGTATACTTTGTTTTTAGGACTTTGGCTTTAAATCTGGCAAAAAAATCTGTTCTCACAACTTATAATATGACAACAATTTTTTTTTAAGAAATAACATATACCTTATGCTTGACAAAAAGTATTGTTTATTTTTAGAAAATTAAGAGTTACAAAAGGTTTAGGAAAATGTACTACATATGATTCATGAATAAATTCAGTGTTCAATGTAGAAGGTGCCTTTCTTGCCCCATTATTAGATGAAATAAACCCAAGGACAAAGAAAATCAAGAGGTAATCCTTTTGGCAATCTTGTCATGCAATTTCTGCAAAACATTCCCTGCAGTGCAGGATTGTTCAAAGCTTCACATGCTGAGACTCGCTTGCTGTGCCAAAAAGAAAAGAAAGAAAGAAAGACCTGGCTGCCTCTTGCTGAGAGAGATTTTCAAGAGAGGAAAGGGAGTAGCTGTGGGGTCCTGGCCCTGCATCTGGCAGTGCACAGGGCAGGCTCTCAAGGACCCATCGCATTTCTCATGCCCCATCCTCATTGGAAGAATGGATCAGCTTTGAATAGGAGTATTCCAGTTCACACTGGTTGGGTGGTTGGATTTTGTTTGTTTATCTTTGTGTTGTTTACACTTTCATTTTCTCCATTTCTGTGCTGCCTTAATCCTAATAATATTTCATGTAAAAAAACCATGCCAATCTGTAAAAGAATAAGAACACACAGTTCTTGACATTATGATTGATAAAATCAAATATTTTACAATAAATCTTTATTGTGACAAAAATATCAAAATTTCTCACACTCTCGGAAGTGAAACTGAGTGTTGGAGCAGAACCACAGTTTGTCTTTTAATGGACTGAAGGTTTAGCTTGACATCGATGGAACTTTAGAAGATGATGTCACCATAAACAAAGAAATTTTACATTAGTAAATGTGAAGGTGAAATTCTTAGTCCAGTATGTTAGGCTTTTTAATTAGGGTGCTGCTTAGTAGGTCCCATCATTACAACAGAGTATTAGTGCCAGGATTTTACTAGTCTTATATCTGGAAGAAAATCTTACCCAACAATATGAAATCTCAAAGGTTGAATTTTAAGGCTAGTATTTGTAAGGACTCTATTTTGCTATTATCAATAAGTAGGAAAAGCAGACCTCAAGTGCTTACATAGCATATTGGTTCTTACTCAGTGCTTAGCCTGCATGTTTCCCTGAGACAGTCTGGAGGGAGCCTTGAGTCCTTTCAAATGAGTGCAATTATAGAATAGTTTATGACATTTGTTGATTTATTTGATTCCAATACTCAGCATGGCCACTTTGAAAATGCCCTGGGACCAAACAGAAGCTATACAAATTCTAAAACAACAAACTGAGGCTCCACATTTACTTTTCCATGGGATATTGATTCCTTTTGTTGAAATTATCCACACAAATGTGGAATATCTGACATTTTCCTTAAGTTTCATGAAGGAATGCTTTATTTGGTTAAAAATTGACTAATATCTTGACCATTTTTGTTCCTTTGGCTCAAAGCGTTAAGATTAAAATATAAATAAGGCAAACACATGTTGATACGTGAATTCTACCTGATATATGGAATGCTATGTGTATTTAGTAATTTTAAGGTAGCTATAGTTTTTAAATAATAAATTTTATGGAACCAGATTTATATCCAAACTTCCAGAATTTTATGATTACATTCAATATATTGAATGTATCTTCTACAGAAAAGTATAGTAAAAAATTTAAGCAAATATAAAAAACAAACAAACAAACAAAACAAAACAAACAAACAAAAACCTTTTGAAAAGTACTGCTGCTTTCAGAAATAATTCTTAAGAAGAAATCAGAGGTTGGGTGACATCTAGGGTTATGCCAGAGACCTGGGGAAGGGGAGGCCCTAGGAAATATTTCAGTTACTCTACTGAGATTCCTGGCACCGGGTGATATGAAGCCTTAGAGTGCCCAAATCCGGTAGCCAGGCAGGACTTCCAATGAAGGCATAAGGACAACAACCCACACACAAAACCTTCGACCCAAAATTTATCTTGCCTACAAGACGTGCAAGGATAAAGATGGAGCACAGACTGAAGGACTGGCCAACCAAAGACTGTTCTTACTTGAGATCCATCCCATGGGAGAGAACCAATCCCTAACACTATTAACGTTACTCTGCTACGCATCTAGACAGAAGCCTAACGAAACTCCACTTAGAGGCTTCACCCTGCAGCTGATGAAAACAGATGCAGAGGCCCACAACCAAACATTAGACAGAACTCGGAGACTCCTACTGAAGATTTGCGGAACAATTGAGGGAGCCAGAGGGGTCAATAAGTCCACAAGACCTACAGAGCCAGGACCCGTGGGGGCTCACAGAGACTGAACCACCAACCGAAGAGCATGCACGGACTGGCCCTAGGCCCCTTGAACATACGTAGCAGATGCACAGCTTGGTTTTCATGTGGGTCCCCAACAACAGAGAGAGCAGGGGACCCTCTCTGACTCTGATGCCTGCCTTTGGGTCCAGCTCCCCTAACTGGACTGCCTATGTGGAAGAGGATGCATCTAGTACTACAGAGCCTTTTCTGAAGTGAAGAGAGTGGAGACTGGATGGAGGGGCATGCTTAGAGGGAGGGGAGGGACTGGAAGGAGAAGGGGGCTGTAATCAGGATGTAAAATGAATAATAAATAAATTATTAGAGAATAAAAAAATAATTTTATTTTTAACAATAAATATATTTTAATATAATGTTAGACTATTTGTATTTATAGCTTAGGAAATGTCCACATAGTCATCATCGCTGTTTCGCCTGACAATAACATCTTTTATAACAATGGTTCATTTTTCAATAGTAAGGAAACCACCACTGATAAACTACTACAAATTGCTAAGTTTACCAGTTTTCCCATTAATGTTGATTATTTGTAACAGAATCTCATGTATGATGCCATATTGCATTTGGTCCCAAAGCCTTCCTCATTTTCTCTGGGTTTTTTGCAATTCCTCTGTCTTTCATTGTTTTTAAATAACCTTGACAACTCAGAAGATAAAATCAGGAATGATGCAGAGTATCCCTGTGTTCTGATGGGGCTGACTATTTTCTCCATGCCTATACCAGGCCAAGGTGGTGGGTTTTGAGGAAGGTCACTATCAAGTAAGGATGGTATCTCACTCCAGGTCCTAGAATATGACTAGAATATGACGGGGTAAGAGAATAGCACCTACCCTGTGAGGCTGACCCTCGTAAAGTGAAGGTCTGCCAATTTTTCACACTTACACAGTGAGGTAATGTTCCTTTCCCACCCCTTTTCCTTTAGAAGGGACTTAAGGCTCCAGCCCCATTCCAAGGAGAAAAGGAGAGAAACAACAATCTCCACAATCTATGAGGAGAATTGTGTGTGCGCATTTTATGTGATTGTTCTATTAGAAAGACTATGTCCTGGGTTACTTTGTAAATCATCTGGACACATTGTATTCAAATGTAGTTTAAATTTTACGTCATGATTCTAGTTTTCTACTTAAAAGTTTATCATGTGCTGTCTACAATGCTTTATTTGGGGATCTGAAGTGAACATTCGAGAATAGAATAAAGTTTCTGTTATTTACTGAATTCGTCTTCATACCCTGACCAGCCATTTCATAGTAGAAATTTATTGGAAAAAGAAACTCTAACTCTTGTTAGATACAGAAAATGATCAGTTTTTATACCAGCAGATAAGGTTGATTGTAAATATCTCTACACTTTATTAAGGATATGCATCCACTCCCTAAAAACGGAGATATGATGGATAAAAATAGGTTTCAATTCTAAGTTGTAACTAAAAGGAACTCTCTTCTTTCTTTCTTCTTTCTTTTTTTTCTTTCTTTCTTGTTTCTCTTTCTTTCTTTGTTTCACTTTTCTTCCTTACTTTTGCATACAGACAGGTGGGATCTAGTGAATCTCACTTGCAACTACATTCCACAAGGAGTGAACATATTTCCTGAAAGCCTCTGCTTCAAGGGACTTGGGTTGATGCTTTGGAAGAACTAAATAGCCTGCTCACTGTGACCTCAGTGATCATCAGGGGACATCAGGAGACAACAGTCTTAGCACAAGCACTGCCCTATGGTCATTAAGTGCATAATAAGTGAGTAACAAAACTTTGAAATCAATACAGATTTTTATGGGAAGCCAATGAAGAGATAGTCAGGTAAAGTGTTCCAAGAGATGAGAACCCAAAGGGAATTGGCTGTCTATGTTGTAAAGAGTATGTGTTGTAAAGAGTATGACTCTACAATCCTACCAGCAGAAAATCTATCTAAGCTTAGTAGTATAACATATATTGCTAATATTACATAAATGAGAGGCTTTATGCCTTAGGAAAAGTATTCATCATGAGCAGACAAGAGTTCAATGAATATTTTGCAGTAGAGGAAATAACTATTGATTATTAGGGTTATTAAATAAAGATCATTAATGTGTAACAGGAAAATTATCTATTTAACAATAACTTACATGCAATAATAATAACATCAAATTAAAATTTTATTATTAAATGAGGTATTTGGAATTAAGCTATTTCAAGTTATTTTTCCTCCAATGGATTCTGTATAAATGAGATTATCATTTTCAGAAATGAATTACTCTCAGTTCATGTAAAATTCACCTTCCCCATGTTGAGCCTGGCAGGGCAATCCAGTTTTTTGTCTTGTTCATCGCTGACGAGAAGTGACATGCTGGCAGTACAGCAGGAGCATCTTGTACTGACGGTCTGTCTTTATTCACCAGTGTGTGTGTCATCCCCTCACAGGAAAAAAGGTATCATATGTCGAAGTCACATGAGGAAATGGAATTAAACATTTTTTTGCTAGTTTTTGGGGGACAGTGTCTTACTCTGTAGTCTAGGCTATCCTTAAACTCATGAAAATACATATGCTCTTGGCTATTAAATGCTGATATTATTTTTATGAGCCATCACAACTAGCTGAAATTCAACTTCATTGCATGAAGTTTTAAAATTTGTGTTATTTGCAAACTTCATATACACCTTTAATGAAATGTTATCATATTCACACATCCAACTTTTCCTGTCCCCTACCATGTTGCCCTCCTAAATTATTGTCCTCTTCATATATATATTATTGTCCTCTTCACACACACATATATTATTTTCCTCTTCATATATATATGAAGAGGACAATATATATATATATTCCTTGGGCTTTGTCTTATGTATGTCTGTAAGAACAGCTATTATGAGTTTATGCCATAGCCATGTCTGATAATGTATTGATTATGTGACACTTTTTTAGTCTTTCTGTTTGCTTCCAACTCTCACACTTGCAGAGGCATCACAGGGTGATGGAGAAATCACAGGGTTCTGCTTTCTCATAGTCGCTACCTTATTGAAGAATCTTCTATTTGTACTACCCTATTCTGAAGGAATATTTCTAATTGCCTGTTTCACCTTTTGTAATCTAATTTGAACGTGCCATCCTTCTCATTGAGGTCCACTAACACATTCTGTATTCTTCATGTCAGGTTCAGATAGTTTACAAGGTTCTAGAGTGCTTCATGGTCTGGACATAACTCATCTTTCAGTGCCACCTTGACCTTTTGTCCAAATATCTTTGTTTATTTGTTTGTTTGTTTGTTCCTCAATTCCCCAAACTTTAGATTCGGTCCTTTTCACCTTTCTTACCACATTGAACAGTTTTGTCAAGTCATTTATTTTCTTATGCTTGAGAGTAGTTTGAGAAATGTGGTTAAAAAGTAGTAAATATGTGATTATCACATTGTTTTTCTTCCTCCATTTTTTTTTCCGATACAATTAAAATTTATTGGCTAGGGGTTTATAATCTGTTGATTAAGTCCCTAACATGCACTACCAAACAAGTATAGTATAAATATCCATTGAATATTTTTTTTATATAGACACTGAAGATTTATTTAAATTATATTCACAGTTAAAGGACAGTTTATATAGAAAAACATTTGATTTCAGAAGAATAATCCCAATCAAAATCTATTGATGGAATGACAGATTGAGGCTATAAATTCTATAAATTTTTATGAACATTTTTTATATTTTTTATAAAGCTGTATATTATTTTAAGTTTTTTTCTCTAGATTGATGAGTTTATAATCATAAACTGAAAATCTAATTAAAATCATGGTAAATTTTATCATTGTCCTTTGGATGTTTTACAAATATATAAAGGTAAGTATGAGCTTTTTGTTAAAAATCAAGGTTGGAGTTTCACAATTGCATAATCTTTTAATTTTTTACTTGTATTAATTTCAGTTTATTCACTTTTTATTCCAGCTATAGTTCTCTAACTCTTTCCCTCCCAATCCCACCCTCCCTCCTTTTTCTCTACCCATGCCCCTACCCTAGTACACTGTTAGGGGAGGTCCTCTTCCCCTTCCATCTGACCCTAGTCTATTAGGTCTCATCAGAACTGGCTGCATTGTCTTCCTCTGTCACTTGGTAAGGCTGCAAACCTCTGAGGGGGAGGTGATCAAAGAGCCAGCCACTGAGTTCATGTCAGAGAGTCTCTGTTCCCATTACTAGGACACCTACTTGGACACTGAACTGCCATGGGCTGTATCTGTGCAGGGGTTCTAGGTTATCTCCAAGAATGGTACTCAGTTGGAGTATCAGTCTCAGAAAACAACCATGTGTCCAGATTTTTTGGCTCTATCACTCTCTGTGTGAAGCTCCTCTCCCCTCCAGGTATTTCTATCTGACCCTTCTTTCATAAGGTTCTTGCACCCTGTCCAAAGTTTGCCTAAGAGTCTCAGCATTGGCTTTGCTACCTGCACAGTAAAGTCTTTCAGAATCCCTATGTGGTAGGCTCCTGTCCTGTTCCCTGTTTTCTCCTTCTTCTGATATCCATCCTCTTTGCCTTTCTGAATGAGGACTGAGGATCTTGCCCAAAGTCTTTCTTCTTGATTAGTTTCTTTAGGCTTACAGAAGTTAGTATCTTTATCCTAAACTATATGTCTAATATCCACTTATGGGTGAGTATATACCTTGTGTGTCTTTCTGCTTCTGGGATACCTCACTCAGGATGATCTTTTCTAGATCTCACCATTTTTCTGCAAATCTCATTGATTCTTTGAATTGTTTTATTTGTTTCTAATTCCTTGACTTCAGCCCTGAGATTGATTATTTCCAGCTGTCTACTCCTGTTTGGGGGGGTATGTTTCTTTTTTTTTTCTAGGGCTTTTAGATGAGCCATTAAGTTGCTTGGATGAGATGTTTCAAATTTCTTCTTGAAGACACTTAGTGCTATGAACTTTCCTCTTAGCACTGCTTTCATTGTGTCCCATAAGTTTGGGTATGTTGTGCCTTCATGTTCATTGAATTCTAGGAAGACTTTAATTTCTTTCTTTCTTTCTTCCCTGAACCAGCTGTCATTGACTAGTGAGTTGTTCAGTTTACTTGTGTGTAGGCTTTTTGCTATTTCTGTTGTTGTTAAGATCTAGTTTTAGGCAATGGTGGTCTTATAGTATACAAGGGTTATTTTGATCTTCTTGTATCTGTTGAGGCTTAATTTGTGTCAGATTATATGGTAAATTTTTGAGAATGTTCTTTAAGGTGATAAAAAGAATGTATACTCTTTTGAGTTTGGGTGAAATGTCCTGTAGACATCTATTAGGTGCATTTGATTTAAGAGCTCTGTAAGTGTCATTATTTTCCTATTTAGCTTCGGTCTAGATGATCTATTCCTTGGTGAGAGTGGAATGTTGAAGTCTCCCACTATTAAGGTGTTGGGATCAATGTGTGATTTTAGCTTTAATAATGTTTTCTTTACAGATGTAGGTACTCTTGTATTTGGGTTATAGATATTCAGAATTGTGATATCTTCCTGTTGGAATTTTCCTTTGATAAATATGAAGTGTCCTTCACCATCTTTTTTGACTAATTTTGGTTGAAAGTTTATCTTATTAGATTTTAGAATAGCTTCTCCTGCTTGCTTCTTAGGTATATTTGCTAAGAAAGCCATCTTCTAGCCATTTACTCTCAGGTAACGTCTATTTTTGTGACTTAGGTGTTTTTCTTGTATGCAACAGATTTTTGGGTCTTGTTTACACATCCACTCTGTTAGTATGTGTCTTTTTATTGGAGAATTGAGTCCATTGATGTTGAGAGAGATTAATGACCAGTGGCTGCTACATCCTTTGATTTTGATGTTGGATGTCTTTGTGTCCTTGGCTTCTTTTAGTTATGCTGTCATGAGGTTATTTATTTCCTGTGGTTTCCTGAAAGTAATTAGTTTTCTTGGGTTGTATTTTCCCTTCTAAGATCTTCTATAATGCTGGATTTGTGTGTAGGTATTGTTGAAATTTGTTTCTGTCTTTGAATATCTTGTTTTCTCCATCTATGATGACTGAGAATTTTGCTGGGTATAGTAGCCTGGGCTGACATCTGTGTTCTCTTAGGGTCTGCATGATATCCTTCCAGGCCCTCCTGGCGTTCGTAGTCTGTGTTGAATAGTCAGGTGTGATCTGATGGGTTTGCCATTATATGTTACTTGGCCTTTTTCTAGTCCTTTATTCCCAGGTAATGTCTATCTTTGTGACTTAGGTGCGTTTCTTGTATGCAACAGATTGTTGGGTCTTGTTTACACATACATTCTGTTAGTCTGTGTCTTTTTATTGGGGAATTGAGTCCATTGAGGTTGTGAGAAATTAATGACCAGTGGCTTTTAAATTGATGTTGGCTGTCGTAGTTTGTTTGTGTATTTGGCTACTTTTTCTTTTGTTGTGGTGATGTTATTTATTTCCTGTATTTTCTTGAAAGTAGTTAGCTTTCTTGGGTTGTATTTTTCCTTCTAGCATTTTCTGTAAGGCTGGATTTGTGTGCAGGAATTGTTGAAATTTGTTTTTACCATTTACCAAAAATCTTGTTTTCTCCATCTATGATGACTGAGAGTTTTGCTGGGTATAGTAGCCTGGGTTGACATCTGTCTTCTCTTAGGGTCCGCATGATATCCTTCTAGGCCCTTCTGACTTTCACAGTCTGTGTTGAATAGTCAGGTGTGATCTGATGGGTTTGCCATTATATGTTACTTAGCCTTTTTCCCATGCAGCTTTTAGTATTTTTTCTTTGTTCTGTATACTTACTGTTTTGATTATTATGTGGCAGGAGGATTTGCTTTTCTGGTTTAATTTATTAGGTGTTCTGTAGTCTTCTTGTATGCTTATAGGCCTCTCCTTTAAATTGGGAAATTTTCTTCTATGTTTTTGTTGAAAATATTTTCTGGTCCTTGGAGGAATGAATCTTCTTTTTCCTCTATTCCTGTTATTCTTAGGTTTTGTCTTTTCATGTTGTCTTGTACTTCTTGAATGGTTTATGTCAGGAATTTTTTAGATTTATTATTTTTTTTGAAGGTTACATTGATTTCTTCCATTTTATCTTCCACATCTGAGATTCTTTCTTCCATCTCCTATAGTCTGTTAGTTATGCTTCCCTCTGTAGTTCCTGTTTGTTTTTTTTTAAGTTCCTCCTCTCCATGATTTCCTCCATTTGTGTTTTCTTTAATTTTTCCAATTCTATCTTCAGATCTTGTATCAGTTTGTTGATTTCTTTCATCTGTCTGACGGTATTTTCCTTCAATTCCTTCAGCATTTTGTTTTAACATTCCTCTGTTTCTTTTATTTCTTTCTGTGACTTACTTATTTCCTCTCTGAAGGCCACAAACTGTTTAGCTACATCTTCCTGTTTTTGTTTTTTTGTTTTTTTTTTTTAATGGATGGCCATAATCTGTTTGACTTTATCTTCCTCTAATTCTGTATGCATTTTTTATTTACTACATTAGCCTCTTCATAAGCATAGACGTAAGGCCATTTTCTTGAAGTTCACTTATGTCAGGGTGTCCATGGCTCCTTGACCCTTGGATACCTGGGTTCTGGAGATGACATACTGCTTTGCCTTTTGTTGGTTGTGCTTTTACATTGGCCTCTACCTATCTGGCTGTCTCAGGTGTTGGCTGTGAATTGCTGGATCCTGCTGGAATCCTGGGGTGGGGAGAATCCCCTTAGCAGCATCTGAAGGAGGCTTCCTCAGCTTTTTGTGTATGGTCAACTGAATGGTTGGTGCTTCCCAGGAATTGCCACAGTTTACCTCAGGTGTTTGGTCCTATGTGTTAACTGTGGTAGCTGGTAGTCAGGAAGGCTCTCCTCAACCAGGAGAGGTCCTGGAGACAGCTACCCTGCTGCTGGCTTTCTTGCTCTGAATTTAGTGAGCTACTGCTGCTGCTCTTACAGTGTGTTTGCTGGGCACAGTCCTCTTGAAGAATAAGGGAGCCATGTGGTTTCATGAGTTTAGCTAGGGATAACTGGTCACAACTTGTAGCTGTATCTGCGGGCTGATCCAGTGATTCTCAGGCTTCTGTAGGTCTGATGTTGGAGATGTATGCCCCAGTATCCTAGTGATAATCAGTGGCAGGTGAGCATAGCACTGCAGCAGGAGGCCAGAGCTTGGAGCCTGTGGGAACCCAGAAACTTATGTGGATCTGGGTGGCCTGAGGTCGGACCTGCCTTTTCCCTCACTGTGGAGTTTCCTCCTGACAGAGAAAACACAGTCTCTGGTGTCCTGGGGCCCGCAGTTGTGTCTGAGAGGGTGAATCAAGCATGAAAACAAGTCTCTGGGCTGGTGGCTGAGCATCCCATTCTGGGCTGGTGGCTGAGTGTCCACCAGACCTGGGGTTCTTTTCCAGGGATTGTCTGGGTGACCTCAGGTTGGTCCTGGTTGCTTCCTTTCCAGTCATGTTTTCTCGTGACTGGAAATTTCAGTCTCTGGTGTTGTGGAGTTCAGTCTGGGATAGTGATCAGAGCACTCAAGCATATGTCTCTGGACTGGTGATCAATTGCCTGTTGGGACCCTGGAACTCTTCTGCAGTTTAGCTGGGTGACTTGAAAGGAATGATTCCCAAACCATGGGGTTTCCTTTCACCTGAGAACACAATAGCTGATTTTTTAGGGCCCAGATTTCTGACTGTTGGTCAATGTGCAGTCCCTGCTGTGCTCATAGTCATCATGCTCATGGTGTCCTCCTGGCACCACCATCTTGGATCCTCCAATTGTATATATTTAAACATGGATTGCAGAAAATGTATCATATTTGCATCAGTGAAGCAAAGGACATCATTAAGGAGGGAAATTCAGTTGTTGGATTGACTTTATTTTAGAAGGGAAGAAAATACAAATCCCAGCTAGCTTGAGTACAGTTTATAAGAAGTCAAGCCTTAGGGACAGCATAGAGAAGAAACTGTTTCCGCAGTGCTCACTGATGGGAGCACATCCCTTTGTAAGCCAACACAGAATAACTAATGACACTGACAGGAGGAAGCAATCTAGCAAATGCCACTGTTTGTCCAATATCCATTTCCATAGCTCTTCCAAGATTGGGGTGGATCTCATGTAGAACCATTGAGTGGTTGGTTCATTCCCAATCAAATGCCCACCTAGGTGACTTAATTAAGTAATTATCCTTTGTTGTCAATCGCACTGTATTTGAATTTGTTTAATGACCTCTAACTTAATTATTAATAAGGTGAAAGTCAAGCAGTAATACCATTTAGCTAAGTCTCCCATTATTTAATCCAGACAGAGAGACAGGAGTTTGAAAGGAATTCAGGTATTTTTTGCTTCATAGTCCAACATCATGACTAGGTGAAACAAGGCATTTCTTCAGAAAAGTATCATGCTTTATTTCCTTTGAAAAACATTACTCTTATTATCCATTTGACACTATGAACAAAAAGAAATCACATTTTTCTCAGCAGGAGGGTATATTTAGCCCAATCCATTATAAAGCTAAGTCTTCCTCAACGATTAGCTTGATCAGCTTTTAAATAGTTTCCTAATTCCAAGTACATATGGCTAAGAATGTATACTATGCTCAGCACTAAATTAATCAGCAGGATTAATTGATATATTTGTATGTCTGTATGTATAGATGTAACAATCAATAGGAATACAAAATAGCAACAAAAGAACAAGTTAATATCTTATAAAAACATCATGGTTTGTAAAGAAATTATACAAAAAATTAATACTAGTTACAATAACAGTAATGAACTACACATATTAAAATTAATAAATTGTGGAGAGCTGCTCCTTAAGCTGCTTTGTTATATTGGCCTTCACCTTGACAGAGAAAAGAGGAAGTTTGCCAAATTCCTTAAAGTTTATCTGTGTAACTTTGGACCATATCTACTATAGGGAAGTAGTCTTTGAAAAGAAGTTAGGCATTTCCACACCTTTTCTTTTTGTATTGACATGACCTGTGTTTTTGCTTTGCCTATAAAAAGCAGTCAGTATGACTGCTTCAGTCATACTGACAACCCTCTCAAGCAGATCCCAATTGAAGTGTGATTTGTCCTCACTCCCTTCTCAGGTACTGTTCTACTCTGCCAGGGCTCCGGCAATAAATATATTATTTGAAAAAGAAAGTAATTATTGTTTCTACAATCTACTTAATCTTATGAGGCAGTAAATTAGAGTCAATTGATAAAAACTGAAGAAAACTTCATGACATCCAACATAAGATGAAAATAGCAAACTATGTTGTTGCTTCAGTCTCAGCAAACCCCTCTGGGCCCTGGTTAGTTGGCTCTGTTGTTTTTCTTGTGGAGCTCCTGTCACTTCCCCTTCCTGGTCTTTAGGACCATGCATGAACTAGACTGAGGCTTCAAGTAGGTAGGTACACTAGTAAAGGAAGTGGTGATTGCCTTGGACAGCAGCTCGCTTGCCAGTTTGAGATCATGTCCCCTGATGGGACGGCCTTGACAAGCCGGAGAGGAAGAGGACACCTTCAGTCCAGATGCAACTTGATGGACTGGAGTCCATGGGAAAGGGAGCTCCCCTTTTCTGAAGGAAAAAAAAGAAGGTGGAGGAGGGGAATGAGGAGGGAGGAAAGGTGGGACTGGTGGGGGAGTAGGAAAGAGGCTACAATGATGTGAATTGAATAAAATAAATAAATTCGAGAAGAAAGGAAATTATGAAAGTCAAAAACAAAAACAAATTATAAACCTAATTTAAAAACAAACTGCTCAAAAATGTAAGAGGTTTTCATAGCTATTAGAAGCCCTAAGGGTGGAGCAGTGGAGCAACACTGTGTCAGTGTGGTTGACCTTTGCACAGAAAGAGGTAGCGTGTAGGGGCAAAGGTTTAGGACCAAGGGGTGTGCAAAAAATGTTTTTTTTTTAAGTTTATGCTCATGCGTTTCAGATAATTTTGCAGGTGATATCTTTCATAGTAAAAACAAATAAGGAGTTAGAATCACATTTTTCATAATCGAAGTAAATAATAAGAACATTGTAAAATCAGAATTGATGGGTTTTGTCCTGATTAGTTATAATTTATATATGTAGCAAAATGTCAAACTTTTGTTAGTGTAAAAGTAAATATAGATAAAAGGAAGTAAACTCTCGTCTTAAATTGTAAATACACCAATGAGATTTTTAAAAATAAAAATAACAAAATATCTCTTATCTCAAGCAGAAAGGACGACAAAAGGATGAAGCAAAAAAGATGAAGGAAAGTTAGTAATCAAATAGCGAGGCAGAGGAGTATGGATGAGATGAAGAAACGAGTAATACTAGGCATTGTTTTAGCTCTTCAGCAAACTTAAAAATCAAGAACTCTGCTTAACAATTGAAATTGTGTTTAAAACGGAAGTCAAAATTTTTTCTCTGATTGCAAAAACCTTTTTATCACAATAAAAATAAACAAAAAGATAAAATAGGAGCATTATTTAAATGATCACAGCACTTTGATAATGACTGTGGTACTTAACTCTTTTCAGTTAATACTTGTTAACAAACGTTTTGTTCTCATGGACATTTACTGCTGTTTGACAATATCCCCTTTAGTCTTTTATTCTTCTGCTTTGTGAGTATTGGATGGTGCTTCTTTAATGTAATTTTGCTATTCAGAATAAGTAAAGTCTACATCTTTCTTTGTTCTTTCAAACCAATAATTTGCCTTCTCTATCAGTTTCTGCCCATTTTAGTTTCAGCAACAGCAACTTCAGAGCAGTTTGTATCCTTTAAACATAGTATAACACTGACAAGTCAAACTGTCAGCAGTGGCGGAAACCTCCCAGCCCGCGTGCACACTCATACTTGCATGCAATTGTGTGTGAACATGATCTTTGTGTATTAGTATATGGTTAGAAAGTATCCATATAAAGGCATAGCTAGAGCGTGTCATATTTTTGCTGTTTTAAAAATTTGTGTTGGTGGTTTTATTGTTTAAACGGTCCATAAGCATAATGTTGAAATTCTGTCTCATGTTCTGGTATGAGAGCGCTATATGTGTTTTATAGAGAAAAATGAATGCTTTGGATAAACTACATTCACATATATATCATGAGAGTGTTAAATGTAGTTTTTAAAAAATATCACTGTCTTGCATGAGTTGTTTTTAAAGAGAACTGATCTAAAATCAAGGGCAAAACTGAGTTAATTGAGAAACATATTATGACCTGATTCCCAAATAAATCTAACATATTTCCCTTACAAAATAGTTCATACTTCTCAAATTCAGTGGTGTCAAAGACTTTTGATGAATGACCACATTCCTCAAATACAAGCATAAAAGAAGCATCTTTGCATGTTCTGGAGACTTTAATTTCCCATCACTCAGTGGTCACTGTGCTATGTTAGGAAAACTGCCTTGTCATATGCCATAATTGTTGGAGGTATAAAATCATGTTTAGTATCCAAACATTTAGGTAACAGAGAAACTGTATGTTGTATGTGCAAAGCATAAGTTTTGGAAGCAATAACTAGTTTAGTGAGAAAGAAATGAAGCTGCCTGTAGGCACCTATTAGCAAGAATAAACTCCAGTGTCATCAATTTTACATAAGTAAAGGGAAATAACTGATGATCTGTACTCCAAAGCAAGGCTCAGCATTCTGCCAAAGAAAAGCATTTTACTTTTGTTAAGTGTGTAAAGTCATATCCCAGTTATTGCTTTTAGAAGCACATGCACCTCAGGCATAACATGACATTTTTCAGACTTCCAAAAAACCATAAGGTATTATAAAAAGGTATGGGTAGAATCTCATTAGGCAAATGGATACGATGAGTGGGAAGAAAAACAAAAGGGCAAATATTTAGAAGGCAACATAATTCCTAAACAGAAAACAGACCATGATAAATCAAGAGGTTAACAGAGCAGACACATAAGAACCATGGAAAGTTTCAGCATAAAGTTTTCAAATATCCTTCCATTTTTGGATTATTTATGCTAATGCCAAGCTCCATGTACCCACAAGAATGCTAATTCATCAACCTTATTAACAAGCTAACTGTGCAAGGCCTTTTATTCTGCAGCTTGAAGGACACAGATGCCTAACATCAGGCATACAGCTCTCCTGAGTGACCCAGGCACACCCCCATATCACCTGCAGCTCCCACTCTTTAGTCGGTGGGCCATATTCTACATTTTGTCTACCCACAACACCATAGAGCCATCTCCCTTTGACCTCATAAAACTTTTGTTTCTATTTTGCTTTATTCTCACAACCAAGGCTTGTGAAAATATTTTCTTCGCATCTATATTTCTTTTCTACTCTTTTTTTAATTTTATTTTATTAATTACACTTTATGCACTTTGTATCCCCCCATAAGACCCTTTCTCCTCCCCTCCTAGTTCCACCCTCCCTCCCCTTTCTTCAAGCATGTCCCTCCCCAAGTCCACTGATAGGAGAGGTCCTCCTCTCCTTCCTTCTGATCTTAGTCTATCAGATCACATCAGGAGTGCCTGCATTGTCATCTTCTGTGGCCTGGTAAGGCTGCTTCCCCCCTCAGGGGGAAGTGATCAAAGAGCAGGCCAATCAGATTATGTCAGAGGCAGTCCCTCTTCCCATTAATATGTAACCCATTTGGACACTAAACTGCCATGGGAAGGATCATCCTGAGTGAGCTGTCCCAGAAGCAGAAAGACACACATGGTATATACCCACTCATATAGGCATATAACATAGGATAAACCTACTAAAATCTGTACATCTAAAGAAAGTAATCAAGAGAGAGGACCCTGACTAAAATGCTCAGTACCCATCCCGAAAGGCAAAGAGGGTGGACATCAGAAAAAGAAGAAAACAGGAAACAACCTAGGAACCTGCTACAGAGGGCCTCTGAAAGGCTCTGCCCTACAGACTATCAAAGCAGATGCTGAGCCTGATGGGCAACTGTTGGGCAGTGTGCATGGAATCTTATGTAAGAAGTGGGAAATAGTAAGAGCTGAAGAGGACAGGAACCCCACAAGGAGAGCAACAGAACCAGAAAATGTGAACACAGGGGTCTTCCCAGAGACTCATACTCCAACCAAGTACCAGGCATGCAGATAACCTAGAACCCCTGCACAGATGTAGCCCATGGCAGTTTTCTACTCTTTTAATAAAACTTAAAAAAAAATCTTTCATTCTTAGAAACTTAAATTTTGCTTTCGCCATTGCTGTTTACATTGCCCTTCAGTTGGTTGAGGAATGATATAATGATAACAATCAAAAGGTATTTCATGAGAAACATTTTAAATAAAATAGTTGAATAGAGTGTTTTTAACACAGAGACATGTATTTACATATATATTATAGTTTCCCACTTCTATTGGTCTCTGGAACATAATTTTCCTCTACTTTATGTGGTGCTACTGCTGCTTCTGTGTGTGTGTGTGTGTGTGTGTGTGTGTGTGTGTTTGAATGCTGTTGCTTTTGCTTTGTGTTTAAATAATACTCATGGCAAATACTGAAGACTGGAAATAGTTCAATGATGCCATGAAGGCAATAGTTAGCAGATGAATAGAAGGATATTTCTATACTGATATTATCCTTAATTTTTTCCTAGGAACTGCATTGTATCTGGAAGTGTGTGTGTATGATTCTGTCATCAAATTGTTTCACTTATTTCTTTTTGCTTTTTATTTTTCTTCATTAATTAAAGGTTTGAGATATGATGTACAAATGAATGCTAAGAATGAGTATTCCTGAATGTTCTAATTCCTAGACAAAATGTATTAAACTTTTCACCTACGTTATGTTATCTAGGGTTGTACAGTTCCTTTTTGTGATAAGAAGAATTTATTTATTTTATTAATTACACTTTATACACTTTGTATCCTCTCTGTGTAGATCTCTCCCTCCTCCCCTCCCAAACCCTTCCTCCCTATTCCCCACATGTGCCCATCCCCCAGTCTACTTAAAAGAGAGGTCCTCCTTCCCTTGCCTTTGATCCTAGTCTATCAGGTCTCATCAGGAGTGGCTGCATTGTCTTCCTCTGTGGCCTGGTAAGGCTGCTCCCCCCTCGGGGGGGGAGTGGTCAAAGAGCAGGCCAATCAGTTCATGTCAGAGACAATCCCTTTCCCCATTACAATGGAGGCCACTTGGACACTGAACTGCCATAGGCTACTTCCGTGCAGGGGTTCAAGGCCATCTCCATGAGTGGTCCTTGGGTGGAGTATCAGTCTCAGAAAAGACTCCTGTGCCCAGACTTTTTGGATCTGTTGCTCAACTTATGGAGCTCCTGTCCTCTCCAGGTTCTACTACCTCCAACTACTTTCATAAGATTCCTTGAGTTTGGCCCAAAATTTGGCCATGTGTCTCAGATTCTGCCTTGATACCCTGCAGAGAGGAGCCCTTCAGAGGCCCTCTGTGGTCCGTTCCTGTCCTGTTCCCTGTTTTCTCTGTCTTCTGATGTCCATCCTCTTTGCCTTTATGAATGAAGATTGAGCACCTTAGCCAGAGTCCTCTTTCTTGAACAGCTTCCTTAGGTGTACAGATTTTAGTATGTTTATCCTATATTATATGTCTAATATCAACTTATGCATGAATATATGCCCTGTATGTATTTCTGCTTCTGGAATACCTCACTCAGGATGATCTTTTCCAGTTCCCAATATTTACCTGAGAATTTCATGATTTTTTTGTTTTTTACTGGTGAGTAATATTCCCTTGTGTAGATGTATCACAATTTCTGTATCCATTCCTCAACTGAGGGGCATCTGGCATAATAACCAGCTTCTGGTTATTATGAATAAAGCTGCTATGAACATGGTTGAGCAAATGTTCTTGTATACTTGAGCATCTTTTGGATATATGCCTAGGAGTGGTATAGCTGGATCTTGAGGAAGTACTTTTCCTAATTGTCCTAATTGTCAGTACTTTTCCTAAGTGCCAGATTGATTTCCAAAATGGTTGTATAAGTTTACATTCCCACCAGCAGCAGAGGAGGGTTCCCCTTTTTCCACAACCTCTCCAGCATGTATTGTCACTTGAGTTTTTGATCTTAGCCATTCTGGTGGGTGTAAGGTGAAATCTCAGGGTCTTTTTGATTTGCATCTTGCATCTCCCTGATGACTAAGGACGTTGAACATTTCTTAAGGGTTTCTCTGGCATTCCATATTCCTCTACAGAGAATTCTCTGTTTAGCTTTGTACCACATTTTTAATTGGGTTACTTGATTTGTCAATTTTTAAATTCTTTAGTTCTTTATATATGCTGGATATTAGCCCTCTGTGAGAGAAAGGGTTGGTGAAGATTCTTTCCCAATCTGTAGGCAGTCGTTTTGTTTTGAGAACAGTGTCCTTTACTTTACAGAATCTTTTCAGTTTCATGAGGTCCCATTTCTTGATTGTTGCTCTTAGAGCCTGTGCTGTTGGTGTTCTGTTCAGGAAGTTGTCTCCTGTGTCAATGAGTTCAAGGCTCTTCCCCACTTTTTCTTCTAACTGATTTATTGTGTCTGGTTTTATGTTGAGATCTTTGATCCACTTGTACTTTGGTTTTATGCAAGGTAATCAGTATGGATCTATTTGCATTTTTCTACATGTAGACATCCAGTTAGACCAGCACCATTTGTTGAAGATGCTATATTTTTTTTCCATTATATGGTTTTGGCATCTTTGTCAAACACCAGGTGTCCATAAGTGTGTGGGTTTATTTCTGGGTCTTCTATCAGATTTCATTGACCCACCATTCTGTGTCTATGCCAGTACCATGCAGTTTTTCTTACTGTTGCTCTTTGGAGAGCTTGAGATCAGAGATGGAGATACCTCCAGAAGATCTTTTATTGTAGAGGATTATCTTAACGATTTTGGGTTTCTTATTATTCCATATGAATTTGGAATTTTTCTTTCAAGGTCTGTAAAGAATTATGTTAGTAATTTGATGTGAATTGCATTGTATCTGTAAATTGCTTTTGGTAAGATGGCCATTTTTACTATTTTTAAAATATTTTTTTATTTTTAAATAATTTTATACATTCACTTATATCCCAGCTGTAGCCCTCTCCCTCTTTCCCTCACCATCTTCCCCTCCCTCCCTCATCTCTTCCCAGCCCCCTTCTGAGTCCACTGAGAAGGGGTGTTCTCCTTTCCTTCTATCTGGCCCTAGCTTATCAGGTATCTTCAGGATGGTTGCAATGTCCTTATCTGTGGCCTAGCAAGACTGCTCCTCCCTCAGAGGGAGGGGAAGCTCAATGAGCCAAACATTGAGTTCATGTCAGAAACAATTCCTGTCTTCCTTATTAGGGAACCCATTTGGATACTGAGCTACCATGGCCTATGTCTGAGCAGGGGTTGTAGGTTATATCTGTGCATGGTCTTTGATTGGATAAACAGTCCCAGAGAAGACCCCTGTGCCCAGATATATTTGGACCTTGTGGGGATCTCTGTCTCCTCTAGGTTATACTAATTCCTCCTGCCTTCATATGATTCCCTACACTCTGCGGAAGGTTTGATTATGGGTCTCAGCATCTGCTTTGATACACTACTAGGTTGAGTCTTTCAGGTACCTTCTGTGGTAGGCTACTGCTCTGTTCCTTGTTTTCTCTACTTCCAATGTCCATCTCCAATGTCTTTCTAGATGAGGATAGATCATCTCACGCCTAGTCCTCTTTCTTGTTTATCTTCTTTAGTTGTACATATTTTAGTATGTTTATCCTATCTCATAGGTCTAGTACCCATTTATAAGTGAGTATATACCATATGTCTCTTTCTGCTCCTGGGATATCTCACTCAGGATGATTTTTTTCTAGATCCCACCATTTTGCCTGCAAAATTCATGATTTCCTTGTTTTTTAGTTGCTGAGTAGTATTCCATTGTGTAAAACTACCACAATTTCTATATCCATTCCTCCAGTGATGGACATCTGGGTTGTTTCCAGGTTCTGGCTATTACAAATAAAGCTGCTACAAACATGGCTGAGCAAATGTCCTTGTTTTGTACTTGCACATCTTTTGGATATATGTCTAGGAGTGATATTGCGGGATCTTGAGGTAGCACTATTCCTAATTGTCTGAGAAAGCACCAGATTGATTTCCATAGTGGTTATACCAGTTGACTTTCCCACCAGCAATGGAGGAGGGTTCCCCTTTCTCCACATCCTCTCCAGCCACTCAAGAGACAGTGCTTGTCTCTTGAGTTTTTGATCTTAGCCATTCTGATGGGTGTAAGGTGAAATCTCAGGGTCATTTTGATTTGCATCTCTCTGATGGCAAGGGATGTTGAACATCTCGTTATATGTTTCTCTGCCATTCTATATTCTTCTACAGAGAATTCTCTGTTTATCTCCATACCCCAATTTTTTAATTGGGTAATTGGGTTGCTTGAATTATTGCCTTTTAACTTTTTTAGTTTTTTATATATTCTAGATATCACCCCTCTGACAGATGTTTGGTTGGTGAAGATCCGTTCCCAATCTGTAGACTGTTTTTTTTTTTGGAACAGTGTCTTTTGCTTTGCAGAAGCTTTTGAGTTTCATGAGGTCCCATTAAACCAGAGAACTGGTAAACACCTTCAGCAAAATGGCTGGATAGAAAATTAACTCACAAAAATCAAAAGCCCTCCTGTATACCCATGACAAAAGGGCCGAGAAAGAAATCAGAAAAACAACACCCTTCACAATAGCCACTAATAACATAAAGTAACTTGGGGTGACTCTAAAAAGCAGGTGAAAGACCTGTTTGAAAAAAACTTAAAGTCTCTGAAGAAAGAAATTGAAGAAGACATCAAAAAATTGAAAGATCTCCCGTGCTCATGGATCTGGATCAGTAGGATTAACATAGTGAAAATGGCCATTCTGCCAAAAGCAATCTACAGATTCAATGCAATTCCATCAAAATACCAACACAATTCTTACAGATCTTGAAAGAAAAATTCTCAACTTCATATGGAGAAACAAAAAACCCAGAATTTTCAAAACTATCTTATGTAACAATAGATCCTCTTGAGGTATTTCCATCCCTATCTCAAGCTGTATTACAGAGCAATTGTAAAAAAAAAAAAAAAACTGCTTGGTACTGGCATAGAAACAGAATGGTGGATCAATAGAACTGAACAGAAGACCCAGAAAAAAACCCACACACCTATGAATACTTGATTTTTGACAAGGAAGCCCAAAACCATTGAATGGAATAAAGACAACATCTTCAACAAATGGTGCTGGTCCAACTGGATGTCTACATGCAGAAAAATGAAAATAGATCCATATTTATCACCGTGCACAAAACTAAAGTCCAAGTGGATCAAAGACCTTAATATAAAAACAGTTACTCTAAACCAGTTAGAAGAAAAAGTGGGGAACAGCCTAGAACTCATTGGCACAGGAGACAACTTCCTGAACAGAACCATCAGCACAGGCCCTGAGAGCAACAATCAATAAATGGGACCTCATGAAACTGAAAAACTTCTGCAAAATGATTTTTACTATTTTAACCCTGCCAAGCCATGAGCATGGGAGATCTTTCCATCTTCTGATATCTCCTTGTAATTCTTCCTTCAGAGACTTGAAGTTTTTTCATACAAGTCTTTGACACCAAGGTACTTTATGTCCTTTGTGGCTATTGTGAAGGGTGTTGTTTCCTTAATTTATTTCTCAGCCCTTTTGTCTTTTCTATACAGGATGGCTACTGATTTTTTTTTTTTTAGTTAATTTTGTGTCCAGCCTCTTTGCTGGAGGTGTTTAACAGTTGTAGATGTTCCCTGGTAGAATTTTTGTGGCCACTGAGGTATACTAACATATCATCTGCAAATAGTGATATTTTGACTTCTTCCTTTCCAATTTATATCCCCTTGATATCCTTTAATTGTCTTACTGTTCTAGCAAGGACTTCCAGAACTATGTTGAAGAGATATGGAGAGAGTGTGTAGCTTTGCTTTGTCCCTGATTTCAGTGGGATTGCTTTAAGTTTCTCTCCCTTTAGTTTGATGTTGGCTATAGGCTTGCTGTACATTGCCTTTACTGTATATAGGTGTGTCCCTTGTATCTCTGAAATCTCCAAGACTTGGATGTTGGATTTTGTCAAATGGTTTTTCAGCACCTAAGGAGGATATCATGTGTTTTTTTTTTTTTCTTTAAGTTTGCTTATATGGTAGATTAGATTGATGGATTTACATATATTGAACTACCTGGCATACCTGGGATGAAGCCTACTTGGTCATACTGGATAATATCTTTGATGGGTTCTTGTATTTGGTTTGCGAGTATTTTGTTGAGTATTTTTGTATCATTATTCAGAAGAGAGATTTGCCTGAAATTTTCTTTCTTTATTGGGTCTGTGAAGTTTAGGTTTCAAGGTGACTGAGGCTTCATAGAATGAGTTTGGTAGTGTTCCTTCTGTTTCTCTTTTGTGGAATAATTTGAAGAGAATTGTTGTTAGCAATTCTTTGAAGGTCTGGTAGAATTCTGTGCTGAATCCGTCTGGCCCAGGGCTTTTTTTGGATGGAAGACTTTTGATGACAGCTTTTATTTCCTTAGGGCATGTAGGACTATTTAATTGATTTACCTGGTCTTGATTCAGCTTTGGTAAGTGGAATTGATCAGGAAAATTGTCCATTTCATTTAGATTTTCAAATTTTGTGACATATAGACTTTTGAAGTAAGTCTTAATGATTGTTTGGATTTCCTCAGATTCTGTTGTTATGTCTCTCTTTTTATTTGTGATTTTTTAAATTTGGATAGTGCCTTTTAGTTAGATTGGGTAAGGGTTTGTCTATCTTGTTGATTTTCTCAAAGAATCAGCTCTTGGTTTCATTGATTCTTTGAATTGTTTTATTTGTTTCTAATTCCTTGATTTCAGCCCTGAGTTGGAATATTTCCAGCTCTCTACTCCTCTTTGGTGTGTCTGCTTCTTTTTTCTCTAGGGCTTTTAGGTGAGCCATTAAGTTGTTTGATTGCACTGTCTCGTATTTCTTCTTGAAGGCACTTAGTGCTATGAACTTTCCTCTTAGCACTGCTTTCATTGTGTCCCATAAGTTTGGTTATTCTGTGCCTTCATTTTCATTGAATTCTAGGAAGCCTTTAATTTCTTTCTTTATTTCTTCCCTGAACCAGCTGTCATTGACTAGTGAGTTGTTCAGTTTACTTGTGTGTAGGCTTTTTGCTATTTCTGTTGTTGTTGAGAACTAGTTTTAGGCCATGATGGTCTTATAGTATACAAGGGTTATTTTGATCTTCTTGTATCTGTCAAGGCTTAATTTGTGTCAGACTATATGGTCAAGTTTTGAGAATGGTCTTTAAGGTGATAAAAAGAATGTAAACTCTTTTGAGTTTGGGTAAAATGTTCTGTAGACATCTATTAGGTAAATTTGATTTAGGACCTCTGTAAGTGTAATTGTTTCCCTATTTAACTTCGGTCTAGATGCTCTGTCCCTTGGTGAGAATAGAATGTTGAAGTCTCCCACTATTAAGGTGTTGGGATCGATATGTGATTTTAACTTTAATAATGTTTCCTTTACTGATGTAGGTGCTCTTATATTTGGGGTATTCAGAACTGTGATATCTTCCTGTTGGAATTTTCCTTTGATGAATATGAAGTGTCCTTCACCATCTTTTTTGACTAGTTTTGGTTGAAAGTTTATTAAATATTAGAATGGCTTCTCCTGCTTGCTTCTTCTGTCTATGTGCTGGGAAAACCATCTTCTAGCCATTTACTCTCAGGTAATCTCTATCTTTGTGACTGGAGTGTCTTTCTTGTATGCAACAGATTGTTGGTCTTGTTTACACATTCATTCTGTTAGTATGTGTCTTTTTATTGGAGAATTGAATCAACATTGATGTTGGGAAAGATTACTGATCAGTGGCTGTTACATCCTTTGATTTTGATGTTGGCTGTGTTTGTGTCCTTGGCTTCTTTTAGTTTTGCTGTCATGAGGTTCTTTATTTCCTGTGGTTTCCTGAAAGTGGTTAGTTTTCTTTGGTTGTATTTTTCCTTCTAGTATCTTTTATAATGCTGGATTTGTGTGTAGGCGCTGTTGAATTTTGTTTCTGTCTTTGAATATCTTGTTTTCTCCATCTATGATGACTGAGAGTTTTGCTGGGTATAGTAGCCTGGGCTGACATCTGTATTCTCTTAGGGTCTGCATGATATCCTTCCAGGCCCTCCTGGCGTTCGTAGTCTGTGTTGAATAGTCAGGTGTGATCTGATGGGTTTGCCATTATATGTTACTTGGCCTTTTTCCCTTGCAGCTTTTAGTATTTTTTCTTTGTTCTGTATACTTGCTGTTTTGATTATTACGTGGCAGGAGGATTTTCTTTCCTGGTCTAATTCATTAGGTGTTCTGTAGTCCTCTTTTATGCTTATATGCCTCTCCTTTAAGTTGGGCCAATTTTCTTCAAAGATTTTGTTGAAGACATTTTCTGGTCCTTGGAGGAGGGAATCTTCTTTTTCCTCTATTCCTATTATTCTTAGGTTTTGTCTTTTCATGTTGTCATGTATTTCTTGGATGTTTTGTGTCAGGAATTTTTTAGATTATTTTTTTTGACAGACACATCAATTTCTTCCATTGTATCTTGCACACCTGAGATTCTTTCTTCTATCTCTTGTAGTCTCTTAAGTATGCTTTCCTCTTCTCCATGATTTCCTCCATTTGTGTTTTCTTTAAATTTCCACTTCTATCTTCAGATCTTGCACTGTTTTGCTGATTTCCTTCACCTCTCTGACTGTATTTTCCTTCAATTCCTTCAGCTGTTTTTTTGAACATTCCTCTGTTTCTTTTATTTCTTTCAGTGATTTAATCATTTCCTCTCTGAAGGCCACAAATGGTTTGGCTGCCTCTTCCTGTGTTTCTTTACTAATGGCCATAATCTGTTTGATTTTATCTTCCTCTAATTCTTTATGCATTTTATTTGCTTCCTCTATTAACCTCTTCATAAGCATAGATGTAAGGTCATCTTCTTGAATTTCACTTATGTTAGGGTACCCAGAGTTACTTGCCCATGGATTCCTAGATTCTGGGGATTCCATATTGCTTTGCCATTTTTGGTTGTGCTTTTACAATGGCCTCTACCCATCTGTCTGTCTCAGGTGTTGTCTGTTAATTTCTGGTGTCTGTTGGAGTCCTGGGCTGGGAGAATTCCCTTGGCAGGGTTCTGAAGATCTCCTCAGATTTTTGAGTATGCTCAACTGAATGGTGGCGCTTCTCAATAATTGTCACAGTTCACCTCAGGCATATGGACATGTGCGGTTTACTCTGGTGTTCAGGAAGGCTCTCCTCTCATCAAGAGAAGTCCTAGAGATGGCTCTCCTGCTGCTGGGTTTTCTGTTCTGAGTTTAGTGAGCTGCAGCTGCTGATGTTGAGTGGTATTTGCTGGTTGCAGGTTGCAACCCTCATGAAGAATCACGGAGTCCAGTGGTTTCATTAGTTTAGCTGGTGATAACTGGTCGCACCTTGGAGCAATATCTGAGGGCTGCTCCAATGGCTCTCAGGCTTTTGTAGGTCTGAGGTTGGAGCGGTGTGCCCCAGTACCCTAGCTGTAATCAGTGGCAGGTGAGCACAACACTCAAGGCCAGAGCTTAGGGCCTGTGGGAACCCAGAAACTTTTCTGGAGCTGGGTGTCCTGACGTTTGGAACTGATGTTTTCCCCAAGTCTCTGGTGTTTTGTGTTCTACAGGTCGGTCTGGGATGGTGAGTAGAGCAAGTAGGCACAGTGCGTGGCTCTATCTTGCTAGACACTGGGTGCCTGAGAGCTTGCAGGAATCCAGGGAGTTTTCTTGAGAACTTTTATTTTGTGGGGAGAGGGTGTCAGCTCAGTGGTCTGCGGTCAGACCTTCTCTGTGGGCTTCTACCTGACAGAGAAAGTCAGTCTCTGGTGCCCTGGGGCCCACAGTTCTGTCTGGGATGGTGAGTCAGTCATGCAGGCAGGACTTTGTGCTGTCAGCTAAGCACCCCACTTTGGGCTGGCACCTGGGTGCCTGCTGGACCTGGATTTTTTCCCAGGGATTGTCTGGGTGACCTAAGGTCAGTCCTGATTGCTTCCTGTACCATGGAGTTTTCTCTTGACTGGAAATCTCAGTCTCCGTTGTTGTGGGGCCCACTGTTCAGTCTGGGACAGTAATCAGAGTAAGTAGGTGGCATGTGGCACTGGGCTGGAGACTCAGCGCCAGGAGGATTTAGCTGGGTGATATGAGGCTGATTCAATCCAACACCGTGGGGTTTCCTCTTACCTGGGAAACACAATTGCTGCTGTTTTAGGGTCCAGAGTTCCATCTGCTGGTCACTGTGCAGATCCTGCTGTGCTGCTGGTTAGAAAAAGTATCCTCCAGGCATCACCATCTTGGATCCAGAAAAGAATCTTTTTAATAACAATTTCAGAATTGTCAGGGAAATCATAAATTTCAATTGCTTTGTTGATTTTATTTTTCTTTTATCTACATTGAAGACATACACTTTGCAGGGAGCAGCCATTTGTTTGAAAATCTTTGGATTGTTCTGGTAGAGAAATCTGTGAATACTTTCTGTGAGGAGGTATTGCAAGGGTACTGGTTTAGCTTAGTGAAAGCTTTTCATCCAGAATGCTGTCAGCACACAATCTCTGAGCAGCCCCTTTGACTTAAGAGTAATTAAAGAATTAAAGAGAAGGGTAAAATTTGGTCAAAATTTCTGTGGGTGTGTTGGTGTTTCCCTGCTTACACTAGGAGTCCAGTCTAGTTAGGGGGTGGCCTCTTCAGTCTCCATGGCTCCTGCTACTAAGAGTCTCAGCTAGATTCATTTCTACATCCTCCTAGGAGCCTAACCTGCCATAGGTCTCCAGCTTTTCTCAGAGATGCCCCACTGTCCTCCTGCTCCCATTCCCCAGTCTGATCTATGCCCTCATTTCTAGCCACACTCATTCTTCAACCCTGTTCTTCTCTTCAACCACTTCTTCTATCTATTCTATGTCTACTTCTGATTGGTATTTGAGTATCCTCACTTGGGTCCAGGGATAAATATAGAGCAAGGATTGAGGGAATGTCCAAACAATGCCTGGCCCAAACTGAGGCACACCCCACTGGAGAGAGCCAGCCTCTGACATTACCAATGATACTCTGCTATGCTTGCAGATGAGAGACTAGCATAGCTGTCCTCTGAGAGGCTCCACCCAGCAGCAGATCAAAACCGATGCTGAGACTCACAGCCAAACATTGAACGGAGTGCAGGGAGTCTTGTTGAAGAGTGGGGAAGAATAGAAGGAGCCAGATGGTAGAGGAGCTCCACAAGAAGACCAACAAAGCCAACTAACCTGGGCCCAGGAGGGATTACGGAGCACCAATCAAGGACCATGTATGGATCTGACCTAGGTCCCCTTTTACAATACATAGATGATGGCTAGCTTGGCAACTCATACTTAAACCAGGTGGGACCAAACCCAGTGAATCTCAGCAGAATTCTATTGCAAAGTAAATTGCATTGATCCATAAATAATTTCCTAGTAAAAGTGTAGACATTTCATGGATCACTGGAGCCTTTCTAAATGAGCTATTTTAATTCCCTTATGTTACCATATAGCAATCTTGCTATTTAAGTTGCATTTTGAAACATTTAGCATTTAGATGTACTTAAGAAAGTGAATACGTATTATGTTACATTAGGAAAAAAGATCTTAGAGTTTAAGATTCTAAATATTAAATCTTTGCTTTATAAATTTTACTCCTATCTATAACTTTGTCTAAATTAATCTTCAATAATTTTAGTTTGTTCTATTTGAAATTGATATATTCCTTGAGTGCTTATAATACATATTTTAAAACCATAAAAATATTTGGGAAAATCTATACTGATGCTTTATGCACAGATATGCAGAAAGTATAATTTTTCAAATAGATCAAATATAATTATAATGCCAGTGTTTTTGATAGCAAATATTTGTTAGTCCCTAACCTTGAAATGCTTAAGAAATAATATTACTTTATAACAGCCAGTCAATCTGGAGCTGAGTATTCAACAATTAAGAATGCCATAAGGGATTGGTCTTCAAATCTCACATGCAGTCAGATGTCCCAAGTAATCCTGTTACACTAGCTCTAACGGGGCAGCAACAGGAAGATTGCTACATTTATCTGGCTTCCAAAGTCATCAAGAAGTGCAATCCCAATATTCAAAGTGAGAACCTGTATCAAATATTAAGGAGAGTGATACAGAAGGGTACCCAAGAGCCTCTTTTATCCCATACCTGCACATAGACCCAAGCACCCAGACATATGTGTTTGCACTCTCATAGACACATGAATATATACACATACACATAAACAAACAAACACATAATGTTTTAAACATTTAAAAATGTTTAAAAATTCCAGGAAGTGTAGGGTTTACTATTCTATACAGGGGAGTGAAACAAATATATCATTTTATGTTATCTATATCATGAATACAAATCTATTGACTTCCTTTTGCTTATCTATCCAGTGACACAGGGAAGGAACATCATGAGAAAAATTCAATCTCCACCATAGGAAGCATGAAAAAGATCCATGTGAAGAATGAGTCTCACCTGTGATTCTGACTTTGGGGAAACAGAAGATTCTTCATGAGCTAAAGAACACCCAGGGTTATATGGTGGTACACATTCTTAAAAAGAACCATAAACAACCACATGGAAAATATCCTGAAGAAATATCAAGCATCAGTCCCCCTAAGGGGACCACATATTAAATACTTCAATTTCCTGTTGCCACAGCTAAGATGCAGACCACTTCTTCCTCTTTATGCTATGGACATTTTTATTACAATGTTTTATATAATACTACAAATGACAAGATGCCTCTTCTCTTCAGATTCTTTCCAGTGTTTAACTTGAGGAGACTCGGGTGATTGACACTGATGGGATTAGGCAAAGATGATTATTTCTTGACTTGCAAGAATAGCAATTAAAAACTACAAGAATTCTGAAAAAAATAATGAAAATCATAAGTTTTGGAACTTGATCTCCATTTAGTGGTAAATAAGAAAATTAACAGAGTCCTGCAGATAATTCAGAATGCATTTTCATGTGCCCAAGCTGATTATTTTCCCAGAGACAAGGCATATAAATAAATGTTCTGCATAAAAATTATTAGAAATTTAGAGGCATTAGACTGGGTTTTCGAGCTGAGTAGTGTATCAAAACAATGGGTATCATAAATCTATTTTTAACAGCAAATTCTGTCTTGAATGTGTCTTCATATTGAAGGCAGATACAGATTGACAGAATCAAGCATTCTTCTTCCTTTGGTTGTGAGCCTCTATCCCTCTATAAACATTTCTGCAAAATAAAAATTTATTTAAAATTTAAAATGATGGAAAGCTTAGTGATGAATATAATTTATATTGAGAAATGTGCTGAGATGTACTAACAGATTTCAGGCACCTTAATAAAATTTATGTGTATACCATCTCTAGCAACTATGAGGTAATTAGACATAGATTGAAAGTTTTAAAATTATAGCTAGTTAGAAATTAGGTAATGAGTACATAGAAGATTATTTTACAAAGGCAAATTGTTTTATTTTAAGAACTAAAAACAGAATTTTGAAACAGATTGGATTTAAAAGCCATGCTAACACAATTAGAACTTTAGTTAGCAATCACAAACACAAACCATAGTTTGTCTCAAAATATCAGCAAATGAATAGGAGTCATGGGGGACGAATTCAGAAGCCTGCATGTGGAGGACAGCAACTGTGGGATCAACTTTTAGGTTGACATCGCGGCGGTCGTAGAGCAAATGGAAACCTAGTGATAGAATATAATCAAGATTCTTGGAGCAAAGAAATTGTCAGAGTGCTCTGAAAGGAGAAACTGATGCAGGCAAGCGTCCATTCTCCAATGAAAGGACAAAGAACAAACAAACAAGCCCTGGATCAAGCAGAAGATGAGAATTCCCGTGTGTATAAAGACTGAAGGGGGCAAGGAAGGAGAAGCTCCATGCCTGCTGGCAGCTCCCACAGGTTCCTGGCTATTTCCTCTGAAATTTTTGACAATGCCTTTCTGTTGATGAAAGGTTGCTTCAAGAGGAAATTCTTCCTCTTTCTCAAAAGAGCTTGTGGGGAATGGCTAACCTACCTCCAGGTACAAAAATATTTTCTACCAGACAACCTCCATAACATTCCCCTGCAGGCATCAGAATAGGGGTGATGGCATATTTCTGCATCATAGAAGCCTAAGGAACACATGGAGAAGGGACACATTTAATTGCTTAATGTGAGGAGACAAGATTAGCTTTCTCGAGATATATTTTCCTTCAGTAAAAATTTCAGAACAACCACACATTGGATATTTAATATAAATGATTGTGAATATTTGGCATCTGTCACTAATACTGACTTAAATATTTAAATTTAAGGTAACTGTAAAAAAATACTTCTCTCAATCCCATTTCTGTCTCATTTAGTCAAAATGAACCAAGCTGCTAACATTAATTTGGCCTGTATTTAATACTTAGTATTGCCATTCTTTATAACTCTCATTTTCCCCTTTCATTCTGTAATTTTTGTATTTAAGTATAGTTGTGAATACTAGCACCAAGAGCAGTTACACTTATTCTAGCTGTGACTTCCACGTGAAATTTTTTTTAGGATTAAATACTTAGGTTTTTTTTGTTGTTGTTGTTGTTCCTCTATCATGTTATGAAGGATTCATACCTAAAAATGCTAATTATTTCTGGTAATGACATCTAATAATTATTAGAGATTAAAGGGCTAAATGTGGCTAGCTTTGTCTCTCAAAAAGCTTGTTTTCAAGTTACTACCACATGCAGAAGTCTAGGAAAAGATGCTGATGTTAGGTAATACCAAATGACCTGAATGTCAATGTCAAGAGTATGTATTCCCACTAAATAATATGAAAGGAGTGTTACTTCATACTTGTACTCCTTATAAAGTATCTAACTCAGCATCCTCTCATGTCACACTTCTTCATTCTTTTCTTCAATAAATGAATGACAAAAATCCTCCCTCCCAATAGCCCCTTCAGTGTTGCTCTTCTTAGCTCCCAAAATAGGCTGCAGATGGATCTCTGTTCAAGTTTGGCCAGCCTCTGACACTGCTTTCCAGCAGCAGAAAATGGACCAATAAGACACAAAGAGCGTGTTTTCTGAGCCTCCTCAACAGCAGCCATTTGCGACCAATTGATGATGTGTGTCTATAGGACAATGCAGGAAATAATTTCTGAATTGGGTCTTGGATTTCATGCTTGGAGTTTTGACATTGATTCTTGATCAAAATGCTAGTAAACAAAATGGAAATACCTACTGATGAAAGTAAATGATTCTTGCCTCCAATATCACATATGGACTTGGATTAAGATTACATTTTAGTATAAAGTTAAAAATTATGCCATCCTGGGCCTAGTGGCCAAGGGATATGTTGAAAATTGCAAGTGGAAGATTAGCCAAAACTAAAGGTATATAACAAACCTCATTACTTTGGGGAATCTATCTATCTATCTATCTATCTATCTATCTATCTATCTAATATTATGTTAATATATCTTAATATACTATATATTAATAAATATTTACATATCATATTATATTATATTATATTATTATATATTTACACATTATATTGTATATTAATATATATTTACATATTATAGTATGTATTAATATATATTTACATAATATATTTAAATATATTGTGTGTATATTATATGTTATATAATATGTATGATTTAAATTATATATATATTATATATATATATAATAACATTATGTATATGTAATAATATGTAATATTATATATTTATATATTGTATATAATATTATATATTGTATATATAATATATTATTATACTGTATATCTAATATAATATATTATAACATATTATGATATATTATATTACTATATTATTTATTATAATATACAATATATTGTAATATAATGTATTTAATATATATTAATTATATATATAATATTAATATATTATACAAATAATAGTCCAGATAGGCTCCAGAGGCTCAAAAAATTTATGAAAGCATATTGCTAAAAAAATCACACACTGCAGTAGAGGTCAAGAAAATTATAATTTAACTAATCTGGAAGGTCTTCCATGTTGGCTAACATTCTCCCATTTCTGAAGAAGGTATGTATGCCTTCTGGGGGAAATATTTATCACTAGCCTAACATGGAGGTGGACCCTGTCTGTTATAACAACCACTGCTGAAATAGTGGTTAGCAATATTATGAAGGTTGTCTTGTTTAATTTTTAATTTTTTATTAATAACACTTTATTCACTTTGTACCCCTGCTTTAGCTCCCTCCCTCCACCCCTTCCAATCCCTTCCCTCCTCCCATTTTTTCCACCCATGCACTCCCCAAGTCCACTGATAGGGGAGGTCTTCTTTATGAAGGCTACCTTTTTAAATAGATTTTTTTGCCTACTGCACAGGAAAGCATCTATGCCTGGTATAATAAAATTGATCAAAAGCCTGTGGCTGGGCTTTTACAAACCTTGGGGTTGAACATTCTATCATTATTTTTCACACTGCTTTCACTCTGCCTTCTAAATATTGTGTTTCTACCCATAGATTTGCGCTGTTCTCAATTTTGGACAGAAAAGCTTCTTTTGCGATGGAGGATTGTTAACACAGATTTATACCTGGTCAGATACTGAGAGTAGGTGAGTTCTGGTTCCTCATCCTATGTAGAACAGCTGTATCAATCCCTTCTCCAAGCTCCAGGAAAACGGTGGTGGAGGGCATGAAAAGGATGTGAATGCCTATGGTGGAGAAGAGGAGAGGAGTGCTGCAAACTTCTATCTTCCGGATATTACGTGGCTACTGCACTCATGGGTTCGCAGAAACTGTGACTATCTTCAGAATATCTATCTAGCCTCTCAACATTTCAGTACAGAAATGAGAGGACCACATGAGACTTCACCCTTAGATGAAGAGTTATGGGCAATTTATAGCTGCTGAAGAGGGGACAGTGACTTTTAAACAAGGATGCAATCACTGGTTAGTTGGCCATGATTTAGTAAATGACCCCACACTCATGTATATGCAAATAATCCTCATTAAATTCAGTGTGTGTGATGGAAAAGCATGAAAAGAGAAACATGAAAGTAGGAGTGGTGCATGTTGGGAAGTAAAAACATCAGAGCAAGTGTGAGAAAGATATTAAAGGAGAAAAAAGTGAACATGGTTGAAATACATTATATTCATGTATAGAATTGCATATAAATAAATAAGTAATAAGTTGCCTTTTCTCTCAAGTCAAAAGTATTTGAAATAAAAAAATATAACTTTAGAAAATTATATCTGTCTATGATTTTTAATTATGAAATGCAGTACAACTTCATATTAAATAAATGAGAATTTATACATAATTGTAAGAATTTATATTAGTATAATCTCCCTTTATTGAGTCCTCTTAGTATTTTTGAGATAAACTGTTATCAAGTCAGAGCATGGAAAAATACACATCAATCTTTATGCTTCTTGTATTATCCCTGTAGCTAAAATAGGCTCAAGAGCCATCTGAATTTTTAGAATAAAAAAGTATATATAGTTGAGAAGAACTTGCAGATAATATAATTTGATTTTTTTTTTTTTTTTTTACTTTCCAGATAATTTCTTTTCTAACAACCCCGGTTTTCAATCATGTAGCCCCAGTTGGAACTTTTCCATGTGCATGGAGGTTGCTATCATTTAAATAAGCACATTTAATTTACAGGCACCTAAACTGATTAAATTTTTTCTCATATTGAGATGAAGTATTCTTTGCCTACATTCAATTTAATTCAATCTTCTGAAGTTATTCAGGATAAGCCTAATCTCACCACTAAATGCTAGCTCATCGGATGTCAGAGGCAGCTATCAAAAATAGCTATCAAAGGCTCTTAAATTGTGTCTTTTCCAGCCCAAACTATCTTTTAAGGATGTATCACTATATCCGTATACAACTATTCTTCTTATTCTTCAAACTCCATTAAAAATTGGGTCTCAAAATAAAGGTCAGTGATAGATACACATTGACTAATAAGATTAGCATAAGATTTCATCAGGCTATTCCTTGGGTATTGTAAATGTAATATATTTTCCTACAGAAAACTATTTTTGTTTGTAATTACATATACTGTGTATTCCTATAGCATTATATTTACAAGTCATGTTTTTAAATGTCATTTAAGATGTTCACGTAATAGAACATAGTAGCATTAGATCTGTTTTTGACCTCAGCTGTGGGAAGATATGTTGGAGTCCATATCCTGCTACATATGACCCTCATGTCATTGGAAATAAGTCTTTGAATAGGCAACTACATGATGTCATATTGAAGTATGGTAGACCTTTACCTAATAAGAGTGGTATGCTTAGAGAAATACAAACACATGACCTCCCATTAGACACACACACACACACACGGGGGGCTGGGGGAGAGAGAATGAGAGAGAGATGCGCTTTGGTAATTGAGACAAAACTGAGACTGATGCTTCAAAGCTTCTAAGTTACATCCACCGTAACTGCAGGTTAACAATTGAAGCTAAAATTATAGTGCAGATAGTTTCAAAGAGACAAACATAGGTTGAATGAACAGACACTGCTTGTATGCTTTGATTTCAGAGTTGTAATTTCCAAAAGTTAGACACAAACTTTTATTGTCTTAAGGTATTTAGTTTGTGATATTCTTTTATGAAAGCCATAATATTCTCAGAGATATTTTGCTCTTGAAAGTGAGATGCCACTCTCAGAAAAATTCCTAATTATGTGGAGCAACTATGAGGCAGAATGTAAGACTGTAAAATTCTTGATGCACTAGAAGACGCTTGATTTCTTCAAGAGATTTTTTTTCATTGACATAAATGATGAAGGTTTTGTCACATAGAAATGGAGAACATATTTTAAGATTTTTCCTTAAAAAACTCTTGTTTCAAAATAGCAAAAAAAAAAACAAACAAAAAAACGTAGAATTTTACTCATATGTTGCATACTAAAACCTAAAACCTGCAGGTGATGAACTTAGATAAGTAAAACACGAATGCTACAACTCACAGTAAAATACGGAAGAATAGAAAATATTGATGTATTAATAAACATCAGTCAAATGTTTAAGAAAATAAGAACTAGAATTAAAGTCTTTTTCTTTTTTCTTTTCTTTTCCTTCCTTTTTCTTTTCTTTCCTTTCTTTTCTTTATTTTTAAAAATTATTTATTCACTTTACATCCCAGTCTTAAACCCTCCCTTCTCTCATCCAGGTCCCTTCCTCCCTCATCCCTCTATCCCCCTGTGCTATTCCTACTCCTCAGGAAAGGAGGCCACCTATCAGAAACCCAACCCGGCACATCAGGTCTCACTAGCTCTGAACGCATCCTTTTCTCCTGTGGCCAGGCAAGGCAGCCCCGCCAAGAGGAAGTGATCAAAAAGCAGACAATACAGTCTATGTCAAAGATAGTCCTAGCTTTCCTTAGGAGGAAAACCACAGGAAGCCTGACCTACAGATGTGCACAGGACCTAGGTCCAGTCCATGCATGATTCTTGGTTGGCGCTTCATTCAGTCACTGCGATCACCTCTGTGCCCTGGTTAGTTGGCTCTATTGGACTTCTTGCAGAGTTTTGTTTCCTCTGGATCGTTCTATGTTTTCCCCAACTCTTCCACAGGACTCCCTGCTCTCCACCCAGTGTTTGGCTGCGAGTTTCAGTATCTGTTTCCATCAGCTGCCAAGACCCATGTATACAACTCTTGGGTATATACTATACCAAAAATTCTCTACCATACAACAAGGATACTTGATCAGCTATGGTCATAGCAACTTTATTCATAATAGCAAGAACCTGGAAAAAACCTACATGCCCCTCAACTGAAGAATGGATAAAGAAACTGTGATGCATTTATATAATGGAATACTACTCAGCTATTAAAAACAAAGAAATCATGAAATTTGCAGGCAAATGGATGAAACTAGAAAAGATCATCCTGAGTGTTGTAACCCAGACATAGAAAGTCTCTTATAAGAGGATATTAGCCATATAGTACAAGATAAACAAACTACAATTCACAGACTCAAAAAGATAAATTACAAGAAGGACTCAAGAGAAGATGCTTAAATCTCACTCAAAAGAGAAAATAGAGTAGACAGCAAAATCAGTTGAAGAGAGGGAACAGGGTAGGAGGAGTGCAAAGAGAAATGAGGGAGGAGATCAGACTTAGAAAGAATGGAGCAAATGGACAGAGGGCTTGCAAATAAACCATGGGTTAAGGCATATCTGTGACAAGCTGGAGACCTACAATAAGGTAGGCTCCTGGGAAGATATGAGGGTGACTCTACCTGAGATCCCTAGTTGTGGGGGCATAGAGATTAAAGAGGCACCCTCTAACTAAACAGGACTCCTAGCAGAGAGAGAAGAACACCAACACACCCACAAAAACTTTTACCCCCAAATTATCCTGCCTACAAGATATGTAGGAATAAAGATACAGCAGAGATTGAGGGAATGTCCAACCAATGCCTTAAAGAACCTGAGACTCACCCCATGGGAGAAAGCAAACCCCTGACATTACTAAGAATACTCTGCTAGGCTTGTAGATGGGGGGCTAGCATTGCTGTCCTCGAAAGTGTTTTCTTTTAGGTGGGTTTCAATAGGAAAGCACCAGAGTGTCTCTCAGCTGAACTGACGGTGATTCAAGTTCTGTTCAAACACACCAAGTAGTACAAGTGCTAAATATCAACATCAAATAATCGAATAATTAGGACAGTTATCAAGTCATGCTATTTAATGTACAAGGCATTGGATTTGAGAAAAGTCTCTTTTTCATATAACATAAAGGTGGTTGCTACATTTTTCATTTTTTCTTTTTCTTTCTTTTTTTGGCATTTCAAGAAAAGAGGATTTTGTTGCTGTTGTTTGTTTTCTCTCTCTCTCTCTCTCTCTCTCTCTCTCTCTGTGTGTGTGTGTGTGTGTGTGTTGGTATAGTCCTGGCTGCTCTGGAACTAAATATGTAGAGAAAGCTGGACTCAAACTTACAGAGAGTAGCCTATCTCTGCCTCCTTAGTGCTGGGTTAAAGGCAAGCTCATTTTTCTATTACAAGAAAGTCATGTTGATGAATTCATTTACATTTCTTAATTCTTGCTTTGTTTAATTAAAAACGTATTTCAAGCAGTAGCTAGTTACAACTAAATAAATGTTAATTGTGAGAAGAAAACTGATAGTAAAACTAAAGCGTTTAAGCCTAATTGAAAATATTAACTTGGACCTTTGGTAGGTATAAGTGTGATAAATGTTTGGTGCTTCCACACCTGATGATGTAGTTTTACTTTGTGTTACTAAATAACAGAACAACAAAAATAAGCATGTATGTAAGAAAAAATATTTATAGCTTCAGAGTAAGGATATTTATTCTCCCTTAAAGGGGTGGATGAGATAATGTCAGATATCCCATTTCACTTACACTGGAATTTCAAATAAATATATACATCTTTCTATATTTCTGTATTTAAAAATATTAAGTTGGATGAGAATGAGTAGATGTTCCTATTATATTTAAAAGTAGAATAAAACTGCTAAAAATTGTGGATCAATTACTATTTGAACATGAATATATGATCAGGGCAATGAGTAGAGAGTATATATGTGTGTTTTCATGGCTAACAAACACATTCTTATGAAATATTAGGTATTTGGCAGGAAAGGACTTATGTACAGAATTCTTCAACTTAACTTACATGTTATGAGACATATGAAGTAATAATGGCGTCTTACTTTTTTATTTATATTGTAATGATTAAATATTAGTTATTTGTAGTTACATAAGAATCTCTGGAATGTATTACATAAAATCAACAAATCAATCAAAAATATGTTTTGTGCTTAAGTAAAATTGCATTAAACTAAATGAAGAGAAACTTAAATCAATCCCACTGAACTCAGGGACAAGGCAAAACTGCCCACTCTATCCCTATCTCTTCAACATAGTACTTGAGAGAGCAATTAGGGAAACAACACCCTTCACAAAAGCTACTAATAACATAAAGTACCTTGGGGTGACTCTAACCAAGCAGGTGAAAAACCTGTTTGAAAAAAAAAAAAAAGAAAGAAAAAAAAACTTCAAGTCTCTGAAGTCTCTGAAGAAAGAAATTGACGAAGATATCAGAAAATGGAAAGATTTCCCATGCTCATGGATTGGTAGGATTAACTTAGTGAAAATGATCATCTTGCCAAAAACAACCTACAGATTCAATGCAATTCCCATGAAAATACCAACACAGTTCTTTACAGGCCTTGAAAGAAAAATTCTCAACTTCATATGGAAAAAGAAAAATCCCAGAATTGTTAAAACAATCCTATACAGCAACAGATTCTCTGGAGGTATCTCCATCCCTGATCTCAAGCTGTACTACAGAGCAATAGTAATAAAAACTGCATGGTGTTGGCATAGAAACAGAATGGTGGATCAATGGAACCAAATAGAAGACCCAGAAATAAACCCACCTACGGATACTTGGCTTTTGACAAAGAAGCCAAAACCATACAATGGAAAAAAAAGAACATCTTCAACTCTTTAAGAAATGCTCAACACCCCTAATCATCAGGGAAATGCAAATCAAAACAATCCTGAGATTTCACCTTACACCCATCAGAATGGCTAAAATAAAAAACTCAAGAACACATGCTGGAGAGGATGTGGAAGTAGGGGAACCCTCTCCATTGCTGTTGGGAATGTAAATCTGTACAACCACTTTGGAAATCAATCTGGTGCTTTCTCAGACAATTAGGAATAGTGTTTCCTCAAGATACAGCTATAGCACTCCTAGGCATATTTCCAAAACATGCTCAAGTATACAACAAGGGTATTTAGTCATCTGTGTTTGTTAAACTGAAGAACAATATTTTAAAGTATTAGAGCACCTTACCTTTATTACTGGTCAAGATATTGAGAAGGATGTTTAAATATAATGCTTTTGTAACCACTTGTATATGGTTTCCTTAACTGAATATGAGGTTTCTGTTTGACTTAAATATATTTCCTAAATAAAATGATTCTGTCACTGCTTTGCAAAACATACCAAGTAGTCTTTCAGAGCAGCTTAATCGCATTCTCAGAATTTTGTTGTGTGAAAAACCTGGCCAAAACAAACAAAAGGATTTGAAGGTAAAATAAATATATGCAGAATCAGTGTTAATCATTTATTTAAAGTTTCAGTATAATTACCCAATGAAATAATTTAGAATGAATGAAGGTTTATTTTTATAGGGGGGCTTAAAATCAGGAATTTGATTTATTTAACAAGTAAGGAATATTGATGTTACTTTGTGCTTGATGAGTTGATATAATTGTATTCTGTGAGGATTCAGTAAAAGAATCTGAGCTGTCAAATTTTATATTATGAGGTTTCTAATAGTATTTTAATTAGTATACAGTTACTGTTCATAACACCGAGTTTCAGTGTTATGAAGAGATTGGCTTGCAACCACATGGTTAACTGAGAGATTATCTCCCACCTAACCTCTTATTCTCTTTTTTCCCATTAGGCTGTGATGTTTGTTTTAATGTGCTATATATACATTCATGATCCTATGTATTTTTGTTAAATCTATGATCACAAAATGAGAGAAAGGGAATATTTTTCATCCTAAGATTGGCATGATTTACATAGTATAATTATATCAATTTGCCTCTATTTTCTTGCAAATGACATAAAATCATTTTGAACATATGCCACATGTGTTTCAAACATTCATGTATGGAAAACACTGAGGTTGCTCCTATACTGAGCTTCTGTAAAGTTGATGTGCACATATCTCTGATAAGACCTGGCTATTTACATAAAAGAGTCCAAATGAACACAAGAGTCACTATTAATATGTACTTAATCTTTCTATACCTGTTGGGTCTGTAGTTGTATCTCCTGCTTCATTTCTGACATCAAAATGAATTTGTGGGATTTGCTTGTTAGTGTTTTTGTTGTTAGCCTTGGTATAAGTTTTTCAGTTTTATCAACAGACTACATAAGAAACAGACTTTCGCTTTGCTGAATTTTCATTGATCTTTGTGCTTGTCTTTACCAAATATTTCCTTTACTTCCATGGATAACTGCTCATCTTTGAGGTGATAAAACTATTTCTTTGAAACATTCTTTGAATTTATGCATTTATTGCATACAAATATCTCTTTCAATTTATGCATTTACAGTATATAAATATCTCTTTCAGGAATTATTTTATTTCATATATTTCACTAAATATAATATTTAGATTATATTAAGAAATCCTATTTGACAATTAGATGGCTTTTGATTATTTTGTTTGATTGTCAGGCCACAAAGGAGGACATTGCAGCCAGTCCTGATCAGACCTGATTAGCTAGGGTCAGATGGAAAGGGAGGAGGACCTCCCCTATCAGTGGACTTGGAGAGTGGAGATGAGAGAGGGAGTGTGGGATAGGGAGAGATTGAGGGAGGAGGTTACAGCTGGGATACAAAGTGAATTATCTCTAATTAATATAAAAAAATTCACCTCCCCCTTCAGTTTCTTAGTGTCTACAGATTATTGATTGTAGAAGCCCAAATTCTATGAATATAAGACCACATTATATAAAACAGCCTCTAGCATGTGTAGATAACATAAATATTTATGATTGAATCATGGATGGATTGTCATACTTAGTTCAATGTGAACACTAACTTGTATCATTTAGGGACTATTCGTGAAAAAGGCTTACACTCAGTATACATTTAGTATGCACACAGTTAAAAACCATTTATGATGTGAAGACTGGCCATACTTGTTCAGTGTGTCATGAAATAGAATGAGATACGCTCCTACCAATGTCAAAAATCCTTTTAGAAAATACTATCCTGCAAGAAAATGAAGCTTTGAAGTGCTCGAAAATAAAAATACAAAGACTTTTAGCTGGGGTAGAATGTGAAAACCTGTAAACCACTCTTTGGGACAATGGTTTGGATGGGAGTGAACTCTACATGGAGAACTTGGTAGAAGAGAAGAAAAATTTGGATCACAAACATTTCAGAAGGTTGGACTTTTACTGTACACTTAAAATATAAATGAAAACAACAACAAAAAGAAAACACTTGTTTAACCAAGGGGATACTCTTGTACGGAGAAGTTTTGGGAAAAGAACAAAGTTGGAACTTATTTCCTCTTTGTGTTTTCTGCTGGTATTTTTCTTGCAGACCACTAGACATTCTCCAATCAAATAACTATGTGATATCCATGTTACTGTTTCTATTTGATGTCAATAAATGGATAAAACAATTTAGAGGCTTAAGTTGATTTAACTTTTGTCTTTAATCTTTGCTGACACATGTAAATATAAGCCCTTATATGACTACAGTGTCACCCTGGGTTCCTAATGTATGAGTTCTGTTGAATGTTTTCATTTTATATATCAAGTTAACATCATGACCATCAGTTCCCTGAATTAATAACAAACGCCTGCTTAAACATTTTTAGGATACAATTTGAATCAATTCTAAACACTTTCACATTAAAACTTTCAAGTTACTTTAAAAAATTATCATAATTAAATATTTTATTAAACAGTAATCAATATATTTTTAGGAATTAAATTTCATGGAAGAATGTTTTATGTTCCACATAGAACAACATACTAATCCACACTTGAAAAATATCACGTTGAATGCTGGGTTATAGAAATTTCAATGGGAACTTGTTTAGTGACAGTTGATGCTGTGTAGAAGGCCTGTAATGTTTTGCTGCCTTTTATGTTTAATTAAAATTTTACCTACTGAGAAAAAAGTATTGTGTGTTCATAATAGTAATTATGGATTTGTATATTTCTCATGTAGTATGACTTCTAAATATTTTACAGTTCTAGCTCTTGGCTTATATCAATTAGCAGTGCTGTGTATTCTGCACATATTGGATTTGAATCATTCTATAAGATCTTGCTTTTCTGGTAGTTCCACTTTGCTGTGTTTTTACCTTTAAACACATTCCTGAATGTTTAAATACATAATTGTGTGTCTTATCCACAATGATATTTTATAAACATATAATAAAAACTAAGTAACATAAATAGGTTAAGTGATCACTGTTTGACTAGCAGCAACATATTTTATTTTTTATTATCTGGATATGTAAATATTGGCTTGATATTAATATATTTAAGTTAATAAAACTTAATTCAGAGGACTGTTGCCAATTAAGAATGAACAAAGTGAAATATGTACAAGTGATCAGAGCTATTCTTATGGATTTTATTCAATAAGCAAGATATTTATTTATTTGTTTGTTTGTTTGTTTATTGCAAGATATTTTTTGATGGCTAAAATTTATAGTTGTTTTTTTTTTTTTGATAGAATGAGTCCTGGCGATTCAATGAAGCATATCTTTGAGTATGTTACTGATGGTGTTACCAGGAACAATTTGTTGAATGGTTCTCTGAAGTAATAAATAGGACAATCTCTTGTAGATCTAAAGTGCAGTGGAATTCAGGGCTGTGGTAAACACAAGGCAAGACTAGCTGGGGAGACACATCATTGGAGGCATGTCTTTATGCCTATGTTTGCTCCATGCATTTATACATTTCCCTTTTTCTCATTCTCAGGAAATCACTGTCTTCCACTCCCATGATGTTCTGGCCAAGAATATAAGAAAAAATGCCTGTGGACTAAAATCTTTTTTGTTTTGTTTTTAAATTAATCACTTTACAGCCTGATTCCAGTCCAGTCCCTCCTCTCCTCTCATTCCCACACTTAAATAGCACCCCCACCCCTCCTTCTCAGAGAAGGGGAGGCCCCCAGGGGTACCAACCCACCTAGGCACCTCAAGTCCAGAAGGACTAAGTACATCTCCCACACAAAATCCTTTTAAACAATGAAATGAAACAGAATAGATACAAGTATCAAGGCAGAGGTATTTGTCAGTTTCTTTTAGAGACTGAATTGACAGTCAACTGAGTGTCTCACTCATGGCACTTAGCATTCCTCTCATGAAAATGGCAGCTCTGTGTGATATATTCTCAGCATATACTCTGGAAAAAGCCCATTACTTAATATGTCTTTGAAATTCAGTCAAGAAAACTATAAGGTAGAAAGAAAGAAGTGCCATGTTATTCTTTAAGGTGTGAGTAACTCATGCTTGTAACTCAGTCATATGATCAACTCTATCTAATTTATCTTTCTCGTTTTTAAAAGCTAACAAGTTATCACAGAAAAAATAGTTTTCTTTGATGAGAATAAAAACTGTATCTTAGTGTAGGAAGAGATAATGCATTGATGGTGATGGCAAAAGTGGAATAAAGAAAAATTAAAGACACTTAGAGTGTGTCTCTTTCAGGAGGCTCTCACATTCCTTTAGCTGGCTGTATGCAAATAAGCACAAAAGGAATAACACATGCTTAAAGGCAAACAACCCTACAGGGCTTAGTTGGGAATAAAAGTAGAAAGAGGATGGTGTTGCTGGACCCAAGACAAGATTGTCCAAAGCTGGCAGGAAAGATCAGAAAGCAGAGAGTGGAGAGGGAAAGAGCTGGGTGAAGTTGGCACCAGCAGGCAATCTCACATGCTGTATCTTTAGGTTGTGTTCAGTTAGCTGTTTGTGGATTTCAAAATAAGGAGAGCAGGCAGACTTCCCACCAGGACGGATATGCGAGATGCGAGAAACAGATTTCCAGGCGTCTATCCCACACTTTGCCTTAAAATGCAGTACACAAAATTACAAGAAAAGGGAAGGCTCTGCAATATATTGCAGGGTACAAAGAACCATGTGTCACAATTGTGCTTGCCAGGGTCTCAGAATTATGTCCTTTTGCAAAATTTTCCCGTGGTGACACAGATATTACTGTGAGAAGAACATTTACCAAATGATGCTTCATGTTTGTCAAAATGATGTTCTTTTTTGTCACATTTGTGGTTATCTGAAATGAGAATCGATTTTTTTTCAGTCCTGGTTAAAAGTACATTTTTATTTATTCCAAGAACCATAATGTTTCTTCACTTGCTTTTATATAAATGTATACAAAATAAATATATGGGCCCCAAAGCAAGAAAACTGAGAGCTTACAACCTAGTTTGGAGTAGGCAAGAAGCCCTGTGTTACAAACAAGACCATTTTACTTCCTCACTAAAAGCACCATTATTTGTTGCAATGCAGAATGAACTTTAAACTATGGACAAACGCAGAATGCTTTCCAACCTGTGTATATGTTCTGCCATATACACAGTTTTCTCCTCTTTATCTGAGTTACCTGAATAAAAGTAAAATAGAAAGTGATAACACATATCAAGTGTCAGCAATACACAAAAAAAGTTCTCCTAAGTTATATGTGTATTAGATAATTGAATTCTTCCATCATTATCCCTGATTCATTTAGTAAAATGAAGCAGAAGGTAAGTCATTTTTTGTACAGTGTTTCACCAGACTTCTGGGCTTTGAATGTTAAGCATTCTGTAGGCTACCACTGCTTCACTTTTCTTATGTAAGTTAACTGTGCTTATTCATATTCCCTAGTAATGACTCTGAGCATTGCAATGTAGCATATAGTGAACACTGTCTTTTTTTTTTTTTTTCAAGGTTGATCTTATTGATCACAGTAATCCTGGTGTCTAAGATAGTGTTGTAATACTTAAAATTTGTCAAGTATCAGGTCTCATCAGGACTGGCTGCAGACCTGATAGGCTGGGGTCAGATGGAAGGGGAGGAGGACCTTCCCTATCAGTGGGCTTAGAGGAAGGGATGGGGGAGATGACCAGGGAGGATAGGATTGGGAGGGAATGAGAGAGGGGGCTACAACTGGGTTAAAAAGTTAATAAACTGTAATTAATATAAAAATTAAAATTAAAAATAAAGTATATATATATATATATGAAAAAAAAGTCAAGTATTACTCATGAACACATGCTCTTGGTGATTACCTACTACACTTCACAAAATCTACCAGTCATTTAATTTCCAGCATGTCATAGTGTCCTTTTGTTTTTTATCTCTATCTCTTCATCACCAGGAATCAACCCTCTTATTTCTCACGTCCAAGTTGGGGATTCCTTCCTATATGAATGAAAGTTCCAGTATACTTCAAAGGTGAGGCATGCACTCCAGTTTCACTCCATAGAGATTATATATCTGGGAGTACTGAATTGGATCCTTTCTCACCACTCAGAGTGTATAATATTCTTGCAGGAGAAAGCAGAGAACCCCCAGAGCTCGGATTGCAGGAGCACACTAAAACATCCTTGTATTTGTTCAGCAACAACTTTAGCTGCTGATCCATCTCCCCAGGCTGGTCTTTGATCTTTCGGTTATTTATATAGAGTGCTTCTTGGCAAGGACAAGGTTGATGTTCACTATTGTCACTAGTGTTTTTGGTTGTCTCCATGTCACCATCCCAGCTTTTAGGAGGATACAAGACTTGCATTCTCTGATCTAAAAAGTAGGCAGGTATTGTTGCAGGAATATTTATAAAACATTAATTATTCTACAACAGAAACTCCAAACCACCGTGGTTGATGATAAGACAAGAAATTCGAGATGGTAAAAACAAATATTTAGACATGTTTTCTATTTAACCTTTTTCATAAAGTGGGAAGACATAAATTGTCTTTTTGTACATTACTTGTACATGCTAAGTATTCATATCCAAAACCACAACCCACCAAGTTGAAATGAATTAAGCATTTAATAATGTAGCAAGTAATGTACGTTTCTGGGAATTCAATTTTAGAAAACGCCATGTCTTCATAAAGGTTAGGGGGAAAAATAGCCAAGTTTGTTTTCCTGAGTCCCACAGTCAGATGGAGAGATTAATGGTTTTCTCTCTGTTTGTCGTGCTGTCTGTTGCTTAACACAGTCCCTAAACACAGTCCCTATTGCATTCTAGCCACCTCGCTTTCCTATTGTTTCCATTTATGTGTGTGATGTTTCTGGTCCCCAAAGCTTCTGAGAGTGTGACTACTACTTTGTGATCCTACTTAACTGGGTAACAAATGAAAAGAATCAAAGCAAACAACTTTAAAGAAATGAAGTCTTTTGAGTCATACCTGGAAAGTCTCAGGATGAAAGCACAAAGGATGCAGAGACAAAGATATAATTCCTTATATTTCTTTTTTAAATTAATTTCTTATTTTTATATAATTACAGTTTATTCACTTTTTATCACAGTTGTAGCCCCATCTCTCATTCCCTCCCAATCCCACCCTTCCTCCCTCATCTTCTCCCATGCCCCTCTCCAAGTCCACTGATAGGGGAGGCCTCTTCCCCTTCCATCTGAACCTAGCTTATCAGGTCTCATCAGGACTGGCTGCAATGTCTTCATCTGTGGCCTGGCAAGGCAGCTACCCCCTCAAGGGCAGGGTGGTCAAAGAGCTCATCACTGAGTACATGTCAGTGATAGTCTCTGTTCCCCTTACTAGGAAGCCCACTTGGATATTGAGCTGCCATGGGCTACATCTGAGCAGAGGTTCTAGGTTATTTCCATGAGTGGTCCTTGGTTGGAGTATCAGTCTCAGAAAAGACCTCTGGGTCCAGATATTTTGGTTCTGTTTCTCTCCTTGTGGAGCTGCTGTCCTCTCCAGGTCTTACTATCTCCCATTTCTTTCATAGAATTCCCTGAACTCTGCCCAAAGTTTGGTTATGAATCTCAGCATCTGCTTTGATACACTGCTGGGTAGACTTTCAGAGGTCCTCTGGGGTAGGCTCCTGTCCTGTTTCCTGTTTTCTTCCTCTTCCAATGTCCATCCTGTTTGTCTTTCTGAGTGAGGATTGATCATCTTATTGAGGGTCCTTCTTCTTGCTTAGCTTCTTTAGGTATACAGATTTTAGTATGTTTATCCTATATTATGCCAGAGCCAGCCAGGCAGAGTCGAATGGTTCTTGAGTTGGGAGTGAGGATTAATATTAATAAAATGAACACACAGCACACAGGAAACTTTTTAAAGGTCCAGACTCAACAGCTACGGCAAAAGGCAGGCTGCTGCAGCAAGCAGCAAGTCTCAAGTCTCTGCCTCCTCCTCTGCCTCCAGCCTTCTGACCCCTTTATTTTTGGAGTTACTTTTAGCCAGTAAAACATCTCAGAACAATAGGTTAATTTGCACAAGGAGCTTGAGGAAGAGGTGTGACCTTCACAAGCTATCCCACCTGCTGTCACAAACAAAAGGAGATGGACTTGCAAGTTCTCCTCTGCCATTAATAAAGGCCTCCTAAAAGCCATCTCTCCGAGATTTAAATATCAAAGCAGGCCACTGGAGTCACGGCTCCCAACAATATTATAGGTCTAGTATCCACTTATAAGTGAGTATATACTGTGTATGTCTTTCTCCTGATATTTCGGACTTCTCTGTTACTTCATGCTTCTGTTGTTGAGTACATTTTTGCTACAAATAACATTTAATCTTAGTTGTAGGTACAGTTCAAGTTTTAGATGAAGTTAGCTTGGAAAGTTGTTGGCACAGTGCAAGTTTTAGATGAAGTTAGCCTGGAAGAACAAATCTCATGCAAGTATTTTCTGATTTAAGACAGGTCTTTTTTTGGCTTAGACTGGTCATGGTTTGGTTTTTAATGAAGATCGGGACTGCTATTTGGAGTTTTCCAATTTAGGTTTTGGGTAAGTGCCAAGCAAGATTTCATCCATCAGTGAGGAAGAGTATGCTGCTTATAAACTGTCTATGCCTGTATTTAGTCAGAGATAATGAAGTTAGATATTGCTAATCCCCTACTTTGCAAAACTCACATCTCCTACTTGATGTAGTTGATATAGACTGTCTTGTTTTAATGCACCATTTGCTAAAATAGTAAAACTCTATCCAAGAGAGAAAAAAATGATGCAACCGTTTCAAACTTCCCCCAGTCTATAAGATTTCCTGGTAGCTTGGGTAATTGCTGAATTCTCCCTTATATTTTTGTTGTACTCATATAAACTAAGCAAGGGATCCCAGGTGACTACTAAGCAGTGGCAGCCATTGCTATAATAGTTGATGTATGGTGCTGAGCAGTAATGTCTCTGACCTCCATACCCAGGCAATATTGTGGCACACTTAGTGTCATGTTAGCTCATAGTAAGATGCACACCATGATGCGAAACATATGCAAGTTCATACACTGCAAACATATACATAAACGCAGGACTCACATATATGGTATCAAACACAATGTAGCAAACTATGTAAATGAGTAAATGAAATAAGACAAATGCTTATCATTGGGATCTTTACTCCCGATAAGAAGAAGAAAAGCAGGAGTTCCTAGTATCTGGTTTTGAAGTTCCTTTAACACAAAATATTCTTAATTATATTTTGGGATGGAATGGGCTCACTCCGTACAGATATGAAGCAAGCTTGCTGGTGCTATTCTGATTAACTACCTAGTTTAATCCAAAACTGACAAGTTTTATTGAAACTAGGCTAGAATTCCACAGCATGCTAATGTAAGATAAGTATATTCTTAAGCATTTTCCAGTTACTTTACAATGAGGAGAAATGTTTGAAAAAGAAAAAAGCACAGAGTACTACTTAAGTATTTTCAACAGTATAAAATACAGATTAGGAGAGTGCTTCTGAAGTGCTTTGTAATGGTAGAATTAGTTCAGGAAGAGTACTTTGCTATTAGCTGTGATGGTTTTTAACCTTAATAGTCTGTTATTCTAATAAAAGACCATGTAGGTCAACATTACAGATGCATTTAAAGAACAAATTTCACAAATATATAACTAATGCCAGGGGTTTTAAGGCCTGCTGCATATTTGAGTTTCCTTGGCCTGGACACACTAATGAGAGACTGCCATTCTCTCAGTCTGGGGTGTTGGGAGATACATTGGTCATACTCATAGCAGTGTCTTCTGTCAACACGCTTAAGGCATTCAGGCTCCATTACCTACAGACAGGTTACAGGAAATTCAGGATGAATAAAAAATGTTCTCATTCAGTACATATTACCTGTACCTTTTTCCACCCTATTAACACAGCATTCTGGCTGGGAATATAACTCACTTGGTAGAATGCTTGTCTGGGGTGCAACATTCACACAATGGGCAAAGTGATGCTCATATGTAATCCCAGCACTTGCCAGGCGGGGGCAAGAGGATCAGAAATTCAAGGTTGTTATGCTGTCAGTTAAAAGCTGGTCTGCGCTATGTGAGACCCTTTCTCCCAAAAAGAAAAATAAGTAAATATAAACAAACAAATAAAAAAGCCAATTCTTTCTGGAATACTTGAGACGTGGTTTGTTAGTCCCCCATCCACAAACGTGGTTTCACCATGCTTACATTCAGTTACTCGTCAGACACTGTAACTACACACAACAAAGGTAAAATTACAGTCATAAAAGATCAAGCTTTTAAAGTATTTTACTTTCTGGGATTGCAGAGCATTTTATGTCATCCATATTGCCTGAGATACAGAATGTGCCCTAGCCAGTATCCTCACTTTGTGCACAATGTCTGCCTGTTAGCTACTAGGTTACAACTCTGTCTACCAAATCCGTGATCCTGACATCATAATATTTAAGTCCAAGTATTCCTTAATTTACTTAATTATACTTCCCATGCAAAAAATTGGTTAAACTGGCAACTCAGACATGGCAAATAGGTCATTTACATGAAAAGGTAAAATATCTTAGCCTCAGTAAATAAAGTGATTAAATTGGTAAGATGAGATGGTTACAGGGAGCTCCAGACCCTTCCAGGTCTTTCTATCTCCCCCTTCTTTCATAAGATTCCCTGCACTCTGCCCAAAGTTTGGCTATGAGTCTCAGCATCTGCTTTAATACCCTTTTGGGTAGAGTCTTTCAGAGGCCCTCTGTGGTAGGCTCCTGACTTGTTCCTTATTTTCTCCTTCTTCCAATTTCTATCCCATTTGCCTTTCTGAATGAAGATTGAGCATCTCTCACAAGGAGAACAACAGAACCAAAAAATCTGGGCCTAGGGGTCTTTTCTAAGACTGATGTTCTAACCAAATACCATTCATAGAGATAACCTAGAACCCTTGTACAGAGGTAGCCCATGGCAGCTCAGGGTACAAGTGGGTTCCTTAATAATGGGAGCAGAGGCTGTCTCTGACATGAACTCAGTGCCTGGCTCTTTGATCACCTCCACCTGAGGGGGGAGCAACCTGATCAGGCCACAGAGGAAGACTATGAAAGACAGTCCTGAGGAGACCTGATAGGCTAGGGTCAGATGGAAGTGGAGGAGGTCCTCCACTATCAATGGACTGGGGAAGGAGCATGGGAGGAGATAAGGGAGGGAGGGCGAGATTGAGAGGGAATGAAGAAGGGGGTTACAGCTGGGATACAAAGTGAAGAAATTGTAAGGACTGAAAAAATTATATTAAAAAGGGAAAAAAAAAGATGGTTACATGGTATTTGTCATGATAAATAAAACCGATATAACTTTTAAATAGTATATTGAAAACTTCTGTTTTATTATTACTGTTGCTCTCCTACAGTGATTAAGTCTTTATAATATGTGTGTATCTATAATATGGAATAAATTATAGGAAGTCACATGATCCATCTTGATGTTTCAGGTAATAATCAATGACATCCTTATTATAATTACACAAAGGTGATTTTATAAGGGTATCTGATGGTGAACAATGTCTACCATCTGGTGATTTTGTCTCCATAATAACTTCACAGCATAGTGTCTTACTCACATGCTTCTTCTGATGCTGGCTTCAGCAAGCACCAAACGATTGAACACACAGTTGCATGTATACATAATACTTAAGAATTATAGCTATGCGGTGGATTTATGTGTTTCTATGTACTTTACTGTGATATTGGCTTACATCCCTAGTTATCTACTCAAAGTTATCAATAAAAGATGCTGGCACCCAGCACATGACTCATTTATCTAGTGCTCACCATAAGTTATCATGAAAATCACGTAGAATGTCAAGATTTATTAAGGTTAGCTGATTCCACGGTGTCTGCATATTTACTGACACATTTCTCATACAGCAGCTCAGTCATTAAGTGCTTCAAAATAACATATCCAGGGCCTAATTTTATCTGTGACTTAAGGTGTTCCCTGAAAATAAAGCAACTAACTTATATTTAGTTAGATGACCCACTGGAAAAGTAACCCTATATTTCCATGTTTGGATGGTATTGAATTCAAAAAGGGCATATCTATCAAGATACAGATTAACAAAGGCATGGATTAACAAAATGCTTCCCTTAAAAAAAAATGCCTAATAGTGGGGAGTATAAGATTTTGGGTAGAGTAGTAACAAATGTAATTCAAAGTGCTCTTCCTATTACCATGGAATTAGCACACACACACAAACACACACATACACCACACACACACAAACACACACATACACCACATACACCTGCACCTGCAAAATTTGGTCATCTAAATAGTTAAACATATGTAATGTGCAGGTTCTTTAAACCACAAAACATGTATTAGCTGTATTTGAATTAAATAAAATGCTTTTGTGAACCACTGAGCATAATATTCCATTACCTTAAAAAGGCCAACATATGTAAAAGTAATAAAGAGAAGAGTAAATAAAAAGCTTTATGGGTACGTACATACAAATATTTTATAAAAGGAAAGTTTTTCTTCTGATGTCCTTCCTCTTTGCTTTTCAGGATGGGGATTGAGTCCTCTCGATTACTTTCTTTAGATGTACAGATTTTAATAAGCTTATCCTACATTATATGTCTATATGAGTAAGTATATACCATGTGTGTCTTTCTGCTTCTAGGATAGCTCACTCAGGATGATCCTTTCCAATTCCCACCATTTACCTGCAAATTTCATGGTTTCCTTGTTTTTTTTTTTTTTTTATTGCTGAGTAATATTCCATTGTGTAGATGTACCACAATTTCTGCATCCATTCTTCAGTTGAGGGGCATCTGGGCTGTTTCCAGCTTCTGGCTATTACAAATAAAGCTGCTACAAACATGGTTGAGCAAATGTCCTTATTGTGTACATGAGCTTATTTTGGATATATGCCTAGGAGTGGTATGGCTGGATATTGAGGAAGTGCTATTCCTAGTTGTCTAAGAAAGTACCAGATTGATTTCCAAAGTGCTTGTACAAGTTTACATTCCCACCAGCAGTGGAGGAGGGTTCCCCTTTCTCCACAACCTCTCCAGCATGTATTGTCACTTGAGTTTTTGATCTTGGCCATTCTGATGGGTGTAAGGTGAAATCTCAGGGTTGTTTTGATTTGCATCAGAAGAAGAAGAAAATAGGAAACAAGTTAGGAACCTGGAACAGAGGGCCTCTGAAAGACTCGGCCCTGCAGACTATCAAAGCAGTTGCTGAGACTTATGGCCAACTCTTGGGCAGAGTGCATGGAATCTTATGAAAGAAGTGGGAAATAGGAAGATCTAGAGAGGACAGGAACTCCACAAGGAGAGCAACAGAACCAGAAAATTTGAGCACAGGGGTCTTTTCTGAGACTCATACTTCAATCAAGTATCATACATGGAGATAATCTAGAACCCCTGAACAGATATAGCCCATGGCAGTTTAGTGTCCAAGTGGGTTACATAGTAATGGGAAGAGGGACTGGCTCTGACATAATCATAATCTGATTGGCCTGTTCTTTGATCACTTCCCCCTGAGGGGGGAGCAGCCTTACCAGGCCACAGAAGATGACAATGCAACCACTCCTCATGAGATCTGACAGACTAAGATCTGAAGGAAGGAGAGAGGGACCTCCACTATCAGTGGACTTGGGGAGGGTCATGCATGAAGAAGGGGGAGGGAAGGTGGAATTAGCAGAGGAGGAGGGAGGGATTTATGGGAAGATACAAAGTGAATAAAGTGTAATTAATAAAAAAGAAAATAAAAAAGAAAAGTTTTATGTTTGTTAATAGTTTAAAATATGGAAGTGTATATACTCTTAGTAAAATTATGAAACTTATAAAAATAATGCAGACCTAAAGAAAATTTAATTGATAATTATAAAAATCCCAAACAAGTGCTAAAAGTGAACAAATAAGTTTAAAAAAAATCATTCCATGTTTATTTTAAAAGCAAACACGATAAAATGCTCATGAGAACAGAAACTTGATAGATAGTATACTTTATCAAAATAAATAAAAGGTTGAAAATAATTGTGAGACCAATTCCACCAATGTCAAAATTGCTATAGGTAGTAATGGACCAAATGCCACAAAAGCTGAATACATTAAAAGAAAACCCTAGACTTATATATTTATATGCAATATAATAGAATTCAAATATATTTACATATATATATCAGTATGTCTATATAAAGAAATCACAGACATACTAAGGGGAAATATTGTAGTAATAGCTGTAGCAAAAATATTCAATAACGTAAGTTACTAAAATAATTTTATTTAAATACTTTTTAAGCTAGGTATAAATGGATTTTTTATTTTATAAATTTTTAATTTTAATTTTTTATATTAATTACAGTTTATTCACCTTTTATTCCAGCTATAGGCCCCTCCCTCATTCCCTCCCTTATCTCCTCCAATGCCCCTCTCCAAGTCTACTGATAGAGGAGGTCCTCCTCTCCCTCCATCTGACCCTAGTCTATCAGGTCTCATCAGGACTGGTTGCATTATTTTCCTCTGTGGCCTAGTAAGGCTGCTCCCCTCATATATATACATATATACATATGTATATATATACATATATCTATGTATATACATGTATATACATATATTCATATATACATATATACATACATATATATGTATATACATATATGCATATATATGTATATGTACTCACTTTCATCTGGTTGTAGCCCCATCCCTTTTCACCTCACAGTCACCCTCCCTCCATCCTTCCTCACTTCTTCCTCAAAAAAAAAAGGAGCTCCCTCTCCCATCCATCCCAGCTCATCAAGTTGCATCAGGACTGAGATTGTCCTCTTCCCCTGTGTCCTGGCAAGGGAGTCCCACCAGTGGGAAGTGATCAAAAAGCAGGCAATGGAGTCCATGTCTGATGCAGTCCCCACTTCCCTTCCTAGAGAACTCACATAAGGCCTAAACTGCCATCTGCTACATCTTTGTGCCCTGGTTGGTTGGTCTTGTTGGTCTTCATGTGGAGCTCCTGTCACCCCTTTCTCTTTCCTCTCACTTTTCCACAAATCTCCCTCAGCATCGCCCAATGCTCTGCTGTGATTCTCAGCATGTTTTGAGGCACTGTTGGGGAGAGTCTCTCAGAGGACAATATTGCCAGACTCCTGTCTGCAAGCTTTGCAGAATATCACTCCTATTCCCCAGAGAAGGCAGTCTCTCATAGGGTAGGTCTTTGGTTGGGCCAGGCATTGGTTGGAATTCACACAATCTCTGCTTTATCTTTATTCTTTTGTATCTTTTAGGGAGGACAAATTTGGGGTTGAAGCTTTTGTGGGTAGATTAGAATTCCCCTCCCTCAACTAGGAGGCTAGTTAGCCTCTATGGCCCTGCTATAAGGGGTCAATTCTTGAATTCCCCTTATATCCTCTAAGAAGCCTACCCTGACTTAGGTCTCCTGGTTGTCCCAGAGATGCCACCACCCTCAGTTTCTCTTTTCTCTACAGTCCTTCTGTCCTCTTGCTCCCTCTCTTCCTAAGTCTGATCTCCACCCTCTTAACTCTCTGTATGCCCTCTCCTACCTCCTATCTCCTCTTCCAATTGAGATTCATCCTCATTTAGACCCTCTTGTTATTTATCTTTTTTGGGGGTCTGTGCTTCATAATATGCCTATCCTGTACTATATGGCTAAAATTCCCTTATAAGAGAGTGTATACCATGCTGGTCTTTCTGGTTCTGGGTACCTCACTCAGGATGATCTTTTCTAGTTCTATCTGTTTGCCTGCAAATTTCATGATTTCTTTGTTTTTAATAGCTTAGTAGAATTCATTGTGTATATGTACCAAATTTTCCTATCCATTTTTCACCGAGGGACATCTAGGTTGTTTCCACTTTCTGGCTAATAAGAATAAAGCTGCTTTGAACATAGTTAAGCAAAGTCTTTGTGGTATGATAAAGCAAATCAGTAAAAAACTTATTTGGAAGAAAAATTTCACAAAATTTACAGGTAATACATTCATTTCCCCCCCCCCCAATATTTTCATTTTTAGGAAAAAACACAAAAGCTTCCATATTTTCAAACTTCAGAACTAAATGTTTTCTAGAGTTGTGAGAACGTGAAACTGTATTGATAACTATGATATATATTTACCTCTAATGTTTACTATCGGTGTTTCTTCGCAGCTATGGGTACTCTTTTTTCTTAGTGTTGGAGTTCAAATTAACTTTTAAATCATCAGAAATGTTTTATTATTGTTTTAAGATTTTTAACTAAAACACACATATAATTAATGAATTTTATTCCTTTATCTAATACACTGGAAAGAAAATTTGAATATGAATTGAAAATGAATCTAAATATAATAGTTCTAAAATTCTGCTACCTCATTTCTTAAAGACATTCTGTGTTGTAAAGACACTGGGGAGGAACATCTCTTGGTCAAGCTGGAGGCTTGCTACAGGGTAGGCTCCTGGGAGGATATGGGTGTGCCTCTACCTGACACTCCTAACAGTGGGGATATGAAGACTTAAGTGACCACCTCCTAGCCAAGCAAAACTAGTGGAAGGATCCACTACAAAACATGTGAATCAAAAATTACCCTGCCCACAAGAAGTGCATGGATAACAAAGGAACAAAGATAGAAGAAGGGTCCAAACATAATTGGCCCAACCTGAGACCCACCCCACGACAGAGAGCCAGCCCCTGACACTAATAAGGATACTATGCTCTGCTTTCAGACAGGAGCCTAATTTGACTGTCATCTGGAAGGTTCCAGCCAATAGCTGGTAAAGACAGATGCTGAGACTTGCAGCCAAGCATGGGGCATAACTCCGGGGGTCTTGTGGAAGTGTTGAGAGAAAGATGGAAGGACATGGAGGGGACAGGAACCACATAAGAAGACCAACAGCGACAACTAACACTGTCACATGGGTACGTTCAGAGATTGAGACTTCAATCAAAGAGCATGCATGTTCTGGACACATGTAACTATGGGAAGCTTGGTCTTCCTATGGGACACATGAGGAGTGTGGGGGGGGCTGGTTCTAAAATGGACTTTTCTACCTGCTTTTGGATCACTTCCCCCTGAGGTCCTGCCTGGCCTGGCCACAGGAGATGAAGATAAGAGCAGTCCTGATGTAACTTGATGTGCTGAGGGAGAGAGGGACTCTCATTTCCTGGAGGAAAAGGAAGAGGGGAAGGGGAAAGGAGGGGAAGTATGGGGGCAACTAGGACGAGAGAAGGGAGGGAGCACCCTCTGGATGTAAAGAAGGGGGAGATACAAAGACTTGGGGGGAACAGGAGCTCCAAAAGGAGGACAGAACCAAGAAATGTAGGCCTAGGGGTCTTTTCTGACACAGATACTCCAAACAAGGACTATGCATGGAGATAACCTAGAACCCCTGCACAGATATAGCCCATGGCAGCTCAGTGTCCAAGAGGGTTCCCCAAAAATAGGAGCAGAGACTGTCTCTGACATGAACTCAGTGCCTGGGTCTTTGATCACCTCCATCTGAGTGGGGAGTATCTTTACCAGTCCACTGAGGAAGACATTGCAGCCAGTCTTGATGAGACTTGATAGACTAGGGTGAGATGGAAGAGGAGGAGGACCTCCCCTATCAATGGGCTGGGGGAGGGGAATAGGAAAAGAAGTGGGAGAGAGGGTGATATTGGGAGGGGATAGATGAGGGGCTACAGATGGGATACAATGTGAACAAACTGTAATTAATATAAAAAAATTTAAAAAAATCCTCAAAAAAAAGACATATGTGTCTTTCTGCTTCTGGGTTACCTCACTGAGGATGATCTTTTCTAGTTCCTACCATTTAATGATTTCCTTGTTTTTAATTGCTCAGTTGTATTCCATTGGGTAAACGTACCATACTTTCTGTATCCATTCCTTTGTTGAGGGACATCTGGGTTGTTTCCAAATTCTATTAAAAATAAAGCTGCTATGAATGATGTATACTCACTTATTAGTGGGTATTAGCCTTATAATATAGGACAAGCATACAAAAATCTATATTCCTAAAGAAGCCAAAAAACAAGGAGGACCACTCAGGAGAGTAAACAGAATAGATATTGGAGGTTGTAGAAGACAAAAAACAGGACAGGAGCCTTCCAAAGGGGACCTCTGAAAGACTTTACCCAGCAGGGTATCAACGGAGATACTGAGACTCATAGCCAAACTTTGGGAAGATTGCCCGAATCTTTATAGAAGAAGAGGGAGATAGAAAAGCCAGGAGGGGATAGAAACTCCACAAGGAGAAAAACAGAGCCAAAAAACCTAGGCCCAGGGAGTTCTGCAGAGACTCATACTCCAACCAAGGACCATGCCTGGAGAACTCCTAGAACCCTTGCTCAGAGGAAGCCCATTGGCTGCTCAGTCACCAAGTGGGTACCCTAGTAAGGGGAACAGGGGCTATCTCTATATGAACTCAGAGGTTTGCTCTTTGATCACCTCCCCCTGGAGAATAGCCCTACCAGGCCAAAGAGGAAGATGATGCCAGCCCTGATGAGACCTCAGAGGCTAGGGTCAGATAGAATGGGAGGAGGACCTCCCCTATAAGGAGACTAGGGAAGTGGCATAAGGGGAAAAGAGGGAGGGTGGATGGAACTGGAAAGAGACCAGGGAAGGGGCTACAGTGGAGATACAAAGTGAATACATTGTAATAAATAAATAAATAAATACATTTTTTAAAAGAAAAAAAAAAGACAAGCTCATGCCCTTAACAAATATTCTTTCCCTTTAAGTATTTTACTTCTATTTTTTAATTAAATTTTTTATTTTTTATATTAATTACAGTTTATTCGCTTTGTATCCCAGTTGTAGCCTCCTCCCTCCTACTCTCCCAATATACCCCTCCTCATCGCCTTCTATGCCCCTCTCCAGGTCCACTAATAGGGACCTTTCATCTGACCCTAGCTTATCTGGTCTCATCTGAACTGGCTGCATTGCCCTCCCCTGTGGCCTGGCAAGGGTGCTCCCCCATAGAGGTGAGGCAGTCAAAGAGCTAGCCACTGAGGTCAGAAACAGTCTTTGTTCCCCTTACTAGGGTATACACTTGGATCCTGAGCTGCCATGGGCTACATCTGAGCAGGGTTTCTAGGTTATATCCATGAATGATCCTTGGTTGGAGTATCAGTCTCCGAAAAGACCCCTGTGCCCAGCAAATTTTTTGGTTCCGTTGCTATGCTTGTGGAGCTCCTGTCCTCTCCAGGTCTATCTCCCCTTCTTTCCTAAGATTTCCTGCACACTGCCCAATGTTTGTTTGTGAATCTCATTAACTGTTTTTATACAATGCTGGGTAGAGTCTTTCAGAGGATTTCTGTGGTAGGCTCCTCTCCTGTGTCCTGTTTTCTCCTTCTTCCAATGTCCGTCCCACTTGCCATTCTGAGTAAGGATTGATCATATTATCAAGGGTCCTCCTTTTAGCTCACCTTCTTTAGGGGTACAGATTTTTGTAGGTTTATCCTATACTATAAGTATATTATCGTATATTATATGTCTATCCACTTATAAGTGAGTATATACCATGTGTGTCTTTCTGCTTCTGGGATACCTCGCTCAGAATGATCTTTTCCAGTTCCCACTATTTTCCTGCAAATTTCATGATTTCCTTGTGTTTAATTGCTGATTATTATTCCATTGTGTAAATGTACAAAAATTACTGTATCCATTCCTCTGTTGAGGGACATCTGGGTTGTTTTCAGGATCTGGCTATTATGAATAAAGCTGCTATGAACATGGTTGAGCAAATGTCCTTGAGTATATTTTGGATATATGCCCTGGAGTGGTATAGCTGGATCTTGAGGAAGCACTATTCCTAATTTTCTGAGAAAGCACCAAACTGATTTCCAAAGTGATTATACAAGTTTGCATTCCCACCAGCAATGGAGCAGGATTCCCCTTTCTCCACATCTTCTCCAGCATGTATTGTCACTTGAGTTTTTTATCTTAGCCATTCTGATGGGTGTAAGGTGAAATCTTAGGGTTGTTTTGATTTGCATCTCTCTGATGACTAAGGATGTTGAACATTTCTGTATGTGTTTCTCTGCCATTCTATATTCCTCTATTCCTCTGTTGAGCTCTGTACCTCATTTTTTAATTGGATTACTTGATTTGTTGCTTTTCAACTTCTTTAGTTCTTTATATGTTCTGGATATTAGCCCTCTGTCAGATATAGAGTTGGTGAAGATCCTTTCCCAGTCTGTAGGCTGTCGTTTAAAACTGAAGAGCTTCTGTAAAGCAAAGGACACTATCGTATTTCTATATTTAGGGGAAGGAATTATTTTCATTGATTTTGTGTGAAATTGTCCCCCCCCCCCAATAATTTTTTGTCTCTAACAAACTTAACTGGCTCAAAGAAGATTTGCAAATCAATCAATGCCAGCACAATAGCCATGAGACAAGAGTCTCTTTCTTTTGAGTTGTCCAACACAGTGGGGTCAAGAGTATGTTGCTTACACAGTAAATGAGCTTATTAGTAACCAGAAGCTTAGAGGCAGAGCTAACCATGGCAGAAAGCTTTGAAAAACCAATTCTCCAAATACATGGTTTGTGCCATATTGATATGTTTAAATGACAAGCATTTTAGACTTTCTACCTATGTGAAGTAACATGTTCTCACTATGAGAATATACTAGCATGATTCTGACATTATTCAAACTGATATGGATTCATAATGGCAAATATTTCTCTGATTTTGAAAAATTCAAGGTAGGTGCATGAGTCTTTTGTTTATAGGCAAAACTGACATGTCCTGTATTGGCTAAGATAAAAAGCACAGACCCAAAAGCAACTTGGTGTAAGAAAGAGTTTATCTTGCTTACTTTTCCACATGATTTTTGAAGGAAATAAGTACAAGGGCTCAAGTCAGGAAATTTGATGTAGGAACTAACCTGGAAGCATGGAGGAGCACTCCTTACTAGGTTGTCTATCTTGATTCAAACATACAAAACACTAGCCTGCACATTTCATCTTTTGCCATCTTTACTGGATAAATACAGAAAAAAAAAGGAGTTATATGGGCAAAATAACAACATGAAATCCAGTTTTTAAGAGCTCTTTATTCAGTATTCTGCATTTTAGCAATAAACTGTTAGAATCAAAATCTTCACAAAACATTTATATAGCCTTTCATTTTTCTACTAAACTACGAATTTATGAAAATAAAATTACAAATATAAATTATTGTATCATATGTGTCACATAAACATTCATAATATATTTTTTCTCTCTTAATGCATGTATGCTGTTAAGATGAAATGGTTTAGGAAGGTTTGTTCTGTTTCTATTTAGTGTTCTTGTTCTCTAAATTTTCACAATTGCTTTTTAAAAATATTTTACATCATCAATCACAAAGATTTTGTGTTTGTAGCTGACCATCCACAGTTTGTCTTTCACAGAAACAAAAACACTGCTATCTGGACATCTCCCCTTGGAATTTCTTCCAGTGAGACTATTTTCTGTAGTACCTAAGACATTCATTTTTTTTTAAATTGAACTTCTAGACACTATAACTGAGAACACTATTTGGAAAATGAACCAATGAACTACTGCAATTTAGAAGGTGCTAGAAGTATGTGACAATGGCCTTAGAAGAGGTACAAAGTTCCCAAATTAATCTCAATGGACTAATTATGGTCACTTAAGCGTCAGTGTTGTTAACTTTTTCATTGCAAGTAAAAGTGCTAACTCCGATGCTTTTCTAGGCCAGTTGAACACCCGCCGTAGCAGGAGGTGGCACTCATCTGAAATAATGTGCCAGGGACAGAACCCTTGCCAGCTGGATGTGCAGAAACTTGAATATCATTTTGATTAATTGGTTAATTGAAGTGCTACTATGACTGTCCTTAAAATTGGAATGAAACTAATGGTTGTGGTGTTGTCAGCTAAAAAGTAGCTGGCCTCCAACAGTGAAGTTTATAAGAGTGTGTATTTTTTTTTTCTATAAAATATCGTTCACCAGCAGGGAAGACAGTTTACCTTAATAAGGTAATAAATATTTTTGAAGAAACATCCTTGTGTCTTATAATAATACCTGGTATTAAACCCCCAAAAGGCCAAATGAAGTAGTCAACAAATGATAAAGCCTTGTACTCCTTCCAAGGATGTTTACAAATTTTACAATTAAAAAAGTATTTATCACTATCCTCTCTATTGGGTGATGCTTGGGTCTGAAATAAATGAAACAAATGACACCATAATTACAAAGAAACTAGCGGAAAAGTGCACAATTTTACTGTTTTGTTGAATATTTTCTTCTCTGGGCAAATATAGTAAGAATTACAACCCAGAGCTTAAAAATATTGGTAATATGCTATAATTATAAGATAGACTAAAAGTTTGCAAAATTAATGTACTTACATGCAGTCATTTTCTTTAGATTGAGAACATAAATAAGATCAAACTATAAGAAAAGTTTTAACTCTGTTACCATATAAATATGTGTCCAATTAAACCATAGCAATCATATTGGGACATTTTGTCTTATATAAGATTTGTCCTTTTATTTTGTATAAAACAATATTATTGCTACTTTGAAATAATAATTAATCAAGTTTTTGCTATCATATTTTGTTCAAGAGAACACTTGATCATTGTTTTAGTAAGTAAAGCTAATTGAATAAAATAAATTTTGGAACCACAAAAAATTTTTTAAATTTTATTGGATATATTCATTTTTCTTTTATGTGAGTGTTTTTGCTTACATGCATGTATGTGCACCACATGCATGAATGGTGCCAGCAGAGATCTTGAGAGCGGATAGATCTCTTGGAACTGGAGTTAGAGGTGTTTGCAACCATCATGTTGGTACTGGGAGCTGCACCTGGGTCCTCTTCAGGGTTAGAAAGTGCTCTTAATGACTGAACCATCTCTCTAGTTTCCCCCATCCAACTTTTTTTTTGGAATTACTGTTTTTTAATACTTAGCTTACGAAATAGATTAGAAAATTCTGAACTAACAGACTGCCTTTTCAATCATTCCTCACTCCTGAATAAAACTGAGAAAAATATGTAAGTTTAACTTGTAGGACTACTAAAATCTATCATTCTGATATCCAAATAGTAACACTTCAGGATAGCTTTAAGTTGTATAGAAATAAATAGTCATTTTGACTCCATATTTTATTATCATCATCATTACTATTATTTATAATTTATTCACTTTGTATAGCGGTTTTAGCCCCCTCCCTCCTCTCCTCTCAGTCCCACTCTCCCTCCCTCTTCCTCCCCTATCCCTTTCCCTAGTCCACTGATAGGGGAAGTCCTCCTCCCCTGCTGTCTAATCCTAGCCTCTTAGGTCCCATCGGGACTGCCTGAATCCTCTTCCTCTGTGGGCTGGCAACATCTCCCCACCAGGGAGAAATAATCAAGGAGCAGGGAACTGAGTTCATGTGAGAGACTGTTTCTTGTCCTCTTCCTAGGGAATCCACATGGAGACTGAGCTGTCTGTGGGCTACGTATGGGCAGTGGTCCTCCCTATGTATGATCTTTGGTTGATGCATCAGTCTCCGCAGTCCCTCTTGGGCCAAGTTTTATTTTACTTTGTTGGTCTCCTTGTGGGGTTCTTGTACCTTTAGAGCTATTTCCTCAAGTTTCAGGTTAGGTGTGTCAGGAGAGACATGAGAATTGACTGTGGTCAGAGCTTTAGTCTAATTGGATACATACTCTTAGGAAATGCATCTATTATTGCTCATATATGAATGAACCTAAAAACAAAATTCTTGTTAAAACATAAACTGTAAAAATTGTTTAGAAATATGCTCACACAAAGCATAACTGTAGCATTAAACAACAGAAGTGTCATGATGCCATTCAAGATGGGGAGAGACAGTGTTATACAGACAGATGCTCAGAGGGTCACTAGTGGCCTGAGGAACACATTGTTCTTTCAAATAGCTTTGCTATTACAGTTCATCTTTTTTTTTTTTTTTTTTGATCCATTGATTGTACTGAAGATTTTCTACCAGAAAAGAGGTGTTAATAAAATAACCTGCTGGAAAAGCTAAGTAGCTCAACCTGTATTCTTAAGTCAGGGGTGCTACACCTGAAACATCCAAGGTTTCAAAGCAGAAAACCACTTACAGTTTCTCATGTAAATTTCCAAACGTGAGTTACATGCTTATAATTTTTGTCTTAAATCATTGTTGTCAGCAGCCTTTTCATGTGATCTTTGACCCACTGACTGCTCTAAAGAAATGTCTAAATATCTATTTGAATCCTTTATCAGGATGATTTTAAGTGGGTGGAAGATGGGGGGGTTGAGATAATCTCCGGTCTGGCCCAGAACTCATTATGTAGACGAGGCTGCCTTCTCCATGCCCATAGTTTCATTTTGCTCATGTGCAATTCCCTGATTAATTTAGGTGTCTGTCTCCTATATGTCACTCTGATCCTTTTTATTTCACTTTATTTTATATGTATGCTGGTTTTTCCTGCATATATGTATGGGCACCACTTGTGTGCCTGGAGGACACAGAGACCAGAAGAGGGCATTGGAACTCCTGGAACTGGAGTTGCTGTCAGCTTTGAGTCACCACATGCATTCTGGAATCAAACCTGAGTCCTCCAGAAGAGCAGCCAGTGCTACTACTTGCTAAACTCTTTCCTGCAAGCCTCACCGATTTTCTTTTTTTAAGGCCAGTATTTTCAGGTTTTTGTCAGGACTTTCAGAGAGCTGTGTTTCTTTTTATTTTAATTTATTTAGCTATTCTTTAATATATATTCCAAAGCAGTTTTACCCCTTTCTCTTTTCTAGTCCCACCCCCTCACCTTCCTTCTTCCCCTAATTTTCTTCTTTTCCATTTTTTTTTTTTTTCATAAAAGGGGTGACCTCACTTGGATAGCAATCAAACATGGATATGCCATCAAATAGGTACAACTAGGCATCTCTCTTCATATTAAGGTTGGACAAGGTAACCCCATAAGGGGAAAAGGGTCCCAAAAGCAGGTAATAGAGTGTGAGACAGCCTCTGTTCCCACTGTTAGAAGTCTCACAAGAAGTCCAAGCTACACAACTTAACATATACGCAGAAGGATGAGGTCAGGTCAGACCCATGCAGGCTCCCTGATTCTCAGCTCAGTCTCCGTGAGTGCCTATGAGCCCACGTTAGTTAATTCTGTGAGTTTTCTTGTGGTGTCCTGAAACCTTCTGGCTCCTAGTTCTTTTCCCTTTTCCCCAGATTTCCTGGAGCTATGCCTAATGGTTGACTGTGGGTCTCTGCATCTGTTTCTATCAGTTGCTGGATGAAGCCTCTTTGATATCGATTGTGCTAGGCACCTATCTCTAAGCACAGCAGAATATCATTAGGAATCATTTCATTGATTTTTTTTTTTTTTTTTGGCGGGGGGGAAGGACAATAGCATTTGTTTCTATCCTAGATGTCTAGTTCTGATTCTTGGCCCTGTAGGCAGTATAGACTGAAGGTTTTGTGGCTGGAATGGTCTCCTAATCCTTCCACTGGAAGTCTTGCCTGCTTCTACGAGATGGTCAGTTTAAGTTTTGTATCTCTCATTACTAGGACTACTGGGAATTTTCATTTCCCTGTTTTTCCACGTTGCCACAGAAATGCCCCACAGATTCAAAGTGTCTTTCTCAGAGCTCTCTTCCTCCATCTTCCCGCTGCCTGATTTCTCCCGTTCCCATTCCCACCTGTCTCTATTCCATCTGCATTATCCATTCTCTTTCCCCTTCCCAAGGAGAATCATATGCTTCTCCACCTCCTACCCACACTCAGCCTCTTCTTTTCTACTTAGATTCTCTGGGTCTGTAGATCGTGTCATAATTATACTTTACAGCTAATACCCACTTTTTTTTCCATAATTTTATTTTTCTCATTAGTTACATTTTGTTAATTCTGTATCCCAGCTGTATCCCTCATTCCCTCCCCAATCCCACCCTCCCTCCCTCATCTCCTCCCTGCCCCTTTCCAAGTCCACTAATAGGGGAGGACCTCCTCCCCTTTCATATGACTCGCTTTTGTCAGGTATTTTCCGGACTGGCTGCAAAGTCCTCCTCTGTGGCCTAACAGTACTGCTCCTCCCTTGGGAGGTGGAGAGGTCAAAGAGCCAGTCATTGAGTTCCTGTTAGAAACAGTCCTTGTTCCCCTTACTATGGGAAACCAATTGATTACTGAGCTATCATGGGTCACATCCGAGCAGAGGTTCTAGGTTTTATCCTCTCATAGACTTTGGTTGAGTGTCCATCTCAGAAAAGACCCTGTGCCCAGATACGTTTGGTCCTTGTGGAGCTCCTATCCTTTCCACATCAAACTCCCCTTCTTTCATATGATTCCCTGCACTCTGCCGAAGGTTTGGTTGTGAGTCTTAGTATCTATTTTGGAGCACTGCTAGGTAGAGTCTTTCAGATGCTTTCTGCGGTAGACTCCTGTCATACGTTCAATGCATATCCCATTTGTCTTTCTAAATGAGGATAGATCATCATACCCCGTGTCCGCTTTCTTGATTATCTTCTTTAGGTGTATAGATTTCATTATGTTTATTCTATCTTTTAGGTCTATATAAGTGAGTACATTCCATGTTTGTCTTTCTCCTTCTGGGATACTTCACTCAGAATGATCTTTTCTAGATCCCACCGTTTGCCTGCAAATTACATGATTTCCTCCTTTTTGATTGCTGAGTAGTATTCCATTGTGTAAAAATACCACAATTTCTGTATCCATTCCTCCGTTGATGGACATCTGGGTTGTTTCCAGGTTCTGGCTATTACAAATAAAGCTGCTACAAACATGGTTGAGCAAATGTCCTTATTGTGTACTTGAGCAAATTTTGGGTATATGCCTAGCAGTGGTATAGCTGGGTCTTGAGGAAGCGCTATTCCTAATTGTCTGAGAAAGCGCCAGATTGACTTCCAAAGTGGTTGTACCAGTTTACATTCCCACAAGCAATGGAGGAGGGTTCCCCTTTCTCCACAACCTCTCCAACATGTGTTGTCATTTGTGTTTTTCATCTTGGCCATTCTGATGAGTGTAAGGTGAAATCTTAGGGTCGTTTTGGCTAATACCCACTTATAAATGAGTATATACACACCTGTAATCCCAGCAGTTAAAGAGGCAGAGGCAGGCACATTGCTGGGAGTTTGAGGCCAGCTGTGAGTCCAGGACAGCCATGGTTACAGGCTACACAGAGAAACCCTGTCTCAAAAAAAAAAAAAGAAAGAAAGAAAGAAAGAAAGAAAGAAAAAGAAAAGAAAAGAAAAGAAAAGAAAAAAGATAAAGAAAAGAAAAATGAGTACATACCATGTTTGCCTTTCTGGGTCTGGGTTACCTCACTCAGGATGTTTTTTTTTTTTTTTTTTTTTTTTTTTTTTTTTTTTTCTAGTCCCACCTATTTGCCTGCCAATTTCATGGTATTTTTTAACAGCTAAGTAATAATTAATTCTGTAAATGTACCACATATATTTTTAGCATCTATTCTTCAGTAAGGAATATCTAGGTTGTTTCCAGTTTCTGGCTATTAAGAGTAAGGCTGCTTTGAGCAGAGCTGAACAAGTGTTCTTGTTGTATGGTTAAGCATCTTTTGGGTATGTGCTTAGGAGTGGTATAGCTGGGTCTTGAGGTAGATTGATTCTCAATTTTCTAAGAAACCACCATATTGATTACCAAAGTGGAATGCAAAGTACAAATTTGCACTCCCACCAGCAATGGAGGAGTGTTCTCCTTGCTCCAGCAGGATTTGACCTTAGCCATTCTAACAGGTGTACAAAGAAATATCAAAACAGTTTTGATCTGCATTTTCTAAGAATGCAAGGATGTTGAACTTTTATTTCTTTTTTCTCTCTCTGAATTTTTTATTATTTATTTATTTTATTAATTACAGTTTATTCACTTTGTAACCCACCTGTAGCTTTTTCCCTCTTTCTCTCCCAATCCCATCCTCCCTCCCCCTTCTCCACATATGCCCCTCCAGCAGACCACTGATGGGGCGTTCCTCCTCTCCTTTCTTTTGATCCTAGTCTATCAGGTCTCATCAGGACTGGCTGTATTGTCTTCATCTGTGACCTGGTAAGGCTACTCCCCCTTCAGGGAGAGGTCATCAAAAAGCAGGCCAATCAGTACATGTCAGAGACTGTCCCTGTAACCATTACTAAGGAATTTTCTTGGACACTGAGCTGCCATGGGCTATATGTGTGTAGGGGTTTTAAGTTATCTCCATGAATGGTCCTTGGTTGGAGTATCAGTCTCAGAAAACATGCCTGTGTCAAGATTTTTGGTTCTGATGCTCTCCTTGTGGAGCTCCTGCCTCTCCAAGTATTTCTATCTCCTCCTTCTTTCATAAGAATATCAAATGGCAGAGAAACACTCAAAGAACTGCTCAACATCCTTAGTCATCAGGGAAGTACAAATCAAAATGACCCTGAGATTTCACCTTACACCCATCAGAATGGCTTAGATAAAAAACTCAAGTGACAACACATGCTGGAGAGGATGTGGAGAAAGGAAACCCTTCTCCATTCCTGGTGGGAATGTAAACTTGTACAACCATTTTGGAAATCAATCTGATGCCATCTCAGACAATTAGGAATAGTGCTTCCTCAAGATCCAGCTATACCACTCTTAGGCATATATCCAAAAGATGCTCAAGTATATAACAAGGAAATTTGCTCAACCATGTTCATAGCAACTTTATTTGTAATAGATAGAAGCTGGAAACAACCCAGATTTCCCTAAGTTGATGAATGGATACAGAAATTGTTACCATATTTACACAATGGAATACTATTCAGCAATAAAAAACAAGAAAATCATGAAATTTGCAGGCAAATGGTGGGAACAAGAAAAGATCATCCTGAGTGAGGTATCCCAGAAATAGAAAGGCATACACAGTATAAACTCAATTATAAGTGGATATTAGACATCTAATATAGGATACACATACCAAAATCTGTACACCTAATGAAGCTAATCAAGAAGGAGGAGTCTGGGTAAGACACTCAGTCCTCATTCAGAAAGGCAAAGAGGATGGACATCAGAAGAAGGAGAAAACAGGAAAAAGGACAGGAGCCTGCCACATAGGGCCTCTCAAAGACTCTACCCTACAGGGTATCAAAGCATACACTGAGACTTATAGCCAAACTTTGGGCAGAGTGCAAGGAACTTTTCTTTCTTTAGATGCTTCTTGGCCATTTCAGATTTCTCTGTTGATAATTTTCTATTTAGATCTGTACCCAATTTTTAAATTGGATTATTTGGTTTGTTAATATCAAGTTTCTTGATTTCTTCACATATTTTTAAAAATATCTCTCTATAAAATGAAAAAAATCCTTTACCATTCTCTTCGCTGCCTTTTCGTCCTTTTGATGGCTTCCTTTGCCTTATTGAAGTTTTCAAGCTTCATGAGGTCTAATTTATTAACTGTTGATCTTAGTGTCTGAACTGTTGGTGTTCTGTTCAGGAAGTTGCCTCCTGTAAAAATGCAATCAATGCTGTTCCCCACTTTCTCTCTGCTTTTTTTTTTATTTTTTGGACTTGAGTTTTGTGCAGGGTGATAGATATAGATTTATTTGCATTCTTCTACATGCCAATATCAATTAGGTCAGCAACAGTTGTTGAAGATACTGTCTTTTTCCATGGTATTATTCTGGCTTCTTTATTACAAGCCGGGTGTTCATAGGTATGTGGCTTTACTGCTGTATCTTCCATGAAATTCCATTGATCAACCTATTTGTTTTAATGCCAGTACCATGGAGTTTTTACTACGATGTCTCCATAGTAGAGCTTGAAGTCAGGAATGGTGCTACTTCTAGAAGATCTTTTCTTGTGGAGGATTGTTTTATCTATCCTGTTTGTTTGTTTGTCTGTTTGTTTTGCCATATGATGTTATATTTAGTACTGTTCTCTCATTCTGTAAATAATTACTTTGGGATTTTGATGAGGACTGCACTGAGTCTGTAGATTCCTATTGGTAAAATGGACATTTTTATTATAAGCATAGTTCAACAAGTGTTCTTGTGGTAGGATCAAATATCTTTTGGGTATATGCCCAAGAGTGGTATAGCTGGGTCTTGAGGTAGATTGATTCTCAATTATCTAAGAAACTGCCATATTGGAATTTTGATGAAAGTTCTGTGAGGTGCTAAGAAGAAGGAATGTTCTTTAGTGTTTTGGGTGAAACGTTCTTTTCAGTCCATTTTGTTCATATTGTCTTTTATCTCCATTATTTATTTGTTTAGATTTTTTTTCTGGATAACCTTTTCATTGGTGAAAGTGGGGCACTGAATTACCTACTATTAATGTTTGGGGTTCAATGTGTGATACGGTAAAGTGTCTTTTACAAATGTGGATGCTCTTGTGTTTGTGGACTGAGATATCATCTTGATGTTTTATTTATGAAGTATGATTTCTTTTTTAATTCTTTTTTATTAATTTTTATTTTAATCACAGGTTATTTAATTTGTATTCCAGTTGTAGCCCCCTCCTTCATTCCCTCCCAATCCTACCCTCCCTCCCTCATCTCCTCCCTGCTCCTTTCCAAGTCCATTGATAGGGGAGGACCTCCTCCACTTCCATCTAACCCTAGCTTATCAGGTATCTTCAGGACTGGCTGCCATGTCCTCCTCTGTGGCCTAGCAAGGCTGCTCCTCCCTCAGGGCTGGGGGAGGTAAAGGAACCAGTCATTGAGTTCATGATAGAAATAGTTCCTGTTCCCCTTATTAGTGAAACCCACTTGGTTACAGAGCTACCATGGGCTATATCCGAGTAGGGGTTCTAGGTTATATCTACACATGGTCCTTGGTTGGAGAAACAGTCTCATAGAAGACTCCCATACCCTGATATATTTTGTTCTGTGGAGCCCCTGTCCTCTCCTGGTCATACTAACTCCCCTTTTTATTGTATGATTCCCTGCACTCTGCCAAAGGTTTGGTTATGAGTCTCTGCATCTGCTTTGATATACTGTTAGGTAGAGTCTGTCAGAGGCCCTCTGCAGTAGGCTCCTGTCCTGTTACTTGTTTTCTCCTACTTCCCATGTCCATCCTATTTGTCTTTCTAAGTTAGGTTTGATCATCTTACTCCGGGTCCTCTTTCTTGTTTATCTTCTTTAAGTGCACATATTTTAGTATGTTTATCCTATCTTATAGGTCTATATAAGTTTGAGTATATATTGTGTGTGTCTTTCTGTTCCTGGGATACCTCATTCAGGATGATTTTTTTCTAGATCCCACCATTTGCCTGCAAATTTCATGATTTCTTTTGATTAATTTTGTTTGGAAGTCTATTTTGTTAGATATTAGAAAGGCTACACCAGCTTGTCTTTTGGGTCCATTTGCTTGGGAAATCTTTTTTCCAGCCCTTATCCTGAAGTGATATCTGTCATTGAAATTGGGGTGGGTTTCTTTTATCATCACAAGGACAGACTCTGTTTTCACATCCATTCTGTTATCCTATATCTTTGTATTGGATAATTGAGTCCATTGCTTTTTAGAGATAATAAAGACAAATGATCATTAATGCTTGTTATTTGTTGTTGGTTACAGTTATGGTAGTGTGTATTTGTGTGTGTGTGTGTGTGTGCGTGTTATTTTGTTATTTGGTGGTGTAAGATTATTATTTTCTGTATTTTCATGGGTAAAGATTCTTTGACATGGAGTTTTTCTTCTAGTACCGTCTATCGTGCTGGATTTGTGAAGAGTTATAGCTTAAATTTGACTTTGTCATGAACTACCTTGTTTTCTCCATCTGTAGTGATTGAAAGTTTGGGTGCCTCTAGAAGTCTGGGATGTCTCTTAGAAACCACAAGGCATCTGATTATATTCATTCATTTTCTTTTTATAATTAAATTTATTTATTTTTATTAATTACAGTTTATTCACTTTGTATCCCCCCATGAGGCCCTCCCTCCTCCCTTCCCAGTCCCATCCTCCCTCCCCCTTCTTCACGAATGCCCCTCCCCAAGTCCACTGATAGGGGAGGGTCCTCTCTCCTTCCTTCTGATCTTAGTCTATCAGATCACATCAGGAGTGGCTGCATTGTCATCTTCTGTGGCCTGGTAAGGCTGCTCCCCCGTCAGAGGGAGGTGATCAGAGAACAGGCCAATCAGATTATGTCAGAGGCAGTCCCTCTTCCCATTACTATGGAACCCACTTGGACACTAAGCTGACATGGACTACATCTGTGCAGAGGTTTTAGGTTATCTCCATGCCTGGTACTTGGTTGGAGTATGAGTCTCTGGGAAGACCCCTGTGTTCAAATGTTCTGGTCCTGTTGCTCTCCTTATGGGGTTCCTGTCCTCTCCAGATCTTGCTATTTCCCACTTCTTACATAAGATTCCCTGCTTGTTGCCCAACAGTTGGCCATTAGTCTCAGCGTCTGCTTTGATAGTCTGCAGGGTAGAGCCTTTTAGAGGCCCTCTGTGACAGGTTCCTAGGTTGTTTCCTGTTTTCCTCTTCTTCTGATGTCCATCGTCTTTGCCTTTTTCATATGGCTTTGGACATCAAAAAATTGTATCATAAACCAGAAGAGACTGTCTTCTCCATTTATCCATGCTATAGTCTCTGGGCATATCTGATATATTTATGGATAAAAAAATTCTCTGGGCTTGTGCTTGTAAATTTTTTATATCATAATGTGTCTTAAGTAGATAATATATATAATAACAATTTCATGGTCAAATTTAATTATGAATCCTTCTTAATCTTCTATTAAAGATGGATTCCAAGGCTGCCTGAAAATAAACTGCAATACTAAATGTAAGTCTTGGTAGAAAGTGTTTTGAATGCAGCATAATGATAGCCAACAATAAACAGCAAAAACTAAGATAGGATGAAAATCTAAGAATTCTTTGTTAAGGAATGATTTCACATATCATTACCTGTTCAGTCTGAAACTTACTCTGAAATAAGATATAGTTGAGGCTAAAACAGGATTATTAAAAAGAATATAACAGGATTAATATACAGGCTGTTTGTGACACAATTTTCTGAAATATTAACCACAATAATATCAAATATATTGATTTGTAGTTCATAATTGAATTATATATGTAACAATCTATATCTTTGGAAATTTAGTTTTGCTTGCAAATAAAATCAAGGTTGAGAAATAAAATTTGATGATGTCAGACAGATTAGATTGAACTTTTCTTATTTAAAAATATTCATGGATTAGGAAAACAATTTGTTTATGTGACACAACTTCAGAATGCAAGATACATTATACCCCGGAGACTATGAATTTGATTACACAATATTAAAAATGTCACTAGGAAATTCTTGCCACAAGATTTTTTAGTGGGTTTTTTTTTTCAAGCATTCAAAGAGCATAAATGCTTGAGTTTGCTGTAATAAGAATATGCTTTAGTATTTCATGGGAATTGACAAAGTTTTAATATGATTTTTTTTTCAGATAGAAGCTTGGATCACTGTTGTAAGTCTATTCCTCTCCGGTGAACTCAATCTACCTCAATTTATCATCATCACACCTTTGATTCACTGTGCATTTAGTCCATCCTATATCAAGCCAGTCTTTCTTTGTGCTGACTATGTGACTGGAAATTTTGCTTGCAGTATGGGATAGGGGAATGTCAATACAATAACACTATTTGACAATAAATGGTCTAAATTTTGTGCTTCCAGTTATTATCTGATCTCAGGTTTTGTTGTTGTTACTGTTTTGGTTATGGTTTGATTTTGCTTTGTTCAGCGGAGTGGTCATGCATTAAACGGTTAGTTTCTTATATATTTTAGTGACTGTGATGCATGATCATGTCCAATTTTTTTTTCTAAATTTCCACCCATTAACCAGTTGTACACTTTCAAACTTCACAATTTAAACATTTTCCTTGACATAGTATTGTTCAATAGTGTTTGTCTCCTCTGTATAACAGGAATGCTGACTTTAGATGAAAAAAAAATGAAGATGAAAAAGTTGCTTTGTGAAATCATTATTAATTAGTAATGCTTTTAGAAGGCAGAAAATCCCAGGTTTCCCAAAGTGTCTTAATCCTAATATTTATGATAGGAAGAGATTGTAACTGTTTTTGAGAGATATTCTAGGGGCAGTGTGTGTGTGTGTGTGTGTGTATGTGTCTACAGGTGTGTGTATGAGTGTGTGTTTTCCTATAAAATGAGCGAAACTGCTTGTAAGTTGTGAAAGTGTTCCCTCATGAGATAGTCTGCACCACAGAATTTCAAGAAGATTGACAGGAATTTTATGTAAGCAGGGTGTGGTGACACACACATTAATTCTAGCCCTCACACAGTGTGGCAGTTGACTCTCTATTGGTTCCAGGACAGCCTGGTCTACAGAGTGACTTTCAAGCCAGCCAGGTGTCTCTGTCTCTGTCCCTCTCATGCTTGTTCTCTCTCCCACACACAGAGAGACATTTATGTGCATATTTATATACAGCCTTTTTACACACTCCTATATATGTGTGCACACATATGTGTAGTTACATATGTAGATGTGTTTGTATGTGTGTTTAAACAAGCTTCCTCTGTGTAGCCCTGTCTGTCCTGAAAGTTGCCATCTAGGAAAAGCTGGCCTCCAACTCACAGAGATCTATCTGCCTGCCTCTGTCTCTGTCTCTACCTCCTGAGTGATGAGACTGAAAGCATGTGCCACCACTATGGGCTTCTACTTTAATTTAATGTAATAACTTTTAGTTGTACCACGTAGACACAATTAAATTCTTAATTTTCTTGAAACTTAGAAGTTATGAAGGTGTTAGTGTTCTCACTTTTCCGCCTTCCTGTGACTGTTTCTGCCTCCAAAGTACACTTCAATCAAGACACTTGGAAGTGTTTGGTATTTAGAGGCATACGCAGGTGCCGTATCTACTTGGTGAATGTTGCCTCAGTAGTTACCATTGTATCCACTGCTTCTTAGCTTGACATTTTGAGTTTGTTTTATGATAATGTCATGAAATATTTTTCTCTCTTCTCTTGGTTAAATTTCTGTAGCCTAATTTCTCTAAGTCCATCCATTTTAGCACATGTGAGCATGTTTTTGGTCTTCTTTTTGTTGTTTGTAAGATTTAATACTACACTGTGTGATATTTACCACAAATATGTATACAATGTTTTTCCTCTGAACATTCATAGCTATGGGCACATACTTGTCTTTTAGATGATTTATTTATATACTATTCCTTAACTTATTAATCCAAGACAATTAAAACAGTAAACTTTTAGAATTTCAATTCTAGGTATGAGGAGACAGCTTGCATCACACAAAATCTTTTTTTAATTGTTTTTAATTTTATAATTTTATTTTTATTAACTACACTTTATTCACTTTGTATCCCCATAACACCATCCCTCCTCCCCTCCCGATCCAACCTTCCCACCCCCTTTTTCACACATGCCCCTCCCCAAGTCCACTGATAGGTGGGGTCCTCCTCTCCTTCCTTCTGAACTTCCTAGTCTATCAGAACTCATCAGGAGTGGCTGCATTGTCATCTTCTGTGGCCTGGTAGGGCTGCTCCCCCTTCAAAGGGAGGTGATCAAAGAGCAGGCCAATCAGATTATGTCAGAGGCAGTACCTCTTCCCATTACTATGCAACCCACTTGGACACTAAACTGCCCATGGGCTACATCTGTGCAGGGGTTCTAGGTTATCTCTATACCTCATACTTGGTTGGAGTATGAGTCTCGGGGAAGACACTTGTGTTCAAATATCTGGCTCCTTTGCTCTCCTTGCGGAGTTCCTCTCCTCTCCAAATCTTACTATTTCCTACTTCTTACATAAGATTCCATGCACACTGCCCAACAGTTAGTCATAAGTCTCAGCATCTGCTTTGATAGTCTGCAGGGCAAAGCCTTTCAGAGGCCCTGCATGGAGGGTTTATAGCTTGTTTCCTGTTTTCTTCTTCTTCTGATGTCCTTCCTCTTTGCCTTTCAGGATGGGGATTGAGCATTTTAGTCAGGGTTCTCTCTCTCTCTTTTTTTTTTTCATTGCATTATTTTTTTAATTTTTATTTTTTTTAATTTTTCATCAATTACACTTTATTCATTCTGCATCCCACCATAAGCCCCTCCCTCCTCCCCTCCCAACCCCACCCTTCCTCCTCCCTCTGCATGCATGCCACTCCCCAAGTCCACTGATAGGGGAGGTTCTCCTCTCCTTTCTGATCTTAGTCTATCAGTTCACATCAAAAGTGGCTGCATTGTCCTCTACTATGGCCTGGTAAGGCTGTACCCCCCAAGGGGAACAGGGGGAAGTGATCAAAGAGCAGGCCAATCAGATTATGTCAGAGGCAGTCCCTCTTCACATTACTATGTAACCCAATTGGACTCTGAACTGCCCTAGGCTACATCTGTGCAGGGGTTCTGGGTTATCTCTATGAATAGTCTTTGGTTGGAGTATGAGTCTCTGGGAATTTCCCTGTGTTCAAATTTTCTTGTTCTGTTGCTCTCCTTGTGGAGACCCTGTCCTCTCCAGCTCTTACTATTTCCCAGTTCTTACCTAAAATTCCATTCACTCTGCCCAACAGTTGCCCATCAGGCTCAGCATCTGCTTTGATAGTCTGTAGGGCAGAGGCTTTCAGAGGCCCTCTGTGGTAGGTTCCTAGGTTGTTTCCTGTTTTCTTCTTCTTCTGATGTCCATCCTCTTTGCCTTTCCGGATGGGGATTGGACATTTTAGTTAGGGTCCTCTCTCTTGCTTAGTTTCTTTAGATGTACAGGTTTTAGTGGGTTTGTCCTACGTTGTATGTCTATATGAGTGAGTATATACCATGTGTGTCTTTTTGCTTCTGGGACAACTCACTCAGGATGATCCTTTCCAGATCCCACCATTTACCTGCAAATTTCATGATTTCCTTATTTTTCATTGCTGAGTAATATTTCATTGTGTAGATGTACCACAATTTCTGCATCCATTCTTCAGTTGAGGGGCATCTGGGTTGTTTCCAGCTTCTGGCTATTACAAATAAAGCTGCTACAAACATGGTTGAGCAAGTGTCCTTTTTATGTACTTGAGCCTCTTTTGGATATATGCCCAGGAGTGGTATGGTTGGATCTTGAGGAAGCGCTATACCTAGTTGTCTGAGAAAGTGCCAGATTGATTTCCAGAGTGGTTGTACAAGTTTACATTCCCACCAGCAGTGGAGAAGGGTTCCCCTATCTCCACAACCTCTCCAGCATGTGTTGTCACTTGAGATTTGATCTTGGCCATTCTCATGGGTGTAAGGTCAAATCTCAGGGTTGTTTTGATTTGCATTTCCCTAATGGCTAGTGAGGTTGAGCATTTCTTTAAGTGTTTCTCTGCCATTCGGTATTCCTCTACAGAAAATTCTCTGTTTAGCTCTGTTCCCCATTTTTTAAGTGGATTACATGGTTTGCTGCTTTTCAGCTTCTTTAGTTCTTTATATATACTGGATATGAGTCCTCTGTCAGATAAAGGGTTGGTGAAGATTTTTTCCCAATCTGTAGGCGGTCGCTTTGTTTTGTTGATGGTGTCCTTTGCTTTGCAGAAGCTTTTCAGTTTCATGAGGTCCCATTTATTGATTGTTGCTCTTAGAGCCTGTGCTGTTGGTGTTCTGTTCAGGAAGTTTTCTCCTGTACCAATGAGTTCTAGGGTATTTCCCACTTTTTTTTCAAGCCGATTTAATGTGTCTGGTTTTATGTTGAGGTCTTTGATCCACTTGGACTTCAGTTTTGTGCAGGGTGATAAGCAACACAATTATTTACAGACCTGGAAAGAAAAATTCTCAACTTCATATGGAATAACAAGAAACCCAGAATTGCTAAAACAATCCTCTACAATAAAAGATCTTCTGGAGGTATCTCTATCCCTGATCTTAAGCTGTACTATAGAGCAACAGTATTAAATACTGCATGGTACTGGCATAGAAACAGAATGGTGGATCAATGAAACTCAACAGAAGACCCAGAAATAAACCCACACACTTATGGACACCTGATCTTTGACAAAGATGCCAAAACCATTCACTGGAAAAAAGATAGCATCTTCAACAAATGGTGCTGGTCCAACTGGATGTCTACATGTAGAAAAATGAAAATAGATCCATACTTATCACCCTGCACAAAACTGAAGGGTTCTCTCTCTTGATCAGTTTCTTTAGATGTACAGATTTTAGTAGGTTTATCTTATATTACATGTCTATATGAGTGAGTATATACCATGTGTATCTTTCTGCTTCTGGGACAGCTCACTAAGGATGATCCTTTCCAGGTCCCAACATTTACCTGCAAATTTCATGATTTCCTAAATTTTCATTGCTGAGTAATATTCCATTGTGTAGAATAACTACAATTTCTGTATCCATTCTTCAGTTGAGGGGCATCTGGGCTGTTCCCAGCTTCTGGCTACTACAAATAAAGCTGCTACAAACATGGTTGAGCAAATGTCCTTATTGTGTACTTGAGCCTCTTTTGGATATATCCCTAGGAGTGGTATGGCTGGATAGTGAGGAAGCATTATTCTTAGTTGTTTGAGAAAGCACCAGATTGATTTCCAGAGTTGTAGAAGTTTACATTCCCACCAGCAGTGAAGGAGGGTTCCCCTTTCTCCACAACTTCTCCAGCATGTGGTGTCACTCTAGTCTTTCATCTTGGCCATTCTGATGGGTGTAAGGTGAAATCTCAAGGTCGATTTGATTTGCATTTCCCTGATGGCTAATGAGGTTGAGCCTTTCTTTAAGTGTTTTTCTGCCATTCGATATTCCTCTACAGAGAATTCTCTGTTTAGCTCTGTACCACATTTTCAAATTGGATTACTTGGTTTGCTGCTTTTCAGCTTCTTTAGTTCTTTATATATACTGGATATGAGTCCTCTGTCAGATAAAGGGTTGGTAAAGATTCTTTCCCAATCTGTAGGCAGTCATTTTGTTTTGATGACGCTGTCCTTTGCCTTACAGAAGCTTTTCATTATCATGAGGTCCCATTTATTGATTGTTGCTCTTTGAGCCTGTGCTGTTGGTGTTCTGTTCAGGAAGTTGTCTCCTGTACCAATGAGTTCTAGGGTCTTCCCCACTTTTTCTTCTAACCGATTTAATGTGTCTGGTTTGATGTTGAGGACTTTGATCCATTTGGACTTTAGTTTTGTGCAGGGTGATAAGTGTGGATATATTTGCATTTTTCTACATGTAGATATCCAGTTAGACCAGCACCATTTGTTGAAGATGCTATCTTTTTTCCATTGCACGGTTTTGGCATTTTTGTCAAAGATCCGGTGTCCATAAGTGTGTGGGTTTATTTCTGGGTCTTCTGTTGGGTTCCATTGATCCACCATTCTGTTTCTATGCCAGTACCGTGCAGTATTTAATACTGTTGCTCTATAGTACAGCTTAAGATCAGGGATAGAGATACCCCCAGAAGATTTTTTTATTGTAGAGAATTGTTTTAGCAATTCTGGGTTTCGCGTTATTCCATATGAAGTTGAGAATTTTTCTTTCCATGTCTGTAAAGAATTGTGTTGGTAATGTGATGGGAATTGCATTGAATCTGTAGATTGCTTTTGGTAAGATGGCCATTTTTACTATGTTAATCCTGCCAAGCCATGAGCATGGGAGTTCTTTCCATCTTCTGATATCTTCTAATTCTTTCTTCACAGGCTTGAAATCTTTTTCTTACAAGTGTTTGACTTGCTTGGTTAGGGTTACACCAAGGTACTTTATGTCATTTGTGGCTATTGTGAAGGGTGTTGTTTATTAAAAGTGACCAGCTTCCTATGAACAAGAGGAAGCCCATGAAGAGCCACTACCTGAAAGACAGAAGTGAAGTCAGTCTTTTCTTTTTCCAACTAGAGAAAACACAGTGATGAACGCTAGAGCATGAGTTTTGAAAGATTGCTTTCCAAAAGTAATACCAAAAGACAGAAAGACAAATCTCTGCAAATCGAGAATTTCACCCTTTTTCATCTTGAGTAAGTCAGCTTCAGTTGTTTTTATTCCAGTTAAGGGTGTGAAGAGAGGATGCACTATAAATTAGAAAATACAGCACTCTGAACTTCTTTTCTTTAATTTTTTTATTTTTTTAATTCTTTATTAATTATACTTTATTCACTTTGTATCTCCCCTGTGGTTACCTCCCTCCTCCCATCCCAACCCCTCCCTTTCTCCACCCTCTGCATGCATGCTCCTCCCCAAGTCCACTGATAGGGGAGGTCTTCCTTTCCTTCCTTCTGATCCTAGTCAATTAGGTCTCATCAGGAGTGGTTGCATTGTCTTCTTCTGTGGCCTGATAATGCTGCTTCCCCCTCAGGGGGAGGTAATTAAAGAGTAGGCCAATCAGTTCATGTCAGAGACAGTCCCTGTTCCTATTACAATGGAACCCACTTGGATACTGAACTGCCATGGGCTACATCTGTGCAGGGGTCTTAGGTTATCTCCATACACAATCCATGTTTGGAGTATCAGTCTCAGGAAACAACCCTGTGCTCAGATTTTTGGTTCTGTTGCTCTCCTTGTGGAGTTCCTGTCCTCTCTAGATCTTACTGTTTCCCACTTCTTTCATAAGCTTCCCTGCATTCTGTGCAAAGGTTGCCCATAAGTCTTAGCATCAGCATTGATAGTCTGCAGGGCAGAGCCTTTCAGAGGTCCTCTGTGTCAGGCTCCTGACTTGTTCCCTCTTTTCTCTAGTAGTCCCAGCATATGATTTAAAATATATTAGGAATTTTATTTAAAAACTTATTTAGCATTACTTACCAAGTTTTAGTATATGCAATCCTAGAGAAATCACATTACATTACACTTTCTATTGCTTTTGTCTCTAAAAGTCATGAATTGATTATTTGGATTTACTTAGGTCAACTTTCCTCCTCAAGACAAGAATTATGAACAAAAATCATAAGACTATGAAAGATGAGATATCTAAAAAAAGCATTTATGAATGCCTTAAGGGAATATATGTTTTTTCAGTAAAAAGTTTGTGTGTAGATATTTTTAAAGTTGAGATTGAGCATCTTTTGAATACATTGCTCAGTACTGGTATAGCTGGATCATGAGGTACCACTATTCTTAATTTTTTGAGAAAGTTCCTGATTCTTTTTATTGTTGTTATTTTTTAAATTTATCCATTTTTTTATTAATTAAAGTTTATTCACTTTTTATCCTAGCTGTAGCCCCTTTCCTCATCCCCTCCCAGTCCTACTCCCCCACCCTCATCTTTTCCCATGGCCCTCCCCTAATCCACTGATAGGAGACATCCTCCGCCCCTTCCATCTCACCCTAGCCTACCAGGTCTCATCAGGACTGGCTGCATTGTCTTCCTCTGTGGCTTGGTAAGGGTACCCCCGTTCTCAGGGTCAGGTAATCGAAGAGCAAGCCACTGAGTTCATCAGAGACAGTCCCTGTTCCCCTTAGTAGGACCCCCACTTGGAGACTGAGCTGCCATGGATTACACCTGTGCAGGGGTTCTAGGTTATCTCCATGAATGGTCCTTCTTTGGAGTATCAGTCTCAGAAAAGACCTCTAGGCCCAGATTTTTTGGTTCTGTTGTTCTCCTTGTCGAGCTCCTGTCCTCTCCAGGTCTTACTATCTCCCCCTTCTTTCATGTGATTTCCTGCACTCTGACCAAAGTTTGGCTATGAGTCTCAGCATCTGTTTTGATACCCTGCTGGGTGGAGTCTTTCAGAGGCCCTCTGTGGCAGACTCCTGTCCTGTCCTAATGGACATCTTCTGACGTCCATCCTCTTTTTCTTTCTGAATGAGATTGAACATCTTACCCAGACTCCTCCTTCTAGCTCACCTTCTTTAGGTGTACAGATTTTAATATATTATCCTATACTATAGGTCTAATATCCACTTATAAGTGAGTACATACCATGTGTGTCTTTCTGTCTCTGGGATACCTCACTCAAGATGATATTTTCTAGTTCCTACCATTTGTTTACAAATTTCCTGATTTCCTTGTTTTTAATTGCTGAATAATATCCCATTGTGTAAATGTACCACAATTTCTGTATCCATTCCTCAGTTGAGGGACATCTGGGTTATTTCCAGATTCTGACTATTAAGTATAAAGCTGCTACAAACTAGGACATTTGCTCAATTATATTCATAGCAGCTTTATTCGTGGAACTGGAAAAGATCATCCTGAGTGAGGTAACTCAGAAGCAGAGAGATAGGCGTGGTATATACACACTTATAAGTGGATATTAACCATATAATAAGGATAAACATACCAAAACTTCCAGTCCTAAAGTAGTTAAACAACAAGTAGGACCCTATGGAAGATTCTAATCCTCACTCAGAAGGGCAAACAGGATGGACATTGGAAGTCAGAGAAGATAGGGAACAGGACAGGAGCCTTCTAAACAGGTCCTCTGAAAGACTCTACCAATCAGGGTATCAAATCAGATGCTGAGACACTTTGGGTAGAGGGCAGGGAATGTTATGGAAGAGGATGAAGATAGAAAGATCTAGACAGGACAGGAGATCCACAAGGAGATCAACAGAGCCAAAAATTTTGGGCTCAGGGGTTCCTGCAGTGACTGATGAATCAACCAAGGCCCAAGCATGGAGAGGACCTAGAGTCCCTGCTCTGATGTAGTCCATTGGCAGGTCAGTTTCCATGTGTGTTCCCTAGTGAGGGGAGCAGGGACTGTCTCTGAAACGCACTCAGTGGTCTACTCTTTGATCCTCTCCCCCTGGCGAGGTGACCTAACTAGGCCACAGTGAAAGAGAATCCAAATAGTCCTGAGGAGACCTGATAGGCAAGGATCAAATAGGAGGGGAGGAGAACCTCCCCTATCAGTGGACAAGGTGGGGAGGATATGGGGCAAGGTGGAAGGGAGGATGGGACAGGGAAGAGATGAAGGAGGAGGCTACAGTGTGATACATCATGAATAAATTGTAATAAATTATAATAATCAAGAAAAAAACTTTGTATATGTCAAAAATAAAGTTGAGATTGAAATTTAATTCATTCTATGACTCAATTTAGGAAAGTGGAATGCATTTCAAATTTTACCTAAAACGTTTCCACATAAGTGTATGCATTGATAAACTGACAGTCAAGTGATCCCTCACCATACAAACACATATGTAGTATTTAAATCAGATTAAACACAGATAAGTAGATATTTCTTTAATTCACTTATACATTTCATTCAATCATTCATTTGTTAATTTTCTTTTTCTTTGTTTTTGAAACAGTCTTGCTATGTAGTTCTGGCTGTCTTTGGATATATAAAAATTCTGACTTTGTAATTAATTTTTCTCTTAATTTTAACCCCTTCTCAGATATATAGAATATTGGTATTTAGTCTTCTTCCTTATATTGTCTTGTCTTTACATTCTGTCCATTATTCCTGTTTGTAGTCAAATACTTTGAAATCTGTTGCAATTTCATTTTTCTACCTTTAATTTATTTCCTGTGCTATTGATATATATCTAGAGATTCTGCTATCCCAATACCCTAATTTTTTTCCTGTTTTCACCCCCTTTTCCCCCCTGAAGTGCTGAGAGCATAGTCCACACCACCACAAACTAACCATTTATCTGAGGCCCAGGATTCTACATGTTGGACAAACAGCACTATACTGAATAACACCTCAGCCCACTTTCATAACATTCGGTACTATCAATGTTCCTTTGTTTTTCCTTCACTTTGTCTATTTTTCTCTCCACGTGTTTGAGAAGGGACTTGGTGCTGAAGTCATTTTTGATGCAAGTATTTGCTTAAGACACAAACAAGAAAACAATATTTTCATTTTTCAATTTTTATAAAATATACGTTATGCATATAGATGCATGCACAGTGGAGGTGCGTAACAGAAAAATGAGTGCCTGAAAAATCTTTCATGTTGAGTGCAATTCAAAACAACATCTAGAAATATGATCTGGATACAGTGTAATTCTCTAACAATTTTAAGGATAAAAGAAAATATATCAACTTGGAAAGATTTTTAACAAAATGATGAAATAATTATCCAACTTTTAAAAGTACTATAACTTTTCAATACTTTAAAAGGAACATAGAAAATATAATCATTTGGACTACTTTTACTATTTTAAGGTATTAGTTAAATACTCACCCATGCATTCTTCACATATGTGATTTTCTTTTACAGAAAACTAAAGCATTTCTCCCATTTTAAAGTTGGAAGTGACACAAATTAGACTAGAGGACTTGATAGTAATAAATATTAATAGATGAGATGAAATATCCCTAGAAACGTACACTTTTCTTATTACACATTGAAAGAATTTCTGTATGAAATATAATTTTTCATCTGCCTTCACACAAAAAAGCACTAATATTTTTAATTTAAAATGATCAATAAGTAACAAGAATAGCACTTGGAGCTTTTGGTTCTTAAAATGACACTCAGAATTTGTTATGATTTGTAATAAGTATGAGAACAAAAAAGAGGATTAAACATTGATTCTCAATAAATTGAAAGGATTAGTGTTTTCTTTGGCATAAAATCTTGCTGAGAAGCTCAAGATAGAACTGTGCATTTAAAAATGATAATTGCTGTCTTGAAAACACACACTGTTGTAGGTTTAAAATGAATTCTTGTAGATGAAAGATAAGTAAATTGGGAAAATAGCTCCTCTCTAATACCATCTTTGAAATCATTGCATAAGTAATACACATTTTTAAATAAAGATTGCTGATGTGGTAACAGCATAGTTCCTACTGAAATGGTTCATTTTACTCTATTCAGGATAGAGCTTCACTTATCATGAAGTGTTCTAAAGCCTTTTCAGAATGAAGGGTAGAAGCAGCTGAATGATCATTCCTTAAACACATATCCAATTCAGGAAGAAATATTTTACCTACACAAAGCCTTATTTCCTTTTAAAGGAAGTGTTACTAAGTCATATCAAATATGGCCTTGACTTGAAGGTATTTTGACTATCATGTAGTAAATTCTTTAAATTTTTTGACAATTTAATAAATCATTACAGAGGGCCCTCTTAGTCCGCAGATATTATGCCTTGGTATTATGTATCTCTTCTATGTAAGAGTATGGGAGTTTCGGTACTGAACTAGGAATTTGGGTTAAACATATTATGGACCATATGCTTTCACACAGCTTAAAAATTTGTATGAGCCACTTGTCTTAGCTACTGCTCTATTGCTGTGAGGAGAGACCATGACAAAGGAAACTTCCAAAAACAAACAAACAAACAAACAAACAAAAAAATAAACCAAACCAGTAATTAATCATGGGCTTGCTTAGAATCCCAGCAGGTGCGTCTATTACCAGCCTGGCAGAAAGCACAGCAACAGCCAGATAGACACTGTGCTGTAGCAGCAGAAGAGAATATATTTGATACAGATGTGCAAGGCAGAGAGCAAAACTGGGCCTGGGATGGGATTTTGGAAGCTCAAAGACCGCCCCAAGTGACACACTTTCTTCAACACACTCATACATTCGAATTGTTTCTAAACAGTTCCACCAACTAGGAACCAAACATTCAAATATATGAGCTTGTGGGGGCCATTCTTTCTCAAAACAGCTCATTTATTTCTTTTCCTGTGACAAAATATCTGGTGACAATCAACTGAAGGTAGTATTTATACTTTCTTATTCATGGAGGTACATGGTCCATCATGGTAGGAAGGACATGGTGGTGAGAACACAAGGTGAATGTGACATTGAAGCCTGCCAAGATGCTGAGATAAGTTGCTTCCTAATGTTTCATTTCTTTAAATCAGTACAGGACCCACAGACCATGCAATGGTCTGTTTAATGTACATCTCCCTCTTCTGGTAAACCTCTCTGAAAACGCCCTCTTAGGAACACTGAAAAGTGTATCTCCTAGGGATTTCCGAATCTAGTGGGGCATCAATTAAGATCAATATCACAGAGTTACCCAATTCTATAGAAATACGGGACTCCTAATGATTCCCTGTACTCTGCCAAAGGTTTGGTCATGAGTCTTTGCTTTGGAAACACTGCTAGTTAGAGTCTTTCAGATGTGCTCAGTAGACTCCTGTCATACGTTCAATGCACATCCCATCTGTCTTTCTAAACAAGGATTGATCATCTTACCCCATGTCCGCTCAATTGATTATCTTTTTTAGGTGTATAGATTTCATTATGTTTATCATATCTTATAGGTCTATATAAGTGAGTATATCCCATGTTTGTCTTTCTCCTTCTGGGATATTTCACTCCGAATGATCTTTTCTAGATCCCACCATTTGCCTGCAAATTTCATGATTTCCTCCTTTTTGATTGCTGAGTAGTATTCCATTGTATAAAAATACCACAATTTCTGTACCCATTCCACCGTTGATGGACATCTGGGTTGTTTCCAGGTTCTGGCTATTACAAATAGAGCTGCTATAAACATGGTTGAGCAAGTGTCCTTTTTGTGTACTTGAACAAACTTTGGGTATATACCTAGCAGTGGTATAGCGGGTCTTGAGGAAGCACTATTCCTATTTGTCTTAGAAAGCGCCAAAGGGGAGTTAGTCTGATGGGGAAAGGATAGGAGCTCCACAAGGACCAAATATATCTGGGCACAGGGTCTTTTCTGAGACTGACATTCAACCAAGGACCATGTATGGATATAACCTAGAACCTCCACTCAGATGTAGCCTGTGGTAGCTCAGTAACCAATTGGTTTCCCAAAGTGAGGGGAACAAGGACTATTTCTAACAGGAACTCAATGACTGGCTCTTTGGCCTCCCCACCCCCGAAGGGAGGAGCAGTCCTGTTAGGCCACAGAGGAGGGCTTTGCAGCCAGTCCTGAAGATACCTGATAAAACAGGATCAGATGAATGGGGAGGAGGCCCCCCCTATCAGTGGACTTGGAAAGGGGCACGGTGGAGATGAGGGAGGGAGGGAGGGACTGGGAGGGAATGAGGGATCAGGACACGGCTGGGATACAGAGTTAATAAAATGTAACTGATAAAAAAAAAAAAAAGAAAAAGAAAAAGAAATACGGGACTCCATTGGAATTCCAGATTCCCAATCTCATACACAGGTAATCTTGAACGAAACATTCTCAGCTTAATTTTTTTTTATCTGAGTCAACATAGCTAATATCTAATAAGAGAGACTTTGAGGTTATGGATTTGAAACATTCAATGCAAAATATTTGTTGTTTATGGCTTACTATATTATGAGAAATGACAACAAACATGTAGTTGAATAAATATTTAATAAAATAATATCACAAATATATATCTCAGAATAATGATTACATGTAAGTGTTTTATGTAGTAGGAAGTAGTACTGAAATTTAAGGATAATATTAGACATTGGGAGAAGTACAATTGGTTTCTTTGATTGACAGCCTTGGGCTATATGTAAGACTATGTCTGGCATTCAGATGGAAATAGAAAAAGACATAGTTTGGGTTTCTCTCCTCCAATCCCTTAGTTTCAGACATTTTAAAGATTCTGCAAATATCAGATATCCTTGGCTTCCACAACTACTGCCAGTCAACCATTTCAAGTGAATTTTTCACCCAGACTGGTTGATTTTCTGGCCCATTAAGAGAGCTGATTCGATTCAGTCGCGTTTATAGAGTTTAATCCGCCATGCATGTTGTAATGTCCTGCCAAGTGGCAGCTGGCCATAGCTATAGGTAATCTTTCATAGAAGTGTCTTATCTCTATTTGCTGTGTCTTGGTTTCTAAGAGGTGCTTTGGGGTAAGATTACTTTGGAGTCTTTAGTACTTAGAATCACATCATTGATTCAGATGCTAAAAGGAAGAGCTAAAGAGTCAACAAATTTAATTTGTCCTTTCAGGTTTTTGTGAAGACATATCCCTGTGAATGAGGAACATGCTCAGCTTTCTCTCAGAGGCCGTCATCAAGGATATTAAAATCCATAGCTACACAGCCTTGTCTTTGAATTTCAAAATTGTTATCATTTTCAACTTTCCTGAAGTGAATAAGATAAAAGAGGCATTTAGGTCAATCGAATTATTTAGGGTGGATTAACATATCAAGCCATTTATTGATTCTAACAAGTATGTTCAGGAAGATATGATTAGAGCAAAAATATGTAGAACAACACCTTAGTTTTGGTGATATAGTTTTGTAGACCAGATTAAAAAACTTAAATTTCATGCTCAATGCAACCCAAAAGCACAAGCAGGGATGGCATAGTTTAACATGTAAATTTTAGAAGAATATTCTGGCTTCTTTATGCAAGATGAAATGTGAATAATAAGAGCATATTGTTGACTAGCTATTATTCTAATCTAGGTGAGAAAGTAGTCTAGATTTGATTGAGATGAGAACAACAAACACAAGAAGGTGTTCACATCTAGTACACAAGAAGAATAAAAAAAACGTGCTAAAATGACTGCAGAGGGGAAGGATTGAAAATGTATGGTTAAGTTAGAACATTTTAAGATGTAAAGAAAGAAAAAAGGGATGAGAAAGACAAGGCTTGGGATAGCTGAACTAATATTCTCTTTATAATAAATTAATTTAAAACAAATCATCCCAGAAATAATCAAGTAAAGGATTAGGTTTTAATTATTAATCTTTATTAAACTTGTGAATTGAGCGTGCTACGTCCTGGTTTATAAAACGACCCCACAGATAAAGCAGGGTGGGAAAAAAGAGCATATGTAAGAGAAGATGGTTGAGAGCAGAAGCTTCAATTTCCTGTGCATAAGAACTAAAATGTTACGCTCAGGATGCGAAGCTAAGCACTGCACTCAGGGTCAGCCGCTTTGGACCCAGAGAAGAGCATGTCTGATTGCATGCGGGTTGATGCCCCAGGTCCCGCCTCTGAGAAAAAGGTATCGGTCGGGTCTGATGCTCTTTGGGTGGATGACACCTAAATGAACATCGGTACATCGGTACAAAGTCCCAATTTATTTTTAATATCAGAGATCAGACCTCTACTCTTGCCTGATGCGTCTAAAACAAAAAGGGGGAACTGTAGAGAGCTGTGGAATGCTATACCTTAAAGATGGAGCTGGTTTCCGCCTTCCACCTTCCCGATGGTGAGTGCTCTCTGTCATGAACAATTCCACATTTGGCTAAGGCTGAGGATCTGGCTTGCTTCCATGTATGTGGACCTATCTGCATTGCCCACGTGGCATGCCTGGGTTGGCTACCCAGAGGCTATTTAAGCTGTGGGCTGGCTTTCCCCAGGGTCCGAGGATTGTTCAAGGTTCCTGCATTGAAAAAAAAAAAAAAAAAAAAAAAAGAACTTTCAACCAAGTGCAGAAACTAAGAAAAGAAAAAAGAAAGTCAGGAAAATAAAGATTAAGGAAAGAAACTATGACTGTCAGATTGAGTAAGGGAACCATCAGCTAGCTCAAATATTAATGCAGATTTCTTAAGTTGTGGGAAACAATGATTCTGTACTTTTAACACTATCAATTCGTGGATGACTCCTCAAATGTCTTATCAAGAGAATGATGATAATAAAATCTGTTTGGAAGAGAGTACAGATAGGGTAGAAGACAAAAATGTAGAGACTAACTGAGTCTAAGGTCTTTAAGCCAGGATGCAGAAGGCTAAGGCAATAGACCACACAACTACCAAAAAGCAAAACAAACTAAAACAAAATAAAGAAGTCTGCAATGAAAAACTATATTATTCCTATAATTTCTAAATGATTTTTCCTATGAAGTATATCCCATATATAAAATTAAATATTTTGTTAAAAACTGAAATTCTTTTTGTTTACTGATACAACAGTTAATTGGGACGTTTATTTAGGAGAACTATACTTTCTTAATTATTATTTGAGGGATGGAAATTATCTTTTTATTTTATTTTTTAGTCTGTAAACAATGGGTTATCTTATCTCTTTTATATATTTCTTTTTCCCATACATTTTTATTTATTCATTACTTATTACAATTTATTCTCTTTGTATACCGGCTGTATTCTCCTCCCTCATCTATTCCCCGTCCCACTCTCCCTCCGTTTTCTTACCCCTATGTCCCTCCCCTAGTCCACTGATAGAAGTGGTCCTCCTCCCCCACTATCTGACCCTAGCCTATCAGGTCTCATCAGGACTAGCTGCATCACTTCCTCTGTGGTCTGTCAAGGCTGTACCCCTCCCCTTTCAGGGGGAGGTGATCAAAGAACCAGCCACTGAGTTCATGTCAAAGACAGCTCCTGCTCCCCTTACTAGGGCACATACATTGAGACTGAGCTGCCATGGGCTACATCTGTGCAGGGGTTCTAGATTATCTCCATGCCTGGTCTTTGTTTGGAGCATTGGTCTTTGCACTCCCCCTGGGCTCAGATTTTTGGATCTGTTGTGCTCTAGGCAACATGCTTAATCCTCAGTCAGAAGGGCAAACAGTATAGTTATTAGAAGCAGAAGACAGGGAACAGGGCAGGAGCCTACCACAGAGGACCTTTGAAAGACTCTACCCAGTAGGGTAATGAAGCAGATGCTGCAACTCATAGCCAAAACTTGGGCAGAGTGCAAGGAAGCTTACGGAAGATGGGAGATATAGAAAAACCTCAAGGGGACAGGAGCTCCACAAGGAGACCAACAAAGGGAATTATTTTATAAAGGAAGAATTTGAAATCAGATCTGTGAGACAGAAAACTATGTGGCATAGCATGGTATGTGTTTCACATGTAATATGATGAAACTGATGTTGCTCATTACTGATCAGAACAGACTGTTTCCCATGGTGAGTCAGCCACTGAGTTTCCTCATTCTAGTTTGGTTTTCTTCTCTCTGTGTAGAATATCAGGCCTGACTCCAGTAGACTATCATCCACAGGCTTCAGCATCATCTCAGTCCTTTTAGCGATACTAAAGGGGAGCCTGGGGAGACTGCAGAAGATGCAGGCTATGGTAGTGTATACTTGACTATGCCCTCTTCGCTGGAATATGGCCATCAGCCTTTGCATCTTGCTAATGGCTTCATCTTTCACTATTTAGTTACTTGTTTTTCTTGGCTTTGTTAAAACAGCTGCCACAAGGCTCTGCAATCAGGCCCTAGGAGTGGTACCAACCATGAACTCTCTTTTAGGACGCAACTTTTTTTTTTAACAGTGTAAAACATTGCTCTCACCTCAAATAAAAAGAAAAAAAATGGGCTTATTTCTTGAGTGACCATTGCCCAGAAATAAAAGAATTCAAATTGACACAGAAAAGCATGTTTCCATATGGAGATAGTCTCATGAAATTTTATAGTTTCATAACAAAAGAAAGTCATAAATCTTTGCTGAATGAATTAATTAGAACAAGAGATAATGATGCTTTAACAAAGCCTGGCACTCACTGCTCTGGGGTTAAGTTGATATCTGATAACATTCTTAGATTTGGCGTAGTGGAAGCTATTGGACTGCTAAGTGAATATATTCCTGAGGTTTCACCTGATAGATGCTAAGTCAGACACAGAAGTGAACAAGGATGGCTATTGATGGGACAAACAATAGAAGAAAATAATTTGATTCTGGGTTTGATATATCCAAACTCCCCACAATCATGATTTTCAACTGTTACTCAACCTTGCTGAATCTTTGACAAAGTCGCATCTTTTTAGATGGAACTTCAGTTCAAAGATATGTGACAAATCCAATGAATTAAATTCCTTGTATTTAAAGTACTTAGAATGGTTAAGGCTAAACCTCATGGATAAATTGAGGTCACTGTTCTTAAGGTTGACAAGCGCAGTGGGAAGCTTCGCCCATACTTATCAAAAATAGTGGCATTAATGATATTTAAAGAAATAAATGTTCAGAGCACTCTTACCACAACCACAGAATGATTAGATTATGGGGCAGACTGGATTCAGAAATTGAAAACTTAATTTTGTGTTCTTACTGATTCTTAAGTCTGCTCTTTCTTTCATAGCTGCAAATTGTGTTATCTGTGCTGCTTTAATAGCAGCACTGAGGAAACTGCAGCACTCGTCTCCCACCGACTAAATATTTTCCCTGGCATGCTTCATAAAATTCTGTTATCCTTTTGTGATGTTGACTGCTTTAAAAAAAAAAGTCAGTAGTTCTACTTTGCCTTTTACGTTAGCATCTTCTGTATCCCTGGACGTTCCCCATGAGCCTTGTTGAGTGGCATTTGCTCTAACGTTGGTCACACTTCTCTCTCAACAACAGTGAATATTTACTTCATATTTATAGCTATGTCAACTTTATCTCTCCTACCGTTAGCAGTGAAATGATGAAATATGCTATGGTTTCACACTGTGTACATTCACCCTGGACTTCCTCAGTTTTTCTTAAAGGAGTTTGCAACAGGGATATGTTCCTTTGTTACCTATAACTTTGAAAATCCATTTTGTTTTAATACGGCTCTTTGTTTTAATATAGTTTTCACTGAATGCAATAACCAAAAAGGTTTCTGAATAATCTCTTCTAAGATGAAATGAGAATTGGTGTTAGAAACTTCATAAAAATACATTCAACTTATAGGACAGAGTGTACCCTCTTAGAGAGAGGCTGTTTATAGTTTTCCAGGATAGTACAGGTGAGTGCAAGGCTGATGGAATGCAAACTGTAGAAAATTCATCACCAGGAGGAGGTAGAATATGAAGATGACCAAAGTGGTGAGGGGGTTCAAGTTAGAAGTGGACAGTCACGTGTCCTTGGGCCAAATACTTAATTCTGTAAGCCTCGAATCCTTCCAATATAGCATGAGGATAATGACCTTGTCTGATGTGGTGAGAATTAAATAAAATCAGATGAGAGGACGTAAGGGACGTAATAAGGGACATAATAATCAAGTTGCACCATACAGTTAAGTCTGAGAACATAACTTTAGGTGTCTTTATTGATTCATTGCTATTACTTAATAAAGTTGTTTAATTTTCTATATCCTTCTGGTTGTGAAGTTCTATGCTTGCATAATTTTCTAGGCTCTCAAACTGTCAATTAATGTATTGCAAAAGTAAATATAGTCACTTAACAACTATAAATAAATTAATAAAAATGTTATTGATATACTTTTTATGCGTAGAAAATGTAGCTCCAGTATCCATGTGTACACCTAGATTTAGTCCCACTTAAGTCTAACACAAATACCTACTAAGGGTTTTTAAATTAATGCGTAATGTTAAAACTAGAGAAATAAGAAATAAAGTGGGTTTTCTTTTTTGCCTTTTTCCATTAGAATTCACCAAATAAGCTTTTTTAGTTTGAGAGTATGTATTAAATGAATATTACTAAAGAATAATATCAAAAGACAGAAGAGAGAAAATTCTAAAGCTGATAAACTTTTCTTATACTTAAAGTAATACATTAAAAACTTAAGAAACATGACAGACAGTCCTAATAGCCACAGTTTGAAATATTTATCATTCTCATTAAGACATGAAAAATCACTGAGATTGAGGTGTCCAATGTCAAAAAGCTTGATAGATGAATGAGGTCAAATGAATTCTGTTCTCAGCCACTGAATTCGATGCCTGCAGTTAACTCCTTTATAGCTCAATACAAAAGAGCCATCCTGAATGTGAAAATCTGTAATTTTTTAAACAAAAGGCTAATATAGGAGCCAGAAATTTCTGTGTTATAAATTACAAGATGGTGCTAATTCCAACTTTGAGGATGTGTCTTCAACATAATCCCAAAAAGCCTAGAAATAAAGTGAAACTTGAAAGCTAGTGTGGATGTGTGTTGGAAAGTCTTTCATGGCTCCTGGATGTGCCTTCATTGCTCCCATTAGGAGGAAAGTGTGAGAACTGAGCTGGTAGAAACTAAGGGCTCTTGCAAGAGTCCATAATATTCCAAACCCAAATCCAAACTGAAAATGGAGTTTTTCATAATGTAATCTTAACTTCAGAATTGTTTTAGTATTAACAAAAATGTAGGGAGAGTGATCAGCTCTCCTGCATCTCATATGACATTCTCTTGTTAAAACCGTACATTAATATGGTGCTGTTGATAAAATAAAGTGTAAACACTTTATTTTTAATGTCTGAACTTTATTCAAATTTACAAAATGTTTTAAAATCTCTCTCTGAATCTGTCTCCCCTCTCTCTTTTCTTTTTCAAAATCTTATCCGGGATACCATATTGCATTCTATTGCATTGGCTCCATGAATTTGTAGTGATTTCTTAGTCGTCTTTATATTCCAGAACCGAAGGAGTTTGAGAAATACAACTTAGGAGTTTAAGGAATACTTTGTTGGAGTATGACCTAATGTTATTTTCATTATTAGTTTTGGTTATAATTCTAGGGGGAGAACTGTAGATACCATTCTATTCTTACCACCCTGAGCCAAGGGCTAACATCAACAAAAGTTATTGTTGATGGCAGTATGGTATGGCCTAGGAGACTTTTGGAGTCTCTGAAAGGTAATTATTGTTGTTCTTTTTTTCTTTTTCTATATCATACTTGGAGGAAGTCAATTATTCTTCCTACTCACATTTAAAAGTGTCTCCTGTTCTCAATGGTTCCCACTTGTTTCTGTTTCAGTTTCAATGCTCAGACTTCACAAATGCTACAGTGTATGGCTAATGAATATATGTAAAATCTGACCAAAACAATACCCAGCAAAAATTATAGAAATGGATACACTGGAAATCTCAAGCCCATTGTCATTGAAGTTGGCAAAATGTCTTACCCACATCAACACTCTCCGGAGAGGCCTAAGTTGCTCTAGCATTGTGTCTAGAGTGAACTACTCATTGTCAGTACATGTTTCCTAGAACCGGTTTTCGTGATGGATTTATTTAATTTATGACTCTGGATTTAGCCTTTATTGAATAAGGAACTCTGAATATTGAGAAATAAAAGTTATGAAATATATGGGCAATAAAGCAATATGAACAAGAAAATATATCAAGATTTCATACAAAATCAATAGCTATTTAGTATAAAAACATAACAAAATAGGTATAAAGCAAAAGAAATCCTTGAAACTTCTTTCTTTTCTTTTTATTATTATTATTATTTCTTTACAATATATCCCAATTGAAACCCCCCTCCCTCAACTCCTCCCAGTCCCACCCTCCCTTTCTTTCTCCCCCTACCCACTTCCCCTAGTCCACTGAAAGGGTGAGATCTCCTCCTCTGCCATCTACCCATAGCTTATTAAGTCTCATCAGGACTGCCTGGATCCTCTTCCTCTGTGGCCTGACAAGACCACATCATCAGGGGCAAGTGATCATAAGGCAGACAATCAAGTTCATGAGAGAGTCAGCCCTTGCTCCCTTTCCTGAGCTGCCAATAAGTCACATCTGAGCAGGGAATCAAGATCTTCTCCATGCATAGTACTTGGTTGGTGCAACAGTCTCTGCAGGACTCCCTGGGCTCAGGTTTGTTTAGCTTTCTTGGTCTCCTAATGGAGCTCCTGTCCTCTCTGTGTCCTTCTATTACCCTCTTTTTCCATAAGACTCCTTGCTCTCTGCCCAAACTTGGCTGTTGGTCTCAGCATCTGCTTCTATCCCCTGTTGGGTGAATCCTTTCAAAGGACCCTCTATAGTAGGCACCCGTCCTGTTCCCTTTCTTCCACTGCTTCTGGTGTCTATCCTGTTTGCCATTTTGAATGAGATTTATGCATCCTCCCTAGAGTCCTCCTTAGTGTTTAGCTTCTTTAGGTCTATAGATTTTAGTATGCTTGTCTTATATTATACAACTAAGATCTGCTTAAAAGTGAATTTATACCATGCATGTCTTTCTGCTTCTGGGTTACCTCATTCAGGATGCTCTCTTCTATTTCTAGCCATTTGCCTGCAAGTTCAATGATTTCCTTGTTTTTATTACCTAAGTAGTATTCCATTATGTAAATGTGCCACAATTTCTAAATCCATTTTTAGGATAAATAATTATCATTTTACTAAAAACTTCTTTTTTAAAAATTGATAGCTAACAACCATAGTATTCAATAGTAATTAGTAAATAGGTAAGACTGTTACTGGGTACTATAATGATTGATTTACATATATAGGTGTCTCACGTAATACCATATTTACACTTAAGAACTGTTTTGAGGAACTGTAAAAGACATAAACATGAAAGTAAGAAGAGTCAAAATGGAGTTGGGAAAACTCACCTTCTGTTAGCATAGTGCTACAGAACATTGATTTTTATGAATGAATAATCAAAGTAATACACATACATGCACAGAAATGTTCACACATACATACAGATACACACACAAGTGTGTGTACAACCACACGTCAGGCTGTGCTGACATTTTAGAAAAGTCAGTCACATGAAAGCCAGACTTTGATAAAGATTGAAGGAGGGATGTCCAACATTAAATGAGGGGAAATGACATGAATGTCATCTGTGGCAAGTGTTCGCCTAGAGACCTGTTTCTGGAGGACCGTGTTTTCAGGATCATTAAATTTCAATAGCTATTTTCAAACTATTTCCCAGGTCAATACTAGATAAGAAATCTATAAAAAACAAATGTACAAACCAACATTATACCTTTAATGGCCTACACTTTTCATCAACCAATTAAATGTTAAATAAAGAATTATTTACTGAGTAAATAAGAACAATTTTAATAGTTTTAACATTTATCAATCTTTAGTTTATCATAATATTACAGAAATGTATATAAATTATGTTTTCTGCAAGTTTGTTGTCAATGTTACTTATAATAATACACATAACTACCTAGATATGTTTTAAAAATACACAAAGAAGAACACTCTGAAGTATTTTAAATAATTGCTACATTTTCTTTCTAGTCACTTATTAATCACACACACAAAATGCCCTTTGGGCTCTTATGTGATTTCTCTAAACTCTGGAGTAAAAGGATTGCCCCCTGCTGAGTACCTTACCCTGGCACAGCTGGCGGAACTGCAGATGTTATGCAGAGTCATATAAATATCCGATCCCCTGAAATCGTGCTGAGATATCTGCTTCAGTGATTTTCTTTACTGGTGAATTACAGATGGATTTTGAGTCATATTAAAGACACGTCTTTTAAAATGTAGAACTCATTTCTTCCTGTGCCATTTACCCTCATCCTTATTTAAAGGAATCTTCAAGGAAAAGTTTTGTTCTAATTCATACATTACATTTTGTCCCTGTTAAACCAGAATTTACTGCTTCCATTTGCGAAACAAATCCACAATGTATTTGCTCACTTATAATTTAACAATTGAACACATTGTCAATTATCGTTCAGTGTTTCCTGATAAAGGTCATAAAATAAATATCACCTCCTATAATATTACCATTAATTCTATATAGTGACAATTTTCATATTATTTTACATACTCAAGGTAATATTTACAAATATTCCATTGACTCTTGAACATGTAGCGGTTTTCACATTGAGCTATTTATAATGACTTCTAAATGTTTTTCCTCAGAGGCTCAAGGTAATTCAGAACCATCAGTGTTCATAGGAAGTTTAAATTAGGTTTCCCAATATGCATTACTTTGCACTTATCTGCACTAAATTTAATCTATCATCATATTACCAAATCACCCAGGTTAATTAGATCCTTCTGGATTTTCTCATAATAGTGCAAGGTTTTTGCTAACCTAACTCATTTTTGGTCATCAGCAGAAATTAAAACTCTCAGTTCCTAAACCATCATCCAGGTCACTACTGTGATTTAGCGGCCTGAGCCAAGGTGATTCTAGAGCACCCCGCAAGGAAGTTGCTTCCTCTCGAGAAATCTGGCCTCTTCGTTTCAAGTACCCTCATCCGTGTTTTCTTACAGCGAAGCAGAGCCTTAAAGTTCTACCATCTTTCTATAATAAGTCTTAAACATACTTTTAAGGAAATTTTAAATTTATGTTGAAATACTCTTCACCAGCGTATTTTGAGTGTCTAACCATTGTGGAATATTGTGTGCATGCTACGCTGGCAGAAGTACAGACTTAAAGCATAAATAAGTTCCAAATTTTCTTACATAGGTAAAAATTTTATGTGTCTCCGGGTCCCAAGGGAAAGAAGGAGAAAAATTAAGATTTAATGAGGACCTTGTAGAAGTTTCTATGATCTGCTTGGGAAGAGGTAATGAGCCTTGCTGAAGTTGCCAGCCTTTACTTGACATTCCACTGTGCATCTTATATAGCACAAACTCAACACTGAGGACAACTTTATCATCATGTGATCACCAATACCACAAACCTAGTCCAGAGCAGAACAACAGTTAAGGACAGACAATTTGATCCTAGGATATTGAGTTAAAGCCTTCCTAGTGGGATATACATTTTCTTTTCTTTATTCTTTTTCCTTTTTTAAAATATATTTTAATTTGAATATTTTTTATTAATTACACTTTATTCACTTTGTATCTATAACAAAACCATTAAACATGTTTTCACATGTGTTCCCTAACTTTTTTTCTTAAATTGTATAGACTACACACAAATGTGTATAGAAATTAGAGTGTTCTGGGAGTACTCTCATTTCATGAAATGTGACACCACTCTTTATGATTCTTCTTTATATTAAAAGATAAGATAGTTTTTAAATTTTATTTTATCTATCTAGCTATCTATTTATTTATTACAATTTGTTCACTTTGTATCCCCTCTGCAGCCCCCTCCTTCATATCCTCCCAGTCCCTCCTCCTTCCATTTTCTCCCACTACGCTCCTCCTCCAGTCCACTGATAGGAGAGGGCCTCCTCCCTTAGCCTATCAGGTCTCATCAAGGCTGGGCTGCATCATCTTCCTCTGTGCCCTGGCAAGGCTGCACCTGCCAGGGGAAGGTGATCAGCCAGTCTGTCACTGAGTTCATTTCACAGACATCATGTGTACTCCTTACTAAGGAACCCACTTGGAAACTGAGCAGTCTATGGGCTTCCTCTGCTATGCCAGGTCCATACCACCCGGAACGTGAGCGATCCTGTCTGATCTCGGAAGCTAAGAAGGGTCGGGCCTGGTTAGTGCTTGGATGGGAGATAAGATATTTTTAAAGAATGTCCTGGAATAAAGAAAACTCAAGGTAATATTTTTGTGTTATACCATAAGGTAGGAGACCCTGGGAGAGAAATAAAGTTTAAGAGAAACTCATACTGTTTATCAATTTAAAATATAAAAACGGTTTTTCTTTGTGATCACCAAATATCAAGGAAGGCTTATGGTAGAATTTTAAGCAAATTCTTATAGTACATCTACCTCTGGTTTTTGCTGTTTTCTGCCATGAAATTCTAATGTTCCATGGACAACTGTACTTCCTGTGGGAAGGATTGTGATAGAAGGCTAAGCATTACTTCCTGTGTTTGAATAAAAAAGGAATTCCTTTGGTGCTGGGCAGCACATTCTCCAAAAGAAGTCCTCTGGGAGGACTTCTTGACCCACACCTCTGTACCTAGTACTGCAAACGGAATCATCTACTCCAGAGGAGTAACCAAGACCAAGAACTCGATTTTCATTTCCTCTAAACAACTTCATAAAGTATCTAGGGACAGGCCTACATGTAACTTTCAACACACACACATTCAGATTTCATTCATAAAATATGAACATACACTAGATGAAGACATAATATATGAAAATAAAAGCAACTTTATCTTTTTAGTTGACTCCTTTTCAGAGCCATTTTTACTAATTACAATTGTGGTTTAAGGAAGTTTTTTTTTTTAATTTTTAATTGTGAAAATATACAAGGTAAAACATTCTAAATCCCAGTAGGTATTGTGTTCAGTCTGTAGGCCTTCAAGTAAGTTCTGCTTTCAAATTTACATAGAAAGTCGACTCTCAGAGTAGATACACACACAGCTACTTTCTCTCATGGCCCATACATCCTCCATCTAGAGGAGAATCTACTCAGAGTGTCTTTGTGTTTGCACACCACAGACATAATTCATCATTTCTATGTTCATCTACCTGTTTGTTTATTTGGATTTCAGGAGACAATTGCCTCATGGGTCAATAAATGATGTAGGGATAGCAACAGAAATAGTCATTAAAACACTTCCTGCTCTTCTACCCATCTGCCATGATGAGACATTGCATAAAAGTAACTTTCACGTTAGTAATAACAAGAATTGTGATTTTCCTGAGAAATCATTTTTAAGGTATGGGCACTGTAAAGCAGGACTGATGGACACAACATGGGCTCTGAAATGACCTGAGTTGACAAGTGCATAATCTGATGTGCTTATCCAAGACTACTCTGGAACCCTAGGCTTTCTGCTTTTCAGCACAATGGAGAATAGAGAGAAGTGGATGGCTCTAGCTTGGACAAGTCTCCACCTTCTAGTAACCTACCCAAAGAAACCCTTCCATTCTTGGATCTTAAAGAATGAAAATTCACTGATGCTTTATCCAATTTTATTTCATAGGAATAATACTGATTTTAAAAAGTCTTTATAGACTAAAGAACAACAACATCATAGAGAAACAAAACCTGTTTTGATTATCTTTTCACTAACCAAGTATTGTCCTCTGCTGTGAGGGGATATGATACATTCTCTCAAAACTCAAAGGTATTAGGGATTCAGCTGTCAGGGCTTCAGAGATTAATGGGAACCAAACCAACTACATCAACATTTTCTAGAGTAAGGAGCAAAGAGAAAGGAACAGCCAATTAAGGCATCATTTTATATCTATTTTGTTCCAGATAATACCTCAGTAAACTGCCCCATGAAGAAGATGAGACAATTCCTGAGAAGGAAATAATGATATTGCTGCATGGATATTGCTTTTTCTAAACTCTTACTTAGGTGACATGACGGCTGATGTTGATAAGCACAAGCATCACATACTGGTGTTTGAAGAGGCCCTCCCTACACTGTCCTGGCATTCCAGAACACAGCTTTGTGATCATTTACTTTAAGTGTACTGAGCATGCTCACAGTTTAATTACCAGTTTGCTGGTTATGTTGTCTGTAATTTGAAGGTGTCTATCACAAAAATGAGTCACCTTTCCAGGGAAAAGCACTGCATCTGTCCCTTATGAGGCTGTTAATGTCAGAGGCCATGCACACTGCTCTGGATTTTATTCTCCTTTTTTTTAGCCCCACATTAAGCCAAGTTCATTTCTCTTGAACAAATTGTTATACTTGGACTCTGACAGTGTTTTTAAAGCATTCAAGTTAAATAAATGAATAGATGCAAAATGTATATTGTACTTAAAAATACATGTATTCAACTGAAATCAATATTTATATACTTGCAAGCAATTTAGTGTAAGAACTAAAGTTTGTTGTAGATTTGGTTCCATGATGCATAAAAATTATGTTTTATTATTCATTTGTCTTCAAAGTAAAATATAATCAAATAAACATCACTCATTTTTATGATAAACTTTAAATAATACAAAGATATTCATCAGGTATATTTCATGGCTGTACTGAAACTGACAGTTTTGCAAGTAAAATACAATGTTGCATATAAATTATGTTACTGTTTATGTTTTATTTGAAATATTCATAATGTTCATTTTGTAAACACAATATGCAGTGTAGGGAAATGACAATCTTGTAATTGAACTTCGATGAAAAAACTTGCCTGTAAAATTTTAGATTAAATCAGTCTTATTTGAATTTTACAGGGGTCAGAAAGACTCATGCTATTCAACTTTGTCCTATTTTAGGGGGTGCATTATGCATGAATTTGATGCTACTTATTGATATCACTTTAATCAATAACCTGGTTAAAACTATAGAACAATTAAAAAGAAATAAATTTTAGTTTTGACAGTTTTAACAAACTACATCTAAGTACTGCAAGATTTTTTGTGTCATAAGTTTCCCAATTAGTTTGTCATTATGTAATAATTTTAGCTTAGGTAAATGAGGTAATTAAAGTATATCATACATAATATTGTATTTCAAAAAATTGGCATTAGCTTCAAAATAGAAGAGACTGTCATTTCATATAAATTTATCTCATCATTTTTAAACACTGTAAAACACTGATGTTTTTGTAATATAAATATTGTAAAACAATGAAAACATAATCACAAGCTTGTCTTTTTAAATAACAGACTGGAATAAGCCATAGGGCAAAATTATGAACCAGAAAAATTATGATTAGTGTTCCTTGAGCACCTGAAAAGCAGCCAAATTAATAAGATTTTTTCAATCTTTCCTTCCTTATTACTAACAATCCTTTTCAAAGAACAAGCATGACTTCCAGATGATAAGTATGTAAAACTCAGTTATATTGTATTGGAAGATATTAATTGTCCTCCATTCAGCTATTCAGACTGTAAAAAGAAGATCTCTAGAGAAAAACAATAAGGCAAATATTAAAGTCAATCTAATGTTTTACCACTAAGTGTTAAAGGGAACAATTCATCTTGGAACACTTCTCTTCCCAAGCAAACAGAAATGTTAAGAGAAAGAATTTAGTTTGTCGAAATAGTGTAATGTAGGACCAGATAACAGAGTTGTTTATGTAAGTTATACTTTTGGAAACAGTTCTAGATTGGATAATATCTGTAAGAAATTACTAAAACTACAGCTTGCTAATGTAGAAAGAGTTTGAGCAAGTAATTCTGCAATAATTAAAAATTACAGCAACACCTAATGTTGACCATAGTTGTGATGTCAGGGAGGCTTCACGTCCCTGGAGTTTATAAAATGGAGAAACAGTTTATAATAAGGTGTTTAGAGAATATGATGGGAAATAAGACCACGATATTGTATGGTCTTGGCTTCTTTGTCAAAAACCAGGTGTCCATAGGTGTGTGGGTTCATCTCTGGGTCTTTGATTCGATCCTATTGATCCTCCATGCTGTTTCTATGCCAGGAAGTGGCATTATTCGAGGTGTGGCCGTGTTAGAGGTGCTGTGTCACTGTGGGTGGGCTTTGAGGCCCTAAGAGGCTCAAGCCAGGCCCAGCTTCTCCCTCTCCCTGCTGCATGCAGATCTGCATGTAGAACTCCCAACTACCTCAGCATGCTGCCATGCTTCTTGCTGTGAAATAACGTACTAACCTTCTGAACTGTAAGCCAGCCCCAGTAAAATGATTTCCTCTGTGAAGACTGCTGTGGTCATAGTGTCTGTTCACAGAAAAATAAATAAATAAGACACTGTATTAGAAAAAGATTAACTTTTCTGCTAAAGTGCAAATGTTTTCTCCTTTAATTGGACATAGAGATCCTCTTTCTTTCACTACTCACAACTGAATATATTGTGAGTTGAATTTGCTGTCACATATCTTCATGTGCTTTCACTGAGGACATTATACGGCCAAAAAATGCTGTGATCTAGACTGTGATTTATCTGATGTGATCTTCTCTGCATGTAAATTGAGGGAAATTAGCTTACTAAAATTTATAATACCACAGAGGAGTAAAGCAGGCAAGAAACAAGCTCATTAATTGAAGCACGTTTTTTAACAGATGAAAAAATACAGTGTCTATTACCACATGAATAATGCTAAAAGTGCTTATGAGAGTGATGGTTTACTTATAATGAATTTGTTTTTATTCAGTTTTCAAATGAAATATGAATTACTAGTTAACACAATGTAATGTTCAAGACAAAACAGACACGTGCATTTATATATTTGTAATCGAGTTTAATATTTTCTTTTTATTGTAGGTAGAACATATTTTGGCCAAAGCTCCTATCTTTCACATGTTGATAACATATTGATAACTTATTAAATAAATTTAACATATGTTTACAACAATTCTGAAGCTGAACTTTTTTAACTTTTATTAATTATGCTTTATTCACTTTATATCCCCCCATAAGCCCCTCCTTCCTCCCCTCCTAATCCCATCTTTCCTCCCCCTTCTTCATGCATACTGCTCCCTAAGTCCACTAATAAGGGAGGTCCTCCTCTTTTTTTTATTTTATTTTTTAATTTTTATTATTAGTTACATTTTGTTAACTCTGTATCGAGCTGGATCCCTCTCCCTCATTCTTTCCCAATCCCATCCTCCCTCCCTCATCTCCTCCCTGCCCCTTTCCAAGTCCACTGATTGGGGAGGAACTCCTCCCCTTTCATCTGACTCTGTTTTATCAGGTATCTTCAGGACTGGCTGCAAAGTCCTCCTCTGTGGCCTCTTCTTCCTTCTGATCCTAGTTTATCGGATCTCATCAGGAGTGGCTGCATTGTAATCTTTTTTTTTAAAGCATTCACACTTTGCAAATATAGATAAGTCATTTTGTCTTATTTATAAATCTCACACACATGCACAGAACCTTTTTTGAAATTGTGAGGCAGTTATACATTTATAAAGCTTTCATTTTTAGGAAATACTTGAAAAGAATATCAAATTATTTTAGTACAAGCTGTTAAAAAAAACCTTAGTTTTACCCAACAATCAATGTGTGAGCATGTAGATACTATATAATGGAACCATGCTCAGCTTTTTAATTTTATTAATCTTTATTAAATTAAATTAATCTATATTCATAAAACCAGTCCCTGATAAGCTTAAAAGGAACTTCTTCTGGATTTCATAAATTCTATGCCAATTATTCCCCTATGAATCTATACCATAAAAGTCAGCAAAATGTGAAAACATCTGATCCATATTTGACTTTATAATATATGAAACAGAAAAAAACTCTAATGGACAAAATTAGTGAAAGTTGTAGTATTTACAAATCCTGACATATTTATCTGTAAATCATGAAAGAAAGCTGTGAAAGTATTGTTCTTAGGCTTCACTTACTGGGGCAAAGTAAACTGAGATATGAATAAGTAGTTTTAAAAAGATACAAGCAGGAGTTAGTAGGCTACACCTTGTAAGCAAAGGATTGTAGATAGAGAATCTGGATGTTTTGAGATTAACAACACTGAAGAGAAGTGAACACAAATTTGAATTGCTTAAGAAATAACTCCATTGTGTAAAAGTACCACAATTTCTGCATCCATTCCTCAACTGAGGGACATCTGGGTTGTTTCCAGGTTCTGGCTTTACAAATAAAGCTACTACAAACATGGTTGAGCAAATGTCCTTGTTGTGTACTTAAGCATCTTTTGGATATATGCCTAGGAGTGGTATGGCTGGATCTTGAGGAAGCGCTATTCCTAGTTGTCTGAGAAAGCGCCAGATTGATTCCCAAAGCGGTTGTACAAGTTTGCATTCCCACCAGCAATGGAGGAGGGTTCTCCTTTCTCCACAACCTCTCCAGCATGTGTTGTCACTTGAGTTTTTGATCATAGCCATTCTGATGAGTGTAAGGTGACATCAAATATATCAGGGCACAGGGGTCTTTCATGAGACTGTTTCTCCAACCAAGGACCATGAATGGATATAACCTAGAACCCCTGCTCGGATACAGTCCATGGTAGCTCAGTATCCAAGTGGGTTCTCTAGTAAGGGGAACAGGGACTTTTTCTGACTTAAACTCAATGGCTAGCTCTTCAACCCCCCTCCCCCCCAAGGGAGGAGCTGCCTTGCTAGGCCACAGAAGAGGACATTGTAGCCAGTCCTGAAGAGAACTGATAAGCTAGGGTCAGATGGAAGGGGAGGAGGTCCTCCCCTATCACTGGACTTAGAAAGGGGCAGGGAGGAGATGAAGGAAGAGGGTGGGATTGGGAGTGAATGAGGGAGGGGGCTACAGCTGGGATGCAATGTAAATAACCTGTGCTTAATATAAAAAAATAAAAATTATTATATAAAAAACAAATAACTCATTCAACAGGAACACTTCCCTCATCATTATACTGTGGTCAGCCTACCCAATAAGAAGCCATTTCCAGCACAGAAGATTTATTTGCCTCAGGAACCAATGATGCAATGCAGTAACATCATGGTGAAGGCCTAACAGAATCCATAGTTATCCATGTGCAGGGCTAGAACTTTTTCTTAGAACAAGATTGTACAAACGGTGGGAAAGGAAGCAGGTACTGCTCCAAAACTCAAGACCCACCTCACAGGGACTCATCTCCAGCTATGCCAACAATCCTCTAGGATGCAAAACCTTAAAAACTGGACCAAGTGTTCAAACACAAGACTCCAGGAGGGTGGACAATTATATCCTATCTATAATACTACACAACTAATGTGCACTGAATCTTTTACCTTACTTTAAAAAAATAAAATACACCATTTCTCTTCCTTTTCTCCGTATAACAATCTAATAGTTCCTGTTTTCACTCCTGCCCTCTAAAAACGTTGTCTTCTTTTCTTTTAATTATACACACAGACACATACATATGTAGATGAATAAATATGTCATTACAACCTGCTGATTGTGTTTAATATTGCTTGTGTATATATGTAATAGTGCTGACCACGTGGTACTGAAATATCATTTAGGGCTTATCTGTGAGATAAGTTGTTAATTTCCCTTAGTTCTCCTAAGTTTTCTCTCACCCATGCTGGTATATCAGCTGATGTTTTCAGCATTTGGATCTTGTCTAAGTTGTCATATTGCTGAGATTTCATAGGTGAAGCTTGCAGTCATGTCTAGAAGACATGATCTCACAGCAACCATTTCTTGTACCCTCCCTTCCTCTGTGGTTTCTTCTTCTCTTCCTGTGCTGCTGAGTCAGATTCCAGAAAACATGCTGTGTAGACAGTAACTGACGCTCACTCTGATGATGAGCCTGAACACTGCTTACTTAAGGAAATTCCTTCTTTACAAGATCCAACCAAGAGATTTAGTTTTTAGAAACAGAATACAGAGAAACACAAGAGCTCTGCAAAGAATGATGGGTATGTTTCTATTTATCTCTTCCATTAATAAAACCTTTCTTTTGTAGACATGATAATCAGAAAGACAACTGCAAAATAGATAATTGTTGTCTGCTCATTGTATCAGGAATGCATACTGCTTACCTTTTCTTAGAGTAAACTATGTCTATCTAGAGTGAAAAAGGCCTCTGTGTTTCCAGCATCTGGTAATCTTGAGAAGTATATATGGTACAAATACATATCTAGATCTTCCTCAAGACAGTGATACAGATGTGCACACATTCCTTATGAAACAAAGTCCACATTCTGCCAAATAGTGAGGTCATATTTATTCTTTAGAGAGGTAAGCATGAACATTAGCAGACTGTTCCACTTCAGTTCGGAAAAGTCTTGAAACAGCCTTGTAGAAGGTTCATTTGATCTCCCGATTTCATCTCTTACCTGTGAGGCTAATTTTCTGCCCTGAGGCAAATGTTCCATATTAAAACCTACTCATGTCATTGGTTTAAAGCCTGCTATTGTGTCTACTGCCTGTAGGTGTGCCCACATTCTTAATGTCCCATTTGAGAATTTGATAACCTCATTAAAGTCTTGTTACAGCATTTCCAAAGGCGTGTTAGTAATTTACAGAGATTAGTTAATTCATATAAAGTTAGTTAATTCATACAAAGCAGATTTTTATGTCATTCTTCATTCTTTTTCTTTTGTATACACTATATATTTGCTAAATGTCCCCATGAGTGACATCTGTAGCTAAAGTTTTCAGAAGTAAAATTCTGTTTATGAAAGACAATTTATCAGGGAAAGTAGTTCAGACTGAAAAAACTCTAAGAGTAAAAGTGTAGAATTAGCTCTGCTAGGGGTTTAAAAGAAACATTTTTGTCAAAATTTTATGCTCCCACTGGGGGTCAAATGAAGGTATATGATGTTTTCCTGTTTCAAGAGTTTAATGACAGAATTGAGAGAAAATGTAAACAAATGACTCAAATTCAGTGTGTTACTGGTTATAAAATAATAATGTCTAATGAAAGTGTTACTAGATTTTAAATTCAGTGATGTTTCCAATCCAATCAGCTCCCTTCATAGTTGCAAAATAAAGCAGAAGTTCATTGTCTTCATAGGTTTGTTTTGTTGTTTTTCTTAACATTGACACACCCAAACACTGCTGCCTGCCTGATAACTAACCACTCTCCCTACATAGATCTCTGCTTCAGTGAAGAGAATTAGACACTGGAATGGTCAACTCTCTAGCAAGGTAACGACACTTTTCAAAAACTGGAAAACCCTCCAGCCTCTGTTCCCAGGCTCTTCCCCTTCCTTTTCTGATATTTCAGAGGAGCTGACTTCCCAATGAGCTGTTGTTATCCTCTATGTCATTATCATCTTCAAGAAAACCAGGTGTCTCCTCCTCATCCTATAGTGAGTGATTATTTTTCAGCTTAGACTTATTGGGAAGTAAGGATAGAAATATATAGACAAAAAATAATTTTATTAATATCTTAAAACATTTTAAAGAAAATTAAGGTGTTTATTTTCTGTGCAAATGGATTGGCCTATGTGGGCATGGGGAAAGAACACTATTGCTTGGGGCTCATCATTATCATTGTTTCCTCTTTCGTGTTTTCACAAAAGAACCTACAGTTCCAAAAAATTACTTAATGACAAACCTTGGATCCAAACGGTAAGTCTCTCTGGTGATAAATTTATTCATATGTGAAAGAGATAATTTATTCACTTAACAGCTATTTTTTAAGAGCTTTTTACTAATTAGAATATAAAAACATGAAACCATATGAGAATGAACAACAAATATAAATCAGAGGGTTCAGTGGGGGTGTGGGTGAGTGTCTGTCTGTGAAATGTTGTCTTCTGGGTGGATATCGAAATTGTGAAGTCACAGCCATCAAGGTTACCTGTACAAGACCTACAAGAAAGCAGGCAAAATCCTGGTACAGACAGGGTGTATGCTCTCCATTTCCTTCAAATGCTGACAATGTTCAGCAATTGGCATGTTCTCACAAGATTTGTCTTTAAAGTATGCTCGGTATATTCACCTAAACATTTCTTATAATACCATGCTAAAAGAAAAGTTAAACAGACCTCTTACCAAGCAGGGACCAGTTGATTGCACAGAAAGCACACAGGGTTTCACTGGGGAAGTCTTCTTCCATGAGGATGCTTTGGAAGTTTGTAGGCTCAATTCACCTCTGCCTTGACCTTCAACTATAGTATTCCAGGAGCATGACACTGGTGGAGGTCCAGCGGGCCTTTGAGAACACTGGCCAGCAGCTAGCATTGACAGGCGTGAGTTCAGCAATGGTAGCAGAAGTTGAATTGTCCCTGAAGCCAGGGCCAAAAACAGAGGCAGTCTCAAGGCCCTCTTGTTAATGGATGTTTTTGGAGAGCCTCGAGCTGCCATGTCACAGGAGCACGGTAATAGGATTCTAAGGGCCACTTCCAAAGTTCCCATTTTGTATCATCTTATTTTGTATAGCTTTGCAATATTTAAAGCTTAGAGCTGGTTGAACCAGCTTCCTTCTTCTGGAGCTGCCTTATGGCAGGCTCCTTTATTGTAGGCAATACAGTATTTTAAATCACACAAAATTGCTTTTCAAGTTACACAAAACTGTTTCAATTATGTTTGTAATAATAGGTCATCAAAAAAAAAAGACAAAGTTGCGAGTGGGTATGTTGGCAGGATATGGGGGACATAATGAGGGGAAATGGTGGCAGGTGTGATCTAATACTTTATATGTGTGCAAAATACTCTCTCTGTTTGACATCTAAACAAATAATGTAGTTTCATTAATACCTGCAAGAGAATAGTGTGCATTACAATGTCACATACCTCAAAATATAAAGAATTGATGCTACAGAAAACATACACATGTAGGAAGTTCTCTTTATAAGCTAGATCGTCAACATTATCAATTAGAAATAATGTACTTATCACTCATCCTTTTCTGTCCTATACATTTCCCTTCCTTACTTTCAAATATATATGTTGATATTTAGGCAACAAGTATACAGTGAGACAATCCCATTACCTTCCTCTTTGTCTGCTAAGGATAAAAACATAAGTTATGAGGTTTAGCCTATAGGTGACTTACACAGCAGTTCAAGGGAAAAAATAACTTTTAATAAAGTTTTGAGCCTGTCCTTGTTTTCCCAAGGCACAATATATCTGTTATTTATAGTTTCACTGAAAAAGCTAGGGGTGAATTTTCAGCATTTCATGTAACTAGCTTTCTGCTTGGGAAGCCAACATTATATTCTGAAACCAGTTAAGAATTTGTCTCTGACAGCAATATTTTTAAAGGGAGAGGAAAATCTTTTTGAGAAATCCATAATTAAGCAATAACAGAGCTGGTATGAAGCCAATTGCAGTTTTGTAAAATAAACATTTTTTTTACTAGGACTAGAAAGAAAGAGTATTCCTTCATAGTTGAGCAAAATCCAAGCAAACATAAACAAAGTTAAAAGTCTCCATTAATAAATATGTAAATATCCTTCAAGAGCTGCACAAAGCAATCTCTGTCTGGCCATATCCATGATATACATAAATAAGTGATGACATTTGATTTTGGTTGGAGACATATTTCCTTTGTCTGACTGTCTTACAAACTGGGTCCATTTGCTGGCTGAAATGATTTCTGTAGTTAATTCAAAACTTCTATAATTGCAGAGAATGTCTGGAATTATCTTTTGATTAGTCATATTCCTCCATTCAATATTTTCAGACTTGCCCATAGGAAGGATTGATCATTCTTGTTCAATACAAGTGATTTCCATTTGTATATTCTGAAACTCACTATACTTTCTTCAAAATCACAGGGCCATTCCCTTTATCTTGTCATAGTGTCCCTTCTTGCTCACTTCTTCCAAAGGCAAATGCCTTCTAGGGCTGAGGAAGAACTAGCTCATTTTAACCTAGAACCTCTGCTCAGATGTAGCCCATGGTAGCTCAGTAACCAAGTTGGTACCCTAGTAAGGGGAACAGGGACTATTTCTGACATGAATTGAATGGCGGGCTCTTTGACCTCCCCCTGCCCCAAGGGAGGAACAGCCCTGCTAGGCCATAGAGGAGGACTTTGCAACCAGTCCTGAAGATACTTGATAAACCAGGGTCAGATGAAAGGGGAGGAGGTCCTCCCTTATCAGTGGATTTGGAAAGGGGCAGTGAGGAGATGAGGGAGGGAGGGTGGGATGAGGAGGGAATGAGGAAGCAGGATACAGCTGGGATACAAAGTTAATAAATTGTAACTAATATTAAAAAATGAAAAAATAAAAATAAATTAATTTCAATTATTCTTTGAAAGCATCACACATGTATACAATGTATCTTAGATACTCTTTTTTGAGTATCTGTTTTCTTTAGTATACTAAAAATGCACTTCAATTTTCTTAAGGAGTGCCATATAAATCCAGCAGTTTTTTGTGACTAACTATACCCAACAATGTATTCTCTTTTATTCCTGCCACAGTCAGGTGATCCTGTATCTTAAGCTGTGCCCATGAAAACATAAAACAAAGACAGAATCCATTCTCCTTTTTGTAAGGAACAGTTAGCACACTAATTCTAACCAGTTGGCTTGATCATAACTGTCATAACATATTTCTAATATGTGGTCATCGAAGTTCAGGACCTGTCATGGTCTTTCCTCCTTGATGTTGGCTGTGATGTTTGTCTATATGTCAACTGGCTCTGACATCCATCCTGGATCATAATTGAGAAGGTACAGAACTACAGACACATAGTAGAAAGAACAGTTGCATGTGTATCATGCTCTAGGATTATCTTCAAACTTCTGTTGTGTTTGGTTAAAAATAATCTGTTTTGTGCATCAGCCAAGTCACCTTAAATGAACATATCATGGAATCATTCCTCTTCTGTCTGGCATTATAATGACTTTATGTTTCTCCAGGAAGCAGTTAAATTTAATGCAATGATGTAATACTTTGACACAAATCTTTGATAATTTTCCATTTCTTCTCTTTCAGATAAGATGAGTTACTGCTAAAAAAACGTCATTTGCTTTTTATCCAGTTTTGTTTTTTGATACTATACAATAAGTTATCTTATTACATCTAAACATAGATATTCTGAACCTTTGAGCATGAAAAAATGCAATGTGGGATAATGAAATTTTAGTGAAAAATGATTTTCACCAAAGGAAAAATTCCAAGAAAAATCTCTGACTGATGCTGGGGATTCCATTAAAGAATCTATATTACCACTTTAAATAAACAAATAAAAAACTTCATAAATTTGTAAATACAGAAAAGAAATTATGTAGATGATAGCTAAGGGGCATATTTTACATCCAACTGCACCTCTACTCCCTCCCCTCTCCCCAGTGCCACCCACTTCTCCCATACCTCCTCTCTCCCTCCCAGGTAACAACCCACCCTAGCTTTTCAAATGGCATCAGAACTAGGTGCCTCCTCTTTCACTGAGTGAAGACAATGCAGCCCTGCTAGGGAAATGGGAAGCAAAGGGACACAACAGAGTCCAAGTCAGAGACAGCCTCTAGTCGAATTGTTAGGGGACCCACCTGAGGACCAAGAATCCCATCAGCTTCATATGTGTAGAGGACCTAGGGCCAGTCAATGCAATTTTTTGTTTGGTGGTTCAGTCTCTATAAACCCCCATGGGTCCAGGTAAGTTAGCTATGTAGGTCTTCTTATGGTATCCTTGACCCCTCTACCTCCCTCAATCCTTTCCCTAACTCTTCCACAAGACTTGCTGAGTTTCTGGGAGAAAGAAGGGTAATGGGTGTTGGGTCATCTCTGGGACAAGCTGGAGACCTGGAATGGAGAAGGCCCCTGGGAATATATGGGGTGACTGGATCGGAGACTCATAGCAACAGAGGAAACTGAGAAGTGGCCACAACCTGTAGCCAGGCAGAACCTCCAGTAGAGGGAGCAGGACATCAACCGACCCAAAAAAAACCCTCAATCCAAAATTTGTCCTGCCTAGAAGATGTGCAGGGATAGAAGATGCAGCAAAGATTGAAGGGATGGCCCACTAATGAGTGGCCTAATTTGAGATTCACCCCATGGGAAAGACCCAACCCCTGACACAATTAATGATGCTCTGCTATCCTTGCAGATAGGAACCTCTTATTACTGTCACCATAGAGGCTTCATCCAGCAGACAATAGAAATAGATGCAGTCACACAGCCAAATGTTAGGCAGAACTTAGGGAACGTACTTTTATTTTGAAGGCTTTCATTCCTTTTGAATATGCTCATTTGTAATTTCAATTATGCTCACTACACACCTTGAAAACCTTTTCTCAGAAACTTTATATGACTGGAATTTGTTTCAAGCACTTTTGTCTTGCAGCAATGGATAGAATACCCAAAGAAGGCTAAGGTCATATGAAGTGGAAGTTTCTGGTTTCTTGGAAGACTCAGTTGTGTCATGTAATGTTTTGCTGAAAGCTGCCTTGTGAGAGGGCATGCAATGTCTGGCTGTGAGCTGTTTCATGCTAGGGGCATGACTTGGCCAGCTGAAAACATCTTTGGGTGGATTTTGAGGAAAAGAGAGATGTAGAAGCTCACAGACAGTGAGACAACCCTTACTAGATTGACCTCACTGCTCTGATCTTCCTCCTTCTACATGTCACTTCATAGAGAGAAGCATTCCAGAGAACTTCTCGGGGAAACCCAACTGAATCTTGCAGCTTTTGCTGACTTGTTCCAGTCTACTGAACCATGCTGATTTATGTTGCTGCTTGGTGTTGGCCTTTGGACTAGACTGCTGGTATCAAGACAATGAAGAGTGGACTCATCCCAAGGTACTACTTCTAAAAAGATCTATAACCCCCTTTTCCTAATAACCTTCTTTCTCCGCTATCTCTGGACATTGTGTAGGTAGGTGTTTCAGAACCCGAAATGAAGCAGGATTGTTGAAATTTCTAAACCTTCAGTAATAGGCAAGACATAAGTTTTCTTGATGTGAAATTGTTGCTTTTTGTACCCTCCTGATTTTGCTCATATGTCAGTAATTTCTTTGTAAATTTTAGATAAGCCCATATTTTATAAATTACTAAGATATCCAACAGTGAATATTAATTTCACATAACAGCTTGATGTGAACCAATGTGTCCAAATATTTGGTCTAACATTTTGATTCTGTGTATGAAAATTATTTTGCAGATTTACATGTGCTATAGTAGATATAAAAAATTGAAGTCCACCATCCAGTGTGTCCATTTAGTCAGTTAAAAGTCCAGAATCACATGAATTCAAGTTAGGCAACATGTCTTGCATTGTTATGTGAACTAAAACATCTGGCTAGATGTCACTATCTTCTAACTACTGTCCTTCTAAGGGCCACAGCTTGGTTTCCAGAATGTTTACCTACTGAGCCATCCCACTAGCCCTACACATTTCAACTTCAATTTGAAATATTCTATCAAGGTGATGCATAAATTAGCATACACAAAATCTTGGATGTTCTGACTGTACACCATCACTGGCTTTTGTCTAATGTCTTATTTTTAGCAGTGATGTAAACAGAATTTCACAGAGGAAATACAAGTAAAAAGTAAGCTCTCAAAAAAAATATATATAGATATAGCCATAGTAGACTAAAGGAGGAACCTATGTGGAGAAAGGGTGGGGAGGGGAATAGAGGTGAGAATCAAGTGTTGAAAAGGAACAGGAGGGACAAGGAGGGGAGGACTAGGAGATAAGTAAAATCAGTGGGGAATATCTCTGGGACAGGGGTGGCCCCTAGGAGGCTGAGATTCCTAGCCACAGTGATATGGAGCCTGAAGTTTTCACCTCCTTTAGCCTGGTTGGGCTTCCAGTGAAGAGAGGTAGAGGCCAAAAATAGAAATAAATCTGTAATATTTAATTTAGATTTTATGTAACATAATGCTCAGTATTTCTTCCTGATATTTTCATCCAGCATTTTTGAGTAGAACTTGATAGAAAATATCCAAGTTTGAGGATATTTTCATCTTCTTCTTAAGTAATGGGACCTGAAAAGACTGGCAAAACTTGAGTCAGGAAGATTGGACATGAAAAGAAAGAACAGTGATCATCATTGCTAAAGTCAGTGGAGCTTGTGAAAGTGTAAACTAGTCCATACTCCTGATGTCACTAGACAAAAGGGTCACTGAAAAGAGAAAGGCACAGTCATAAGCCTAAGCCAGAAAATGTTCAGTCACACACTGTATATGGACCTTCCTTGTATGCAAATGACTAAGAACTAAATGTGAAGTAAATGATCAATTAAGCAAAGTAACTAGAAAATAAATAAGGCCTCAAATGCTTTCTAGGACCTTTATATTTGTGTGATTCAAAATATAGTTATTGCTTATAAATTACCTTATTTATATTATACATGTGACCCTTGGGTTGCCAAATTATCAAGTCCTAAATGGTTAGAAAGGTTCACAGTATTTTATATGGCATACCTTTGTCAATATGTCATCTTTTGAACTCCACATTCAAATACTTTGACTAAACATGTTTTGCACTAAAGTGCAAAAGTAATATTAAAATAATTATCCACTTAAAAGTCGCTGAATAGAAAGACGGCTCATTTTACACACAGGTGCACAGCAAGTTTCGAAGCATGTTGGCATCTTTGTTGTTTCCTTTCCTTTCTTAAACCATGAATTTATATCAGTTAGTGAATGACTTCATAGCAGAGGGATGTAAGACAAAAGCTCCTCACTGTTTCAAGGATCATCCGTCTCCTCTACCGAGAGGGGTGGTGCAATGCCACTGCCCTTCCTTACCCTGAAGCTCCTCTGCTCCTCACACTACAGTTAATGCCATGTGTTCTCACAGGGCACTGACATTTCAGACAGTTTTAATATTATCCCGTTTCGTTTCTATCCCGTGACTAAGCAGATAATCATAGTCACTTTATTCAGTCAGCCACTTCTTGAATTGTTCTGTTTGGCTGTGTGAGTGTGTGTGTGTGTGTGTGAGTGCATCTATGTGTTACCTTTATGTTTGGGATTGCTTGTCCATATGAAAACAGCAGTACAACACAAAAATGTCTCTATACACTGAAAGTGAATCCAGGGGACATCAGGATACATGCTACCGTGGCAAGATTTGACTTGCTAACATAACAACTATGAAAAGCTCCTAATCTGAAATGTTAGAGTTCCTTTTTAAATTTGAAACATGGTCGTATGTGAGCAATAAAGTCAAAATGTAGAATTTAATTCAGTCTGTATCAGCAATGGCATGATGCTCATGTTGGTTTCATGACTAAGTTAAGTAAAAGGCTAATCCTCTTTAAGAAACTGAAACACAATCATGAAATGTATAGTTACAGATTGTGCTAAACAATGATAATGTATACACTATCAATTGGAGCTCATATTCATGCCTGATAAGAATATAAAATGTTGGGGGGATCCAAGATGGTGGCACTTAAAGGACGCTTTGTTTAACTAGCAGGACAACAGTGACTGCACAGCAACCAACAAACCAAACTCTGGTCCCTATAACATCAGCAATTGTGTTTCCCAGGTGAAAGGAAACCTCAGGGTGTAGGAAGCAATCAGGTCCATTCTCAGGTCACCAAGCTAAATCCTGGAGGAGTTCCTGGGTCCTGGCAGGCACTCTATTGACAGGCCAGAGCCATACTTGTGTGCTCTGATGACCATCCCAGACCGAACTGTGAGCCACAGAATAGCAACAACTGGGTTTTCCAGTCGAGAGAAAACCTCACACTGAAGAAAGCAATTAGGACTGACCTCAGGTCACCCAAACAATCCATGGAAAAGGTCCCAGGTGCCAGCAGGCTCTCAGCCTCCAGCCCAGAGAGCTGCCTGCACACTGGACTCACTGACACAGACAGAACTGTGAGCTCCAAAGCACCAGAGACTGGGATTCCCACTTGGGAGGAAACACCATGGTGAAGGAATCATCAGGTCTGACCTCAGAGCACCCAGCCAAATACCCTTCTCCATCACCAAAATGTTCTTGGGCAAATTTCCAGGATTGCTGCAGGCACCCAGTAGCCAGTGCTGAGCCACTCGCCTGTGCCTGAATGCTCTATTCACCATTCCAGACTGAACTGTGTACTCCCAAACATCACAGATTGGGTCTTCCTGTCGACAGGAAACCCCAGGGTCAGGGAAACATTAGGTCCAACTTCTGGACACCTAGATAATGCCTGGAAAAGTTAGTAGGTTCCCAAAGGCTCTAGGCTCTAGCTTCCTGCCACATCCAGGAGTGCTGCACTCACCTGCCACTGATTATCGCTTGGATACTGGGGCAAAGAGCACCAGACTCAGACCTACAGAAACCTGGGATCCATGGGATCAATCCCAGACAATGCTCCAAGGTGCAACCTGTCTCCCTAGCCAAACTGACTAAACTTCAGGACTCCCTGGTTTTTCAAGAGGGGTGTGCCCAGCAAACACACTGTAAGAGTAGCAGCAACAGCTCACTAAATTCAGAGCAAGAAACCCAGTGGCAGGGCAGCTGTCTCCAGGACTTCTCCTGGTGAGAGGAGAGTCCCCTGACTAACAAAGATTACAGTTACCACTCAGGTCTATATTCGGTGAGCTGGGGCAATTCCTGAGAAACACCCGTGACCATACCAAAAAAGCTAAGTAGTCCTCCTTCAGGAACAACCATCTTCCTGCCAAGGGGATTCTCCCAACCCCAGGATTCCAGCCAGCACCAGAAACTATCAACCAACACCTGAGACAGCGAGAGGGGTACAGGAAAGCATAAAAGCACAACCAACAAATGCCTAAGCAATATAGCATCTTCAGAACCCTGTTTTCCAGAGGCAAGTAGCCCTGGACAACCTAACATAAATGAAATTCAAGAAGATGACCTTATACCTATGTTTATGAAGAGGATAATGGAGGAAACAAATAAAAAGTGTAAAGAAATATAGGAAGGTGAAGTCAAACAGATTAAGGGCATAAATCAAAAACAGGAAGATGCAGCCAAACAGTTTGTGAACTTCAGAGAGGAAATAATTAAATCACTGAAAGAAATAAAAGAATCACAGGAATGTTCAAACAAACAAGTGAAGGAATTGAATGAAAATCAGGAAAATACAGTCAGACAGGTGAAGGAAATTACCAAAAGGTTCAAGATCTGAAGCTAGAATTGGGAAAATTAAAGAAAACACAAACAGATGAAATCATGGAAAGGAAGAACTTGTGGAAGAAAACAGGAACTTCAGAGGTAACCATAACCAACAGACTGTAATAGATGGAAGAAAGAATCTCAGGTGCAGAAGATACAATGGGAAAATTCAAGGTATCCATCAAAGAAAATGTTAAATCTAAAACATTCCTGACACAAATCATCCAAGAATTCCAAGACATCATGAAAAGACAAAACTAAAGGATAATAGGAATAGAGGAAAAAGAAGATTCCCTCCTCCAAGGCCCAGAAAATATTATCAACAAAATCATTGAAGAAAATTTCCCCAATTTAAAGGAGAGGTCTATAAGCACGCAAAAGACTACAGAACACCTAATAAATTAGACCAGAAAAGAAAATCTTTCTGCCACATAATAATAAAAAACGTAAGTATAGAGAACAAACAAACCAAAAAAACACTAAAAGCTGCAAGAAAAAAAGGCCAAGTAACATATAATGGCAAATCCATCAGAATCACACCTGACTTCTCAACAGAGACAATAAAAAACAGAAAAACAGAAGGGCCTGGACAGATATCATGCAGAGCCTATGAGAGCACAGATGTCAGCCCAGGCTACCACACCCAGCAAAACTCTCAGTCATCATAGATGGAGAAAACAAGATACTCAATGAAAAAAAAAAAATAAAAAAAAATTAAACAATACCTACCCACAAATCCAGTGTTACAGAACATATATCCCAAGGAAAAATACAACCCAAAAAAGCTATCAATATTCAGGAAAATACAGGAAGTAAATAAACTCACTGCAACAAAACTAAAAGGAGCCAAACACACAAACACACTAACACAACCAACAGAAAATCAAAGGATCTAACAAGTATTGTTCATTATTTTTTCTTAACATCAATGGACTCAACTCTCTAATAAAAAGACACACAGTAACAGAATGGATGTATAAATACGACCCAACAATCTGCTGAATAAAAGAAGCACACCTAAGTCAAAAAGATAGACATTACCTGAGAGTAAAGGGCTAGAAGATGGTTTTCCAAGCAAAGGGATCCAGGAAGCAAGCAGGAGTAGCCATCCTAATATCTAATAAAATAGACTTTCAACTAAAATTAATAAAAAGAGATGGGGAAGGACACTTCATACTCATCAAGGGAAAATTACTCCAGGAAGACATCACAATTCTTGACACCTATGTCCAAAATACAAGGGCATATACATCTGTAAGAGAAACATTAATAAAACTTAAACCACATATAGATTCCCAAACATTAACCCTGGGAGATTTTTAAACCCCACTCTCAACAAAGGACAGGTCAACAAAACATATATTAAGAGAATTAAAAGATATTAAAGAAACAATGGCTCTAACAGAGTTCATGAATCAAATGGACCTAACAGACAAGTACAGATCATTTCACATAAAATAGAAGAATTTACCTTCTTCTTAGCACCTCATGGAAACTTCTTCAAAATAGTTTGTCACAAATCGAGCATCAACAGTTACAAGAAGATTGAAATAATCCCTTGTATCCTATCAGACCAACATATAATAAAACTGGACTTCAACAACAACAGAACTAGCAAAAAGCCTACATAAACATGGAAACTGGAAAACTTACTACTCAATGACAGCTGAGTCAGGGAAGAAATACATTAAAAACTTCCTAGAATTCAATGAAAATGAAGGCACAACTTACCCAAACTTAGGGAATACAATGAAAGCAGTGCTAAGAGGAAAGTCTATAGCAATAAGTGCCTTCAAAAAGAAATTTGAAACATCTCAAATTTCACAGACATCACAGTAACCTAATGGCTCACCTGAAAGCCCTAGGATAAAAAAGAATCAGACACACCCAAGAGGAGTACACAGCTGGAAATAATCAACGTCAGGGCTGAAAACAATAAACTAGAAACAACGAGAACAATTCAAAGAATCAATGAAATCAAGAACTGGTTCTTTGTGAAAATCAACAAGATAGGCAAACCCTTAGCCAAAATAACTAAAAGACAGAGAGACACTATCCAAATCAGGAAAATTATAAATGAAAAGGGAGACATAACAACAGACACTGGGGAAATCCAAACAATCATTCTAAAGCCTACATGACATAAATTTGAATATCTAAATGAAATGTCCAATTTTCTTGATCAATTCTACTTACCAAAGCTGAATCAAGATCAGCTAAATAAATTAAACACTCCTATATTCACTAAGTAAATAGAAGCTGTCATCAAAAGTCACCCACAAAAAAAAAAAAAAAAAAAAAAAAAAAAAAAAAAAAAGCCCAGGATCAGATGGTTTCAGCATAGAATTTCTACCAGACTTTCAAAGAAGAGTTAGCACCTATACTCTTCAAACTATTGCATAAAATAGAAACAGAAGGAACATTACCAAACTTATTCTATGAAGCCATAGTCACTTTGACTCACAAAGACACAACAAAGATAATTTCAGGCCAGTTTCCCTTATGAACATTGATGAAAAAATACTCAATAAAAATATTCGCAAACCGAATCCAAGAACACATAAAAGATATCATCCACTATGATCAAGTAGGCTTCATTCCAGGTATGCAAGGGTGGTTCAATATATGGAAATCCATCAATGAAATACACCATGTAAACAAACTGAAGGAAAAAGAAATACACAATAATCTCCTTAGATTCTGAAAAAGCATTTGATAACATCCAATACTCATTTACATTTAAAGTCCTGGGGAGATCAGGGATACAAGACACTTACCTAAACACAGTAAAGGCAATATACAGCTAGCCAATAGCCAACATCAAACAAAATGGAGAGAAACTTCAATCAATCCCACTGAACTTAGAGACAAGGCAAGGCTGCCCACTCCCTCCATATCTTTTCAACATATTTCTGGAAGTCCTTGCTAGAGTAATAAGACAATTAAAGGAGATCAAAGGAATACAAATCAGAAAGGAAAAAGTCAAAACATCACAGATGATATTTGCAGATGATATGACAGTATACATGAGTGATCCCAAAAACTTCTACTAGGGAACTCTTTCAGCTGATAAAAACCTTCAACAAAGTGCTGGATACAAAATTAACTCAAAAAAAAATCAGTAGCCCTCCTGTCTACATAAGAAAATAGGCTGAGAAAGAAATTAGGGAAACCACACCCTTCACAATAGCCACAAAAGACATAAGGTACCTTGGAGTGACTCTAACCAAGCAAGTCAAAGACTTGTTTGGAGAAACAAAACAAAACAAACAAAAAACCAGAAAACTTCAGGTCTCTGAAGAAAGAAATTGAAAAAAAATATCAGAAGATGCAAAGATCCCCATGCTCATGGCTTGGCAGGATTAACATAGTAAAAATGGCCATCTTACCAAAATAACCTACAGATTCAGTGCAGTTCTCATCAAATTATCAACACAATTCTTCACAGACCTTGAAAGAAAAATTCTCAGCTTCATATGGAATAACAAAAAACCTAGAATCGTTATAACAATCCTCTACAACAAAAGATCTTCTTGAGGTGTCTCCATCCACAATCTCAATCTGTACTACAGAGTAACAGTAAGAAAAACTGGATAGTACTGGCAAAGAAATAGAATGATGAATCAATGGAATCAAATAGAAGACCCAGAAATAAACCCACACACTTATGGACACCTGATTTTTGACAAATATTCCAAATCCATACAATAGAAAAAAGATAGCATCTTCAACAAATGGTGCTGGACTGACTGGATATCTATATGAAGAAAGATGCAGATAGATTCATACTTATTACCCTGCAGTCTTACTGGATGAAAGACATCAACTTAAAACAGGCACACTAAACATGTTAGAAGAAAAAGTGAGGAAGAACCTTGATCTCATTGACACTGGAGAAAATTTCCTGAACAGAACACCAATAGCACAGGCTCTAAGGTAATGATCAATAAATGGAACCTCATGAAACTGAAAAGCTTCTGTAAAGCAAAGGACACTGTCATCCCTATATCTGACAGAGGGCTAATACCTAGAATATATAAAGAACTCAGGAAGTTCAACAATAAGAAACCAAGTAATCCAATTAAAAAGAAATTGAGTAGAGAGCTAAACAGAATTTTCTATAGAGGAATATCCAACAGCAGAGAAACACTTAAATGTCAACATCCATACTCATCAGGGAAATGCAATCAATACAATACAATACAAATCAATACAATCCTGAGATTTCCCCTTACACCAATCAGAATGGTTAAGATCAAAAGCTCAAGTGACAACACATGCTGGAGAGGATGTGGAAAACTGGAAACTCTCCTCCATTGCTGGTAGGAATGTAAACTTGTCCAACCACTTTTGGAAATCAGTCTGGTGCTTTCTCAGAAAATTAGGAATAGTGCTACTTCAAGATTCAGCTATACCACTCCTAGGCATATATCCAAAAGATGCTCAAGTATACAACAAAGACAGTTGCTTAACCATGTTTGTAGCAGTTTTATTTCTAATAGTCAGGATCTGGAAAAATTCCAGATATCCCTCAACTGAGGAATGGATGCAGAAATTGTGGTACATCTACACAATGGAATACTACTCAGCAATTAAAACAAGGAAATCATGAAATTTGCAGGCAAATAGTGGGATCTAGAAAAGATCATCCTGAATGAGGTATCCCAGAAGCACAAAGACACACCAGGTATATTCTCACCCATAGGTGGATATTAGACATATAATATAGGATAACCCTAATAAAATCTGTACCCCTAAAGAAGCTAAGCAAGAAGGAAGACCCTGGTTATGATGATCAATCCTCATTCAGACACTGGAGAGGGATAAAAAAAAAAAAAAAAAAAAAAAAAAAAACAAGGAACAGGACAGTAGCCTACCACAGTGAGCCTCTGAAAGACTCTACCCAGCAGGTTATTGAAGCAGATGCTGAGACTCATAGCCAAACTTTAGGAAGAGTGCAGGGAATATTATGAAAGGAAGGGGAGATAGAAAGACCTGGAGGGGACAGAAGTTTCACAAGGATAGCAACAAAACCAAAATTCTGGGCCAAGCGGTCTTTTCTGGGACTGATATTCCAACCAAAGATCATTCATGGAGATAACCTAGAACCCCTTCACAGATGTACGCCATGGCAGCTCAGTCTCTGAGTGGGTTCTCTAGTAATGGGAGCAGGGACTGTCTCTGACATGAATTCACTGGCTACCTCTTTGATCACCTCCTCCTGATGAGGGAGAAGCCTTACCAGGCCACAGAGGAAGACAACACAGCCAGTCCTGATGAGACCTGATAGGCTAGGGTCAGATGGAATGGGAGGAGGACCTAGCCTATCAGTGGAGTGGGGGTGGGGCATGGATGGAGAACTCGGAGGGAAGTGGTGATTGGTAGGGGGCTACAGCTGGGATACAAAGTAAATAAGTTGTAACAAGTAAAAAAATCTTTAAAAAGAATATAAAATGTTGCTACAACTTTGGAAAATAGTTTATCCATGTTTTATGAAGTTAAATACACACAAAACAGAATCCTTCATTTCCAATTTACCCACAGGAACACAAAACTTAAATCATAAGCATAGAGTCCCTTACAATATTACTATTTTTACCGAAAATTGAAATAAGGCAAATAAATATTCTTTAATTAACAACTTAAAAAACTATTGACATTGTTGTGATTTGTGTAAGAACAGCATCCATAATCTTTTTTTAATTTTATTTTATTTTATTAATTACACTTTATTCACTTTGTATCCCCCCATAAGCCCCTCCCTCCTTCCTTCCCAGTCTTACCCTCCCTCTCCCTTCTTCATGCATGCCCCTCCCCAAGTCCACTGATAAAGGAGGTCCTCCTCTCCTTCCTTCTTATCTTAGTCTATCAGATCACATCAGGAGTGGCTGCATTGGCATCCATAATCTTATTCATTTGACTACTCTGTCCTCAGTTGGTAGACTGTTTAGCTCTATAGATGCGAAGATTTGTTTTTGGAGGAGAAGATGTATCACTGGAGACAGGCTTTGTGGTTTCAAAAGCCCTTGTCATTCCCAGTCTTTCTCTGGCTATATTTGCCTAGTGGATCCTAAAATGCAAGCTCTCAAATACTGCTTCAATGTTATATCTGTTTATAGGTTTCCACTCCTCCAACTACGATAGTCATGGGCTCTAATCCTCTGAAACCACAAGCTCCAAAGAAATGTTTTGTTCCATAAGTTGCCCTGGTTATTGCATTTTTGTCACAGAAATTGAAAAATAACTAAGACAAAAATTGTACCAAGAGACCAGCAGATGTCAACTGCACATTGTCACCTGAGTTCCATCAGCTGGCTCAGGGCTCTATCTGCCTTCTCATGGAGACCTGCTTGCCCCAAGAACATCTAGATTATATCCCTGCTGCCCAATTTCCTGTCTGCCAGATTCCTCTGTAGCACAGCTAGCAGAGGTGTGCTGCACTCTTTTCCCTGAGCTTCATTGTCCAGCCAACAGCTCTGCTTGCATCCCTGGTGGCCAGTCAGCACCAGGGACAACCAGATGGCTAAAGACCACCATTTAAACACAATCAAAAAGAGCCATGGCAATACGGCATCACAAGAACTCAGCTATCCTATTATAAAACCCATAGATATCATAACAGAGCTGAAGCACAAGAAGATGACCTTAAATCCAATGTTGTTCAGCCTTAAAGAGGAAATGCATAAATCCCTTAAAGAAATACAGGAAAATACAATCAAACAGAGGAAGGAAATGAAAAAAAAATGTTCAAGCTCTGAAAACAGAAGTGGCAAATGCAGAAACACAAAGTAAGGAATCCTAGAGATGGAAAACCTAGCTAAAAGAACAAGAACTACAGAGTCAAGCATCAGCAACAAAATACAAAGGAAGAAGAGAGCCTCTCAGATATAGAAGATAAGATTAAAGAAATTGATACATTGGTCAAAGGAAACGTTAAATCTAAAAAGTTCCTGACACAAAACATACAAAACAATCTGGGACAGTATGAAAAGACCAAACCTAAGAATAATAGTAATATAAGAAGAAGAAGGATCCCAGGTCCAAGGCCACACACACATGCACACACACACACACACACACACACACACACACACACACACGGGGAGAGGTGAACACACACACTACCATGACCACCATCAAAATAACAGGAATTAACAATCATAACAAATCCAAGAACACATCAAAAACACCACCCACCATGATTAAGTAGGCTTCAGCCCAGGGATGCTTGAAGTAGCCACCTCTGGTCCCCAGGTGGGACTTACAGCAGAGGGATGGGGACACCAACCATCCCACAAAAATGACAACCTAAAATCTGTCTTTTCTTTTAGATGTGCAGGGATAAAGATGGAGCAGAGATTGAGGGAATTTCCAATCAAATACTGGCTCAACTTTAGATCCACCTCATGGGAAAGGGCCAGACCCTGACACTAATAATGATACTCTGCTATGCTTGCAGGCAGGAGCCAAAAATAACTGTCCTGAGAGACTCCACCCAGGAGCTGATGGAAACAGATGCAGAGACCCAGAGCAAACATTATTCAAAGCTTGAAGGGTATTGTGGAAGAGTGGGTGGAAAGATTGATAGAGCTGGGGGGGGGGTCAAGGATACCATAAGAACCCACAAAAAAAAACAAAAAAAAAACTAACTTGGGCTTACAGAAACTGAGCATGCATGGGCTGGACCTAGGTTCCCTGCATGTATATAGCAGATGTGCAGCTTGGTCTTCTTGTGGGTCCACTACCAACTGGAGCTGTGATGTGTGTCTCTGACACTGTTGTCTGTCTTTTGATTGTTTTCCCCTAGCTGGGCTCCTTTGTTTGCTCTCAGTGTAAGAGAATGGGCCTACTCCTGCTGAGACTTGCTGTTCCAGGTTAGGTTGTGGGGAAGGGGGAATTTGAAGAAGAAATGTGAGGAGGAGGAGGACTGAGAGGATAGGAGGGATGGGAGTGCCTGCAATCTGCAGTCAGGATGTAAAGTGAATAAATAAATAAAGTAATGGGGAAAAATTGTACCAAGAAGTGTGTTATTGCTCTGACAAGCCTGACCATCCTAATTGATTTTTTTTATTTATATATTTAGGTTTATATATTTAGATTTTTGTTTGTTTGGTTTTGGCAGTGGCGGTGTGTTGGATCTAGAAAATGGTTGAATGATATAAGTGAGACTCAAAGGGCCATCCTAATAAAAGCTTGGATGACAATACTGCAGAGAGCATAATGAACAATGGAGACCCAGCTTTACAAGTTTAAGTGGGGAATAATATTACCAATAGGGTTAGACACCTTTCTAATAGTATTTTGGTATAGAATATAACTGCTTTTTGCCCTTGTACTACGAGTCTGCCTGGGGTTAAACTGATAAATATTGGATTGATCTTCTTTTCAGAGGCAGTATCTAGACATTCTAGTAAAAAAACATGTCCCATGGTTCTAGCAATGACTCTCACGCAAATGTACAGTAAAAGAACAGGCAGGGCGAAAAGAAATGCAAATGTACATTGTGGCATAAAAAAATAAAATATCACCAGAAAATTTGAGTTTATAGCCAAGGCTTGTGCTGAAAGAGATGAAAAGATTAACAAAAGACCTGTTCTGAAATGAAATAAAGGGACAGGGCCCTCTGAGTGAGACTCCACCCAGCTAATATTTTTACTTAAAGAAAGAAAAGCTTAGAGAATTTTTTTGGTCTTAAAATGGAACAACAAAGTACAGGATCTGCAAATGTGATTTTCTGGCACCAGGCTCCATTCCAAGTGGACAGTTGAACTTCTTGGTGTTCTCCACATGGATCTCTCATTAGATCCACGAAGCAGACAGGCATAAAGGTTTTGTGGAATCTCTCTCTGGAATTAAGCTGAGCCACTGAGGCCAGGCATTGGTAGGGAAATCTCTTCATGGTGGCTTTAAAAGGCCATTACATGAAGCTATGAAAGTGAAGCCCAGATTGTGGTGGCGACCTCAAGATGGTGGAGGAACCAGAGCCATGAGACAGTCAGGTAGGGTCAATCCAAGACAGAGGAGAAGTCTGCATTCAGTAAAGCCATAGGATAAAGCTATCTAAGCTATCTGGTACAAGACAGGAAGCTACAAGGTTTAGAATTAGCTCAGCTGGTTTCAGCCTTGGTTTAGTCCAGTGTTCCATCACTAAGTCCCCGTGTCCCTTTTGTAATGATAACACATATTCTGTGACATTTTGTGCTGGAAGTTTGTAATTTGCCTTTTAATTTCACAGGGAAGTTCTAATTAAGAGATTACTTTGACTCTTGGAAGAGACTTTGGACTTTTGTGCTGTGTTGAGACTATGGAAGACTATGGGGACCTTTAAAGTTGGACAAGTGCATTTTACATTATGATATGGTCATGGGGCAATAAGGACCAGTGCGTATTTGTTTGATTGAGAATGGGCACCATGGTTTGTATATTTTAATATTTGGTCCCCAGTTGGTGGAATAGTTGGGAAAAGATTACATCAGTCACTAAAAATATATTCCAATTCAAAGATTTGTTGGAGAGTGATATTTGATAAGCTTAGTAAAGCAAACAGAGGAAAGAGCTGGCCCATATTCCAGCCTAAGGGTTTGGAAACATCTGCACAGAAAGCTTGGTGATGGAGCTTGGGATGCAGGCACTAACAGGTCTCCTTCTGACTGAGTTTCTCTGTGTACCGGGTATTTGCTACGTGCACAGCATGAACTTTTACATGGTGTGCTTCCTGGCCTGACTGCAGAGATGCTTACCTACTCTGCTTACTGTGATGAGCAAAGAATTTGCTGTTGTTGTCATATAGTTGGGTAACAATTAGACACTCTGCACAGTGTCCAGAAACAAAAGATAAACAATAAAACAAATTCTATGTAAGCTGCCAGATAAAATCTTTGGCTAACCTATGGTGCTGAAAGGCCTTCAATAATATTACTAGTTATAGTCTTACTAAATTTGAGAAAATTAAAGAAAACATCTTGCTAAATTTTGCATCAATATTTACATGCATCATTTCATTTGTTGTGCCCAAATGATTATCAATAGGTAAAAATCTCTGAAACCATATAAATATTGTTTATTTTTTCTTTCTCTGTATCTGTGTGTGGGGGGGGGAGAGAGAGAAAGCACATGAATTAATGCACATGTATACTGACTATGGAGTCCACCACATATCTGTGTGGATTTTTGTCTGTTGATGTACTTCTGAGCCACATTTAAGCCCTGCATGAACTTTTTAATATTAAGAAAATACAAATCTTGAATATACTAGCTCTATAATAATCCATTTAATCCCAAATAATCTTTATTTGGTGATTATCAGATAAGCTTTGAATTTTAGCATTGCTTTTGATTGTATTTAAAGTTATATTTTTCTTATGGTTTAACTCAAAATGAAAATAGTTGACTTTTGTCAAACTATATTTTTCCTAATTTTATAATAAAAGTTTGCTGACAAAGTCCATTTTACTATGTTTTCATTTTAAAATGTTTTTAACTGAAAAAAAGCAAATATTTTTACATTCAAGAAATAGAATATGCAGCCATGATCATTCAGGCCTTTACAGCCATTGAAGCAGGACATTCTCCCCAAGCATGGTTGGATACCATAAAAAGCTAAAATGATACGCTCAGGATGCGAGGCTAAGCACTGCACTCAGGGTCAGCCGCTTTGGACCCAGAGAAGAGCATGTCTGATTGCATGCGGGTTGATGCCCCAGGTCCCGCCTCTGAGAAAAAGGTATCGGACGGGTCTGATGCTCTTTGGGTGGATGACACCTAAATGAACATCTGTACAAAGTCCCAATTTATTTCTAATATCAGAGATCAGACCTCTACTCTTGCCTGATGCGTCTAAAACAAAAAGGGGGAACTGTAGAGAGCTGCGGAATGCTATGCCTTAAAGATGGAGCTGGTTTCCGCCTTCCACCTTCCCGATGGTGAGTGCTCTCTGTCACGAACAACTCCACATTTGGCTAAGGCCGAGGATCTGGCTTGCTTCTATGTATGTGGACCTATCTGCATTGCCCCCGTGGCACGCCTGGGTTGGCTACCCAGAGGCTATTTAAGCTGTGGGCTGGCTTTCCCCGGGGTCCGAGGATTGTTCAATGTTCCTGAATAAACTGCATTGAAAAAAAAAAAAAAAAAAAAGAAATAGAATATGATAATTTTGATGTGTGTTTATTTATATATTTAAAACATTAATCAGTTCATAATTTTTATTAAAAACCTCTAAAATGTTATCACCTGCCTATCTTAAACGATGGGAGCACCAAACCACCCACAAAAACTTCGAGCCAAAATTTATCCTGCCTTCAAGATGTGCAGGGATAAAGATGGAACAGAGATTGAGGGAATGTCCAATGCCTGACCCAAACTGAGACCCACCCCATGGGAGACAGCCAACCCCTGACACTATTAATGATACTCTGCTATGCTTTCAGATGGGAGCCTAGCATAGCTGTCCTCTGAGAGGCTCCACCCTGCAGCTGATTGAAACAGGTGCTGATATCACAGCCAAAGATTGGGTGGAGCTCAGTGAGCTTTGTGGAAGGGTAGGGGTAAGGATAGAAGGACCTAGAGGGAAAATAAACTTCACAAAAGGAAAAGCAGAGTCAATTAACCAGGGACCAGGGGATCTTTTGGAGACAGAAACACCAATCAATGACTTATAGATGGACTGTACCTAGGCCCATTACACATATGTAGCTGATGGGCAGCTTAGTCCTCACGTGGAATCCCTAATAAGAGGAGAATGGGCTGTCTCTGATATGGATTCTGTTACCTGCTATTTTGAGCACTTCTCTGGGGTGGGACTGCCTTGCATGTCCTCAGTGGATGAAGATCAAGTCCTGATGTGATTTTTTGTGCTGTGGAGTAGGGGACAGGGAAGAAGGAAAGAGGGTAGGACTCAGAGGAAAGGAAAGAGGGAGCTATGATGGGGATAAAAAGTGAATTTTTAAAAGATAAATATTAGATTCCATTGGTCACCAGCCTGTTTCTATGCCAATACCATGCAGTTTTTATTACTGTTACTTTATTGTGCAGCTTGAGATCAGGGTGGAGATACCGCCAGAAGATCTTTTTTTGTAGCAGATTGTTTTAGCGATTCTGGGTTCCTTGTTATTCAATATGAAATTGAGAATTTTTCTTTCAAGGTCTTAAAGAATTATGTTGGTAATTTGATGGGAATTGCATTGAATCTATAGATTGCTTTTGTAAGATGGCCATTTTTACTATGTTAATCCTGCCAAGCCATAAGCATGGGAGATCTTTCCATCTTCTGATATCTTCTATTTCTTTCTTCAGAGACTTGAAGTTTTTTCATACAAGTCTTTGACTTGCCTTGTTAGAGTCATTCCAAGGTACTTTATGTCCTTATTTAGAAAGGCAAACGAGATAGACATCAGAAGAGGGTGAAAACAAGGAACAAGACAGGAACCTACCACAGAAGGCCTCTAAAAAACTCTACCCAGCAGGGTATTAAAGCAGATGCTGAGACTCATAGCCAAACTTTGGGCATAGTGCAGGGAATCTTATGAAAGAAAGGAAAGATAGAAAGACCTAAAGGCGATTGGAGCCCCACAAGGAGGGCAACAGAACCAAAAATTTTGGGCCTACGGGTCTATTCTGACACTGATACTCCAAAGAAGGACCATACATGGAGATAACCTAGAACCCCTGCACAGATATAGGCCATGGCAGCTCAGTCTCCAAATGGGCTCCCTAGTAAGGGGGACAATTCATGTCTCTGACATGAACTCAGTAGGAGGCTCTTTGATCACCTCCCCCTGAGGGTGTAGAAGCCTTGATGGGCCATGAAGGAGGACAATGCAGCCAGTCTTGATGAGACTTGATAGGCTGGGGTCAGAGGGAAGGGGAGGAGGTCCTCCTCTATCAGTGGACTGGGGAAGGGACAAGGGAGGAGAAAAGGGAGGGAGGGTGTGATTGGGAGGCAATGAGGGAGAGGCTACAGCTGGGACACAAAGTGAATAAATTATAATAAATTTAAAAAATATGTAAATAAATCTTAATGTTTTTTTGAAAAAAAGAATGTATTTTATTACTAATATATATATTCACTGTCATAGACCTCAAAACTTATAGTTTCATTTTAACTGAGACAATATACGTTAATTAAAATATCACCATTCCCACTGTTTGAACTCTGGTAAACAATCCATTCTTTGAGTCAATAACTTCAAGAGGGAGGCACAGAGCGGAGGTTGCAGGTATATAGATAACTATGTCTGTGTGTGTTTTTATATGCAGGTCCACATGTATGTGTGTATAGGCCTGTGAGTAATATCAAGAGTCTTTCTCAGTCATCTTGTAAATCTTCTTTGGAGAGAAACATGGACCATCCGCCCCACGCCTCAGGCTTCAAGGGTCCGTGGAGTTGTGTGAGTGAAGGGAGTGCATCATGGTGATCTTAGAAAGTGCTGTATGTGGCACAGGAGGCAAGCTGCGACTAGCAGGCGAACAAGGGAGACTCGCCATACAACATGTAGCCGGTAAAAGCAACTAGGGTCGGGGTGCAGCCTTAGAATATTACATCCTGCCAACTGTGCTGGACAAAACCTGTAACACATGCTTGCCTTCCTGGAGTCTGGCCTTTCATTTGTTGAACCCTTGCCTCATTATGCCATTTCCTTTCTTTTCTCTCTTTCTTCTTTTGAGATTCTTACACCACTGCATCTTGGAAGTGTGAAAACTGACTTTGTATAAGGACTACAGATGATTTGTCTATACAGACGAATTGAGAGTTGGATTTAAAAAAAAAAACTGTTCAAAAGTTTGTTTTATGACTTGGAAGACTCCTGGACTAGAATTATTTTGCATTGCAAGATGGACATGGATATTTAAACCTTAAAACTTTTTCTTTCATTTTATTCATCCCATTCAAATGAGCTAGCATGAACACGTATGTGCTTTAAATGCCAGTGTGCTGAGTATGTTGGCGTAGAGGGACTATAGAATCTTCAAGAGAAAAGGTTGAATTAAATGTTGAAGTCTCTTTAATTGCTGGTCACTGTGTTGATCCTGCTGTGCTGCTGCTCAGAATGAGAGTCCTCCCGGCTCTGCCCCATTGGGTGCTCTCTTTATTTTTTAGATTCACATGCTCACAGCACTAACGATGGTCTTGCTACATGTCCCAAAGCAAAGGACACTACCAATCATGACCAGAAATTTCCAAAGTGAAAGGTAAAAGCATTGCCCCCTTGTATAAGTTCAGTATCTCATGTACTTCTTATTGTGACAGAAAACTTACTAGTATATGCTTATATATTTGAACTGAAGAAAATAAGAAAAAACTGAGAAAGCAGAAATGATAAATATGAGGAAACATTTCAATAAAAATTCATGGTGTTATGAGATGAAGATTTACTTAAAGTTCATGCACACACATTAGAGAGCTTCCTTATGCTGAAACCATTTCTTTGCAGAGGTATTTCATTGGATGAAAATGAACTCTGACTATAATAACTGATGTGATAAGAGGATAAAGACAAAAAGAAGACATCATGATCATGACAGCAGAGATTGGAGTCACAAAACACAGGAACAGAAGTGTTAAGTACATCAGGCATCCATACAAGATTCTATGGAAGATAAAGACTAGTGTTAGAACTTCCAGAAGGAACCAATACAAATAACTTCAACTTTAAACATCTACACAAGGAGAGTAACAGAACCAAAAAAATCTGGTCACAGGGGGCTTTTACTGAGACTGATACTCCAAACAAAGGCCATGCATGGAGATAACCTAGAACCCCTGCACAGATGTAGCCCATAGCAGCTCAGTGTCCAAGAGGGTTCCCTAGTAATGGGAACAGGGACTGTCTCTGACATGAACTGAGGGGCTGGCTCTTTGATCACCTCCCCCGATGGGGGATCAGGCCACAGAGGAAGATAATGCAGCCAGTCCTGATGAGACCTAATAGAATAGGGTCACATGGAAGGGGAGGAGGACCTCCCCTATCACTGGACTGAGGGGGCATAGGAGAAGAAAGGGAAGAAAAGGGAGGGAGGGTGGGATTGGCAGGGGATAATGGAGGGGGCTACAGCTGGTATACAAAGTGAAGAAACTGTAATAAATAAATAAGTAAATTTAAAAAAATCTACACAAGCTTGGTGGCATTCACTTGTAATTCCAGTACTTTGGAAGCTGCATCAGAGAGGATCCAGTAAAGTTCAAGGTCATACTGGGATAGAGAGTAATTCTCAGAGTCCATAGGTAGACAGATACACACATAGATAGATGATAGATAGTCATGTAGATAGAGATAGATAGATAGATAGATAGATAGATACATAGATACATACATACATACATACATAGATGAGACATAGGTGATAGGTAGATAGAAATAGACAGATGATAGATAGATAGATAGATAGATAGATAGCAAAAATATAGATGATAGATAAATAGATGTTAGGTAGATAAATGATACATAATGGACTTTCAGACACCTGATTTATGAGAAATTAAATGTTTTTATTTTAAATTACTTGGAATTTTTAATTTGTTGTGGCTGTCTTATGAAATCAACACAGGCCATCAGCAACTATTTACATAGTATTTATATTGAGTTAGGTAGCATAAGTAACCCAGATTAAGGTATTCAGGAGGAATAAACTGCCCATATGGAACTACAGTAGCATTTTATGCAATAGAATTGAGCATCAAAGAATTTTTTTATTCATAGAGCCTATATCTTCATGAAACTGTCATCTTTTGTCATCTTTCAGATCTATGAAACAAATATATTAACTTAAGAAGTAGCCATCCTCTTTTTTTTTTTTTTTTTTTTTTTTTTTTTTTGCTTTGTTGATCTCCTTGCATGGATCCTGTCCCCTCTGGGTCCTTTTATACTCCCTTTCTTCCATAAAACTCCTTGTGCTCTGTCCAAAGCAGATGAGTAATTGTATCTGCTTCAATCCCCTGATGGTTAGAGTCTTTCAGAGGACATCTGTGGTAGTCTCCAGTCCTGTTCCTTCTCTTCTCCCACTTCTGGGATTTATCCCTTTTTCTTCTCTGAATGAGAATAGTCATCTTTCCTAGGGTCCTCCTTGTTGTTTAGTTTCTTTAGCTCTGTAGATTTATGTATGTTATCCTATATTATATGTCTAATATATGCTTATAAGTGAGTATACACCATGAGTGTCTTTCTGATTTTGAGTTACCTCACTCAGGACGACATTTTCTAACTCTACCTATTTGCCTGCGCATTTCATGATTTCTTTGTTTTTAATAGCTGAGTGGTATTCCATTACATAAATGTACCACAATTTCCATATCCATTCCTCAGTTGAGGGACATCTAGGTTGTTTTCAGATTCTGGATATTATGAATAAAACTGCTATGAACATGGTTGAGCAAATGTCCTTGTTGTATTGTTGAGCATCTTTTGGATATATGCTCAGAGGTGGTATAGTTGGGTCTTGAGGTAGCACTATTCCCAGTTTTCTGGAAAAGTGCCAGATTGATTTCCAAAGTGGTTGTACAAGTTTATATCCCCACCAGCAATGGAGAACGGTTCTCCTTTCTCCATATCCTCTCCAGCATGTGTTGTCACTTGAGTTTTTGATCTTTGTCATTCTTATGAGTGTGAGATGGAGTCTCACAGTCATTTGATTTGCATTTTCCTGATGACTAAAAAAATGTCAGAAAGTTGAGCATTTCTTTAAGTGTTTCTCTGCCATTCTATATTCCTCTGTTGAGAATTCTGTTTATCTCTGTATCCCATTTTTAATTGGATTATTTGGCTTGTTGTTGTTTAATTTTGTGTTATTAATATATTTCTGGATATTAACCCTTCATCAGATGTAGTGTTGGTGATGCATCAATCAAAGACCATACATAGAGAGGACCTAAACCCCCTTCCCCAAATGTAGCCCATAGAGAGCTCAATCTCCATGTTGATTCTCTAGTAACAGAAGAAGAGACAGCCTCTGTCATGAACTCAGTTGACTGCTCCTTGATCACTTCTCCCTGGTGGACAACCTAGCCAGCTTACAAAGAAGATTCAGACAGTAGGAGGATTTCCCTATCAGTGGACTGGGGAAGAAGGATAGGGGAGGGAGAGAGAAGAAGGGTTGCTCAGGAAAATATACATTTGTATAATAAATATAATCTACTTTCTATTCTGAAATATAAAATTAGAAACAAGTGTTTATTGTACATTACAAATTAGGTGTCGAGGTAATAAAAATAACAAGTAATTTATTTATGTTTGAATGAAATAAAAATTTATACAACATTTTCTTAATTTAATCAAGGTAAGACATTTTGAAATATAAGATTCATAATTTGGAAAGCTTAGGAGACTCACATATAAAAGAACATTTTGTATCTACCTGATTTCTTTTTTTCTTTTAAAAAAAAATTACTTGTTTATTAATTACAGTTTATTCACTTTGTTTCCCAGCTGTAACCCCCTTCCTCATTCCCTCCCAAACTCACCCTCCCTCCCTCTTCTCCTGCCATGTACCTCTCTAAGTCCACTGATAGGGGAGATCCTCCTTCCCTTCCTTCTGACCCTAGTCTATCAGGTCTCAGTAGGACTGGCTGTATTGTCTTTCTCTGTGGCCTGATAAGGCTGTTCCCTCATCGGGGGAGGTGATCAAAGAGCCAGCCACTGAGTTCATGTCAGAGACGGTCCCTGTTCCCATTACTAGGGAACCCACTTGGACACTGAACTGCCATGGGCTACATCTGTGCAGGGGTTCTAGGTTATCTCCATGCATGGTCCTTGCTTGGAGTATCAGTCTCAGAAAAGACCCCGTGCTCAGATCTACCTGATTTCTTGTTGCAGAGCAACAGTAAATAGGGCCAAACTATGATTAGTGTATGATAAAGTAGAAATTTAAATCAGAAGAAATAATTCAGTTTATTTCTGTGGAAAAAGAGAGTATTTGATGAGTTTATTTTACAAAAATGAAATCCTAAATCATTTAGGGCATAAAAGGAATATACACAAAATGATCCTCTGTAGAAATCACTTGTGTGGTGTACTGAATTTCACCAATAGGAAAATAGACCAAAGGTAAGTTCTTTATCTTACAAGGCAGGTGTATAAGAAAGATAAAACATTTTCACTGAGAAATAGTCATGTTGAATAAATAAATAATTATAAATGTATAACAAGTTTAGAAAACTCTCTTGTTCTGACTTACAGATGCAAAGAGAAATGGTTTTCTTTTTCTTTTCCAAATAGAGACAAATAGAAGTGTTTGGAAGTAGTCAAAGCCTGTGAAGAATCTAAGGAATGCACAATTTTAAATATGTTGATAGCAACAAGCTAGAGGAAAATTAATGCTATGTATCAAAATCAAAGGTGTGTATGCTAATTGACACAGGATCCATTGTGAGAAGATGTTGTACTAGTGTTTGCAAACACTGCTGGTGTATTTACCACCAGAAACACGTTAATTCTTACTAATGTTAAGGTGTGAATGGGACTTGGTACAAATGAAGTAAAAGGTAAAAGTGGAACATAAGGGCCCCTGGACACATCACTGTAGTAAAGTAAACCATTGACATCCACATTGGATACTAATGGGAAACAAAATAAGATGGTCATAGATTGCTGCTTCCAGTAATACAGGAAGCACACATTACATATATGCCACATCAACAGAGTACTTGTAAATTAACCATCATCTTGTGTGTCTAAGAGAGCATAGTCAAGGCTTTGAAAAGAATATGGCATACATGCATATATGTATATAAAGTTATAATAAACTTGCAATTAAATGAGAAAATATGGCATTAGACAACTGCTATGAGTTTTATATGCATAAAAGGCATCTTTTGAAGCATATAAGTGGGTATGTTTTTAAAGATACATAACACAGTGGTTTTGGTAAAGGTAAGGATTAAAAAGATTTTTATATTTGTCAGAAATGACTCATATAAATAATTCCAAATGTAGGAAAAAGCAGAACATTTTAAAGTTTCCTCTTTGTACCTACACAGTTATCATTACATGATAAAATAACCATGAAATCAATATGCAAAGAAGGCATAAACTTTTTTCTGAAGCCATAAGTAATGAAGAAATCTTTTTGTGACCTGAGAGATAGTATCCACTAAAATTTACTGTAAGGGAATCTTTTACATTTCAATTTTCCCCAAAAACTCATCATAAAGCATCTCATCTTAAGTCTAAGTTGGAACTGAAATGAAGTTTTCTAAAGCCGTCATTACCGTGAACAATAGCAGTGTCTGGGGATGTGAAGACAGGAAGCAAGTGCTCACCTCTGCTCAAAAGCCTTTATGAAATGTTGGACCATTTTGTCTTTTCTGGGCATGGACATTTTATTTATTTATTTTCTCATGTCTTATTATTTTTGACAATCTGAATCATCTAGATATAGAAATCTCCACAAAATATATAAGTAAATAAAATAAGAGGGTAAAAGAAAAGAGCAGGATCTCTTTGCTTATTTAGGTTTTATTTACCAAAGGCTTTAGAAAAAAAATATAAAATTTGCTTTTACCAGTTAATCACAAAACTTAACAATCCTGTCTACCAGGATTCTTCAAGTTCCTAGACATTGCTCCATTTGATTCTTTTCTCCTAATGAGATGTTTGAGATTGCCACTGTGTCTTCTCTGTAGTTCACAGAGGGTAGGTAATGTCTGCATTATTCATTAGTGATATGATGGCATCTCTTGGTTAGAATCTACAGTCAAAACATTTCCCCTCACTAACCCTGTATCTCCCATAGAAATCATGAATTATGGAGTGTGCAAATCTCTCCATTACATCAGTGATCCAGGCAAGCTAGCCTGCTATTTTTATTAAATATTACTCACCCTCCACATGGGCTCCCAGGTTTAAGTTAATTATAAAACAGAGATGAACTCATATTCAATTTGCAAAGTATATTTCCAATTAAAAATATTGTGGGAGATCACCCCATAGAAAATGGTTTCTGCATGGTTCCACACATCAAGATCCAATCCTCTACTCCAAATTACGTAAAATGACACAAACTGCTGAACTTCCGAAATGTTTTATTCAGGTGGAGTCACAAACTCTCCACTCGGGAAAAAAAGTATTCTGTTCTCTTTCCTACTGTTTATGCTTTCTTAGCAGTTGTTCGCTTGCATGCACATGTGCATGTGTGGGCATGTGGAGAAGGTGTACATGTGTGGGCATGTGGAGAAGGTGTACATGTGTGTAGCCATGTGCTGTAGGTGTTCAGGTGTGCGTATGAGGGGAAGTGTGTGCTCATGCATCAGGTCTTATTAGTCAGGCACCACCCCCAGCTTGTGTTTCAGTGTCTTTCACTGGCTAACAACTCACCAATTGGGCTAGGCTAGCTGGCAAGGAAGACCCCAGAGATCTGCCTGTCTCCATTGCTTCAATGTGGGATACAACAGAGCTCGCTCTTTCTTTCTTTCTTTCTTTCTTTCTTTCTTTCTTTCTTTCTTTCTTTCTTTCTTTCTCTCTTTCTTTCTCTCTCTCTCTCTCTCTCTCTCTCTCTCTCTCTCTCTCTCTTCCTCTCTTTCTCTCTTTTACCTAATGCAGTTTCTGCAGATCAAACTTGGTCTTAGTTCTTGTAAGGCATCTTCTGGTTTTGTTGTTTTTGTTTTAATAAATAGGTCTATGATACTTCAAAAGTATTGATTAAATGACCATTATACACATTTAAGCAGCTTATATTTTGGAATACATACACAAATGTTATATAAAAGAAAAAGCAGCCATGAACTTGAAAGAGAGCAAGGATGATATGTACACTGGGGGGACTGGAAGAAGGAAAGGGAAAGAAGAAATAATTTAATTATATTATAATCTCAAAAATAAAACAATGCTGTTGTGATTGTTCACTAAATACTTCATTAAGAAAGAAATCATGTAAACTGGTTTTATTTTTTTATTATTATCATTTATTACAATTTATTCAATTTGTATCCCTGCTGTGGTTCCCTCCCTCCTCTCCTCCAAATCCCATGTTCCCTCCCTCTTCTCTCTCTATGCCCCTCCCATAGTCCACTGATAGCAGAAGACCTCCTCCCTGCCTCTTTGACCCTAGCCTATCAGGTCTCATCAGGACTGGCTGCATTGTCTTCCTCTGTGGCCTGGAAAGGTTGTAACCCTCAGAGGGAGGTGATCACAGAGCCTGCCACTGAGTTCATGCCAGAGAAATTCCCTGTTGTCTTTACTAGGGATCCCACTTGGAGACTGAGTCTATGGGCTACATCTGAGCCAGGGTTTTAGGACCTCTCCAGGCATTGTTCTTGGTTGGGATATTGTTCTCTTCAGGGGCACCATAATTCAGTTTTTATGGCTCTTTTGTTCTCCTTTTGGAGCTCCTGTCTCCTCCAGGTCTTTCTATCTCTCCCTTCTTTCGTAAGATTGCCAGAACTCTGCCAAAGTTTGCCTATGAGTCTCAGCCTTTGCTTTGATACTTTGATCAGTAGAGTCTTTCAGAGGCTGTCTGTCATAGGCTCTTGTCTTGTTCCCTGTCTTCTGTTTCCAATGCCTACCACATTTGTCCTTCTGAATGAGGATTTAGCATCTTCCCTAGGGTCTTCCTTGTTGTTTAGCTTCTTTGGGAGTATAGATTTTAATATGTTTATCCTATATTATGTGGCTAATATCCACTTAAGAGTAAGTATATACCATGTGTGTCTTTCTGCTTCTGGGACACCTCACTCAAGATGATCTTATGTAAACTTTTAAAATAAGAATATGTAATTCATGGTTCACTCTCATTCAACACCAAGTGCAACATTTCCTTAACTGAAAGGTTTTCTTTGAAATTGCACACAGCTTCTAGGGTAACTGCTTTTATTGTCAATAACATTTCAGTTTGTACAGACAGTCTTTGTTAAGTTAAAATTGTTTCCTTTTCTTCTCCATGGATTTTATTTTTGACAAAGCAATGTTGATTACTACAATCATGCAGTGACCATTAAAGTCACCCTGTCCAACTTCCTGACATTCCTGTTTACATAATTAATTATATGTTTGGTAGTGAAGAAGAAATTCATAGTATTTTTGTGAACATTACAATGCAACATGGGGTCTTTTTCTTTTCTTCATTTGTTGTATTTAAGTTGGTTATTAGGTAAAAAGAATACTCATCTATTTCTAATTATTACCAATTTACAAAGATAGAACTAACACTGAGAATTGTAAACTGAATGTCAAGTAGACATTTGTTAGATTGGCTGCTTAATTCAGAAACTACCAGTTAAGTCAGAACACTGCTGTGAAGACTATGGGCACATTTATCCTTCATTCTTGGAAACGACACACAGATCAGTAATTTGTCAAATCAGATGATGTTTAGTTAAGGTTGTAATATGCAAAATACTTTGTCAGGCACTTTAGAGGATCATATTTTCACTTACAAAAGTTTTAATGGAATTCAGTAACTGAAAGTAGATAAATGAATGACTAATAAATAGTATTGAAACAATTAAAGGCTCTGATATTATACTTTTAGAAAGATCTAAAGCTTTTTCTAAGTCCCCTGATAAATCTGACCCTAAAACCTGGGTTCTGTGATCCCTTCAAAATTATTTTGCAGTTGGTCAAACAGTTCATTAGATAACTCTTTCAGGAGAGCAGAGTTCAGTTCCTGTCACTTCTGTCAGGTGGTTGACAACATCTGTGACTGTAACTCCAGAGGTTCTAATGCCATCTCATGGCCTGTGCAATAGCTGCACACACATCACACATGTCACATACATATACACACACATACACACCTCACATGAAGAAAATAAAACTTAACTTACAAAAATTAAGTGTGTATTAAAGACAGAAACAATAGTCATCAATGTTTGTTACTCTCCTTAAGAGTCTAAAAACAATTTTCAGAATCAGTCTGAATATCCTGTAGTGATGAGAGCAGTCTAAGTTTATTTTCATCCACTTACAAGCAAAGAAGATGGAAATTTGGCAGTTTAAAAAACATGCCAGGAATATCACATCATAAGGTTTAATCATCATATCTAATAAAGCAAGCAACCATAGTTGTTTAACATAAGAAAAATCCATTGCTTGCTTCTTTTAGTCTATGCTGTTAATGAGGCCCAAGCTGACAAAATGTCAAGTTGACTTATACTTTAGCCTCCTTTTCATGTGACTTTTATTGTCACCTTAAGTTTCACTACTGAAGAAGGAAAGGTGTTATATTGTGCGGAAGATCTTAGTAATTAAGGCTGAGAATAGTCCCTCTTCTGTTTAAAGCATATCTTGTTGTTCAGAATATAACAATATGGCCAGTAATACAACTGCCCTCAAAAAGAAGGTGGAAATAGAACTCTTTTGATTATTTGGGACTGTGTGCAAATAGATAGATAGACAGACAGATAGATAGATAGATAGATAGATAGATAGATAGATAGATAGATAGAATCCTAAAATCTTTCCTCCAAGGATTGATTAGTCACTCTTGAGTAAACCAAAAGTTGTCTACATGCTGGCTTTTCTTGTGACTACAGTTTAATGTTGTCTGGTTCAGTCTAGGGAGAGTACAGAAGTAAGTGTTTGTTGGTAGAGACAGTATATGCAAGTAGGCTGTGAGGTGAAAGCCATCCACATGGTAGCTGACTTATTAAATGACTCCAAGCGAAGCCTTCTGAGGAACAGGAAGCAGATGCTATCTACTCAGTGTAGAGTTCTGCTGGTCTCAGGAACACGGTCCAGCTTTGCAACGTCACATTGGCTATATAGCCCACTCTGCTCAAAAGATTGTAGAAATAGGCACTGTTCTTTGTGTGGCCATGCCCAGTGAATGTAAGGGGAGAAGGTGAAGGAGAATACCACAACTACCTACCCCCCTTTAGAAAAGGAAGCATGCTCCATACTGTGTTTGTTTCAGTAAGGAAACAAAACAGATCTGGCAAATAGCTGGCCTGTTTCTGCCACATCGTATTAACATGACACACGCCCAGGAAATAACCTCCATGATCTTGATTACCTAGCAGAATGATTAAATAATCAAATTGGAATAAACTCCGAAGATTAGTTTTTCAGCCATTCTGCTCAACCAGGGGCCACTACCACTGAGTTATGCCATTAAGCTAATTGCTCTTTACCCTGCATTATTTACCGTTTCTTTAACACAGGCTGCTCCTCCACTCAAACACAATGGGCAACACAAGTCAGGCAGCCCTCCTCATTAGCAAAATAATTTCTTTTCCTAATCAGAAAAGGCTTATTTCCAATAGAAAATTGCCTCTTCCTGTTAAAAGTTCCCATTGGCATCTACAAGTACAGGCTTTACATAACAAAACAAATATTATTTCTGCAGAAAAGAACAAATGAGAACAAAATAAGTGAAGCAATCTTCTTAGTACATACGACAAAGAGCTCCTAACATTACTGTGTTTCCCAGGTATTAACATATGTATGAAGGCTGTTGCCATCCAGGGAGAAAGACCATCTTGCAGGTGAGGTGAGAGCAGAGTTCTGAACATGCCTGAGTATGCAGCGTATGATGTTCCTTCTCTTATATCTAGACTATCTTTGAGAGTCAAAGAATGAAAATCAGTGTTGCTGTGGCCTTGGAGCAGCTCAATGGTGCTTTCCTAGCTTCCTGAAAGCCCTGGACATCACTGAGTTGAGTTAGTGATAATCATGACTAATTGTTTTCAGGAGCTTAACATCTCCAGTTTCTCAGTGGTTTATGGCCTTAGAAAATATTTCTTGCCTAAAAAGCATTTTTCTTTCAACTCATAGCTTCCTAGAGAGCTCTGACTGAATGGAGGGAAGAGGGGTGAAAAAAACATGCCATCACTTATGTGCCACAAGCCAAATGACCTACTCCTACTTTCACTGGACCAAACTCAACTATGGACTGAAGAGGGATGGCGTTAATATTTGGTGAGCACTAAGGCTTATTCCACAATCGTCCCTGTGTATGGTTGTTCTGTGGCACGCATAAGTAGCCTCGCTGAAGCAGAAGCTGAGACTGCCCCTTTTTAAGCTCCTCTGCCCCTGAGCCAATACCTGGTGAACAGGATGTATTGCTCTAATGTAAGGAATGAATCCTGTTTACCAAGGGCAAATATGTTTGCTACTATATAGTGACAGTGGAAGAACAAAGTCAGAAACTCTGGAAACAGATCTTAGTGCTACCAAAGGCAGAGGTAGAGTGGGGGTAAAGGATAATATGTACAAAGGCTTCAGAATGCAGTAACAATCACAGCTGTGATCTAATGCTACTGTCACCTCATCTGATGTCCATGAATCAGCTAGGGTGAAAACTGATAGGGTTAAATCCAAACAAATAAAGTTGGAATCTAGGTTCCCAGAATGGGTCAAATACCGAAAGGGTTTCTGAAAGCAGCCTAGATTCACAGTGGAATCTGTACTGTTAATATCCAAACTTGAAGGAAGAAATCTTATGCATAGGCTGAAAATCTACAGGTCAGAACAGATTATATGCCAAATAATGATAAGTATACACGAGAAAATATTTTCGTACTTCACTGGGATGACCTACAAAATTATAAGATGAAGGACATGAACAAAGAGCTCTGAAAAGGAAAATTATACATAGATAGAGGTAATACTTTCAAGAAATGTGACTATTTATGATAAGTACTCAAACTCAGCTGTTAACTAACACAAGGAGAACAACTAAGCCACCAAATCTGGACCCAGGGGTGGGTAAGGCTGCAAAGACTGATGCACCAACCAAGGACCATGTATGGAGAGGACCTAGACCCTCTGCTCAGATGTAGCCAATAGACACTCAGTCTCCATGTGGGTTCCCTAGTAAGGGGAACAGAGGCTATTTCTGACATGAACTATGGTGTCTGCTATTTGATCACTCTTTCAGGCAGGGCAACCTTGCCAAGCCACAGAGGAAGAGGATCCAGGATGTCCTGATGAAGCTTGATAGGTTAGAGTAAGATGATAGGAGAGGAGGGCTCCCCCTTTCTGTGGTCTAGAGGGGGAGTTAAGGGGAGGAGAGCGAGAGAGAGTGTGACTGGGAAAAGATGAAAATGCGGGCTACAATCAAGATATGAAGTGAATAAATCATATATATAAAAAAAACACAAAGCGATGCCACTTTGTTCAGGGTAAAAAGCAAAGAGGGTTTGAAGTAAAATTGAATAAACATAAAATAATTGGATTCATCATAAATCACTAGTTTCCAATACCCAAAGCTTTTAAGTTTGGTCACTTCACCTCCAATCCTTAGATTCTAACCCTTCACTGGCATCGGGAAGGTGAACAGTGCTTAGTCACTCATTAGAGGATAAAGCAATGTCAATACAACTTTTCCAGTTTCCTCACCAGGCCAAGGCAGACATTAGTCTCTCTTTTTCATATTTATAGACTGCTGTGGTTGGTGCATCCTTTGAAAAACCCTTACTTGTCATTCTGCTATAACAGGGAACCTGAAGGGCCATAAGAAGGTATGACAAACCTTTGGCAGAAGGAGAGTTAGTATGACAGAGAAAGGATAGGAACCCCAAAAGGACCAAATATATCTGGGCACAGGGGGTTTTTCTGAAACTATTTCTCCAACCAAGGACCATGTGTGGATATAACCTAGAACCTTTACTCGGACGAAGCTCCTTGTAGCTCAATAACCAATTGGTTTCCCATAGTAAGGGAAACAGGGACTATCTCTGACAGGAACTCAATGGCAGGCTCTTTGACTCCCCACCCCCCAAGGGAGGAGCAGTTCTGCTAGGCCACAGAGGAGGACTTCTCAGCCAGCCAAGAAGATACCTGATAAAACAGGGCCAGACGAAAGGGGAGTTGGACTTGGAAAGGGGCAGGAAGAAGCTGAGGGAGGGAGGGTAAGATTGGGAGGAAATAAGGGAGCGGAATAGAGCTGGGATACAGAGTTAATAAAATGTTACTAATAATAACAAATAATAAAAAAATTAAAAAAAAGAAGGGATGACAGAGTACTCATGACAGAGTGGTCATATTAGGACAGGAGCTGTTCATTAATATGAACACAAGCTTATCTACAATTGTTTTGAGAGCTTTCAAGAACATGTGATCAAAGAGCTCAGGTTGAATTGTTATGCCAGGTTATTGGTTCCCTCAGAGACCACCAGGAGATGACTTGATGCAATTGCAAGAGAGCTTTATTACAAGAGCTATCAAACTCGGGACCCAAGTCTCACTGGCGCAGCAGTAGAGAAGTGGGACCCCGAGCTCTGAGTGAACAGGATTTTTAAAGGGAAAGTCTGTGAGCCAGGGGTTTCCATGGCAGCAAGCAGGGGGGCACAAGCCTTGGCGTTACAGAATTGGGTGAAGTTTAGCAGGGCGGGGTAACCTTTTCTGAGGCACATAATCACAATGGCTAAGGCATATAATCACAATGGCTATTTTCCTAAACCATATCTGAAACATTGGGGAGAATTTTCCCACCCGATTCCCATTGATTATCGCCAGGGAGTTTGTCTCTATTTTCTATGAAGCATTTATTCTGTTATATTTCCTGGAGGCTGTTGCTAGGAGAGTTAACTTTGTTTTCTGCCAGGTGTACATTCTGTGATATTTCCTGGTACCTGAATTCAGTTCCCAGTCAAGATATTTATTTCAAAATGGAGTTATATTTGGGCTATCTTAAGCTCTTCAGAATCAGCACCACATGTGGAGAGAGCCATGAAGAGCAAAGGAAACCAAGAAAGCATGCATACACACAAAATTAGCTCATAAATAGATAAGAGATGCTCTGCTTTCATGGATCAGAATTAAAGGTTTGCAAATGTTTTAGTGTCCTCTAAAGTTCATGAGCAGATGCTTCTGTCCCTCATTTCAATTCTTCCTGCTCTTCCTCCTCTTCATCCTCTTAGTCCTCCTTCACCTCTGCCCTTTCTTCATTCTGAGAGTACTTAAGACATTGTCAGAATGTCATTCAGTTTATTCTTTTTCCTCTTCTGTGTTCTGCAAACATGTTCAGTTGGTGTGATAGAAGTTCTATGGAGCTATAAAGCGGGTATAACCACAAAGAAGAGAAAGAACAAATAGTGAAGACTTCCAAAATGAGGATAATTAAGACTAATATTTGTTGTGGTAATTTTAAAAGTACATGCTAATAATGTTTATTATTTGTTCTATAATTATTATAGTGGTATTATCTATCCTGCTATCATAATCAATAAAGACACAGACACCATTAGATTTTAGATCTGCCTTATTTCACCTTGGGCTGGGCAAATAATTCTACCTTTCATATCTCATTATCTCCCAGCCCCCATCTAATTTCATCTGCTTTAATCATTTCTATCTGGACAACTTTCCATCCATAATCCCAAAATATTTGCTTATATCTTCATTTAGGCCATTACTTTCCATGCCATTCTTGGAGTCCTTCCTCCTGGCCTACATGGGACTTTTTCTATTCTATGGCAACTCTATTTTCTCCTTTCTCCTCCACCTTCTTCTTCTCCTCTGATCTTCTTTCATCCTGCCAAAACCTCTTGAACCTTAGCCATACTTTCCTATTCACCTTGCCCTGATGTGTCTGCATTTTATTGGTCAAACAGAGGGGAAAAGTTTACAATGCCATTTGAGGTTACATGAGTGTCTGCTTGTGAAAAACAGCAAACAGGGAAAAAGCAGCAGAACAACCCTCAACAATTGTTGATGCTAGAGGGATTGCCTCTGACATAATCTGATTGGCCTGCTCTTTGATCACCTCCCCCTGAGGGGGGAGCAGCCTTACCAGGCCACAGAAGATGACAATGCAGCCACTTCTGATGAGAACTGATAGGCTAAGATCAGAAAGAAGGAGAGGAGGACATCCCCTATCAGTGGACTTGAGGAGAGGCATGCATGCAGAAAGGGGAGGGAGGGTTGGATCGGGAGGGGAGGAGGGTGGGGCTTATGGGGGGGTACAAAGCGAATAAAGTGTAATTAATAAAAGTTAAATAAAAATTAAAAAAAATGAACTTAAAAAAATTCTTGTTCTGTAGATCAATTTTTTTTTTAATTTTCATCAATTACACTTTATTCATTCTGCATCCCCCCATAAGCCCCTCCCTCCTCCCCTCCCAATCCCACCCTCCCTCCTCCCTCTGCTTGCATGCCACTCCCCAAGTCCACTAATAGGGGAGGTTCTCCTCTCCTTTCTGATCTTAGTCTGTCAGTTCACATCAAAAGTGGCTGCATTGTCCTCTACTATGGCCTGGTAAGGCTGCTCCCCCCCAGAGGGAGGTGATCAAAGAGCAGGCCAATCAGATTATGTCAGAGGCAGTCCCTCTTCACATTACTATGTAACCCAATTGGACTCTGAACTGCCCTGGGCTACATCTGTGCAGGGGTTCCGGGTTATCTCCATGAATAGTCCTTGTTTGGAGTATGAGTCTCTTGGAAGTTCCCTGTGTTCAAATTTTCTTGTTCTGTTGCTCTCCTTGTGGAGACCCTGTCCTCTCCAGCTCTTACTATTTCCCAGTTCTTACCTAAAATTCCGTTCACCTGCCCAACAGTTGCCCATCTGGCTCAGCATCTGCTTTGATAGTCTGAAGGGCAGAGGCTTTCAGAGGCCCTCTGTGGGAGGTTCCTAGGTTGTTTCCTGTTTTCTTCTTCTTCTGATGTCCATCCTCTTTACCTTTCAGGATGGAGATTGACCGTTTTAGTTAGGGTCTTCTCTCTTGCTTAGTTTCTTTAGATGCACAGGTTTTAGTGGATTTGTCCTATGTTGTATGTATATATGAGTGAGTATATACCATGTGTGTCTTTTTGCTTCTGGGACAACTCCCTCAGGATGATCCTTTCCAGATCCCATCATTTACCTGCAAATTTCATGATTTCCTTATTTTTCATTGCTGAGTAATATTCCATTGTGTAGATGTACCACAATTTCTGCATCCATTCTTCAGTGGAGGGGCATCTGGGTTGTTTCCAGCTTCTGGCTATTACAAATAAAGCTGCTACAAACATGGTTGAGCAAATGGCCTTTTTGTGTACTTGAGCCTCTTTTGGATATATGCCCAGGAGTGGTATGGCTGGATCTTGAGGAAGCGCTATTCCTAGTTGTCTGAGAAAGCGCCAGATTGATTTCCAGAGAGGTTGTACAAGTTTACATTCCCACCAGCAGTGCAGAAGGGTTCCCCTTTCTCCACAACCTCTCCAGCATGTGTTGTCACTTGAGTTTTTGATCTTGGCCATTCTCATGGGTGTAGGGTGAAATCTCAGGGTTGTTTTGATTTGTATTTCCCTAATGGCTAGTGAGGTTGAGCATTTCTTTAAGTGCTTCTCAGCCATTCGGTATTCCTCTACTGAGAATTCTCTGTTTAGCTCTGTTCCCCATTTTTTAAGTGGATTACTTGGTTTGCTGCTTTTCAGCTTCTTTAGTTCTTTATATATACTGGATATGAGTCCTCTGTCAGATAAAGGGTTGGTGAAGATTCTTTCCCAATCTGTAGGTGGTCGCTTTGTTTTGATGACGGTGTCCTTTGCTTTACAGAACCTTTTCAGTTTCATGAGGTCCCATTTATTGGTTGTTGCTCTTAGAGCCTGTGCTGTTGGTGTTCGGTTCAGGAAGTTTTCCCCTGTACCAATGAGTTCTAGGGTATTTCCCACTTTTTTTTTCAAGCTGATTTAATGTGTCTGGTTTTATGTTGAGGTCTTTGATCCACTTGGACTTCAGTTTTGTGCAGGGTGACAAGTATGGATCTATTTTCATTTTTCTACATGTAGACATCCAGTTAGACCAGCACCATTTGTTGAAGATGCTATCTTTTTTCCATTGTATGGTTTTGGCGTCTTTGTCAAAGATCAGGTGTCCATAAGTGTGTGGGTTTATTTCTGGGTCCTCTGTTCGGTTCCATTGATCCACCATTCTGTTTCTATGCCAGTACCATGCAGTTTTTAGAACTGTTGCTCTATAGTACAGCTTAAGATCAGGGATGGAGATACCTCCGGAAGATCTTTTATTGTAGAGGATTGTTTTAGCAATTCTGAGTTTCTTGTTATTCCATATGAAGTTGAGAATTTTTCTTTCCAGGTCTGTAAAGAATTGTGTTGGTAATTTGATGGGAATTGCATTGAATCTGTAGATTGCTTTTGGTAAGATGGCCATTTTTACTATGTTAGTCCTACCAAGCCATGAGCATGGGAGATCTTTCCATCTTCTCATATCTTCTTCTAATTCTTTCTTCAGAGATTTGAACTTTTTTTCATACAAGTCTTTGACTTCCTTGGTAAGGGTTACTCCGAGGTACCTTATGTCATTTGTGGCTATTGTGAAGGGTGTTGTTTCCTTAATTTCTTTCTCAGCCCTTTTGTCTTTTGTATACAGGAAGGCTACTGATTTTCTTGAGTTAATTTTGTATCCTGCCACTTTGCTGAAGGTGTTTATCAGCTGTAGGAGTTCCCTGGTAGAGTGTTTGTGGTCACTAACGTATACTATCATATCATCTGCAAATAGTGATAATTTGACTTCTTCCTTTCCAATTTGTATCCCCTTGATCTCCTTCAACTGTCTTATTGCTCTAGCAAGGACTTCCAGCACTATGTTGAAGAGATATGGAGAGAGTGGGCAGCCTTGTCTTGTCCCTGATTTCAGTGGGATTGCTTTAAGTTTCTCTCCGTTCAGTTTGATGTTGGCTATAGGCTTGCTGTATATCACCTTTACTATGTTTTGATATGTGCCTTGTATCCCTGATCTCTCCAATACTTTGAACATGAATGGATGTTGGATTTTGTCAAAGGCTTTTTCAGCATCTAGGGAGATTATCATGTGGTTTTTTTTCTTTCAGTTTGTTAATATGGTGGATCACATTGATGGATTTCCGTATATTGAACCACCCCTGCATACCTGGGATGAAGCCTACTTGGTCATAGTGGATAATATCTTTGATGTGTTCTTGGATTCGGTTTGCAAGTATTTTATTAAGTATTTTTGCATCAATGTTCATAAGGGAGATTGGTCTGAAGTTCTCTTTTTTTGTTGGGTCTTTGTGAGGTTTAGGTACCAAGGTGACTGTGGCTTCATAGAAGGAATTTGGTAATATTCCTTCTGTTTCTATTTTGTGGAATAGTTTGAAGAGAATTGGTGTTAGCTCTTCTTTGAAGGTCTGGTAGAATTCTGCGCTGAAGCCATCTGGTCCTGAGCTTTTTTTGGATGGGAGACTTTTGATGACCGCTTCTATTTCTTTGGGGGATATAGGACTATTTAGTTGATTTACCTGGTCCTGATTCAGCTTTGGTAAGTCAAATCGATCAAGAAAATTGTCCATTTCATTTAGATTTTCAAATTTTGTGGCATATAGACTTTTGAAGTAGGTCCTAATGATTGTTTGGATTTCCTCAGTGTCTGTAGTTATATCCCCCTTTTCATTTCTGATTTTGTTGATTTGGGTGGTGTCTCTCTGCCTTTTAGTTAGCTTGGCTAAGGGTTTGTCGATCTTGTTGATTTTCTCAAAGAACCAGCTCTTGGTTTCATTGATTCTTTGAATTGTTTTATTTGTTTCCAATTGATTGATTTCAGCCCTGAGTTTGATTATTTCCAGCCGTCTACTCCTTCTTGGTGTGTCTGCTTCTTCTTTTTCTAGGGTTTTTAACTGAGCCATTAGGGTGCTTGAATGAGCTGTCTCGAATTTCTTCTTGAAGGCACTTAGTGTTATGAACTTTCCTCTTAGCACTGCTTTCATTGTGTCCCACAAGTTCGGGTATGTTGTGTCTTCATTTTCATTGATTTCTAGAAAGACTTTAATTTCTTTCTTTATTTCTTCCCTGACCCAGCTGTCATTTAGTAACAAGTTGTTCAGTTTCCATGTGTGTGTAGGCTTTTTGTTATTTCTGTTATTGTTGAGGTCCAGCTTTATTCCATGATGATCAGACAAGATACATGGGATTATTTCAATCTTCTTGTATCTGTTGAGGCTTGCTTTGTGACCCACTATGTGGTCTATTTTGGAGAAGGTTCCATGAGGTGCCGAGAAGAAGGTAAATTCTTTTGTGTTTGGGTGTAAAGTTCTGTAAATGTCTGTTAGGTCCATTTGATTCATGACCTCTGTCAGAGACATTGTTTCTTTGTTTAATTTCTGTTTGGTTGACCTGTCCTTTGTTGAGAGTGGGGTGTTGAAGTCTCCCACTATTAATGTGTGTGGATCTACATGTGCTTTAAATTTTATCAATGTTTCTTTCACAAATGTGGGTGCCCTTGTATTTGGGGCATAGATGTTCAGGATTGTGATGTCTTCCTGGTGGAATTTTCCCTTGATGAGTATGAAGTGTCCTTCCCCATCTCTTTTGATTAATTTTGGTTGAAAGTCTATTTTATCAGATATTAGAATGGCTACTCCTGCTTGCTTCTTGGGTCCGTTTGCTTGGAAAGTCGTCTTCCAACCCTTTACCCTCAGGTAATGTCTATCTTTGTGTCTTAGGTGTGTTTCTTGTATGCAACAGATTGCTGGGTTTTGTTTATGTATCCATTCTGTTAATCTGTGTCTTTTTATTGGAGAGTTGAGTCCATTGATGTTGAGAGAGATTAATGACCAGTGGCTGTTAGATCTCTTGATTTTGATGTTGGCTGTGGTCATCAGGTTGTGTGCTTGGTTGCTTTTTGTTTTACTGAAGTGAGGTTATTTATTTCCTGTGTTTTCTTGAATGTAGCTAGCTTTCTTGGGTTGTATTTTCCCTTCCAGTGTCTTCTGTAATGCTGGATTTGTTTGCAGGTATTGTTGAAATTTGTTTTTGTCATTGAATATCTTGTTTTCTCCATCTATGAGGACTGAGAGTTTTGCTGGGTATAGTAGCCTGGGCTGACATCTGTGTTCTCTTAGGGTCTGCATGATATCTGTCCAGGCCCTTCTGGCTTTCATAGTCTCTGTTGAAAAGTCAGGTGTGATTCTAATGGGTTTGCCATTATATGTTACTTGGCCTTTTTCCCTTGCAGCTTTTAGTATTTTTTCTTTGTTCTGTATACTTACTGTTTTGATGATTATGTGGCGAGAGGATTTTCTTTTCTGGTCAAATTTGTTGGGTGTTCTGTAGGCCTCATGTATTCTAATTGGCCTCTCCTTTAGCTTGGGGAAATTTTCTTCAATGATTTTGTTGAAAATATTTTCTGGGCCTTGGAGAAGGGAGTCTTCTTTTTCCTCTATACCTATTATTCTTAGGTTTTGTCTTTTCATATTGTCTTGCATTTCTTGGACGGTCTGTGTCAGGAATTTTTCGGATTTAACATTTTCTTTGACAGATACATCGATTTCTTCCATTGTATCTTCTACACCTGAGATTCTTTCTTCCATCTCTTTTAGTCTGTTGGTTATGCTTACCTCTGTAGTTCCTGTTTTCTTCCCTAGATTCTTCCTTTCCATTATTTCTTCCATTTGTGTTTTCTTTAATTTTTCCAATTCTATCCTCAGGTCTTGAGTTGTTTTGTTTACTTCCTTCACCTGTCTGATTGTACTTTCCTGTTTTTCTTTTAGTTCCTTCAACTCTGTTTCTATCATTTCATTCAGTGTTTTAAGCATTTCCTTTCTAAAGGCCATAAACTGTTTGGCTGCAGCTTCCTCTATTTCTTTACGGATGGCAATATTCTGTTTGAGTTTATCTTCCTCTATGTCTTTACGAATCTTATTTGTTTCCTCTGTTATCATCTTCATGAGCATACTTGTTAGGTCATCTTCTTGGATTTCAGTTATGGTGGGGTGTCCAGGGCTACTTGCCCCTGGGTAACTGGGTTCTGGAGATGCCATATTGCTCTGTCTTTTGTTGCTTGAGCTTTTACGCTGTCCTCTACCCATTGTGTTATCTTAGGTGTTTGGGGTTATTTTCTGGTGGTTCCTGGGGATCCTGTGGTGGAGAGAATCCCCTTTGCAGAAAGCTGGTTTTTTCCTGAAGGATGTCTTCTCAGCTTTTTGGGTATAGTCCCTGGATGGCTGGTGTTTTTTCAGGAGTTGCTCACCTCAGGGATATAGACCTGAGTGGTAACTGTGGTCTTTGTTAGTCGAGAGGGTTCTCCTCTCACCCAGGGAAGTCCTGAGGGCAGCTGCCCTGTTTCTGGGTTTCTTGTTGCAAATTTAATGATCAGCTGCTGTGACCCAGTTGGACATCAGGCGTGCCTCAACTGTTTGTGCTTGTGTCTGGAGCACAGCTGAGTGCTGGTGCCTCAGCCCCACTAGACTGCTAGACTTTTTCTAGGGAAGGATTGGGTGATTTAGATCAGTACAGTTTCCTTCCTTCCCCGTGGATTCTCTGGAGACAGGGACTCCTAGTGTCTTTTTTTTTGCCCTGGTGCACACTGCTCAGTGTCCCCCAGCTGGCTGGCCACAGAAACTGCCTGTGCCTGGAGCACAGCTGTGTGATGGCGGCTCAGTCTCTGCCAGCTGTCTGGTGCGCAGAAACTGCCTGTGTCTGCCTTTGCGGCTTTTGGGAGCCTGAGTGGCTCCCTAAGCTGGGTAATTTTCCGGGGACCTTTTCAGGTTGGGGGTGAGCTGAGTGCTCTGAGATCAGACCTGCCGTTTCTATCTCCGGCGGCGAATCAGGCGCGCAGGCAGGCAGGGCTCTGTGCTGGAACCTGGGTTCCAGGCTCTGGCTCCGGGCTGGCTCCTGGGGTGCCCGTGGAACCCGCCTGAGTCTTTTCCAGGGGATGTCTGGGTGACCTAAGGCCGGTCCCAATCGTATCCTGTACCCTGGGGTTATCTCTCGACTGAAAATTCCAGTCTCTGATAGTGTGGTGCCCAAGGTTCAGTCTGAGACCATGACCAGAGACACTGGCTTGTGGCTCTGGGCTGGGGCTGGGGCTGGCAGCCGGCAGCCAAGTGTCTGGCTGAACCGGGATCTCTTCCGCGGTTTTTCCTGGTGAGTTAAAAGCTGATCGAATCCCCCACCGTGGGGTATCCTCTCACCTGGGAAACACAATGACTGTGTTTTATGGCCGAGAGTTCTGATTGCTGGACACTGTGCTGATCCTGCTGTGCTGCTGCTCAGAATGAGAGTCCTCCCGGCTCCGCCATCTTGCCTGTAGATCAATTTTTGCACTCATGTTGAAAGCACTTGATATAGAAAACATAACTGACTGAAAAGAAAAATGAATCCAGTTTACTGAGGATAGCAAGAAAATTGTCAACATTAGACAGTATTTTCAGTATGTGATTATGAGAACAGAAGCATGGCTGAACTGAACTATTTCTCCCCAGAGCCCCAGAGAAGACACACAGCCTCACTGGGCTGCGAGGCCCACTGAATCTATGCCTAGTTCCCCTAGTTCCATTTCATAAGGAATATTGCCATGTGTCTACAACTGTAGTCAAAATATTCTTACACTTATCTTTGTTCCTGAGAATGTCCAACTAGCTTGCTTCCTGATAGAGATAATGAATAATTAACAAAGAAAATCCATTCAAAAGAACAGAAAAGAAAAATGTATCTCTTCTAAGATACGCTTATTTGTGAAATAATGGCACTAAAATATGCTTATGAAAGTGAAAAACAATGCATAATCGTATGTGGATACTGTTAGAATGTTAAATCTAACTCAGAGGTATAACACTGAGAAATATTGTATTCTAAGATTAAGTTAATATTATTTGTTTTAATATAAGCAATTGCTTAAAGTCTTTCTCATTTTTTTTTCATTCCAAGGTCTTGGTGATTAGACTATAAATAGAAAAGCAGCAGTTTGCCATCTCCCCTGAATCTCAGGAAGTCAACATGTAGTAAGTGGTCTGTTTAGAAAATAAAAATTTTGATCAGGTTTTAAACAGATCAGTAAGGAAAATGAAATCTAAACCGTCAAGGCTGATCCAGCTAAAGACAAGATACTGTAATATTCTGTTTAACATATTATTAAGTAAAGGTAATGTCTAATATAGTATGTGAATTTGAAGACTTGATTTTAAGATCTTTCTCAACTGAATGAAGCAATGTGGAACTTGTTAAATTTAATCTATTAAGTATTTTTAAGTTTTGAATTAAAGAATTTTAATACTTCCGAATACCATTTGCTATTCTGTCATCCAAACTCAGTCCTCCTTATCTTCTTGAAGCATAACTATGCATGATTTCTACTAAAAATAGGAGCATTTATACATTCCTTTCTAAGGTGTATTTTAAAGTGTTAACACATATTGTTAGCACAGACTCTCAAAATATAATATGATGACCTAAAAAGAAACTATTACTAAGGAGAAGGTAAAATGTTAAACAACAAAGAACAAAGATATGGAAAAATGCATGTATTTTCAACATGGAAGTAAAATGAGGATAACTCTATAAGACAATTTTGAAGTCTTAAAAGAGGCTTGTATTTTAAAATACAACCTTTAATATTATTTGCTAAAATTACTTTAGTACCATCAATATGTGCTCTCACTTTACATATGACTGGTTATGATTCCTTATGTGTGGGTCATAAAAAACCAGTGTATTTTCTAAGCAGTCAAATTGCCTGTCAGCTGCTAAAAGGACAGAATTAATAAGAAACTTTCTTTATAGTCCAAAGATTAGCAGCTAGGGTCTGTTTTAACTAGTCCCTGGAAACATCCATAGAGAGGAAATCTTTTTATTTTTTATTTTTATTTTTTATTAAAAGCTTCAAGCAGTATAGCTGGGCAGATACTCAGCTATTCTAACCTGGCTGTGTTAGTCAGGCTTACTTTCCAGCCGTGTGGTCCATTACCTGCCGTCTTAGTCTTACCCTGGATGCTCCTTCTTCATCTGTGTCCTCATGGTGACTTCTCTCTCTGTGTGTCCACCTGGAATAACCCTCACTGGGATCAGAAGTTCAGCCTTATCCTTCTGCCCAGCTATAGGCTGTTCAGCTCTTTATTTTTTAATTGTTTTTATTTTTTATATTAATTACAGTTTATTTAATTTGTATCCTAGCTGTAGTCCCCTTCCTCATTCCCTCCCAATCTCACTGTCCTCCCTCATCTCCTCCTTGCCCTTCTCTAAGTCCACTGATAGGGGAGGTCCTCCTCCCCTTCCATCTGACCGTAGCTTATCAGGTCTCACCAGGACTGATTGCAATGTCCTCTTTTGCGGCTTAGCTAGGTTGTTCCTCCTATGCGGGGTGGGGAGGTCAAAGAGCCAACCACTGAGTTCATGTCAGAGACAGTCCCTGTTCCCCTTACTGAGGCAACCACTTTGATACTGAGCTGCCATGGGCTACATCTGAGCAGGGCTTCTAGGTTATATCCATGCATGGTCCTTGGTTGGAGAATCAGTCTCAAAGGGGGAGCTAGTAATACCTGGAGAGGACAGGAGTTCCACAAAGACCAAATATATCTGGGCACAGGGGTCTTGTCTGAGAGGAATTCTTTGTGGTCAGAGTGATATGCAGCTTTCTCTTATAATAGTCAAACATATAAAAGTACAAGCGCTTAGTGACATTTTTTATACATCCTTGATTACTGCTAAAAGAAATCAGGGCAATTGTTCTGCTTCTTACTATGGCAGAGTGTGAGATGCTCAACAAAGTCCCTGTCCTTTTAGTACCAGACTAAAGCTGGATTCCATGACACGGCTCTCCTTGAATGTAGATGTGGCCACATGAATTCATTCTGCTAAGGAAGTGTCGGAAATAGTCCACACAAACAAATTCCAGGTAATACAATCCAAGGTGTTTTGTAATCATATTCTCTGTTTCTATAAAATTCATCTTTTCATGGAAGGAACTCAGAAGACCTAGAGGGAGCTGGAACAACAAAACCAAATCAACCTGAGTTTATTCTGTAGTAAAAATTGGAAAATTATACAACACTGAGTTACAGACATAGGATGACAAATTTCCATGTACTGAAAGATTATAATTATAGGAAATATGATGAGAATAAGGAAAACAACACATGAAAACTTGGGAAAAAAGAACTACAGGTGAGTCAGAACAGAAGCAAAAGAAAAGCTGTTGCTCTGGCCCAGCTGGAAATCCTCAGCAGTGTCCTACTTTGAGGCATGCCTGAAGGGTCCCCGGCACCCACCAGACACCAGCTCACAGAATGTGAGCCTAAATCGGAAGCAGTTGTGTACTGTGCTTTTATGGACCACTTGTGCAGGCTTATAGCCCTTAGCATATGTGCTGGGGAATCAACAAGACACTACAACTTCCATCTTTCCAGAGATGGAATTCAATCTGTACAACAACAATGCCAATAAAAAGTGTCTGGTTGACCATAGGGCTCATCAAGGAAACACCTTATCTTGTTCCAGAGCAATTGTGTGGGGTTAAACTCTGTCCACTTTCAGTAGGACATTGTCTGCATATATGATCTGATAGCCAGTGACCAAGCCATTCTAGACCAAACCTGGGACAGTTTCTGGTTCTTGCTTAGTCTGCTTCCTAAAATAAAAGTATTTGCATTGTAAAGAGACATTCACAGATTTCACTGATAAATGAATGTCATGGCAAAAAAAAAAAATCCTTTGTATCTCTGATACTTTTAAACTCTAACTAGATGGCTTCCAAAATAATTTATCCACTTAAAATGAAAGCTAGAAAGTCAGGAAAGATACCTAGCAATTTAGCCCAGTGATCTAGGAGGAGACACAGGAAACTATGGGGGAATAAGAAATATTAACTTCAATTATTGCATTCATTTGAAAAATAATTTTATAGACATTTAATATGTCTCTTACTAAGAGTATGGAATTCTATTATAAAGTTATGTACTTGAAAAGAGATGAAAATCAAATACAAGTTGACAATTGTTGGCATGCTTGAAAAGCTTTAGATAACCCTTGACTAAAGATACAATTGTAGATAAAAGCTTGAAGAATTTTGCTAAAATTACTGGCACTGAACATTAAAAAAAAAAAAACAGCTAAAAGATTCAAGGAGAGTACAAATCACAAGGACATGTGATGGGTTTTATTTCATTAATTGGCAGCTGATGATTTGGTCAGTGCTGAGCACCTTCCAAATGTACACATAGAGAGATGATAGCTAGATATGTAGAGGAATTTTAAACCAGCAACATGGTGACTAATGGATTACATACAAAGATTTAGGTTTGTGTGATCCAGCTGGAATACAGATAGACCCTTGGTACACACCTTTAATCCCTCTGGCTGGAATTAATTTCACACCTTTAATCCCAAACAATGATGTATAATAATCAAAGTGACAAATTTTTTAAAAGATTTAACAGAGTGAGTCAGAGATAGGACATGCCCAACTTTCACAAGTACAGACAGGAAGGTGAAGCTACTTAAGAGCAGTACAGATCAAGACAGAGAGGGAGAGAGAAAGAGGGAGGGAGAGGGAAAAGACAGAGATTAGTAGATTGAAAGATGATAAAGATGGGTAGATGACTGGGTGAGTGGGTGGATTGATGGATGGACAGATAAAGAAGGAACAGACCAATATATTTTATGAGTCAGGAAGATGACTCAGCCAATTAACACTCATGTAGTAGAAGAGGACTTACACCCATAAGCTGTCATCTTATCTCCTATCTCCATGACACTGTGGCACATATACCGTCATCAATTCCAACACACAAATACAGGAATAATAAAAGAGAAAGTATTTTCAAAACAGTTTGCAGGTTTGTGCCAGCACATTTTTGTCCTTTTTCTCTTGTAGCAACAGTAGCCTTGTCATTTGACATGAATAATGTGTGAAATATCAATGTATAGGTTCTGATCCTGGATGCCGTCATTCCTGTTTTATCCCTACCACACTTTCATCTTCCCTCTTCCCCTTCTTACTGGTCTCTTTCTTCTTCCAGAAATTTATTTCTTATACTTTCTGTCTTATATACTTAAACTTAGATTCCATAGATGAAAAAATATATGTGATACTTTTCTTTCTGAATCTGCCTTATTTAAATTAAAATGATGTTATAATCTGTCATGTTTATGCATCAAAAATATGTGTCGTCTGTTGAAGACTATCCGTACTGTTTGCAGTTTTAGTCTATAACAAATAAAGCTGCTATAGCCACTGCTTATGAGCCTGTATGAAAACACAAGCTTTCATTTCTCTGTGGCAAATGCATAACTGTAGAATTGCTAGGACATATTATAATTGAATGTTTAGCTTTCTAAGAAGTAGCTGTCAAACCATTTTCCAAAATGACAGCAATTTTACATAACAATCACTGGTATAAATCAGCACTTTGCTGAGACTTAATCAGTATTTGCCATTGTTAGTATAGGATGTTCTGGCAGGTTTCTAAAAACATCTAACAAGCTTAATTTGCATAGACCCAATGTCTAAAACTAGTAAACACAATTCCATGAATGTATTTGCATCTGTATATTCTCACAATTCAAGTGTCCATTCATGTATTCTCTTTGTTTTATTTTTGGTTTGTTTATTTTGTGCTGAGTTTCCAAGTTCTTTATATATTTTAAATATTATTCCTTCTTCAGAGATGCATTCAAAACAGCTCTCTACTAATTTACTGCTTTTAGTCTATCTACTTTTCTAAAATTATAGTTGATAAAAAAAAACTTAAAGTTTGTCATTCTAATTTAAAATAAAATTAGTCTGTAACAAAGGTAGAAGAGAGATAAGAAAGATTGGTTACTTTTCTCAAAGCTGTGATTATATAAAGAAAAAAATACTTAAAGACAAGAAGTGTTTATTTTGGCTCTTGATTTCATGATAAATCCCATCATGGCAGTAAAAGTGTAACAGACATGAGGCAGCTGTCACTGTTCAAAGTCAAGAGGTAGATATTTATGCCTGTTTGTGCCTTTTTATTTTCCATTTTGTTTAGACCCTATAGGATGCTGTCATTCACATTTAGATTGGGCATTCCCTTATTCCACCTGGGAAGGTCCAGAGGTGTGTTTTTATGATGATTCCAAGTTCAGTTAAACTGACAGTGAAGGACAACTACCACTTGCTTTTTTTAATCACATGACTATCAAGCTACAAACAAATATTTTGAGAACTGAGAACTTTCTCGACAGAGAAGAATGAAAGATAATTTTGACATAAATTTCAGCCATGAGACTATTAAGATCCTGTGGGAACAGAATAACATTGTACAGCTAACATAGGAAGACTAGTATTTGGAAAGTGGAAAACAGAACAGGTGTTGAATGAGTAATTTGATACAAGAGGCGAGCCATGACTTTAGGTCCTGGAAAGCAGCCACGAGTCTGTGAAAATTATCTGTGCATATGGCTATTGCTTTGAGTATCTGAATTCCCAAAAAGTTATTAAGGTTACACATAGAAAATCTTGTAAATGACTCTGCCTGTGCATCCCATTTCAGGCTCACTGTTTATAAGCCACTGTGCAAGCAAAATCAGTGTTCCCTAATCAATCACTATCATGTACACATGAACAAAAGTTTTCATGCCAACACACTCAAGCACAAATGACAAAAATAGGGAAGATCTTATTTCATTTTTCATCCCTATAATTTTGAAAAATCTTAACGTCTTAAGGTCTTTCTCAAATTCTTTCTTTACCCACCATGCAACTAACATTTACTCTGCCTAAATCTTCAAAGCACTATGAAAAACTGTTATTTTGGAATGAATCAATGTACGCGTTCATTAAAAAATTTACACTATGATGTGGGGCTAGTACATAAGCAACGGTCATTTATGGTAAAGTAGCAGAATAAGTCACGGTATTTCTTCACAGATTCAAAGTTTGGGAAAATGTTCAGGAGGATAAGCCATATAAATTTTCATTGTTCAACTTTCTAAAAATTGAAAATTTAGTCTTTCAACTACTCTCCAGAAAATTACTGCAAAAAAATAAAATAAAGTTAGTCTAACCAAGTCATTGAATTTTAGGTCTGACATAGAACAGAGGTACTCATGGGAGAACAAACACATGCAGACAGGGCTGGGTGAGCCCTCTAGGTGATGCTAGAACCCTTAACACTTTCAGTCAAAATTAACAATTTCACAAACAGATTTTTAAAAATGTAACGTTTCATGAATTAAAGGGAATGGGTAAAATTGCTTTACACCACAATGAAACACATGATTTGAACCCATAATTTAACAACTTAATAAGCCTAGAATGTTGCAAAGTCAAAAGTCTGCTGTCTGAAAACTGACAGAAGGGTCCTCTTGTGGAGGACAATGCCCACACTACTCATTCAAATGGAGAAGTCAAGCTGGTGCCTATATGAAGCCCTCATTCCCCACTTTTTACTCTCTTTGCTGTGAGAAAATGTTCTTTCAGCTACCAAAAGAGAAACATAAATCCCACCACAGCCACAAAACCTTTGACCTACAATCTGTTCTTCCTACAAAATCTGCAAGAGCAGAACATGTGGGAGTAGCCAACCACATTTTTCTAAGGCCTACAGCTATTAGCCTAGTGTTTTTTATGAGACTCTTGAATGTGAGAATAGGAGGGACTCTGATTCCTTTGACTGCTCTTGAGACTCTTTTCCTCCTTTGGGCTACCATGTGCAACTTCGATATGATAGCTTTTGCTTTACCTTATATTTTATTTTGTCATGTTTTGTTTGCTATCTTAGGAGCCTGTTCTTTTCTCATGACAAACAGAAAAGAGTGGTTCCAGAGAGGAGAGGTGAGGAAGAATTGGGAAGAGTAGATGGAAGGGAACTATAATCAAGATATAATATTGCATAAGAAAAATATCTATTTTGATAAAAGAAAAATAACAGACTAAATAAATAAATAATAAATTAAACCAGAAAACATGTTAAATTCCAGGTCCAAAAACATTAACACAGTTTTTTTTTTAAAGTTACCTTTTAACAAAGGTAACATCCCTGTCAAGAAGGCTGATAATAAAGTTTAACAGAGTTAAAAAAAATCCATGAGCTCACCAAGTTGACTGCTTGATTAAACTTACTTTTTATTTTAGTATTTAGCAGTTTATTTGATGAGGCCCATAGCTTGCAAGAGCTAAACTATATGAGTTATATTTCCTGAAATACACTTTTCTTGGAAAAAAAATGCTTCAAGTCAGAGCTGACTTTGTAAGAACACTCTGTTATGAGAATTTTAACAGATACTGGAAAGGAAAATCCTTGGAAATATGTTTATCAGCAACAACCTGCTCAGCTGTGGTACATCACAGCAGATCAAAGTTCTGTAAATCAGTGCAGTCCGGAAAGCAAGTTCAAGTGGATTTATGATTACTGAGAATTCTTATTAAACTTCCTTTGTAACTCAGTGATGAAAATATAATATGGTTCCAGATGTTGGACTTTTAAATATTTCATAGATTATCTTATTTAAAACATAAAATATTCTTATTCTAGGCTGCTCTATAAACCCCTTAACCTACCAAAATTTAAAAGCAGAGTGTCAGATTTTATACATTCCTTTTTGAGAAGTTAAGGATTCTCTTAACACATGCTTGCTCAGATCTAAGCTAACTCACTTGCTAGCTTTTCAGGTACTACATGAAGTTATCTAAAACAGTGTTTCAAGACAAGAAGAATCCACAAGAATTCTAGGAATAAAACTGAAAATTTTATAAGCTCTTTAACATAGAGAAACAGACATTTGTTTTTGGAGAGCAGACAATTTAGAAGCTTTTGTCTGGTGACAGAACATTAAAAAAATGATATTTACTTTGGGGGAAGAACCCTGTTGAAGTTAGATTTCTTAATTTGCAAGCCTTGGTTGACCTTAGTTCTTTGTATGACCTTAAATGTGAATCTTGCATATGCAGTTTTCTGTTGTATTAATTAGTTTTACATACTTAAGCAGTAGATGCAAATTTATGTTAATCAACGTTCCCTTTTCATGTAAAGTAATATAAATATGCGTGCCCTAGATTTCTTGAAATGAATACAGTTTCAAGTGTGTGTGTTTTTAATTTAAAGAAAACTTTCACTTTGGTGTTTTAATAGTAGTAAGAAACACACACACACAAAAAAAAAGTAAAAAAAGAAAAAGGAAGAAAGGAAAGAAGGAAGGAAGGAAGAAAGGAAGAAAGAAAAAAACAATGATATTTAAATAACACTGCAATGATTAATGAATTCTAAGCCTTTCATCTAACTTTCTTTAGGGACATCCTTTAACCTGCATTTCTTAAATTTTAGTCTAGAATTTAATGTTGGCTTTATTAATGGATTTTTAATATGTCTTTAATTGAAGTGGAATTACATCACTTTTCACTTTCTTTTTCTTGCTCCAGCTCTTCCCAAATACTCTCTCTCCTTCTCATGCCCCCTACTCTCAAGCTGATAACTTTTTTATTTGATTACCTACATTTGTATATGAGTGCATGTCTGTATGTACAACTATGTATAAATACAGCCTCCTGCGCCCACTTTTGTTGTTGTGGCTTCAAGTTTGACCTTTCAGTTTTGAACAGCCAATGGGAGCTCATCCCTGGGGAAAGGAATTTCTATTCTAGAATTTCTATTCTATTTCTCCCCAGCATTACCTGTGGCTTTTTTGTTTTTGTGTTTTTTTGTTTTGTTTTGTCTAAGGGTGTGCTGTCCCATAATTTTTTCCCTTAAATGTCAATATGTCTATTAATCTTTATTATAAAAAAACTTTGATAAATGTCACTGACAGATTTGATAATCCTCTGTGACAGAAAGAAGAATCCAGACACCTCAACTGCAACCGGAAGTGCAAAGATACTCACATTTTCTTACTGTTAAGAAGTTTGGAGTTCTTTTTATTTCTTCCCAGAAAGTCCATCTTCATTAATATATTAAGCAAAGTGTCTTTGTCTTTTAGGCAAATTATTCTAGTAATTAAGATAATATAATTACAAATGAAATTGACATTATTCTGAACTCTAAATTTTCCCTTCTCCCTGTTCTATGTCTACCTTAGGCTGTTCAACCAGAAGGTTTCTCTAATGCCATCACTGCTATTGTTCAGCCCTTTGAACATTTTTCTGCATTTACTTTTTACCAAGGTTACAATAAAGCAAAGAACACTATTATCAGAAACAAGGAACACTGCCCCAATATCAGACAACATCTTTAGCTTCTGGATACATGGAATTTAGTGGTTTGCCAAGAACACGTTGTAAGATTCTGTTAATCACTGTTAGTAAGAAAATGGAAAGGACTCAAAGTTGTGAGTCAAGAAAACTTACTTTCATCTGCATTGTTTTAAATCTCCATAATATTGAAGTTTAATCTTTTGAACTTGTAGACACTTTAACAGAGGTACAACCCCCACTACCACCATCATCACTTTGGGGAACTTTGGGTTCAGACAGAGAAGATTAATCATAGTGTCTGAGGTAACTTTGAGGGAAAAGCTGCTCTTCAGATTATGAAGCTTTTTTTTATTTATTCCTTGTTCTGAACTTTGGGTATTCATATTTCAGGGTCATTTAGGATGCTGTAGAAGCTTCCTCCCTAGGGAAGGTGGAGCAAGAATTTCTATAAATGTTTTCTTATCTCTGTTTATGAATATACCTCTAGGATTAAGCTAAAAGAAATGGAGTGGATCTATTATTTGTTATTTAATAAGGCAATATAGTTTAGTAATTGATTTCCAAAGACTTTCTGCTTTATTCACTCCCATAGCATGTGACTCCAATAATAGATATGAAGAGGTGAGTGCAATTTTTCCAAACTCACTAGTCAGTGTCAGAGTTCAAAGAAGTAATATTTTTCAAGTGCAAGAATCATTAAAGAAGAAGAAACTGGTAAAGAAAAAAGAAACTTAAAAAAAAATCAAATGTGTTTTTATAGTGTTAACTTTGTTACAAAGCCATTTTTCACTTTTTAATTCCTTTAATTTATTTAAGATATCCATGCAATCCTTAGCAGAGTTTTATTTGTTTATTTAGTGTGTATATTCACATACACACACTCACACACACACACAGACATACACTCACAGTACATCTGTGCAGGTCAGAGAACAACTTACAGATATTGATTTTTCTCCTTCTACTGTGAGTCTTAGAGATCAAATATAAGTCCCCAGGCTTGGTAGCAAGTAACTATACCCTCTGAGTCACCTTGGTGTCCCTCAAACTACATATCTTATTTTATTTTACAATTTTTCTTTTCTGTTTTTACAGCAAAATTTGCCTAAGTATTTCTTATTCTAGTTGGACCTTATAGAAAAATGTCACAAAGAGCAAAGTACATTTTCTTCTGAAAGTTTGGGAATACTAGAAGGCTGACGTAAACACCAGCTCCTTGCTTGAAATAACAGGAGTTTGAGGCACTTATAAGCTGCTTTACTTAAGCAACATGGGCTCTTCATGTGGAACCACATCAGATATCTAATATCAGGATGAAACTCTCCCACCTGCTCTTTCCTTTTGAATCTGGAGGCACAAAAAGAAATATATTGTCCCTCTATTTTCTTGCTGAAAAACTAAAGATTTTTAAAAGAATAAAGCCTCTAAAGACAGACCCAAAGGTAATTATCCATGAAGTCATGATTGAACTTTGAAACAACAGGTATCAGCTGGTATAAACCAGCTTGACCCACTCAAGTGATAATGGCCATACTAAGTACTTGGACCAATGGACAGAACCAGAGCTGAGAAAATTATCAGCCACACCATATCTTGACTGGGACTGCTTCATGATGCACATGCCTGTCCACCCCCAAGCCTTTGTCTCTTAGAGCTTAAAGCTTAAGGCCCTACTGCAAAGCTTTGGGATCGCTGGGCCTCTGTTCTTATTCTCAACATGACCACTCCTTGGTGTTCACCAGTATTCACTGTTAGTCAGTGTATAGCATGAGTGGCCAAACCAAGCCCACGGGGACTTCCAGAGCTCAGTTTCTTCTTGGGACTCAGGGTGCAATGTTGGCAATCTAAACCAGACAGAATGATATTAATTTGGTGTCAGCAACTTTCAACAAGTTAAGCATCTTTGGAGAAGAAATACTGAATGTCCCCTTAAAGTTGCTGGCCACTTAAAAATCTGTTTTATTCCAAGGACTTTTCTCATTTCTTTTCTCCTGTAATTGGGTGCTTTCTACCACTATTTGGTAAGACAGAAAAGTCTATGTTTAGACTCCATGGATCCTGCAGTAAGTCTTATTTATTTATTATTTATACAGTATTCTGCCTGAATTGTGCCTGTATGCTAGAAGAGGGCAAAAGATGTCACTATATATAGTTATGAACCACCCATGTTGTTGCTGGGAATTGAACTCAGGACCTTTGGAAGAACAGCTGGTGTTCTTAACCTCTGAGCCATCTCTCCAGCCCCCTGAAGTAAGTCTTAACAATCATTCTGGCTTTTACTTTCTATTTTCTTCTCCCCACCTCTCACCTCCCACTTTTCTCTTTGTCTCTCTGTTTTCTTCCTTTCTTTTAGTGTGGATGCTCTTTGAAGCTGATCAGTTTCTTGTGAATTACAACAAACCTAAAAAGAGCTTAGTTATCACGGGTTTTCTTTCTTTTTTTTTTTTTTTGGAAATAATTTTTAATTTAATTTTATTTATATATTTATTTATTACATTTTATTCACTTTGTATCTCCACTGCAGCCCCCTTCCCTTGTTTCCTCCCAGTCCCACCCACCCACCTTCTTCTCCCCTTATGCCCTTTCCCTACTCCCCTGATAGAGGAGGAGCTCTTCCCTTTCTATCTTACTCTAGCTTCTCAGATCTCATCAAGGCTGACTGCATCATCTTCTTTCGTGGCATGGCAAGGCTGCACCCCCCAGGAGGAGGTGATCAAAGAACTCATGTGAGAGACAACCTCTGTACCCCCTAGGGTACCCATTTAGAAACTTAGCCACCAATGGGCTTCCTTTGAAAACATGGGATCTAGGTCATTCAAATGCATGGTCCTAAGTTCAAGTGTCAGTCTCTGCAGGCTCCCTCTGGACCCAGGTATTTTGGCTCTGTTGTTCTCGTTGTGGAGTTCCTGTCCCCTCCAGGTGTTTCTATCTCCTTCTTCACCCATAAGGATTTTGGCACTGTGCCCAAAATTTGGCTATGAATCTCAGTATCTCTGTTGATACCCTGGTGGGGAGAGGTCCTCTGTGGAAGGCTCTTGTTCCATTTCTTATCTTCTCCTACGTCAGATGTCTATCTTGTTTGTCCTTCTTAATGAGGATTAAGCATCTTCCCTAGGGTCCTCCTTGGTGCTTAGCTTCTTTAGGACTATAGATTTCAGTATGTTTATCCTTTATCATATGGCTAACATCCACTTGGAAGAGAGTATATATCATTTGTGTCTTTCTGCTTCTGGGTTACCTCAGGATGATCTTTTCTAGTTTCCACCATTTGCCTGCAAATTTCAGGATTTCCTTGTTTTTAATTGCTAAGTAGTATTTCATTGTGTAAATGTACCACAATTTCTGTATCTATTCCTCCATTGAGGGACATCTAGGTTATTCCCAGATTCTGGCTATTACGAATAAAGCTACTATTAACATGGTTGAGCAAATGTCCTTATTGAATGGTAGGGCATCTTTTGGATATATGCCTAGGAGTGGTATAGCTGGATCTTGAGGTAGCACTATTCGTAATTTTCTATGGAAGCACCAGATTGATTTCCAAAGTGGTTGTAACAGCAAAGGGGGGGGGTGTCTTCTTTCTCCATATCCTCTCCAGCATGTATCATCCCTTGAGATTTTTGTAATTTAATTTTTTATATTAATTACAGTTTATTCATTTTGTATCCCAGCTGTAGCCCCCTCTCTCATTCCCTCCCAATTTCACCCTTTTCCCGTCATCTCCTCCTATTCTCCTCTCCAAGTCCACTGATAGGGGAGGTCCTCCTCCCCTTCCATCTTACCCTAGTTTATCAGGTCTCATCAGTACAGTCTGCATTGTTCTCCTCTGTGGTCTGGCAAGGCTGCTCCCCGCTGAGGGGGAGGTGATCAAAGAGCCACCCACTGAGTTCATGTCAGAGACTGTCCCTGTTCCCCTTATTAAGGAATCCACTTGGATACTGAGCTGCCATGGGCTACATCTGTGCAGGGCTTCTAGATTCTATCCGTAAATGGTCCTTGGTTGGAGTATCAGTGCCCAGATTTTTTGATTCTTTTGCTCTCCTTGTGGTGCTCCTCTCCTCTCCAGGTCTTTCTATCTCCCCCTTCTTTCATAAGATTTCCTGCACTCTGCCCAAAGTTTGGTTATGAGTCTTAGCATCTGCTTTGATACTCTGCTGGATAGAGTCTGAGTCCCTCTGAGGTAGGCTCCTGTGCTGTTTGTTGTTTTCTCCTACTTCCAATGCCTATCCCATTTGTCTTTCTGAGTGAGGATTAATCATCTTATCCAGGGTCCTCCTTCTTTCTTAGCTTCTTTAGTTGTACAGATTTCAGTATGTTTATCCTATATTAATATCCACTTAAAAGTGAGCATATAACGAGTGTGTCTTTCTTATTCTGGGATACCTCACTCAGGATGATCTTTTCTAGTTCCTACCATTTGCTTGCAAATTTCATAATTTCTTTGTTTTTAATTGCTGAGTAGTATTCTGTTGTGTAAATATACACAATTTCTGTATCCATTCCTTCATTGAGGGACATCTGGAATGTTTCTAGGTTCTGGCTATTATGAATAAAACTGCTATGAACATGGTTAAGCAATTGTCCTTGTTGTATACTTGAGCATATTTTGGATAAATGCCTAGAAGTGGTATAGCTGGATCTTGAGGAAGCGCTATTCCTGTCTAAGAAAGCACCAGATTGATTTCCAAAGTGGTTGTATAAGTTTACGTTCCCACCAGCAATGGAGGAGGGTTCCCTTTCTCCACATCCTTTCCAACATGTATTATAACTTGAGTTTTTGATCTTAGCCATTCTGATGGCTGATGGGTATAAGTTGAAATCTCAGGGTTGTTTTGCTTTGCGTTTCTTTGACTAAGGATGTTGAACATTTCTTTAAGTGTTTCTCTGCCATTATATATTCCTCTAGAGAGAATTCTAGCTTTCACTTTTTAACTAGTTAATTATACCTTCATTACTGTTTCCCTTCCTCCCTCTTCTCCTAGGTACCCCCTCCCCCACTTCTCTTCATCTGTCCCCATTCACTCATCCTCTATTTCTCTTCAGAAAAGGGTAGGCCTCTTATGGATATCAACCAGCTATGGCTTATCAAGTTGCAATAAGACTAGGAACCTCTTCTGTTATTAAGTCTGGTCTGGGAAACCCAGTAGGAGTAAAAGGGTCCCAATAACAGGCAAAGTGTCAGACAGACTCGGATCTCACTGTTAAGAGTCCCTCAGAAGACCAAGCTACACAACTGTAACATATATGCAGAGGGATCAATCTCTTGCAGGCCCTTGGTTGGTTGTTCAATATCTGTGAGCCCCAGTGATCCCAGGGTAGTGATTATGTGTGTTTTCTTGTGGTGTTTTTGACCATCTGGCTACTGCAATCCTTCTTCCCCCTCTGTTGCAGAATTCTCCAAGGTCTGCCTAATGCTTGGCTGTGGGGCTCCACAAAATCTTGGAAATAAAATCTGTCCTGCTGATGTGCTGAAGTAAAGGTGGCACAGAAACTGTGGAAGTGGCCAACTAGACTAGTCCAGCTTAAGAGCCTTGCAGGAGAGGGAGCTAATACCTGACACTGCCCAGAGGCTGGATAGCCCAGAGAACTAGGATAAAATCAAACATTATTGGAAAAGAAAAGCCAATGATTCCTAATGACATTCTGCTATACTGGTAGATTTGTGCCTAAGATAATTTTCATCATAGAGGCTTAACCCAGCAACTGGAAACAGATACAGAAACTTACCCTTTTTTTTCCCCTTCACTCTTTAAATTTGCTTTGAGCTTCTTTGACACCAGCCAGAGTAAAGGAACTCAACTGTTTCTGAGGATGTCTGCTTTAGTACATGGTTTTTCAACTGTGATGATGAGCTTAGCAGTCTAAAAATTGTGATGTCTATAGCAACAGTCTCATTGGAACCCAACCTGCCTAATGGTTTCCTGAACACCAAGGAGAAACTGATCTTACTGTATGTAACTGGGTCTCCCTAACCAATATTGATAGGACATGAGCCATTGAGTTTAGCATAGGCCATTACATACAAAGAACACTCCTATTCCCGAGTCTGAAGGGACTTTGACAGCTCATGCAGGAGGTGAACATGAACATTTATGACCCTGCCTCCCACCCATGCTTTTTGGTGCTTCCAGAGACACAGAAGAGAGTATACACTATTCATTATTGTCATTCTTGGAAGACATTCATATTAATAAGTATTCTTTAATGACCCCTAACACTGGCCTAGCATTGATTCTTATCTCAGCCATTCATCACCAAGATGAATAGGAATGAGTTGTAAGACAATATAGGTAAAACCTAGACTGCTCCTAGAATTTTTGAAAAGGCTTTTCCTCTGAAAATCTGTGGCCATTTGATTTTTACATTTTTTCTAAATGTATTATGCATTGATATAGTTATTTTATAACTAATTTGAAATACATACATGTGTCTGTAAATGTTTATTGAATGATATTTTGAACTTGCATTTATATCATTCATTCAGAGGGGTTATATCCTATCTTTCTCACTGCTTCTCTTATCTCCTCTCCTTAGAATTTGGGACAGAGGGGAAAAACAAAACAAAAGAAAGAAAACTCAGTTTTTGAAAACCAAGCTCTAGCTGTCTGCTCAAAGACATAAAGATTCTCATGTGAGCAGCCATTTAATTTTAGTTAATCCCATCATATACATAATCTGCACTTAGCTTTTATTTGCAATTTGCTTAGGACTGCCAATAATGTTTTTTATATAAACTGATAACATATAAAAATGTTAAGGTTGTTTCTTCTGAGGATTTTTATAAAAGTAAAATTATTTGATTAAAGTTCTGATTAATTCAGTAATAAAAATATAAGATTTCAAGCTATTTTATAAGATTTATATTAACAAGCATCAAGTATATCTTTTGTTATGACACAATTTTGTCCAAATTGAGTATTTTTGTAAAAAATGTTTCTAAATTTAAAGCTATTTATCCATATGTAAAATATTTCTGGAATTCAATACTGATATAAAACTAGAAACTTATTCTCTGTCTGAAGCAACAAAGTGTCTTAAAAATACTCTTCTTGGACACTAAACTTCCATGGGCTACATCTGTGCAGGGGTTCTAGGTTATCTCCATGCATGGTACTTGGTTGGAGTATGAGTCTCTGGGAAGACCCCTGTGTTCAAATTTCTGGTTCTGTTGCTCTCCTTGTGGAGTTCCTGTCCTCCCCAGATCTTACTATTTCCCACTTCTTACATAAGATTCTATGCACACTGCCCAACAGTTGGCCATAAGTCTCAGCATCTGCTTTGATGGTCTGCAGGGCAGAGCCTTTCAGAGGCCCTCTGTGGAGGGTTTGTAGCTTGTTTCCTGTTTTCTTCTTCTTCTGACATAATTTGATTGGCCTGCTCTTTGATCACCTCCCCCTGAGGGGGGAGCAGTCTTACCAGGCAACAGAAGATGACAATGCAGCCACTCCTGATGAGATCTGATAGACTAAGATCAGAAGGAAGGAGAGGAGGACTTCCCCTATCAGTGGACTTGGGGAGGGGCATGCGTGAAGAAGGAGGTGGAAGGGTGGGATCAGCAGGGGAGGAGAGAGGGGATTATGGGGAAATACAAAGTGAATAAAGTATAATTAATTAAAAAAATACTCTTCTGGGTTTAGTGATACTTTATGAAGACTGATTCGGAGAACAAAGCCTGATATTTTATTGAGATGATTGCTTAGTTTTCTTTTGACATTATTAGACTTTTCACAACTTAAGATACTGAACCTTAACATCAAGACACACTTAAGTATTTATGTTAAACTCTTTTTAACAACAGCTTTTAAAAATGAATTTGGTATGTTTAATACCAAAACTTTGCAGGTCTGTGACTGGAGATATATAGAACTACATTTGAATAAATTTGACTTGGTAGTTTATAAAACACAAAAGACTATATGCAAAGCCATCAATGAGTGATTCTTTTATTTTATTTTATTTTTTATCTTTTTTTATCAGTTACATTTTATTAACTCTGTATCCCAGCCGTGTCCCGATCCCTCATTCCCTCCCAGTCCCTCCCTCCCTCCCTCATCTCCACCCTGCCCCTTTCCAAGTCCACTGATGGGGGGGACCTCCTCCCCATTCATCTGATCCTGTTTTATCAGGTATCTTCAGGACTGGCTGCAAAGCCCTCCTCTGTGGCCTAACAGGACTGCTCCTCCCTTCGGGGGTTGGGAGGCCAAAGAGCCAGTCATTGAGTTCCTGTTAGAAATAGTCCTTGTTACCCTCACTTTGGGAAACCAATTGGTTACTGAGCTACCACAGGCTACATCTGAATGGAGGTTCTAGGTTATATCCATACAGGGTCCTTGGTTGAATGTCAGTCTCAGAAAAGACCCTGTGCCCAGATATATTTGGTCCTTATGGAGTTCCTATCCTTTCCCCATCAGACTAACTCCCCTTCTTTCTTATGATTCCCTGTACTCTGCCAAAGGTTTGGTCTTGAGTCTTTGCTTTGAAAACACTGCTAGTTAGAGTCTTTCAGATGCGCTCAGTAGACTCCTGTCATACATTCAATGCACATCCTATATGTCTTTCTAAATGAGGATTGATCATCTTACCCCATGTCAGCTCAATTGATTATCTTTTTTAGGTGTATAGATTTTATTATGTTTATCATATCTTATAGGTCTACATAAGTGAGTATATCTCATGTTAGTCTTTCTCCATCTGGGATATTTCACTCAGAATGATCCTTTCTAGATCCCACCATTTGCCTGCAAATTTCATGATTTCCTCCTTTTTGATTGCTGAGTAGTATTCCATTGTGTAAAAATACCACAATTTCTGTACCCATTCCTCTGTTGATGGACATCTGGGTTGTTTCCAGGTTCTGGCTATTACAAATAAAGCTGCTACAAACATGGTTGAGCAAGTATCCCTTTTGTGTACTTGAACGAACTTTGGGTATATACCTAGCAGTGGTATAGCTGGGTCTTGAGGAAGCACTATTCCTAATTGTCTTAGAAAGCGCCAGATAGCTTTCCAGAGTGGTTGTACCAGTTTACATTCCCACCAGCAGTGGAGGAGGGTTCCCCTTTCTCCACAACCTCTCCAGCATGTGTTGTCACTTGAGTTTTTCATCTTGGCCATTCTGATGGGTGTAAGGTGATATCTCAGGGTTGTTTTGATTTGCATTTCCCTGATGGTTAATGAGGATGAGCATTTCTTTAAGTGTTTCTCTGCCATTTGATATTCCTCTGTCGAGAATTCTCTGTTTAGCTCTGTTCCCCATTTTTTAATTGGATTACTTGGTTTGCTGCTTTTCAGCTTCTTTAGTTCTTTGTATATACTGGATATTAGTCCTCTGTCAGATAAAGGGTTAGTGAAGATTCTTTCCCAATCTGTAGGTAGTCGTTTGGTTTTGATGACGGTGTCCTTTGCTTTACAGAAACTTTTCAGTTTCATGAGGTCCCATTTATTGATTGTTGCTCTTAGAGCCTGTGCTGTTGGTGTTCTGTTCAGAAAGTTGTCTCCTGTGCCAATGAGTTCTAGCAATGAGTGATTCTTTTTACTCAAGCAATTCCATATATAAGATGGCCAGGGAACCTTCTGGACATTTTTTGTACCTATATTCTATACAACTCAGGAGAAAATCTGACTGACATCTAGAAAGCCTTGCAAGAACCAACATCACCTGCTTGCCCTGACTAAGTAAGTAGCTCTTTGCTGCATATATGGACAGTGGACATGAGTTTATCCATATTAAAGAGGTCACCAATTCCAACACTATTCATTCTTGTGTTCATGTGTTCCTAATTGTACGATGAATACCAGGTTTATGCAAAGCTAACTAGATGTGCCTTAATTATTTATATTCTAAGAAGTACCTCTATACATTTTTTAAAATATGAATATTGGTTTACCTCAACACTACATTGGCAAAAAAAATGTAGATTCTATTTTATATATAAAACTTTCTATATATTCTTAAATATATATATATATATATATAATTAGCTTCTTATTGACAAATAATACCATTCTTTAAACAAAACTAAATTGAAATCTTTCTTTCTGAGGAGAATGTTAGGACAGCTCAAGGACCCTAACAATATACTGTCAATCATAATGATGATGCCAACATTCTATGTTTAATGGTGATAGCTAGGCTGTTTCCTCAATCACCAAACTTTTTGCAAAAAACTGTAGGTTATCTGTCTTTTTTTTTTTTCATCCACCATTTTCATTGCTCTGCAATAAATTTAAACTAAAATTCACAGCAAAACTCAATTTTATCTTGGTAACTATATTTTATATGTTCCTTGTAATTTTTGTGTCTGTTTCTTTTGACATTCTTCAGAAGTATAAATTCTCTCAAAATTGCCCATTGCAGTCTTTTTAAGGTTCTAGAATATCAAGGATGCAGCAGACAGATTTTTAACGTGAGAATGAACACTAGGCACATGCAGCCCAAGAGCTATTATTGGTACTGACGCTGTAATAAGTCCCCAAGACTGGGTTCAGATCAGACCAACAAGGAAAGAGTTTCATCCCATTGATAAGGGACAGATGACTGTACAGTATGATAACCTACAATACCTTGAGGAATTTTTTCTAAGAGTGGTATTGTCAGAATCAAAGGAAATAAAGCTTGGCATGGTGGAACGTGCTTGCAGTCTCAGGTAGTGTTATGCCCAGTTCATGAGACACCCCAAAGACCACCAGGAGTCGACTCCACTACAAAACACATGAGGGTTTACTGAGTACAAGATCAAGCTCAGGTCACAAACTTTCTGTGAAAGCAGGAGAGGAATGCAGCAGGACCATCTAGGGAAACAAGGTTTTTAAAGGAAAAAGCACAAGAGGTGGGTGGATTACATGCCTTGGTGTTACATGACTGGGTAAGGAAAATTAACTTTTGAAATGATTGCTTTACTTTAGGCACCAAGATCATAAACGATTCTGACCTGGTCATCTGGGCTGGTTTCCTAGCAACTGTATCTCTAGTGGGCAGGAAAAGAATGTGGTAAGGCTAGTTCCTCCCCTGCAGGTGGCTGGACATGTATCCACCTAATTGGCCTTTGTTCAGGTTTGTGCTTTACACTTTAAACCAATACCCCCGCAAAACCATAATTTTTAATTCTCAAACTTAAGAGTTCTCTACCTTTCACTCTGCGGTTGAACTTGAACCTCATCGTTCTCAACCTCTGGTTTCTTCCCAACCTCTGACATCTTCCCCCTCCTCCTCTACTCCCTCCTCTTCCTCTTTGGCTTCTCCAGAGCCCTCACCCACTCCCCAGTAACAGGCTGTCCTAGTCATCCTAATTTGGCACCCACTTTCACCTCACCAATAGCTACTAGCCCCTCTGCTATCAGCTCTTGCTCTATAGCAAAGCACCCTTCTTCTTCTACTCAGCATAAACCAGCCTCAATTCTTTCCTTGCAGAAGATGGCCAGGTTAAGTGGCTTAATTAGGGTGCATGTTCCCTTCTCATTAACTGAACTTTTTCAAGTAGAAAAAAGACTAGGATTCTATACCTCTAATCCTTTTACTTTCATTAAAGAATTTCAACATCCCATTCAATCTTACAGTCTTACCTTCCATGATATATATATTATTCTTACCAATAACCTATTACCTGAGGAACACAGATGAGTTTGGGAACAGGCTAGAACACATGCAGATGAGGTTCACCAAACAAACTCAGCATACCTGTTTGGGGCTGACCGACCAGGATCCACAGTGGGATTATAATACTCTGGAAGGCAGTTCTCGACCAGCCTCCTGTCTGGTCTCTGCAAGGCTGCCCTTAAGCCAGTGAATTATGAGAAGCTCCAGGAGGTCAGTCAGGACAAGAATGAAAACCTGTCTCTATTCCTAGAGCACCTTACAAAGGACCTCTTACAATATATTAATCTAGACCCCAAAAGTCCAGAGGGTAGGCAACTTCTGATGACCTATTTTTTTTTTCTCCCAGAGTTACCCTGACATCAGGGCTAAGCTTAAATGCTTGGAGAAGGGGCCTCTGACTCCACAGGCAGAAGTCTTAGTGATGACCTTTAAGGTGTACCATGGGAGAGTTGAAAAGGCCTGCAAGCAAAATTACCAAATGCTGGCCAAGGTCATCCAACTGGCCTCAGGCCCTACCCAGGCACCTTTGCCTCCTAAGGCAGGAGAACCACTGTGTTCCTGTTTCAAATATGGTCAAGAAGGTCACTGGACTTTGTTTTGTCCTAACCTATGCAAGACAACAGGGCCATGTCCAAAATGCCACCAACAGGCACATTGTGGTGTTGACTGCAACTGTTTTTCTCATGATATGGGGCAGCACTCCCAGATCATCCTCTGGCCAATATCCTAGACCTGGCTACAGAAAACTGAAGGTGCCTGGGTTCCCTTTACCCGACCACTGCCATCACTAGCAGGGAGCTATGGGTAATTATCATGGTATTGGAGTGGCCCATCTCCTTCCTTGTGGACACCAGAGCTGCTTACTCAGTCCAGACAGAGTACTGGGGACCAACCTTTCTTTATAGTTTCTCTGTTGCTGGGGTAGGGGGAGAGCCTTGCCAGCCTTTCCAGACTCTACCACTTAATTGTATTTTCAGAGATGTTACCTTGACTCATTCATTTTTAGTGATGCCAACTGGTCCAGTTCCCTTACTGGGAAGGAACTTTTTAGCCAAAGTGAGAGCCTCTATCTCCTTTACTCCACCCATTCACCTGACTCTAAGTTCACCAGCATCCTCCTTGTTCCTTCTTCTCCTAGATACCCTATTTACCAGTTGTTACATGTCACTTCCTTTACCAGGTTCTCAACTGGACCCCCTAGTCTGAAATGTCCAAAACCCCTCTGTTGCTAGGCACCATTTCCTTGTTGGAATTAAGCTACAGGATCCTACCTGGTATATTATACAATCCCTGGGATTGGGAGAAGTAGAAAAGCTAATTAAACATACCTCTAAGTGTGGAGAGCAGCTTGTTTGTCAAGCTGCTTTGTTATATATTGAAAAACGTGTTTTCACCCTGGCCTTTTCCTTGAGACAGAAAAGAGGAAGTTCCTTAAAACTTGTTTGTGTGAACTTGGATCATATCTGCTGTAAGGAAGTAGTTTTAGAAAACATGACTTTGGACCATATCTGCTTGCTATAGGGAAGTAGAAAACAAGTTTGGCGGTTCCAAGAACTTCTTTCTTGTATTGATGTGACTTGCTTTAATTATTTCAATCCTCACTTCCCACTCAGGAACTGTTCAACTCTGCTGGCGGGCTCTGTCATCTAAAGTTATTGCCTCTCTGACATCCCTCCCCTCTCCTGAATAATGCAAATCTGTCATTTTGTCTCCTACTTCAGACTCTGATCTCGGTCAACAAGCTCATTAATGTGACCCAACTGAGCCATTTTAAAGCTTGCTGTGTGTCCCACCTGGGACCAACTCAGAACTACTGCTGACAGCTTCTCCTGTGACTCTGTCAAGTAACCTTAGTTCATCAGTTAATAACTGCTCCGACTCAGATGTTGTTGCCACAACCTCCTACCTATCACACTCTTTGGTGTGGCAAGCTGTTTCAAGGCATCTGGGATACACTCTGTAAGAATGATAAGTTCCTTAGAGTGTAATAAAATTATATTCCTTGATACCTCATCTCAACCCTAATGTCTTACTGCTAATAAAACCTTGATTCTTTTTGGCACTCATGTCTACCATCATCTGCCTGCTGTTCAGTCAGGAGTTTGCATGCTTGTGCTCCTCTTCCCTGAGCTAGGGATGATAAATGAAAAGGAGCACCTGTCAATCCAGATTGTGGACTCTAATAGCTGCTCAGCAGGATAACAGGGAAATTCAAATATTGCTTCTCTTGGCTATTGCCCCTCTTGCTCCTCATGGTAGCCATCAGGACAGCAGGACTAGCCATTTCACTAACTTTGTATTATCAGCTTTCTTCCCAGTTCATCCAGGACCTCCAGCAAGTGGCTCAGACAATACTAACCCTTCAAGGACAGATCAACTCACTGGCAGCAGTAGTACTTCAAAACCGACATGGATTGTATCTCCTTACAGCTAAAGAAGGTCACCTTTGCATCTTCCTCTAGGAGGAATGCTGTTTTTATGTCAACCAGTCAGGTATAGTAAAGACAAAATCCAAGAACTCCAGACAGATCTATAAAAGCAAAGGGAACCCATTTGGAAGTGGACTCTGCCCTTCCTTACACCTCTTCTGCAGTCTTTCTACCTTTTCTTTTTGCATCCTGCTTAATTAACTTCTTCTCTACATTCCTCCAACAACAAATGCAAAAATTCTCCAACCAAACCATTAATCAGTTACTCTTATAGGATTATCAACCTCTGCCCACAGAACCAGATGACAATGACCTTCCAATTAACCCTGATCGTGGAGACCAGCTATACCCTGAGAATGCCCCTAATCAGCACGAAGTAGCTTGAAGAGCAAAGGTCGCCCCTATTCCCTCCCCACCATCATCCCTTCCTAGCTTCTCACTTTTTAATAAAACAAAAAGGGAGGAATGTTGGGACCATAAGCAGGCATTTCTAAGGCCAGCCCCAAGGGACCTGGTGAACCGGATATCAGGCATCTGTGAAGCCACCTACAGACCACCTGAAGACCATCTGAAACCACCTGTGTATGCTTTGGTTCACCTTATAAGAGAACACGAAGCTCCTCCTCTCTCTCTTTCTCTCCTGTTCTGCCCAGAGACTGTCTCTGTGACCCCTTCACCTCTTTCCTTTCTCCTTCCCTTCCCCTTCCCTTAATAAACCTCCCATGTGGACCCAGTTGTGTGGCGTGATTTGTGAACCCGCCATGTAACTCTTGTACAATCCTCTGTCTCTACTTAAGCATATAGCACCTGTTAGTACTCAAAGATAATCTTGGCATCACAGGATCCCTTCTCCCATGTGGCAACATTGCTTAGCTCTTAATCACCTTTGTACCATTTCTCATTTTGTATAATCAGGTGTATTTTTATGCCCAGATCTTAGGGTTCCCAAAGATTACCAGAAGCTGGAACATGTATACAAGAACAAAGAGCTTTATTTGGGCTTAAGCTCAGTCTCTCCACCATCAGCAAGGCAGTGGATCAGAGAAGAGAGCCCTGAGCAGCTGCACAGTAAGATTTTTATTGGGGTTTCAGCAAGGACTGGCACTTTCCAGCTTAGCAGTTACAGGATGGGTGACATTCAGCAAGGGCAAACTTGTTACAAAGTGATTGGCTAACTAACATGGCTAACATTGAGAGAGCTATCTACAGATCTTAGGAAAGTTAGGTATTTTCTGTGCCATGAATGATCTATAACAAGGTTGGTGGGCTGCCCAGCACAGATGACCCACCCTGAGGTAAGTTACCTTCCCATTCTTGTGGTTACCTCCAGGCTCTTTCTTGAGTAGGGAATTTTATGGCCTTGTTCCTGAAATTGGTGACCTATGGCCTAGTTCCTGGGACTGATGACTTTTGAGTAGGAGCTGAGGTCAGGCCTGGTCCTCTCAGTATTAAGAGGGATGGCTATGCCTATCCTGACTGTAATTATATGTTTGTGATATGTTAAAACAGGTAAAGCATAAATCAGATCCCTTATCCCTATTGTTAGAGAACTAACCCCACTTAAAAGGTTTTGCTTTTCTGGTTTGACCACCTTTCCAACTAATAAATTTGGAGGCTAAAATTCTAATCTGTGAATGTAGAGAACACAAAAGCATTTGGATTCTGATACATTGCATTTGGTAGATATTTTTAAATATATATATTTTTATTTTCTGAACTTTTATGTTATCTAAACAACTATAAGAACTTTTTTTAGAGTTTTTAAAGGTTAAATTAACTTTTTATGACATTCTGTACTTCAGCATTGATCTTGAAATGTAAATAAGATCTTATTTCCCCAGTGTCTTTGTGAAGGCCTTTTCTATCCCCTTTTACACTTAGTGTAGGCTCTCCAGAGAGAGAACAGTGTGTTGCACACAGAAATTGCTCTGTAAATATGTTTCTAATGAATGGATTACTATTAATTGAATGAATCAGCAAATAGGTGTTAATAGTTTATTGATGCTTTCTAAAGTATAAAAGCTGTTTTGAAACATTATGATATTTGTTAGTATAGACATCTGATTTTTAATTGATGATTTGATATTTTTAGTCTATTCAATCTGTTGATTCATGATGTAGGTATAACAAAATATCTTGCTAAGGCTTTCAACTTGCCAATTTAACAGTTCTGCATAAAATTTTTGGACTGTGCAATCTATCACAATATTGTGATTCTTATGGAAACAAGTAATGCTTCTTGATGGCATTTAGAAATTAAGGTTGGTTTGGAGATTTTTGTTTTGTTCTATCATATTTAATCTATAAAACTTTGGGCTCTGCCTGAGGAAAATATTAATAAGTTATGTGTTAATCAACTTTCCATCTAAATTACAGATGCTTGAAATAATTAATATACACAAAGAGGGGGCTATTCTCACATTTGGAGATCTTAGGCTGTCACTGTTTGACCTTGCAGCTTCGGTTCTGTGACAACCAGCACATCACATGGGAGCATGTGGCAGAGTCATCCTCTCACTTCATGGACAAGTACAGAACAGGAAGGGAAGAGGGTCCCACTATCCCTCTCCGCCATGCCCTCCATGACTTGAAAATCTAAGCTCAATATTTTAATGGTCTCACCAGTTCTGGATAGTACTTCGTTCTCTGGGAACTAATACATTACTTTTGAGAAACAATAGGACACTTAAAATCCAAATACAAAGGCACAGAATAGTATTTTACATTGTCTACTTGGCCTGCCATGCTATTGTAGTTTTTATTTTCTTCCCTTAATTTGTTAAATGAGCTGGGGTTCTTGATTCAAATTTGACAATTAAGCTGTTTAAAAGATAAAGCTTCTTCTAATCTCCCATTACATATTCTCAAATACATTTCTTTCAATTTTATCATTCAGTTTGAACATCAAGTGTTCATTAGTATCCACAACATTCCTAATAAGACAATTATAAAATAACTCTGATCAGTTTGGCTAATGTTATGACAAATATCATCTAGAAATTTCCCTTTTATATTTTTAAAAGTTTAACGTTTTCTAATTATAATTATACAATTGAATGTGTTAATTGGATGTTTAAATGAAGTCTGTTAATGTTCAGTTAATACATTTTAATTATAATTATATAATTATTATATGCTTGTACTTAAGGACCACAAATCATTAGGAAACATTGCTAGGCATGTTGCATTCATATCTCAGTTTTGAAATTCACTATGCTGGAAGGGTCTGATGGTACAAACCTTTAAACCCAGCATTCCAGAGAAAGAGTCAGGCAGATGTCTCTGAGTTTAAGACCAGCATAGTCCATGTAGCAAGTTCTAGGGCAGCTAGGACTATATAATGAGACCCAGTCTCAAAACAAACAGGGAAACATATCAAACAAGAAAGAGGGTGGCATTCATGCCAAAAATGAAGAAAGAAAGAAAGCAAGAAAGAAAGGAAGGAAGAAAGAAAGAAAGAAAAGAAAGAAGAAAGGAAAGAAGAAGAAAACAAGAAAGAAAGGAAGAAAGAAACAAAGAAAAAGGAAAAAAAATCACCGAGTCACAACCTGAGATTTCACATAGGAAAACATTACTGAGTTTAAAACTCTAAAGGTGGTTATTACAGTCTCAATTGAACATAGATCTTATGCTGGCAACATGACTCAGTGAAAGAAACACTTTCTGTGAAATCAAGAAAGACTTCACATAAAAAAAAAAAAAATGGATACAGCTACAAAACAGTTCTTGCCCTAAGGCTCACAAAGTATTGTAAAAAGAAAATTAGAATGAGTTTAATAGACAAAGAATGAGGAGTTTGCTATGAGATTGTGTCTCCTCATACTATGAGAAGATACTCACATTAAAGTCTCACCAACATAACTGATGAAACATAAGCTAAATAAAGAAATAAACTAACAGAGGAGCCAAAGGCCATGCAACTTCAACCCTAAACAATACACAACTAAGGAACACTAAGAAGAGAAACAGTCTTCCCCAGGGAAGGGCAAACCGATTGGTTATCCACCCAAATGGTGGGTCCTGAAAACATGATACAACTAATATTACACACCACAAGCATATAATAATTATATAATTATAATTAAAATGTATTAACTGAACATTAACAGACTTCATTTAAACATCCAATTAACACATTTAATTGTATAATTATAATTAGAATATGTTAAACTTTTAAAAATATAAAAGGGAAATTTCTAGATGCTATTTATCATAACATTAGCCAAATTGATCAGAGTTATTTTATAATTGTCTTATTATAACATTGTCTTAGGAATATATATACATACATATTTATACATGCATGTAACAATAATTAATAAAAAAGGGGGTCATGACTTTGAAAGAGAACAAAGATGGCTGCAAATGAAGGTTTGGAGTGATGAAAAAGAAGGTGAAAATGATGTAATGTAATTATATTATAATCTCCAAAGCTGAGAGAAGTAACAACAACAACAAAATCAAGCAGAAATGGTGACCTTTTGTAACCCTAGTACTCTGGAGGCAGGGACAGGAATTTTTTTTTTTTTTTAGTATAAAATATTTTGCTTTTCTTTATTTCTTTTGCAACTGGGATTAATCTTTCTTCAAATAATATTTTGTTTCTAAGTTTTTTTATACATTTTTTCTTTATTAATTACACTTTATTCACATTGTATTCCCCCTGTGGTTCCCTCCCTCCTCCTGTCCCAATCCCTCCCTTCCTCCATCCTCTGCTTGCATGCCCCTCCCCAAGTCCACTGAAAGGGGAGGTCTTCTTTTCCTTCCTTCTGATCCTAGTCAATTAGGTCTCATCAGGAGTGGCTGCATTGTCTTCTGTGGACTGGTAAGGCTGCTTCCCCCTCAGGGGGAGGAAATTAAAGAGCAGGCCAATCCATGTCAGAGACAGGGACAGGAATTTTTATGCGAAGCTAGATTAACCAATGAGCCAGCTCCAAGATGAGAAAGAGATGGTACTCTAGGGTAAAAAGTAGGGAGCCATTAAGGAAGACCTTTGCATGCAAACACATCTGCACACATGAATGCACACTTGTGTGAACATGCATACATGCAGATATAGGTGGTTCTATGCTGTACTACTAACCTACAAGACACAAGATCTGGAAGAACCTGTTTTCACAAACCAAGCTCCATTTTTGTATAGGTAATTTTGTTTCTTTGTTCTTCCTTCATCTCATCCCATTATTTAGTTAACAAAATAGAAATCTTCTTAGGTACTTTAACATTAGTGTAAACATATGTTTGGTGGAATGAAGAAAAAAAAATCACATCCCTCAAAGGAGGAAGCAGAGAGATCTGTGAGTATACGTTGAACTGGATGACCCTTTCTGTCTGCTGTGTCTAGTTAGAAGTACCGCATTCCATATTTGTTTTCCATTGTGAACTTAGGATTTGAAATTGGGTTTTTCTGCTTCCATGGCTGATATGGGAGGGATCCTTCAAATTATACATTAGTATCTTTTATAGACAGAATGTGAATCAGAAATATGAGGAAGAAGAGCTATATGAAATGCCATTTCTTACAGTCTAACTTCTACAACACTGGCAAGTCTGAAAAATTCAGGAATGATGCTGAGTCATGCTTCCATGCCCCTGCTCACCCAAATTGCAGATGTATGCTTTCAGGTTAATAATTCATATATACCCACCTATATGACATCGTCTCCATAGGGTCAGATAATCATCCTTAACATGGTGCAAACCTGACATTATTTATACTCCCTATAGTGCCATGCATATCTCTCCTGACATTATAGCAGCCTCCAGTACCTAATCACTTCTCTCAGTAGTCTATATTTTATTTTTAATATTTTATTGTAACTACAATATGATGTAAACTGAAGGTGAAGTGCATAAATTAACTCATCCTGTTTCATTGAAAACAGGTTCACACAAACTTATTGATGAATGCTTACCTGGAATAAAATGACTTTGTTTCTTTGTCAAAACACAATTGAGATTCTCTATTGACTAGACTTATTGAGTGAAATAGGTCCACTAGGCACCAGTTTCTTAACTGATGGCTTTTTGACGTAAGTTTTATTATTGATAAAATCTATAAATTAACAGTGAACTAGCAAAAAAGTCACAGGAACACAGAAAAACAAATTGTTCACCATGCAAATTTCCCAGTTTATTAGAGTTCTTTGATATCTATCCACTAGAAGAAATAAGAAAAAAATAATTGAGAATTAATTGAAATAATATATGATAGTATTTGGAAATTGCCTCATAAATCTTCAATTATTATAGAATTGTCATTACTGAATATCAAGTGACCATATTTCAACCATGTGCCAGAGACCGAATCATCTTAACATCATTAGATCATTAAGTATGTAACGATCCTATAACCTAAGAACCATTTGTATTTACATTTTATAGATGAAGAAATAAGCGATTAGAGAGATCAGATTGCTTGCTCAGAAGTTCAGGAGACTTTGGTGACAGTCACAACTCATTTTGGAACCCGCGTATTAAGTCACTACCTTATATCTCAAAGACACTTTACCCAACAATAGCAGAGAAACAGTGTGTTATGGTTATTCTTGGTTGTTAACTTTACTACATTTGGAATTAACTTAAATCCATCAGTGGCATATACTTCTGAGAGATAATTTTTTTTTCTTAATTAAATCCATTGAAGTGGAAAGACCACTTTTAATCTGGATCTTTTGAAGTGGAAATCCACTGTTAATCTGGGCAACAACATCACTTCTGGTAGCAGCTTACCTAAAGGACATGGAAAAAGGATGCCTTCTATGTTTGCCTGCTAAGTCTCACTGTGACTGGCAAGTCCGTTCGTTCACTGGCATTACAGCTTACTTCTTCAGGATTCTGATGTATGCTGTTAAACCACCTGAGACATCAGGCCACATTGACTGAAAAAAAACAAAACACTGGATTGCAGGAACTTCCATTGGTGCACAGCCATTGTTGGACTAGCTGGACTGCAGTTTGTAAGTCACTCTAAACTCCATATGTATATATATATATATATGTATATATATATATGTATTAGTATATATATAGTATATATACATATATAGTATATACATATATATACTAATACATAATGTATTATATATAATTATATATGATATATATATATATATATCTCATATATATAATTAGGTCTTCTTCACTAGAGAATACAACTAATCCAAGTATTCTAACCTGAAAGGCTCTGCAGACTCAAAACAAAACAAAACAAAACAAAACAAAACAACAAACCCACAATATATACGTTCACATATCCATTAGCTCAGGCTAAAAAGCAGCATTCTGTATGGGGGGATGGGGATTTAGAAAGGAGAGATGGGACAAAAACCAGACCAAGATTAAATGAGACATATAATTATTGTGGCTGTTTTCTAACATTCAGGTGAACTCTAGAGGGCTTGGGAAGTTACAAAAACCCCACTGGGTGACATCAACAGGCTTCTTTTCCAGCCTAGCTTTGTTAGCTTCATCCACCCTTTCCTAGAAGGTATTTGATGTCCCTTGCATCTCCAAATTCCTACTGTCTGCTCTGTCTTTTGTGCCAACTACAAGCTTCAGCTATCATATCTCAAATAATTCTTCTACAGGTTGCAGGGATTCCCATGCATCACATTGAAATATGGATGGAAATAGCTCTGAATCTGTAACTTCTCCATTCTGTGTCCCTAACAAAAAGCACCATGAATTTAACAGCAGTGTTTGCTCCCTAATCATGCAGTAATGGAGCCCTTGGACCATAGATACAGAGTGTCCTGGGTCCCTGCAGTTGGGTAGGAATAGAAACTACACCCATCAGAATAGCTAAGATCAAAAACTGAAATGACAATACATGTTGGGGAGGATGTGGAGAAAAAGGAACCCTCCTCTATTGCTGGTAGGAATGGAAACTTGTACAACCACTTTGGAAATCAATCTGGTGCTTTCTCAGACAATTAGGAATAGTGCTTCCTCAAGATCTAGCTATACCACTCCTAGGGAATATATCCAAAAGATGCTTAAGCACACAAGGACATTTGTTCAAACATGTTTGTAGCAGCTTTATTCGTAATAGCAAGAACCTGGAAACAACCCACCCAGATGTCTCTTAGTTGGGGAATGGATACAGAAATTGTGGTACATTTACACAATGGAATACTACTCAGCAATTAAAAACAAGGAAATCATGAAATTCACAGGAAAATGGTGGGAACTAGAGAAGAACATCTGAGTGAGATATCCCAGAAGCAGAAAGACACACATGGTATATGCGCACTTATAAGTGGATATTAGACATATAGTACAGGATAAACATACTAAAATCTGTACACCTAAAGAAGTTAATAAAGAAGGAAGACCTTGGATAAGATGACCAATTCTCACTCAGAAAGTCAAACAGGATGGACATCGAAAGAAGGAGAGGTCAGGGAATAGGACAGGAGCCTACCACAGGGGGCCTCTGAAGGACTCTGCCCAGCAGTATATATCAGAGCAGATGCCGAGATTCATAACCAACCTTTCAGCAGAGTTGATCACTTCCCCCAGGGGAGTGCAGCCTTGATAGGCCACAGAGGAAGACAATGCAGCCAGTCCTGAAGAGACCTGATAGGCTACGGTTAGATGGAAGGGGAGGAGGACCTCCCCTCTCACTGGACTTGGAGTTAGGCATGGAAGGAGATGAGGGAAAGAAGATGAGACTGGGAGGGAATAAGGGAGGGGGCTATAGCTGGGATACAAGGTGAATCAACTGTAATTAATGTAAAAAAGAAAAATTTAAATAAAGAAAAAAAACTTGCCTGGACTGCTGTTATAAGAAAAGTGCCCTGTCAGAACAGTTCTCATGAGAGGCTTTTCAAGCAAGTTCACAGAGTAAAAGTCTAAAATCTGTGGTATGTGAGCTGTTGCAATTCCTGAAAGGCCCTTAAGAATCCTTAATTAGTGATAATGTTGAGCACAATTTTACATGTGATCTATTTCTAGTCTAATGTTTCATTTTTCTATTCCTTGTGGGTAGAGGTGGAAATTCTAACTATAACTCTGGCTAATAGCATTCAGAAATATTGAAGCTGTAGTTGGAATGTTGGGTCACTCTGAATTTTCCACCTTCAGATTACTGGGTGTATTGCCTTTAAAATCTCAGGTATGAATATAAGTTACAAGAGTTTTGCACTACAAAGTAAAATGCATGGTTTTTGATCCATTCTTAATAATCCTAATAATTATTGGAAACTTCATGAGCACAGTCTTACTATCCACATTCCTATTGGCACGATAGCCTCCCATGATTATACCAAAATCTCTCATGAAGCTCTGCTTAACATTTTAGAGATTCTCAAATTTAAATCTCAATGCTACTTCATACAGTGTGTACAGTGCTCTTCTAAAGACTTCTGAACTTCATTGTCAAGAAGAGTCAGAGTAATGAGCCCACTCCTCAGTGACAATTTCCTGTGTGTGTATGCATGTATGCACATGTGAGTGTGTATTTATTTGTGATTGTGACAAATTACCTAATATAAATAGGTTCAAGGAGGAAAGATTCATTTGGCTAAGAATTTCAGCCTATGATTAGGCTGCTCCTTTGCCTTAGGCCTGTCAAATGGCATCGGATGATGGAAATGAGATGTAAAAGGAAGATACGTAGCACAGGCTGGCAAATTCAGAGAAGATTGCAAGAGACAAGATCAAAATATTCACTTGAAAGCATGTGCTCAGACTGTCCACTAGTTATTACACCTCCCCCAAACACAGCCAGATTAAAAACAGATCAGTAAATTAATTCACAGTTTAAGCCCAAGTCCTAATGATCCAAACACCTTCCTCAAAAGAGTCTTTGGAAGGAATTTCATGATCAAAGAATCATAATAAAGAGTAAATGTATGATAACTGAAATGTGGAGTAGAATTTAGAAAAAAAACTGAAAGATAATAGTTAACATTTAAAAATCCAAAATAGATACATATGAAAAATTTAACAGTATTTGTGAATAACTTATTTTCTGAATACATGGGTATATTCTTACAACTTTTGGGATTGATTTGTTTTAGCAAGGAACAATTTAGAAAAGGTAATTACACAGTTTTGATGTCTGTCAGTGGCCATTCTGTAGAACTTCCTCTGATTATGAAAATATCTGTTTGTCCTGTGAAATTTTGTGACAATGGTCTGCATATGAATCACAGAACAACTTATACCTGAATGTTTAATTTTTTTCTTCTAAAGAACTTGTACTTGACAGGAGCTGAAGTTGGCTGATAGGTGCTGAATGGCTACCACAGCTCTAGCTCTGAGCATCACCAAGAGATGTCTTCCCTCTCACCTAAGCAATCCTCCGCTCCATTTCTCAAGTGCACATGTAACTATACTTTGGAAGACTGTGAGTCATATATTTTTTCCACTCCAGACATTGGAGGATTTTTAGAAGCACAAAGAACTAAAATTTCCACAGCCTTTTAAAAAAGTTTGTCCAGTGTTTAATGTTTACTGCATTGCTACAGAACGTTTCAGTGTTGTAAAGGCTGCAGAATGATGCCCCTGGCCTTGTGAAAGCCTCCTGCCCTATAGGAGGAAGCAAGAGTGCACAGTGGACACCACCTAAAGCCTGCTGATGGCAGGTACTGGGAGCTGCTGTAGGTGTGGGCTTTGTATGAACCTGATGTTGAATGCGTTGAATGGAGATCAAGTAAAACCAGCTCTACACAACTACAACTGTTACCACTGAGCGCACGCACACACACAGCAAAAATCAAACACATAAGTGGTGTATTATAAGATGAAATAACAGTGACAAAGGTTGCTCGTTAAAGCAAAACTGAAAGTTGCACATGATTAAGCTGGTAAAAAGCCTAAATAAAGTCAAAATATTGTGACTAAAAAAGTAATTTTAAATAGTTATTTTGAAAGAGCTTTTTCTTTTGAATAATGCACTTGAAAAACATTACGTGAGCCACTCTCACTGTACCAGAAGCCATGCTGACAGGAAGAGAAAAGTCCCATGGATAGGCTTCATGAAAGATCCCCAAAAGCAGCCTGCTGAGTTGCTGGGAGGAAATGGCTGGCTCAATGAATCCCAGGTAGTTCTTTAGGTCCGTCCGGAAAGTGTCCTCTCTCTTAGTACACCTGCAGAAGCAGGTGCAGACAGGTTATAAAAGTTAACTTGGCGGGTTGCCTGCCAGATCAAAATACAGTGTGGATTGGGAAAACAGATAATGTCTGGAAAATAGGAGATTTCACTGTAGGTGGCCTTTGGGGACAGTAACCACAGATGTACTGAAAATTCATGAACATTTCACTATAAATGTTCTCTTGTTCAGCTGTTATGCATGGCTGGCCAGCCACCGTGTCACAGCTCTTGCCTACTTGGAGTAACTGGCCAGGACTAGAATCCTTGGGCAGATAAGGTATGTGTTACTAGACTTATGAATCCATGTGAGCGTGCAGAGCACCCTACAAACTGATACGTTTAAAGAAAGAGTATTTTATATATACCTCCTTTTCATATGACATACATACTCCTACACAATTGCAGACTGGTAAAATTGGTTTTTGGTGGTCCGCTGACTCTATTCTTTTATTACTTAATCTATTTGATGGACAATAAGTTTCACAGCTCTAGAAAAAGAAGAATTGCTAATATTTGCTTGAGGCACAGACCAGAATGTTCTTACAGTTTTCTCTAAAGATCGGCACAAATTAGATTGTACTTTATATTTAGAGCTGCATACAACCACCTGTAGTAGGAGAGAGTCCTGAAATGCTCATTTATCTGTCACCTCTTCCCCACCATTGCACGCAAAACCTGAACATGGAGTCTGTAAAATGAACAGCATTATCAAATAAAGGGGGCTGTGCACTATTCAGCACATACTGCATACCGGCTTAGTGTATGGAATTTGACTACAGGAGGTCTGCATGAGTTTCCAAACACTTTCCTAAAGGGGAAAACAATGGAGTAAAAAAAAAAAAAAAAAAAAAAAAGTTGCTTTCTTAGAATGAAAACTCTGTAATTGACCATAAAGAACCTTTGAATATTATTTAGACTTCAATAATTATAACGTAATTCTACAATAAAGCTAATGCATTTATCAAAACAGTGCTATATAAAAATATATTTATAAAATATTAACCCAAGTGTAAATTCTGAAATTCTGAGAAGTCAGGCACCAGATCGCCTAGGCTTATTTGTACCCCACAACTGCCATTTCGTCATGATTATTTTCTATCTATGTTGACAATTATTTTTAGAAGTGAGAAAAATATATGATATTAAAATTATAGCTAGAATTAACAAAGGAAAAAGGAAAGAAACAAAAGCCAAAGTTGACAGTTCATTCTATCTGTACCAAAGAGCACAAATTAGTTTTAATAGTCTACTACGTTTTTTGCATATCAAAGTCATTGATTGGAGGTTTTAGTTGTTTTTATTTGTAAGGCTTTGATTATCTAGCTAAGTGACAAGCATATCATGAAGCAAAAAGGGTTAAATTCTCTCGGGAACAGGAACACACTTGTTCTTGTTAACACTAACACATGCTGTAGAAAAAAATAATCCTTTCAAAATGATTGAATTTTCTTCTGTTTAAATACAAGGCCAATCCAACTTCAATGCTTAGAGTGAGGATTTACTTCAGGCTTTTATGAAAACAATATTGTTTTTTACAAGATTTACTTAAATAAATATGTAGCCAAAAGCTGATTTTCTATACTTGGTGAAAATAATACAAGTTTTGCAACTAATGCTTTTAAAAGACTTACTTCCCTCACATAAAGAAGTCTGATATAGCTGATCAGCTTTAAATTCATATAAGCTTAAAAAAAATAAGTCAACTTTTGTTCAGTCATTTTGCAGGATTAAAGGTATATTGTTCATTTGTTTTATGTTATTTATTTTTGTCTTGTTTATAATGCTAGTATTTTCACAGTTTGATAAATTGCATGTAGTAATACATTTTCCTGATTGATCAAAGGCTCTGGTATTCTGTTAAATCTTTCTTGTGTTTATGGACAGGAAAACAGACACATGTGGGCATTTTTGGCATTTTATGTTGTCATTATTTAAACATTTGATGGTGTTTCCTAGAACAGTATAAATTATTTTACACAGAATATCAAAAAATATGTTTATCACACTCAGAAGAAAGCACTATTTCCCTATGAGAAGAATTTCTCTAGCCTACAAATCAGAAAGACTTCCAGCTCTGAAGGTAAACACCATTTAAGCCAACAAACAAGCCTGAAGCCAAACCACAGAGACACAGCCTTAAATACAGCACCAAACTTCACTTTTTAAGTAAAAATTTCATCATCTAGAATGTTGCTAACCTTTTAAAGATAACTTTTCAGCATTGATTTTTAAAGCATAATGAATGATACTATAAGATTTCACATTTCAGAGAATACAATATGAGTCCCATAAGAAGTATGCTAACAACTACACACTAATAATGTGTCTAAGCTTTGAACAGTCTTAATTGCAAAAAAACACACAAATAAATACAAACAACCATTCTTACAAATGAGCAACCTGAATCTTGTCTGAAAGGAAATAATTGCTATTCTATTTGAAAATATTAATAACAGGAATAGCTTGAAATTCTCAACTATAAATGAAATTTCCCAGTATAATTCCTAATAAAAATACTATCCTCAAGTTAATAGTGCATATTCAAATAGTGGAAAACATGGAATACAAATGATTTAATGGGAAACAAAATCATGTACAGTCCAACTGTGTTGAAATTAATAAAGTTTTGATGGTTATTATTGTATTACAGACATGTATGAAATTGGAGGAATGTTTTCATGTCTACACAGAGAATTTCTTTTCAAACCATATGTATCTAATGACCCTTCTTTTTCCTCTGCAGCCTACTCTGTGATGCCCAAGGGAGCAAGTGACAAAATAGGAACCAGAACCCTCATTGGCAACACAGAGTAGATAAATTGCAGCTTGCAGCAAGTTACACTTGAGTTGTTGCTATTCTAACTCAGAAAGGAATCAGTTCCCTGTATTTTAGCTGCTCAGTGCTGTGCAGGATAAACTAAATTAAAAGGATAGAAAAGACTCTAGACACCATGATTAATATGTACACCATGAAATTGGCTGTCTGGTCTAATTTATTACTAGAAATGTTCTATTACTTGATGACATTGGTCATTTCTGTTTCTATTATCACTGGCTCACCTTGTGTGTTTTGAAATATCAAGCAATGCTAGTTCAGTGTTTGGTCTCAAGAGGTTTCATAGGCACAGTCTGTTTTTCAAGGTTTTGACTAATGTTAAATCAGTATTTTCATTTTTATAACTACAAAAAGCTATTATTAGTCCCACTTGCTGTATACTAGGGAACACATTTGTCCTGACTGGTTTTGTGTCAACTTGACACAAGGTAGAGTCAGCAGAGAGGAAGAAGCCTCAGTCGAGGAAATGTCTCCATTTGACCCAGCCATAGGGCATTTTCTCGATCAGTTATCAATGGGGGCGGGCCCAGCCTTTTGTGAGTGGTGCCATCCCTAGGCTGGTGGTCCTGGGTTTTATATGAAAGGCTGACCATACCAAGGAGAGCAAGCCTGTAAGCGGCACCCCTCCACGGCCTCTGAATCAGCTTCTGTCTCCAGTTATCTGCCCTGTTTGAGTTCCTGTTCTGGCTCCCATTATATTGAAGAGCAAAGTGCAAGTGTCAGTTGAATGAGCCCTCTCCTCCCCAGCGTGCTTTTTAGTTATCATGCTTCATTGCAGCACTGATAACCCTAACTAAAACAAATTGGTACCAGAAGTGACACACATGACCATGTTTTGAAGAGTATTTTGTAAGGACTTTGGAAAATCGTGCTAGATGATCCTTTGAGTGCTAAAAGCTCAATGGGATGTTCTTTATGAGCTTGGGAGATAAGAATTTTGAGAGCAGTGCAGAAGATGGAGGCCCAGCATGTTTACCTTTCAGAGGGAAATTTAAAGACTTCATCAGGGCCACTTCTATTTTGAATTAATTTCCAGGAGCTCCACAAGGAGGCCAATAAAGCCAACAAATCTGAGCCCAGGGGAGCCTGCAGAGACTGATGCACCAACCAAGGACTATGCATGAAGAGGACCTAGACCCCCTGCTCAGATGTAGCTAATACACAGCTCAGTCTCCATGTGGGTTGTCTAGTAAGAGGAGCAGGTGCTGTCTCTGGCATGAACGAAGTGCCCTGCTCTTTGATCACTTCCTCCAGGTGAAGGAGCCTTGTCAGGCCACAGAGGAAGAGAATGTAGGCAGTACTGATGAGACTTGATAGATGGTAGGAGAGGAGGGCTCTCCCTTTCTGAGAACTAGGGGAGGAGAGTGGGGTGAAAAAGAAGGGAGGGTGGAACAGGGAGAAGACAAGAGAGAGGGCTACAATTGGGATGTAAAGTGAATAAATTATAAAAAATAAAGTTAAATTTAAAAGGAATATTCTGTCACTCTGGTCAGCTGGGGCTGAAGATTCAGCCACAATTAACCACACACAAATATCACTAAAGAGAAACTTATGTTGCTATGATATTGGCAGCTGGAGCAAGATTAGCAGTGATTAAATCGAGATCAGCAAGCCAAGTGATTGTGGCATACACATTTACTCCTATCACTCAGAGGCAGAAGCAGGCCGATCTTTGTGAGTTCAAAGCCAGCCTGGTTTACAGAGTAAGTTCCAGGAGAGCCAAAGCTATACAGAGAAACCGTTTTGAAAAACCACAAAATGAGAGAGACGGAGACAGAGACAGAAACAGGAGAGACCAACAGCACTGAAGTGAAATATTCTGGGGAGTATTTCCTGAGACCACAGAGGAGCTGTGTTCCAGAGGCAGCCAAAGCTGTACTTTGTGCTGGAAGCCAGACTTGATAATGTCTAAGATTGACTCAGGTGGTGCTGGTTTTGAAGGCATGAAGGGGTCATGGAGAGCAGCTGAGACTTGGCACTGTGAGAGGCCAGGAGAGGCCATTGCGGAAAGTGCAGCCCCAGTGGCAGTTGAAGTCCCAAGACTGAAAGGGTCATGCAAAGAGGTTGAAGTTTGGGGCCATGAAGAGAGCCTGAGAAGGACTATTGGTGAAAAGGGAGGCACAGCTTCAGCAAGGGGCCCCAGCAATTTTTAAGACGCTAGTACCTCGGAAAGACCACCAAGAGCAACAGCAGCAGTGGAGGGGAGCCAGATGGAGCTGCACAACAAGCTGTGCTGTAGAGGGCAGAGCTGGAGAAGAGACCCAAGCCCTTTGGAGGAGTCAGTCTGGAAGACTGTGTGTGGATCCCAGATGTTGGATTGTTGGAGCTTGGTATTGCTCTGATATGATTGTGACTGCATCCTAATTTCTCCCTCGGAAGTACGAAAGTATTTTCCTGGAGCCCACAACTGAGAGACTAATTTTAAGAGACTTTGCTTTTTGGTTGTGATGTTTCTTGCAAAATAGAAACCCTAACTAAGATAATGTTTTAAGTATTGAGTTTGTATTTTGAAGTGCACAGGCAAGAATAAGGGTCTTGTGAAGCTAGGAATTCCTTATATTGACTCTAATACTCCTGAGAAATTGATTTATTCTTTGACACAGCCATTTGTGTGTGTGTATGTGTGTGTGTGTGTGTGTGTGTGTGTGTGTGTTTAAGTGCCTATGAAGGCCAAATGATGGCATTAGACCCATTGGAGTTGGATATACAGGCAGTCACAAGTCACCCTATAAGGATACAGAAAGCTAAACTTCAGTTCTCTTCAAGAGCACTAAATGTTCTTAACCTATGAGCCATCTTTCTGGTGCTTAACCATTTTAATGATAAAAATCCTGTCATTTTTAACTTCTTCAGTTGATTAAAGATATCACTATGAGAAATTTTAAGCCAGAAGAGTTTTAAATTCTAACAATTATAATACAAACTTTGTATTATTGAGTCCAAGGTATTTGGAAAATACACATATAGATACATACATACATACATACACGCATATGTTTGTATATTAGATGCTATGAAAATCATAGGAAAATAATTCTCCTTAGTTTTCACAACCTCATTTAATCCTAGTAACAGTTTGAAAATCGTAGATATAATAATTTGAATTAAACTTATAACTGCTGTCAGTGAGCAGAATATGGTAAATCCTTTTTTCTTTTCTTTTAAAAATTATTTTGACCAAAAGCTGTGCAGCCACTCTGGAAAGTAGTATGAAAAATCCTGAAGATGCTAACAATTAATGCATGATCTCAGCCAGGTGTTCCATTCTTGGACCACTATCCTGGAGGAAGTCATGTCCTAGGCTGTTTAGAAGGCTATAATGAATCCCACAGCCTGGGAAGGAAGCAACCTTGTAAACAATACAAATCAGTTCTTAGAGATCTCGAAGCTAGCCCTAAGATTTGGGGTCCTATGAGTGACACTTTCACATTCATTGGTAATTTTCTTGCCATGTCTTGCCATAGTAAAGGGGAAATGGTCTCCTGGGTTTCCGAGATTCACCCATTTCGTTAGTTTTTCTGAGCTCAGTAAATTGTGTTGACTTCTTACTACTATGAATCTGCCATCCCCTCCTCATAGGGATGGCTTCCATTCAGTGGTAGCAGCTATACAACAACAATGGAGTTGATTTCTATGTTATAACCTTTCATAACTGTAACAAAAAAAAAACGTATAATTATGTTAATACAGAAAAGGTTTATTTAGATTCAGTGCTTTAAAGGTTCCAATCCCTAACACTCAGGCCCATTTGCTAGGGCTTGTGACATAATAGGGTGCCATAGCAGTGAAATGCACAGTGAAACAGTATCCTCACCTCACTGTGGAGGGCAAGCAAGAAGAAAGTGAAAAGAGAAGCATCTCTCAATCCCCTTTGAGGGAAGGGAACAAATTCCAAGACTTTCTATTCCCTCACTGTTCCCAGACATTCTATTGATTCCCAAGAGTGTAGAACATTGTCAGGCAGACCTTGAAGGAGTCACTCAAGCCAGACAATCCCACCTTTAGTCTGTGGAAGGGTGTGATTACTTCGTGCCTTAATGCTCTATTTTTATTTTTTAACTGAACAGAAACAGTATAATCCTAGGTCTAGCCATAGGGTAAGAACTTTCCTGTGTTCCATGAAAATAAATGTAAAATGTACAAAAGACAGATTTCTCTTTTCACCTTTGGTATTTTTAGTAGTTCTCCAGGGAATCTCAGGACTGCCTTAGTCCCTAACACAGGGTAAAAGGCAGTTAGCCCTGTTACAAGACAAATTCACAACAAAGTCAGTGTAAAAATCCCGTTGGTTTTTATTAGCAGTTTCAGGAAAAGAGAATGAGTGTTTCAAGGAGATGAGCAGAGGAGTCTAGGGTTCTAAAAAGAAAGGTGATGAAGAAAGAAAACAATATATAAAATATATTGGTTGTAATCAACCAGGTTACTTTTCTCACAGGGTTAAATGCAGGGGATATTCTCAGTATACCAAGCATGCATCAGATAAACAATAGCTTGAATGGCATAACGCTTTAGTGTAAGGGTCTTTGTTTGATTTGATTCATTAGGATCTAGTGAATGAACCCAGTTTAAGTTAATGATTTGCTGTACATGTTCTTTAACACCAGTTTCTGCAAATGTCTTATACCTGCATTTACTACAGATAGAAAGGCCTGGCAAGTATCCTTTCACATCCGATTGTCCTTATATCTAAAAATATTATGTACAGGGTACACTTTCTTTTAAATTGATAGTGACATCTGTTGTTTGGTGACTTAGGTAAATATTTATGTAGCCTTTCTCTTCTACTTTATGTCTTTGCCATGGCAACAAAGCATAGGATTCCTTCAGAACCAAAGTTTTAATATCAGCTACAAATATTTAAGACAAATAAACAGCATGATCTTCTAACTGAAGTCCACAAAACTTAGACTTCTTATAATGATTTAAAGAAATAAGAACAGTTTCAAAACCAAATATATTAACCTATAAGAAAGCCCTACATAGTAAAGATGAAATCTATCTGGTAATATTATGACATTATTCAGTGGGTCTTGCTGACAGTCCTGAGGTGGGGGGGGGGATTTAGTGAGTAAAAAATATTTTATTTTTGCCCTCATAGTGTATTTATACTTTCTGTTTTTTCAAGAGCTAAGCTGAAATTTGACTTCTTGTCCTGAGGGATCTTACATCTATTGCTAGAATATGTTCTGTGTACTCTTGCTGACAGAGGTCTTGGAAACGGACTGAGGGCTACCACCTCGGCCTGCAGCCCTTGTTTAGCGAGCCAGCACCTGTTGTTTTTGCCCACATTGCATCCCTTCTCCTTTAAGGACCTCCTTTAAGGACTCTGTCTGGATTTTCTTATAGGGAAATTACCTCCACTGCTGCATGGGGGCCATTGGGGAATACCAATCAGAATTCTTTTGTATAGCTTGAACAAGGCACACAGTAACCACTTAGCAAAGCAAAACTACATGGACATGATATACACTCTCACTTTTAAGTGAGGGTGACATTTTTGAATAGTAGCTTGTGTTACTGTTTGCTCCAGGAGAAACCTGGGTGGCAGGATATGGGAGAGAGACTCTACTTTGTTTGTTTGTTTGTTTGTTTGTTTACTTATTTGGTTTTAATTATACAACCTAATCTTTTGATCTGGCATTTTTCTAAAATATGTAAAATATAAAAAATCCATTTTGAAAAGATGCCAAAGTGAAAATGAACAATGCAAAGATTTAAGAGAAGAATAATCTGAAGATTTAAGAGAAGAATAATCTGAAGAATTGATGACATGATATTTTTCTTCTTAAGACTGTAATTTTGTGTTTCCACAATAGTCATTGAATTAACATACACATTTATTATATTGTGGTATACACACACACACACACACACACACACACACATATATATATGATGGAAATATGAACTGAAATTATAATTAGGTCAAGATTTGATATATTTACAATTGATTACAACCATTTGTTGCTTTTCTTTATTTATTTATTAAACTCCATCTCTTTAGATTTCTAGGCCTTCTACATTTGGTGTCAGATATACCTAAGACCATCAGTGATGTAATAAAAGTGGTAAAGGAAAGAGACTAGATTTCAGGTTAGGGCACTTAGGGAAGACATGTTGAACCAAGTAGGACCCCATAACATGGGACAAAATAATAGAGTGGCAGATGTTTTGTTTCTAAATTATGTGATCCATTTGTGTCTGTTTTATTGTGACAGATTTCACAATTCTGCATACCTCAGTTTTTGCTACCTCAAAGTGTACAAAATATCCTTACAGCAGATGCCTACAGAAAATATGCGTGGGAGGTCTTTGGTAGCCAAAGCTTCTCTCAATGCACTGGATTATTACTGTCTGTCAACATGATAATCCAGGCCACAGAAAAACAGCAATTCGTGAGAAGAGAAAACTGAGTGTGAATAAAGGAGGAATAAATTAAATTGGAGCATGAATGATACACCTTTTTTTTTAAACAAACAATTTACCACCAAGGAAGAAAAACAAAAAACAAAACAAAACAAAACAAAACAAAACAAAAAAAAAAAAAAACATTTACTGTTTGTTTTAAACAAGCAAGCTGATAATTGCTCTGAAGGTATTTACAGAATTAGTGAGAATAATGATCTGTCAACTTGAAATATCACACCTTTGTTTTATGCCACACATTAAGTAGGAATGAGCATTATGGTCTGAGAGAGTAGGACACCAACCCTCCCACAAAACCTTAGACCCAAAATTTACTCTGCCAACAAGATGTGCAAGAAAAAATGGAGCAGAGATTGAGACCATGGAGGTTACTCTAGCGGTGACTCCTGGTAGTTAGGGGCATGGAGACTGAAGAGGACACCCTCTAACCAAACAGGACCCTAGTGGAAGGATGAAAACACCAACACACGCACAAAAAACTTCAACCCCGTATTTACCCTGCCTACAAGATGTGCAGGGCTAAAAATAGAGCAGAGATTGAGGGAATGTCCAACCAATGACTGGCAGAACCTGAGACCCCCGATGGGAGAGAGGCAACCCATGACTCTATTAATGATACTCCGCTATGCCTGTAGACAGGAGACTAGCATAACTGTCCTCTGAGAGACTCCACCCAGCAGCGGATCGAAACAGATGCAGAGACCCACAGCCAAACATTAGGCGGAGCTTGGTGAATCTTGTGGAAGATATGGGGGAAGGATGGAGGGACCTGGGAGAGAAGTCCACAGAGTCAATTAACTGAGGACTATGGGAGGCTCACAGCGACTGAACAACCAATCAAAGAACATGCATGGACTGGACCTAAATTCCCTGTGCATACGTAGCTAATAGGCAGCTTGGTCTTCATGATGGTCCTCTATCAATTAGAGCAGGGGCTGTCTCTGATGCCTACTTTTGGATCAGTTTCCCCTAGCTGGGCTGCCTTGTTGGGCCCAAAGGAAGAGAATACGTTTAGTTCTGAGGCAACCTGATGTATCCAGACTGGTTGGGGGTGGGGATCCTATTTCCTGAGGAGAAGAAGGAGAATGGGGTAAGTAAGGGAAGGCAAGACTGGGAGGAAAGGAAGGATGGCGTTGGATAGGGATGTAAAGCAAATGAAAGAAAACTGAATTATTTAACGAGAAAAGAAAGAAGGGAAGAAATAAAGAAAGAAAAGAATAATTTTAAGAAGTTAATTTGATGAAAATAGTTTTCAGTAAAATAATATTAAAGCATTTCTTCTCGTTCCATATTTGGGGACAAAATGGGGAGGGCATAAGACCAATCATCGTAGATGGAGTAAGAGTTATGTCAGCAAAAACAAACAAACAAACAAAAAAAACCCAACAAAACCAGAAATAGCCAATCATTGTGCTCTTTTCCAGCCTTTCTACCAAATAGTCCAAATCACTAGGGCCAAAGGTGTGGGCTATTCTGGAACCCATGGTGACACAACAGCTTCCTGCAGCTTCTGAGGAACCCAAGTTCTCTGGGATGTGCTCAGCTGAAGCATTTGGGACCTGAGCCTTCACAACATCCGTATGAATCAACCTGCCTCTGCCTGGACAGAGGCTCAAAAGTAGTTTCTGGGTATTAATCAGCCAGTTGAGCAAAGGGCAGCAGCGGCAACAGCAACAGCTGGAGCAGCAGCAGCAGCTTCAGTAGCAGTTGCTTTGCCACCAAACACACACGCTGTAATAAATGTTTATGTTTATTAGTGACCCAAACACTGCAACAACCCCTACCTGCAGTTCCCTCCATTGGATGGAAAGATATCAGCTGCTGAATGGTGTTTCTTTGGACATAGGGAAGGTTTCATGTGAACTCAGTTAAGTGGTAGCAGTAATGCAGCAGAAGGTGTTCATTTTCCAGGATATATGCTTCCGAAGTCTAAAAGCAAAAACAAAAGCCAGCACTCGAATATACTCTCAGGCCTCTATATTCATTAATTTGAAGAAAACAGCCTAAAGTAGCTGCTTGCTGTTCTTATGTTCCAAATGAAGAAAAGGAGTTGAGGAGCTGCTGAGAAAGCCCTGCAAACATGAGGACCTGAGTTCACACTTCAGAAGCCCTATTTTAAAAGGCCAACAAGCCAGGAAGAATGAGGGCATATTCTTCTAACAGTATCACTGTTATATTCAGTATACTCGCTGAATTAAAGACCAAGGATACTTTGTAGCAAAAAAGGAAAACAAAACAAAGGTGAACAGGAATGATACCATTGGTTTCCTTCTGTCTGGAACACACACACACACACACACACACACAAATGAATGAGAAACAGATATAACAAGATCATACAACTAGCAAATTAGTAACAGGATTTATATCTTGTGGAACATCACTGTTTCCCTAGCATGCAAACAGTTCAAACTCTATAAATAAAATTCTCAGTATCAGTATAAGATGCCAGGACAGACTTTTTAATGATTTTGAAGACACAATAGCTATATATTTTCTTCTTCAAGTTCCACATTTTCAAATTAGAACATTCATGATTTCTCTTGTGTTCTGGCATTGCTAGGGCAGAAATTTCTGTTGTTTGGTCTTTGTCAAAATCAAGGGAAAATGAACATTAACAAAACAGTGTTCTTTCATATCATATTACTCATGTAGTTTCAATATAGAAATGTCATTAAGTAAAAATCATGAACACAGGGGACAAAATTAGTGTTATAATGACTGTTTGAGGAAACCCACGAGTTTTGCAACCACTAATTCCAATAAACCTTTATCAGTCAGAAATCCTCATGAAATCTTTCAATGAAGTCATTATTGTTCTTCAAAAAAATGCATGCTTTCAGATTTATTTTAAAATTATGGATTTGTTTTTGTGGCTGATGCTATTTTAATTGCTACTGCAGAATATTTGTAGAGAATGAATGTCAAATACATTGGCCAATCACATCGATCAAGTTGCCTTTCACATTCTTTTTGACTTAAAGTCATTTGCTAGAATTATTCATTAAAATTCCAAAGAAGGCAAAGAGTAATTAGATATGCTATTTGTTAGAAATCAACTCTCAGAAAAATCTATCATTTCCTGTTGGAAGAACAGAGCCAATTTAGATGAATTCTGTATTTCATTGACTTAAAAACTAATGTGGGGAAGATTTAAACATCTCTCCCTGTTATTGCCTCATGGATTAAAGTTTAAAAATAGTTTATATCAGCGGCTGAACATCCTTGAAAACCAACTTCAAATAAATGAAAGGATAAATACCATTGATATTCTTTTAATTTCTATGAAGTTCTTCAAATATTATTATCATTGTCTGTCAATCACTGATCACTGTTTGCAAATATTTATGAAAGACTCATCTGACAGTAAAAGTTATTAGGATGCATGCCAAGAAATAAACTCTTAATTGAAAGTCTTAGTTATGGAGCTAAAGATATGGATCAGTCCATAAAGTTCTTGCACAAGATTTAATTTCATCCTCTGTATCCACGTAGACACTAAGCATGGTGCATCTGTAATCCAGTTAATGGGGTCATGGTGACAAGAGGATCCATGGACATCCCAGGCCAGACTGTCTAGCCAACCGCATGTACTCTTGGTTCAATGAGATACTTCATTTTAAAAAATAAGATGAACAAGTGTCAAGGCAAATAATGAAGCTTAATCTCTGCATGTTCTCACTTTCTCTCTGTCTTTTTCGCTCTCTCTCCAGACACACATGCACACACACACATCCACACACACACTTATACATGCCAAAATTGTTATTTTTCAAAAACATGTAACAGTAGAAAACTATCTTTCTCGTAGCTCTGGTCACTGATCCAAGATATGGCACTTTATAGGTAACACAGGAGTGTTCATGCATGTCATTGGTTAGTAAGCTTTCTTTTATTTGCTCATCTGTAAAATGAATGTAAAATTTCATTGCTTTGAAAAATGGAGACATACACATATCATTCTTTGTACATGTCATGTTTTGTTTTTGGTGAAGATGAATTTTTTTAAACTTTTATTAGTTACACTTTATTCACTTTGTATCCCCCCATAAACCCTCCCCCCTCCCCTCCTAATCCCACCTTCCCTCCCCCTTCTTCATGCATGCCCTTCCCCAAGTCCACTGATAGGAGAGGTCCCCCTCTCCTTAGTTCTGATCTTAGTCTATCAAATCTCATCAGGAGTAGATGCATTGTCATCTTCTGTGCCCTGGTAAGGCTGCTCCCCTCTCAGGGGGAGGTGATCAAAGAGCAGGCCAATCAGATTATGTCAGAGGCAGTCCCTCTTCCCATTACTATGGAACTCACTTGGACACTGAAATGCCATGGGCTACATCTCTGTGGAGGTTCTAGGTTATCTCCATGCCTGGTACTTGGTTGGAGTATGAGTCTCTGGGAAGTCCCCTGTGTTCAAATTTTCTGGTTCTGTTGCTCTCCTTGTGGAGTTCCTGTCCTCTCCAGATCTTACTATTAACATTTGTTATAGCACATGTAAATTCTTTTATGATGGCCTCTCAGGAATAAGTCTCATCAAAATAAATTGATAAATCCTTTTGAAATGTTATCCTATTACTTTTCTTAGATCTTTCTGTTTCACAGTGGTGTTGGTCAGGCTTGAGCTTCTGTTTCCCCTCAGCTGCATTCAACCACATGAGAAAGATCAAACGAAGGTATCACCTAAGCATGGCTTGGTTTCAGCCAATATTTTTATTGAAACTGATTATTGATTATCTAGTATGCATGGTCCCTGTAGGACCATCATCTTCTGCTAATTATGACCCTAAATTTTATACCTCCATTCATGTTGCTTTCTAGAGGACTCCAAAAAATAGCAGGTAGGAATAATGTAGACAAGAAGGTGCCTTTGGATTGTATAAAACTAATTTAAAATATTTTTAAGAGTAGGAAAATATCAAGAAGTTTTCAATGACCCAGAATATGAATGGATTTCATAGAAGATAATTTTGAGTGGCTTTGGAATCTCTAAGAATCATTAGATTGTTTCATAAAATATGAATGATTTTTTCCATGCAAACAATTTTTATGTGTAGAGAAATATAGCTAACTAAGGTGAAAAGTGCAACAGGGAAAACACCGGGAAGAAAGTTAAAGTGTGAAGAACAGATGGAATACTTATTCTTTGCAAAGCTCTTTGATGCAAACCTGTGACAAGAACTGCAGACCTTATGCAAGGGAGGAAACTCTTTAAATTATTCAGAAAATATACAGCTCATGTGTCTCTAGTTCATGAATGCCCATGGCCACAAATGCTGTGAAAGAGAGTAAGTGTATCCCAGGGAATTGAAGAAATCCAATGACACTTTTGTCTTTTTTGTCTTCGAGTTAACTTATTGAAATTGAAGTGGATGCTGTAACAAATTCCTTTATGAATATACATAAGTCACCAAAAATTCTCATTCTAGAATGCCTGAATATATTCCTATTTTATTTATGACAAAACAGTTAGTTTTAATCTTTTCATGTAAACTAAAAGAAAAATTACAGAGAAATTTATGTTATGGTATAAAAGCAAATACTTGTGAAATGTCACAGGTACATTCCCTAGGCAGGGAAGTGATGTGGAAAGCTAGAGACAAGGGAGGGAGGATATGTCTAACAACTTTCCAGCAGGAGACAAGAAAAGAGGCCTTGGGTAAATTAATGTACTTCCCACTTAAACAATGAGGATGAACAGCTGACTAATTCTTCCTCTCCAAGAAAAACACTCCATGGGATTATTTTCCTCAGAAGGGAATTGTTTGACAGAACTTTCAAATCTCCCACCAAAAGCAAGAACCACTCAGTTTCCCTTTCTTTTCCGGGTTAACAAATCCTGTGTCTTAGTTTGCTTTTTCCAGTTGGGATAACACACTAAAAGCGTCTTGAGAAAAGTCAGAACAGGAACTCATGGGAATAAACTGGATGTAGGAGCTAAAGCAAAGACTATAGAAAAGTGATGCTTAGAGGATTGCTCTTCATGGCTTTCTCAGCCTGCTTTCTTATATACCCCATGACCACCTACGCAGGGTAATACCACCCACAGAGGGATCAGCCATTTCACGTCAATCATTAATCAAGAAATTTCCCTCAAAGACATTTCTATAGGCCATTCTGATGGAGGTATTTTCTCAATTAAATTTCATATTTCTAGAACAATGCACCTAATGTCAAGTTAACAAACCCAATGAACATTCATTAAGACAGCCCAAACCAGCCAAAAGGAAAAGGAAAAAAAAATTTTACTCTTTATTCACATTGTATCCCCCCATAGACCACTCCCTCTTACCCTCCTGATCCCACCCTCCCTCCCCCTTCTTCACACATGCCACTCCCCAAGTCCACTAATAGGGGAGGTCCTCCTCTCCTTCCTTCTGATCTTAGTCTATCAGATCACATCAGGAGTGGCTGCATTGTCATCTTCTGTGGCCTGGTAAGGCTGCTCCCCTCTCAGGGGGAGGTGATCAAAGAGCAGGCCAATCAGTTTATGTCAGAGGCAGTCCCTCTTCCCATTACTATGGAACCCATTTGGACACTGAACTAACATGGGATACATCTGTGCAGGGGTTCTAGGTTATCTCCATACCTGGTACTTGGTTGGAGTATGAGTCTCTGGGAAGACCCCTGTTGTTCAAATTTTCTAGTTCTGTTGCTCTCTTTGTGAGGTTCCTGTCCTCACCAGATCTTGCTATTTCCCACTTCTTACATAAGATTCCATGCACTCTGCCCAACAGATGGCCATAAGTCTCAGCATCTGCTTTGATAGTTTGCAGGGCAGAGCCTTTCAGAGGCCCTCTGTGGCGGGTTTCTAGGTTGTTTCCTGTTTTCTTCTTCTTCTTCTGATGTCCTTTCTCTTTACGTTTCGGGATGGGGATTGAACATCATAGTCAGGGTCCTCTCTTTTGATTAGTTTCTTTAGATGTACAGATTTTAGTAGGTTTATCCTATGTTACATGTCTATATGAGTGAGTATATACCTTATGTGTCTTTCTGCTTCTGGGACAGTTCATTCAGGATGATCCTTTCCAGGTCCCACCATTTACCTGCAAATTTCACGATTTCCTTATTTTTCTCTGCTGAGTAATATTCCATTGTGTAGATGTACAATTTCTGCATCCATTCTTTAGTTGAGGGACATCTGGGTTGTTTCCAGCTTCTGGCTATTACAAATAAAGCTGCTACAAACATGGTTGACCAGATGTTCTTGTATACTTGAGTGTCTTTTGGGTATATGCCTAGGAGAGGTATAGCTGGATCCTAGTTGTCTGAAAAAGTGCCAGATTGATTTCCAGAGTGGTTGTACAAGTTTACATTCCCACCAGCAGTGGAGGAGGATTCCCCTTTCTCTACAACCTCTCCATCATGTGTTGTCACTTGAGATTTTCATCTTGGCATTCTGATGGGTGTAAGGTGAAACCTCAGGGTCATTTTGATTTGCATTTCCCTAATGGCTAATGACATTGAGCATTTCTTTAAGTGTTTCTCTGCCATTCGATATTCCTCTACAAAGAATTCTGTTTAGCTCTATTCCCCATTTTTTACTTGGATTACTTGGTTTGCTGATTTTCAGCTTCTTTAGTTCTTAATATATATTGGATATGAGTCCTCTGTCAGATAAATGGTTGGTGAAGATTCTTTCCCAATCTGTAGGCAGTCTCTTTGTTTTGGTGATGGTCTCCTTTGCTTTACAGAAGCTTTTCAGTTTCATGAGGTCCCATTTATTGATTGTTGCTCTTGGAGCCTGTGCTGTTGGTGTTCTGTTCAGGAAGTTGTCTCCTGTACCAATGAGTTCTAGGTTTTTCCCCACTTTTTCTTCTAACCAATTTAATGTGTCTGGTTTTATGTTGAGGTCTTTGATCTACATGGACTTTAGTTTTGTGCAGGGTGATAAGTATGGATCTATTTGCATTTTTCTACATGTAGACATCCAGTTAGACCAGCACCATTTGTTGAAGATGCTATAATTTTTGCATTGTATGGTTTTGGTATCTTTGTCAAAGATCAGGTGTCCATAAGTGTGTGGGTTTATTTCTGGGTCTTCTGTTCAGTTCCATTGATCTACCATTCTGTTTCCATGACAGCACCATGTAGTTTTTATTTCTGTTGCTCTATAGTACAGCTTAAGATCAGGGATATGAATACCTCCAGAAGATCTTGCAGTGTAGAGGATTATTGTAGCAATTCTGGGTTTCTTGTTAGTACATATGCGGTTGAGAATTTTTCTTTCCAGGTCTGTAAAGAATTGTGTTGGTAATTTGATGGGAATTGCCTTGAATCTGTAGATCGCTTTTGGTACGATGGACATTTTTACTATGTTAATCCTGCCAAGCCATGAGCATTGAGATCTTTTCATCTTCTCATATCTTCTTCTAATTCTTTCTTCAGAGACTTGAAATTTTTTTCATGCAAGTCTTTGACTTGCTTGGTTAGGGTTACACCAAGGTACTTTATGTCATTTGTGGCTCTTGTGAAGGGTGTTGTTCCCCTAATTTCTTTCTCAGCCCTTTTGCCTTCTGTGTACAGGAGGGCTACTGATTTTTTTGAGTTAATTTTGTATCCAGCCACTTTGCTGAAGGTGTTTATCAGCTGTAGGAGTTCCCTGGTAGCGTTTTTGGGGTCACTCACGTATACTATCATATCATCTGCAAATAGTGATAATTTGACTTCTTCCTTTCTAATTTGTATCCCCTTGATCTTCTTCAAATGTCTTATTGCTCTAGCAAGGACTTCTATGTTGAAGAGATATGAAGAGAGTGGGCAGCCTTGCCTTGTCCCTGATTTCAGTGGGATTGCTTAAATTTCTCTCTGTTCAGTTTGATGTTGGCTATAAGCTTGCTGTATATCGCCCTTTCTATGTTTAGATATGTGTCTTGTATCCCTCATCTCTCCAATACTTTAAACATGAATGGATGTTAAAGTTTGTCAAATGCTTTTTCAGCATCTAGGGAGATTATCGTGTGTTTTTTTTTTCTTTCAGTTTGTTAATATGATGGATCACATTGATGGATTTCCGATATTGCGCCACCCCTACATACTTGGGATGAAGTCTACTTGGTCATAGTGGATGATATCTTTGATGTTCTTGTATTCAGTTTGCAAGTATTTTGTTGAGTATTTTTGCATCAATGTTCATAGGGAGATTGGCCTAAAATTCTCTTTTTTTGTTGGGTCTTTGTGTGGTTTAGGTAACAAGGTGATTGTGGCTTCATAGAATGAGTTTTGTAGTGTTCCTTCTGTTTCTATTTTGTCGAATAATTTGAAGAGCACTGGAGTTAGCTCTTCTTTGAAGGTCTCGTAGAATTCTCCACTGAAACCCTCTGGTCCTGGGCTTTTTTTTGGATGGGAGACTTTTGATGACCACTTTTATTTCCTTGGGGGATATAGGACTATTTAATTGATTTTTCTTGTCCTGATTCAGCTTTGGTAAGTGGTATCTATCAAGAAAAGTGTCCATTTCATTTAGATTTTCAAATCTTGTGGCATGTAGACTTTTGAAGTAAGTCCTAATGATTGTTTTGATTTCCTCAGTGTCTGTAGTTATGTCCCTCATTTCATTTTTTATTTTGTTGATTTGGATGGTGTCTCTCTGCCCTTTAGTTAGTTTGGCTAAGGATTTTTCTATCTTGTTGATTTTCTCAAAGAACCAGCTCTTGGTTTCATTCATTTTTTTATTTGTTTTTAATTGATTGATTTCAGCCCTGAGGTTGATTATTTTCAGTCATCTACTCCTTTTTGGTGTTTCTGCTTCTTTTTCCAGGTTTTTTAAGTGAACCATTAAGTTGCTTGAATGAGCTGTCTTAAATTTCTTCTTGAAGGCACTTAATGCTATTAACTTTCCTCTTAGCACTGCTTTCTTTGTGTCCCACAAGTTTGGGTATGTTGTGTCTTCATCTAGGAAGACTTTAATTTCTTTCTTTATTTCTTCCCTGACCAAGCTGTCATTTAGCAGCAAGTTGTTCAGTTTCCATGTGTGTGTAGGCTTTTTGCTATTTCTGTTATTGTTGAGGTCCATCTTTGTTCCATGGTGATCAGACAGGATACAAGGAATTAATTCAATCTTCTTGTAACTGTTGAGGCTCACTTTGTGACCAACTATATGATCCATTTTGGAGAAGGTTCCATGAGGTGCTGAGAAGAAGGTAAATTCTTTTGTATTTGGGTGTAAGGTTCTGTAAATGTCTGTTAGGTCCATTTGATTCATGACCTCTGTTAAAGACATTTTTTTCTTTGTTTAATTTCTGTTTAGTTGACTTGTCCTTTGTTGAGAGTGGGATGTTGATGTCTCCCACTATTAATGTGTGGGGATCTATGTGTGGTTTAAGTTTTATCAATGTTTCTTTTACAAATGTGGGTGCTCTTGTATTTGGGGCATAGATGTTCAGGATTGTGATGTCTTCCTGGTAGAATTTTCCCTTGATGAGTATGAAGTGTACTTCCCCATCTCTTTTGATTAATTTTGGTTGAAAATCTATTTTATCATATATTAAAATGACTATTCCAGCTTGCTTCTTGGCTCCGTTTGCTTGGAATGCCATCTTTCAAACATTTACCCTCAGATAATGTGTATATTTGTGACTTAAGTGTGTTTCTTGTATGCAACAGATTTCTGTGTTTTGTTTACACATCTATTCTGTTATTTTGTGTCTTTTTATTGAAGAATTGAATCCATTGATGTTGAGAGTGATTAATGACCAGTACTGTTAGATCCTTTGATGTTGGCTATTGTCATAAGGTTGTGTGCTTGGTTGCTTTTTGTTTTTCTGTAGTAAGGTTAATTATTTCCTGTGTTTCCTTGGAAGTAGCTAGTTTTCTTGGGTTGTATTTTCTCTTCTAGTGTCTTCTGTAACGCTGGATTTGTGTGTAGGTATTGCTGAAATTTGTTTTTGTCATTGAATATCTTGTTTTCTCGGTCTATGAGGAGTGAGAGTTTTGCTGGGTATAGTAGCCTGGGCTGACATCTGTGTTCTCTTAGTGTCTGCATGATGATATCCGGCCAGGCCCTTCTGGCTTTCATAGTCTCTGTTGAAAAGTCAGGTGTGATTCTAATGGGTTTGCCACTATGTGTTACTTGGCCTTTTTCCCTTGCCGCTTTTAGTATTTTTTTTCTTTGTTCTGTATACAGTTTTGATGATTATGTAGCGGGAGGATTTTCTTTTCTGGTCAAAGTTTTTGGGTGTTCTGTAGGCCTCTTGTATTCTTATTAGCCTCTCCTTTAAGTTGGGGAAATTGTCATCAATGATTTTGTTGAAAATATTTTCTGGTCCTTGGAGCAGGGAATCTTCTTTTTCCTCTATTCCTATTATTCTTAGGTTTTATCTTTTTATGTTGTCTTGAATTTCTTAGACGGTCTGTGTCAGGAAATTTTAGATTTAACATTTTCTTTGACAGATACATGTATTTTTTCCATTGTATCTTCCACCCCTGAGATTCTTTCTTCCATCTCTTGTTGTCTACTGGTTATGCTAACCTCTGTAGTTCCCGTTTTCTTCCCTATGTTCTTTCTCTCCACAATTTTCTCTATTTGTGTTTTCTTTAATTTTTCCAATTCTATCTTCAGATCTTCAGCCATTTTGTTGATTTCCTTCATCTGTCTGACTATATTTTCCTGTTTTTCCTTCAATTCCTTCAGCTGTTTTTTTGAACAATCCTCTGTTTCTTTTATTTCTTTCAGTGATTTAAGCATTTCCTCTCTAAAGTCCACAAAGTTTGGCTGTAACTTTCTCTATTTCTTTATGGATGGCCACAATCTATTTGTTTTTATCTTCCTCTGTTTCTTTACAGATGGCTGAAAATTTAACCTACTCACAAGCATATGAAAGGTTTGGCTCTGCTAGGCACATTTAGATTCCAGTTCTATATCCTTCTTACTGGAGAGTGTTTTTGCGTGTTTGTGTATTCTCTCTCTCTCTCTTGCTCTCTCTCTCTCCCTCTCTCTTTCTCTCTCTCTCTTTCTTCATGTATATGTGTGTATTCCTAGTTTAGGCAAACTTAGAGGAGCATGAGATCTTGCTTTTCCTGCCATTTTATTCTTTAAATTGATGGAGGAGAACGCGCCCATTCCTACAACCTAGATGACCTTGCAGGAATGCATCAATATGAAAATTAGTGAGGTGAAAATAAGGGTAATATGAGAAAATAAAGCAGCCAACTCTCTACACTTGTTAGCTCTCTACACTTGTTACCAATTTTTGTAGTTGTTTAAATATTTTGCTGAATGTATTTTGACATATGTGTAGTATATACACATCTGTGTGTGTACAAATGAGTGGCATCGCATGTGCCTATGAGCGCACACGAATGTGCTTGCTCCAAGGTGATGCCTAGTCTCCTTCCACTTTGTTCAGTGAGGGAGGGTCTCTCAGTTGAAGCTAGCACTGTCAATATGGCTGTTCTTGCTAGCTAGCTTGCCTTGGTGATCTCTTGTCTCAACTTTGAAAGTCTGAAACTACAGGTATTAATGTGATTCTGGGGATTGAGACTGCACTCCTGTCTTCATGTTTTCCAGAGGTTTAACTGCAGAGCTCTCTTTCCAGCCCCTGTTCCATTCTCAATCTAAGAGAAGCAACAGGAAAACTGTTGGTACCAACTTAACTTTTATTAACAATGACTTGGGCATTTGATAGACTCTGCTTTGACATCTGTAAATCATGATTTTTCCCCCTGAATCTTCTCATTACATGACTTTGTAATTATTTTTAGAGAGACATAAGCATATATTCTCTAAATAGCTCACAAACACATGATCAGCAATTTACTATGATCTGCAATTTACTATGGAATGTGTTTATTCTAGATTTTTGAAAGACTGTGATCATAGGAACATATTAAAACCTTAAATCTAGTATTATAGTTTCCATATAGAACATACCCTAAACATGTTTTCTCAGGACTCAAAGTAATTATTTTAAATATAGAATCCATTAGCCAGTGTCACTGAGCCCTGCCACACCGCTTATATCTCTGGTGATGGGCTATCATGAATGGTTTGAATAGCAAGTCAAAAGAAAAACCTGTAAAATATTTCCATCATTAAATGAATTCATAAATGTCAGACAAAGAATAGGAAGGGATTTTACTAAGGAGAGTTGCTGTCAGAAATTTTGAGTGATTATCCTTCTGTGACCCAAAAGCCATCTCCATGCCAGCTTTCAAAAGTGTAGGTCCCAATCCTTTGCTGATGTTTCCTTAGCATAAATGAGAGCAGCTTTCATCAGTGAAAAGACAGCTTGATCTTCAGTTCGCCTCCTTCCAGAACCTTGGTATATCTACCTGTTTTAGGGCCATGTCCCTGTTGATTGGCTGCTGTGTCTGGACATGCTATCTCCTGCTCTAGCTCTAGGTGATCTCACAGACCACAGTGCCATATCCTAGGGGACTTCCAAACTGGAAACCTTCAGCAAGATTGTGTCAACAGCTAAGCCCCTTTGACAGATGCTATTCACAAATCTATTTTCTCAAAGAGAAAGACACTGCTGCCTTTATTATTTGTATTTAATTATCCTCTAGTGGGAAATAATGGCTGTAGATTATTTCCTTTTAATGGCTAATTTCAGGCATTTTGTAGCACACAACTTCAGATCGGCTTCTTCACAAAGCCCAGTTTTGCTGCCTCAGGGCAAATGCTCAAGTTTCCTAATATTAATTTAGACACTTGCAGCTCCTCATCTAAATAATTGGTCTCTATATAAAATGGGTAATAAACAAAGTTTAAAATAAATAATGAATGAACTTCTTAAGTCAATAACATTGATCACACAGTCTCCTAAAATCAAATTGATAAACAGTGATTTTTCTTTGATTGGAATTAAAGCATACAGCTGAGAAAATGTGATTGACATTTCATATATTTTGATTGTTTATTAAGCACAGTACTAATTTTTAAGGTTTTGGTATTTTCTACACTTGTTCTCATTGTATTAAAGAGTTTATAATATGTGCATAAATTTACGTTTTTCAGAAAAGCACAACCAAACAAATTTACTAAAAGAAAACAAAACACACACACACACACACACACATGCCATTTACTAATGTCTATCACTACAACACTAAAAGTTCATAAGGAATAAATTTCACAGTAACTTTTGAGGGATGGTAAGATGACTCAGCACAGGGCGTGGCCATTAGTCAGCAAGCCTGAAGACTAAGATTCAGGATCCACATGATGAAAGGAGAGAATTCATGTCAGCAAGTAGTCTTCTGATCTCCACATGTGTGCTATGGCACAAGGGGCTACATACATGCATATGTGCATACATACATACAGACAGACATATGAAGGAAAGGTAAAAATGCTCTTAGAAAACAACCTTGAAACTAATCTAATCAAAATTTGGAAATAATCCATTTCCACAAATTTGAGAAGAGGCAGTGCCATAGATATCAAGAACAGTTAAAACATCTTCAACTTCCATTAAAAGGAGTGGAAAGATACCTTTCTAAACTCTTTCTGCTTTATGTATAAGCACCACTGCACTTCTGTATGCTGCTTTCTGTATTAAATGCTATGAAGAGGAAATGCAGGATGACACTCCTGAAGTACACACTGTTCATCCTCCCAGGGGCTAGGGTCCCTCCTTAGATAAGTTCTCTAGGGTCGATGCAGCAACGTTACATTGCTTAGTGTTAGAGTAAAACTCTTCACCTCTACTGACAAAGCAGCTCTGTCAAGCCCTGTTTTTCAATATGAGCCCCCATGGAATGAATCCCTTTAAGTAAGCAGCCCTCTGAGCAGCATGCCTGTGAACAGAGGCAGATAATCAGCAATGTATAGACAGATATGGGACATTTGGGAAACTGAGGCTATATGGAAACTAAAAAGACAAATTGTCTTACTTTGTGTTTCTATTGCTGTGAAGAGACACCATGACCATGACCGTGGTAACTCATACAAGGCTCTGGCTTACAGTTCAAAGGTTTAGGACTTTATCATCATGGCTGGAAGCATGGCAGCATGCAAGCAGACACGGTGCTGGAGAGGTAGCTGAGAGTTTTACATCTAAATCGATAGACAGACAGCAGGAAGAGACTGAAACACTGAGTCTGGCTTGAGCATCTGAGACCTGAAAGTCCACACTCAGTAGCACACTTCAGCAATGTCACAGCTACTCCAACAAGGCCACACCTCCTAATAGTACCACTCCTTACTGTCCTAGACAAGGCAATTTCATTCAAACCACCACACCAATATTGATCTTTTAAGTGTGAAGTAACACATTTACCTGCTTTCATAATTCTTCTCAAATTATAAATAGCATTCATCTAGTCTTTGTTTTATCCACTGGAAAACTATATGCCTTCGGTATGCCCACCAACATACTTCCTGAAAACATTGATTGTCTCGGGTTTCCACTAACTTTCTAACTTTAATTTCCTTTTTTTTTTCTTTGCAGATGTCTCTATACAGAAATAAAAGCAGACTTTACCTTTTCATTTTTTCTTTCTTCCTGCATTTTTAAATTTTCTGTTGTCTAATCTGAGAGAAAGCATTTAAAATATTTCATAATTTCTGCAGCCTGTGCTTGTTCTGAAGACCCCAGGCCTGTCTTTTCAGAATGCATGCACCTTTTTATTCCTATTTTTTGTTCTCGTTTTCCTCCATATGTCACATAATTTACAGAGCTCAAATTTACATGTCCATCAGGATCCTGGTCACAATGTGTCCTTCTTTTAAAACTCTAAAGCTTCTGTTGTTTGTAGCAATAAATAGTTCTTATTATTTATTACCTCAGATTATTCATGAACACATCTTATCTTCCTCACTAAATTGAAACATCTCTGAGGAAGGAAATTTGCCAAATAAATTATCCCTCCTTGTACAGCACAGGGCACTGTGACTTTTGAGAGTCTGGGGACGGCACTAGGCATGCTGACTTTTTTGAGAGTTGGAGGACAGCACAGGGCACAGACACTGCTGAGAGCCAGGGGAGAGCAAGTGCCTTAGAGTTCTTGACTGTTAGATGTGTGTCCTGTCCACACATTTGCTCCTTCAGTCTGCTAGCATGTTGGTTGTATATTAGAGTTGTAAGGTCTTGAGGCTTGGCTGTGACCTTCAAGAACACTGTGTTGGAAGTGTGAATCCCCCATACAACAGTGCAAGAAGGTGGCACCTGCTTGGACATGATGGGATCATTCCAGGAGCAGAGTTCTTACAAAAACTGAGTTTGACCTTCTGCTTTCTTGCCTGAGGCTATGGGATTGGAGACTTGATTTTATGTTGAAATCCCAATGGAAAAAATCAACCTTCTAGATAGACAAGAGCCTATGCTGAAGCCTTTAACAGAGAAGGGGTGCTCTACACCTGCCTGTAGAGGGGACAGCCTATACGAACAGTGATCTTGTCAGGATCCTTGGCAGGGATTCACTTGTGTCTCACCAGTTTGTGAATTTTGTTTTTTGTTTGTTTGTTTGTTTGTTTGTTTGTTTTGGGGGGTGTTTGTTTTGTTTTCATTTTTGTTGTTTTTCTTGTTGTTCATTTGCGAAGTAAGTGTGTTCATCAAGAACTGGGGAATCTGGAGGTGAAAGCTGGCCTTCAAAGAACAGATACGAAAAGCTTGTAATCTCCACCTATCAAAGGAATAGAATTAAGAAGGAAGATTTATGGCAGACACAGATCAGTTAGGAATCTTGAAGCCCACAAAAACTGGATCATTTTCTCTTTGTTCTCTACCAGGAAGCCTCTGCTAGATAGTAACCCTGCCATGCTACAGACTGATCAAAATGATGCATCTCTGTTAAATACATATTTCGTTATTTTCACCAACAATCCAAGTCCTGCACACTCAGTCCCTGGTTTTATAAGGCATTGAATGTGAGAGAGCCCACCTTCAAGAATGCCAATATTTGCCTAGCTACCTACAAACTCTAACATTAATCCTTTGGCTTTCTATAAATTGCAACATGGCTATACATAATGAGAACAACATTAGGAATCTTTATTCCCCAAAGAAATCTTTATTAATTATTTAATAATTAACAACATTATTAATCTTTATTAATCTGTAGGGGCAACTACAGATTAATCTATTTTACTTTACAGATCTGTTTTTATTCATTTAGTTAAAACTATAGGAAACTAAATGACAACTTTTATGAATCTTAATTCAAGAAGGTCTTTGTCAGAGGTGGGCCCATGATTTTGGACTTTTGCCTTTAACAATGAATTTTATTTATTTGAAATTACCTAGTTTTTGGTATATCAATCTAGTGATAAAATCCAGAACTAAGGTTTGGGATTCTTCTCAGATTTAGACACTAGGGTTCAGGGTTCAGTATAGCCAATGGTTTCTGAGATTTTATATCACAGAACAAGTATGTTTTTAGAAGTGCATGGATAATAACTAGCAAGTGGAAATAAAATTTATTAAGAAAGAGTACGCTTACAGGGAGTAAGCAGATTCCAGTAGAAAAATAGATTAGCAGGCCACGAACTGTACAAAAAATGTAATGAAAGGCTTAACCTATAGAGTGGCAACCACTAGGATCCTAGTAAATTTTAACTAAGACTGCTGACAAAAGCTTAGATAGAGCAGGGCCAGTGATGTGGCTTTGTGGATAAATGTTTCAAAGCTTGAAGATCCAAGTCTGTCTCCAGGTACAACATGATGACAGGAGAAAACTGACTCATGACATTCAAATACAGTCGGTGTCTACTTACCCTTCTGGGTAAATAACTAAATAGAATAATCTTTTAAAGCCCCAGACATAGATACTAGAGAATACTGACAGATCAATGGAATAATTTTCAGTTTTTCTGAGAGAAGCTAAGTATCAATGCTGAAATCTATAGACTACTAGAGAAGAATCCTTCCTTAGCTCGTCCATGTTGCGTGTAATCCTGGACTAGTCTCTGTCTCTATCTTAACTTTCTTTCTTTGTGTGTCTGTGAGTCTCTCTTCACATTTGTTATTTTTGAGTACTGGCATACAAATTCAATTATTATATAAGAACATCAGTATTTCAGGCTCACCATAATCCAAATGACTTTATCTGAAATTGATTATCTATAAAGATCCTATTCCCAGTTAAGGTCATGTTCACAGGTGCCAAAGGATAAATTTTTAACATACTTTGACTGGAGATGTAATTCAAACTACAGCAGTTTTAATACAAGGATATTTAAGAATTATATTAGTCATAAGCATTAAAACTAAAAATTATGTAACATAATTCAGAAAACAATTAAAGAATTGTTTTAATTGAGATTAAAGAATATTAATTACTTATGAGATGAACACTAAATTAAAAGAACAACAGCTAGAATAAATATCACTGATTCTATATTAAAGGATATGTTACATAATAAATACATAACCATAAAATTACAACAAAAAATAAATTAAAATTTCAAATTGTTTCTACTTAATGAGTACCTACTAATTATGGGTAATAAAGATTCAAAATAAGTTTTAAAACTGATTTTATATTTTTTAGTACATGATATTAATCTTTATATTTATTTGTTCATATATTATTAGTTTATTGATTTATTATTATCTTTATATATAGGATGAACTTTACTAGGACGAAGGGTAACTATAGCTTATTCTTGGTTCTATGTCTGACACATAAAATGCTATGATAAGCCTAGAAAATTTTTCACATGGTGAAAGTTTGAGACATTTCTGCCTGTCCTAGTTTTACTTCTGTTGTTGAGATAAAATACTCTGAGGAAAGCAATTTTAAAGGAGAGGTTTATTTGGCTCATAATTCCAGGTTACAGAGTCTGTCACAGAGAAAAGCTAATGCAGAATCTAGCAGCAGTTAATCATAGGCACACTAGAGAGCAGAGAGTAAGTATGTGCATGGTTACTTCACAGATCACCTTCTGCACTCTTTTTTTTTTTTTTTTTCTTTTTCTCAATGCAGTTTATTCAGGAACCTTGAACAATCATCTGACCCTGGGGAAAGCCAGCCCACAGCTTAAATAGCCACTGGGTAGCCAACCCCAGCGTGCCACGTGGGCAATGCAGATAGGTCCACATACATGGAAACAAGCCAGATCCTCAGCCTTAGCCAAATGTGGAGTTGTTCGTGACAGAGAGCACTCACCATCGGGAAGGTGGAAGGCGGAAACCAGCTCCATCTTTAAGGCGCGGCATTCCACAGCTCTCTACAGTTCCCCCTTTTTGTTTTAGACGCATCAGGCAAGAGTAGAGGTCTGATCTCTGATATTAGAAATAAATTGGGACTTTGTACCGATGTTCATTTAGGTGTCATCCACCCAAAGAGCATCAGACCCATCTGATACCTTTTTCTCAGAGACAGGACCTGGGGCATCAACCCGCATGCAATCAGACTTGCTCTGCTCTGGGTCGAAAGCAGCTGACCCTGAGTGCAGTGCTTAGCTTCGCATCCTGAGCATAACATTTTAGCTTTTTATGGTAGCCAACCATGCTTGGGGAGACTGTCCTGTTTCAATGGCTGTAAGGCCTGAATGATCATGGCTGCATTAAGCTGTTGTGAGACTCTAATCTTGCATATACACCACAGGCAAACCAAGGAGACACCAGAAGGCCTGCTAACGCTTCCATGCCCGCCAAATCCTTCAGATGATTCATGTCTGCAGCAATCCATGGTGATAATCCTGTGGCTACTCCTGCGTCCACTCTGGAAGAATTTACTGTGATAATGGCCACTCTCAGCTGCTCCATCGTAGTACCGAATTCTCCAGTCCAATTACCTAAAATATAGCTAGACAATTGTTTAGACAGATTTGCAGCACAGGAAAAATTCTCATGTTGTATGCTAGTGACACAAAGTCCAGCATACTTTCATTGACAGCCCAGTTTAGCCATTTGCCATAGGGTATCAATTTGCTCCTGCAGGAGGTCAATCCTCTGATTGAACACCATCAAGCCTCCTTTTAGTTGAGCATTAATTCCTTTTTGTACATCTAAGGCATGAGCTACATTGGCTAAAAGATTATTCAGGGTCTGAGTAGTCTGCACAGTATGACTCATGGCTAATGCCACTGTGGTAGCTCCAACAGCCGCCAATGAGATGGCAGTATCAATGGCAGCTGTAATTCTAAGATCCCTTTTCTGTCTGAAGAGAGTCATAGCATGAGGGGCATCGACGGGCACAGGCACCCAGCGAGGCATGCGAGTAACCAGGGCATACCTAAATTCACTAGCATTCCAGCATTGGGCAAAAAAGCAAGTATCATCACCACAATTACTTGGCTCTACCTGGCTAATAATGAATAAAAATGGGGGATATAAACAAACAGGTGTGGGCTTATAGGTAATATTATGAGAAGCCTTAACCCCCTCATTGGAACATCCTGCATCAGTTCTAGAACTAGCAGTGGTGGTGTCCGAGGTCTGAGTAGGTTCAGGAGACCATTGCCCCCAGGGGTGAGACTTGCTCCATGTAAATTGACTAACTCCATGTTTTGCTCCACTTTTGAAAGTCATTTAAGGTTCTTAAATTATTTTTCACTTTTTTTTAAATTTTTCATCAATTACACTTTATTTATTTTGCATCCCCCATAAGCCCCTCCCTCCTCCCTTCCCAATCCCACCCTCCCTCCTCCCTCTGCATGGGTGCCACTCCTCAAGTCCACTGATAGGGGAGGTTCTCCTCTCCTTTCTGATCTTAGTCCATCAGTTCACATCAAAAGTGGTTGCATTGTCCTCTACTATGGCCTGGTAAGGCTGCTCCCCCACAGGGGGAGGTGATCAAAGAGCAGGCCAGTCAGATTATGTCAGAGGGAGTCCCTCTTCATATTACTATGTAATCCATTGGAGTCTTAACTGCCCTGGGCTACATCTGTGCAGGGGTTCTGGGTTATCTCCAAGAATAGTCCTTGGTTGGAGTATGAGTCTCTTGGAAGTTCCCTGTGTTCAAATTTTCTTGTTCTGTTGCTCTCCTTGTGGAGACCCTGTCCTCTCCAGCTCTTACTATTACCCAGTTCTTACCTAAAATTCCATTCACTCTGCCCAACACTTGCCCATTAGGCTCAGCATCTGCTTCGATAGTCTGTAGGGTAGAGGGTTTCAGAGGCCCTCTGTGGTAGGTTCCTAGGTTGTTTCCTGTTTTCTTCTTCTTCTGATGTCCATCCTCTTTGCCTTTCCGGATGGGGATTGGACATTTTAGTTAGGGTCCTCTCTCTTGCTTAGTTTCTTTAGATGCACAGGTTTTAGTGGGTTTGTCCTATGTTGTATGTCTATATGAGTGAGTATATACCATGTGTGTCTTTTTGCTTCTGGGACAACTCGCTCAGGATGATCCTTTCCAGATCCCACAATTTACCTGCAAATTTCATGATCTCCTTATTTTTCATTGCTGAGTAATATTCCATTGTGTAGATGTACCACAATTTCTGAATCCATTCTTCAGTTGAGGGGCATCTGGGTTGTTTCCAGCTTCTGGCTATTACAAATAAAGCTGCTACAAACATGGTTGAGCAAATGTCCTTTGTGTGTGCTTGAGCCTCTTTTGGATATATGCCTAGGAGTGGTATGGCTGGATATTGGGGAAACGCTATTTCTAGTTGTCTGAGAAATCGCCAGATTGATTTCCAGAGTGGTTGTAGGAGTTTACATTCCCACTAGCAGTGGAGGAGGGTTCCCCTTTCTCCACAACCTCTCCAGCATGTGTTGTCACTTGAGTTTTTGATCTTGGCCATTCTCATGGGTGTAAAGTGAAATCTCAGGGTTGTTTTGATTTGCATTTCCCTAAGCTAGTGAGGTTGAGCATTTCTTTAAGTGCTTCTCTGCCATTTGATATTCCTCTACAGAGAATTCTCTGTTTAGCTCTGTTCCCCATTTTTTAAGTGATTTTTTACTTGGTTTGCTGCTTTTCAGCTTCTTTAGTTCTTTATATATACTGGATATGAGTCCTCTGTCAGATAAAGGGTTGGTGAAGATTCTTTCCCAATCTGTAGGCAGTCTCTTTGTTTTGGTGATGGTCTCCTTTGCTTTGCAGAAGCTTTTCAGTTTCATGAGGTCCCATTTATTGATTGTTGCTCTTAGAGCCTGTGCTGTTGGTGTTCTGTTCAGGAAGTTTTCTCCTGTACCAATGAGTTCTAGGGTATTCCCCACTTTTTTTTCTAGCCGATTTAATGTGTCAGGTTTTATGCTGAGGTCTTTGATCCACTTGGACTTCAGTTTTGTGCAGGGTGATAAGTATGGATCTATTTTTATTTTTCTACATGTAGACATCCAGTTGGACCAGCACCATTTGTTGAAGATGCTATCTTTTTTCCATTGTATGGTTTTGGCGCCTTTGTCAAAGATCAGGTGTCCATAAGTGTGTGGGTTCATTTCTGGGTCCTCTGTTCGGTTCCATTGATCCACTATTCTGTTATTATGCCAGTACCATGCAGTTTTTAAAACTGTTGCTCTATAGTACAACTTAAGATCAGGGATGGAGATACCTCCAGAAGATCTTTTATTGTAGAGGATTGTTTTAGCAATTCTGGGTTTCTTGTTATTCCATATGAAGTTGAGAATTTTTCTTTCCAGGTCTGTAAAGAATTGTGTTGGTAATTTGATGGGAATTGCATTGAATCTGTAGATTGCTTTTGGTAAAATGGCCATTTTTACTATGTTAATCCTGCCAAGCCATGAACATGGGAGATCTTTCCATCTTCTCATATCTTCTTCTAATTCTTTCTTCAGAGACTTGAAATTTTTTTCATACAAGTCTTTGACTTCCTTGGTTAGGGTTACTCCGAGGTACTTTATGTCATTTGTGGCTATTGTAAAGGGTGTTGTTTCCCTAATTTCTTTCTCAGCCCTTTTGTCTTTTGTATACAGGAGGGCTACTGATTTTTTTGAGTTAATTTTGTATCCGGCCACTTTGCTGAAGGTGTTTATCAGCTGTAGGAGTTCCCTGGTAGAGTTTTTGGGGTCAATCATGTATACTATCATATCATCTGCAAATAGTGATAATTTGACTTCTTCCTTTCCAATTTGTATCCCCTTGATCTCCTTCAAATGTCTTATTGCTCTAGCAAGGACTTCCAGCACTATGTTGAAGAGATATGGAGAGAGTGGGCAGCCTTGTCTTGTCCCTGATTTCAGTGGGATTGCTTTAAGTTTCTCTCTGTTCAGTTTGATGTTGGCTATAGGTTTGCTGTATATTGCCTTTACTATGTTTAGATATGTGCCTTGTATCCCTGATCTCTCCAATACTTTAAACATGAATGGATGTTGGATTTTGTCAAATGCTTTTTCAGCATCTAGGGAGATTATCATGTGGTTTTTTTCTTTCAGTTTGTTAATATGGTGGATCACATTGATGGATTTCCATATAATGAACCACCCCTGCATACCTGGGATGAAGCCTACATGGTCATGGTGGATGATATCTTTGATGTGTTCTTGTATTCGATTTGCAAGTATTTTGTTGAGTATTTTTGCATCAATGTTCATAAGGGAGATTGGTCTGAAGTTCTCTTTTTTTTGTTGGGTCTTTGTGAGGTTTAGGTACCAAGGTGACTGTGGCTTCATAGAATGAATTTGGTAATGTTGCTTCTGTTTCGAATTTGTGGAATAGTTTGAAGAGAACTGGAGTTAGCTCTTTTTTGAATGTTTGGTAGAATTCTGCGCTGAAACCATCAGGCCCTGGGCTTTTTTTGGATGGGAGACTTTCGATGACTGCTTCTATTTCCTTGGGGGATATAGGACTATTTAATTGATTTACCTGGTCCTGATTTAGCTTTGGTAAGTGGAATCAATCAAGAAAATTGTCCATTTCATTTAAATTTTTAAATTTTGTGGCATATAGACTTTTGAAGTAAGTCCTGATGATTGTTTGGATTTCCTCAGTGTCTGTAGTTATGTCCCCATTTTCATTTCTGAATTTGTTGATTTGGATGGTGTCTCGCTGCCTTTTTGTTAGCTTGGCTAAGGGTTTGTCTATCTTGTTGATTTTCTCAAAGAACCAGCTCTTGGTTTCATTGATTCTTTGAATTGTTTTATTTGTTTCTAATTGATTGATTTCAGCCCTGAGTTTGATTATTTCCAGCCGTCTGCTCCTTCTTGGTGTGTCTGCTTCTTCTTTTTCTAGGGTTTTTAATTGAGCCATTAAGTTGCTTGAATGCGCTGTCTCAAATTTCTTCTTGAAGGCAATTAGTGCTATGAACTTTCCTCTTACCACTGCTTTCATTGTGTCCCACAAGTTCGGGTATGTTGTGCCTTCATTTTCATTGATTTCTAGGAAGATTTTAATTTCTTTCTTTATTTCTTCCCTGACCCAGCTGTCTTTTAGTAGCAAGTTGTTCAGTTTCCATGTATGTGTACGCTTTTTGGTATTTTTGTTGTTACTGAGGTCCAGCTTTATTCCATGGTGATCAGACAGGATACAAGGGATTATTTTGATCTTCTTGTATCTGTTGAGGCTTGCTTTGTGACCAACTATGTGGTCTATTTTGGAGAAGGTTCCATGAGGTGCTGAGAAGGTTCCATGAGGTGTTTGGGTGTAAGGTTATGTAAATGTCTGTTAGGTCCATTTGATTCATGACCTCTGTTAGAGATATTGTTTCTTTGTTTAATTTCTGTTTAGTTGACCTGTCCTTTGTTGAGAGTGGGGTGTTGAAGTCTCCCACTATTAGTTTGTGGGGATCTATGTGTGGTTTAAATTTTATCAATGTTTCTTCCACAAATGTGGGTGCCCTTGTATTTGGGGCATAGATGTTCAGGATTGTGATATCTTCTTGGTGGAATTTTCCCTTGATGAGTATGAAGTGTCCTTCCCCATCTCTTTTGATTAATTTTCGTTGAAAGACTATTTTATCAGATATTAGAATGGCTACTCCTGCTTGCTTCTTGCGTCCATTTGCTTGAAAAGCCATCTTTCATCCCTTTATCCTCAGGTAATGTCTATCTTTGTGACTTAGTTGTGTTTCTTGTATACAACAGATTGCTGGGTTTTGTTTACGTATCCATTCTGTTAGTCTGTCTCTTTTTATTGGAGAATTAATTCCATTGATATTGAGAGAGATTAATGACCAGTGGCTGTTAGATCCTTTGAATTTGATGTTGGCTGTGGTCATACGGTTGTGTGCTTGGTTGCTTTTTGTTTTACTGTAGTGGGGTTACTTATTTCCTGTGTTTTCTTGAATGTAGCTAGCTTTCTTGGGTTGTATTTTCCTTTCCAGTGTCTTCTGTAATGCTGGATTTGTTTGGAGGTATTGTTGAAATTTGTTTTTGTCATTGAATATCTTGTTTTCTCCGTCTATGAGGACTGAGAGTTTTGCAGGGTATAGTAGCCTGGGCTGATATCTGTGTTCTCTTAGGGTCTGCATGATATCAGTCCAGGCCCTTCTGGCTTTCATAGTCTCTGTTGAAAAGTCAGGTGTGATTCTAATGGGTTTGCCATTATATGTTACTTGGCCTTTTTCTCTTGCAGCTTTTAGTATTTTTTTCTTTGTTCTGTATACTTACTGTTTTGATGATTATATGGCGGGAGGATTTTCTTTTCTGGTCTAATTTATTGGGTGTTCTATAGGCCTCTTGTATTCTCATTGGTCTCTCCTTTAAGTTGAGGAAATTTTCTTCAATGATTTTGTTGAAAATATTTTCTGGGCCTTGGTGCAGGGAATCTTCTTTTTCCTCTATTCCTATTATTCTTAGGTTTTGTCTTTTTATGTTGTCTTGAATTTCTTGGACGGTCTGTGTCAGGAATTTTTTAGATTTAACTTTTTCTTGACAGATACATCTATTTCTTCCATTGTATCTTCCACACCTGAGATTCTTTCTTCCATTTCTTGTAGCCTATTGGTTATGCTAACCTCTGTAGCTCCTGCTTTCTTCCCTAAGTTCTTTCTCTCCACAATTTCTTCCATTTGTGTTTTTTTTTAATTTTTCCAATTCCATATTCAGGTCTTGAGCTATTTTGTTGGTTTCCTTCCCCTGTCTGACTGTATTTTCATGTTTTTCCGTCAATTCCTTCAGCTGTTTGTTTGAACAATCCACTGTTTCTTTTATTTCATTCAATGATTTAAGCATTTCCTCTCTAAAGGCCACCGACTGTTTGGCTGCAGCTTCCTGTATTTCTTCATGGATGGCCATAATCTCCTTGTCTTTAATTTCCTCCATTTCTTTACGGATAGCCATGATCTGTTTGTTTTTATCTTCCTCTAATTCTTTTCATATTTTATTTGTTTCCTCTGTTATCTTCTTCATGAGCATAGATGTTAGGTCATCTCCTTGAATTTCACTTATGCTGGGGTGTCCAGGGCTATTTGCCCCTGGATAACTGGGTTCTGGAGATGCCATATTGCTCTGGCTTTTGTTGGTTGAACTTTTACGCTGTCCTCTACCCATTGGGCTATCTTAGTTGTTTGAATTTAGTTTCTGGTTGTTCCTGGACTCTTGTAGTGGAGAGAATCCCTTTGGCAGGAAGGTGGTTTTTCCTGAAGGAAGCCTTCCCAGCTTTTTGGGTATAGCCCCAGAACCCAAGAGGTAATCTGTGGCGGATGAGTACTGCTCTGGTGTCTTTGGGCGCACAGTTCTGCCTGTAAGATGTATTTGGTACAAAGCTGGCCTCTGGGCTGGTGGAGCGTGCGCCCGCCTGCTAGTCTGCGGGAGCTGAGTTTCCAATCACTCTGTGCTCCCTGTTTGGGCCCAGATCTGTGATGGCTGGGCGTACTCACCTGTGTGTGATCTGCAGGCTGCTAGACTTTCCCTAGGTGACCCCAGCAGCACGGTTTCTTCCTTCCCTGTGGGGTCCTCTCTGGACAGGGGTTCCCAGTCCCTGTTGTACTGGGGCGCGCAGCTTGTCTGTACCACTGAGCTGAGTGCGCAGCAATCTGCGCGGCAGGAGCTCATTTGTGTTGGGGGTTGGTACCCGCCGTCCTAGAGACCTTCCGGGGAAAAACTGGGTGACCCGTGATCAGTCTGGCAACTTTGCTTCCCCGTGGGGTCCCCCCGAGACTGGGACTCCCAGTCTCAAGTACCCTTGTGCCCACGGATCAGCCTGGGAAAGTGACTGGGACATGCTGGCTTGCGGCTCCAGCCCGGAGACACAAAGCCCGAGTTACCCGGGATTTCTTCCGGGTTCTGGCTAGGTAGCCGTGAGTGGACCCGACCAATTCCCACGCCGTGGGAGCCTCCCCTCACCTGGGAAACACAATTGATGTAGTTTCAGGGCCCAGAGTTCAGTCTCCTGGTCTCTGCACGGAGAGTGCTGTCCTGCTTCTCAAACTCGGTGCTCTCCTGGCGCCGCCATCTTGGCTCCGCTCCGCTTTCTGCACTCTTATGCAGGCTAGCACCCAAGCCCAGGAAATGGTGGCATTCACAGTGGGCTAGGTCCCCAAAACATTCCCACTGGTCAACTCTATTTACAAAGTTCCTCAGTAACCTCCTTTTCCCAGGTGATTTCAAACTGTGTAAAGCTAATGATTAAAATTAACCATTACATTTACATCATGTCAAAAAAACACGAAAATTTAAACAGCTAGCATTAGGACAATTTGCAATCCATTGTTAACATCTCACATGGTTTTCAAAAATATTTTAAATAAATGAGTTAATCATAATAGATGAAAACATGATAAAAACAAGAACCATTCATTATCCAGAACATTTATTATAGCAAGGAGTGGGGTTTCATCCCAACTTTCCTATGTCAACCATATTCTCTTAGTCAGACAGCAATGAAGACAATTTCCTATAAACATGTTAAGCTAACAAAGGAAAAGGACTCAGTTTGCAATGTAGCTCAGTTGCTAGAGAGTGTTCCTGTTGTGCTGACAATCTTGGGTTCTGTCAACAGTGTTGTATATACTGGGAAGTATAACTTTGCCTGATATCTTACTGCCTTAAAGGTAGAGGCCAGGCATCAGAAATTTGAGGTCTTTCTCTGTTTATATGTTGAGTTTGAGAACAGCCTGATCTACTTGATTCCCTTTTTTCAAACGACAAAGAAAGATCAAGTAAACAAAAGAAAGTGAAAGAAACAAAGAAAGAGAGGGAAGAGGAAGAGAAATGATAGAGAAAGTGAAAGAAGAGAGAGAAAATATTAGCTATTGGCATAACCTTTAACAGCTCTAGACATTTCATTATAAACTATCAGTTGAGAGAACAAAGTACTGTGTCTAGTTTTACCATGAATAAGAACCTGAATCTTACCCTGTCTCTGAATTAAGCTACCATTGGAAGGACATAATATCAGCAAAGAACACACTGATGATATCAATGTATCTAATCAGAATAATACTAGGTAGAAGACCTGTCCTTCAACAGGTAAACATAATGCTTGGCTTCTGTGCACATTAATAAAAGGTTGTTGTCATTATAAACATAGAAAACAGCAATTATTTACTAGGAAATAGACTGCATTTGCCATCACAAAGGTGCAAGGAGCATTTGGGTATCTGGTAAAGTTCTCTCTGATGTGGGTAAGAGACAAAAGGCCTTCACACTACTGGAGTTCCCTGAACCATCTATATAATTATATTCCTGTGTTGGCGTTTCACTTTGCAGCAAGGAAACACAACTGATAGAATGTTTCCATTATTTTCCTTCTTACAGCCATACTGTAGCCTGGTATCATGGCTATTGAAATCTTATATTACCTCCTTTCTGTTTAAGTAAACTGTGGTTACTTCTGTAAGGCATCCCTCTGTATTGGGGGAATCGTTTGGACTCTGGTGTGGAAAAACCTGTAGGTTTTGTCACATGCATAATGTACATTTTAAAATTAATTTAAATCTAATCTGCTCTGTATAATTGAATTATTGGAAATTGGATTTTTGGCCTTTGTTTTGCTATATTTATCTACTAGTTGCTATTGGTAGACATGAAAGCTATTGAACATGATTTGCTTTGCAGTTAGTTATTTCACTAAACAATCATAGATCTTCAGTTTCATACACTACACATTTAAAGTGCATTATTAATTTGACAAGTATTTGTCATGAAAAGATAACTGAAATGAAAAGAGCAAAAGGGAGCTATCTTAACACATGAAAATGATGGTTTTTAAGCAATTTGAAGTCTTTGAATTTTTGTCAATGTGTCCAAATTTATAAATATTTGTAGGCGAAAATGTGGCCCTGGACAACTGATAGCCTGTGTGCATGGTGTCTGTTTTACAAGGTCTATCACATGGTAAATTTGAAGGAAAATAATTTTCTGTTCTAATTTTGTTTGTTCTACTTTCTTTTGCGCAGTACATCAGTTAAACTCTTAAACAGACTAAGAGGCAAAATGACCATTTCTGTCTGAATTCAGTGAAAACTTTTCTCAGAATGTCTTTTTCCAACATATGATATTATTTCATAGTCTGTACTTATGCGTGTACACATGTATTAGCTAAACCAATATACTATATACTTATGTATGGCCATATGTCTACAGCATGCAGTTACATGTGTATGTGTACATGTGAATATTCACAGATCATCTGCCAATAGTCAGACTGTCTATATCAGTGCTCACTTCATTTTACCATTTTTATTACATTGATCCTATTAGTCATTTTAATTATTAATTTGATATTTCATGCAATAGCATTTTATTGCATCTCTCATGAATATAACTATTATTATTTTAATTACTTTTTATTTGTGTGTGTTCATGTGATGTGGTGGTGGTATGTGTGTGTACATCTGGGAGTATTTATATGTTATAGATATTTCTACACATATATATAAATAGATAGGTAGATAAATAAAACAGATATGTCATGCTAATAATATAATATCAGTTTTACCATGTACAGGGGGGATTATAAACTATATCACTGTATTTACTCTCAAGAAAAAGCCAATGTGATGCTTCTATTTATAACATAGGTAAAAAATGATAAGCTAAGATCAGATGGAAGGGGAGGAGGACCTCTCCCATCAGCGGATTTAGAGACGGGCAGGAAGGAGATAAGGTAGGGAGGGTGGGATTGAGAGGGAAAGAGGGAGGGGGCTACAGATGGGATACAAAGTAAACAAACTGTAATTAATATAAAAAACTAATAAAAATTTAATTAAAAAAAGGAACATTTTCATGGCATACTTATACTTCCTTAGCAAATCATAGATGGACAGGGACCAATTAGTTAAATTGTAAAAAAAAAAAAAAAAAAAAAAAAAAAAAAAAAAAAAAAAAAAAAAATCCACAAAAGGAACACAGGCCTCTGAAAACATTTAACAAGGAAACATAGCCTTTCATTCCCTGAAACAAGAATTACCTAAAGAGAGGCACAACAGAAGAAGGTCTTCAAATCAGGAAGAGTACCATGCTCACAGCTCTGCTCTGTTAGGAACTTTGAGTATTGAATGAAATACTTTATCTTTGTTTAATGAATACCAGAATATTGAGGGAAAGGCTTAATGTTATATGCAGAGTATCAGAGAGTGTGAAATAGGAGGGACTGACTTTGCTTAGGGTGCTTGTTGGACACACATCATCTAAGAAAGGGTTAGACAGGCAGTACGGGTTTAAATAAGTCTTTGTGGTGTTTGTGTGAGTGAGCCCATCATTCTTTTTTATGTTTATTTCATTTATCTATGTTTATTTCATTGTTACAGAGTTGCTGATCATTTTACATTTGGAAATGCAGCAGGACTTGTTTGCAAACCCACAAGCCATGCTTTAATTGAGAAACATAGTACCCATCTGTTAATGAAACTGTAGATGCCAGGAAAGAGTATCCTTTCCAGGCTATTACCTGCATGTTGTTCACTTGTTTTATTCACAGAGCACACTTATGTGTGAGTATATAAAGACACACATATTTTTATACATTAACATCCTCTGTGATGGATATTTCATTTTACAATCAGAACCCATCATTCTTAAAGTGGAGGTTCTAAAGATGAAGGTGGTTAAATTGGATAACATTCCATATTTGGAGAAGGAATAAAAATGAAGATAAAAAAATGTTAGGTGCTAAGAAATGCAAACATATTTATGTTTAACAACTGGATAAGTAGCCAAGGTGTGTGTATGCGCATGGGTATGGAAGCCCAGGATTGACTCAAAGTATCTCCCTGATCGCTTTTCATCTTCTTCAGGTTATGAGACAAGGTCTCTCAATGAAGCGGAAGAGTATTGATATGGCTAAGCTGTCCAGCCAAACAGCTTCAGATTCCCCCTGTTTCTACCCTTACCCAAGACTAGAATTACAAGAGCGCTCTGCCATACCCAGCAGTTTTCATGTAGACGCTTGGGATCTGGACTGGGGCACCTCTGTTTGTAATGTGGGCTCTTCATTGACTGAACTATCACTACAACCCAATCATACTCTATTCTAAAGAACAAAAAAGGATGACTGAGAATGGGCATAATGCTTAGTATTTTCTTATATAAAGTTTAATTTGTATTTGAGCAGTGAAATGGGGAAAATTAATGACTTATACAGATATAGGAGAAAACCTTGAGGGTTTGTATAATACATCTAATGAGAAAACAAAATAAAATCAAGAGACAGTATTATCATCCACAGAAGGAATGTGAAAAGATTGTGCAAGGTGCTGCAGAACACTGATGTCTCCTAAAGGATGGCATCATGTCAAAGGCAGGCCTCTGGGAAAGTGAGATGGCAAATGTCCACTGAGTATATTAACATGGCAGTCCTCAGAGACTTGAAGTCATTTTGATGAGTCACCATGTGCAATTCAGATAAGAGGATATTGACTTGCAAATGGGATGGGAATTACCGAACACACTAAATAACAAGAACTTTTAAAATATTTCCCATAAAGAAGTTGGGGAGATTAAAATGTCAGCCGAGTCATACACGCCTCTAGACCTGTCAAGTCAGGGTAAAATACATTCAAATGATGTAGAGTTTAGAAAAGCAGCATCTATCATTACATATGTTATGATAATGTGAATCTGACTGATAGATAATTTTAACAATATTGAATGTAAATATATGATGAAATGGATATACTATCTGATATTTACATATGTCTCTTTTTGTTATATAACATATAAACAAACAATAAAAATTGATTAGTTCATGAGGCTCACTGTTCTGGGATGGCAAAAAGGTAGACTCATTGGAAATGTCCCACCCTTCTTATAGGAGCTTTGAAACATCTCCAATTGGAAATGATTCTACGACATCATATATAGGTTCTCTAAAAATGTTTCCAAATATTTCAATTAACAAAATATAAATTATTATGAACCTGTCCTTTTTTTTGCTTTTTGAAAAGAAAATTTAGAAAATATAAATTTGCAAAACATTTACAATAAATAAAGTGTACCATATATAGTGCAGGGGAATTTTTCAAGAGCTTGGGGCTACATAACTAAATGTGTATTCATATAATCTATAACATGGTTTAAAACATTCATAAATATATATTTCCCAATAAACAGGAACTGTACAAGTAAACAAAATGATTCTTTTAAAAACTTATAAATATGTATAAGCACATAAAACGTACAAACATACGTAATATATAAAAGTGCTTAAATAATCCACAGTATTTACTGGAGAGCTCAGAGGGGAGCCACAGAGGAATACTGCGCGAAGACGCCCATACACCACTGTGACAGTTTATAGTAGCACTACTGTACAAATCAAACATTTCGAGGCTCAGTTAAGAATACAAAATGACCCTCAAAAGGTTGTTAAGGAGGTAGCACAGGAAACTAACAGGTCTTCTGGTTCACATGCAAACAGTAGCAGCACCTTCAGACCCACTCATAAAAGTGTTAGGAGATTAAATGAAGCAAACCCTGGAGCAGAGACATCATTTTATTCAGTTTTAGAATTGACCTAGTCTTAGAAAGCAAAGAAGGCTTTGTCTGTTACCTCTAGTGAGCACAATTCAGGGAGCAAAGATTCTGGTCCTATCAACAGCCACCAAATCTACCAAGGCCAGTGGCTTTTGTGTCCTTTGTCTCACAAAACTCAAAGAATGAAACTCAGTGAGAACAGGAAGGATGGTGGGCTTAGAGAAAACTTTATTGTAGGATAGAGGTGGAGACTTTAGATAAAGAAGGCAGAGATCCTGGATAGCAGGAGTGGGGTCAAGAAAGTGGGGTGCAACCCAGCTATTTATCAAAAGACTTTGGAATAGACATAAGTCAGAAACTGGCCCGAAGCCTATGGCGATGAGCTGGTCATCCCTTTTGGACATTCAGGAGGTGTCCACTTTCTTCTCATATTTGATCACATATTCAAGCAATGTTTCCTGTCAGAAGAACTCATTTAGGTTTTATTTTAAAAAAGTGGAAAGACACTGCTAGTTAGAGTCTGTCAGAGGCCCTCTATGGTAGGCTCCTGTCCTGTTTCTTATTTTCTCCTACTTCCAATGTCCATCCCATTTGTCTCTCTAAGTGAGGAGTGATCATCTTACCCCAGAACCTCTTCTTGTTTAGCTTCTATAGGTGTGTAGATTTTAGTATATTTGTCCTATCTTATAGGTTTAGCAGTGTATCAAAGCAGATGCTGAGACTCGTAACCAAACCTTGGGCGGAGTGCAGGAAATCATATGAAAGAAGGGAAAGTTAGTAAGGCCTGTAGAGGATAGGAGTGCCACAAGGACCAAATATATCTGGGCACAGGGACCTTTTCTGAGACTGATTCACCAACCAAGGACCACGTATGGATATAACCTAGAAACCCTGCTCAGACATAGCCTATGGCAGCTCAGCATCCAAGTGGGTTTTCCTAGTAAGGAGAACAGGGACTGTCTCTGACATGAACTCAGTGGTGGGCTCTTTGACTTTGGCCTCTACTCCCCGAGGGACAAGCAGCCTTGTCCACAGAGCAGGACATTGCAGCAAATGCTGATGAGACCTGATAAACTAGGGTCAGTTGGAAAGGGAGGACCTCCCCTCTCAGTGGATTTAGAGAGGGTCAGGAAGGAGATAGGAGAGGGAGGGTGGGACTGGGAGGCAATGAGGGAGGGGGCTATAGCTGGGATACAAAGTAAATAACATGTAACTACTGTAAAAAAATAAAAAGAAAAAATTAGCAAGAAACTAAATAAGGAATCAGGACTTCCTTCTTGGCTTCTGGTTAAGACCAAGTCAGGGACATTTTTACCCAGCTTCTGTCCAAGAACCAATATTAAACCCCTCACCTTTGGGGTCCCTGGACTGAAATTCTCCGAATAGTTTCTATCTTTTGTTCTGAGACTGGACATAATAATCTGTTGAGATACACATGTGTACCTGACATGCTCAGAAATATACTATAAATAGTAGCAGAAGTAATAGTGCTAACTATGTGCAGACATTCAAAAGCAAACGTAGTTTCATGTTTAAAGAAATACACACCTTAAAAATGCAATTTTAAATGCTAATTAAATATAAAATTCAAAAGGTAAGAGAAATGGATATGTCTGGGAAGGGAGTTTCAATGGGAGACTAGCACTTTTGTTCATACATTATAGTCAAAAGTACAACTGTAATTCTGGGATTTGGTTAAGAATTTTCAAACTATTTGAAGTGCATGTCTCTCAGAGTTATTAGTGTCATCAAATTAATCAGTAAATATCAGGCCCAAAGACCTTTTTTTTGGAGCAAAAGCACAGCACCCTGCCACAAATGGGCATTCATTCAAGTCATGCTGAAATCTGAAAGTTGATTTTGAATGATAGAAGTGTCTACAAGGCGATTTCTGACATCCATCCAATTTTTTAGAGTAATAAAAATTTATTATAAAATTACCTAGCATATAAGTTCTACATTACATAACTTATATAATATAATAATAAAGGAAATATTAATTCTTTTTAAAAAATAATTTTTATTTTTTATATTAATCACAGGTTATTTACCTTGTATCCCAGCCATAGTCCCCTCCCTTATTTCCTCCCAATCCCACCCTCCCTTCCTCATCTCCTTCATTCATTTTTTACAGAATGAGTAATCCTATGATAATCTGCTTTTTATGAAAAAATATGGTATATGCTAGAAAATTCTTATTTGTTGTAGTCTGATGTAATTGATAAACAAAATAAAATTTATTTTTCTTCACTGTAGCTGGAAGCTTAAAGAGCTGAAATATTACAGATTTAAGGATAAGGATACAAACATATATGATTGATTGCAGGCTGATGAGATTGCTAAGTTGACAAACACACTTAGCAGATGAGCCTGGAAACATTGAGGTCTAGCCATTGATAATTTTGTAATAACTGATGATGCCCATAAAGTTCAAGTAGAAGCAGTCTTTAAAAACAGATGTAATCTTGAACCCATGTAAAGACAGAAATAACAAACTTTCCAAGTTGTCTACTGACCTCCTTACCTTTCTCACTGTAACACACATGCTGGTGGCTATTTCAGAGTTTGTCCAGCTCTATTCCATGGGGTGGACAAAGAATTAAGGATCTGGGAGATACTGAAGATAGAAATGCAGAGAAAATGAAATTAATTGCATTACCAAACAAGACAGAACTGCTTTCTGGATGGAAGACCAATGTTAGGAGTCTGTTGAAAGGAATCTGGGAAGGGTAATAAGGTCCCTGGGCTGGCCACTTACCCCTATTTATCATATTAAACACATACCTCTGTGCCTTTCTTTTTTATTTTATTTTATTTTTTGTTTTTTAATTTTTATTAATTACATTTTATTCACTTTGTATCCCCCCATAAACCCTTCCTTCTTCCCTCCCAACCCTACCCTTCCTCCCCCTTCTCCATGCATGCCCCTTAAAGGAAAAAAGATAGCATCTTCAACAAATGGTGCTGGTCTAACTGGATGTCTACATGTAGAAAAATACAAATAGATCCATACTTATCACCTTGCACAAAACTAAAGTCCAAGTGGATCAAAGACCTCAACATAAACAGACACATTGAATTGGTTAGAAGAAAAAGTCGGGAAGAGCCTTGAACTCATTGGTACAGGAAACAACTTCCTGAACAGAACACCAACAGCACAGGCTGTAAGAGTAACAATCAATAAATGGATCTAATGAAACTGAAAAACTTCTGTAAAGGAAAGGACACTGTCATCAAAACGAAATGACTGCCTACAGATTGGGAAAGAATCTTCACCAACCCTTTTTGTGACAGAGGACTAATATCCAGTATATATAAAGAACTAAAGAAATTGAAAAGCAGCAAATCAAGTAACCCAAATAAAAAATGGGCAACAGAGCTAAACAGAGAATTCTATGTAGAGGAATATCGAGTGGCAGAGAAAGAGTTAAAGAAATGCTCAATGTCATTAGCCATTAGGGAAATGCAAATCAAAATGACCCTGAGATTTTACCTTACATCCATCAGAATGGTCAAGATCAAAAACGCAAGTGACAACACATGCTGGAGAGGTTGTAGAGAAAGGGGAACCCTCCTCCACTGCTAGTGGGAATGTAAACTTGTACAACCACTCTGGAAATCAATCTGGTGCTTTCTCAAACAACTAGGAATAGTGCTTCCTCAAGATCCAGCTATACCACTCCTAGGCATATATCCAAAAGAGGCTCAAGTACACAATATGGACATTTGCTCAACCATGTTTGTAGCAGCTTTATTTGTAATAGCCAGAAGCTGGACACAGCCCAGATTCCCTTCAACTGAAGAATGGATACAGAAACTGTGGTACATCTACACAATGGAATATTACTCAGCAATTAAAAACAAGGAAATCTTGAAATTTGCAGGTAAAGGGTGGGAACTGGAAAAGATCATCTGAGTGAGGATGATCTCAGAGGCAGAAAGACACACACAGTATATACTCACTCATATAGACATATAATAAAAGATAAACCTACTAAACTCTGTACACCTAAAGAAACTAATCAAGAGGGAGGACTCTGGCTAAAATGTTCCATCCCCATTCAGAAAGGCAAAGAGGATGGCCATCAGAAGAAAAAGAAAACAGGAAACAAGTTAGGAACCTGCCACAGAGGGCCTCTGAAAGGCTCTGCCCTGAAGACTATCAAAGCAGATGCTGAGACTTATGGCCAACTGTTGGGCAGAATGCATGGAATCTTATGAAAGAAGTGAGAAATATTAAGATCTGGAGAGGACAGGAGCTCCACAAGGAGAACAACAGAACCAAAAAATCTGAGCACAGGGGTCTTTCCTGATACTCACACTCCAAGGATCATGTATGGAGATAACCTAGAACCCCTGCACTGATGTAGCCCATGGTTGTTCAGTGTCCAAGTGGGTTCCATAGTAATGGGAACAGGGACTGCCTTTGACATGAACTGATTGGCCTGCTCTTTGATTACCTCCCCCTGAGAGGGGAGCAGCCTTACCAGGCCACAGAAGATGACAACGCAGCCAAGCATTGATGAGACCTCATAGGCTGTGATCAGAAGGAAGGAGAGAAAGACATCCCCTATCAGTGGAAATATTAATTCTTTTTTTTAATTTTATTTTTCTTATTAGTTATATTTTGTTAACTCTGTGTCCCGGCTGTATCCCGCACCCTCATTCCCTCCCCAGCCCCATACTCCCTCCCTGGTCTCCTCCCTGCCCCTTTCCAAGTCCACTGATAGGGGAGGATTGGAAGTATTCTTGGAAAGAGAAATGTGTAATGAACATATACTCCATGCAGAAACTAGGTACTGGGTGTTTAGTTAATCACATTATCTCATTTGCTGATGGTGAGTGACACCCTTTTTAGTCAGTGACATTAACAGACACATTTATATGTCCAGTACTCTGAATATCTTACAGTAAGATGCCTCATTAAGAATTTATTAAGTTATAAATATATTAATACTTAATAGTAATATTTAATGTTGAGTCTTGCTTATAAAAGAAATTTTACCACATTTAATATTGCTCGTTAAAGTTCATTTTATTTACTTATTCAGGTGTGTGTGTGTGTTTGTGTGTGTGTATGTGTGTGTGTGTGTGTGTGTGTGTGTAGTTTATAGCACAATGCTAAGGCCTTGGTTCTCTTATGCCACCCTGTAGATCCAAGGCATAAAAATTAGGTCCTTGGCCATTGCCACCTGCAATCCCAGAGACTGGCAACCATCAGAGAGCAGCAGCCATTAGGGAACAGAAGAGCCCGCTGGTAAAGGCATATCCTGCCCAGGCTACCCATGCCCTACACCCCCGGTGTGCTCCACTGCCTGTCTCCTGAGCATCATCTTCACCTGCAATGCTGGAGACCAACAACCATCAGGGAACAGCAGGTGAGAACTGTAGAGAGAAGAGAAACCATGGACAGGGGCATCTCTGAGACAAGCTGGAGACCTAAACAGGCAGGCTTCTGGAATGATATTGGGGGTGCCTCTAGCTGAGACACCCTAATAGGAGAGATCACCACCCTCCACCCAGACAAGACTCCTAGTAGAGAGAGGGGAACATCAACCAACCCACAAAAACTTGAACCCAAAATTTACCCTGCCTACAAGATATGCAAGGATAAAGTCAGAGCCGAGATTAAGGAAAAGTCCAGCCAATGCCTGGCCCATCTGAGACACACCCGTTGGAAGGAAGCCAACCCCTGACACTATTGATGACGCTCTGCTATGCTTTCAGACAGGAGCCTAGCATAGCTGTCCTCTTAGAGGCTCCACCCAGCAGTGGATCAAAATGGAAGCTGAGACTCACAGCCAAACTTTTGTTGGAGCTTAGGGAGTCTTGTAGAAGAGTAGGGGGAAGGATAGAAGGTCCTCTAGGGAACAGGAGTTCCACAAAAAGGCCAAGAGTGCCAACTAACCTGGACCTATGGGGGCTTGCAGCAACTGTAGCACCAATCAAGAACCATGCATGGACTGGAAGGAGGCCCTCTCCAAGTATATACCTAATGAGCAGTGTGGTCTTCATGTGGGTCCTCTGCAAAGGAAATGGGGGCTGTCTCTGACATGCTCTTTGTTGCAGGCTTTTCGATCACTTCCCCCTGGTGGGGCTGCCTTGCCAGGACACTGTGAAAGAGGAAGTACACAGTCCCGATGAGATTGTATATGCTGGGGTGGGTTAGTGAGAGGATGGGTATACTTCCCTTTTCTGAGGGCTAGAGGAGGGGAGGAGGGGAAAAGAGGACAGAGACAGACCGTGGGAAGAAAAAAGAAGGAGCAATGCTTGGAATGTAAAGTGAATATCTAAATTTATAACAAAACAAAACAAAAACCTCCTCAGATCCTCAGGGTGGGTGGCAAGCACCTTTCCTTTTGCCATTTGCCAACCCAAGTTTTGTGTTTTGTATTGCCATTATACTATACTGTTATTCTCACATTGAAACAAGCAGTTGCTACTCTCCTTTTTATGATTAGAAGCTATTTGTTCTTCCTTAGGTGAACTGGAACAAAAAACTAAATACAATAAGACTATACCTTAATATAATACATAATTACCACTACATTTACTCTGACAGAACTAGTTATCTTTTTCTTGGTATTTAAAAAGATGGGTTTGATAAAGGACTAGACATAGTCAATCCTAATTGGATGTCATGACAACTAATTGCTTCTGACACAAAAAGAAATGATCAATATAGGAGCAGAAACATACCTTGATTGCATAGGCAGAACAAGCAGTAGAGAACTTTACTTTCTAAAATTCTCCTAAGAGAGCAGCAGGATCCAGGACTGCTGGAACTCTGATGTTTCAAGGAAATAAATAGCCACCTCTAAAGGAGGTCAAAGAAATAAGTGGACATGAAAATTGATTATTTCTCAATAGAAGCCTTGTTGTAAGTTTCCTTTGTCTGTCCACTCTCCCACAAACATTCGATGTTCTATCTGTGTTGCTAGCATCTTTCCTACCATGTCCATTAAGTTCATTAGTATATTTTATCAGACTAACCAATCACTGAAATGTGCTGGACAAGCATCACCACCCACCATCTTAACTGCTGTACCTCGTACTTCTCTTAATCATCTCTCTCACCTCAGGCTGCCCAGAAGGTTGAGGACTGCTTGCCATTTAGAGGAATCTTAACTCTTTCTGGTCACTAGCAAAAAGCAATTTAATAAATGGATTCTGGGTACTTGATACGAGTTAATGCAGTTTCAAAGAAGAGATTTGTTTCTATCTCACTCAAAGGATCAGGTGAGATAGTCTTCTTCCCCTCCATTTCCTACAATTGCTACAGATATAATTTGGATTCCATTTTAAACTAAATCCTTGGATGGGGAGGGATCTGAGATTGTCCAAACCTAGTTCTCACTACATTAATGCTTGTGTTTTGTAAGACACAGAGTTATAGCATCTTGCTCCTAGGGTTAAGCTCTCAAGATGGGGGAAAGCCTTCTCTATCAGCAACCTGAGACTTTAAACTCTTTCCCTCTCAGTAACCTCGTTCTCAATATGAAAGCATTTGGAAAAGGATGCAGAGGTTATTTTCACACTCAAGAGCTCCTCACTCAACCTAAGAGGCTAGTGGAAGGTCATTCTTTTTGTTTCTTTCTTCTTTGAATTTCCTAAAGCTTAAATGATAAGACATTTATTGTCTTCAGGTTTCCTTATGTTAATCGATTTCAGGATTTTTCTTGTTGACAGTTGAGTAGCAATATCTCCACCAAGCAAAGACCATTTCCCTATGTAATTATACTTCCCCAGAATTACAAGGTCCATAGGAACCAAAATATAGATTTTTTTTATCTATAAAGTCTTGAATAATTTATATCTCCTTAATATTTTCCATGTCCTTTTGCATGATTAATACATTTTATAGGATTGTACATGAATTAAATTATTCAGCTTCAAATAATTTATATGAGATTGAGATAAAATTTTAACTCCTTATCAGAGTGGCTTATGAGAGTGCAGGTGAGTTACGTTAGTCCAGAGTCTCAGGCTTGGGCAAGTACAGCATCCTGGATGCAAGTAGGTGAAGCAGCTGTCTGTTAGCCACAACCAGGACAAACAGAAGGAAGACAGTGATTTTATATGCCTTAACTGCCAATTCTTCAGTCATAAATACTACCAATGGTATTCTTCCCTCTATAGTAGTCTCAGATACAGGTAAAAATAAAATTCAGAGTAAAATATCAGTAGGGGAATAGGGCATCAAGAAGTGGAAGAAAGATCTGGCTGTCACAGCACTGTCTGTGCAATAATTCAGTTGCAGGGAGTTTCACATTCCCAGTGCTCTGTGCATGTTTCTGCTCCTAACCTGAGGCATGTGTAGCTAATTAGTCTGAGAAAAGTCTGCTAGGATCATTTTCTTTTTTTTCTTTAATTTTAATTTTTTTCATAATTAATTCATTACATATCCCAGTTGAAGTCCCACCCTTTCTCCCTCCCCCACCCCATCCAATTTCCCTAAGACTGTTTATGCCTGAATACTGTAAAACAAAACAAAACAAAACAAAACAAAACAAAACAAAACAAAACACCCTGAGCTTCTGGCCAAAGAGACAAGTTCAAGCACCAAGCAAAATCTTGCTTGAGCTTCAGAGATGCTTCCTGTTACCTGCTCTATATCAGCCTACTCTTGTGGATAGCTTTACCTTGGTAAAGAGAGTGTTATCCCTTCTGCTCTACATGTGAGGTCTATGAGGGTGACAGATGAAGTGATACAGTCATGGGGAGGCTAAATTTGGAGTTTGTCCTAGTGTGTTTCTGATTGCTGTCATAAAACGCTGACCCAAGTCAACTCAGGAAGAAAAGATCTTTTTGGCTTACCCATCTGGATGAAAGCACATCATTAAGAGAGGCCAGGGCAGAAAGGAACTCAAGTCAAGAATACGCAGGTGGGAACTGAAAAGTTGGTTATCAACTTGCTCTCCACTGGTTAGTTTTATGTCAACTTGACAGAAACTGAAGTGATCAGAGTGGTGGGAACCACAATTAGGAAAATTCCTCCATATGATCAGACTATATGCAAGCCTATGGAGAAATTTTTTATTTAGTGATTGATGAGGGAGAGCCCAACCTATTGTGGGTGGGGTCATTTCTGAAGTGGTAGTTCTCAAAGGCTGAGCAAGTCATGAAGAACAAGACAGAAAGCAGCACTCCTCTGTGACCTGTGCAATAGCACCTGCCTTCAGGTTCCTGCCCTGTTTTGGTTCCTATCGTGGCTTCCTTCAAATGATGGACTACAGTGGAAATGTAAGCCAAATAAATCCTTTCCTCCCTAACTTGATTTTGGCCATGGTGTTTCATCACAGAAGTGATAACCCTAACTAAGATCCAACTAACTAACTAACACTCCATAGCATAAACAGCATGCTTCCTTGTACAACCCAGGAGTATATACCCAAGGCTGCGCCAACCACAATGATCTGGGCCCTCCCTTAGCAATGATTAATTAAGAAAAAGGCCAAAGATTGCCAACAGGCCAAACAGATGGAGTAATTTTTTCAACTGGGGTTTTCTCTCCCCACAAGTCTTTAGCTTGTGTCAAGTTAACAAAAACTATCCAGCACATATTTTTTTATTTTCATACAATTGGTTAGCTATAAAAATGATTATTATAGTAAATCTACTGTATTACTAGATACTCAGTGCATTGCTTCTTCTATCTCAGTTCTCAAAATAATACTATGAAGGTTCAGTTATACACTCTGGTGAATACAAAGCATACAAACAATTTCCTGGAAATAAAACTTTAATTGGTAATACTAGATATTGAGCATATTGGTGCAGAGCTGATCCCTGTGGGAAAATGTTTTTTACAAAAAAAGGAAGGCTGCAGAAGAGAAGTCAGTTCTTAGGTAGGTGTGATGCTCAAAGAAGAGCAACCACTATTGCCCTAGGCAGACTGTATCCCAAAATTGGTTGCAGTATGAAGAATACAGACACAGTGGGGAAAGTCAGGCAGGGCAAAGTGAATTTTAAAGTATGAAATAGATGAGATCTGATTCTCTTGGAGGAATGTTTGATCTCTGACCTATTTTATAACACTTGCTGCCTGTAGGTGGCCCTAGGGTTAATTGTGGCTTGAAGGGACCCTGTTGCTTCAGTAAATCCTTCCTGGAATAGAGGCCAAAACCAAAGAAGCTGGAAATAATTCACGTATCTGGCAGTGTTTTTTCCCCTTTCCATTAAGAACATTCTAGCATGTTCTACATATTCTGTAGCTCAGAGTCTCTTGTTGGGAAGGTATGGGACAAGAGGGCTGGGTTGGGAGTAATTGTTGGAGGGGTGGGCAGTGACTGTGTCCAACATGCATTGTGTGCATGTGTGTAATTTTCAAAGAATCAATAAAATATTGGACTTGAAAAAAAGAGTCATTCTAAATAATTTCTGATATTATCCATGAATAATTATTTTAACAATAAAGTTTTGAATTTAGAGGAATCAGAGTTAGTGTTTCTCATCTGCTATTGGCTTGATACCTGATTGGATAGGTTATTGTTATGATGAGAAGTTTGTGTGCAAAATGAACATTTTATGTCACACTCACGAAGGTATCAAGAGGAGGGCATATAGCAGTTAGCACATACTTGAATGCATGGTAGCCACTATTCTCACAGAATTCTGTGATGCTACAGAGCAGGGGTAAATTAAAGTGCCTATAAGAGGAGTCTTTTCTGTTAGAGAAAATTGAGCTGTTCTGTAAATCTGTAAGTCTAGAATGGTCTAGATAAGTGTGCAATACTTGACTGCAATATAACAGGCTCAGCTGAAGGGCAAGTTTGAAATAATTTCATCTCTATTCAAACAGTATTTATTACATTTTCCTCTTGTGCTCATTACAACCTTAAGAATAATTCTTTAGTCTTTGCATAGTCATCTCATCAAAGATTCTGAGTGCAAGTGTTGAGTGACAACATAGGAAAGTGAATTGTGATTGAATATAACATCTCCTAAATTTTGCTGATATTCAAGTAAGGCAGGTTTTCTCCACTGTATTTCTTTCCTTACACTTTTCCTTTTTCTTCACATACCTCTCCTCAAACAAACACACTCATCATTAAATGTGCAAAGATGTTTCAATTGCAACTCTGTAGATATCAGAGGTTGTTCTATATCCTTCCTAACAGAATACATTTCTTTTCTACAGAGAAGAAACTGTCAGACATTGAGACATGAGTAATCTGCTGACAGTGGCCTCCATGAAGAGATTATCTGCACCAATTTATGAAAAACCAGTACTTTAAACATTTAGAGAGAAATACAAAATTTATTTCCTGTTATAGTTTCCTGATGGTTTTAAGAAGACTTTATTTTATTTATGAATATAGTTTCTCTATTCTTGAGAATGTTATAAATGTATACAATGAAATGTAATCCTATCTACCCCTCATTTCCGCACCACATACATAACAAACCTCAGAATACACCTCAGAGGAGCGGAAGTGGTGAGAATATAAAAGTCTAAGGAGACTGCAATGCCGTGAAAAGCTGTCTTCTGTACATAGCAGGACTATTGCTCCTCTAAACTCACAGCAGATGGCCTCAGATCAGTCAGTGCAAGAGTCTATGCTTATAAGAACATGGTGTTGGAGACTGTCTACCCTAAGGGAGTGGAAGAAGGGAGCGTGGGAGCCTTGCACATTTCCAGAGCACAGGGTACCCTGAAGATCCTCACCTTAGAAGCAAAAATGAACCAAATAGTTGAGAATTGTTTGAAGCAACATAAATTTGGAAAATATCACAAAGCATGTCATGTAAATTTAAGTGTCAAGAAAACACAGAATTCCACTATAAATCAATAAAAATCTGGTCACCCATATAGTCACAATATGGTGACTATTAGCAATACAATATCTAAACCACTAATCTAAAATATCAGGAGGTCATTTTCACACCTTGATTACTATAAGATGAATTTATCACTGGGGATAGTGAGGTAGCTTGTAGGTAGAATGAATGCTTATTAGCTATGAGACCATAGCTTTAATCCTCAGGGTTCTCCTTGTGCCAATCCTTTATCTTAGCTGCCTTTTCCAGTTCCCAGGTTCTCAACGTAGTGGGTACTTTAACTCAGACATGTGCAGGTCAAGCAGGTGCTGTGGTTTGGCTCCCTCAAAGGCTCCTGTGCAGGGTTTGCTCTCCAGCCTGTGATGCTATTAGGAGGAGGTGAACTTCTAAGAAGCTAGTTAGAAGTATGCCAGTCATAAGGGCCTGGAAATATAGTGTTTAATAGTCAGAATGGTTTTGACTCACTGCTATCCATTAGGAGTATCAAACTGAAACAGAATGATAAAACAAGGACTCGAGAATGAAATTAAACTTTACCCAGTTCTTGGGACTGCAATTTAACAGGCTCAGCTGAAGGGCAGGAGTCTGGATGCAGTAAGTCTGAAACTGTGTTGATGCTTAAAGGCCTTCATCATTTGGGTAGCAAAGCACTCCACAGGATGGCATTACTGGCTCTCTCTGACAAATTTCCTGAGCAGACAGAAGAGCATAATATTTGAGGGCACATTAAAGGTCTCGTAAACAGGGTTGACTTGCTAATGTGAGCCACACTTTTTTTTTAATTTTTCATCAATTACACTTTATTCATTCTGCATCCCCCCATAAGTCCCTCCCTCCTCCCCTCCCAATCCCACCCTCCCTCCTCCCTCTGCTTGCATGCCACTCCCCAAGTCCACTAATAGGGGAGGTTCTCCTCTCCTTTCTGATCTTAGTCTGTCAGTTCACATCAAAAGTGGCTGCATTGTCCTCTACTATGGCCTGGTAAGGCTGCTCCCCCCCAGAGGGAGGTGATCAAAGAGCAGGCCAATCAGAACAGAGCTAAACAGAGAATTCTCTGTAGAGGAATACCGAATGGCAGAGAAGCACTTGAAGAAATGCTCAACCTCACTAGCCATTAGGGAAATGCAAATCAAAACAACCCTGAGATTTCACCTTACACCCATGAGAATGGCCAAGATCAAAAACTCAAGTGACAACACATGCTGGAGAGGTTGTGGAGAAAGGGGAACCCTTCTCCACTGCTGGTGGGAATGTAAACTTGTACAACCACTCTGGAAATCAATCTGGCGCTTTCTCAGACAACTAGGAATAGCGCTTCCTCAACATCCAGCCATACCACTACTGGGCATATATCCAAAAGAGGCTCAAGTACACAAAAAGGACATTTGCTCAACCATGTTTGTAGCAGCTTTATTTATAATAGCCAGAAGCTGGAAACAACCCAGATGCCCCTCAACTGAAGAATGGATGCAGAAACTGTGGTACATCTACACAATGGAATATTACTCAGCAATGAAAAATAAGGAAATCATGAAATTTGCAGGTAAATGGTGGGATCTGGAAAGGATCATCCTGAGTGAGTTGTCCCAGAAGCAAAAAGACACACATGGTATATACTCACTCATATAGACATACAACATAGAGCCACACTTGTAAGAAGTGGGTTCTTTTAGAATGGCAAGGTATAGTCATGAATGACAGGTTTCTTCTAAGCTACCAAGAGAAGCAAAAAGATGGGACTCCCAATGGTGAAGTGCAGATGCATCTTAGTCAGGAACCTCCTAAGAGCCACTAAATCTGGAAATGAAAACAAACAAGTAGGAAAAATAAAACCAGGAAAAAAAAAACACAAAAACAAGGAAAAAAGAAGCAAGGATTGTTTCTATTCAAAAGTTGAAATCCAAAGATATCGCTTATCAGTACTCCCCCTCAAAACAAAACAAAATAAATATTACTAGTATCAGTTTTTGAAACTGAGGAAGAGGATTTAGTTAGACTTAGGAAAATACGTGGCATCAGGTTTGACTTCTGATCTGAGGCATGCTTCCATGAGATCATATGCAAGTAACTAAACTAACTAACTAACTAAGTAACTATACTGTTTTCATTTGCAGTGATGTGTGCATAGCTCTTCATTACGACAAGTACATACTTAAATTATGATATTTGAGTTTCTATATATTCTTGAAAACCTTCATTCATATGTGTCCGTCCTTATTTTGAACCACCATTCATACCTAATGCATTATCTGAAGTGTGTGTATATTTGTGTGTGTGTGTGTGTGTGTGTGTGTGTGTGTGTGTGTGTGTGTGTGTGAATGGCAGGGAGAGGAAGGGGAGATCAAAATATTTGACTTAGAGAAGCAATTTAGTTTTCCTGAATCTCAGTTGCATAAGATATAAAATGGGAAAAATAGCATCTGTCTTAGTGGAGCACCCACATTTTTAATTTTTTGTTGCCAAGAACATAAGCATATATAATAGGCAACATTTTAATATTTATGTATTCACTACCATCCACAATTTCTAAGTCAGGTATATTTACTTTACTTGACATAGCAATGCTATGTTTGTAAATATGAGCACAGTGTTCATGGAGGCCACAGAAAGGCACTAGATACCTAGATTTGGAATTATAGGTGGTTGTAAGTTGCTTGACATGGAGACTGGCAACCAAAATTGTGTCCCCTGTACTCTTAACTGCTAAGCTTGATTTCCAGCTCCAAATAGCAGAGATTTTAGTGTGTGTACGTAGTGTTATCAATGGAATGCAGTGCCTCATATGTTGGACAAACACTCTGCCACTGAGCTACAGTAACAAACATGGAGAAACAATTTTAGTCTTCATATTTTAAACCTTTACCAAACTCCTAATCTAAGATAAAAATCCCAGCAAAATGAAAATTTATATGGTGTTAACAAATTACGGTTATATTTTTTTTAAAAAGTTACTATTATTGCATAGGACCACCAATGAGAAGGTGCCATGGAGAATGAATACTGATATAGAAAAAATATCAGTATACCCATATCCTTCAATGCTGTCTATACATCAGCCTTACACATAAATGTACCACATAGGGGTATCAGCTCCTGTATTTACACTGTCCTGTCATAATTACTTTTGTCCAGTGGACACAATCTAAATAACTTGGAAAGTGAGTATCATTGAAGGATTGTTAGAATGGGTTGGATGATGGGCATATCTGTGGGGAATGTTCCTGATTACCTTAATTGATGTGAGAAGATACAGGCTTAAAAGTTAGTAACACTGCTTGGGCTGTGCCCAGGATTAAATGCAAGTAGGAAATATGAGCTGAGTAGGAAGAATTCAAGCATTTATTTTTACCTGCAAGGGACTGTGGTGCAATATGGCTAGATCTCCCTTGCTCCAGATGTTTCTGCTAATGTTATGGTCTATGCAGTGTTCTAGAATGCTAGCGACTGTGGCTTAGACCTGTGAATTAAAGTAAGTCCCATTTCCGTGGTTATTTTGATCAGGTTAATTTGTCGTAAGAACAGACAAGAAGACTATGTGATAAAACAAGACTATTATTTTTCAAAACCTTTCGTGAACATAATAAATTTCATTAGTTACTGTTGATACCAGATTGATAGAGCCGGATGCTCTATGAAAAAAAAAAAAAAGAGAAAAGAAAAAAAAAGGTAAGTGTTAAAGCAGTGAAGTTTATTGTGTGTAAGGAATGTAATAAAATTTGAGGGGTTATACTAAGAGGCACTTTCTCACCTAATTATAATCATGTTTTAATTAGTAAATGTGAGGTACAAAATGTGAAACAAATGTCAAGGGAACCCCACACCTGTACAGTAACTTCTCAGATATATTTTGGTTGATTGTGAGCAATTAGGAGTCTTTTGTCTTCCATCTTATTGTCCAGTTAATCTTTCCCAGGGAATTTTCAATCCCTGGAGTGTACTGGCTGGGTGTAAAAATTCTGTTGGCTTTCCTGTTGTAAGCATTTCATTAGGCTTTAGCCTGGCTGAGGCCATTAAATGTGCTGCGACACACTGGAGTGAGTTTACCCATGTGAGATAAAGTGGAACACAGGGCAGCCACTCATAATTCAAGCCCAGGAAAATCTTTTGCCTGAAATATTTAAATAGTTCAGACTGAGTGTTTTTTCTGCTTGAGTTACAGGAATTTCTTTAGCCCTCCACTTCAATCTAAGCAAAGCTGGCTGAGCCCATTTGAACAAGTAGAATCATCTACTTAGCAAGAGATATCTGTATAGAACTGGAAGAAAGAAGCAAAGAAGTGACTATTTGGGAGGAAAATTAGTTCCTGCTGTATTTCTGTCTTCACCCTCCTTTAACCAAATGGTAAATAAGATAATGTAAAGGAAATTTGCATGGATTCAGGACTTCAAACTGTGAGTATGAGAAAGGACCTTCTACAGCGTTGGGATTCTAAGATCTGACCCTCCAATGCCAGGTTCAGGCTCCCAGAACTGTTTTCAAATTGGGTGATAAAGGGTTGCAGGGCATGAGGTCTTTTCATATGTCCGGCCGCCTTGTGACATTACTGGAATACCGAAGATGCTCATTAAAGGTCCTCTTTCCAAGTACAGGATAGTCTGATCCTATTGCATAGTCAAGTTCTTTCTATTCAATCACCAGTTATGATGCACTCGGCAGTGACATGACAATATAATACACTCCAAACAAGAGCAATCTCTAGACTATAATGAATCATTCCATCATTATCCGACACGTTGATGAAAATGCCATCAAAACGTAACTCCATTGCTTTTTTTTCCCCTTTAACTCTATATGGATGGCCTAAACCATAGCCACCACCACCAATGCCCAAATCCACATGGTTCTTTCCTTAATATCTTTCTCATTGATGCACAGAACAATGTTTTGACACCTTTTATTTTTACTATAATTGCATGATGCCAACTAAGGTAGAGCATATTAAATTTATATATCTTTCTATTCTCAAGATGTATAAATTCGGGAATATTTTTTAGTTTAAGAAGAGAGTACAGATTATATATATTCAATGCTAGCTGACTTACATACTTCATTAACAAGTACATATACATTCACATTGTTTATGTAGGTATGTGTAATTCTCTTAGGATAGATTTTCGCCATATAATAATAGCCAACTTTAATAAGGCCCCCATGTGTGTCAGGCAGTCAGTGTATATATACTTACTTATGTAGATCTGGTGTATTATGTAGCTTTGTAGGAGGTTAATATCTGGAATTTCAGCCCAAGTGATTTGATGAGAAAGAGAAATGTATCTTCTGTCTGACAAATAGAAGGCAGAGCAGCTAAGGCTGAGACATAAGAATCTTAGCTGTAACATGCATTGATTAAATGTTTTAGATAGCTAGGCTGAAACTTCAGTTTAACCTTTGGAATTGATATCTGTTTTTCTTTTGTATGAAATTTCATTCTTAGAATAACTATTTTTATTTATTTATTTTCCTCTCGTATTACATCACAACCACAGTTTTCCCTGCCTGCACTCCTCTCAGTACTTCTCCCACAACTTCCCTTTCTCCCAGATCCTCATTCACTTCAGCAAAGAGCAGGACTCCCAGGGATAGCAGCACTACACATCATAACACGTTCCAATAAGACCAGGACAGCACTCATATCAAGGCTCAATGAGGCAACCCAGTAGAGGCGAAAGGATTCCAAGAGCAGGACAGACTCAGAGACACGCCCCACATACACTTCCATTGTTGGGAGTCCAACAAAAGCATTGTGTTTTTATTTTATACATGTGTATATTTGTGTGTGTGTGTGTGTGTGTGTATGAGTGTGTGCACTTGTGTGCAGTTCCCCAGAGTGGCCAGAAGAGAGTGTTTGATCCTATAGGACTGGAGTTACAGGTGGTTATAAGTCACCTCAATGTGAGTGTTGAGAAATAAATTCTGTAACTTTAAGAGAACAGCAAGTATTTCCTTTTAGGCTTAGATTCTCTTTCTTTCTTTTTTCTTTCTTTCTTTCTTTCTTTCTTTCCTTTCTTTCTTTCTTTCTTTCTTTCTTTCTTTCTTCTAGTGCAAACCTTTCTCAGAATGTTTCTCTAAAGTTTATGGCCCACCCAGTCTCTGAGAAACAACTGTGAAAGAGGCACTGCTAATCTCTTCTTTCTTACATAGCTATACTGCTGTTTCAGAATTTCTGAGGTTTGACAAAACAACAGTCTATAGAAGTGCTGCTACGAATGGATTTTGGGGTTACATGTTCATGGCTTTTCATCATTGTGACAAAGACAGTATATCAACTCATTTTGAGGAAAAGTTTATTTTGGCTCTCACTTTAGAGGTTTCAGCCAGTGGCCATATGAGCTTCATGGAGGGACAGAGATGCTTGTGTGTGTGGACAGGAAGAGAGAGTGAGAGAGTAAGGAGCCAGAGATATAATATGTCATTTGAGGTATACCCTGAATAAACTACTTCTATAAATGTTGGGCTCTGAGTATGTGCTCAACAGTAATTGTATAATTTTAAGATAGAAGGATTTAGCTCCTTTCTTATTCTAATATGGGTATAATTGTAATCATAATGAGTCAGATGGCATGTAGAGTCAGCCGTGTGTCAATAGGCTTTGTGTGGAAGTTGTGTTTGTGTGGAGGGTCTTCATATTCATCAGTGCTGCACTGATGATAGAATGGACAGAATTTTCTAAGGACTGCTTATTGGGGCTTCCAGAGAACATGTAGAGAAGAGAATATAGTGATAGGGAGAAAGTTATGCTGAAAGAGAGTATGAGGGCCTCCCTTATTGGTAAAATAAGATGAATTAATTTCATCCATCAGAGATTTAAAATTATAAGCAATAAACAGAGGCTAGGGTACAGAGGCTAGGGTACTAGAGCACTTGCATGGAAAGTGTGATGATCTGGATCGATTCCTCAGAACCTTTCAATGAATAACGAACAAACAAACAAAAAATTACATACACGTTTTAAGCAACACATTTATCATTATTGTAGGTGCATTAAAAGGCTTATATGTGCTACTTTTCATCATTGTTAAAGTTTTGTGTATTGTGCATTTATTAGCTAGGGAAACTCTTCAACATACTTTTGCTTATACATGTTAAACAAAACATAATGAGCTTGTACTGACCTATAACCCTGCTTAATGCATGATCAGCATTCTGCCAATCATTTTGTCTATATTTCTCTATATTCCCAAATTTTACTTCCTTATTCCACATAAACTGAAATACAGGTTCATATATCCATATGACCCATATTCAGGATCATAAATAATTTTAAGATGATGGCCATAGTCTAAACATTAGATAATAATTATATGCTGGCTTGAAATCCTGATTCAATTCCTTAGGACAAATCAAGAAACTTTATACTTGGACAACAAATTTAATAAAACTCATTGTTTGCAGTCAATTTTGAGTGTTGACTGAGGCTGTCAGAAGTAACAAATAATCTTCTTTATATAGTGTGTTGCTGAGTCGGCTTAAACAGCCCCTACTTGTAGAATGCAATGTAATTATAAGACATGATTACTGCTGATTACCATCAATCAGCGGAGTCTTAAGTGTAATTTATATTGCCGCAGCTGTGTTAGATTAAATCAGCACAGAAGATAGAAATTCTACCAGATACATGAAATTATTTGAACAAACCCAAATACAGTAAACTTATAACACTGCAAATGCACACCTTCCCAATTTTCCAGTTGTCTAAGACTTTGGGTCTGAATTATCACACAGAAAGCTTTACTTGGCAAAGAGGAGAGTTGAGTCTTTTTAAAAGGAAAGAACCAGATACTTGTTTCACTCTGTTTGCCATACTACCGTGAATTCTACCTTTGATAATGTTTCTATGTACCATGCAATATGATTGGCAGAAAGCTTAAAAAGAAGAACATTACAAATGTGAAATTAGTTCTTTTTCCTCCAAAATGGAATGGAAGTTTTCTACATTTGTCTTTGATTTCATGAAGAGGTCATTTCAAGTCTTATTTTTATTAGGTAGATTCAGATTAAGCAAACATGTACTTACCTATGGAGACCAGGAGGCTCCCACATATGGGCAGTCCCTCCATGAGTCACTCAATATGATATGGGAGTGGTAGCAGACGAAGATTTACATTTGGACATTGTGGTAGTCAGCTTTCAGTCAGTATAACAAGTATGTGGGGCAATCAATTTATGAGGATATTGGTTTGTTTTATTATACCAATTTTTGGGGCTTTGATCCACGAGGGTTTAGCCTCAATACCATGGGGTCTATCACAAGACTGGGTATCATAGCTTATGGTGGTGCAATGTAAACATGCTTACTTGTGGAGAATTATGAAGAAAAAAAGAGAAAAGGAGAGAGGAGGGTCCAAATCTTTCCTTCAACTAGAGACACTGGAAACGCCAAAGCCCTCCTCCATGTGGCAGCTTTAGAATGTTTTGAATAGAAACATTCAAAAGAGCATCATATATTACGTAGGCCTTTTGGAAATGTGTAAATCCAGCCTATTACAGAGACTGAATATCCATAACTGTTAGAAAAATGAAGGTCATTTACCCAGTGCTGGGCACCAAGTAGGGTGAGCCTGCATCTGTCTTACTGCTCTTCTGTGTCACTTTTTACTTTGCATTTATTCATAAAGTCAGATTTTGAGTACAAAGATAAACAGAGAAAAGTACTTTCTTTTTGTTGTTGTTGCTTGTTTTAGTTTAGAGCTGTGAGGAGCAAAAACATAGTAGAAATTGAAATCAATGAAAACATGGCATGAATGCCTTCTGAAATGATTTACTAACAAAATTAATTTAATTGTGCTCTTTGAGCCAAATTTAAAAGTAACAAATAGGATATTTATACTCTATCTTTTAATTAACCCAACTTTAGCCATTTTTAAATGTGTCTCTGGAAGGGATTTTTATGTATGCAGCAATAATGAAATGACCTAGTAGTGTGCAGAAAGGTTCTGAAGCGTAGAGAAATAGTTGTTTGGCCGAAATGCAAGTTACTAAGTAAGAAAGCACATTTCAATGCCTTAAAGTCTAAAAAATATGCCTTCAAGTTTTGAAGTTAAAATGTTGCACTATTTTATGCCAACTCACAAAGCACTATAAACATTAAGTAAGCACTGAGCTGTTTTCTCTTTTAAATTCCTACAATTGAAAAATTAACTTCTACTATTCAAAAATAGTAAAAGGCTATACCATGGAAAATTTATAGCAGTCATGACCCCCTTCATCATTACCTGTTTCTGGTGCATATATAAGATGCCTATGAGCTTTTCTTGTAGCTGTTTTATATTTCAAAATGAAAATGTTTTTCCTCCTGGGCTAATAAAGTGTAAATTTTTCTGCACATGAAACAAGACCTTTAAAAAAATGCTGTGATTTTAGGTGCTGATTGCATTTTGAGAACCAGAAAAGAAACTTCACCAAGCTTCAAGACAGGGATTCTTATTTAAAATCAAACTCATAAACTATTGATCAGCCCCCAGGTAAACACAAGGGTTCTATGGAATGTGGAAGATTAGTGGGAGTGACACGGAGATAGGAATACAGAATCCACGGAGTCCACCTGTCAGCAGATATTAAAAAATTACCTGAATCTTCATAAATATGTGATCTTTGCCAACTTCATAGAACCATTATGTTCTTAACATAAAATATATGAAATAATCCCACTAAGTTTAGACTTTAATGCTTAACTGTAAATACCTTTTCAGAAGTTTCTTGCCCGAACTTTTCCTTTAAAATGTGGAAAAAATAAAAGTGCAATTTAGCTTCTTATTTCCTGGGTGGCAGTATCTTAGAGAAGCATGTAAAATGTGGGGTGAATAGAACGCAAGAGCCACCTATAGCAGGATGTCCCTATCAGTTGTTGGTGACCTTTACCTGGTGAGGTTCCTTATCTCACATCTTGTTCTGTGAGAGTGACACCATGGTGCAGAGAAAATCCCACAGTCCTGATTCCTCCCTTAAACACCATCTTAAGATCTGACAGGAACTCAATGACTGGCTCCTTTACCTCCCCTCTGAGGGAGGAACAGTCTTGCTAGGCCACAGAGGAGGACATAGCAGCCAGTCATGAAGATACCTGATAAGCTAGGATCAGATGGAAGGGGAGGAGGACCTCCCCTATCAGTGTACTTGGAAAGGGCAGGGAGGAGATGAGGGTGGGAGGGTGAGATTGGGAGGGAATGTGGGAGGGGGCTATGTCTGGGATACAACATAAATAAACTGTGATTAATATAAAAAATAAAAAGAAAAAAAATTTAAAAAAGAATGACTGGAAGGAGTTAGAATATGAAAGATTAACAATTTCAGAGTAGACCATTACATAGAAAAAATAGGCTGAACTCCCTTCAAGTAGTCAGTGATTGCTTGCCACAAAAATAACAATTGTGCCATTAGTTCATCAGTGGGTCCTCCTTGTCTGGTTGGTTGGTGTCACAGTGTTTTCTGCATAGCTCCTGTGAACATTATGGAAGTCTAAGAGGAGAGGAAGCTTCCTGCTCATTCACATCTTGGGTTTTCTGTCTCCTAACTGATGTGTGTGCTATCTTCAGCAACAAGCTCATTTCATATAGTTCTACGGGGCAACAAAGAGGAGTGTCAATAATCTGCATTGTTTGGGGGATTTCTGGGGCTTCTCTACCCAACAGTTCTCAAAAAGTTACCTTACTCTCATGAAGGGAGAAAAGACTGTACAATCCAGAGGGGATGGAGGACACCAGAAGAACATGGCCCACGAAATCAACTAATTGGCTGAAGTGAAAAGCATGCAACCTGCATCAGTCTGAAGTAGGCCCTCTGTGTATGTAGCTTGGTGTTTTTGTGGGACTTCTAATAACAGAAGCTGCTGCTGTTTCTCTATTTCTTTTACCTGCTCTTGAGACCCTTTTTCTCATATTGGGATACCTTGTCTAGCCTCAATATGACAGTTTTGTCTTGCCTTATTGTATCTTGTTTTGTCATTTTGTCCTGTTTGGCAGTCGTCTTTTGGAGGCCTGCTCCAAGAGTGAGAGGAGTAGAAGGAAGGAAGATTATATCATGATGCATTTTATTAGAGAAGAATCTATTCTTAATAAATTCTTTTAAAATATGAGTGGAATGAGAATCATCAGAATATATACATATACAATATAGATATAAGAAAGTATTAAATGCTACCTAATCAATATAAATAATAGATAAATAAATAAAATAAATAAATCTGAAAAAGGATCAAAAGAAAGCGGATGAGAAGAGGTGGAGGAGAAAGAGGAGGAGGAGGAGGAGGAGGAGGAGGAGGAGGAGGAGGAGGAGGAGGAGGAGGAGAATGCATTATAGGCCAATGTGTCTGAGGAAGACATTTCCTCAACTTAGGTTTCCTCTTCCCAAAAAAGAAAGAAAACAAACAAACAAACAAACAAACAAAGAAACAAAGAAAAGCATCCTCTGTGATGTTTGCAGCTGCATTGCCGAACAGAATATCCTCCTTTTAACTCGTTTTTTTCTTTGTTTCTTTTTTGAAACATACAAATTTTAATTGGCTTATAAATTAATAGTTTTTCATATAAACTTTTCAGTGCTTTTGTTTTGATGAACCTTACCCCTTCTATTCCATCTTTGTTTCCCTCCCACTTCTGTCTCCACCTAAACCACCAGGCCTTGGTGGCATATTCCAATTCTCATGGTCATAGACAGCAATAGTTAGACTAAATGGATCACAAAACAAGCATAAGTGAAGATGAGAAAGGAAAACAGAGGGAGAAAGTAGGGCATATTGACATGGCCTGGAGGGGAATAAATGCATCTAGAGATCAGAGGAATCAGAATGCATTGCATAAGTTTATGAAATTGTCAAAAATGTACATCTAATACAGTAAAAATAAATTCTTTAAAATAAATAATATGGTTTGCTGCTTTTCACCTTCTTTAGTTCTTTATATATACGGGATATTAGCCCTCTGTCAGAAAAAGGGTTGGTGAAGATTCTTTCCCAATCTGTAGGCAGTCCTTTTGTTTTGATGACAGTGTCCTTTGCTTTACAGAAGCTTTTTAGTTTCATGAGGTCCCATTTATTGATTGTTGCTCTTAGAGCCTGTGCTGTTGGTGTTCTGTTCAGAAAGTAGTCTCCTGTGTCAATGAGTTCTAGGGTCTTCCCCACTTTTTCTTCTAACCGATTTAATGTGTCTGGTTTTATGTTGAGGTCTTTGATCCACTTGGACTTTAGTTTTGTGCAGGGTGATAAGTGTGGATCTATTTGCATTTTTCTACATGTAGACATCCAGTTAGACCAGCACCATTTGTTGAAGATACTATCTTTTTTTCCATTGTATGGTTTGGGCATCTTTGTCAAAGATCAGGTGTCCATAATTGTGTTGGTTTATTTCTGGGTCCTCTGTTCAGTTCCATTGATGCACCCATCTGTTTCTATGCCAGGACCATGCAGTTTTTATTACTGTTGCTCTATAGGACAGCTTAAGATCAGGGATGGAGATACCTCCAGAAGATCTTTTATTGTAGAGGTTTATTTTAGTAATAATGGGTTTCTTGTTATTCCATATGAAGTTGAGAATTTTTCTTTTTAGGTCTGTAAAGAACTGTGTTGGTAATTTGATAGGAATTGCATTGAATGTGTAGATTGCTTTTGGTAAGATGGCCATTTTTACTATGTTAATCCTGCCAAGCCATGAGTATGGGAGAATTTTTCATCTTCTGATATCTTCTTCTAATCCAATTAAAAAAAATGGGGAACAGAGCTAAACAGAGAATTTTCTGTAGAGAAATATAGAATGGCAGAGAAACACTTGAATAAATGCTCGATGTCATTAGCCATCAGAGAAATGCAAATCAAAACTACCCTGAGATTTCACCTTACACCCATTGAAAGGCAAAGATGAAAAACTCAAGTGACAACACATGCTGGAGAGGTTGTGGACAAAGGGGAAACCTTGTCCATTGCTGATGGGAATGTAAACTTGTACAACCACTCTGGAAATCAATCTGGCACTTTCTCAGACAACTAGGAATAGCACTTCCTCAACATCCAGCCATACCACTCCTAGGCATATATACAAAAGAGACTCAAGTACACAATAAGGACATTTGCTCAACCATGTTTGTAGCAGCTTTATTTATAATAGCCAGAAGCTGGAAACAGCCCAGATGCCCGTCAACTGAAGAATGGATGCAGAAACTGTGGTACATCTACACAATGGAATATTACTCAGCAATGAAAATAAGAAAATCATGAAATTTGCAGGTAAGTAGTAGGACTTGGAAAGGATCATCCTGAGTGAGCTGTCCCACAAGCAGAAAGACACACACCGGATTTACTCATTCATATAGACATATAATATAGGATAAACCTACTAAAATCTGTATATCTAAAGAAACTAATCAAGAGAGAGAACCCTGACTAAAATGCTCAATCCCCATCCAGAATGGCAAAGAGGAAGGACATCAGAAGAAGAAAACAAGAAACAAGCTAGAAACCCGCCATGGAGGGCCTCTGAAAGGCTCTGCTCTTCAGACTGTCAAAGCAGATGCTGAGACTTATGGCCAACTGTTGGGCAGTGTGCATGGAATCTTATGTAAGAAGTGGGAAATAGTAAGATCTGGAGAGGACAGGAACTCCACAAGGAGAGCAAAAGAATCAGAAATTTGAACACAGGGGTCTTCCCTGAGACTCATACTCCAACCAAGTACCAGGCATGGAGATAACCTAGAACCCCTGCACAGATGTAGCCCATGGCAGTTTAGTGTCCAAGTGAGTTCCATAGTAATGGGAAGAGGGACTGCCTCTGACATAATCTGATTGGCCTGCTCTTTGATCACCTCCCCCCTGAGGGGGGAACAGCCATACCAGGCTACAGAAGATGACAGTGCAGCCACTCCTGATGAGATCTGATATACTAAGATCAGAAGGAAGGCGAGAAGGACCCCTATCAGTGGGCTTGGGGAGAGGCATGCGTGAAGAAGGAGGTGGGAGGGTGGGATCAGAAGGGGTGGTGGGAGGGGCTTACGGGGGGACACAAAGTGAATAAAATGTAATTAATTTAAAATAATTAAATTAAATTAAAAAAATAAATAATATGAAAAATGTCTAACCAGATGGTAAAATTATTGTCTAGTCTGCATTCCTAGTGACCTGAGAAATAAAAAAGGAAGTTCATAGCAGTGAAGGAAAACAATGAAGCATCTCTTCACAAATTCTTGAACATCTTGAACACATATGGTATAGTCTTTGAAATGCTGTTACCTTGACATGTATAGTTTCCTACTTCTAAAGCAAAGAGTCAATATTACCTACTTCTCTTGTCACTCTTACCTCATCCTTCACCTGATGATTAATTTCTTCTCTGTTACTATCCTCCATACTTCTCTCAATCCAATTATTTAGTCTTTCTTTCTTAACACATGTTTTTTGATCCTACAACTACTTAAGAATCACCAGATCTGGACAATTTTAAATAAGGTTGACTTGTATAGCAATCAAAGATTGTGTATTTACTATAAATTTAAATTTAACTTAGCACTTGGTTTTATATTGAAACCCTCTACTACTTGTTTCTATGTGGTTTAAGCTTTTTTTTTTCCTGTTGTATTATCCAACCAATTGAAGGAACCCTCCCCTTCATGAAATGCACATTGTTTTACTTTCTTTTTAAAATATCATAATAAGGCTTTATGAAAGGATTTTAAATATGCTCACCTCTGGATTCAAACACACAAGCAGGACAAGTTCTTCAATGCCTAGGAAATTAAGATTCACACTCTGATTTTTCTATACAAAAGCTAGGTCATGAGGGCTCCCTGTGGCTATTTTACAAACATAATACTAGCTCAACCCCAATTAAGATAAAAAGAGTTCTTTTGATAGAAACTCAGGGTAGATTTTAAAAGACTTGAAATCCATTATATGCTTCATCACTCTTACTTGAGGTGAACATAAAAGTCGCCGTGTGGCAACCTCAGAGCCCATTCCATTTCTGCTTGGCCTAATTACAATACTTAACATCCAACTGCAAATTCAGTTAATGTTGCACTGTTTTATGTATCTCTTCCTGCATAGCCTTTTGCACTGTTCTCTACCTCCAGACTTAGCGGTTCAAAATACCAACTGTTTCATTTGTTCAAATCCTATGTTGCCTTGCTGGTGGCATAGGGATATATTCAGGAAGTAGATTACCTAGAGTTTGACTTAATTCAGACCTGGGGACAATTCAGTTTTTTTTTGTTTTGTTTTGTTTTGTTTTGTTTTGTTTTTATTATTCCTCTTTGCTTGTCCTTCTGGGTTTCCCCTCATTCCCATGTACTTTTGGGGGGCTTCCTTTATGGTGTTTCCTCCTCTTCCCAGAGAGCTTGCAGTTTGGTTGTCGGAATTCTTAAGCATGCAAAGACAAAAACCTTTTCTACCACATTTAATTGAATAAAACAAGTCACAGGCTTAATACAACATGAAAAGAATGATAAAACTAGGTATGTTTGGTGCTGCATACCTATTGTGAAGTCTCCAATCAACATCGTGTACCAAAACCAAAAATCTTAAATCAACCCAGTTTTAATTGTAGTATTAATGAGATAGCTTGCATTGTTTATCATTATTTCCTTTCTTCCAAATTCTGGAAGAATGAGAAAGAGCTGAAGATACTTCAGTACCTACCATAAGATGAAGATAATCTCGAGACTACTGTGATAGAGTTATTAGTTTGTGTCTGTAATGTTATGAAGTATAAGACATTCATAGACATCATAATCTCAGTTGTGGAAATTGAACTTCTAACAGATAGATCATATTATGAAAATGAGAAACTGCTACTATGATATCATCATCATACATTGATTTTAACTGTTGAGCGCTAGCAACTAAATTTATTTGGGTAAATATCTGTGAGCACTTGATAATAATATGAGCTTTGTAATTATTGGTTGGCAATCCTACACAGGTCAATTAAAGAAGGCTGGTTTATTATGCTGTGGTGTGTGTGTGTGTGTGTGTGTGTGTGTGTGTGTGTGTGTGTGTGAATGCATGACTGCATGTGCAACTCTACTCCGGTGGTGGACACCTAAGGACATAAATTAGCTGTCATTACCTTCTGCCTTGTTTGAGACACGGTCTCTCCATATCCACTCTGTATCTAGCAGGCTAGGTGGGCTGTAAGTATCTGAGGATTCTCCTGTCTCCATTTTCCCCTCTCTCCTTAGGTGAGTTAGGTCTGTGCACACACACTGCCTTGTCCAGCACTATTTAGTTTCTTAAGTATTGACACTCAGATCTGTATGCTTGTGCCTCAGACTCTTCACCCACTGAATAGTCTCCCCAGCCCTCATTGTGTTTTTGAAATTATCTTCTTTTCCTCCCATTTTTCAGTTAAAATTTAAAGGAGTTTGTTAAAACAAACAATTTTTGTGCTCTCGTCTCTATCTCCATTTGAATCCAACCATGTTTGCTTCATACAGCATGAAATAAATGTGCACGTTGGTCATGTATGTGCTTCTCTGCTAACCTGCTTTGCAGTTTCTGACTAGTGCAGTAAAAGCAGGTTAAATATATAATTCTGTATTGTTGCACAACAACTGGATGACCCTCTGGGAACATTTCATACTCTAAAAATGTGTCTGTGGATCTTTCCCTACCTGCTAGCTGAGGCACTCTACACCGTGGCAAATATCAACTATGGTTTCTCAATTATCTAAATTAAATAAACTTTTGTTTAATGTTGTTGCCCCAATTTTGGATTATTTCAGTTGCACAGCTGTGGTTAAAATTAAGCGCTTCTCACAGATGTTCTATATACCCTCTTCAAATAAATAAACAGTCGTCATTCTCAGCTTATGTAAAAGCCAGCTTAAACATGTCTCACATTCTCCACCTGAGCAGATGGCCGATGCTCTGCAACATTCAATTCAAGGGAAAGGTAGTATTGGTTTGAATTAGAAATGTACCACCAAGGGCTTAAATGTTTTGAATTATCTGGTGCCCTGCTGGTAGCAGTATTTGGAGAGATTTAGGAGCTGTGTGCTGAAGGAAACACAATATTGAATGTGGACATTGGGAGGTTATAACAGTTTCTAGTTTGTACTCGTTGCTTTGTCTTTGCAGTTTAAGATGTGAGTTCTTAAATTCCTGCTCCTGCTCTGACTGCTTCTTGTTTCCATGTTTCTCCACTATGCTGGAGCCTTTTCCCTCTGGAGCCATAAGCCAAAACAAGATCTTTTCTCTGTTAGTTGTTTTCTTCGTGATAATTTATCATGGTCACAGGAATAATTAACAGATACAGTCTCTAAAGTTGAGGAGTGGCCATTCAAATGGTTTGCTGGTACAATTTTCCTTGTGTTGGGAGCCATGACTCAGCGGCCTGCTTTGATATTTAAATCTCGGCGGAGAGATGGCTTTTAGGAGGCCTTTACTAATTGCAGAGGAGAACTTGCAAGTCCATCTCCTTTTGTTTGTGACAACAGGTGGGATAGCTTGTGAGGGTTACACCTCTTCCTCAGGCTCCTTGTGCAAATTAACCTATTGTTCTGAGATGTTTTACTGGCTGAAAGTAACTCCTCAAAAAAGAAAGTGGTCAGAAGGCTGGAAGCAGAGGAGGAGGAGAGACTTGCTGCTGGCACTGCTTGCTGCAAGCAGCCTGCCTTTTGCTGTGACTGTCGAGTCTGGACCTTTAAAAAGTTTCCTGTGTGCTGTGTGTTTATTTTATTAATTTTAATCCTCACTCCCAACTCAAGAACCGTTCGACTCTGCCAGGCTGGCTCCGGCATCCTTGTGCATTCTTTTTTTTCTTCCCTGACAGAGTATTTCATTCTGATTCCCTGCTATGACCTCACATGCATTCTCCTGTATGAACTTGAGTATATTTCTATCTGTTTTGTAAATATCCTTAGAAGTTCATTTTGTTAGTTCTATAACTTCTTCAAATTAGGAAAAATAGCTTTAGAGTCATGTGTGTGACAGTGTGTATGTGTGTGTGTGTGTGTGTGTGTGTGTGTGTGTGTGTGTGTGTGTACTTGGTCACTTGGGTGCAAATACTCATTTGTGTGCATGTAGAGGTCAAAGGTCACTTTCAGCTGTCCTTTCTGAAGTGCTGTCTTCTTTTGGAGACAAGGGCTGCCTTTGACCTACTGCACACCAAGAAGACTAGGCTGGCTGGCCAGAGAGCTGAAAGGATTGCTTGGCTCTGCATCCTCATTACAAGGATTACCAGTACCTATCATCGCTCCTGGATTTTAGTTTTCATGTGGATTACAGACACTGAACTCAAATCTTTGTGCTTTCAAGGTAAACACTTCAACTACTGAGCCATCTCTAGCACATACCTGAGCTTTTCTGACTTTCGCTCCAGATTTACATTTTTGACTGTGCTACAAAATATTTATTTCAGTGGAAAGAATGAATTAAAAACATATACAGAATTCCAGTTTTCTGAAACACTAATTTAAACAAGATCAAAGTAACTGTTACTCGTCAAAGTATTTCAAAACAGTCTTGTTAAATTTAAATCACTTACTTTGAGAATACACATGCAAACATGCCTGGTGTAAACTTGGTATTATAATATTACCAGGAAATGTATTAATATATATTCAAATGTTACATATATTTACATGTCTCTGTGTATGTGTGTATGTCTCTCTTTGTGTGCAGCTAAGCATAATTTTTCTTTAATATGCATAGTGTATTTTCAACTGTTCAGTATATTACATATAGACAGAGGTGTCTCCTGTATTTTAATTCTTCTTATTCTCTAGTGTATTATTTTGATTTAGATATATTTTACTATATGTTTTCTGGAGAGTACAATTCATGTTAACTTTGTAGTGAAGACTGCTCTTTGTTTATGTTTCGGGGGGGATTAGATCCTTTGCACAGGGCCTTATTAGGTCATTCATGTTTCTGCAGTACTACACTATGAAACTTCATGTTATTTATTAAAATTCTACTACTATTTCTATGTGCTAATTACCTTAGGTTTTTGCCTTATGTATCAGATAACATATATACTGTTTTTAATCTGTTTATGTAAAATAACATATATACTGTTTTTAATATTTACTTGTGCAGTTACTTTAGATGATTTTAAAATGTGTCTCCATGAGAATGTGAATTATTGGAGAAGAAATCGTTTGTTTCACCTGAGTGAAGCAGTAGATTCAATTTCCAAGCCACATACACAGAAGATTGCTATATTGCATTAAAACTTTAAATGAATGTCATATATTTCTTGGTTTACTAAAACTGTATTAGATATAAAGTTACAGAAACACACACACACACAAAGTAAAAGCCGAACAACCAGACAACAACACATGGGATTTAATGTATAAGTCGTGCACAAAGAGGGCCACCGTTATATATAAGCAGCTGACAGTTCAACTGATTTGTTGAGAACAGAATGTTGTTTCACCTCCAGAAAAACTACAGTCACTGTATATGTAGATGGGTGCTAAGAGTGGGGTGATGATTCATAATATCAGAAACTTATAAGGGAAAGGATTGAAACAATTACTTAAAAACTAACCATAGTGAAAATGATCATGAGAAAATACTGACATTTAAAATGAAAATTTGCTTTACAGAACAAACAGTGTCATCAGAACAAAACGACAGCCTACAACCTGGAAAAAAGATCTTCACCAACCCTACGTCTGACAAAGGGATAATATCCAGAATATATAGAGAACTCAAGAAGTTAAAAAGCAATTAAAAAATGGGGTACAGAGCTCAACAAAGAATTCTCTGTAGAGGAATATAGAAAGGCAGAGAAACCCTTAAAAATATGCTCAGTGTCCTTAGTCATCAGGGAGATGCAAATCAAAATGACCCTGTGATTTCATCTTACACCCATCAGAATGGCTAAGATCTAAAACTCAAGTGACAATACATGCTAGAGAGGATATGGAGAAAGGGGAACCCTCCTCCACTGCTGGTGGGAATGTAAACTTGTACTATCACTCTGGAAATCATTCTGGCACTTTCTCAGACAATTAGGAATAGTGTTTCCTCAAAATCCAGCTATACCACTCCTAGGCATATATCCAAAAGATGCTCAAGTACACAAGGACATTTGTTCAACCAAGTTTGTAGCAGTTTTATTTATAATAGCCAGAACCTGGATACAACCCAAATGTCCCTCGATGGAGGAATGGATACAGAAATTGTGGTACATTTACACAATGGAATACCACTCAGCAATTAAAAGCAAGGAAATCATGAAATTTGCAGGCAAATGTTGGGTTCTAGAAAAGATCATCCTGAGTAAGATATCCCAGAAGTAGAAATACACACATGGTATATACTTACTCATGGTATATAGGATAAACACACTAAAATCTGTACACCTAAAGAAGCTAAGCAAGAAGGAGGTCCCTGGGTAAAATGACCAATCCTCACTCAGAAAGACAAATGGGATTGATATTGGAAGAAGGAGAAAACAGGAAATAGGACAGGAGGCTACCACAGATTGCCTCTGAAAAACTCTACCCAGCAATGTATCAAAGCAGATGCTGAGACTCATAACCAAACCTTGGGCAGAGTTCAGGGAATCCTATGAAAGAAGTGGGAAATAGTGGGATCTGGATAGGACAGAAGCTCCACAAGGAGCCAACAGAACCAAAATATCTGTGCACAGGAGTCTTTTCTGAGACTGATACTCCAATCATTCATGGATGTAACCTAGAACTCCTGCACAGATGTAGCCCATGGCAGCTCAGTATCCAAGTGGGCTTCCTAGTAAGGGTAACAAGGACGGTCTTGGACATGAACTCAGTGGCTGGCTCTTTGACCACGCCCCCTAGAGGGAGGAGCAGCCTTGCCTGGCCACCAAGGAGGACAATGCGGCAGTCCTGATGAGACCTGATAGGTTAGGGTCAGATGGAAGGGGAGGAGAACCTCCCCTATTAGTGGTCCTGGAGAAAGAAATGTGAGGAGATAAGGGAGGGAGGGTGGGGTTGAGAGAGAAGAGGGAGTGGGCTACAGCTGGGGTAAAAAGTGAATAAACTGAAATATAATAAAAAAAAAGGTCAAAAAAAAGTAAAGTTAAAAAAAAAAAGAAATGCGAAAACTAAATAAAACCTGAAAGTCCTAAATGTAAAAATTTGAGGCTTAGGATATAAAGCACCTGCCCACAGTGTGCAAAGATTGGGTTTGATGTCCAGGACTGAGGACTTGATATAGTGGTATTGTGTATGCAGGAATTGTAATCCCAAACTGTGAGGATGGACAGAGAGGATCCCAGAAATTCATGGTCATTCGTGATTCTAAATTCCAGAATAGACCAGAATATATGAGGGCATGCTAGGTAATTAACTTAACTAAAGCAATATAATAAAGTGTACATTCACCTTTATTTCTATGTCATTTTGGTCCTAAGATGTCGGCCAGGAACAGCCTTGTCCGCTGGTGAGAGAAACACTGCTTAAAAGGTACTTAGGCGAGAGCTCAGCATGAAGACTTCAATCAAAAACTGTGTTAATTAATCGGTTCTGTGGAACTCTGTGAAGGTTAAGTGCAAGGAAAGTGTAACTAGCAATTTCAGACTCATTTGCTCATTTATTCTTTTCTAGTTCTATGAGGTGAAATAACATATAAATGGAGAAAAAGCATGAAGTGACAGAGATGATAACAGCTTCTGTTTTCTCATTGAGAGACTGAAAGTCTCTCCTTAGCCTGGCATTCAGAGATAGAAATTAATTACAGAGTCGTGGGTACAACTCTGCAGTTAATTGACCCAACTGATACATTAACAATGTAGCGCTGTGCTTGAAGAGCAGCAGTCCAGTCATCTTTGACCGGCAATGCCCACCGCACAGTGATCCAGCACCCTGATGCCTGTCACCTGAGTCCTGTATTCTGTGAAGGCTGAAGAATGTTTTCTGACTACTGTAATGATAAAGAGACCAATCTGACTTAGGTACATTCAGATTTATGGGTCCAATTGTCTGCTATGATTTGTGTCAAATAAGTGTGGAAAGAATTTTGTTAATTAGAATAATTATATGTTACAAATTTTACACGCATGATAGTGAGATGTCAGCCTAGCTCCAACATTAGTTACTCACGTCCCTCCATGCTGGCGAGGTCCTGCAGGAGTGAATAACGCTTCAACATTCAAATGTTAATAACGCAGCATGTGTTATACCTGCCTATGTTCTTTTCTATATGATCTTTCTTAATCCAGCAACTTCTAAACAGTTTGTAAGTCCACCCATTTGGAACAAATGTGCAGATTTTTATTAATATAAACACTTGTTATTTGAACAACTGTTATTTGGGTAATATTACCCATGGCTTTCTAACATAAAAGAAAACCTCATTAATCCATCAGATGAGTGTTATATGTATTTTGTTTTTGGACCTAAATGAACTCAAAATGATAAATAACAAGCAAAGGGGACAAGGTTTTTCTGCTTTTACTCTGCACATTCTGTGCTCTTTCATTGCACACTGAGACTCGACATGGGTTTCTAGAGCAGTTTATGAGACAATACTCCCAAGGAACTAACTAATGATGAAACAAGAGATTTCCAGCTTCTTTTTATATCTAGCTAGCATTCTCCTTTTGGGTGATTATAAGTATGCTGCTTAAAGCTCCTACACTTTAGGTAGTGGTCATGATTATGTCATGTTCCTCTAATAATTTGTTATTACATGTGCCTGAATTATGTGGAGCTTAATAATAAGTACATTAAGTATTAGATCATATTAGTGTTAAATGAAAGCAACCTTTGCTAAATCCTCTATGGGACTGTGAAGTGATTTCAGAGCAGAAAGAATTAAAGAGCACTTGGAGAAGACAAATGCTAGACTACTCCCTGACAGTCATGATCAACAAGTTTTGCTCTCATTTTTGGATATAGCAACTGCCACATTAAATATATATAATTTTTGGTAATATTTTCTTTAGCTTTATTTTAGAGCTCAGGTTTCTTCTGTCCTCACTGCAAGGTGGAGACATAGAAACTTAACGGAATGATTTTTGTTACTAAAACTGATGTGTTTTGTTAAAAGGGGTTAGTTAAGAAAGTTTTAATTAAAAAAAAAGATTTTAATCTGGGTTCTACAGCTTTAGCTGCCTCTGTATCGAGAAACCTCCAATCAGCATCCTGCCTTAAATGCACAGGAGCTGCGTGCTCAGAATAGTCACACTGCAGATGCGTGTGACACAGGTGTGGAACAGGCCCGAGGAACCACTTCACAACGTGTCTTCAAGCATTTGCACAAAACACCAAAACCATGGGTTTTTGTTTTTATTTTATTTTTTTCAGTTCGGATATAATTGATGTTTGCAGAACTCAAAAGCTCTGTAAATGTACATGCTGTTAATAGAAGATAATTAAACAAGTCTCTTTATGTTGTGTTGTACATACTCATGTACTGAGAAAAATCAGCTGAAATTTTGTAATAATTCATAACAATTAACTTGATACTTAAGTGCACAGACAAGTGGAAGGGGAGAGAGTGAGTCAATTTCTCTCAGCTGGATTTCTTGCCATGGTTTCTTTGGTAATATTGACAAGTCATTTAATCTCAGCCTCATTCATTTTCCTGTTAGAAAATAACAACAAATGTATTAGAAAAATGTTTGTGTTCCATTTTACTTTACTCTTACTTTGATCTAAAGGTCTGTAATTAAATTTGTGTATATGTAACATAAAATTCATCAGCACAACTTGTACCACTGATTTTTATTCACTAGACAATTTTATATCTAAAATTGGTAGTCAAATATTCTACATTTCCTTATTGTTCATAAGTATGAAAGGAATATGCTTGAATTCATATTGTATTGATCATAAACAGTATACCATTCCCCAATGTGGCCCTTTAGTATATGCTATATAATACTATGTTTCCAATTGAGACTTTTTTTTTATCATGGATCAAAGCTAAGTTCTCACTTCTATTTATGTGGAAACATGTTGCTATTTTCCACCTGAGCAATAAGAAAAGAGTGATTACCCAAAATACACTTAGGGCTGGGAGAGTGTGCTGGTACAATGCTGAGATTCAAGTCAGAAGGCCTGAGTTCAGGTACTCAGTGAGCAAAGAAGAAGCTGCTTCACTTGAGTGCCTATAATTACTGTGCTAGGAAAGCAGAGACAGAGGGATCAGATCTCCTACCTGGCTATCAGAAATGGTGATCTGCAGGTTCACTTAGAGACACTGTCTTTAAAGGTGGAAACAGATAAACACCTGATCCTGACATTGATCTCTGACCTTAAAACAAGTAGATACCTTTATATTTGTACACACACACACACAACACAGATATGAAGAATATAGATTTCTAGTTTTGATCATTTGATTAAAATAATATCTTTTTATCTGAAGAAATAAACATGTGTACATAAAGCTTCAATAAAGACAGAGTTATTTTCCTTTGCAGGTTTTCTCTGTTAAACCTGAGAAGTATGTAGTACCTTGAAAATCTCAAGATAATATCATAATTAATTACAGCCAAAGTAGACGCTACTTCCTGTATTGTTGTTTTCTTACAACTCATGAGTTTGAATATAATATTTGACATGTCAGTCAAGAAGTTTCACAAAATAATCATATTAACAAGTTGTAGGCAGCAAGGATGGATGTGTCTGGCACACATGCTTATACAATCTTCCAGAAGCATGAAAGTCAAAGTTGCATCATGTGAGGGAGGATGTACATTTCTATGAACACATCTCTATGTCTAACCTCCGGTGACAAGTTGTCTAAATATAAATCTAACTAAGCAATATGATAAAGAAGTATTTAGGGAGCTACGGGATAGAAAAAACTCTGTGTATAGTAGAAGCTAATATATTCCAGTAAAAATTCTCATATTAGATAATCAGAAATAACATTGTTTGGAGCGTAAAAGCTAGAACTAAAATAAAACTCTTTTGTTGAGAGTGTGAAGAGATGACGCAGCAGAGCATGGGCTGAGTTTCCAGAGAGCCTCGGTTCAATTCTCGAAAGTCACATAGTGGCTCACACTCACTGTAAGTCCATCTTCAGGATCTCTGATGTTCTATTCTAGCCTACACAGATACCAAACACAGACATGTTTCACAAATGTACATGCAGAAAAAACACATAAAATAACTACCTCGATTTTTCTTCAGAAATCACTGAAAATGCTATTTTATATTTTAACAATGTTTATGTATTTTAAACTGAGAAAGAAAGTTCTAATAAGGCCTCAGCTGACAGTTGTTTAAGGAAATTCAGGTATTTAATAAAATTAGATGTAGTCACCATAATGCATCTTTATGAAGTACAGTTTAACACATCTTAAATTCTTTGTGTTAACATGGAAATTAGAGCTTTCCAGTGGAGAACCTCGGTATATCTGGAAAAGTCCAGACAACAAGCTTTGTAGGCATATAATAGTACTGAGTCTCACTTCTAATTTTGAAGAATTATAATAATTCATCCCTAATGTGGAAATTTTACATTTGAATAGCTTCTTTCTATCTTGTTCCAATGAGGATCCAACATAAAGGAATAATTTGTGCTTAAATACTGAATTCAATAAAAAAAATGACAAATATCAGTTTAGGCACTGCAAGAGCTTAACTCTCATTCTGTAGTTATAATGTATAGTTGTGAATGAATCATTTTGGTCTATATGTGTTTTGACTTCTTATATAAAGATATACAAGTAAGACATGATATACTCACCCATCAATCAGCCTATGTTAAATAGTTGTCCAAGTGAGTTAGGTCAAGAAATGTTCTTTTCCAGTTATAAGGGCTTTGAACTAATCAAATGTCTGGAGTATAGCACAGATGAGGCCACCATTACTGAAAAATTGAAAGACTGTGTTATTTGCAAATCCTTTCTTTATTAATGTCAAGGGCAAGGAAGTGTAAACACATATTTAGGCATCTTCAACAGTGAAAATTGGGTGAACAGCATAATCAAGTGTAAGACATGTCAAGATTGTTTGCTAATTTTTCATTGTTAATTTGCGTATTTCTACCAAAACTATCAATTTCATTTAAAGTGTATGCCTTCATTGTACAGTGCCAAGGTTCTTTTGTGCACAAACTTGGGTTTTGACATGATTCTTTTGTTATTTGGCAGTATATCTGTTTTCTTGGTTGTTTCTGTTTGTTTTGTGCTTTTTTTGTTTGGTGATTTGGATATTGTTTTTGTCAGCCAAGTTTCAGTTCTTTGCCAGGAAAAGCATGGGAACCCTTCAGGGGAAGAAATGGGAACAGCTGTCCTATCCAGTGCTGGTGCCAACTGGAATCTTTCAGGCCAGCTTACACTAGTGACACACTGGGCAGCGCCAGCAAAGACACAGAGAAGTTCACTGGCCTCAGATATTAATATTTAAAAAAAATACATTATATGCAATAAAGTATTCATTTTATCTTTTTATGGTAAGCTTCATAGAAGCCAGTGAAAGCTGACAATTAGGGAGCGGCTGCTGTGTGGCAAAAGCACTTTACTGCTTATGCCAACCTACTGGAGCTATTTTCCACAGTGGTTCTTCTCTCTGAAGCTGAACAGCAGCAAGGTGAGTGATTATCAGAGGCACAGCAAGTTCCTGGATGCAGCCAGCTTGGGGAAGAGATTATTCCAAGGCATGCAAACACATGGAGAGAAGAGAACGGGCTTCCAAAGCCATCAGATCCCTTTGAAGAATTTATTCCCCTAAGGTGATCCCAAAGCAACAGATTCAGCTTCATGCCGTTTTCTCTAGAAAGTGAAACATGACCTGTTCTCAAACACTATCAATACAGCATTTATTCAAAGACTGATGCATAGATAGATTCATTCCAGGATTAACACCAATATATAGACGCTTTCCTGAATTAATAGCAGCATATAGCTAGATTAAGAGTCAGTATCTGAATATTGTTTCTGAATAAAGGACACATTTCATGAATCAACAATGAGCTATGCTTCCTTTATGCAGAAATTTTCTATACTTTTCTTTAAAATCATGTATCAATTCATTTCACATCTTTGGTTCTCCTTTTCTTTTCCTGGTGTCACACAACCACCTCTAACCTGTGCCCTGATGGAAAGGTAAATTTACAAGCTGAGGTTAGTGAAAATAATTTTTAATTTTCATGTAGAACAAAATACAAAAAGGACCAAATTGTTGAAGGACCAAATCAGGTACCTTAAATCATTTAACTGTTTACTACTGTTAAGAAAAAACTGGGCTATAAAGTATAGAGTGTATTCTAAAATCCAACTAATGGTAGTCAGGGTTATTTGTTGATGTTGGTCTCACACATATATCTTCCAGAGGTCTTACACACTGGATGCTTATTCCTTTTCCAGGTCGTGAGTTTTAATTGCCACTTAAACCTTAGCATTACCTTGTAACATTAGAGTGTTTGCTATTATATTTCATGACCTTCACGATAGAGATGAGCCTTTTGAAATTGCTGAGTACCTGGAAAAGGCATGTTTTTCACACATTTTTGTTTTTTGGTTGTTTTCTTAGATGAACTAGTATGGATCATGTTGGTACTAAAAATAAGAGAACACATACCAAATACCCTTGGAAAATACCCTTCCCTGCCACTGCTAGTGCACAGCACATAATTTGCCTTCTAACCTGCTGCCCCACTGCCCTTTCCTAGGATTATGGTTGCAAAATCAAAAGAAAGATTTGCTTGTGTTTTGTTGTTGAAGTGTAGTAGTATGGAGTTAGGGAGTGGTCCAGCAATGGTCTAAGCATGAGCTGTTTGCTGTAACACAGAACACTGTAGGTAGGTTTGTAGAGGAGTTTTTATTCAGCAAGATGGCTACTCTGGCAAGGGATCACATGCAAAGACTTAGCTCTGTGTTATCAGGATGAAATACATACTTTTAATCCCTCTAGCTAGAATATGGACATGCCCTTAGGACACACCTTTAATCCCAAACAATGAGAACTAACTGAGGAAAAGAAGAAGTGATGAATCAAAAAAGATTTGACAGAAAGAGTAAGAGACAAGATAGGCCAACTCCCATGAGAACAGACAGGAAAGAGAAACTACATTAGAGTTTCATGGAGACAATACCAAAGGGTTCAGAAGTACAGTAAAGTTTGGTGCAGCTCAATTGTGTGCAGTTGTGTTTGTACAGTTCATTTGTTCAGTTCATTTGTTCAGAGACAGTTTTTCCAAGACCAATTCATTGAGAAGTGGAAGGAAGCCAGTTTGAATCAGTCAGCTTGGAGCGGAGTTTTGAGCAAGAATGGTTGAGTTGAACAAGCCAGCCAGAATGCAGAAAGAACTAAAAAGACTGAGTGTATTCAACAATAAATCTTAGAAGCTGAAAACATTCTAGTTGTAGGTAGATTGTACAGAGGCTAGATGGTTCCAGGCCAAGGCATAGGCATAGCTAGAAATGCTGTAGATTCCATTTGGGTATGTCTCTTATCTAACCTCTTCATCTGAAAAATTAAAAACATTTACCTACAACATTTGGATCAAAATTAACACCAACACAATTCTCTATTACATAAAAGTATGTTTCAAATATCTCCACATATGGCCAGAAAACTGTGAGCAAACATTCTTCTATTACTGGATGGTAAAATATATGCAGACTCTCACTCTCTCCTCTCTAAGACTGTTTGGAACTGGAGATGTGGGTTGTGGGAGGGTGGCAGTATATGTAGGTGAGTGTTCCCAAAAGGTTCTTCTGAGACTCATTTCATTATCTCAAGGACATCACTGTTGTTCCTCTATAAAAGAAAACTTTGATGAGAAATCTCCTTTTTGGAAATTGAACTGTTTAGAATTTTGTGCCTGTTGAGTGGCTAAAATAGAAGCCCATTAAAATAGCTTTTATCCATCCTGATCATTCTGGGTAGTTTTTCCATAAATAATTTTTATATTTTTTAATCTATAGATTTAAAACAGTAATGTGATTTTAAATCCAGTGAAACCAGGTGATAGAAAAAACAAGGCACTTAAACCGCAAACTCTTCATTTATCTATGTAAATATTTCATTTACAACACCATTCCAAAAAAAATTAAGATGAGGAGAAGAATTTTCAAGTTGTTATCTTAATGAAATATGAAATATATGACCATGTATTGTACTCACACAAAAGTACATATACTTATATACATGAAGATTTTGCACTAATATTTTGCCCTTAAATATTACTTTTTTGTTCATTAAAAAAAATCTTCACCATAGTTATAGGCATGGGTCATAGTTTGAAGGGCAGATACAGAAGGACATGATCCTTGTGTCCTAGGACAAAGCAATGCACCACAGACACATCTTACCAAGAGAATAACAGACAGTTTATTACAAAAGATAAAGACACTCCTAAGAGTGGTGGTGTGTTTCTGATCTGGAGAAAGGCAATTGCTTAAAAGTGTTAGATACAAAGTGCATGACACTTTAGTATGAGCCTGTATGAGATTATATTCCAAGATAAGTTTTAAAATTATTGCCTCAGCTTTTCCAGAAATAAAGCCTTCCTCACATGTGTTTAGACATGTAAAAATGTTCCTGAATGTGTATAGTCTAACAGTGAGGCTGTTGCTCTGCTGTATTACTCTCATTCTTTATATTAAAATTTCTTCTTAAACTGAATGAATTATATAACCGAACAACTATCTATAACATACTGTTGCCAATTAAACTTCTGCAGAGTTGACTTCTCTGGCCCTGCAGCCTCCATATGTGCTTCTATGTGTATGCATGTCCCTTTCCTACACACCATCTCAGATAGTCAAGTAAGTTACATATTCTCATAAATTACAATTTTAAATTAAAAGTATAATTTAAAAGTTCTTAAGGAGTTTTGCTTTCAGTGTGTCTAAGTATCCTAAAAGTGTTATTATATACCTAGTTAGATATTTGCAGCTTTTATATGGAATCTCATTTTGGGGACTCCTGCTGACATTTCTACATTCTTGTGTTGTAAGATCAAAATAATGTACCAGGCAACAGAGTCAGAGACAGCCTCTACTCCCATTGTTAGGGAACACACATGATTACCAAGTTACACATCTGCTACATATGTGTAGAGCATCTAGGTACAACCCATGAATGCTCTTTGGTTGATGGATCAGTCTCTGAGAGCCCCCCATGGTCCCACGTTAGTTTACACTGTAGGTCTTGTGGTTTCCTTGACCCCTCGAGCTTCCTCAATCTTTCCTCTACTTTTCCACAAACTGGACTGCCAACTCTGACCTCAGTGCGAGAGAATGTGCCTAGTCTTGCTCCGATTTGAGTCACCAGGATGAGTTGGTACCTTCTTTGAGAAGGAGAGGGTTGACTGAGGGAAGGGGTGTGAGAGTGGGACTGGGAAGAGAAGAAGGAGGGGCATGGGATCGGGCTATAAAGTGATTAAATAAATAAATTAATGAATGAAAAATAAATTAAAAATGATTGTACTAAGTTCACATACAATATACATACAGAGATCATGCCTCAAGCAAGATGTAAACTAAAGATCAACATGGAAGATTTCCTTCTGATTACACAAGAGTTATAGTCACACAAACACATACACATATATGTATATATGTGTGTATATATTTATATATATTTATTTATATGTGTGTATGATATGTATAATATATTACAAACACATAATCACACACACGCAAAATCTTTTAAGGATTTTTAAGGATTACTCTAAAGCCTAATTACAATATAAATCGTGGCTATAGACCTTTTTGACCATTGTTGATTCTTATCTCTTGAGTATATTCTCTACTCTCACATGTTCTTCTGAATCCTTTAAACAGAGATCACAGGAACAGGGAATCAATAAATTTCAGACTAAACTTCTGGTTACAGTATTGTCTGTCTGTCTGTCTATTCATCTATCTATGAATCTATCTCCAGTCTACGTCATATACATCTAAATCTGGACCTATATTGTCTATATGTGTGTATATGGTTGCTATATCTACAAATAACTTAAAAGCACAAATATATCTTTTTGCCACATCCTGAATCTGGTTTCATATAGGTATACTTTCTCTAGAGCACCCTTAGGGTAAAAAATATTGTAAGATAGTTATTAATACTTCAAAAATATAGACAAGAAAATTTTATTATAATTTTATCTCATTAAAGAATTTACCACTGTGAAATAATGTCACTGTTTTAAAGAAATGAGTTTGAAAACAAAACTAGCAAGATGGCGACTAGCACACACAGTTTCTGAGTGGTGGGATACCTGATCTTCTGAGTTGGAGAATGGAAGGACCCCCAACCCAGGAAAACCACGGTGAGGCTTTCTGAACAACAGGGAACATCGCAGAAGGTGAAAACTTTGGTCTCCGGTCACCTGGGGACTTGTTTGGGGAAGGAGAGAAATGATCCTTTGATCTTGCAGCACTCCCTTCCCCCAGACCTCCTTCCTCCTCAGCACAGCGGCACAGCGGACTCATCTTTCTCAGCACAGACCTAACTGCCTGGGATATACAGCCGCTGAGGCAGAGCCCCAAGCCCTTTAGCGGCAGACAAAAGCCAGCAGTACGTGCCCCGGAGTCCCAGATTCGCGCAGCGGCTGCACCATCCTCCCAGGGCGCGAATCTGCTAGACACCATACTAGCTCCGCAGGATCGCCATCACTGAAGGTACGGCCCGCCCAATCCCACAGTGACAGAGAGTACGCTATATACTCACCAAAACCAGGCAGAAATGTCATGCAACCTGGACACACCAGGCGCTGGGCCTCCCAAGCTTGGAGAGCACAACGAAGAGATCCCAGGACTTCCCAGAAAGCTTTGGGACTAGCAACCCAGTCTCCAGTTACAGCGGGAAGTGGCAGTGCAGCAGCACTGAACTGGCGGGGCACCACAGCCCTCCAGTTTGTAGCTACAAAGGAAACAACGTCAGGGACTATACAGAAATAAATCTGCGATGAAAACGCAGTCTCTAAAGATTGCATGCACACTGCAGAGCATCATATCTTCCTGCGGAAGCAGAGGTGCGGTGGCAGGAGGGAAGTGGGCGTAATGGTAAACGGATGAGCTGTTGTGCTGTCTGCCATCTACACCCAGAGTAACCATGTATAGACCTAAATGGACAAACACATAGAGAAACAAGTGGACTTAGACATCTGATTAAGAGTGGTGAACGATTACAGGAACTGTCTTGGCTGTGACACTGCACTCTATTCTATGTAATTGTTCAACTGGAAAACATTAAAGTTTATAGCAGTGAAAAAAAAAAAAAGACTAACCAGGGCCAAACCAGAGAACAGAGAGCCTGGTTACCCCTTCCCTGCTGAAGTGACCACCCTGAAATCTCCAGCTGCAGCAAGACCTCAGAACCTGGCAGTGACAGCAGCACAGAACTGGCGGAACACATCAAAGAAGCAGGGCCAAACCAGAGAGCAGAGAGCCCCGGATACCACAATCTCTGCCAAGAGACCTGCCTGTAAGTGAGTGCACCCTTGAGAATCTGCAGTTCCCCAGATCCTGGGTCCTTCTAAATCAGAAGCCAGGCATCGAACCCCCCTCCCACCCACATACCCACTTTGGGAAACAGAGGGGCACTAGGGACATTGAAGTTCCTGCCCTGTGGGCCTGATTGAGGAGTTAAGAGAGTTAATGCCAGAAATTGCGCTGCAATCATCATTAGCGCCTGCGACATATAAAGTGCAGAGCCCCTCCCACACACTCAAGGGTTCAACATTAGCCATCACTCTGTCCCTCGAGAAACTCATCCACGCACACTTACACACACAGACACAGACACTCGCGCGCGCACACACGCTTGCATTTGCCCCGTTTGCGCCTGCGTACTTTCCTCCCACAGGTACAGCTAGTCCTCAGCACACGCTGAGAGTGCTCAGCTTCCTGAAGAACTCTCCAGACACCAGAGAGAGACAGCACCAGTCTGATCTGCAGAATCCAAAAACAAACAGGGAAGGTTTCAGATAAGCCAATGGCCAGAGGTAGGCGAAAGGACACTTCCAACATAAATCAGGACATCATGACTTCACCAGCAAACCCCAAAATCGATGGATACACCAATTCAGCAGAAGCACAGGAAAATGATTTTAAAGCCATGCTTGCCCAATTATTTGAGGCTCATAAGGAGGAAATGAACAAGTCTTTCAAAGAGATGGCCAGTCAATTGGAGGCAAAGAAAGAAGAAATAGACAATATCCTTAAAGAAACACAGGCAAAAATAGCCAAACAAATAGATACACAAGTAGAGGAAAAATTAGTGGCATATAAGAAGGAAATGAAAAAAGAAATAGAGGCCATCGTAGAGAGACAGGAATCCAAATTCAAACACATGAAAGAAATGGTGCAAGGCATGAAAACAGAATTAGAATCAATAAAGAAAACACAAAATGAGAAAACCCTTGAGCTGGAGAACTTGGAGAAAAGATCAGGAACCACAAAAGTAAGCATCACCAACAGAATACAAGAGATGGAAGAGAGAATCTCTGGAGCTGAAGACACACTTGCAGAAATGGATACTTCTCTCAAAGAAAAAGTAAAATCAGAAAAGTTCCAATCACAAAATATCCAAGAAATCAAGGATGCTATGAAAAGACAAAATCTAAGACTAATAGGAATTCACGAAAAAGAAGACTCCAGACTCCAAGGTCCAGAAAATATTTTCAAGAAAATCATAGAAGAAAATTTTCCCAACTTAAAGAAAGAGAGGTCCATAAATATACAAGAGGCCTACAGAACTCCAAATAGACTAGACCAGAAAAGAAACACATCACATCACATCATAGTCAAAACACTAAATCTACAGAACAAAGAAAAGATATTAAAAGCAGCAAGGGAAAAAGGCCAAGTAACATATGAAGGTAGACCTATCAGAATCACACCGGACTTCTCATCAGAAACTATGAAAGCCAGGAGGGCCTGGGCCAGTATCATGGAGACTCTAAGAGATCACAAATGTCAACCCAGACTACTATACCCTGCAAAGCTTTCAATCAACATAGATGGAGAAAACAAAATATTCCATGACAAAACTAAATTTATACAATATCTACACAGCAAAACATCCCTACAGAAGATACTAGAAGGAAAACTCCAATCCAATGAAAACAAATTCACCCAAGAAAACAGGGCATACAGATAATGTCCCAACAAAAATGAAAAGAAAACAAGCAATGAAACAGGGTTAGATCATCGACTCCATTACAAAAGGAACTAACATGCATTGGTCACTATTATCTATCAATATCAATGGACTCAACTCACCAATAAAAAGACACAGGCTAACAGAATGGTTAAGGAAACAGGATCCAACATTCTGTTGCATCAAAGAAATACACCTATGCAACAAAGACAAACACTACCTCAGAGTAAAGGGCTGGAAAACTGTTTTTCAAGCAAATGGTTCCAGAAAACAAGCTGGAGTAGCCATCCTAATATCTAATAAAATAGACTTTCAACCCAAGTTAATCAAAAAAGATAAAGAGGGCCACTATATTCTCATCAAAGGAAAAATCCACCAAGAGGACATCACAATCTTGAATATCTATGCCCCAAATACAAGAGCACCAACATTCGTAAATGAAACATTATTAAAGCTTAAATCATACATTGATCCTAATACCTTAATAGTGGGAGACTTCAACACTCCACTCTCACCAAGGGACAGATCAACTAGACAGACACCAAATAGAGAAATAAAAGCACTCACAGAATCCCTAAATCAAATGGACCTAATAGACGTCTACAGATCATTTCACCCAAAATCAAAAGAGTACACCTTGTTTTCAGCACCGCATGGAACCTTTTCCAAAATAGACCATATAGTGGGCCACAAAGCAAGCCTCAACAGATACAAAAGGATTGAAATAATCCCTTGTATACTATCTGACCACCATGGTCTAAAGCTCGACCTCAACAACAACAGAAACAACAAAAAGCCAACACACACATGGAAACTGAACAACTTACTACTCAATGACAGCTGGCTTAAGGAAGAAATAAAGAAAGAAATTAAAGACTTCCTAGAATTCAATGAAAAGGAAGGCACAACATACCCAAATTTATGGGACACATTGAAAGCAGTACTCAGAGGAAAATTTATAGCACTAAGTGCCTGCAAGAAGAAATTTGTAACATCACATACAAACAACTTAATGGCCCAACTGAAAACCCTAGAAAAAAAAGAAGCAGATACACCCAAGAGGAACAGACAGCTGGAAATAATCAAACTAAGGGCTGAAATCAATCAACTAGAAACAAATAAAACTATCCAAAGAATCAATGAAACAAAAAGCTGGTTCTTTGAGAAAATCAACAAGATAGACAAACCCTTAGCCAAACTAACTAAAAAGCAGAGAGAAACTATCCAGATCAGCAAAATCAGAAATGAAAATGGGGACATAACCACAGACATTGAGGAAATCCAAACAATTATTAGGTCATACTACAAAAGCCTATATGCCACAAAATTTGAGAATCTAAATGAAATGGATAATTTTCTTGAAAGATTCCATCTACCAAAACTAAGTCAAGATCAGGTAGAAAGACTGAATAGCCCTATATCTCCCAAGGAAATCGAAGCAGTCATTAACAGTCTCCCCTCCAAAAAAAGCCCTGGACTAGATGGCTTCAGCACAGAATTCTACAAGACCTTCAAAGAAGTGCTAACTCCAATTCTCCTCAAGCTATTCCACAAAATAGAAACAGAAGGAACACTACCAGACTCATTCTATGAAGCCACAGTCACCTTAATACCTAAACCACACAAAGACCCAACAAAAAAAGAGAACTTCAGGCCTATCTCTCTTATGAACATTGATGCAAAAATACTCAATAAAATACTTGCAAACCGAATCCAAGAACACATCAAAGATATCATCCACCATGACCAAGTAGGCTTCATCCCAGGCATGCAAGGGTGGTTCAATATACAGAAATCCATCAATGTAATCCACTACATAAACAAACTAAAGGAGAAAAACCACATGATCATCTCCTTAGATGCCGAAAAAGCATTTGACAAAGTCCAACACCCATTCATGTTTAAAGTCTTGGAGAGATCAGGGATACAAGGCACATACCTAAACATAGTAAAGGCAATATATAGCAAGCCTATAGCTAACATCAAACTCAATGGAGAGAAACTTAAATCAATCCCACTGAAATCAGGGACAAGACAAGGCTGTCCATTGTCCCCATATCTCTTCAACATAGTACTTGAAGTCCTAGCCAGAGCAATAAGACAACTAAAGGAGATCAAGGGGATACAAATCGGGAAGGAAGAGGTCAAAGTGTCACTATTTGCAGATGATATGATAGTATACATGAGCTACCCCAAAAATTCAACCAGAGAACTCCTTCAGCTGATAAACACCTTCAGCAAAGTGGCAGGATACAAAATCAACTCAAAAAAATTAGAAGCCCTCCTGTATACCAAAGACAAAAAGGCTGAGAAAGAAATTAGGGAAACAACACCCTTCACAATAGCCACTAATAACATAAAGTACCTTGGTGTGACTCTAACCAAGCAAGTGAAAGACCTGTTTGAGAAAAACTTCAAGTCTCTGAAGAAAGAAATCGAAGAAGATATCAGAAGATGGAAAGATCTCCCGTGCTCATGGATTGGTAGGATTAACATTGTGAAAATGGCCATACTGCCAAAAGCAATCTACAGATTCAATGCAATTCCCATCAAAATACCAACTCAATTCTTTACAGACCTTGAAAAAAAGATTCTCAGCTTCATATGGAGAAACAAAAAACCCAGAATCTCTAAAACGATCCTGTACAACAACAGATCATCTGGAGGTATCTCCATTCCTGATCTCAAGCTGTACTACAGGGCAACAGTAATAAAAACTGCATGGTATTGGCATAGAAACAGAAAGGAGGATCAATGGAACCACATAGAAGACCCAGAAATAAATCCACACACCTACGAATACTCGATATTCGACAAAGAAGCCAATTCCATTCAATGGAAAAAAGACAGCATCTTCAACAAATGGTGCTGGACCAACTGGATGTCTACATGCAGAAAAATGAAAATAGATCCATATTTATCACCCTGCACAAAACTAAAGTCAAAGTGGATCAAGGACCTCAACATAAAACCAGATACCCTAAATCAATTGGAAAAAAAGTGGGGAACAGCCTAGAACTCATTGGCACAGGAGACAACTTCCTGAACAGAACACCAACAGCACAGGCTCTAAGAGCAACAATCAATAAATGGGACCTCATGAAACTGAAAAGTTTCTGTAAAGCAAAGGATACCGTCATCAAAACAAAACGACTGCCTACAGATTGGGAAAGAATCTTCACTAACCCTTTATCTGACAGAGGACTAATATCCAGTATATACAAAGAACTAAAGAAGCTGAAAAGCAGCAATCCAAGTAAAAAATCACTTAAAAAATGGGGAACAGAGCTAAACAGAAAATTCTTGACAGAGGAATATCGAATGGCAGAAAAACACTTAAAGAAATGCTCATCCTCATTAGCCATCAGGGAAATGCAAATCAAAACAACCCTGAGATATCACCTTACACCCATCAGAATGGCCAAGATGAAAAACTCAAGCGATAACACATGCTGGAGAGGTTGTGGAGAAAGGGGAACCCTCCTCCACTGCTGGTGGGAATGTAAACTGGTACAACCACTCTGGAAAGCTATCTCGTGCTTTCTAAGACAAATAGGAATAGTGCTTCCTACAGACCCAGCTATACCACTGCTAGGTATATACCCAAAGTTTGTTCAAGTACACAAAAAGGACACTTGCTCAACCATGTTTATAGCAGCTCTATTTGTAATAGCCAGAACCTGGAAACAACCCAGATGTCTATCAACGGTGGAATGGGTACAGAAATTGTGGTATTTTTATACAATGGAATACTACTCAGCAATCAAAAAGGAGGAAATCATGAAATTTGCAGGCAAATGGTGGGATCTAGAAAAGATCATTCTGAGTGAAATATCCCAGAAGGAGAAAGACAAACATGGGATATACTCACTTATATAGACCTATAAGATATGATAAACATAATGAAATCTATACACCTAAAAAAGATAATCAATTGAGCGGACATGGGGTAAGATGATCAATCCTCGTTTAGAAAGACAGATGGGATGTGCATTGAACGTATGACAGGAGTCTACTGAGCACATCTTAAAGACTCTAACTAGCAGTGTTTTCAAAGCAAAGACTCATGACCAAACCTTTGGCACAGTACAGGGAATCATAAGAAAGAAGGGGAGATAGTCTGATGGGGAAAGGATAGGAGCTCCACAAGGACCAAATATATTTGGGCACAGGGTCTTTTCTGAGACTGACATTCAACCAAGGACCATGTATGGATATAACCTAGAACCTCCACTCAGATATAGCCTGTGGTAGCTCAGTAACCAATTGGTTTCCCAAAGTGAGGGGAACAGGGACTATTTCTAACAGGAACTCAATGACTGGCTCTTTGGTCTCCCCACCCCCGAAGGGAGGAACAGTCCTGTTAGGCCACAGAGGAGGGCTTTGCAGCCAGTCCTGAAGATACCTGATAAAACAGGATCAGATGAATGGGGAGGAGGTCCCCCCTATCAGTGGACTTGGAAAGGGGCACGGTGGAGATGAGGGAGGGAGGGAGGGACTGGGAGGGAATGAGGGATCGGGACGCGGCTGGGATACAGAGTTAATAAAATGTAACTGATAAAAAAAAATAAAAAAAATAAAAAAAGAAAAGAAAACAAAACTAATGCTTTATTCGAGATGCCTTTATTACATGTTCATTAAAAATGGTACCGTGATAATCTTTGCTCAGTTTAAGAGTGGTAACTGCTTCTTGAACATACTGCAGTTTTTGAACTATTAGACACCTTACCATGAACATGGGTAATTTGCCTGAGTTAATAAACTGTGAAAGGTCATATGTTTGGAAACTAGAGTTAAAAGAATTAGTGCTTCATTATAAGCAACAGTCAAATAATAATCATATTTTCCACAAAGACTGACAACAAAGTGATTTTTTTATAGTCTCGTGTTTCTGTAATGAGCATGATATGAGGACAAAAAGAGAAGACAATCCTTGATGGATCTCTAGCTGTTGTGTGTACCTTCTCAGGGCACTGTCAATCATTTCTTGACTCTCCCGACAAGTACGATAGCAAACCTTGGAAGGTAGCAACAGTGCCTCTACTACCTTCTCCTATACCTTGAGGAAAAGACAGGTGACTTTCTCAGACAACTAGGAATAGCGCTTCCTCAAGATCCAGTTATACCACTCCTAGGCATATATCCAAAAGAGGCTCAAGTACACAATAAGGACATTTGCTCAACCAATGTTTTAGCAGCCTTATTTGTAATAGCCAGAAGCTGGAAACAGCCCAGATGCCCCTCAGTGGAGGAATGGATGCACAAATTGTGGTATACCTATACAATAGAATATTACTCAGCAATAAAAAACAAGGAAATCATGAAATTTGCAGCTAAATGGTGGGATCTGGAAAAGATCATCTTGAGTGAGCTATCCCAGAAACAGAAAGTTGCACACGGTATTACTCACTCATATAGACATATAATATAGGATAAACCTTCTAAAATCTGTACACCTAAAGAAACTAATCAAGAGGGAGGACTCTGACTAAAATGCCCAATTCCTAACCAGAAAGGCAAAGAGGCTGGACATCAGAAGAAGGAGAAAAGAGGGAACAAGTCAGGAGCCTGACATAGAGGACCTCTGAAAAGCTCTGCCCTGCATACTATCAATGTAGATACTGAGACTTATCAGCAACCTTTGGGCAGAGTGCAGGGAATCTTAGGAAAGAAGTGGGAAACAGTAAGATCTGGAGAGGACAGGAACTCCATAAGGAGAGCAAAATAACCAAAAAATCTAAGCACAGAGGTCTTTCCTGAGCCTGCTATTCCAATCAAAGACTATGCATGGAGATAACCTAAGACCCCTACACAGATGTAGCCCATGGCAGTTCAGTATCCAAGTGGGTTCCATTGTAATAGGAACAGGGACTGTCTCTGACATGAACTGATTGGTCTGCTCTTTAATTACCTCCCCCTGAGGGGGAAGCAGCATTACCAGGCCACAGAAGAAGACAATGCAGCCACTCTTGATGAGACCTAATTGACTAGGATCAGAAGGAAGGAAAAGAAGTCCTCCCCTATCAGTGGACTTGGGGAGGGGCATGCATGCAGAGGGTGGAGGAAGGAAGGGATTGGGACAGGAGGAGGGAGGCAACCATGGGGGGGGATACAAAGTGAGTAAACTGTAATTAATAAAGAAAAATAAAATAAAAAAATAAAAAAAATATTCTTCAAAAGATAAATAAAAGACTGAGAAATGTCTAAAAACTTAAAGAAACATACATTAACAAGTGAATTTTCCAAACTCAATATAGCTTTTTTTATGGAAAAAAAATTTCCTGTGAAAAATAACACAAATAGTATCTAACTCAGGAGTCAGACAAGCATACTTCCTAATATAAAAGATGAGATGTGCAAAGTACAGGGAAACCACTAGAAAATGGATGTTACCTTGGCTCTTTCCTCACAACAAAAACTGTATTTCACGGGTTAAGGTCAAGACCTTGAATGTAAGAGAGTTTGTTCTTCAAGTAGGAGGACATGAATCTGAATCCCCAATAGGTGTGTAAATGCACACATTACTGCAGGTGCTTGTAACTTCAACACTGGTAGAGAAGAAAGGAATATCTTGTGAGCTTGCCAGCCAGCACCAGCCACCTTAATCAATCTTGAATTTCTGCTCTCCTGTGTTAACCTGTCTCAAAGAGATAAGCTTGGCAGTGATAGAGGAAACACCCAATGCCTCAGTCCACCCTCAATGTGAAAGCTCAATAGATATGTTGGCTCTATGATGAATACATGACATAATATTGGTTGATTATTTAAAACAGATTAATTTTTACTACAACTGAATGAGGTATAGCTGAAAGACAAACCAACTTTCTGTTGTTGATTTTGTCTTTTGATATAATTCTACCAGTGGCAGCAAAGCCTGACTTTTAGTTTGAGCTCCGCTTGCCTTAACATGACAGCCATGCACTGTTTAGAATAGGAAATGTTCAGTCTGCTGTTTCTGAAACACCACTGCTTAAATCTAGTCTTGACTTTACCATTGAAAATGTAGGGATCTTGATGCATTTGAGTCTAGTGCGTATTAAGATACACTATGAGAAGGCCCCGTTAATTCCACTAACTCTATGTATTTGTGATATTTGAAAAGTATCTGAGACATGATCTGTCATTGTCTATTAGCAATAAAAGTGTTTCTCCATACTCTTTAACAAAGTAGTAGTTGCTGAAAACAGCGTGATAAAGTATGCAATTGCTTCCTCTAGCCAATAAATTCTGTTTCTCTAGACGCTATTCTTTGAGTTGACCACTATTTACTTTGATTAAATACTAAAGTAATTTCATTCATATAAATTATATAATGAACAAACTTCATCTTATCTTACTGTATTAGGGATGGAACCCAGAAATCCATGTCTTTTAGCTTACTGCTACAACTGAGCTAAATTGCTCAAGATGAATAAAAACATTTTTTTCTTCTTGTCAATTTAATTTATATTATCTAATATAATACAAAAGTTTTTAATTTTTAGATAACTGGAACATAGTAACAGCTCAATCAAACACACCCGTATATTGTTTTAGAAATAGTGTCATCGCTGAAGACTAGTTACAGAACAGTAAATGAAACCCATATTTTCAATTTTTCTTTTCATAAAAAAGACTGAATTAGAATATTTGAATACTGAAGGAAAAAGCAGTATTTTTGTGGGCCTAATGCAAAGTTCAGAGGGTATGGATCCCTCTGAAAATTAAACAAAACTGTGAGTAAGTACCTGTAGAGTTTTCAACATTATCGATGTTGAGTTGGTGTAAACCTCTTCATTCATTATATTTTCTGTGTGTGCATATCTATGGCTTATGTTTAATAGATGAAAAGGGCCACTTTCTATGGAAGAAAACCTTTTAACCTAACTGCTACAGAAAGGAGTTAAAAGAAGACCAAAAAGATTATAGAGAGGATAGGAAAGAGAAAAGCTAACAGGATAGGGTGCCGTATGAATGGAGACCTTACACACCAAATGAGAACAAATGTTTCCTGCACATAATTTAATAAGAAAATGAAAATATATAGCAACATGGAAGGCAAATACAAAATTAATTGTGAATGAGGTAGTCAACTGTCACACTTTCTGAATAAAGGTCAAAATAAAATCTTAGAGAAGAGGATAATTAAGTTACCATCAAAAATAATTTGCTCCAGCTTGGCAAAGAAACCTTTGCCAATACAATGTAGATAGCAAGAGAAAAAGGGAAAAGACTATTTTATATAGGAACAGTTAAATTGGGGTAGGAGAAAGATTGTTAGGTGTCAAGAAACAGGTTATTTTCCTACTTTTCAATCTAAATGGCAAAGATAGAACCCTAATTTCTACTTCATGATACTTTGTTTGATGAAAACAGGAAAACAAAAATATCTTTTGGCTTCTTACAAAAGATGGAAAAAGACAGAATGAAAGTAACCATGCTGAACATGGACTGTTGCTTTTACGGCATGAGTCAGACTACATGTAAGGACTTAGCTCAAGAAGGTGTGCCCATACTAGCCTCCCTTCCACTGACCCAAACTCACAGTGTATAGAAGGACACATCCTCCCCTGTTCATGAAGTAGAGCCCTCTTCAGAACCATGAATATGGGTCAAAGTCTGTATCAAAGCCATACTGTCTAAACCTGACTCAGTATGAAGAACAATAATTTTCTGTGAAAAAAAAAATGAAATTGTTTTAAATTAAAAGTGTGTGTTTTCTTCAAGACAATAATATCAATGTTACATGTATAAGGAGAGAAGTGAAGGTAGAAGAGGGAGTTAAAAAAATCATTCCAAATGAGTCATTTAATGGCCTTTACCATACCAAGAGGAATGAAGAAGTGAAGACATCAATTTATGTGCTCTTCTTAATTTTTAATTGTCATCATTAGCACGAAATTCATAATTCTTTCTCATTTTATAGAACTGAAGAATCCACAAGGCATCTTGAGATACTTTCTTCTTTCTTTGTTTGCTTGCACTTCAAATATGATGCAGCTCCCAAGAGAGATAGATCAGAAGGGCTTTGAGAAGATAGTATGAGAGAGACCAAAGGCCAGGCAAGAATGAGTCTGTGTCTGCCAAGATGCTCAGCTGAAAATAACCATGGGCAAAACAGGCATGAATGTGTTTCTATGTGAGAAACTAAATCCAATGTGGGTGAATTTTCAGAACTCCTTCTAAAGTTGTTCCTATACACATGTGTAAGTCTATCTGGGGTAGTTTCAGCCTCAATATTTTTTATAAAATGCCAATAGTATAGCAGCATATGTGAAATCATTGACTCAAAAGTTTTGATTAAAATATTTTATTTATTTCAATGAGCTTTTTTAAAGCTAAGAAACAAACAAAGAACAGTACAGGAGCCTACCACAGAAGGCCTCTGAAAGACTACCCACCAGTGTATCAAAGCAGATGCTGAGACTCATGACCAAACTTTGGGCTTGGTGCAGGGAATCTTATGAAAGAAGGGGAAATAGTAAGATCTGGAGAAGACAGAGATCTACAAGGAGAGCAACAGAACCACAATATCTGTGCACAGGAGTCTTTTCTGAGACTGATACTCCAACAAAGGTCCATTCATGGATAGAACCTAAAACCCTAGCCCATGGCAGCTCATTCTCCAAGTGGGCTTCTTAAGGGGAACAGGGACTGTCTCTGACATGAACTCAGTGGCTGGCTTTTTAATTCCCTCCCTTCTAATTCTATTTTCTTCAAATTTCATAACTTCATTTTTCTTTTGAGCTGATTAACATTCCATTTTGTATATCCAGTGCATTTTTTATGGTGACAATTAGGCTTGCCTTTATCTAATGTTTTAAGTCCAGGCTCCTGGGAGTTGCAGTGGTTTATCTTCTATTTGATACCCTTAGCTCTTCACAATGTTCCTTCTGCAGGATCTTGGTATTTACCTTAACCTGTTTGAAATTTTATTGTCATGCAATGTGTGTGTCTTTCAATTTTTCATCATGTCACTCTCTCAAAAACTAAAACAGAAAAAAAAATCATGACTGTCTCCCAGTGTAGGTCTTACTTCCAAAGTCTATTCACTAAGTGACACACACTTATAGTTGTATAATGTTTAATTAAGATTAAAACATCAATATGTTTTTTTCAGTATCTCTATCATCAAAGAAGAGTGGCAATGTCAGCCTTGCACTTCACTGATCCTCTAGTTTCTCACACATGGATATTGCCAAGGAGAAGAGGAATACATTCTGAAGGATCTGAGGTCCTTGTGGAGACTCCTACAGTGTGTAGATTAATGTCTAGTGTTGGATGGTTAATACGAAATGGTGGAATTTACTAATCAGCAGATGTGCATACTTTCCACGTTTGACACATCTCCCAGGGACTTGCAATCGCACTTGATTGCTGAACTCTTCTAACTAGTATAAATTAAGCCTCTACTCTACAGAAGATCATGACCTACTGAAGCAAAAGATAAACAACAGAAAACCACACATGGAACAAAACAAATTATCCAGATAACAAAATGAGGAAAATAAATTGTATTTCAGCACTTGTGGGTTAACACAGAAGATATTTTGCCTTTGGCTATTATATGCCTTTCCAAGAAGCTATCAGAATATCTCTATAGGCGAGCATGCTAAGGTATAAAAACATGCTGCTCTTGCATCTTGTAGCCTGGAGTCAGGTCAGGGATACCAGCTGTGATAAATTGTAAAGTAAATATGTACAATTTGACGAGCCAGGCAAGGATGTGTGTGTATGTGTTGGAGTGCTCCAATATTTTGTTCTTAATATTGTCTCTCAGGATGTTCAAAGGTAGACAAACAGCATGCAGACAAGAGAGGTAGGAAGTAGGACAATTTCAGAGACTATTTTTCTGTTCATGGGTATATTATTCACAACATGACTGTTCTGATCATAAATTTCTATCACATCATTCTCTTATATTTGCAAATACTATTTCTCCCAACTGTCTAGCCATGCCTGCTTCCTCTATCACTTTCTACATCTGAAGGTTTGTATAAGGCATAGTGAAGCAACCAGGAGTGCCAAGGTAAATCAGCTGAGACAGCTTTAAAACAATGGCAAGGAATGGAATTTTACATATAAAATGGGAAATACAGGATGAAGGAGGTAGGATGAATGACATAGTAAAAATAAAACTCTTTGAATGTATGAATTTTATCTAGGAGAGGTTTAAAATTTACCAGTCAAAAAAGAAACGAAATCACTTATTAGTTTGAAAATAAATCTTATCAAGCTAGGCTGTTCCTAGGATATCAGATAATTGTGGATTAACATATAAATAAAAAGAAGAAAATTTACTATCATCTACGTTAAAATTTCCCTTGATGTTATAAGGAAATAGGAATAGTATTTCTGTCACCAATCTGGCCAACTCTGTTAAGTTCTTTGTAGTACCAGTTCATGCTTATATTCCTTGGCTCCACATAAGATGGAAATCTTGAAGAGGTGAGCAAAATCATCCCACAGATGCTTCAAAGGGCCTATGTTTGGACTTAAAGAGAAGGGGCATAGAATAGGGTTTGAGATTGTCTGTTTGAGGATTAAGGTGTGACACTGACGCAGCAGAAGGCTGCGCTCAGGAAGTCCCAATAAGGTGACCCAGAGTGTCATAGGTTCCTACTCAGTAGATCTTTGCTGTTTGTACCTGAGTCACTTTTTAAATCCTGATCTACCTATGCACATTGAAACTTCTTGTACTCTGTTCCCAAAATGTTTTGGATAGGTATACTGCCACTACCCTAAAAAGATCACATATAGCTCTAGTTCAGCATGATGTTTCAGTGGAAGCAGTGGGTACTCTTGGTAGAATCACCAACCATGCGATCCTGTTGCTGGTAGAAACATCTTTGAAGCAGTTTGTACTAGTCAGGAAACTTGGTGAACACACCAGGGTCTTTCTGCTCACTGTCTTTCTGTTTTTCGGGTTTCAGTTCCACACATTTTACATGAAGAATCAAAGCTCTAGAACTGCAGTTTGAGATAGCCCCAACCCGTTCTTATACCCACCATGTCCCCAAACACATGGGAAATTTTTAAAAAATTTAAAAGTAAAACAGGTTTTTTAGTTCCTTTATGAATCATATCTTTGGTGTATACTGTTAATTAGCTTACCATGTCATGGACAGCTATGCCTGTTGGATCTTGCAGTATTGGCTTTTCATTACCACCTCAGTATTAACTAGTTTTCATTTAAATAGTCTTATGTAGAACACAATATGTTTTTCTAGGCTGTGACATTAGCTTTCCCCTGGTTTTGATGCTTATAATAGCAAAGAGGCTATAGTGTACTAAGTCCCGAATTCTCCAAACTGAAATTTATTTATATTATAAAGAGTAGGCTTATACAAATTTTCAAGACAAAATGAGATAAGTTGTTACATTAAGGGGATCAAATGAATAATAAGAAGAAACAATAGTTTATTAGAGAAGAAAAGTGAACTTATCTAATAATTTAGCAACTGATGCCTGTTTGGCATTAATTTTTAAAAATTGTATCTTGTTTTACACTTCCCTGTGCTGAGTCAGCTTCCTGGGAATTTAGACCTTAACTTAATGTATTCATCCTTTGTCAATACCAGCCTTGCTATATATGCAAGTAACAAACAGCTATCAAATTTAATATGATTAGTGCATTGGATTTTCTAAACACAACTCAAAGGTTGACTTTCGGGAGCTAAAAATATTCCTGGATAATACACACAAACACACACACATACTTAAAATAAATCGTAAGGAAATAAACATAAATGGGAATGTAATTTATTTAAAGTAAAACAGTTTGCTGTGATCTCAGCTAGTAGAAAACGTTTGATGAGCCGGCCTGTACGCTGAGTTTTCAGCGAAGAGAAAGCTCAGGGACAGTGTTTGAGAGTGTCAGGCTTCAAAGACCATGCTCCTGAGGGTTCACTGTGGCTCCTAGCCTGAGCAGAAGAGCTTTGCTGGTGTCTGCTCTCTGCAAGTTAGGAAGACATCAGTGTAAAATCATATAAAGGAAAGTTGTGTTACCCACAAGGAGAGAGGCACAACAAGTGTCAGTGGCATTATGTATAATCATGATTCTTTAAAAAAAGAAAAGGGAACATTGACCCAAACCTTTGATTGTGAGGTTTTACACATTTTGAATGTTGAGATGGTCTTTCAGAATTACCATCCTTCTTTGAATTTACTCTGTATTTTTCTGGAAATAGATCTCCATTAAAGTTATCACCTAAATTTTGGTATCATCCTAGGCTTTCAGCTCAGGTTTTCAGCTCACTAGTATCTAGTTAGAAAGCAGTCAGATGATCACACACCCAAACACAGACTTCCCCTTGTCTGTCCTTATATTTTTACAACACATGAACACATTTGGCATCTCTCTTTGTGGGCCACAGTTGGATGCAACCAGTCTTATGAAAATCAACAGACCTGAAAATAAATTTATCATTCCCCATCTTGTGAATACTCTCTTTATTTACTAAAGACTGTTTTTGTAACTTTTGTTAATAGTCAGTAATGCAAATTAAAAATTATTTAGTGTTTGCCCTAGATTATTACATGTTCCTCTTAATATATCATCTCCTATTCTATCCTATTCTATTCTATCCTATTCTATTCTATCCTATTCTATTCTGTTCTATTCTAAAGCAGCCCATGTTTAGTACCTACTCAACTTTTCCCCCACTCTGTCCTTGACGCCTTGCTCAAGCCATTCACACTTACATCAAATAACAAATTGTGTACTTGTTCGTTGTCATATTTACTGACACCAACTCAAAGATCTTCTCTTAGTCCCATTTCTGCCAACGAACTTTTCTTATCTTCTGGCTCATTTCACATTGCGTGATCCCATGTTAGTATCAATTGCATAGTCACTGTACTTTAAAGAGGGGCATGTAGCTCGTAAAATGCTACTGTTCTTTCACACCAAGCTGTCTTTCCTACATGATTAATGGCTAGCTCCTGGATAAGTAAACGTCATAGATAAGACATAATTAATTACCCATTAGAATAGCCCTTTGATTGGTCCTTAAGTTTGATATCACAGATTCCCAGCGTCGTAGATGTACAGGATGAGAAAGTAAAAGTCCCTTGGAGTTTCCTTGGTATTGCTAGAGTTGGTATTGCTAAACCTTTTGGAGGTTGAATGGTTTTGGAATCAATCATTCAAAAACAAAACAAAACAAAATGATCTAGAAGTAGAGAAAGACATATTTGTTGTGCCAATCATTAACCTTTTGCTTATTAGATGCTTTAGAAGTCTTTGGGGTAAAGTATTGAATCACGCAAAGGACATATGGAAACTCAGGTCAGCTAAATTCTTTTAATCTGAGTCAATAGAACCACTTTTCAGATGCATAATAAAGACAGAAAAATCCAAAGTAATTTATATATATATATATATATATATATATATACACACACACATACACATATATACATACATATATACGTCATGTCATATATATATGACATGACATGAAACGTGTTATATATATATATGTATATATATATGACATGACATGAAACGTGTTGTTATTATCAAGCACAGAGGACTCTGGGCCTTAAGTATTCATGGACTGTAAATTAGACTGAGTTATGAGTTTTCGGGTATGATATTCCATTATATCAGGGAAACATACAAGTAGTCACTAACTAGGAACTTAGATATGGTGAAGAGAGAAGACTGCCCTAAAGATTTGTTTGTATTTGGAAGTTAAATCTAAATAATAAAGATTCCTTAAAAGTTATATAGAGAATAAGAAGGTAAGAATCATAGCGAAAGTTAATACTTAGAGGTGGGACAAGTCCAAGGGGAACATAACTGCCGGAAAGCCCTCTCAAGCTAGTTGTGTGAGGAGGTACGCCCTAAACAAACGGACTCTGCTTACCTCAATATACAGAGAAAAGAACAATCTAAAACTAGAAATTTTACCAAATACTAGACCAAAGCCAAAGTACATCAAAGATGTAAGCATAAATCTCAGAAACATAAGGAAGCCAGGGAAAACAAATTAAGCCATGAAAGTACAGACAAGCTTGTTATCTGAATCTAATCTATGCTTGCAAACATGCAGCATGGTGAATTTTCAGACAGAGGGAGCCTACATTCCATGACGCTAAATCGAATAAACAATAATAAAATCGGCCCTTCTAAAACCTCCAGCTGATTTGTCCAAATGTCAATAAGCACTCCAAATGAGCGATAAACAACCCACTAAGGATTTTCTCATAACATAGAGCATTTAAAATATCAATTACCTAATAGTTTAACACTTAATGAACTCATTAGTGGGAATGTTTATTATGCAATGATATTCTTTGATATTCAAAACAAATTATGCTTTATTTCTGCACTGCAATGAACATAAGCTACAATGTAAATAAAAGCCATTAAATATTTTGTAATAATCACATTAAAATGCAAATAATACTTAGGAAGAAAAGAAAAGACATTTCTAAGATCATTGCTGCGTATCATTAGAAAAAATATGTGCTTGAGATTTTGTGACCAAAGCAGACATGGTCTCCAGGCACTGCCACTGTGGTGGTGGAGCAAAGCAAAACTCAGAACATATAGATATGTTAGATAGAAAGTGTGATACCACAGTAAGAGAGCCAAAATACAATCTCTGAGTATCTAATATTCTCTAACTTTAATGATTTTTGAGTTTATTCTTATTTTTTATTTATTACAATTTATTCACATTGTATCCCAGTTGTAGCTCCTTCCCTTGTCTCCTCTCAACCCCACCTTCCTCCCTCTCCTTCTCCCATGGCCCTTCCCCTGTCCACTGATAGGGGAGGTTCTCCTCCCCTTCCCTCTGACCCTAGCCTATCAGGTCTCATCAGAATTGGCTGCATTGTCTTCCTCTGTGGCCTGGTAAGGCTGCTCCCCTACTCAAGGGGAAGTGATCAAAGAGACAGCCACTGAGTTCATTTCAGAGACAGCCCCTATTCCCTTACTAGAGTACACACTTGGATACTGTGCTGCCATGGGCTACATCTGTGCAGTGGTTCTAGGTTATCTCCATGCATAGTCCTTAGTTGGAGTATCAGTCTCAGAAAAGACCCTGTGTACAGATTTTTTTGTTCTGTTGCTCTCCTTGTGGATCTCCTGTCCTCTCCAATGTCTTTTTATCTCCCTCTTCTCTCATAAAACCCCCTGCAGTTTGCCCAAAGTTTGGCTATGAGTCTCAGCATCTCCTTCCTGCTGTCCTCTTCCCTGTTTTTTTCCCTCTTCTGATGTCTATTAAAAAAGACAAATCGGCTGAGAAAGAAATTATGGAAACTTTAATGATTTTGCTAGGACTCATATATAACTTTATTTCAGTACACTGTCTACTCAGAGAGTCTGTACTTAGTAAGCAAAGGCTGCCTTCTTAGAATACATGGAAAATTTAAACTATTGCAAAAAGGATAGAATGGAAGATTAGACATTGTATGTTGTGGGCATATGCAAAGTCTTGAGTTCAAAGTGCAACACTAAATAAACAATAAATTAAAGTGAAATGAAGAGACTCCATTAAGGGAAGATGTTTGTCACTTGGGTCACAGACACATATTATCTTTAAAAAAAAATAATGAGTCAACTTGTAAATGTAGCTTTTATTTCCTCAGAACAGGGGATGAAATGAGAGTCATAGCAAAGCTTGTCTAATCTTCTGCAACCCTAGACCTTGAAGGCTTCAGCTTCCAGCTTCTGTCTTCTAACTGAGACCTAGAGATAATTAGATAGAAATGCTCTGGGCTCAGTCCAAGGCTCTCACCCTTATCCCCTCTCCTGAGGAAATATAAAGTATATTTACATCTGTTACTTACTGTGATTGGAGAAGAAGAAAGCCCACCAAAGTTCTAGAAAGCAGAGGACATCTGACAGAAACATCACATAGGAAAGGAGACATCTGACAGAAAGCCACAGAGGAGAAATCTGCCTGAACCTAATAAATATGCTGTGTTTCTATGTGCTGATGCTCCATCAGAGTGCACTACCCTCTGAACCTCAGCTTTTCTTTGCATATATCTGCCATTTCTTCATTTCTGTGTCACCCAACTCAACTCACCTCCAAAGCCATGCAAGTTGAGGCAGTCCAGGAGATTGGACAGCCACCAAATATGCCTTGAGCCAATGGTTTTCAATGGTATTTGAAAAGTGAAAATCTGTAATCCTCAGAGAATGAATTTTAGAGAAGTTTACTAGAGATTAATAGATCATGAGGAAGAAGAATAAAAAGAAGAGGAGGAGGAAGAGGAGAGGGAAAAGTAAGAGGAAGGGGAGGAGGAAAAACAGGGAGAGGAGGAAAAGGAAGAATAGGTGGTGGAGAAAAGAGAAGGGCAAGAAGGAGAAAGAGGAGGAAAAATAAGAAAGAGAAAGCGGAAGAAGATAAAGACAAGGGAGACTAGAAGAAAGGTAAACAATGTGAGGAGGAGGAGGAAGACAAAGGGAGGAGAGGGAGAAGGGAAGACAGACAACATACACAAGGGAGGGGGAAGTGAGGGAGAGAAAAAGGAGTAAGGGAGGGAGACAGAAACAAAGGCAGAGACAGAGACAGAGAGACAGATAGGGACAGGAAGGAGCAGAGTACCTGCAGAACAGCACTGAATCTTAGTAAATTGAAATCCCTGAGCTTCTATTCAGGGACTTCTTAAAGGATGTATGGTAGAGCCTAGGCTGAGGAAGAAAAACTGTTCATTCCTATTGGCCCACCCAGATGTCTAGGTTTCCTCTCTGAGTCTCAGTCAAGTAGTTCCATACAGCCTTTAGGGAGAGGGCTCACTTAGGACTCAGAAGAGAAACAGAAAGCAGAGTTCTCTCCTGACACCTCTGGTCTCCACCAAAGACATTCTCAGAATTGTTGCTTTAGGGTCACTGCCTCCACTTGACCAGAAATTCAGCACAAGAACGCAAGTGTACTAAGTACCACAAAACATTCAACTGAATTGCCCTGGCTGCAAATTTGCTTTTCACAATCTGTAGCTGTTGAAACCAGTCGATTAACAAGATCTAAAAACCCAAATTTGACTACTTTTTTTTTTTTTTTGCTTCATAGAAATCTGAGGAATATAAAGAAAAATAACATGGGCTTTTAAAATTGTAATCACTTGGTCTCAAAAATGCAGGCTAGTTATTATGCATGTAAGTTGTTGAAAATGCTTCCACAAGTTACTCTTCTTAGAAACATCATTGCGAATGAGAACTTTGTCAACTGGGCACACACAGTAAATCAAAACTTTGTTTCAAAACAGTGCCCAAAATAATCTAAAAACCAACCAACCAACCAACCAAACAAACAACATTGACCTCAAACCAGATATCCAGATTTGGTTTCTATAAGGAATTTTATCATTTAATTCTTCAGATGGACCACTAGTTATTTATTTTTGCTAGACTGATACAGGTTTTATTAACAAAAATCAATTTATGGATCAATAAACAAGTTTGATGACATCACACTTAATTGACAATGCTGCTGTTTTTTAACATTTTGGCTGATGAACATTCACAAATCTTTCCCATGAAATGAAGAAAGACAAACACTCAGTGGTATGGAGGAAAATGTGTACATTTCCAGCTATTCATCTATCTATATGTAAGGAGCACAAATGGAACTTGGAAGGTTTTAAAGGAAAAACAAGCTAACAGAAAAAAAAAAAGATGCTAAGTTTTATGGGTAGGGAAACGGTGTGGATCTAGTAGGAAGAGAGAACAAGAAGGTGAATATGATCCAAATATACTATATGAATTCTAAAGGAACTAGAGCAAAGCAGAACAGAAACATGTACCAAAAATTCATAACGGCTAGTTGTAATTAACCATGGAAAAGAAAGCAATTGCATCTTTGTTAAAGTATGCCCTTTCATTTTATCATAATTTCAAATTAGTACAATGTCCTTGAGTAAAAGTTTAGTCTTACAGTTTTAAACAACGAAAAATATCAATTGTGTAATAAATGATTAACATTATTAACCAAATTTGTAGACATTATCAAAAGCCTTACGCACTAGGACATAAAAAACAAACATATGTTGTTACTAACTTCATCAGCATCTAAGGTATTACATACGCAGGCATTTCCTGGGAAGGGCGGGTGGAGTATCCCCAGCAACCTAGAACTCTTAGCATGCTCATACAACATCTTAACTCTGCTCAGGATAGACAGGCACACAAATACAGGGTTTTGCTGATGGGAATTACAGAAAATAAACTTTGGTGAAGGATAAAGAATGAGTGTCAGGGAAGGATATTGGATAGACTACTTAGGGCAGCCCTGCTAAGATGATTTGAGAGAAGGACTTTAAAAAACAAACATCCAGCAGCTATCCCAGGAATATGTGTTTTAGACCTAGGGCAGGAGGTTAAAAAGCCTTGAGGTAAGATAGCTTACTACATCTGAATATCCCAGAGATTCTGATGAGGCTGAACTACTGTAAACTGTCAAATGGAACCAGTCAACATTAGAGCTGTTTGGGTACTCTGGGTACTGTGTCTGAAGGACACAGGACAGACGACAAAGCTTATAGTCTTATTGTCCTGTGTTAGGAGTCAGAGGTCACTTATTTTAAAAGAAACAAAACAAAACAACAACAACACCAAAAACAACCTAAGACAAATACTTTTAAAATTTTCTACAAGGAGCAAAATAAATTACTAAATTTAAACACACACATACTATAAAGGGGGAATTTCAGAGATAATTTTTCTTTTTTCTTTCCTTTCTTTCTTACCCTGGCTATTTATCCAAAGACTAACCCTACAGTGAATTCCAACCTAGGTGATTTTATTACAGTAATGTCAGTTAATGAGGAAAATTATGTCCCAATACACAATTTATTTATTGTTTATGCATCCATTAGTTCAGAGAAATTTACAAGAGAAAATGTATCTTATATTTCATTCCTATCTAGGGAAACTCCTTAACAATGTCGGGAAAATTACTTTTAGGATTTGCTCATTTTACTAATCTAAGCAATAGATTTTGTGCTCACAAGGAATCTACAAGTAAAATCTCTCAGCAGGTGCAATTGCAGGTGGCAGTGAAAGCTTCCAAGTAGCCAGCGGAATCTGCCAGTGTGGCTCTGATGTCCCCTGGCAAACCCTTTAATGGTGAGAACCTCCTGAGGCTAAGAAAGCTCTTCTTTGTCTTCTTTATGCAGGGACATAACATATTTGGTTTTGTTGCACTATTCTTTTTTCTTTCCTTTTATTTTCAACAAATAGCAGATAGATTTTATTCTTGATAAAAAAAAGTCTATGGATGCTTCTCACAATAAATTGAGTGTTTTGTGATGACATGTTGAAACAAATCTGCATTAAATTTGCAATTACTGGATAATTTATATGTTAACTGATGAAAACTATTTTCACGGATTTAGCAGGCATGTGTTCTGGAGAGCTATGCCTAATCTTAAGCATTGAGGACTTTATAGTTTCCTCTGAGATGTAAAACATACTTCTTTGATTGACAAGAAGAAAAGTTCCAGAAAGGTAGAGATAGTAAAGGAAAACCCTTTACAATTTAAACTGGTAGGAGAAAGGAGATCACAGTTCTGCCCCAGGAGAAGGAAAAGCTTCCTCCTGCCTAGTCTTTTTTTTTTTAAGTATTTTTATTAATTACAGTTTATTCACTTTGTATCCCCATACCTCCCTCCCTCCTCTCCTCCCCTCCCAACTCCACCCTTTCTCTTCTTGACCCTTGTCCCTCTCCCAGTCCACTAATACGGGAGGTCCTCCTCCCCTTCCTTCTGATCAGGTTTCATCAGGAGTGGCTGCATTGTCTTCTTCTGTGGCCTGGCAAGGCTGTTCCCCCCTCAGGGGAGGTGATCAAAGAGCAGGCTAATCAGTTCCTGTCAGAGACAGTCCCTGTCCCCATTACTATGGATCCCATTACTTGGATATTGAACTGCCATAGGCTACCTCTGTGCAGGGGTTCCAGGCCATCTCCATGAGTGGTCCTTGGCTCAATCCCCATTCAGAAAGTCAAAGACAATAGACATTGGAGGAGGGAGAGAACAGTGAACAGGACAGGAGCCTACCACAGAGGGCCTCTGAAAGGCTCTACCCTGCATGATATGGAGGTAGATGCTGAGACTCATAGCCAAACTCTGAGCAGAGTGCAGGGAATCTTATGAAAGAAGTGGGAGAAAGTAAGACCTGGAAAAGAAAAGGAGCTCCACAAGGAGAGTAACAGATCCAAAAATCTGGGCACAGTGGTCTTTTCTGAGACTGCCTAGTCTTTTGACTTGAACATGAATGGTATTGTTTGAGCACAGGATAAAGATAACGTGTGCCTCTAGGATTTCTGAAGATTAAAACAACAATAAAACCTTCATGTTCAGGAGGAAGGGCTACAGGATGAGCACAGAATCACACACTGGAACAGACTGGCTCAAAGTAGGTTGGACACTGCCTGTTAGGCTCCACCATTTCCTCCTGGGGTACAGAGTTATCATCATGAATGGAAACGCTTGAGAAGGAAGAGAGCACAGGTCCTCATCTGCTCTTCCATCTGGCTGTTTCTTCTGGTCCATGGAAAACTAGTGATTCCACTTCCTGACCAGAGGAGCTGTTTCTAATGTATCTTCACTGGAAGAAATTACATCTATCTGCTGTACCATGAAGAAACTTTTTAATGATTATAGAAAGAAAAATCCTTAATGTGCTTATTGTAAGTAAATGAAAGGAGTAAAGTTTGGTGATGTGGGCTGTAAAGATAGAAGGACAATAGTTGGACAAATATGAATTAAAGAGGGAGATATGACAAAACTTAAAATCATTTGTTGTTGTTCTTTAGAAGACAGAGAGAAGAGGGGAAAGGGGTAAGTTATAGAATTTTAGAAAACCTTTGAAGATCATTTTAAATAGAAACTACCAAGTCTGAGAACCATAGGAACAGAAATGTCTTGGAATAATTCATTATTTGTTCTGGGTCCACAGAATTCACAAGCTTATTTACTTTTCTTTAATTAATTCTGGATGAAGAAAATTTCAGTATGTTAATTTTTGTTCATAGACTTTATAAAGAGTTCTTAGAAAATTCCTGATTTTCAAACTTCAAGTAATCAATGGAATCTAGAAAGCATTTATCATTTGCATAATAAAATGTTGAAAGAACAACAGGTTTAATCAATTAATTTTTACATAAAATAAATATTTAGTGTGTTTCCATTCCCCACCGTTTTCAGACATCTGATACTTAATACTGTAAATCAAAGTAAAAAATTAAAACAGAAAGTCATTTGGTTTGCTGTATAACTTAGTAAGGAATGACTTTTAGTGTGAGTGCAGAGGCATAAGAAGGGAATGAGAATGGATTCGAAGGAGATAGGCTGCTCTAGATCCAGAAAAGCACTTCAACTTAGCACAGGCGCCTTAAGGACAGACATTCTACCAGCTGGGAATTCACAGAAAACATTTTGGACATGACTGCAGCCCAGTTGCTAGAGATTTTTCTCTAAAATTTGCCCCATATGTTCAACAGTTTATGGGTAGCTAATGCGTAAGGACACTCTTCAAAGCGAAAAGGAGTAACACATATTGTATGAGGTGAATGTGATTTTCTTCAAGAAGATATTTCTGGCTAACAGTAAATCATACTTAAAACATTTTAACTTTGCTTTGTAGAAATGATGTCAATTGTCAGTATGGATGAGTATAAAATATATCATTAAATGTAAAATAGAGAGGATTGCTGAGATTTGCATGCATTTCAAAAATACAAATTTCACACTAAGTTCACATGATTTTATATATATATATAATTACATAATTATATATGTTTGTAGATATATATATATCTCCTAAAATGTTTTTTTTTTTTTTTCAATGCAGTTTATTCAGGAACCTTGAACAATCCTCGGGCCCTGGGGAAAGCCAGCCCACAGCTTAAATAGCCTCTGGGTAGCCAACCCAGGCATGCCACGTGGGCAATGCAGATAGGTCCACATACATGGAAGCAAGCCAGATCCTCAGCCTTAGCCAAATGTGGAATTGTTCATGACAGAGAGCACTCGCGGGAAGGTGGAAGGCAGAAACCAGCTCCATCTTTAAGGCATAGCATTCCGCAGCTCTCTACAGTTCCCCCTTTTTGTTTTAGACGCATCAGGCAAGAGTAGAGGTCTGATCTCTGGTATTAGAAATAAATTGGGACTTTGTACCGATGTTCATTTAGGTGTCATCCACCCGAAGAGCATCAGACCCGTCCGATTCCTTTTTCTCAGAGGCGGGACCTGGGGCATCAACCCTCATGCAATCAGACATGCTCTTCTCTGGGTCCAAAGCGGCTGACCCTGAGTGCAGTGCTTAGCCTCGCATCCATATTTGTAACACATTATTTTTCCAGTATTATTGTATTTTATTATTTGAATGTACTGACATATATTTTCTATTCTTATGCTTCTGTGTGTTTGAATTTCTGTAATTTTGGAGCTTATATTTCTATAGATTTTTATAGGCCTCCTGAGGCACATACTGAAAACATGTCTAAGTGACTTTCCTAGAAATAGTTCGTTAGTATTGGGTTTTCACATAATGCAGTCTCCTCCAGGCTGTGTGCTATGCCTGTCACTCTGTGGCCTGACACTCTGTAATGTCATCAGACTTTCTTCTCCTTGCCTTATGACTCTTTGTTGTTTCTACAAACTGGTAGACATAAAACTGTCATATATTCATATACAAACACACACATAATTTCATATATATGATATCTAATATATAGAATTTCATACATGTGGATATGTGTGTGCATAATCATAATGTGACCTTATTCTTATATCTAGGCATGTACAGCATTTTATTAAAGCTCAACTTTATATTTCCATGATTATTAATATGGCAAAACTTTATGCATTTTTCTTTGTCCTTAATAGTTTATTCATCTGTAAAACACATTGTATAAAAAAGTTGATAGTTTGTGGGTTTTTTTTTTTTTTTGATGGTGTTCAAATACTTGAACTTAAAGGGACTCAAACTGGAAAATGTCTAACTGACATACCAAATAAAGAGAAAAAAATGAGTGTAAAAAAAAAAGAAATGATGTCAATTGTATTATTATTCATTCACAATTGCTCTAAAGGTTTTGAAAATTGTTCCCAATAAACAGATTTTTAAATAACTTCTTTAAACTTTATTTACTTTGTATCCCCCCTGTAGTTCCCTCCCTCCTTTCCTTCCAATCCCTCCCTTCCTCCTCCTTCTCCACAAATGCCCCTCCCCAAGTCCACTGGTAGGGGAGGTCTTCTTTTCCTTCCTTTAAACAGATTTTTTTCAAATGTGATCCCATGATATGATCCCAGAAAATTAAATATGCCAGAGGTGTTTATGCTAATTACAGACTCAAAAAGTTTTCTGGTAATAAATCTATTGTTGTAATTTAATTTTTAGCACAATATAAACATCCTTTATGCATAGGTTGCATTTATCCTAACTTTGTATGGTATAAAATAATATAACAAAGCCACAACTCCTGTCAGTTAGAGTATTACCAATATTTGAAATCTCCTAAATTCTCTTAATCTAAGAGAATTCTCTTAATCTAAGAATACATGTCCTACTTCGTTTTACAGTCAGTTTGGCACCTAGAGTAAACTAAAGAGGAAATCTCATTTGACGCATCACCCAGATCAGATTGGTAATGGGTGGTTGTCTTAAATTTTAACTGATATCAAAGGGCCAGTCCACTGTGGGCAACACTATTCCCTGGGCAAAATGGTCCTAGACTATGTGAGAAAGCTAGCTAGGTATGTGCATAAGCAAATAAGCAAACGCCACAGTTCCTGCTACAAGTTCCTACTTGAGTTCCTGTCCTCACTTTCCATAAATGAATAGCTATGACCTGGACATTTAAGCACAGTAAATGTTTTCTTGGCCACGGTTTTGTTGCAGCGACAAAATGAAACAATAATTAAAGAACATCTGAATTTTATGCTTGTATTCCCTCATTGCTTGTGAAGAAGACCCTTTTTATAAAATTCATAAAAGAAACCCAGGTGAGTCAACTAATTCATCTTCGTGTGTTTTCTGTTGATTTTAATGGCTCACACAACTTCCAACTTCCAAGCTTCTGCTAAAATAATAATAATGTATGTAAATAAAATAATTATATATACACACATGTATATAAAATATATGTATGTGGTGGCATATACAGATACACACAAACACAAGTTTACATTTTCATAATATTTTAAAAATTTTGTTACAATTCAATAAAAATAAATTAATAAAGAAAAATGCTTATAAGGTTTGCTATACAGTATCCTTTATTGATACTTGCTGAACACCATCTTGGGCATTTATCATTTTATGTATGTTAAGGCTGAGAAACAAATCTTAAAATACAGTAATTATAAGTAAGATACATTGGTACTGTTGTTGTCATATTCTAAAATGAGCAGACATAAGCTTGAGGAAACGGTCAATTAGGAACACTGTGAGGATGTTAAGAAACAATATGTGGTCCTCTCTCTTTCCACTTCCATTACAATAGTTCTGTTTCATTTTAGAGAAATAATAATTTCTTGCTCTTTCTACTTACACATACAAACTGTTAGAAGAATACTCTGTTTTGGCATTTCCAAATATACTTTCTGTCCAGTGCATAGTCTACTTATAAGGGAACCCATACCCAGACCCATTTGTGTTTTTGTGTTTTGGGGAATAATCAGTGTTTTTTTTTTTGTTGTTGTTGTTTTGTTTTGTTTTGTTTTTGTTTTATGTTTGTTTGTTTGTTTTTGTGGCAGAGGTGCAGTGCTGATGTCCATGCCCATGTTATCATAGAAGGGCCTGTGGATGTCCGTAGGGACCGTATTTTTGTCTGTGGGCTGCTTCACCCCAGAGGCCATATTGATGTTCTTGGCATGTGCTGCTGCTCAGGGCTACTATGGTGTCTGTGGCTTGCATTGCAGCAAGGGTCTGCATCAACGTCCTTGGTCTGCATTGCCTCTGGAAACCATGAGGAGGCCCATGGTACATGCTGAAAGTGAGGCCATGTCATTGCTCATGGTCTGTGCTGTCTCCAGAAACCATATGTAAGTCCATGATCTGTGCTCCTACTGACTGCAAAGGGTTAGGAAGCTACTTTTGCTTTTGCATTAAATTGATGACTGCAGACAGTTGAGAAAGTGACATAGGAAGCTTTTGTGACAACTCTTATCCAAACCCCATCTCCCCCAAACATGAACAGCCTAGACAGAAAGCCACACAAATGAACTCTTTAAAAATGTGGTAAGGATTCTGAAGTTTAGCTCGCCAAAATTGTTGGTTTCTCCCAGGGGTGCAGATGGGGCAGGACTCAGTTTTCTTTAAGGGACTGGCCACTGTGAGTTTAACCATGTTCCTGTGAGTATATGGGCAACTCAAATCGGACCTCCACCTCTTCCTCCTCCTCCCCCTCCTCTTTCTTCTCCTTCTCCCCCTCTTCCTTATCTTCCTCATCTTCCTCCTCCTCCCTTCCTCCTCGCCCTGTTCCTCCAATTCCTACTTCTTTTGGTGGAGATCATGGGAGGATGGCATGTATCTGGAATGACTAAAAGTGAATGTGATAGGGTTGCATGATGTGAAAAATATTAAAATTAAACAAAAAAACTTGTATGTTTAATATGTACATTTTTTTTAATTAAGAAATTGTCACTGACTGGAATCGACTCGCCTTTTCTAGCCTTTCCTTCTGTCCTGGTGAGAATAGAAAATATCTTCCCTTTAGCAAAGCGAAGAACACAACACAGTGTTTTAACGCTAACTCACTTTTTTATACACTCAATTTCTAGCTAATAGTCAACACAGCTGAAACTAAACCTTATGGCCACATTCCAGCACTGTGTGCGGCCTTCTCCTAACTGCTTGCACCAATCTTTCTGTTTTTTTTAGGAAACTTTAAAAACTTGGATTCTGTTTGTAAGTAACATCATAAAGCTTTTGTCTTACTGTATCTAGATAATCTCACCTCCTCTAAGCATTTCTATTCATTCCAAATAGAGAGTGCAGCAACACACACACACACAAAAAACATAAACAAAACAAAAAATAAACAATTCTATACAAGTCCAGTGGAGTGAGCCTTTTAGTTCACTGGGTTTATTGTTTTATTTATTCATTTATTTGTAATTTTACAAAAACAAATTTGTTTAGAAGCAAATAGGGTACATCTTGACTCTCACATGCACATCTGAGCTTTCCCTTAATGTTTCTTTTTTGGGATAAATGCTTTGTTTATTTTTTCTTGTTTCCCAATTCAGTCATCTATTTTTAAAATTTATTTATTATTTATTACAATTTACTCACTTTACATCTCCTCCTAGTCCCTCCCTTCTTCCCTCCTTCCTACTTCCTCCCCTGTGCCTCTCCCTTTGTCCACTTGCCAGGACACAGAGGAAGATGATACAGCCAGTCCTGGTGAGACCTGATGGGCTAGAGTTCACTGGTTTATAAGAAGATGGATAACCAGTAAAAGCCCAACAGAGCCTGGTGAGGTCCATCACTGAGAAGGGCCCCCAACATGAGAAAGACATGAGTGCTACCAGACTGTGATTCCTATCCCCGGGAACCTTTCATTCCTGTATATTCTAAAAAGCCCAGACTGCAATGCACACAGGCAGGCTTACATACAACTGTGGGGTGGAAAGGCAGGAATATTTAAACATTCAGACTTCACATTATTCTTTCTGCATAGAGTTTTATAAGCATTATTTGGATAATTTTTTTGAGTATAAGAAAGTTTATTGCAGAAAGAATGAGTATACTGTAAATACATACCAGTCTTAAAGATGTGTGGAAAAAGATTTTTTTCTAATTTTCAAAATTGTATGCCGTGTAGGTTGGTGGTAGATCTTAGCCTTATACGGATGTTCAGCACATGCTACTGATGGAATGACATCAGTATGCTAATAAAATAGGGCATTATTGTTTTTATATCTAAATCTCATGCTAAGAGAGGAATTAAGTGATTTAAATGATCTCAATAAATGGATGATAGATAGATAGATAGATAGATAGATAGATAGATAGATAGATAGATAGATAGATAAAAGTTTGAGTTTAGCAACTGGTTTACTAACTATGTTCAATGAAAGCAATAACAATTTTCATTTGACAGTTTTCTCTGTGTAAATTATTTTGCCAGATATTAAGGTACCAACATAATATCATTGAGGGGACTGTGGAAGAATGCTGTCATTTCCATAACATTATACAGCATAGACAAAATTTATATAAATGACATCACAATCTAGAAAACAGTGAAATGTTATAAAATTAAAAATGGATCAGTTTTGAGTATTTGTTACATACATTTCTAATATAGTTTGTCAAACTAGCTATAAGTCTACTTTAGTTTTTAGTTGTGTGGGTATTAAACAACCAACTGCTAAATCCCTGAGACTTGAACAGTCTGCTCTCAAGTTCTGACATGCTTTCTCTGGACCACTACTATTCCCTGGCCTCTTTAGAAATGCCAGCTCTTTCATGCTTTGACAACTGGCTTCAGTGCAGGAGTGTTGTACTAGAGAGTGATACAGAAAAGAAGCCAAATGATCCTGTCTCCACCATCATCACCAGCCAGCCATCTTTGTGACTGAACACAGCTCAGGTTTCCGCCTAGCCGCGGTTTGTAAGTATATGTTATCTATTCGGTAAAGAAGCCAAATTTCTATCTTTATTATATTGTACCCAAGCAAAGCTTCATTTAATACTCATAACCTTTAATTTGCCTTATTTAAAGTGAACTCTTTTGTTTAATCTGGGTAGAAAGATAAGGGAGTTGACTTCATACAAGTTCGGTACCCCACATTCTACTAGAAAATCCTTCAGTATTTATTTATCCTTAAGTAGTTGCAATATTCTGTGATCAAATAGGTTTGGTCAAAATGATTACACATGTAGTGGTTCAGTGTTTATGTCAAACAATTTTCAACATAAAGCGCTGCTAAGTTACTTGGTCTAAGCAACTAAACTCAATTCAATTCAAAAAATGAGAACAACCTTTATATTCTTATTGTTGGGACCAATTAAATCATGATAATGCTAACAACAGATTTTCTATGCAAGAGGTTTATTAGGTGGATATGAAGAGAGGGAGAGCAGGACATGATGGGGAGAAAGAGAGAGAGGGGGGGCACCTCAATAGAGAAAGGAACCAAGAGAGCAAGAGAAGAGAGGACCAAGAGAGAGCAAGAGAGCAAGAGAGCAAGAGAGCGACCACATGCCAGGCTGTCCCTTTAAGGGGCAAGTTAACTATGCTTTCCAGGTGTGGCCACCTGGCCAGCGACATATGATGACATCATAAGTTGCTAGGCAACACAGAAGCAGGTTTTGTTCCAAAATCCTAACATTCCACCCTTTTTCTATAATTAAAAAATGAAGAACTTGGGCTGCTTTTCATAAGGTAAGTTAAATTATACAAATTTAGGTTCATTGTAAGCAGTTCTTGGTTGTCATGCAAGGGGTTAAGAGAGAGAGAGGAATTTTAGCAACAAAATGGTCAGATTACAAGGTCAAGAGTAAGGGAAGCCTCTGCCCTGGAAAATTTAGGGTAGAGGGTTGTCAGTAGAGAGTTGTCAGCCATGCAAGGCAGTAGGTAGGGACTGAGGAATGCTGGGAGAACCTGGAGCTGCTTGTCCTAGTCCTGAAGCACACCATTTCAGCTTTTTGTTAATAATAAGTGTATAATGGGCGTAGATTTTATTCTGGTTACTTCCTGCTGACACTGGGAGTGCTGTAGGGAGGTCAAAAGGCTGAAATGTTGGCCAAGTCCAGGAAGAACAGGCTGTTTTGATGCTTTTCAGCATCTGTGAGAAAATCCATGGCTAGGAGGGAAAGTGCAGGTCCAGCTTGTTGGAAGTCTGTGAGGTCAGAGTTGAACACTTGTAGCTGCTTTGGCATTGTTGTGGCTATAGGAAACATCTGTGTCTGGCAGGACACTGAAAGATATAGTTAAATAGGTTGTGGAGAAAATCCTTTAGGTGTACATTGAAAACGTTGGGGAGAGCGAACAGAGGTGGAAAGTTTGGATCAATGAGACTTGAACATGGGAACCTCCATCTACCTGGGGGGACCTTTATTTACCCAATCACTGGCAGTAGTTAAAAAGGCTTTGTTCTGGATCTGTCATTGAGGTGAGGTTTGGTTACAGAAGTGTGTGAACTTAGAGGCCCTAGTGCTAGCAGGCACTAGGTGTAGAAACTTGAAATTCTCTAGAAGACATTCTAGAGGAGAATCTGGAGGAACAGGCGTCTGGGCATTTCCCATTGGGAGACAGAGAAGTCAGTGACCTTCCAAAGGCACCCCAAAGAGAATGTATGACTCAAGCGAGAGGTCCTACCTGGCCCAATAGCTCGACAGCTTTTAGCCAGAGACCGAGATGCAGATACCCAGTGGGCACGGTTGAGAGCACGAGAGCACAACTGTTCGCATAGCACTAGGTTTTCACACGAGCTAGAGAGGGGTGAAGAAACAGTGTGCAAGTGTGGAAACAACCCCCAAGGGAAAGTGAGGCCATAAAATGGAGGTCAGCCGAGAGGGTCAACCCTAGACAGTTAAGACTATGGCTGGGAGCGGGGCGGGGGGGGTTCATCTCAAAAGATAGTCCGAAGTTGCTGGAGCTCAGCGGTCAACCTTCCCCTACCAAGAGAGGTGGTTTTATTTGTTTGCTTGTTTGTTAAATTTTATTTTATTAATTACACTTTATTCACTTTGTATCCTCCATAAACCCCTACCTCCTCCCCTCCCAGTCCCACCCTCCCTTCCCCTTCTTCATGCATGCCCCTCCTCAAGCCCACTGTTAGGGGAGGTTCTCCTCTCCTTCCTTCTGATCATAGTCTATCTGATCACATCAGGAGTGGCTGCATTGTCTTCTTCTGTGTTTTATGCTGAGAAATGAAGTGAACTCATCAATCTAGTGGCTGGTCAATAAGGAGAACTCACCAATCCATCCAGTGTTTCATGCAGTAAATAGCAGACTGGTAGCCAGTAAAGGAAGTCCCAAAACCAGGGAAAGGGGAGGAGTCCCACCTTTTGAGATAGGCAATAAGTATAGTACTTACCTGGACTTTAATTGACTTGAGAAGTGGATTTAAGTAGACTTTTTTTCAGCTTACAAGAATTACTTTCAAGTTTTAAGGAGATAAAAATTTAGACATGTTAGTATCACAATTTTATTCTGCATTGAAATATACATTGTAGAAAAAGCAGTAGACATACATATTTGTGTCAATAGCATAAGTGTTTTTAAGGTGAGCTCTGAAAAGGCAAAAGCCTTTTATGAAATAAAAGGGAAATTCACTTGATCTTAACTTTTAGTATAAGCATACATATTATGGAGACTTATAATATTGAGCTTAGAAACATAATAGTACGTGGTATAGTGGCAAGTTTTTGTACTAGAGTCAGATTAATAAATTAGAGCCCTATTGATAAAGATCAAAGCTCTGGACAGACAATACAACTATAGCATAACAACAAGAGGAAATATTAAGCCTTTCTACCTATTTAAGATACCTTAAATCACTTTAGACCTTGTAACCTTTATAACTTGCATTTATCAACCTTAAGACATATTTTTTTTATACTCTCAAACGTGTATAACTTGTATTTAAGACACGTTTTAAGACTCTCAATTATGCCCCTCCCCAAGTCCACTGATAGGGGAGGTCCTCCTCTCCTTCCTTCTGATCTTAGTCTATCAGAGCACATCAGGAGTGGCTGCATTGTCATCTTCTGTGTTTTATGCTGAAATACCAATCTTAAGGCATTTTTTAGACTCTCAAGCATGTATAACTGGTGTTTATCAATCTTAAGACACTTTTTTAGACTCTCAAACAATTTTTTTTGAGAAGGACCTTTGTATTTAGTTATTTACCATGAGACATAGTTGAGACTGCTATGAACATTTATTGTCCTTTAGCTAAAGGGATCTTAAAAGGTTACATGTAGGCCTGTTTCTTGAGTCTGACAACAAGGCATATTGTGCCTAGGCCTGACAATAGCAGCTCTAGGACTTAGGCTTAAGGTCTGGTCTCCTGCATATGAAAAGAACTGGGAAGGTATTTGAAGTCTTCCAACACAGAAGTTGGCAATATGTCCATGGGACCTCATTGTGAGGCCGAAAACAGACCTGTAATGTCACTGTGGGCTGAGTGATGGTGGTGGAAGTTGCTGAGTCAAGGAGCCATTTGCCCTCCGCCAGACCAAAGAGCTAAAAGGCTGGAAATGTCTGTGGCTCTTGTTCTGGTTTAACCTCCATGGTTAGGCACAAAGGACAAGCCTGCAAGGGAGAATTTTGTCTTCCAGAGGCCAGTCTCCAACAGGCAATGTGAAGAGAGGACCAAGAGAGAGAAAGAGAGCAAGAGAGCGACCACGTGGCAGGTTGTTCCTTTAAGGGGCAAGGTAACCACGCCTTCCAGGTATGGCCACCTGGCTGGTGACACATGATGATATCATAAGTTGCTAGGCAACCAGAAGCAGGTTTTGTTCCAAAATCCTAACACTTATCACCTCATGTTTTCCCTTCAAACTTCTTTCTCTTGTTTTTCTCACAGGGGAAAGACTCACAGGGGAGCAGCCTTACCAGGCCACAGAGGAAGACAATGAAGGCAGTCCTGATGAGACCTGATAGGCTAGAGTCAGATGAAAGGGATGAGGGCCTCCCCTGTCAGTGGACTGGGGGAGGGGCATGAGATGAGACAAGGGAGGGAGAGTGGGATTTGGAGGGAATGAGGAATAGGGCTACAGCTGGCATACAAAGTGAATAAATTAATATAAAAATAATTAATATAATTAATATAAAACTTAAAAAAAAGACTCACAGAACTTCCATAGAAACTTTTTTTTTTTTTTAAGAATGGTGATCTTTACCTCATATATTATACAGCTCCTTTCTAACTGTGGATTTCCAACCCATGGCAAAGTGTACTGTTGCCTCCTCATTTTCATATTTGTTAATTAAAATATCAGTCTCTAATTTTAGTGGCCCACTCACAGTTCTAGTTTCTATAGTAGTATGTAAAATGAAACTTGTGCTTCCACACAAATTTTCTTCTGGTACATGCAAAAGGGAACATAGAGTAAAATAAACAGAAACATCCCAGTCTCCTTTGCATTGATAATGTGTGTAAAGCAAAGCCAGCTGGCCGGAAACAGACAGAAAGGCCTGGCCGACCTGTGGAAGAAATACTGTATTATGTGGTGATGAGCGCAGAGGCCTGGAAACGGAGGCTGTTATTTAGGATAGCAAAGGACATTTGTCCAAATATTGAGTGTCAGTGCAATGAGGTTGGTACATACCTGACAAGTTTCAGAAGAGGAAAGATAAGTCATTAACACTGGCCAAAATGGACTCAGAGGAGCTCAATATCCAAAGGGTCATTTGGGGTCATAGCAGCCAGAATTTGTTTCACATGCTAGTAAGTTGGGTCTTAAGTGGAGTATGCTTTAATTAGCATTGTTTTTATTTTATTTTTTTAATGAAGGGTCACTGTCGCTGACAAAGGAATAAAGATGCAGAAAATAAGTGGTTTAGAGTAGCAAGCTTAGATCTTTATTGGGTTATTGAAACAATGAATCCAAGTGTGAATCATGTTTTGACCAGAGTAGAAAAAAACAGTGTTAGTGAGAAATTGTATTCTTCAGAATTATACCCTATATCATTTGGGGTCAGAGAATCACTGATCTGCAGTTTTCTGTGCCTGTTTTGAACCTTGACACTGCAGAGTGGTACTCTACAGACCTCCCCACTAGCTGACTGTCCTAAGCCTCTGAGTTTATCCTCTCTGTTCAGCATGTGGATCTCCCAGGCTCTTTCAGAGCTTGCTACATATTGTTCCGTCCAGTTATTCCTCATACTTTTGCCCTACTTCCCCACCCCACGTTTTATTCCTCCCCTCCATCTCCCCTTTTCTTTCTTCTTTTACTTTGCTTTCATTTTTGGCTTTATTCTTTCTTTCCTTTTATTTTCATTTCACCCCTGCCTTCCCTCATTCTTCCCTCATACATCTCTTAGTGTGTGCTTAGGGACAGGAAATGCGTGTGTGTTTGTAGGTGTGTACACAAGTACATAGGGGTATATCTGACCATGTGGACATGTTTCTGTTGAAGGAAAGACTTAACATTGGTATCTTCTTCAGTAACTCAAATCACCTTATTTCTGGAGACAGAATCTCTCATTGAATCTGAGGTTCACAATTCCACATGCATGGCTGGATAGTAAACCACCGGGATCCTGCTCTTCCCGTCTTTCCAGGACTGGGCTGTAGGCCTAGCTTGGCTTTCTATCTGGGTAACTAGTTGAACCTAGTCAACCAGTTGAACTTTGCCAATGGAGTCCTCTCTCTGATGCCTACCTCCCTTCTTACACGTCTTCCAGAAAAAGATCTCCCCTCTCTGCCCTACCTGCTACTTGTCACCTTCATTTTTAATTTTCCTTTTACTCAGGTTTAATCACAGCCCTTAATATCACTGTCGATTGCTTCTTTTGTGCTATAATCTAATCCATTTTATATTTTGTAGATGATCCTCAAAACTGAACCTAACTTCCTTTCTGCATTTGTTCTCAAAATATTTTTCTGTCCCAGAACAAATCCTGCCTACTAGATTTTAGAATCAGATGAAGTTGAATTGATAATCTTCTGTTATCATTTATATACTATGTGACATAAAACAATCCTCAATTAATATCTTTCATTTTTTTTTCTGTACAAAGGATATAGGTTGAATCAGATTTTCTACTGAAACACGTTTTTTTTTTTTTTTCTTTTCATTTTATATTTGGTGGACTCTGATGTCAAAACATAGTGCTATATCTGAATTTGCAAATATGAAATAATTTTAGGGTTTCTGAAGTACTCATTGCCATACAGCATGAATAATAATCAAAAAGGCTGCTGCCCACTGAGGACCAGTATCCAATGTTTTAAGATTGAGTATATTTCTAAATTTCAAAAAGGGGGGAAATCCTGCAAATCCCTACTTTTTGGCAGTTTGTTCTGAGATAACACAGCCCTACCATCTGCATTGAAGCATACATGTAAAAACAAAAACAGAAGCTCTCTGTTCCCACACAAGTTGCCCAGTTCTCACCTTGCTATCCCACCATAATAACGCAAAAGGTGAAGTGGGTAACAAAACTAAATTGTTACGGTTGTGTCTGGCTTCTTCATGAAAGAAGGCATTGTATGTACTTGAAGTGGTAGCATTAAAATGTTTTCTCTTTGAGAGTCTGTGCTGGGGGGGATTTGAAGTATACTCAGCTCAGTAGATTTTACCCACATAAAGCACTTTTGTTGAAAATCTGCTTTCCTCCTGCTTGTTATTATTAAGCAAACAGCCAGTCCTTTTCAAAATTGTAGAGCAGTTGCTGTTTTTCTTCTCACTCTAAATTCCCATTACATTGCTCTGTGTCTCTTGCCTTTCTCTGCTTCTGCTAATGAGCCCACCTCTCTTTTTGCCACTGCTGATATCAAATCTCAGTTCAACAGCAGATGCATTTAATTTTTGGTGAATTATACTAACTAGATAACCCAGCCATAGCTCCTATCCCTTCCTCCTCACCATAACTTGTAATGACCTTTATCTCTCCTATGCCATTTGCACTTATTGAGCCTTGGTTTCTGAGACTCTGTGGTTCAATTTTGTACTATAATATTTGACTTTGAGTTCATTCTTTGATGAAGAGATAGAGAAAGAATGGAGAAGAACCCACATTAAATGAAGACATATTTTACTTACAAAAAGGGGAAAAGAAAAAAAAAGAAAAAACCCTCCAAAAAAAGAAAAACCTTGGTCTTTGGATATTCTGCTGCTAACTGGAATAATCAACACTCCAAGTCTTAGAATTTTGCTACTTCCAATGAGGTCATTAAGCTTTCATTGCTTTTAGTTTAAATTGACTTAATTTAAGCAACCACACATATAATGATGTACTATACTGGAACACTGGATAGCAACAGTGGACAGAGATGTTGGTCTGGGTGTTGGTCTGGCCTCATCATTTTAGTGCTGTTTGTATTTAGAAATACAGGGAAATTAAATTTTGACTTTACCTCAATTTTGAACTTAGAGTTATTTTAGGATAATTGATCTAAGCCTGATGTCCTCCAGATAAATCCTGACAAAAGAAAAGATAATGTTTGGCAAGTTCTAATGGCAAACCCTTTTTAAAGGGCTTACAATTTTTCTGTTTTATGCCATTTTCTTAGTTTTCCTAATTGGTATTTTTAGGAAACAAACAAGAAAATGCTATCAATGGATTAATTAGTCTGAAACTCAGTAGTAAATCTAACTCATGGCATTCATCTCTGTTTGCTGATTTCTCTTTCTGTTGCAAAGCTTATCCTTCCCATAGATTTTGTAAAGGGAATTGACTTGTTTAACATGATAATAGAAGCCAATCTAACAATAACCCTGTAGTTAAGGTGTCTGTTTGGAGCAGACCTCTGGGTGCATTGTGGCTGGATTCCTTTCATTATCTGAAGAAGGTTTTTATGCTCCTGGAAGAGATTAGACTGTAATACACTCCTTTTTCTGACAAGCAACATGCTCACCCTTCATGAAAAACATTTCCACAATGAAATAAATGTAAGTTTCTCTTCCCTTGGATGTCAGTTGTCCTGTGTACACTTGTGAGCCAAGGTTAAGGCACTACTGGGAGGTGTTTTGAGTTGAAGTGGAGCATCGTGGAAGGAAATTAGGTCAGCAGGGATTTAACTTTGAATTGGCTCCTTTATCTCTCTATTTTTGCTTTTAGCCTTCATAAAGTTTTTTTTTTTTTTTTTTTCCCCAAGACAGGATTCTATGTAGCCTTGGCTGTCCTGGACTCACTCTGTAGACCAGGCTGGCTTTGAACTCACAGAAATCCGCCTGCCTCTGCCTCCCTGAGTGTTGGGATTATAGGGCCATGCCATCAAGCCTTGCAGGAACCATGTTTGAACCACACATTTTCTGCTAGGATGCTATACCACATGTTCACAGCTCATAGACTTCAACCACAGAAAGTATGAATCCAAACAGCTTTCATTCTGATAAGCTGAGTATCTCACGCATTTCGTCACAGTGATAAAAAGCTAGAGAAACTAATTTTTTTTTTATTTCTAACACTATATTTCAGCTATTATAAATAACTGAGAAAAGCTGATATTTAAGTATAAACTTACAAACACACCTTAGAGTCCACATTTTTAATTTAATTATGCTATGTATTTAGATTCTTGTTCTTTTTATTATTTTTTATGTCAAAGAAGTGATAGAATAAAACAAAACCAACCTATTTACAACTTTAAAGAACAGTTTATTCCCCTCAATTTTCAATTCAGATATAAAAATTCTAAGATTATTAAAGCCTAACACTGAAATTACAGGTTATATATTTATACTTTACTAGTTGAAACAGACTTTTTTCTTTTTAATAATTTCTTTCATTCATTTAAATTATTATCATTTTGCTATTGCTATAATATTTCTGTTAAATATGTTGTAAAGGCCCTGATAACAAAAGCATGAAATACTCAGACTCATGTTTCACTCACTCATATTCCAGTAATAGGAATGCACACAAAAAATGTTGAAATTTAATGAATACTCTTTGAGTCAATCAAAGGCATTTAAAATGCTTAACTTACACTTCCTCACAAACACTATAGGAACTCACTTCCCTTACTGATATGGTCACATGTTTTCATCGGTAGCATTGTGGACTCCTGACACTGGCTATCTTTTGCACACACTCCCCTAAACTTGGATGCATTTCCCAAGGAAGTCTCAGTGCTCTGAGGAGTGTTCACATTGCTAACTGTAAATACGCGTCCTCAGAGCTTACACTGGGCAATTAGCCATGGAAGTCAAATATCCTCAAGTAACACGGCAAAATTGCCTTTTGATTAAGCATTTTCTTGAAAGGCTGAACAGCAGCCGTCTGTTTAATTTTTAAATTATAATTACATTTTGTGCCTTGAGTTTTCCATTGCATTCCAATCAAATGTCTCTTTCCTGACATGAGTTAAAAGTGTTAATATTATGAACCTTGTTCATGGAACAAGGAGATTTGATTTAAATCTCGTTTCCAAAATCTATCACTGTTAAATCATTGACAGGACACTTTTTCTTTTTAACACCAATTACATGCCAAACATCATCCTCAGTAATTGTCACAGCTTATTTTATTTAATGCATCGTTAGCCAAGGTTACATGAGTATGCAATTGACAGAATATTCAAATCCATGCGCTTAATTAAAAAATGTACACTGACCTTCTCTGCTCTTCCTCTAGTCTCCCTCTGATCCTGTGTAATCATCTTGTTGTGGCTCTCTTCTCCACATCCTTTTTGGAAGGCATATCAAAAAGTATATTTTTTAGCAATAAGTAAGTTCACAGGTCAGGGAAAAGATTATATGTGAATCTTACTCTCAATATTCTGTAAAGAGCAAGCTTTCTTGTTAAGACTCGGACCCCATCCAAGCGAATTTATATGCTTAATAGCAGAAGAAACCCTACCAGAGATCTCCCACACTCATAAAATCATCCTAAACTTTGTGGCATAACTTAGCAAACAACACGCACAGTGTTGATCCAAGTTTGTATCATTGACATACACATACACAAAGGGACAGATGTCCTTGTGTACCTGAAATGGAAACTAAACTGAGCATCTGGTTTGACCTGACCATGTTCTCACAGGACTCAAGCAGTCATAGCTGAATATTACAAAAAGAAAAATACACTAAAATATCGCTGTGACCTTATCAGGCACAAAACCTCATGCTGCTCTCTGTTCACAGAGGCTGTGTAAGCACTGAGAATGTTGACACTCTGAGTTCCTTTCACTGCCAGGAAGTCCTGTGAACACTATCAGGCAGCCTGAGTACTGCATGACTATAAACTAGCCAGCACTCACAGATTTGGTATTACCCCAATCTTCTTAGATTTGAGAATGGTAACCCAAATGTAGATGAGTTATCAAAAGATTTGAGAAGCCAGAAAGCAGAGCAGCCAATGCTTTCAAATTTAGGTCAGCATTTTGTAGATACAGCATGAGAGTGTCGCCTGGTTTCAATACTGTAAATCTGTTTTAAATAATTCAGTATATTTAAAAACTCTTTTCAGTGAATACTTTCCTTGGATAAGAATCCACAGTCACATTTTAGGTGTACCTGTGATCTTCATTATTTGGTCTCCTACTCCAAAGCATTAATAAAGCAGGTGAACTAACTTTTTTTTTCCTGTTCAGATCCTTTGAAGAACATTCCAGCTTTCGTTTTTCATCGGGTCATTTCTACTCTTTTCACATTTCTAGTGTCTCTTGCCAGTCTGAACACTTTCTGCCTCCGTAGAATTGCCTGCCTGGTTCTTTCTCTGCCCTCCCAAAGTTTTATCCTGAGGCATACATAATTTACTCTTCAATGCTTATTCAACAAGACTTCCCACAGCCGTGCTGAAAAGCAAACCCCGGCCAAATGGAATTCCTGTGTGGACTGCTTTCCAGCCAGTGGTCCAGCCGGAGAACTATCCAGGCAGCCTCTTTCGCTGTCAGACTTTTCAGCCTCACTGGCAGGCAGCCCAATGTGCAGTCTGCCAACACCCCTGTCTCCATTTTCACCGGAGCACAGATCTTTAAGGACTTTCTCTCAACTCTCAGCGCCACTTAGAAGGAGCTCCAGCCCTGTCTTTGTCAGTTTCCTGTCCAAATCCAGTTCCTGCTGCTTTCAAAGTGTGCTAAAGGAAAACACCTGTTTCCCTGTGGGTTTGCTTCAGTTTCAATGAAGGCACTGAGGTGGTTTTGCTTCTATTTCCCTGTTTTTCATGAAATGTTAGTAATTCCAGCCGCCATGTTCTTCAGGGTTGCCCATGTTTCAGGCTGTAAGTTTAAATGCTACTATTTTATGGAGCTTCATGGGAACAACAATGGGGAGTGCGTCTTATGGGGCTGGGATCTTCAGTGTAATACTGACTAGGATTTATTGTATTTTTTAGCTCGTTCCCTCTCCTCAAGTATCGGTAAGTTTCAGCCAACCCTCCTCTTTGGAGATACTGTCTCAGCCCCTACACGTATTAGTCATTACTTGTTTTAAGCAATTTTTGGCTGTCTTAACAATTTATTTCTGACCAATTCATGCATTTGCACGAATATATAACCACATAGGTATCTACATGGCCCTCTGATTTCTCATCTAAAATGAGACTATCTGATTCTACTAAGTACCCTCAAAAACCCTGAATTCTAAACTGAACACACTTTTGACTGCCCGGAATTTTTCTCAATACTATTTAGTGACTGTGGTTTTCTGCAACTTGTTTGACAAACTTTTACTTCATAAAGTATTACATGGGCACATGACAAAAGAAGGGTTTCTGGAAGACAATTAGAAGAAATAAATTGGAATTCAGAGCCTAGCCATGTTTTGCTATTGATCTGACTGAGATATTAAAAAAAACCAAAGATACCATCTGTGACTGAGAGATGAATCTGCTAGTAAAAACACATATTCTCCTTGTAGAAGTCCATGTTTGATTCCCGGAACACATGCTGGATGGCTTACAACTGACTATAATTCCATCTGCAGCATATCCTTTCCAACCTTTTCCTTGGTCTTTTAACTTTGAGGCCAGTTCTCTGTGTAACCCAGTCTCCAGTCAATAGTCAGACTGCTCATTTTATAATAAGGCTGTCAAAACAAATCCCCTGACTTAAATTTCAAATTTTAAGATGTTTGATTTCCTTTAAAAATATGTACTATCATGCTCTTCATTACTTGAACATTCCAAATTATCCTTTTTCACAGTGGCAGGCTAGCCTGCAGCCTTTCGTCTCCTTTCTCCTCCATTTCTTGCTACGTTGAAAACTCTCATTTTATATGTAGGACACAAATTCATACATGCACTCTTCCCCAGGGAGGCTGGTTTCAAATGTGAAACCAACATCTTTCATACTTCCTAACTCTTTCAGTAGCTAACACAAAGGCTTGGTGATAGTGGGAGGGAAAGAGTGATGTACAGATGTCCATCCCCTCCCCCTTCTCTGCAGCTTTACAGAACAGGTATCTACCTTGACCTTCCTTAAATGAAGATCATGCTTCCGATGATCCTTTCTACAGATTCCATTAACTTTTTTTCTTTCCTTTCCTCCTCAAGTCTGAGGCAACATCCTATGGCACCTTATCTTATTAAGAACTTCAAATAATCGTTTGCTTAAACTTGATTCAAATGCCCTAATTGTCATGTCTTATCTCCTGGGATTGTGATAATCACAGCTAGGCACAACTGTTAAGATAGAAAATTTTCTATCTTTGACATAAAAAAGTAAATGTATTTTCCAGTTTGGATAAGATTTCCTTATCAAGTCAAATATGTGGGGGGACAATATTGTTGACTGGGACTGAGACCCGAGTCCCTAGATGTAGCGGAGGCAATAGTGAAGATTCGAGCAAGATGGAGAGAAATATGTAACTGGGAGTCAGAAATAAGGTAAGTGAAAACCCACCCAAAGAAAGGGACTCTTCCTTCTAACAAAATTCTATAAACAAATGGTAGTAAAACCTAGCCCAGGTTTGAGGTTATCATTCCCAAGATATTGAATACAAGCACAAATAGATATCAAATAAAAGTACACATTTTCTGAACAAGTAAACAGTGAGATGCCTGCAATTAGTCTTTGGTGAATTTATTGAATGGATGGACATTCCAAACCTAGAGCTCATAGTGCAGGGTGAGCTTTGTAACAGGAACATATCAGACACAAATCCTTTGTATTAGTACGCCCGAAGGGCTTTTCTTTATTGCATCTGTCACTGAAACCACAACAAAGGATGAAGGGAGCTCCAAACATGCCTGCAGTTTGACCTGATTGGGAAGTACACCCTAATGAAAACCTAGCAGGCTGACCAGAGAGCAAATAAGACAGTTAATTGAAAGGCATTCAGAAATGTATGATTAATAGAGTGAGCAGTGAAAAAGTTACTTGATAAACTCATTAATGAGGAAAGAAGGTGCTTGTATAACTCCACTGTCCTCTAAGGAGATAGTGTTTAGGTCAGGTCATGGGCTTGGTTTTGATAAATTGTCTTACACATTGCTAGCTTGGGTTTTGAGTATTTCCATAGAGATGTAAGGAAATAGAACAGATCCTGAAATAATTAAGAAGGCTCCTTATAGTTTGAATTACCTTTGTTTGACTAAAGAAGAAAATAATGGAATTCTTAAAACTCATGTTATGAGACTATGAGTGTCTTGCCATATGTGAACAGACCTGTTAAGACAGAATAATGTGCATGCATACTGAGAAAGACAGCAGCTTGATAGCCCGAGTAAAGTGAAGGCTTTCCATGACAATTCTAATGTGGGAAAAAAGAATGGAAACATTTGAGACCTAAGTCCCTGATCATTCTTAAAGGTCATGGGATACAATTTCATATCTCACAAGTAATCACAATGTCAGGATCAATATTTAAGCTATGCCTGTCTAGACTTTCTATGACAAGCAAACTTTAGAGTGTGTGTGTGTGTGTGTGTGTGTGTGTGTGTGTATTCTCAGCAGGTTGAAAATGGATAACAATCAGTCTTTTATAAATATTGAAATGACCTGTAAGTATAGTACCATTTGGGTAACTTGGCTGATCTGTGTTGAACTTTTTGGCAAGTGGTAGGTAGTTGTGAAAAACTTAATATTTTGGTCAAAGCCACTCTTTCAGCACATTCTAAGACCTGTAATTTAAGGCAGGTTTCAAAATCTACCCTATTACCATACACTTATTCCCATCCACCTTCTAGACACAAGGAACAAGTTAAATTTATTGCACACAAAGCTCTAAGTTAGGATTAAACCAATGTCAGCCACATAGCAAATCAATCAACAGTGTTAGCTATTATTGAAAGTGACACTATTTTAAGTATTTAATACCTACTTCTGCCTTAATACCTACAGTTTGGGGGGCTTATGAAATTAGTAAAAACTGCGAAGTACCTTCAAAGAAGTACAAAGTGCTGATGTGATTTGATAAATCAAAGTTATTAAAACCCAAATCCTATCATAATTTTGTTAACAAGGTCAAAATGATCCAAAAATTAGGAAATCTTGTGCTTCAACTGGGTTAACAATTAGTAAGGGAGAGTGGTTCTCAGTGATGTCTGCCCATTAATATGATGTTTTAAAAGTGAATTAATTTAGGTCTCTTGGAAATTAAAGCAAGGCAGTATTTTAAAAATAGACTCACAAAATGAGATCTAAAGAGGTTCCCTGCATGTGCACACCACGTTGCTGGGGCATTTCCTGCCCTGCATGTGGGATTAGATCAGCTTACAATTAGTCTGTTCATGATAATGTGATTTTGCTATTCTGAGATAGAATGGCAGATGATGATATGATAATTTTAACATTGTCCATTGCTCTCAGTCTTTATATGAATGTAGATTAATTCTGGAAGTACTCTTTGCTTGATGTGACACTAAACCTCAGTCATAATGTATTACCTAACCATAGAGTTTCAGAAATCTTCTCTGAAAGCAAGAACTTCAAAAGTTGATTTGTTTTATTTATTTCATGACTATGAATGTGTTTTCTAGTACATGACACTTTTGTTTCAAAAATAATCACTGCAATTTCTTCAATTTCTTTATAAATGACAGATTACAAAATTGTGTCATATGCCTAGCTCAAACTCAATCAGCATATTGTTAAGAAATATTTTATACAAAATTTTTATATGTCTAATGCATTTTACTAGTACAGGTTATATATTTTTATTCAACAACTGTCCCATCAAACAAAATGCATATTTTAAATCTTAATTCAAACTCAATGGGTATGGAGCCTTAAGAGCTTAAACTGCAATTTTGCATAACTGTAGTTATAATTTCAAAACTGTAGTTGTGAATGCTGTATTGCTTGCCGCTGTCTGGAACTGGCTTAGGGAACTTCATGTATAAAAGGAGCATGAAGAGCACAGGTCAAATGAAAGAGGCTACTTTGTTATTATTTGGAAAAAAAACATGTTAATTGCATGTTACATAATGTGGTGGCTTGAATGAAAATGTCTCCCATAAGCTTGTTGGGAGTAGCAACAGTAGGAGATATGGCCTAGCTGGAGTAAGTATGGCCATATTGGAGGAAGTGTGTCACTAATGGTGGGGTTTGAGATTTCATATCCTCCAGCCTGACCCAGTATCTCTTTTTCTGCGGTCTGCCAATCCACACTAGAATTCTTCGCTCCTTCCCCAGCATTTTGTGTGGTTGTGTGCTGTCATGGTTCTGGCCATGATGATAATGCACTAAACACTGGAAACTGTAAGCCAGCCCCCAATTAAATGTTTTCTTGTAAAGGTAGCTTTTATTTTCAGATGTAACTTTCTCAGAGGCTTACTGCAGAATAAGCTCACCCTTTCTAGCTCTTTCTGAACTATGGCTGGCAAGTTCAATTGAGTTATTCCAGCTCAAAATCATCTCGAAGCTCACTGATTTCATCTGGCTTCTCTTAGCTTTTGAGTGAATTGTTCTGCCTCAAAAACAAACAAACAAACAAACAAAAAAAAAAAAACAACCTGCCTTTAAACTCCATGAACTGAACTGCATTAGCTGCAGTGACTGTATGGAATAGAACTGCTCACACTCAACTGCACTGCCCTGAACTGAATGAGCTTAACGGACTGAACTCAACTCTCTGAACTCAAATGTCTCTCCCTCACCTCTCTTAAATAGCCTCTCTTTCTGTGCCTTTCTCATGACATATTCCATCTCTGACTCCTTCCGTCAACTCTTTCTCTGATTTCATCACTTTGTCTGTCCCTCAATTAGATGTCACATTCAAACATGGATGCTTTCTTCTGAAAACTAACTGTACTGTAATTGTTTGGGAATACAGGTGTCTTATTGCATTCAGAGGGAGTAAAAGTGTGTCATTCCATCCAGATCACACAGACATAAAAGGTTTCTGGATAATATTTTTTGCCAGAGCAGCCATGATGCTGAATTAAAATTCCTCTACATCTTTCCCCTTTCTGCTTAACATAAAAATTGTACCCAATTTAACTGTTACAACAGAAATAATTATCAATCCCATACACTTTATAGTCTGAACACCTTTATGAAGACCTGCTAATGTGATGATACCTCAGAACTTGATCATCTGTCCTTCAGCAAATGTCTATTTCAGCATCAAGCTTTTTCAATATGCCAGTCTGATAAATGCTTTGTTTCTTCAGCTGGTTTGTTGAACTGTATTTATGTAGGGGTAATCAGCTTTCTGTTTTGTCTGCATTGTTTTCTTTCTGCAACTTTTACTTCTTTTACCCTGGCTTCTCTTATTTAAATCAGATAATTATCAATTTTGCTGGAACCCATAGTTTTATCACCTGTGAAAACATAGGCAAAGACCTTCCCCAGTGTATAACATTCCCTCACTTCCATTCTGATGTATCTACAATCCAGTGTCTTTCAGCTAATCTTACTCCACATTTCTGTTTATCAAGGTACAATTAGATCTTTATGAACCGAAACATCAGCTAGACATTTAGGCATTCACATTCCATGCCTGACTTCCTGCCAGCAAGCTGGGCTTCTTAACCATTTCAATAGAATGTCTGTCTTGATTTTCAATTTTATTAAGTGCCATAGGTTCACCCACCTTAATTCTCCTCTATTGGACCACCTTCCATCCATAATCCCATGATACTTGCTTTTATTCTTTATCTGGGCCTTTCCATGCCATCACTGGAGTCCTTTCTCCAATCCCTTTTGGTTTTCTCTACTGTAATCCATGGTGGCATCCTCCTTCTGCCCATCTGTCTGTTTGTCATAACCCTGTCTGTCCTACAAAGCTTGAGAACCATAGCCATGCCTGCCCCATTCTGCCCTGCTCAGGTTTAGGCTGTTTAATCAACCAATCAGATGTCTTACACGGGTTTACAAAACAAAGATAGGTGTAACCAGATCCTAAGGGCCAGTAACATACATCAGACTAACCTCCAACAGGAAATATATAAAGATTGTGATTGAAAGTAGGGAGAGATGTACTCCAGTGGTCACAATTGCAATAAATACTGCACTGGCTTTTTCAGTTAACATTTTTATCCCTTCAACTCCTACCCTTTGTCTCAAGGGATCTGAAATGTAGTTTCCCATTTTTTTTTAAATGCAGGAAAAGTCTGTCTATATAATTTAAATTGTCTTTTGCACAGTTTTATTGCGATTTGTTGTCTCAGAGGCTCCTGCTTTGTTCCTTGTTCTGGTTCTAAGTTTCCACTTCAGAGTCTACTAATTCTCCCTGGGTGTCCAGCTAAACTCGAAGAACTAATGTTTCCCTTGGAGACAATCCCACGCGAATTTCTCCTCTGCAGCTTTCTGTCAGATGTCTCCTAGCCTCTGCAACATGTCTGTTCTATGTCCTCTGGTCTCTAGAACATTGGTGGACTTTATCCTCCAATATCATTGGACATCGGATGTAAAGATAACCTTTATTCTCCTGATGTAACTTCCATCTTGGAAGCTTACTGCTGAATAAACTCATCTTTTCAATCTTTTTCTGAATTCTGGCTAGTTAGCTCAACTCAGCTGTACAGGCTCAAATGACTCTTCAAGCTTACTGATTCAAACTGGCTTCTCTCACTTCTGACTGAATTGCTCTGTTTGGTCTCCTACTATCTCTAGCATTCTCATTCAGTCTTTAGGCTCCTTCCTTCTCATTCATTGGCTCCATCAGTTTTCACCTTCATGTAGTTTTTTTTTTTCCTTTTTTCTTTATTTTCTCTTCAAACTGTCTCTGTAAAACTGCTCCAATGAAAAACTGCCTCTGAATTGCACACGCTGAACTGCCATGAACTCAACTCTACTGCTCTCAGCTAACTCCCAACCGAAGATTTACTCTCCCTGTGCTTCCTGTGCTGTTCTCCTGAGAGCTGGGAGTATTCTCTCTCTGACTCACTCTGTCAAAATTTTCTCTGATTTGGTACTTTGTCTGCCTGTACACTTTCTTTTATAACAGTTGTGGTGGTTTTGTTTTTTCTTGAGAGTAATAGGAACCCCAAGTACACACACCCTCCATCAGTGTATTTTTTCCTAAGTATTGAAGTTTTTATCTTCTCATATTGACTTATAAGTTTTAAAATTGTATGATTATTCAATATATATATTTGAATGAAATTTCTATTGGTACTGTCTCAGACAAAAACACCCTGTGGAACTGTACCATTTAAGTTTGCAACCAGATTGTACTGTTTATCAGCATATTAAACAGGAAGTGGAATTTCCTACATATTTCTCATTTGGAAAGCATGACTTATTATAGAAAACACAATCAGAATTAAAAAGTTGTCTCTTCTAAGGACCAAATAGTTTTACCTTATTTGATTCATCTTAGTAACTAAGGATCAGTTCTAAAATTAGTCATCTTTTTTTTTTGTTTGTTTGTTTCAAACAGTATTCATATGTAACTCTTATAACACAGACTGTATTGACATCCCATTCTCAAAAATCTATTGAGCCCTCCATTAACTTAAGAAAATAAAACAATCTCCTGAGTTGCTCTTCAAATCTTACCTCAGCTCCTGCAAATTATAGTTTTTTCCCCCTTTGTATCTGTATCTTCTTTGTGCTTGGCCTTTACTCTTCTGTTAGTGAGGCTCACAACTAAGTGAATGTACTTGTAATTTCCAGTGATCTTCTCATGTACCTCGTTTCCTTTCTGCTGTTTATGTTCTTTTTATAAAAATATCAGGTAGATATTATTATTGATAAGTAAAACTATTTTCCTAAATTAATTGTGTGTGTGTACACTCATGCCCATGTGTGCATGCCTGTGATCTGAAGTCAGGAGTCCTGTCGCTGTGGATTCAGAGATCAAACTCGGGCCTTTTTGCCAGTGCCTCAGCCTGCTGGCTCTAGAGTTGAAACTACTTTGCTTCCTCTGTTAACTGTTTATGTTTCTCTTTATCCCCTGTATTTAGATAAGCATCTCTTTCATATTCTGTTCAACTTTCTCTCAAGCATTTAATTTTTTCATCTTGCTGCATTGTAGCATTTCAAAGCCCATCCTGCCTCCAGGAGATTGAACCCAAAGTTTTGAGCATGCTAATCAAATGATATAAAACAAGGTCACAAACCCAGCTCATTTAAAAAAAATTACAGACAGGGATCAAATTTGACTTCTGTCTATATCCATACATCCAAAAAATAATATTTTTTCAGAAATAATATATTAAAAATGTATATATATATGTATATTTAAAATTCAAATAAATAAGAAAGTGTTTCCTGCTGTATTGTTGGATAAAACTATTAATTATGAGAAATGAACATGGTGAATGAAATCCCTAACACATCATTAACAAGTTTTTTGTAAGGGAACATGTTATTCTGAGCACCCTGGGTAAAATTCTGCTGATCATGTTGTAATGTGTGTATATTCAAATAGTTGATCATCTCTTATCTCTAATATCTTGCCAGAAAATATTGGAAAGAGAATTTACTTTTCTTTAATATGGCACTTTTTGAAAATGATGCTGGAAATGTTTTCAAGCTTAAAAGTCTTGTTTTCACATAATTGGGTAAATATAGCATGTAATCCTTATAGGCATAGATAATTTTGCCAATTTAAAAGGAAATTTTCATGAAATCATGGAAGAAATATCTTGTTTACTCTTTTCTCTTAAATCATCATCTGTGGATAGATACACATTGGAGATTTGATTCTATTCCTACTCATAGAGACAAATATTATCACTATATTCTCTACATAAAAAGAATATTTGAATAAGGAAAGAGGAATCAAGGTAAGATCATTAACTTACCAGTGTGGACAAGAAAACTGCCTCTTGCAATAGGTAAGTGGTTCTCTCATTAGTAACCCAGCAGAAAATGAACAGCAGAAAAGATATTTCTGTTATCCATCATTTATGGCATTTTGTTTTATATGGTATTTATGTAAAATAGTGTCTTCAAAAAATTCAAACCCACAGTATTTTATTTATTTTCCAAAATATATACTGGAAGAAAGGACATAAGTTCCTTTACTATGTATGTACTGAATTTAGATTTTCTATAAGGACTGATTTTTTAAAATTGAAAATTTATGGAAAAAAGAATACCAGTTACAGTTTTCTCAATATTTAGAATATTTTTTAGTTCCTACTGTGTAGAGTGTGCTCCCCAAGCACAGTCTCCAAAATTTCTGCACATATTATTAATCCTCATGGTTGATATGGGGAATAAGGCAGCATGATACAAACAGAAAAAAAAAAAAAAAGAAACAATGTGAATAATGATAAAACTGTCAGCCCAAGAAAGTAAAAACTGCAGTATCATTTCTTAAATTTTGTCTTTGGTATGATACTCCCAAATAAAGACAAAGTAACACATGAATGAAAATGTACAGGGTCTGGTTAGTTGGGATTTGGATATGAATTTACAGTGGTCTGAATTACATTGAGCTGTATTTCACAGCAATCTATGTATGCCTCTCAGGGCTCAATGACATGAGGAAGTGTAGTGATAAGGAAATTGCTGCAATGGTATGAATTTAAGACTATAAACTACATTTCCACACAGGCTCTTCAGTATTTTATAACTTATGGAATTTCCAGAGATTATGGATCATTATTTCATTGGTCTCCAACTTGCTCTTTTAAAAGCTCTTTGTGGAAACATTGGTCTCAGGAATAGTTTAGTCACATTATCACATGTGTTGAGTGTTGAGAAACACTTACATGTAACTTGAAGAACTGGGATATAAAAATACTGACTGAAGTAAGTAGGCCAGGATAGCAATCAAAATAAAATACCTTTAAAATTGATAGAGCATGTCATTTGAAAATCGATGGTCCAACACAGGAAAATGCTGTTTCCTTCCCTGTTCTTCAGATTCTTGAATCTGTGCTCGTATTTTTAAAGGTATATATTATAATACTTATACATCATCATAATTATGCATTAAACACTTTCATATAATCTCATGGATATGATTATATATTTAATGATTAAAAACTATTACAATTTCTGTGAGATTATGAACGATGACAAGAATACTTAATATTGAGAAATAGCATTCACAAAAATTTTATTCTTTTCACTAATTAGCACAATTAAAAAAAAAAACTCCTCCAAAGTAAGAATTAGATATTTAAAGGTCATAAAGTTATACATCTTTAACTATTGAATATTATTTAGGTGATGAAAAAACAAATATTTCCACTTTTGTGAAAAAGAAACAATTTTATGAAAGACAATTTGCTAGCTTCTAAAAAGAAAAGAGGTAATGAATTTGAAAGAAAGCAAGAAGGAATATATAGGAAGGCTTGGAAGGAGAAGAGGGAATGGAGAAATGATGTAATTATAATATAATTTCAAAATTAATAGAAAATTATAAAGAGACTCTTTAATGAAAAAAAAAGAAATATCCAGTAGATTGAGCAGGAGAAATGCTATTTGAAAGATTGATGTGAAGGACAGATTGGCTGATATGGATGAGTTAAAAGCTGAAGCATTATTCTGGCTTAAAATTTTAGGGGCAGATAAAAACCAAAGCCATGATTTTTATGAATATATTTGGTCTCTGGTAGTAAGTAGATGAAAAATGAAGAGACAGCTCACATAAGACCATTTTACTGCCTTCATTTTTTAATAGGAATCTGTGAAATCTCTGATAATCCCAATGAACTTCAGTTATTAAAGAATGATGTGTAGTGTTAATGTCAGGATGAGAAAATGTTGATTTCAAAGGTATAAATTCTGAAGCATTTTTTAGCCACACTCAGCCTTTAATTTTCAAAGCCTCTTAAACATTTTACTCACGTCTGCATTACAATCCACTCTTGTTTTCTGGGCTGTTAATAAGTAAATGTATTAATCTGTAAATGTTTTACATAAAGATGTAACCACATAAAATTTGACATCAAATAATCTAGCGCAGAATTTAGAATATAGACTGTTGATGTCTGGTCGATTAATAAACATGCATAAAAGAGAAATGATGATCTTGCCTGCTTTAACATTTTTACTATTTCCTAGTTTCAAATGTTGCATCTATTATAACCTAGATAATAAGTTTGTCCATGGGACAAATTACCAAAACCAAAAGTATTTTTTTTTCTTGTTTGATCCTCTTTAAAATATGTTTTTTATTAATTCTAACCAAATTTCATCGATGATTATGAAGTAATCCAAACATGTTCGTGCCTACTCCGACTCAATATTAGAAGGCTGACTATCTTGAAATGCTTCAACACCTTGTGCAGGCTACAGCAGTAGTTTGTGATTTCCTCAGTGCAGTGGTCCTGAATAGGCAGAAGACATTGTTTTGCTCCTATTTGATTAACATTGTTAATTAGGTTCCAATAAATAGTATGAGATTTACTAAACATCAGACAATGCGTGACAACACAGACTGAAACCATCAGTGTTACATTACTTCATTTTTTTGTAGGGGCTAGGAGTCTGTGCTTCAAGAGGTACTACAGCTGAACTGCTAAGGTTGTAGCCTGGGAATCTAAATTAAAAACAAGTATGTGGCCATGAATTACAGAAAAGAACCAGACTAACGGTGGAAAGTAGATGTGATTATAATATAAGCTCTAAGCAACTCTCCAAGAGCAAAAGTGCCACAGAGATGAGTCTGTGAAGTTATAAACAAAAAAAAAAACTGTTTTCTGGTTTCTGAGTTTCTCAATCAATGTGAGCAGAAATGTTTGAAATGGGAGAAAAAAAAATCTGCACCACTAAATACATGAAGGTTGACACAGATTTATTCAGTATTTCATTAGGTATAATTACTAACCTTTGTAGTTAAGTCTTTTTTAATCTTTCTGTGAATGCTAAAACATGCATTTCATGTGTGCATGCACGTATGTGTACCACACATCATTAGTTCAGTAATAACGCTCCAAAACTCCAGGAACACAGCAGCATCTAATAGCTTTCCTACTGCCATTTCAAATTTAGATTCCTCATCACAGATACATGGTTTACAGGAGAGCTTCTGCATCTAAGTAAGAAAGGTGTGCAGCTCCCTGTCACATGAAAAAGACAGTCTAGCCTGTCTTTTCTCTCTATGCGACACAGGAAAGCATACTGACAATGAGTCAGCTCTATGACTACAAGCAAGTTGGAAATAACAAGGTCTCCATAAGAGAAGAGTGGCCTGTTATTGAACAAAAGAACATACTTATGTGAAATTACAGGTTTATGTGTAGGTTATTATGGGACGGTAAGTATTTTCTGTAAAACATAAACAATTGTACATCTTGCAAAGGATTTACCAGTTAAGATCTGGTTGTGAATGCAGGCTAAATAAGAATATTATTTCTGTCATCTATTATTTAAGCTTCTTTGACAACAAAGAGTAGGTTTCATTAGTATTGTTAATCTAATATTGTTTTTAAAAGATTTACAAAATACTGAACAAAATCTGTATCATTGAATAAATATACTCAAAGTATGTATAATACTATATGCATTATATATGGTATAAATATATGTATATGTAAATATGTACATGTTTTTATGTAGTATAACCAAAGACATGGGCTCATATACAAATCACAACAACTGTTGTCATATTAATTCTCTTTTTTTGCTGTTTATAAATTCATTCTATTAAGATGTGAAAGGGATGAGGACAGATTAGCATAAGTAGAATAAGCAGCAACCAAATTTTCAGATATGATGTGGGAATGATCATGTAATTCTAAGATGGAAGACATGAAACCTCACTTAAAAATTCAAGACACTTACATTGTTATCTGAATTAATTACCAGATATTTTAAATTTAAATCTAAATTAGGAATATTTATATAAAGTCTCATTACACACGTGTGTGTTTGTTACTCTGAATTAAATAATCTTGATATATAAGATGCAAGTTAAAATAACACATTAGAGACAGTATTGACTAGATTGCTAATCTAAGAGGACTTCAGTATTTTAGTATATCTACACATGCTGGTAGGATTTTCTTTCACAAAATTCTGCAAAAATGTGTTCCAATCTGGAGGGACATAAATAGGAAGCATAGCAATGTGAGAGGTATTTATAGACAAGCAGGGGGAAACATTCTTTTTAAAGGAGGCTATTTATTCATGTTGTGTTGAAGTTGCTTACATGTAAGCCAGTGAAGTGGTTCTAATTCACCAAAAGAATTTAAAGGGATACTCTCTGGTTAAAAACAAAACAAAACAAAACAGGAAACTAAATTAAAGATTCTTTGTTCAAATCATCTGGACCATCATCTATGTAAATTTATAGATATTTTGGAGAAAAGTATGAAATTCTCTTCGTTCTGGAACCTTCTGTGATCTTCACAACTGACAGCTAATTATATAGTTATATAGTATATTTGGGAGCTGGAGAGTGTACTGATTTTCTAGAGGACACATGCTTTGGTGGAAAGGCCAACCAATATCTGATTTAACTTGAGCCTTACTCCTTGAAAGGGAACCTATGCCTAATATTCCCTGGGTGGCCGGGAGCCAGAGACCTAGGGTGCAATAATATATGAGTGCCTATCTCCCCCCAAATCAGTGAAATGCTTCCTAATAATGTTCTGCTGTATTTGTAGATCACTGCCATGTCTAGTCATCATCAGATGAGGCTTCCTCCAGCAGCAGATAGGGGAGCACAGGCAGATATTGTGAAGAGAGAGGGTTTAACCAGAGGTCTCCATTGGATCCCTTTCCTCAGAGCACAGGAATCATGTGGAAGAGGGTATAGAAAGACTGTAGGAGTCAGAGGAAATAGAGGACAGCAGGAGAACATGATCCATTGAATCACATGGCCTCACATAGATGGAAGGAGCAAGCCCAAAGCCTGCATGGATTTGCATCAGGTCCTCTGCTTTGCCTGTTAGCTTGGTGTTTTTGTGGGACTCCTAACAGTGGGAGTGAATGTGTCTCTGGCTCTTTTGCCTGCTCCTGGAGCTCTTTTCCTCCTGTTGGGTTGTCCTTCCCATAGTCAAGGTGCTCAGATATTTTGGTTCTGTTGCTCATCTTGTGGAGCTCCTGTGCAGTCCAGTTCCCACTATCTCTCCCTTCTTTCAAAGGATTCCCTGTACTCTTCCCCAAGTTTGGTTAAGAATCTCAGCATCTGCTTTGGTACATTGCTGTGTAGAGTCTTTCAGAGGCCCTCTGTGGTAGGCTCCTGTCCCGTTTCCTGTTTTCTCCTTCTTCCAATGTCCATCACATTTGTCTTTCTGAGCTAGGATTGATTGTCTTACCTAGGGACATCCTTCTTGCTTAGCTTCTATAGGTGTACAGAATTTAGTATGTTTATCCTATATTATAGCTCTAGTATCCACTTATAAGTGAGTATATACCATGTGTGTATTTCTGCTTCTGGAATACCTTACTGGGACGATCTTTTCTAGATCCCACCATTTGCCTGCAAATTTCATAATTTCCTTGTTTTTAATATCTGAGTAGTATTCCATTGTGTAAATGTACCACAATTTCTGTATCCATTCTACTGTTGAGGGACATTTGGTTTGTTTCCAGGTTCTGGTTATTACAAGTGAAGCTGCTATGAACATGGTTGAACAAATGTCCTTGTATACTTGAGCATATTTTGGATATATGCCTAGGAGTGATCTAGCTGGATCTTGAGGAAGTGCTATTCCCAAATGTCTAAAAAAAAGAACGAAATTGATTTCCAAAGTGGTTATACAAGTTTATATTCCCACCAGCAACAGAGGAGGGTTCACCTTTCTCCACATCCTCTTCAGCATGTATTGTAACTTGAGTTTTTTATTTTAGCCATTGTGATGGGTGTAAGATGAAATTTCAGGATATTTTTATTTGCATCTCCCTGATGAGTAAGGAAGTTGAACATTTCTTTTAGTGTCTCTCTGTCATCCTCTATTCTTCTAAACAGAGAATTCTCTGTTTAGCTCTGTACCCAGTTTTTTAATTGGGTTACTTGATTTGTTGCTTTTTAACTTCTTGAGTTTTTATATATTCTGAATACTATCCCTCTGTCAGATATAGGGTTGGTGAAGATACTTTCCCAGTCTGAAAGCTATTGTTTGGTTCTGACAACAGTGTTCTTTAATTTACAGAAGCTTTTCAGTTCATGAGGTCTCATTTATTGATTGTTGATCTTTGAGCCTGTGTTCTGTTCAGGAAGTTGGCTCCCATGCCAGTGAGCTCTAGGCTCTTCCCCATTTTTGCTTCTACCTGATTTAGTGTGTCTAGTTTTATACTGAGGTCTTTGATCCACTTGAACTTTAGTTTTGTGCAGGGTAATAAATATGGATCTATTTGAATTTTTCTACATGAAGACATCCAGTTAGATCAGCACCATTTGTTGAAGATGCTGTCTTTTTTTCCATTGTATGATTTTGGTTTCTTTGTCAAAAATCAAGCATCTGTAGGTATGTAAATTCATTTCTGGGTCCTCTACTGGTTTCCATTGATCCACCATTCTGTTTCTATGCAAATAGCATGAAGTTTTTTATTACTATTGTTCTGTAGTACAGCTTGAGATCAGGGATGGAGATACCTTCAGATGTTGTACAGGATCATTTTGGCATTTCTGGGTTTTTTTATTTTTCCATTTGAAGTTGAGAATTGTTCTTTCAAGTTCTGTAAAGAACTGTGCTGGTATTTGGGAATTACATTGAATCTGTAGATTGCTTTTGGCAGGATGGCCATTTTCACTATGTGAATCCTACTGATCCATGAGAGATCTCCCATGAAAGATCCATGGGAGATCTTTCAATTTCTTTCTTCAGAGACTTAAATTTTTTTCAAACAGGTCTTTCACTTGCATGGTAGAGTCACATCAAGGTACTTTATGTTATTAGTGGCTATTGTGAAGGGTGTTTTTTCCCTAATTTCTTTCTTGGCCCTTTTGTCTTTGGCATATGGGTAGGCTTCTGATTTTTTTGAGTTAATATTGTGTCCAGCCACTTTGCTGAAGGTGTTTATCAGCTGAAGGAGTTCACTGATTGAATTTTTGGGGTCGTTCATGTATATTATCATATCATCTGCAAACAGTGATACTTTGACTTCTTCCTTTCTGATTTGTATCCCCTTGATCTTCTTTAGTTGTCTTATTGCTCTAGCTAAGACTTCAAGTACTATGTTGCAGAGATGTGGAAAGATTGGGCAGCCTTGCCTTGTCCCTGATTTCAGTGGTATTGATTTAAGTTTCTCTCCATTTAGCTTGATGTTAGCTATATGTATGTTGTGTATTATTTTTACTGTGTTTAGGTATGTGCCTTTTATTCTTGATCTCTCCAACACTTTAAACATGAATGGTTGTTGTATTTTGTCAAATGCTTTTTCGGCATCAAAGGAAATGATCATGTGGTTTTCCTCCTTCACTCCTTCAATTTGTTTATATTGTGGATTATTTTGATGGATTTCTGTATATTGAACCACCCCTGCATGCCTGGGATGAAGCTTACTTGGTCATGGTGGATAATATCTTTTATGTGTTCTTGGATTTGGTTTGCAAGTATTTTATTGAGTATTTTTGCATCAATGTTCAGAGGAAAGATAGGTCTGAAGATCTCTTTTTTGTTGGTTCTTTGTGTGGTTTAGTTATCAAGGTGACTGTGGCTTCATAGAGCAAGTTTGGCAGTGATCCTTCTGTTTCTATTTTGTGAAATAATATGAAGAAAATTGGAGTTACTCTTCTTTCAAGGTCTGGTAGAATTTTGAGCTCAAACCATCTGGCCCTGGGTTTTTTAAGGAAGGGAGACTTTTGATGGATGCTTCTATTTCCTTGGGGGATATAGGACTATTCAATCTATTTACTTGATCTTGATTTAATTTTAGTAAATGGAATCTATGAAGAAAATTGTCCATTTCACTTAGATTTTCAAATTTTATGGCATATAGGCTTTTGAAGTAAGACCTAATGATGCTTTGAATTTCCTCAGTGTCTGTTTTTCTGTCTCCCTTCTTGTGTTTTATTTTGCTGATTTGGATAGTAAAGTTTCTCTCTGCCTTTTAGTTAGTTTGGCTAAGGGTTTTTCTATCTTGTTGATTTTCTCAAACAACCAGCTCTTGATTTCAGTGAGTCTTTGAACTGTTTTATTTGTTTCTAGTGTACTGATTTCAGCCCCGAGCTTGAATATTTCCAGCCATATACTCACTCCTCTTGGGTGTGTCTGCTTTTTTTTTTTCCCGCTAGGGCTTTCAGGTGAACCATTAATTTGCTTGTATGTGATGTTTCAAATTTCTTTTTGAAGGCACTTCATGCTATGAATTTTCCTCTGAGCACAGATTTCATTGTATTCCATAAGCTTGTATCTTCATTTTCATTGAATTCTAGGAAGTCTTTGATTTCTTTCTTTATTTCTTCCCTAACCCAGCTGTCATTGAGTAGTGAGTTGTTCAGTTTTCATGTGTGTGTAAGCTTTTTGCTATTTCTGTTGTTAAGATCCAGATTTAGCCCATGATGGTCAGACAGGATTCAAGGGATTATTTCAATTTTCTTGTATCTATTGAGGCTTGCTTTGTGACCAGCTATATGATCTATTTTGGAGAAGGTTCCGTGAGGTGCTGAAAAGAAGGTATACCCTTTTGAATTTGGGTGAAAAGTTCTGTAGACATCTATTAGGTCCATTTGATTTAGGACCTCTGAAAGTGCCTTTATTTTCCTATTTAGCTTCTGTCTAAATGATCTGTCCCTTGGTGAGAGTGGAGTGTTGAAGTCTCCTACTATTAAAGTATTGGGATCAATATGTCATTTCAGTTTTAATAATGTTTTGTTCACAAATATAGTTGTTCTTGTATTTGGGGCATAGATGTTCAGAATTGTGATGTCCTCATGTTGGATTTTCCCTTTGTTGAGAATGAAATGCCCCTCCTCATATTTTTTTATTAATTTTAGTTGAAAGTCTATTTTATTAACTATTAGCTTGTTTTCTGGTTACATTTGCTTGAAAATCATTTTTCCAGCCCTTTACTCTGAGGCAGTGTTTATATTTGTATAAGAGGTATGTTTCTTGGATACAGCAGAATGTTGGATCCTGTTTCTGCAACCATTCTATTACTCTGCGCCTTTTTAATGGAGATTTTAGTCCATTGATGTTGGTAGATAATAGTGACCAATGAAAGCTATTTCCTTTTATTGTGGAGTTGGTGGTGTTACTGTGATTCATTGCTTGCTTTTTTTTTTTAATTTTTTGTTGTGAAATCATCTGTATCCTATGTTTTCTTGGGTGTAGTTGTTTTTGTTGGATTGGAGTTTTCCTTCTAGTATTCTCTGTAGGGCTGGGTTGCCATGTAGATATTGTTTAAATTTAGTTTTGTCATGGAATATTTTGTTTTATCCATCAATGTTGATTGAAAGCTTTGCTGGGTATAGTAGTCTGAGTTGGTATCTGTGGTCCCTTAAACTCTGCATGACACTTGCCCAGGCCCTTCTGGCTTTCATAGTTTCCGTTGCGAAGTCTGGTATGATTCTGATAGTTCTACCTTTATATGTTACTTGGCCTTTTACCCTTGCTGCTTTTAATATCTTTTTGTTGTTGTTCTGTATATGTGTTTTGACCATGATGTGACATGAGGAGTTTCTTTTCTGGTCTATTCTATTTGGTGTTCTATAGGCCTCTTGTATGTTTATAGACATCTCTGTGTTTTTTTTAAATTTTTTATTTAAGTTTTATTAATTACACTTTATTCATTTTGTATCCGCCCAAAAGTCCCTCCCTCCTCCCCCCTTTCTGCATGCATGCCCCTCCCCAAGTCCACTGATAGGGGAGGTCCTCCTCTCCTTCTTTCTGATCTTAGTCTATCAGTTCTCATCAGAAGTGGCTGCATTGTCAGGGTTCTAGTTTATCTCCATGAATAGCCTTGGTTGGAGTAGGGGTCTTTAAGTTAGGAAAATTTTCTTCTATGATTTTCTTGAAAATATTATCTGAACTTGGGAGCATAGTATCTTCTTTTTCATTTATTCCTATTATTCTTAGATTTTTGTCTTTTCATGGCATCCTTGATTTCTTGGATGTTTTGTGTTTGGAACTTTTCTGATTTTGCTTTTTCTTTGAGAGAAGTATTAATTTCTGCAAGTGTGTCTTCAGCACCCAAGATTCTCTTCCATCTCTTGTATTCTATTGTTGATGTTTACCTGTGTGGTTCCTGATCTTTTCTCTAAGTTCTCCAGCTATGGGGTTTTCTCTGTTTGTGTTTTCATTACTCACTCTAATTCTATTTTCATGCTTTGCACCATTTCCTTCATGTGTTTGAATGTGGATTCCTGTCTTTCTATGATGGTCTCTATTTTTTTGTTTGTTTGTTTCCTCTCTACTTGTCACTAATTGTGCCTCTACTTGTGCCTTCATTTGTGTAGTTATTTCTTTGAGAGATTTGTTCGTTTCCTCTTTATATGCCTCTAATCACTGGATGCTTATCTTTAAAGCATAGCTTTAAAATAATTTTCCTGTGTTTCCGGTGAATTGGAGTATCCATTGATTTGGGGGGTTCTGGTGAAGTCATTATTTTCTGATTTTTGTTGGATGTATTCTTATGCCAATGTCTGTCCATCTGCTTATCCATAGCCTTCACTGTTTGTTCCTGGAGTCTGTACTTCAGACTGGGTCTTTCTCTGGTGTCTTGACTATTCTTCAGTGTGATGAGAGGTCCACTGGTTTGAAATGTGTGTTGGTGTTTTGACATCTTCCAATCAAGATGAACACATAGATAATATGCACATAAGTTACTCTCTGTCCCCAGAGAAGTCCATGGGTGACCTGGATCTGAATGGTCTCAGCTCACATGTTTGTCTCCTCTGGCCAAGGAAACCTCAGTGTCGATGTTTTGGCTTCAGCTGCCCCTCCACTCACCAGTTTCAGAGTTTCAGATACTGTGCCCCTCAAATACAGTGAACACTGGTGGCTGCCATCTTGGATCACCCCTGGCATAGATTCATTTTATGGAAACCTTCTCCTTTATGAGTTTTATTGGAATAGATCTTTGTCTTTAAAAAAAAATAAAAGCTATTGAATTCATATATGTATTTGTTTATGTTACATTTATCTATCCAAATATAAATATTGAACACATACAATGGTGTCTGTATGCATGTTTGATTAAAAAGAAGGCTATGAATATGAAGGAGAATGAGGAGTGATATATATAGGATCTTGTGGTGTGCAAGAAGAGGGGAAATTTCATAACTAAAATACAATCTTATAAACAAACAGAAGTAAAAGCATGCTATATTAAGAATACATTAGGACTAACTGTAGTATGATTCCTGCTCGTCTTCTTAAATACAACACTGAAAGTAGATAGTGAAGACATCACATTTAATCTGTCCCACTGTGGCTGAGGTGGGCAGTTCAGATCACACCAGCATATGTTTATTGTGAGAAATATGTAGATACTCATTTGCTATATAGGTTCTATAGACACATGTGGTCTCATAAAAATACATACACTTACCTTTATCAATTTTAAGTGTATATATGCCTCCAGATAAAACGAAAACTATTTTTTTATGCTTTAAGCCAAAAGTGTGAGAAGTGTGTGTGTGCGTTTGTGTCTGTGTGTGTTTGTGTGTGCGTGGTGATGCCATCATTGTTATTCTTTTGGCCTACACAGATGAGAGTCTCAGTGACCAGGCACCTCTGACCAGTACTACTTGCATCTTACTGTGATGAAGGACATAGAAGTAAGTGGGCACATCTATTTTCTCAAATATGTGACTTTTTTATATTCTGTAAACTTCAACCTTTAAATCATAACCTATTTTTAGGCACCATTCTAAGAAATTTCCAAGTTTTTTAACTTGATTCCAAACATTATTAGAGGGTTAACGTTTATCCTTGTGAAGTGTGTTAATGACTTCCAAACGCTGGTTAATGTTTGTGGTTAATTGTACTTTTTCCTCCTTAAATGACTGTGAAGCAAGTATAAGGGGCAAGCCTTCCAAGGATTGGAACAATAATGCTCAGCCAAGAAGACTTGTATTCACAGTTAAAATTATAAGAACTGAGGGCAACAAGATACCTCTGCTGACAGGTCGGGGTCCTCTTCCGAAGAAGTAATTTGCTTACTTACTTTTCTATATAATTTAAGTATTAAGGGTGTTGCTAAAAAGAAATCAGATCCTTATAAACTCTGAAAACCTGTTTAATCATTTTTAAAATTTTTACCCATTCTACAAAATGAGCAAGAGAATAGATAACTCCATATAAAGACCCCATTCAGGTGTTTTACACTTCAGAGGACCTATAATACTATGCCTAATATTAACTTATAAGTGGTGTGAAGTAGGCTGTGAATACATTCCTTCACATCTGAGAGACTAGCTGTCTCCTTCATCTCTGCCCAGCAGTGAAGTTTTTCTCATCTGTGTTTTGACAGCTTTGCTGCTCAGCCCACCACAGACTACCTGGCTTAGAGTTCTGCTGGCTCTTCCTCCCTCACACGTCTCTGTCAGTAGCCCAACAGCAGCAGGCATTGTTGAATACTGATTAACCAGCTTCAATCCAGAAGAGAATGACAAAGATGAGAATCAAACACCACTGAAGAACTGAATCACAGAGATGGAAATCACGCTCGACCTAGAAGGCGGACATTACAGAACGCACATTGATTTCACGGTCAAACAACCGTGCTAGAATGTCATAAAGTCCTGTTCCTCGGTAGCTGGCTGTATAACCCAAAGTCTACTAACATGTTTAATGGGTTATTTTCCAAGTTATCAAAATTTATGCTGTGACCTCCAGTGCCTCATAAACCACAAGAACGTGTGCAAATCATGAAGTGAATTTATTCAGAAATAATATTCTTACTGTCCAGTCATGGATACTTTTTGTTTGTAATATTTATAGAACTATGTTTCATTATTTTTTCCTTTTAAATTCTCTCTTCTTTTAATCTATGAACATCATAAAGGTGAGATAATAGTAATGATTGCTGATGGAAACGGTTATTGAATTGTAAGCATTTTCAAGAACTCCTCTAAATATTTTTCATGTACTATTGCGTTATTCTTAGGAAGTAACCATACACCAATATGTATTCTGGGAAAAATCCACAGACCAGCTGCTGGAGGGTTCTGAAACATAAACAAGAGCCTGTCGGTAAGGAAGAAGACATGATTTGAGTTGCAACTAAACTGGGATAGGGTTAAGCTGGCCTGCCTTGTTGGGCCTCAGTGGAAGAGGCCCTGATGCAGGGGTGGGTTGGTGGGGAAGGCTATTACTCTTTTCTAGAAGAAGGGGAATAGAGAAAAGGGAAAGAAAGTGAGAGGGTAGGACCAGGAGGAGAAAAGGTTCCTTGAGACCAAGACTTCTGGGACAGAACCTGACACTAGTATGATAAATCGCGACAAGGGGAAGCGGGGATCGGCTGCCTGACCCAGAACACACACAAGCTGCTAGTGCAGCTCCTTCTGGCTGAAGCCAAGAAGTCCGTCAAAAGGCCCCAGTGTGTCCAAGGGCGCATAGAAAATATCCGCTGCTTGTTCAGAACACCACCAGCCTCGAGGCTGCCCCTCCGGAGCACAGGGCCCGAAGTCTGGCCCTTCTCCCCCAGCCGCTGTCTACTGAGGCACAAGAGCTCTGCGCCATGGAGCAGCACCTTCCTCAGTCCCCTGTCTTCTCACGGACGCCCCGCTCCCTGCTCTGCCGGAAACCAGCCGACAGCCGACACAGCACTCTTAGAGGCTGCTGCCTGCGATGCTGCAGAACCTCCAGATGTTCCTGGTATTTGAACCATGTTATTCACAATTACCTAAAGTGCAAAAAAAAAAAAAAAAAAAAAAAAAAAAGATTTGGTTAAGTTGACAAGTGATAGAGCATTTTACATTAGTCCGTTATTGTATACAATTCTTCAAAGAAGTGAGTTGCAGAAACATGGAAGGATAGTGAAGAATCTAACTATATATTACTAAATAAAAGAGCCAGTCTAAAAACCAGCTACGTCTTATAGGATTCTCAGTGCTCATTCTTCTAGAACACAGAAGAACACATGTGCTTAAAAACTGATTGGAATTTTTCAAGAGTTGTTGGGGTTGGAGAGAAAAATAGAAACAATGCGAGTTTAATAGGTCAGCAAACCTTTGATAATGGTGAATCCTCAGACCTTTACATTGGATAGGATTTATGGATTCCTCGTCACCAATTAAACCTTAGTGGAAACATCAGGCTTCCAGTAACAATATGTCCATTCATGTTCATGGATTATAACAAGCATATCGTTGTGGTCGGGAATGTCCTGGAGAGGAAGCACACACCTGTGTATGCAATTTTGCTGGAATAGGAAAGCTGTAGAAAGGGTGCGTGAATCTAAAATTGCTTTAAAAATAAAATCCATTGACTTTAAAGAATAGTAAAAGAAGCAAACGTAAATTGAGCGACAGACTTTAACAGACCCTTGCATATGAAACATAGGGGCAGTGGATAACTGTGTGGAAGGATATTAAAAATCAATAGCTAGAAGGATGGTGTAAACAGAACAGAGGTTCCACTCTTCCTAGCAGAATAGCTTAGCACTAGAGCGTTAGGGAGGAAGACGGAAACCGCAGTACTCACGCCATGCTGCTTTGCATGCATCATACAGTGGGCTCATTGGGAACCAGATTAGCAGCTCCTTAAGCATGCTTGCAGGAAGTGATGATGAACCTTCTTAGATAGGTGAGTGGAGAAATGAAGCTTATTTCAACACAGAGCTGACGGGAGATCATTCCACTTAAAACCAATTGGAACAAATGAGATGTCCCTTAGTTAGAAAATGTTTTAAAAATGCTGATACATCCATACAACAGAATACTATCAGTCTATGGGGGAGGTAAATGTGAGTTCAAACCATTTGTTTCACTTGAAACTATTCTGTTGAATGAAAAAGGGTCATATAAACTGTCATTCTATTTATGTAATACCCTCAATAATATTAAGACATATTAGGTTATAAACCAATGTTCCATCCTGGTTTGCTAAATCAGAAATTATAAATATAAAGTAAGACAGATAAAAATATTTTGGGGCTTCTGAATTTATACAAATTCTGGTTTGTTGGGGTGGAGATATCAGAAATTCCTTAAACAAAAACAAAAGAAATTTAAATGTAATTTATTTTAAAATCATCATAAAGTTATTAATTTGAAAACTACTAATCTAATTTCATGAAGAACAAAACAAGACCCATAATAATTAAAGTTTTCTTCTCAAGGTCAAAAAAGTCAAATCATCAGAGTCAGGAACCAACCAGCGATAGTAAGACTCCACAGCTTATCCTCAAACCGTAGAGTGAGGCTCATAAATTATTGTTGAATTAGTGCAAACATGAGAGTTGTAAGTCTACTTACACAGGAGCCATTTGGCTATCTGTTCATCTCTCTGGCAGCCCACCTTCCTAGAACTTAGTAAGTCAAGATTTCCAGGTCAAGTAAGACATCTGGCCATTTTTGTCACCTCACATTCTGACAGAACAGTGATAGGAGGATGAGCAAAAGTAGACATATTTGGAGATCCTCAAGCTTATTTTGTGTCTCCCAGAGGCACGTGAAGCTCCCTCAAGCTCTGCCTGGGGAAAGGAAAGAAGGTGCCAGGAGAAGTTGTGCCTGTCAATCATCCCAAGTGAGTAGTCAAGGAGGAGAAATAAAACCCTTAGCTATGTAAGGCAGTTTTATGAGAAGTGGTTTTAAATTTAATGTGTATGTGCATGCATATAAAACAGTGTGCCATAAGATTTGTCTTCAGCCAAACAAAAGGACAACTTTCGAAAATGTTCTTGAATATTGCATCATCCAGATTAAATCACATTAACATAATTAGAATTGAATTTAATCTTTAGCTATTGTTTTAAAATACCAATAAAATAATAGAGAACCAAACCTAGGAGGGTAGCAAATCCAAAATTTAAACATCAGAATATTGAAAGTGGACATAAGTATATTGCATGATCAAAAGGTGAAATATTGATGTTTTCAATGGGCACAAAATGAAAAACTTTTAATACAGTTTTTCAGCAAACCAGGCACTTAAAATTTTTATTTAAAACTTTTTTCTAAGTTAGATATGAAATATTGTCTCCTACAATATGATTTGGAATGACTGAAAAATGTCAAATAACATCTAATTGTAAAACAACAAAGCTTTTTTTTATTTGTTCAATGCTCCAATATCATCATTGTGTTGGAATTTTATAAATTATTATAATTATTTGTTATTTCATCCAGAATTCTCTTCATGACAGTCTTTTTCTATTTCTAATTTACAGCTAAAGTATAAAGAGATAACATAAATATATATTTTAATATACTGATATCACTAAATATACATATATATATAGACTGATCAGTACATTAAATTCCAATTTTAAAAATTCCATTTCTGACTACATGCAAGGAAATCAACAAATCTCCTACTTCTTGGTCCACAGAAGACAAGGTTAAAATAGTACATTATAGCATGTGATCGTTTGAGAATATCCCCTAAAGGCCCAGGTTTTTGAACGTTTAGTCCCAGGTGGTGGCAGTTTAGGGAGGGATTAGGAGGTGCAGCCTTGCTGGAGAAACTATGTCACTAGGGGTGGGCTTTGAATGTTTATAGCTTCTTCTTCTTCTTCTTCTTCTTCTTCTTCTTCTTCTTCTTCTTCTTCTTCTTCTTCTCTAGCTCTCTCTCTCTCTCCCTTTCCCTCTTCCTCCCCCATCACTGTTTAAAGTTCAAGGCTGAGAACTGATACCTCAACTTTTTACTTTGGCTTCCATGCCCACTTATTGTCATCCTTCCAACCACGGGGAGCTTAGCCCTCTGGAACTATAAAGCAAAACAAACATCATACAAATTGACTCATCCACTAACAGCTACACATCCACATGTTCATTTCTGCCTGTGTTATAATAACATTATGGAGTGTTAAAAGGCAGCAGTTGGAAAAAAGAAATTTCTACTATATCCTTATATTATACCATTTGATTTTATCAACTACATGTCCTATATTTATTATTTTAATATTACACAGAATATCTTTTCTAGATTTAAAAGATAATGGGTTTATTAATTTTTTAAAACATTTTTTGTTATATTTCTGTACTCTGCCTGCATGTACACCTGCACATCAGAAGAGGGCACCATGTTGTTGCTGGGAATTGAACTCAGGACCTTTGGAAGAGCAGCCAGTGCTCTTAACCTCTGAGCCACTCTCCAGCCCCGAGTTGATGAATTTAAAAAGAAAATAGAATGCTGAAGAGATGGCACATTCTCATCTTCCTTGGGTGGGTCTATTTGGGTGAAAACCATGTGCCATCTTGTGTAGTTACTAGGCTGACCATCATTATGAATTTAATTAGCTCATACCTTTCAGATAAACCTAAACAACATACCAAATGTTATGAGTGTTGACTAAGAACAGATTGTTTAACCGTTTAAATAAGTCACTATACTTATTATATACAAAAATAAAAATGTTAAATACTAAGAAATTCAGCCATCTCTGTATCAAATCACTGATCAAAACCATCATCACCAACATAGAAGTAAATCAAATTAATGCCATCATGATGAGGAGTATGGCTAGCATACTTAGATTTCAATCAATTAAGAAACAGAGGAAATTCTGGCTAAATGTAGGCCAAAATACAAGCCACAAACCTTCATCATGTGTGCCTGAGACACAGATTCCAATGTTCCAAAACTTGCAACTAGAATCCACTTATAAAAGTTAATACACAGAGCCCAAATGAGGGGAATCATGAAAAAAGAAGTTGCACCACGTTTGAAACATTGAGGTCAAGCCAGATAAAGAAAAATTGTAAGATTTTTTTTAATGCAAAAAAGAAGGGGAAACCCTAATCAGGGTAATAAACAAAATAAACTGTATATAAAAACATGGATGGCGGTAACAGGATACCTTGGTCAGTGGAAGAACATGCCTTACAAATTGGTTGCCTGAGGTCAATCTTCAGAACCCATGGAAAATTTCAGGCATGGGCTCATGCTTTCTACTTCAAGCCCAGAGGAAACAGAGTCTGATACATCCCTGGAGTTCATAGGCAGGCAACCTAGCCGAATCCACAAGCTTCAGGTTTCCATAAGATGTCAAAAGAAAAACAGCTCCTACAGATAACACCTACGTTGACAACTGGCTTGAATGACTCCCCTAAAAACCACACACACGCACACACATGCACACACACACATACATACAAAATGAAGGAAAGCACATTACTAGACTAATTCTCAAAATTTGAGGATGGACTACAGTTCATACAGCTGCATTGTATTGCTGTTAAACTCCATAATTGCGATGTCACTTAAAAACACAACCACACAGCAAACTCCATGATCCTTTGGCTTACAATCCTCCCACCACAATTTGGTAAAATACCCGAGTCTTAGGTGCCAGGAGTGTTTTGTAGATACACCAAATGGGTCTAAGTTCCCATAAGTCTGCATTTTGATTGGCTGTAGTTTTCTGCAGTAGACTCCATTTGTTGAAAAGAGAAGTATCCTTCATGAAAGGTGAAGACTATACTCACTTATCTGTGGCTCTAAGAACAAACACATTTATGTTGTTGTTAGAGATTACTCTAGTTTGATAAATTCATGGTTGAAAATTCTCCTTCAATAACCATGACTTCACTAGCACTGTGTACTGACCTTGCTTTCCTGTACAGGAACACTTTCCCACTTATTGAGCAGGCTACACACATGAAGTCTCATCAATATGACAGCCCAAATTGAAATGAACAAGGACATCATTTATGGACATGCCAAACTGGATGAAGAAAAGCCCATAATTCCTTACCCTTAGAAATGGGAACTGTAGTCAACTGAGGAAATCTGGGCGTTGAGAGTTGGTCATGGCCAGAGAAAAGCTCACCAAATGGCAGTTCATAGTTAAATGGTCAGCCTTGAAAACATACATACAAGTACCATTATATAGGCTCAACAGTTTATATTAAGGAAAATACATGCATGCAGTGCAATGATAATTAACAATTAGAAAAAAAAAAGCACTTGAATTTGAAGGAGAGAATGGAGGGTTATATGGAAGGTTTTGAGGGCATGGAAAGGGAGAAAAAGTGTAATACGTTATAATCACAAAAATTAAATACAACTTTTAAAAGTCCCAAAGCATGAAAATATTTCATAACTGTAATAGCTGCGCAGTGGTCCATAAAACTCTGTGAAGTTTACAGGAGCTTTAAAAATTTTTAGACAACTTTTAAGATAAAATTATAATACAGTAAAAATTACCCTAAAGTAGCAGTTTTCTTAAAAAAAATAAAGTTAAATGTAAAAAACATTTCCTTTTAGGATCAAATTTTTGACAAATTATTATGTTATGCAGATGTCTTTAAATTCAACTGCTACAATTAAAAAAATTACACAAATAAAAGTGAAATTCATTCTGTTATTTCTAAAGATTTAGTTGAGTCTTAAAATATTAAATGTATAACAATACACATATCTGTGGTTATAATATTGCAACTTATAAAATAAACTTCTTAACAAAAAGATATGTTTTATGTATCATAAAACTAAACATGAGCAGAATAGTAAAATATATAAAGAGGAGAAAGTCACTTTAATTATAAAAACATTCACATAATAACATGATAAGATTTATTACATTTTCTAGGAATTTAAAGTGAAACTTTTCTTGATTATGATTATTATGTTTAGTAAGTTTTATTTTAAGAGAGTATTATGGAATATCAGAGGTGAACACTGATAAACATTCGCAATATAAACTAACATATTACCTTACTTTTTCTACAGTAGAATAAAATGAATTTATATTTCATAATGCTATTTCTAGAGCTAAAAAATCAATTTTTTGCAACAATCTCAATACATGAAAAGCATAACTTTCTAATTTAAGCTCTTAAAGGAGTCTCACATTCCTAGAGATAGCCAAGGTTATTAAGGCTTTTATACTCATCCCCGAAGCTGAGGAGCCTCTCCACGTGAAAGGAAAAAGATGAGCACGGGTATGTATTCCATGAAAGAAAAGGGGAAAAAAATAGATTCAGTGCAGAGAAAAAGAAAAAAAGCAGTGGGAAGTGATCCAGGCTGAAGGAGTAAGATGGGTGCTTGGAAGGTATGGAAGAGAAAATCTAGCCCACTATTGTTTCCTTCTCTCATTGACTACTTCTTAGCCCCTGCCTTGTAGCTCATTAATCAAAGTACAAAAATACATGAGTCTAAAGACACAGGGGTCATTATCTCTCTCTTTCTCAGTCTCTCTGTCTCTGTCTTTGTCTCTCTCTCTCACCAGGGTCATTTTCATGAGCAGGTAATGTCAACAATCACATAGGGTGCTATGTGATTATCAGTACTATTATCTAATTGTTCTATTCTTCTTAATATGCTAGAAAATGGATTTTCATTATTTTCACATGCTACACAAATATTTTAAGAAAAACACAGAAATTCTATAAGACTATGTTATATAACTGCTTCAAATTTCTGCCTTTTATTACATTATATCATCAATGATCTTTGGACTGTGTGTGTGTGTGTGTGATTGTATGATTAAAGTTGGTGACAAGAAGAGCATAGCAGGTGTCTTTTATTATTCTCTGCTTTATCCTGTGAGAGAGGGTCTCACATTGAGCCTGGAAATTCCTAATTTTCTCGATAGGTTTAACAGGAGCTTCAGAGATTTTCTCTCTCTATGACCCATCTCCTCCAGAACTGAGCATAACCGGTTTTAGGCTTTGTTTTCTTTTTATTGTTTTTATGCAAACTTTTTTCAAACTTAGACTTGCATCTATTAAAAATTTCATATATGAGTACTCTATATTTTTATGAGTTTTACCTCTCCCTGTGTACATTCACCAACTTTTGTTTCACCTCCTTAATTCCTTTTAAGACTCATTGGAGTGAGAGTTTTGGTTTTTTAAAAAACATAAATAATATAAATTTTTTTTAAAAATTCTAGGTGTGGAAATATAGGTCTGTTCCTCTGCCTCCTGCTGCGAGGCATGGATTTGCCAGCTGCAGATGTTTTCTGCAATTGTGTGACATTTGGAATTCTGGGCATTTTTCAGAGGCTATATAAATGCTAGAGTCCCAACTGGGGATTGTTGGTGAGTAACATGCTGGTTGTTGTTGGTCATGATTTGTTAAGTAGTTGTGCTCAAAGAGGAAACAACAACAAGAAATTAGATATCCAGACCAAAGGGAAGATCAAGATAGCTCCAAGGAATGTCTTTCACCTAATCAACAAGACTGGAGGAAAGAAGACACTACAAAGTAGCAAAGATCAGCTACAACTCATGACCCCTTATTTTATTATTGGACGAAACTATAAATACCATTTTCTATGATAATATATTTCTAATTGCCTTTTAAATATAGCCGTATGTAAATGTAGTTTCTTTCATTGAAGAAACTTTCTGAAGTAGACAGAGACTTCAAGGGTTACCGTTCCTTCTAAATTTTAAGTGGGTGCTTGGGATTAGAGCCTGGGTCCTCATGTTTACACAGTAAGTATGCTTACCCAATAAGTCTGAGCCCCATCTCCCACTTTCACATTTCAAATCTTACTCCAATAAACAATAGATAGTGTGGCTGAATTGAGTTGTTATATTTTCACCATAAAAAACTAAAACAACTTTATTTTAAATGGTCTTATTCTTAGATTGTGATAGTCACTTGATTGTTCTAACTTTTCTCTTTTCAGAAAAGGAAAGTGGGTTCCCTATTAAATAACTCTAAGAAAGATCAAGATAATCAAAGAACACTGATATCAAGTATGACCCCAAAGAATGGAGTCATTTGTTTTAAAGAAGGAGCAATATTCAAGGGAAGATTTAGCATTGGCCGTGTTCATCACTGGCATTGCACCAGTAATAAAAAAAAAAATTTCCTGAGCCTCCTAGACCTTAATCTTGTGATAAACTGAATTTTGGTCTACAGCACACTGCAAGAGAACACCAAATGACTACTTAGTCCTACAGGTAAGAGCCTTGTAATTCCTTAATATAATGAAATTCTCAAAAGGAGATTTCTATGAAGAACAAGGTCCAGTGCTCTGAAACAGATTGGCATTCTCAGAGCAGCATTACCCATCCTAGCACCCATTAGAGGACCAGGACTCAGGGTCAGATGCACTGACTCTTGTTATCCTTTCCATGCACATCATTAAGGATGACAATTATCAGTGAGTGAAACTTTCTGTAGAACTAAATCATTACAGATAGGAAAAGTCAGAAAGTATACTTCTTGCTATTAACAACATTAAAGGAAGGAATGCATATTTAATTTTGATGATGACGACTGTCAATAAAAAAATAAAATGGAAATATGAACAAATGAAGGACTCACATAATACATTTTGAATATTTGTTTTGTGTGTGACTGCATATTGTTAGTTTGCATATGTATATGATTTCTACTTTCAGATGCTTCCAATTTTTTTCATTTTTATGAATGGAAGATGTATTACTAGACAGCTAATTATAGATTAAGTACATACATATGCATTTATTTACTAATATATTGGGCTAAATTTACCTTTTATAAGATTTATTGTTTTAAAACCAATAATATGAAGAAATATACTCAGAGTTTATCTGAACTTTAGAACTGAAAGAATCACATTCTTAAATTTAATAAAAGTTAAAATTTACAAAAGAGTGTTGGGTGCAGTGTGAGAAAAACAGTAAACAGGTTTACAACTCATGGAATATGATTCAGCGGTTAGCACAACCATGATTTGTCCTGAGGACTTGAGGCTATTATGGAGCCTTGCTCTGCTTGTTGCCCTCATGGTCATCACATCCCTCTGAATCTATGAGCTGTGTGAAAATTTTAAAGGAGTTTCCATCCCCTCACTGGGCAGTGTCATTTGTATTTACAATATTAGTAATTGATCTTTTCCAAGTATTCCTGCTGACGCAGATTAATGATTCAACTACCACTTTTAAAAAAAGTAGAGATGTATATTGTCAATAAAGTTAAGTTATAATGTTTTTATTAGTGGCTTTGATGCAGAAAATCTTAGAGAACACTTTGAAGTTCAGAAAAGCACACTCTTGATAATTGAACAAGAGATTTTTTTTTTTTTTTACGTTAAAGAAGAAGAACAGCAGCAGAAAGTCTAGTACTAGCTAACGTGCCTCCCTTGCTAAAGCTGAGCTGGTGATGAAGGTGATGAAAATTTCTTGTGCCTCTTTTTGTCCTTCGTTTCCTGGTATAATTTAATTAAAAATAATTGGTGAGTAGGTGTTCACTCTGAAGATTTAAAGTAGAAGTAGCTAATTATATATATATAAGTTTAGATTTGTGATTCTCTTAAGATTTTTTATAATATTAATTTTTAAGATAAATAGGACATTGTTCACTCATATTCATAGCAACTTTATTCGTAATAGCCAGAATCTGGAAACTATCCAGATGTCCCTCAACTGAGGAATAAAAGTGTGGTACATTTACACAATGGAATACTACTCAACTATTAAAAACAAGGAAGTCATGAAATTTGCAGGCAAATAGTGGGACCTAGAAAAGATCAACCTGAGTGAGGTACCAGAAGCAGAAAGACACACAGGGTGTATACTCACTTATAAGTGGATATTAGACAGATAATAGAGTATAAACATACTAAAATCTGTACACCTAGAGAAGCTAAGCAAGAAGGAGGATCCCGGGTAAAATGATCAATCCTCACTCAGAAAGGCAAACAGAATGGACATCAGAAGAAGGAGAGGGCAGGGAATAGGACAGGAGCCTACCACAGAGGGCCTTTGAAAGACTCTACCTAGCAGTGTATCAAAGCAGATGCTGAGACCCATAGCCAACCTTTGGACAGAGTGCAGAGTCTTGGGAAAGAAGGGGAAAAGAAAGGATCTGGGGGGGGGGAGGTAGCACAAGAGTTCCACAAGAAGGGCAACAGAACCAAAAATTCTGGCATAAGGGTCTTTTCTGAAACTGATGCTCCAACCGAGGACTATGCATGGAGATAACCTAGAACCCCTGCACAGATGAGGCCCATGGCAACCTCGTCTCCAAGTGGTTCCCTGTTGATGGCAACAGGGATTGTCTCTGACACGGACTCAATGGCTGTCTCTTTGATTACTTCCACCTGATGCGGTAGCAGCCTTATCAGACCACAGAATAGGACAATGCATCCAGTCCTGATGAGATAAGATAGGCTAGGGTCAGATGGAAGGGGAGGAGGACTTCCCCTATCAGTGGACTTGGGGAGAGTCAGTGAGGAGATGAGGGAGGGAGGGTGGGATTAGGAGGGGACGAGGGAGCAGACTACAGCTGGGATACAAAGTGAATAAACTGTAATTAATAAAAATAAATTAATTTTTAAAAAGATAAATAATATGATTAATCCCTTATTTGTTACCACAAAGTAAAGAGAAATTGGCTGGAAAAAAAATGTTTCCTTACACTTTGTTAATCTATAGCAAGTTGCTTAGACATGAATAGCAGTTTCTTGGGGATTATTTGGGTTTTTTTGTTTGGTTGGTTGTTTTCTTTTTTACCTGTAATAGATAAAATGTTTGATCATTTAAGGGTATGTAAACATGCTGTTTTTTTTCTCATTGCATTCATTACCTTAAAGATAAATAGAATATAGCCACATTGTAATTTTTGTACTGCTTGAGAAGTTTTGGACAATTTGTTGGAATATAATCTATGGGAGAAAAACTAAAGTTGTTGGAGCTCCTTTGAGCCTTGCTTCCTCCACCATTGTGTACATATTTGCGTGTGATATGCTGTGTGTATATGTGGGTGTGTAATATGTTTTGTGTATTTATGTATTTGTGTGTAATGTATTGTGTATATATATATATATATATATATATATATATGTATGTATGTGTGTAATGTGGTATTTTGATGGATATGTGTGTATGTTTTCCCCTTTTTCACTAGCCCCAGAAAATTAAATTTTGCTCACTCACCCTTTGTGCCAGTTCCAAAGAATTAAATTTTGTTCTCTTGCCCTTTTCTCCAGCCCCAGAGAGATTTTTTGACAGCTTCAGAGAATTCAGTTTTGCTCCATAGAGAAAAGTGTGCTGAGTGATTATTCACCAACTCCACTCACACACTTCCTCAGTGTACCTGACCTGTTGAAGCTGGTCTTTTACAAAAGAGTTTTAACAGAGGATTTAGTTGTCAGAATCACAATCACGCCTAACCTTGTAATAAAATGCGAGAGAAATCTGTCTATAAAAACTTACATTTAGTATGTATTTTCATTGTTGAAGTATAGACATTAAATATATACACTTTGATGGTTACTTTATTGAACAGAATAATCAGATATTTGTAGGCCCTTACTTTCTAACAAACAGCAACATTTAGACTATTAGGACCATCATTGGAACTAATTTTTTAAGTCTGAGTTTGAATTGCTGGCTGTATTTGTATTTCATGTGCTAGATCACTTTTAGGTTAGGTTTTTCTATAGACCTACCAGTAAAGTATATATTTTTTTATGGAAACAAGCATCAAGGTTATTAATAAACACATATGCTCTATTATTACACATATTACTACTTTGTTGAGTGTATCATGTATGAGTACACAGTATTTACCTTCTTTCTATTCTTCGCCTCACCTCCAACCTCCTTTCTTGGAGTCATAACTTCTATTTGTAGAATTATAGTCATGGAATAATAGAGCAAATATACTTATGTACACACACACACACACACAATCACACACATAATGTTTTCCTCAGATGTAATAATTCTTGATGATAAAATAGAGAATGTTTTAGGAATTTAAAAAAAAACCTACATGCTCATACTTCAATTTATGAGACGAAACCTTTAAGGATTACAAGAGTATGAATGATTCTCTCCAGTTTAGACACTTGGTTTGTCACTCTATAGAATGGAGTGATTCCCTACAAGGCCACTTGCTCCAAGAATGAGTGAAATTATTGTATTTTTAGATTGCTGTCATCTCCCAAAAAAATAACATTTACTTTCCTAAATTATGTGGACCCAATGCTTCTGTTTACTTCTAAGCTAGCTGATTACATAGATTTGGCCATTTATAAAGTAGTCACTTTGGAGTTTATATAACAGGATGTCTTGTAAAAAGCGTTAACATAATTGTCATTTGTAATTATGTGGATGCCCAGTAACTCAGAAAAACTTCAAATTCACTTCAGGGTATCAACTTTGCCAACACAATGGTGGAGAAGACATCTCTCGGCACCAGGCACAGCTCCATCTGTCAGCTTGCAGTCAGGAGAAAAATTGGCTTTGTCGGGATATGGTCCTTAAAGAAAAAGTAATAAATTTTATACAATTGGCAAGCCCACAGTGTGGCTAATTTATTCGTTATCCACCCTAGAAAAAATAATTAAGTCATGCTTTCTTTCCTGGTGCTTCATTACTGTTTAGCACACCCACACCCATTTTTTTTGAACCATCAGTAAGAATGCTTATTAAAATAAATTAGCTGCAAAACTTTTAACTCTGTCTTGAAGGAAACTAATCCACTTTTCTAGTAGAGGCAACATTGATTAAATAAACCCGGTCCCATGCAGAGCAGATTAATTCCTTTAGCCACAGTTCCAATCCAAAAATGATGCTGTATTTGTATTAGTTTGAGCAGTGTGTAATAAGCTGTAAATTTATAATTGGCATTAACCTCTTCTAATGTGCCTTCCTTTGTTCCTTATGGGTGATAGCCTAGAGTTGAAAGAGAGAATGCATCCATGCTAGAATTCTATGTATTTGATGTTTAAGTCATATATAAATGCATACTTACTTACTGCACATTTTTTTCTAAGATGTTGATTGACTTCACCATAAAAGAACTTTAATCATTTTTAGGAATGTCTATGGTGGTTCATATTTAACTCAAGATTCTCACAAAAAAAAATATGAGCATTTCAAAATGTGGACAAAGTGGTCAAGATGGCATCTGAAGGCTTGATGCTAGTATTTCATATTGACTGTATCAGTATCTTCCTAAAATATAATTTTTATTTTGTCATAATTTTAAAGAAAGTTTCTGTAAATTGTGGGTATGTTTAGTGCTTTCACTTCCAACAAAAAGAAGGTACTTCTTTTTACCTTGAGTTTAATTTATGAGGATGATGAATGCCAAAAAAAATTAAAAAAATAAAAATAAATAAAAAAGAAAGAGAGAAAGAAAGTAAGAAAAGAAGCAAACAGCAAGTAAACTTCTGAGGATAAGAAAATTTCCATTATTTTTTCATATACTCTTTCTATATAGATGATCAGACTAGAGTGTTGAATATGCTTATCCCAGACTCACATCTGGAGAGAGAAATCCCTATGGAATCCTCCAGCCATATATGGTAGCTGACAACTTCTCATAACTCAAGTTCCAGGAATAAAATAGGTTTGGCCTCTACTGAAACTGCACTTACCTGCAAACACACACACACACACCTTTGCATTGTTAAAAATAATGTAATAAATTTTCTAAAAAGTAAAATAGAACTGTAAGCTCACTTGACAGGTACAGAAGCAAATGGAGATGGGGACAATGGAAATACAGGAAGAGAGGACTTTATTGAGTGGGTGATCTGGAGAGTCCATCCTCTAGTCCTCAAACAGAAGAAGCAGATAGTCAGATTTGATGTAGCTGTCTTGGGAATGTTTTTTGTTTTGTTTTGTTTTGTTTTTTCAGAAGGATGTCCTTATCTTCTTCTTTGCATTTTTTTTCTCGACCATTGTTTGTAGTTATACAACAAAAGGCACCTAAAGAAGTTAAACAAGAAGGAGGATCCTGGGTAAGATGATCAATCCTCACTTAGGAAGACAAACGGGACAGACATTGGAAGAACTAGAAAACAAGAAACAATACAGGAGCCTACCACAGAGGGCCTCTGAAAGACTCTACCCAGCAGTATATCAAAGCACATGCTGTGACTCATAACCAGACTTTGGGAAGAGTGCAGGGAATCATATGAAAGAAGGGGGAGTTAGTAAGATCTGGAGGGGACAGGAGCTCCACAAGGCGAGCAACAGAACGAAAATATCTGGTCACAGGGGTCTTTTCTGAGACTGATACTCCAACCAATGACCAAGGTCTTTTCATGGATATAACCTAGAGCCTCTGCTCAGATGTAGCCCAGGGCAGCTTAGTCTTTAAGTGGGCTTCCTAGTAAGGGGAACAAGGACTGTCTCTGACATGAACTCAGTGGCTGGCTCTTTGACCACCCCCACCCTCTAAGGGAGGAGCAGCCTTGCCAGGCTACAGTGGAGGACAATGCAGTCTGTTCGGATGAGACTTGATAAACTAGGGTCAGATGGAAGAGGAGGAGGACCGCCCCTATCAGTGAACTTGGAGAGGGGAAGTGAGGAGATGAGGGAGGAGGGTGGGATTGGGAGGGAATGAGGGAGGGGGTTACAAGTGGGATACAAAGCAAATAAAATGTAATTACTGTAAAAAATAAAAAAAAATAATTTAAGAAAGAAAAAAAAGAAAGAAAGAGGAAGAGAAAGAAAGAAAGGCTTCCTCAAATGCCAGGTCTTCAGTTCTTGACATTCTAGCCTCTGGAATCAGAAAGTTTCTTATGAAATCCCCAACGCTTGTATTTTGTTACAGAAACATGGAACCATTTTAGGGGTCAGAAGAAACTACTTTTTTAGTTAGGGAATTTCCCCTAAAGATGATTCTAAAAAATATAACTTATTATTTCTCTGAAATTTCTATAAGAGTGTAAGCAATGTGGCTACAGTGTTAGTGCCACAAACAGCAAATTTCAATTTTTTGTCAAGTCAACAAAGTTAATGTTGAAGAATAATTATTGTTAAAACGGTTATTCTGGAAAAAATAGAAAGCTTTTCTATTCCACAAAAAACATTGTAGAAAATCTTATTTTTGCTTTGATTTGAAAATCATGTGTAATGAATTATAGGATATTGTTCACTGGGAAATAGAACCTGGTGGACCCAATTCTTTGGATTCCAATTATTAAAGTATTAGAATTTTTTACTTTCCTAAGTATTCCTGTGTCCATGTCTAGGCATGGTTCTTCATCAAAGACTTCTCAAGGGGAAGCAGAAGGGCACAGGGTATACCAAGGGCACTTACTGACCCAGTTTTAACACAATTATTAATCACAGTTCACACCTTTCCAAAATAGAAATAAATATTTATTTACAGTCATGTGATTTTACTCTTTAAGCAAGTACAAGACACATCGGTTTTTATCTCACTTCTGCCATCACCACACTTCGTGACAGAAGCCTTCTGTGACAGTGGTCTTCAGCTCCTCCACCCCACCTCCTTAACACAGTCTTACAGAACAGACTCTGGAGGATCTGAGGGGCATCTTCAACCATAGGTTCTCCTATATGTTCATTTTGTCCTGGTCATTTGATAGTCAGCTTCTCTTCTGTCCTGTGTGCCCTTCTGCAGTGGATAAGATATATGAGATTCACTCCTAAGAACTTTTTGTTTCACATTTCTCCAGAGATCTGGAGGTGAATTACAGATAGTTTATATACAGAAAGTCCTGTGTCCTTCTGGGAATATTTTGCAATAAAATAAGCTGATTCCTTTTGACTATGAATAAAAATGCATATTTTCTCAAGATTATACCCAGAATTATAATAATAAGCTAGACTATACTTTCATAAATTATTAAAATATTAATGAAAAATTAGATTGCTAACAGTGTGATCTGAATTTTATGATAAAAATATAGTAACAAGACTTTGCTTTGTGCACATCTCCTTGTCAAGGTGAATGTGAAATTTTGTTTTAAGAATTCAGACTGTTGGAAGTTCTACAAGAAATAATTCAGGGCATTCCTCAAAGGCCAGCTTGAGAAGTGACATCAGAAAGTCTGTGATTCAAAACAGCATGAAACAGTCCTGTGAAAGAACTGAGATAATTTTGCCTTTTCTGTTTTATATAATAATTTCTATTTTATCAAATATTTTGTTTATAGGAAGCACAACACAGACAGTTTCCAAGTAACTGCACCTAATATTCAGAACTGAAACATCAGCTCTGGTCTGAGTGTCTAGGTGAACAAGTGTACCCCACAGCCCTCAGACCTGCTCACCCCAGTCGGTCCAGTTGGCTTTGTCTAGTAGTTAAAGTCGGACAGCACAGGATCACTCAGACTTTGTAGGCCTTCATCTTCTTGAGAACGTCAGGGTGGGTTCAGCAAGCAGGAGCTAGTCTTTGTGGTACTATGAGACGTTATCAGCAGATTCATCAGGAAAGCTTGACAGCATATGTGTTGAAGATGCCTAGACCAGGTCATTTAGAACGTCAGGGGAAGCCTGTTGGAACACCCATGCCCAGGACTGGAGTCAAAAGAAATTTTCCTGCATGGTTACAACCCTGGCTTGTTGAATTTCTCTTGAGATTAGAGAACACAGACAGCTTTTCCAGCAAGATTTCGGAGACATGACATACATTCTTAGGGATGAAAATTGTAGAACCAATATACAAGGAAATTCCCATGTTCACAAAGAACAAACTCTGAAGTTTAGAAATGTAATTTTCTGTGAATTTTGAGACAAAGACACAAACAATAACAAAGTTTAAATAAAACCTAATCAGCAAATGCTTTCATTATATTCCATATCCAGATAGAAAGCTTCACACACAAGTAGATATTGATGGTTCTTCATAGAATACTGTATTTTGTAAAAACAAACAAAGAAATTTTTATGTATTTAAAGATTCTTTACATTTTTCAGATATTGCTCATAATTATATTTTATAATAGAAAGAACTCATTACTGACCTCAGCTATTTTTCAGGAGCAGTCTTAAATTTTGGTTAGCTTTGATGGAAAAAAAATCTTTCTAAGTATTTACAGCTAACATAAGGATAATTATATATATTTAAACATATGTATATTATTATAACATGAAAACAATGGAGATTAGATTAATTATTTTTAGATTAATTGCTTTTAAATGCAATTAATTTTGGCAAACAACAGAAAAAAAAGTCACAAATAATTTGAACAAAGAGCAGAATAAAATAAAAATATGTGTGTAGCTCATTTGGGCTCTTTCCCATGACATCTCCAGGCTCTACGTTTCATAAAATACTTATGCTATTTAAGCAGCATAATTCGTTGTTATTTGTCATTTGCAACACATAGTATATATCAAGATATTTGCAAAGTAAATATCTGTACATGATATTAGGACAGTGTTTCAGAACTGGACAGTGACACCAACTGAGGTGATTTAAACAGAGAAAAATACTCTGATTTTCATCAGCAAAGTTCTCAAGGTCCCAGGATTCTGCTGAGGGGCATCAAAACAGAGTGGGAACCTTTTCAATGTTTACCCTAAGAGCTATCTTTGTTAATCCTGCATGATGGCTTGGTGGCATCATGCAATGATGCTATAAAAATTGTCACCTCATTCAGTTGTCAGATCTTCTAAAATTTACATGCTTCTTCATATAATACCCCAAATTGTACTTCTTATCGAGAAGATTGGTATTAGAAATGATCAGGCCTGTGGAGCTTATGGTAATTGATACAAATTTACCAAATTCTGAAATTTTGCTTTAAAAAGCTTTCTGTTAGAATGAAGGTTATCATTCGTTTTCTTCCAAGTAACTAAAACCTTTGTTAAGTATATAAGCACAAAGAATAATGAACTATATTCTAGACAAAGTGATGTTTCATGAAAAAAAATATGGCTACTTGAACTCCTCAAGTACAAACATCTTACACATGCATTTCACATTGTAAACCTTCAGGTTCTGAAATAATTCAAAGTGGTTTGTGGGGCATGAAGCTTTATCACATGTAATATTAAAATATCTACTAGCTGGTTTCTATCACTATGGAAACACATCTGAGAAAAACACCTTAAGAAAGATTTATTTGGCTCAGGTTTCAGCAGCTTGAGTCCACAGTTATTTAGTGTATCACAGTGAAACTGTGTTGAGCCAGAACATGACAGCAAAGAGAGCATGGTGAAACAGAGTGGCCATCATTGCATGGCAATTGCAAGAGCAGAGAGGTTGATTAACAGTCAGAAATAAGATACAGTCATCAAACACATGAGCTTCCCTAGTAAATAACTGGTCAATTTCACTACTTTCTATTATCCAATTTAGTAAAAACCTGACAATGGATCAATCCAGTGATTTTAAGCCAGAGCTCTCATGAACCAATTTCTTCTCTAAAATTCCACCTCTGAATATTGTGTTAGGAATCCAACCTTCAACACATGATTTTGGGAGGTATCTTTTACATATAAACTACAAAATGAAAGGGAAGACTTAATACAATCAAATTCCTACTTTTGGGGATAATATTGATAATTGAAACTCTAATTTTCTATGAAGACATAGTAAAGAAAAATGCAAATTATATCAATAGAATGTGATGTTCCATGCATGATTTGTATGGTGACACCAAAGATTTAACCTCTAATTACTTTGTAGCAGTTGATACCACAGACTTTCACAAAGTTCCAAAATCTCCAATCAATCAAGTGGTGTCAAGAAGTCATCAATAGGGTGTGAAAAGCGATCAAGCTCCAAGATCTGCCTTTGTAGTTCCATGAAGCCACCAGGTAGAAGAGTGGGATTTAAATACTTTACCATGTATTATTTGTGACATTATTATATTAGCCACAAGGAAATATAATGCGTCTGGTATTCATGACCATAAGCAATGTGCAGTTTGTTTGTTTTGTTTTAAACAAAAATAAAATAAAAATTAAGCTTGTTATCTTTTGTAAAGAATGTGAATTATCTTTGAGAATGCACCAGGGAACTTTCACACTTAAAAGATACCTTTTTGAAAAATACTTTAATTTTATTACTATTTCCATCCATTATCATATCTTTAATTATGAAACAACTAAATGTTCAATTTTTATCATATATCTCTGACAATAGATGGAACTAATCCACTTTTAATGTTTTTTGTTATACTCTACTTTTTAAAAACCTATCTATTTCTAAAACATAATTAAAACAAGTTCAATATTTAAATTTCATTTTATCAACTGCTAAATATCAATATACTTTTATTAGAAGTATTTTTAATTTTAATCTAGGTAATGCCGTGTACAAATACACTTCTAAAAGTTTGAATCTGTTTATACGTCATAGTCCTCCTCCACAAAAAATATTGTAACCAAGGTTTTGAAGGAAAACAGAATGTATTTTTAGCAGACCAAATAGGTGCTGCATCAGGACCACCACCTGGAGGTAACCTAAAGAATTAGAGAGACATGGAACAAAAACAGAAAGCAAAACTTACAAGACTTATGATGCTTACATAATTTATAGGGAGATCCTTTAATATTTACATTCAACAATTAAAAAAAAACCACAAAATGTTATTATGTTGCCCAAGCTGCTCCAGAACTCATATTTCTCCTTCCTCAACTTCCCAAATGAGGAAGTATACAACTGTGCTGGGCATTCAACTAGCAATTAAATGTATCTTTACTTTTTTTGTATCATTAGCATTCACATATATTTTAAAAGTTTGATTGCTCTTATCAAAATAAAATATTAGAAGACAGCTCTCAATTAGACTAGACAAAGTCATTTCCTGAAGAAAAGGCAGTAAGTACTTCTGTAAAAATAGATTCTGTTAAATTCACAGTTTCAGGTGATTAAAATTAACTGCATAACGTGAATCACAAGAAGTAAGAAAATGATAGCTTACGGCAGATTCAGCAGTGCACTAATTAAAAGGCAGAAACTATTAACTAGCCTTAACACTGGGACATACTCCACCACCCACATGCCTAATGTGAAGAACTTGTTCTCTCAAAAGGAAAGTGCAACTTTTACAGCAAGGGGAAAGGCAAATGCTATAGTATGAACAGTGATTATAAATACTTGCTCATCTAAATTTTGTTAGTCTGAGTCAATAGACTGTTTAAGGGAGAGAAATGGCAATGGGGGAGAAATAAGTATGATCGAGTTCAGAGAATGGCACAGATAAGGGTTGGACTAAGTAATCATTTGGTTGAAGAATACAGAGATGGTATCAAGTGGTATTTAAGCTGAACTCGTGTATATCTGGAGAAAAAGCATGTTGTCAAGTCAATATCTTAGGTATACATGATGGGAAAGGAATATGCTTTGTCTACTGCAAATTCTATGAAGGATACATTATTGAATAAAAAGAGTGAACACAAGAAATATAGAAAATGAAGAAATGAGGAGGATCCTGCATGAGTACAGGCAGCTTATCAACTTATGCTGTTTGTCTTAAGAATAAAAATAATGGAGAAATTTCATTGCTAGCATCTTCTTCCACCATACACAAAAATGTTGTGTAGGAAATGATGACCTTCTCGAGGTCAAGGCAAAATACTCCAGCACAGAAGCCACTGTGATTTCAGCAGAAGAGGAGTATTATGGGTCTGTCTTGGGATTAGATGAAAGTGAATTTGCTGATGGAATTGGATGTGGAACATGAGAATGAAGAATGTGTCAGATAATGTTCTGAGCAGCTGGAAATAAAAAATAAATAAAATATCTGTGAGTATAAAGAGATTGGCTATGCTCCTTTGTCAGACGGATTTAAAGTACATTAGAAGGTAAGATTTATAATATAGCAGAATTTGATGACAAAGTGCAGAGTAATTGACATGGTATCATATAAACTTTTCTGATAACAATTATAAATAAAAGTAGGCAAAAAAAAGTGTGGGATACATTTCCAGGGAGCTTCACCTCACAAGCTGCTATTTATGAATGATAAATGATCAGGGTAACATGGTGTCCACCTAAGGATTATGTTGGGGGAGATATTTTCTGACTTACGTTTCAGTGAGACGAAGGGTTTCCTTGGCTAGAAAAGCCAAGCTAGTTAGTATTTGAATTACAGGTATAAGAAAGTACAAAAAAAAAAAAAAAACACAAACAAACAAACAAAAAAAAGGCAGCCATGGGAATATGAACAGAAATTCCTGAGTTCTAATTGAACAAACAACGATAGAATCTTTGAGGAAAAATAACACAATCCAGGAACTTGAAACTTCAACCCCACAAGTTTAACATGGAAAACTTGATATGTCATGAATTAAGTAAATAATACACAGGTTATGGTTAAAACTCACACTGAGTTTGAGATAGTATCTTCTGTTAGCACCAATAAACATGAACTTTTGGTCATTAGAAATATAGGGGGATTGAAAGGCTGGAAGTGCCTGGAGAAAGTCCAGTGCAGAGGCAGATGGCACTCCACAGTCATCAGCGCTCACTGTTCCTGTGGCAGCCCCAGCTTGTTTTCCTGCACCAGGTGGTGTGGCTCACAGCTAGTTTCTATACGGCTGCTCGAGATGATCCCCTTCTCACTTCTGGCCCTCAGGAGCATTGCATTCATACGTGCAAATTCATAGACAGACCCAAATGTATTGACACGTTTAAAAATAAAATGTAAACAAACAAATAAAAAAATTGCTAGTACATATAACCCTTCATTCTTTCCTAGGGGCTCGGTATACAGTTCAGTGACGGCCCGGAAAAGCTCCTCTGAACACATCGACACAAACAAAAAATATAGTAGCAAGTGTTAATAGAAAATCAGAATCTGTAAAAAGAGCGCTTTTTTATCTCAAAGGCATCAATAATGTAATATAAATATCATGAAAAATAAATTTAAAAAATTGAACAAAATATCAGACATCTGTGAGATAATAAATTGGTCTAACACAACTATTAAATGTGTGAATAAAAACACTAAGAAACAGAAAATAAATACTACTATGTTTCTTTAAGCCTGTCCATGTTGCAGATTCTAGAAGAATCGGGTAACTGAAGAAAGTTTGATTAAAAATCCTCAATCTTTAAGTCTTCTAGAAAATATGTTAAAATTTTAGTCAACCAGGTGTGTGGGGGGGGAAGCCAAGATGGCGGCGCCGGGAGAACACTGTGTCTGAGAAGCGGGACAGCACTCTCTGTGCAGCGACAAGGAGACTGAACTCTGGGCCCTAAAACTAGAGCGACTGTGTTTCCCAGGTGAGGGGAGGCTCCCACAGCATGGGAATCAGTCGGGTCCACTCTTGGGACACACAGCCAGAACCCGAAAGAGATCCTGGGTAACGCAGGCTTTGGGTCTCCAGGCAGGAGCTACACACATGTGTGTCCCGATCACTTTCCCAGGCTGATTGGTGGGCACATGGGTGCCAGAGACTGGGAGTCCCAATCGCAAGAAAACCCCACAGGGATGGAAAATTGCAAGATAGATCACGGGTCACCCAGTCTTTCCCTGGAAGGTCTCGCTGACCATGGGTACCTGCCACCATCACAAATGAGCTCCCGCCGCGCGCGCTGAGAGTGGCTGTGCCCAGCTCAAAATCCCTACTCCCTCTTCGGAGGAGGCAGGAGGTGTCCAGAAGAATCTGCCACAGACCACATTATACCCCAACCGAGATCGGGGCTGAGAAAACCCAATTCTTTCAGGCACTCCCCCAAACGCCACCATAACCCTGCTGCAGCAGAGCTGAAGGATAAAGAGGTGCACAACAGCTTCACAGTGCCGAGAACTCAGTGCTGCTGGCTGCTCCTAGCAAACAAACTACAGCTCGGGATCTGGGACTATGGACATTCTACGCATCCTGAGATTCTCCTGGGTCCAGCGCAATAAGGTCTAGCACCAAGTCCTATCACCGCCGCCCCCCCTCTCCCGACCCTTGGCAGAGAAACCCCGGCTCAGGATCGGGACTGAGAAGTCTCAACCTCTTCTGGCACTCCCCTGAGAGCACCATCATAAGCTTGCCCTAGCGGAGGGGAAGGTCAGAGGGGAAGGACAGAGAGGCAGCCGGCCACAGGACACAACACCCCCTCTCCAGCTCGCCCAGCGGCCCCTAGCAGAGAAATCCAAGCTCAGGATCTGAGGACACTCAACCCTACCTGGTACTCTCTTGGGATCAGCAAACATAGGTTCTTCCGCCAGGCTGCTTCTGGCAGAGAGATCTGGGCCCGGGATCTGGGATTGAGAACAATCAACCTAACTCTTTCCCGTGCCACCACGGGACCAGTCAACATAACCCCTCTTGGCAGAGGGAAAGGACAGAGAGGCAGCACACAGGAAAGGTGAACACAGAGTCCTGCGGCCACAGTGTCACAGAGCTGACAGTTAGCCTACCCGTGCATTTTTTCCGCAGCAAGACCAAATCAGAGAGTAGAGAGCAAGGGAAACCCCTGTGCATTCCAAATGGTCCTGCAAGAGAGTGAGTGAGCCATCTAGGGAAAGTTTGCTCCAGACACAGGGCCTCTCCACAGAAGCAACCAGACAAGATCCCTGCCACCCACACCCCTAGTGTCGGCATCATAGGGATTCTTGGTATAGCGACACCAACGTTGAAGCCTCTGCCTTGTGGGTCCACCAGTGTAATCCAAGCAAACAATACCTGGATCTCAGACAGAACTGCAAAATAATGGCCTACAGGCCACTGCAATAGTCAAAGAATCTGCACATGCATACTGAGCCAGATAAAAGTGCATGCAAATAGCGCCAGCATCACATTCCTTACTTAGTCAAACTGAAACCACAACACATACTCCCAAACCAGTGAACCTCTCTCATCATATTCAAAAGAATGGACATGGGGTAAGATGATCAATCCTCTTTTAGAAAGACAGATGGGATGTGCATTGAACGTATGACAGGAGTCTACTGAGCGCATTTGAAAGACTCTAACTAGCAGTGTTTTCAAAGCAGATACAAAGACTCATGACCAAACCTTCAGCAGAGTACAGGGATTCATATGAAAGAAGGGGAGTTAGTCTGATGGGGAAAGGATAGGAGCTCCACAAGGACCAAATATATCTGGGCACAGAGTCTCTTCTGAGACTGACATTCAACCAAGGAACATGTATGGATATAACCTAGAACCTCCACTCAGATGTAGCCTGTGGTAGATCAGTAACCAATTGGTTTCCCATAGTGAGGGGAGCAAGGACTATTTCTAACAGGAACTCAATGACTGGCTCTTTGGTCTCCCCACCCCCGAAGGGAGGAGCAGTCCTGTTAGGCCACAGAGGAGGGCTTCACAGCCAGTCCTGATGATACTTGATAAAACAGGATTGATGAATGGGGAGGAGGTCCCCCCCATCAGTGGACTTGGAAAGTGGCAAGGTGGAGATGAGGGAGGGAGGGTGGGTTTGGGAGGGAATGAGGGAGTGAGACACGGCTGGGATACAGAGTTAATAATGTAACTAATAAGAAAAAATTAAAATTAAAATAAAAAAATTAGTCAACCAAATATACTAAAATAATATTTTAGAGCTAGCTATTAATTGCCAAAACTACGGTTCAAGTATACACATGTATGTGTACAACTGATGGTTTAAAATTGTATAAACTTGGACATACTCTTTTAAGCAATAAAGAAGAGTAATGGTGCCTGGGCTCAGAGGTGACAACTTTTAATGTCCAACCCTTCCTTTACCCAAAAATGCTTATGCTCAGATACAACTCAGTGTGTGTTCTCATTGCTGCCACCAGCCAATAGGAGAAGAAGAAAAAAGTAGGTCAATTTGGGTATCGATGTGTTTCAATTAGCTGAGAGGCTGAATTGAAGTGAGTGAACCGGGATTCAGCTGTTTACACCTATATGGATTCTCGAAGAGGAGCCTTTTGGATTCACTGCCTGAATCAAAGTGAAACTAAACTAGAAAAGATTTTTTTCAAACCTAATGAATGTGGCCTTTACTTCAAACCCAAATCCCTTGGCTATACTTTAAGAGATAAAATTGTAGCAAATATGCTTTTCTCACTTGACCATCCACAATCAGAATGTCCCACAGCCTGGGCTATTTATCATGCAATTGATGGAATTTGATTCCTTGTCCTACTACAGTTGAGGATTGCAAACCTTTAGCTAAATTGCTTTTCTGCTGACAAAAGTTTACTTTTAACTTAGATAGTTACTTAAAGAAAGTGACTTCTTAGAGATATTCTAAAGCTTGTTTGAACCTACAGTCCAAAACAAGCTCACAGTGCTTGAATAGACAAAATGAAATATGCCTATCACAGCGTTTAAGTGGACTGTTTACCAACCTCTGCTTCTATTTGCCCAGGAGTCTCTTTTTTTGTGAAGTCTCCACTGGGGAGCTTTGAAAGAGAATGGCCAATAATCATGTAAATGATTGCCCTCAAAACACATGGCTGCCTTTTTCCAAGCCCAGGAAATAATTGTGTAAAGTGCACTGAGAGAGATTCTTTACTTAGAAGACAGAGCTCTTCATCCCAACCTTTCTAGAAATCTGTTTATTTTTCTAACACCTATTCAGAATGGAAATTATTAGGGTCCAGATAAAATACTCAAAGACAAAGAAGAGCAGCTGTTACCACATTTCTTGAAGAGTGAATTTAATTTTATAACTAATATTAGATTTTGTCTAGGCTGGTTAGCTGGGCATTTTACATATCATCAAGGCTATATTATTACAGGTTTGTCATTTCAGTGTCTGGATTTTTCTGTGGCTTCTTAGAAAATCTAACATTTTTAAAATTACATTTATCTTTGCATGAAGACTGGGCTGACCATTCATATTGTTTTAACTGAATGAATTATACTATTTTGAATCATCCACTTTCAGCATATTTTTCCACAAAGGATATATAATATTGATAACTTTCAGGATTTAGAATTAAAACTTTCTCTACTACAGCAAAGCAAACTTTTCCCTTCACACACAGCGATTTGCCCTCCTGGATCTGCACCTCTGCGGTCAACCAGGTCCAGTTCCACCTTCTACTTTCTGTTGTTAATTGTGGGCACTGCCCATATACTCCAAAGAAAGGATGTTTTGTTTTCAGTTCTTTTGAAGTTAGCACTAAATTAGAATGTATGTTCGACTTAATGAATTATTTTAAAGTCCATGTTTTTTTTTCAAGGCATAGCTTTTCTCATCCCTTAGTTCTATTATAAAAGATTTTAGACATTAATTTGTTTTGTTGTTGTTGTTGTTGATTGGACAAAATGAAGGAAAGATAATGTCACTCTAGCTCTGCTACATTTACCCAGAAAGTGTAAATTTTCATTTCTGGAGATTTAACACAGGAGCTCACATGTTTCTTTAGCCCTTGAAACTAAAACTTTCGAGAGACAATAACAGTTGAAAAATCACTAATCTATAGCATAGATTATATTTATGTTTTAAAATGAACATTTAAATTAGCATAATTGCATAGATGTGACCATTGCATACAGGCATTTTTACATACTCTCAGATATGATGGCACGTTTTTTTTTTTTTTTAGTATCTTCTTCATAAAGTGATCTGCTTTGGCTAGTACATACTTATAATTTGTACTTAGCTGATTGCTGGATATATTTTGATGTATTATCTTATATAAAGATAATTTAATTGTAGTATTTTGCATCAATGCATTCTTCTTTCCAAATTATTTTTATCTCACTTCTTATTGAAACATGGCTTCTCATTTCTAATATGGAAGAAAGACATTGCTGAGAAACAGAGAAAGGAGAATTAGAATCCAAAGCCTCCAAGGTTCTGCCTGTGTCAGGTTGCACAGTTGCTTGTTTGGGAATTTTAATTAGGAGCATAATGTAGGTTGTGTGTTGTGTGTTGTGTGACCAGTGTTGTGTGACCACTAAATAGGTAAATTCCATCCACAAGTGATGGCTTAAACACATTCTTTTCTGCAGGGAACCTAGCGGACTCACTGTCTTCCAGCGATAGGTCAGCGAAACTTACAATGATTTCAAATTCACCAGAATTGTTTGAAATACTATAATCTGAAGTTAAGAACTTTTCAAAAACATTTAATAGTTTCTAGAAGTGTTTCTGTGGATTTTGTCTTACCCATTCTCCACATTTGGTGTAAACATTATTTTTCTTACCATTTTCCCCTGTGAAAAATAGAATCTTTGAAGGATTAATAACTGCATAACTCTGTCCTAGCTCTAACCATGCTTCACAAATATTTATGGAGCATTAAATGAATGTGAAGTTACTATGACAACCTTCTTTCTAAAAGTAGACTAAATGTAAGGAATATTATAGGTGCATAACTAGGTACTAATGAGACCCACGGTTTGGTAAGCTAAGTGAAAAAAAAAATTGAAAAGCAGATAAAATTTGACCTTCATGAGTATCCAATGCAGTGAAGAGAGATATGAAATGAAATATCAAGCACAAATTAACCATAAACAATGAAAAGGTATTACATGAATAAAAAGTGTCTACTATCTGCTTTTATACCAGGTATTTTCTTTCTTTTTTAAAGTTTATTCTTTTCTTCTGATGAAACTTTTGTTCCAAATAGCACATTCAGCAGATTACTAACATGATCAAACAGATCAGAGAGGGCCTGCACAGGCTGAAGTGCAAGCCCAGAATCTTAATGGCCAATTGTGCCCTTCACCAGTGAAGGCATTCGGAAAGAGTCTCCACAGAACACTAGAGATGAGGGAAATAACTACTCTATCGATGGTACAAAGAGAAAGGGAATTTAATGAACTTTACAGAAGTTAAAGTAATTTTAAACTCATTAAACTTGCACAGCAATCTTTTATTGTTTCTTATGAAAAATCCTTGGGACTCGGAAACTGTATTTCAATATTCTCTTGGGGAGTCTACATTCTATATAAATCTGCACATCTCAGTAAAACATGTAACAATGGTAGAAAACTGTTTGAACATGGATATTTAAAAGGATATGTAGATGAAATGAAGTAACTAAATCTACAAATTTAATTATTCCACAAAATTCATAAAACTAACTTTTCAAAGTCAAATATGTGCATAAACTTCTAAATGTTTAAAAGATATTCTGGAGTTGCTCATTTTTTCTCAGTCAGGATACAGAGCTGAGGTGCACACATTTAATGTTACTATTATTATTTCTCCTTAATAGTGTTCCTTTACTAGTAAAAAGTTAATTAAATAGAATTTTCATTTAAGAATATTTTGGTATTTATGAGTTATACTTGCTAAATGACTTATTTTTCATATTTGGATGTTACACTCATCTGAAATTAATTAACCTTCTTAAACACAAATTTTACATTTTTTAAGCCTTACAGGCCATAACTTTGATAAATACTAGCTTTCAAAGGCAAATGAGCATGCTAGAAAGGTAATTGAGGCAATTCGTTGTTGGTTTAAAATCCTTTACAAGGTACAAAGTCTAATGAAGTGAGAAATCAGTTGTGTATCTTAACTTGGGATGGTTCCGTTTTTACTTTTTGGAATAAAAGGATTTGTTGTGCTTTCCCAGCCTCGGTAAGGAAAGATCCAGGTCTCCATGGTAGTGGTAGTTGGAGACTTAGCATATGGATGGTGGCCAGAGAAATTTGTAGACACTTCTCTTTGGCTGAAGTAGGATTCTTAGACAGGAACAAGAGATTATTAGAGTGAGTCAGGAGGAGGAAGGATAAATTAATACATATCCAATAAGGGATTCTAAAGCAATAACTGCACATCTGACATTAAGTATGTGCTTAAATACCTGATTCCTAAAGCCTGTAACTTGATTTTTTTTCAGTATCAACACAGAAGAATTTCATTTAAAAAATACAAAGACTTGAAAACAAAATGTAAAAAAGAAAACTTCCTCTGTACTTATAACATAGTCTTGCTAATTTATTTCTGTGGCAATACACTGGGGCTTATCACTGCAGAGCTAAATGTAAACACTCTACATGTTACATATTCAATATTCAATATATATTTAAATATTCAAACACTCTATATTTTAAATACTCAAATTCTAATCGTCACCTCTCATTATTTTGTCTCTCTGCCACCCAGATCTCAGGCTATAAAGGTGATGGGTCAGTGTGCAATACCTATCATCTTAGGATCTTTATACTCAGGATGAATTTGTTTATGCTCTGATATTCTAGTTTAAATGCCCTAAATTCCATGGTCAATTACTAAATTTATTTACCTGATTTGAGATCTTTTACTCTTACTCTTGTCACACTTTTTGTATCCACTTCATTAAGTAACATTTGTAAAACATCAGCTTTCTGCTCCTACTGCAGTACTTTGGCTGGCGATGCTTGAGAACCATAGGCAGACAGATGTACATGTGGGAGAAAGACAGACAGACACACATGTGGGAGAAAGGCAGACAGATGTACATGTAGGAGAAAGACAGAGAGAGACAGAGGAGAGACAGAGAAAGACACAGACAGACAGAGACCTATGTGATAAACTCCATAATAAACGTGTGGGTTACAGGTCTTGTTATATTTCTTTATGACTCAGCCCCCTCCTAAAGGGACAGGAAGGGACAGCCGACTTCCCTTTCCTTTGTCTTCTTTTTTGTTTGTTTGTTTGTCTTTTAATTTAATTTTATTTCTATATTTATTTAATACAACTGTTTTACGTTGTATCCCCACTGCAGCACCCTCCCTAATCTCCTCCCAGTCACACCCATCCTCCCTCTTCTCCCCCCACCCCCTTTCCCTAGTCCCCCGATATGGGAGGACCTCCTCCTTTTCTTTTCTTTTTTTTCTTTTCCATTTTTTTTAAATTTTAAATATTAGTTATAGTTTGTTAACTTTGTATCCCTGCTGTACCCCGCTGCCTCTTTCCCTCCCAATCCCACCCTCCCTTCCTCATCTCCTCCCTGCCCCTTTCCAAGTCCACTGATAGGAGAGGACCTCCCTGCAGAGGTCCTCTGTGGCAGGCTCCTGTCCTGTTCCCTGTTTTCGTCCTCATCTGATGTCCATCTTCTTTTCCTTTCTGAATGAGGATTGTGCATCTTACCCAGAGTCCTTTTGGTATGTTTATCCTATACTATATGTCTAATATCCACTAATAAGTAAGTATATACTCTGTGTATATTTCTGCTTCTGGGATACCTCACTCAGGATAATATTTTCTAGTTCTCACCATTTGCCTGCAAATTTCACGACTCATTCCTCTGTAACACTCTACTTTCACCCAGTTCTGCAGCCAGAAATTTGACAGCTTTCACTGCATCATGGGTCTTCAAACTCACATGCTTCTGTCACAGGCTGTGTCTCCAGATCCATAGATTATAGGCTCTTGCATCTGTGTCTGCAAAAACCATATTGTATACTGTTTCCTATCTCCTTTCATCTATATAAAAAACTTGTTTAGAAGTATTTTTGTATGTATGAATGTATATGTGTATGCAAGTATATGTGTACATATATGTGTATATGTTCCTTCCTAATATATAATGTACATTTTTAACATTAAGTGGTGAAGATCAGCATCAATACACACTTTTATGTAAACAGTTTCTAAAAATATAGCATATGGGATATAAAGGGGTACAAATCTTTAGAGATTGAAGTTGTGGTTTTGCAAAGTGATCATGATAAACCAAGACTGAGTTTAACACTAAGAGTGAGGCTGGTGATTAAATAAATCCCTGGAGTACCTCTTCAACTTTTTATACAATAACAGTGTAACAGCCATTTTCACTTCTCACATCATTTCCTCTTTATGCATAAATAGAAAAGAACAGCATGTACTTTTGAGTCTTTCTTTAGTTCAACAATGTGTGTGTTTGTGTGTGTGTGTGTGTGTGAGAGAGAGAGAGAGAGAGAGAGAGAGAGAGAGAGTCATCATCCATGTTACTCATACATATACCCACTGTGGATAGATATAGTTGTTTTATTCTAATTACTATATAATCGCTCCCATTGGGTTTCTGTTGCACTGATAAACAACATGACTAAAATTAAGCTGGCAGGAAAGATATTCCTCATCTTCGGTTTCTAGGTACCAGCTTATCAATCACAGAAGAAAATCAAGGCAAAAACTCAGGAGGGAACACAGGCAGGGTCCATGCACTAAAGCTGCTTACTGGCTGGCACACCGTTCTTTCTTATTCAGCCCAGGCTCACCTTTTTAGGGATGCCACCGCCTGTCTTAAGCTGGGTTCTCTCTCATCAAATAATGATCAGGAAAATGGACCCAAACACAAACCCAGAGGCCAAACTAATGGGGCAATTTTCTCAGTTGACCGTCCCTCTGTACATGTGTCACAGGCATGTCAAGTTGACAACCAACACCAGCCCTTGCATTCATATCCCAACGTACAAATTAATTGAGAATTCAGTGATCTCTTCTAACTAGCATGGACACTGGAGTGGTTTTCAGCCAGGATAATACAAAGTGTAGTTATGGGCAGTCTTGCATACAGTTAAAAATGTAAGACATATATCTGATATGTACCCATGAATGAAATGAATACCAGTAGGCTTGTTTGCAAAAAGAAAAGCTTTGATTAAGTAATATGCTATAGAATGCAAACAAGTCATGAATTTAAATTCAATACACCAACCACAGTTTCACAAAACTGTGTATACTTGTAGGATAGCACACTCAAGATCTTCAGACAATTGTGTTCAACTATGTATTGAGCTTAACTTATCCAAAAACGTACGTTAGTTCTTGGATAAAACTGTTTTTCCTCCCATCTAGCCCATCTCAGATTAGCAATTCCAGATTGAAGACAGTTTTGAGTCATCTCCAATTCCTTTCTTTCCTTCAGAATGTAATTTCTAACATTAAGGAAATTTTCTGATTTGACTCAAATATTTAGAACCCACCAAGTAGCAGCTCCTGTCTTAACTGAATACTACATTAAACCTTCCAACTATTCAATTTTCATCACTATCAAGTTGGTTCCCTTCAGATCCCTTCCACCCCCTGTCCTTTGCTTTCATCAAAGGCAACAAACGCAGTGAACACTTGGTGCGTAGGGTCCAGAGTAGAGCGTCCTCCAATGCCTTTCGGTCTCAGTCCATGCCAGAATCAAAGCACTTATCCTGGAGTATAAGGGTCAACACATCTCTCCAGTGCCACGCCGTTTGTCTTCTTTTCTGACTTTTCCTGCTTTCCTGTGCTTCTCATTGTCTCTTTCACTGGCACCATCCCTGAATTTAGTTTTTCAAGTTCTGCAACGATTCTTTCACCAAACTACTAACATAATTTACACTTCCATTCTGACCTATATAAAAAGTCTTCTGTTTTGCAGGTTTTTCCTTGGCCACCTTGATAAAGCTCTGTCCATAAACAATATCCCCATTAATCATATTTTATCCTGCTTTTAAATAATTTGTCTTCTTCGAAAATCATTACTTTCTCTTTCTAGATCGTATTATTTGTACATGACAATAATTTTATCTACTGATTTTATTTTGCTCTAAATGAGGACACTTTAACCTTTCATGAAAATAGATATTGGAAAGGTGACTGTCATGTATGTCTTATGCATCAAAGCAGATTACCCATTGTTTATTATTTTGAAAATCAGTTATTCATGGTTTAGAAAATTTAACTGAGAGTATTCCTGAAATTTAAATCAAACAAGCTATCCTTTCTTCTTGACCTAACTTATACTAAATATGGAGCTGTTTTTTTTTCTCTTTGAGAAAATCCTAAGAGAGTAAGTCCTCTAAGTAACATGTGCAATCATATTGTAAGTGAAAACAAACATACACATGCTTAAGACCAGATATGTCACAGTTTTACTTTAGTCATCCCTTTATAATATTAGTGACTAAATGTATTCATTTTCAATGCAGAAAACTGCCAAATTATTACATTTATATCAAAAGATGTCTATAATTTTAAACTTTCTACAAGTTTATGGCAGCCATGAATCTATCAGAGAAGAATTTTGAGCTTTTATTGTAAAAAAGACAGTTAGTTACAGTGTGAAATCGAGGCACATAAAGAGGAAACCAACAAATCTCTCAGAGAAACAGCCATACAGATTCAAACAGTTAAAGAGGAAACAAATAAATCTCTCAAAGATTTGGCCTCCCAAATGGAAACGAAATCAAAGTGAACAAAGCTCTTAAAAAGAATCCCAGGCAAATATAGCCAAACAAACGGAGGCAGAAGTAGTGGCATTAAGAGAGGAAACAAACAACAAAATAGAGACCATCTTGGAGACACAGGAATCCACATTCAAACAGATGAAGGAAATGTTGCAAGGCATGAAAACAGAATTAGAATCAATAAAGAAATACAATGTGAAATCATTACCAGATTTGTTTCATTGGGTCATCCATTTAATGTTTATAAACAGAAATTTCTTTATCTGAAACCAATGATAAGCTGTTTGCATGTATTTCATTTTAAACAACATAAATTGAATATCTACAAAACGGCAGACACCTTTCCTAGGGAAGGTGTGGTGCTAAAATGCAGAAGAGAGTGTTGTATGTGCAATTATATAAACTAAGTAAGTTATTATAAATTACCAATTCCAAACAAAGTGCCCGCTGCCTACTACCATTACCCCTCTTCTATGTTGAGGTTAATGTTTTTGGCCTCTTTCTTTGAATCTACTTTTCTGCTTGGCATAGTGACACAAGTCTGTAATTTCTTCCACTTTAGGTTTGGCATGGGGATCACATATATTTTCAGACTACAGGATGAGTTCAGTGCTAGGCCTGACAATTTACTGAAAGACATTTTCAGAACAAGATACAGTAATGACATAATAATTGGCTTTCAATTCATTCAGTATTGTGGAACTTGACACTAGTACACTTTCCTAGTAAGTTGTATGCCTGGGTTAAATCCCTAATCCACACATAAACATATTCAAGTCACATTAAAAGTCGAAGGTAGTGTGAAGTGAAATGACTAACAGATACCTTAGATGTTTAGGAGGGATATGGTGCTATGTAAGTAATGATTCATTTGTTTATTTTAGTTATTCAGTTAATGCAATTAGGAAGTAATGAGAAGAGAACATGCTACTAACAAACAAAAAAAAATAAAACTGAAGGAGAAAAAATTAAATTCTGTGACATGGCAATAATTGACACGGAGGTGACAGGAGGCTTATGGGGAATGCAGAGACACATGCTAAAAACATACTGTTTTGTGTAATCCCTTCAACAGAGCATACAGATTTTCTGTTAGTGCATAGTGGCTAACAAAGATTTTGAAAGGAGAAATTTCTTGAGACCTGCCACTGTGTAAGATATTATCTCTGAAAAAAATGCAAAGTATATTGCATCTGTTAAATGCAAAGTATATTTCAATTAAAAATTATTGAAATATCAGCAAATTTTTAACCTGTTAAGGGTCCCCTTTTATTTTATTTTTGTAGTAAAACATCTATGAATGATTTAGCTCATTATTTAGTTTAGCTCAATATTTTTATTGGATTATGTATATTTTCTTTTTCTTTTCAGAAATATTTTATATATTTAGAACATTAAGCCACTGCTTACCATCTAAATTAAAGACGTTGTCTATTTTTGAAAAACAAAAAGATATTATCTCTGTAAATTTGAGTAACATGTGTATGCCTTATCAGCAAATGCAGAAAAGTATCATATCCGAGACCATATGATTGTGAAAATATAAATAATATGCATACTATTTTTACACCATTAAAAAAATGTTTTATGATTATGAACTGAAAGCCAGATACCATTACTCCAAGGTACACAATATTAGTACAGATTAATGATAATACATTGTTAGTAAATCTATCATTACCATTAAATTAATAAATACATTATTAAATAAACTAAATTATTAAATAATATATTACCAAATATATCTGGGCACAGGGTTCTTTTCTGAGAATGATTCTCCAACCAAGGACCATGCATGGATATAGCTTAGAACCCCTGCTCAGATGTAGCCCATGGCAGCTCAGTCTCCAAGTGGGTTTTCCTAGTAAGTGGAAGAGGGACTGTCTCTGACATGAACTCAGTGGCTGGTTCTTTGACCTCCTCTCCCACATCCCCGAGGGAGAATCAGCCTTGCTAGGCCACAGAGGAGGAGACTGCAGCCAGTCCTGATGAGACCTGATAGGCTAGGTTCAATTGGAAGGGGACCTCCCCTATCAGTGGACTTGGACAGAGGCAGGGAGGAACTGAGGGAGGGAGGGTAGGATTGGGAGGGAATGAAGGAGGGGGCTATACCTGGGTTACAAAGTAAATAAACTGTAATTAATATAAAAAATAAAAATTTAATTAAAAAGGAAAAGAAATAATATATTAATATATAATGTTCAATTAATATAATACTTATAAATGATATATTATTATTACACGTATCTCTGTGTTGGTGTACATTTGTGTGCGTATGTATGATGGTATGTATGATGTGAGCCTGCAAGTGTGCACCAAAGCAGGCATGTACGCTCAGGGAAAAACTTGTAAGAATATCTTTCTCCCACCATGCAGATTCTGGGGATCAAAATTAGTTCCCCATGTTAAACAGCAGTTGCTTTTACCTGTTAATCCATTTTATCACACCAAGGCTTATAATATAGAAATAATAACTGTGTCTCATAGGAAAAAAACAAACAATGCAATATGTTCTGTAGCAGGTATGAAAGAAAGAAGAGATTTGACTTTTGTCAATTAATGCCTATGATTTTCTATTTTCACTCTTTTTGTTATGGTATTAAGATCTTTTTATCTACATGGCAATAATACATTTTGTCATAGGACACTGATAAGAGATAGATTTTTTTTCTCCAATGCATTTTTGAACAACAACAAAAACAAGAATAGTATAACAAATCTGTGAACAAGACAGATTATTATCACAAAACAAGGGAAGCATTATGAAAGTGAACAAAACTTTAGATATTTAACTAAATTAACACTTTAACATGTTTGACATAGATATGGGAAAGTAACACTTTTTTATTGCAGAGTACCATCCTTAGTTGAGCTAGACCAGCATCAGTGGATGGCCAAGAAGTGGCCTCACAAACAATGGAGGGATACTTCTTCAATACTGTTAAGGTAGAAAGAAGAGCTTCAAGAAAAACTTAAAGAAGAGTTGGCATATGGCTGGAGTTTAAGAGCCACAAAAAATGCATCTAATATTGGTAAGAAAATTGATAGAAACTTATGGATTTCAGAAAGCAGATAGGATAGAAGGGGCTTTCGGGGTAGAGCTGATCACCACTTCCCTGCAGTCCAAAGTCTTTTAAGACATATTACCAAGTATGACAACCATAATGCTAAAAATATGACCTCGTGTTTAAGAGATATTGAGGAAATACTTTCACTTCAAATATTTCTGTTGGGATATACCAGTTAGAATTATGCTAGAACTATGCATCTATCAACTGAAATATCTAATGCTATTAAAATCAGCAATCAAGTAAGACATTTAAAAAATAACTTCACTTTTCTGAGACTGATACTCCAAACAAGGATCATGCCTGGATATAACCTAGAACCCCTGCACAGAAGTAGCCCATGGCAGCCCAGTGTCCAAGTGGGTTCCCTAGTAATAGGAATAGGGACCATCTCTGACATGAACTAATGGGCTGGCTCTTTGATCACCTCCACCTGAGGAGGGAGCACCCTTACCAGTCCACAGAGGAAGACAAAGAAGCCAGTCCTCATGAGACCTGATAGGCTAGGGTCAGATGGAATGGGAGGAGGACCTCCCCAATCATTGGACAGGGGGAGAGGCATAGGAGAAGAAGAGGGACGGAGGGAGGACTTAGGAGGGGATGAGAGAGATGACTATAGCTGGGATACAAACTGAATAAACAGTAATTAATAAAAAAATAACTTCACTGTGTTTATGTCTGGAAAAAAAAGAAATTATAACTGTTTTACCAAATTTAGGAATGGCAAACTTTTTGTCCTCATACCTCCTTATCCTCAGACTACTACCCGAGGTTTCTAATTGGGCCTGGAGAAATTTCTGAGTTTCAAGTGCTCAAGGGTATGGCATTTTGTTGACTGGACCTTAGATACTAATCTGGGTCTGTTTGTGTCTGAAAGTAATGAGGAAAAGTAGATTTGTCACAGATATAGTCACCTGAATGATCACCACAGCACATGAGAGAAGACAACAAAATACACAAATGTAGAGTTTTCACTGGGCAAGACAAACAAAGCCCTTCTTATCCGCAAGACAAAGATTTGCTTGGAAGTCAGATCAAACAAAAAGTGACAAGGGAAAAAGAACCCAAACATGGCGTTCAAATTTTGATTCAGGAAGCCGGTAAAAAATGGATTCACTTGCATAAAAGTAGCTGTACTGTTGACATGTAGAAGACACAGAGAAGCAGTGTTTACATGCAGTAGTAGATACTTTTAGCTCATTATGCAGTTAGAAATAGCAAACTGCCAAGGCAACACATATTGAACAAATGTTTATGTACCCTTCGTGCTGGATGAGCAGTTTGATCGTTTCAAGTTAGAACATTTGCCCTCACTGATGTTTAGGGCAAAGACTAATTTTTTATTTAGAAATTGGTAGCGAACTTCTTCTGTGAACTGCTTGGCTACTTTTATTCTCATCTTATTGTCCCTAGAGCGTGTCCTGTCTCCTTTCTTATGCATAATGCCACCATACCTTTCACATCTAAAGACACAGCTTAACACAGGAAGGCTTAAGGTACAAAATTCAGATATTTTCGTTTTCTAATCATCAATTTCTAACTTAAAAAGGGCATTGTGTATCCTTTTAAATTAATTCCTCACAAAGTAGGAACCAAGCGTTTCATCCTCTAGTTTTGGAGTTAATATTTCTGTAACTTGATGGCCCTTCCTGGAGACATTAGACTTCCTTCTAATGTATACTGTTTATTCCAGTAACACAAATATTCTTCTTTTTTAGGGTTTCCTCAAGTTAATAACAAAAATCATGTAGCTCACACAACAGATGTTTGTTTGTTTCAATTTTCTGGGGACTGGAAGTCTAAAATCAGGTGTGAGTAGGTTTGGTCTTCTGAGGCCTCTTTACCTTGGCTTACAGAAGGTCAGACTTCATGTTTTAGTGCTGTGGGGAGAGGACTCTTTTGGTTTCGTTGTTTTCTTGTAACAATTTACTCATGCTGCAAAGGACACACCATGCTGCTCTCACTTAATTACTTCTTTTTAGGAGAGTGACAATGAGTGTTAGCATTTCAGTACATGTTTTTGAGGTACACAAATCTGTGCAGCATTTCCACAAGCTTACAAAGAGTAAGACAGATTTTTGGTTCTAGTTTATCCCACGATTAGGTCTACATCTTTATGTGATCTACATTTTGGGGGATTTGTTGACATCAGTTTTAAGTATCTGCCTGGTTTGTTCCTTATTATTAAGGACAGTTTACCTACTCTAGCATCCTTTCTTCCACATTTCCCTGATTTTCCTGCTCATCTTAGTATTCTCATGTATCCTGTCAGTTACTTAAGCTTTTTTTTTTCTGCATTCTAAATGTATCCTTAAAACATGACTCTAAACATATTTTACAACCTCACAAATACTCTAAATTAAAAAGCAGCGATTTTGTATCTCTAGTTGACTAACAGCTGGATAAGGGTTTCCATTTTGTGTCATATTTTCTCTTTCCTGTTTCTTTTCATGAACAGATAATATCTAGCCTCCAGGAAAATACATAATTTTCCTAACTCAGTTAACTGTGACCAGTGTACCAATAAGCCTTACTAGCTCAGGATAAAGCTGCCAGAGTCAATGGAGGTTTGTTTGTTTGTTTGTTTTTTACTTCATTCTTTGTTTTCTTCCTTTAGTCAAGACACAGTTTCTGACCTCTGAGCACCTTCTTTTCAGGTGTAGCCTCCACCGGTCTGCTGTTCATTGGGGTCTGGGCCAACTTGTGAAGCAAATCCACTACTAATAATTCGTAATTCCTAAAACAGTGGTTTAGAAAGCATGTAGGAAGCTTTCCGACCTCCTCTCATTCTGTGGTGATGTTTCTTGAATCTGTAATGGACTGGCCAGTCTCATGGTAAAATCTTGAGTCCAAATGGGGAATAGATAAAAGTTTAACTATATCTGGCTACTTAACACTCTATGTCAAGCTGAAAAGATAAAAGTTGTCTCTTCTCTCTTGTTCTCTTCTTTCTCTTTTATCTTACATTTATTGTTTTGTAACCATAGTATTTATTTGAATAAAAAATGGTTTTAAGAATCACCTTTTATTATCAAACAATAACATGTACCTTAGGGCTGAACTCTCACCTCTGTAGATCATTACTTTGATAATTACGCTTATTTTAATATCAAAGGGTGACATTCAACGTTATTTTATTGTTAGAACATTTCTGTGTTCCAGGCATTGAATTTCCTTGATACTACCTTTATTTCTTACAATAAGTTATATGTTATTACTGCATAGCCAACATTTCCTAATCAAATGTATACTTTGGAAAGAAAAGCAGAAGGCTCTATACAAAAAAAAAATTGGAGAGTTATTCATTTTAATGAAGTGTTATTATATAAATATGTAACTAAAATTTGAGCCTGGAATAAATATATATATACACACATGAGTTTTTCAAAGTAATAAAGTAAAGCACATGATTAATTTAAGACCACACTTTTAAAATGATTATTTAAAAAAGCATGCATTCTACTGGGTATTATAATCAGAATTCTTACTAATGTATTTCATCAGATATAAAATTATTGTTGAATATAAAATATACAATATAAATTCAATTTAATCATCTCTAAGATTTTCTTCCAGAACCAATGCCAATTATTCTAATATTTATTTAACATAAATTTTCTTTGGCTGTCTGAAAATTAACCACATGTTTTTCTCGGTTATTTTTATATTGTCTTTTGAACATGTTGGAAAGGAATTTTAAAAACTGAACTGGCATTAAATTGACAACAGCTTAAATTCTAAAATAGTTTGTATTACAAATTTTTGGCCATGATATTTTTAGGTTCAAAGTAATTTGAAAACATTTTTTAAAAACTTATGTAAAAGTGCAGGCCCCATTTGGCTTATTTCATTTATAATAATAAAAAATAATTACCATTGAATAAGTTATACTCTCCCAAAATACCACAATTAAGAGTTTATTTGCTATCATAATTCAAATAAAGGTTTTATTAATGAAATAAACATAATATTTTGACAGCCTCTCTCTAATTAATTCCTATTTGTAACAAACACAGAAAAATTTATTGTAATCATTACTAAAATTTGTTGTAAATATTGACAAGGTCTGACAGTGATGTTTTATATCACTATGCTGAAGAGGCTCAGTGTCGAGGAAGAGAATACCATTTCAGACAGGTAATTGCAAGAAATCACAGACTGAATCCAATCCTTTGATTGACTAGGAAAAATATCATTTTTTGTAGATTTTAAAAAATAAAATACATGTTGTGAACACAGGTGCTTGGTGATGGCTTCATCATTGAATGGTAAGTGGCAACTCATCACTAAGTACTAGGATGTTAACTTGCAAATGATCTTTATTATTGAAAGCATTTTCAATTAATCTTTTGTGTGTACAAAAATTATTTACCCTCGAGAGTCTGAATATTCCCAGGGGTATTTAGCTAGGATAAAGTTTTAAAGACATTTCTGCCATTTGAAGAGAACTTGAGGGGTTTTGAGAAGCTTTCAAACATTCTCCAAATTTTATTTTGTTAGAGAGAGATGCTTTTGAAGTAGCCAAGAGTAAATAGTTTGAGAATTGGATCAAAAATTCTACACAAATTTTGCGTGTCTTGGTATGTATGCTCTGTCAAGATATTAAAATGGTGACATATTTACTTGTTATATATTACCTTTGAGGAGTATTTTATTATTTAAAAATCACTTATTTTAGTTTTGCAAAGAGAGATTCATTAAAAATATAACATAAACTAAAGCATATATTTTTTAACTTAACAGAAAGGATCATATTCTGATAAATTTCTAAAGGGTGTAGTTAAAACAACATGAATTTATTAACAAGATAAATTTATAACAAGATGACTATTATTCAACACACAAATTTATAAAATTATAACATCGACTGTTTTAAATATTCTCACCTTTCTATAATAATATAACTGATGCAATTTATCTATTTCACTAGTCAAAAGAAATGTTTGGTACTTCAAAACAAAAGAGTCTATTGTAATACAATTCTGATTTTTTTTTTTTTTCAATGCAGTTTATTCAGGAACATTGAACAATCCTCGGACCCCGGGGAAAGCCAGCCCACAGCTTAAATAGCCTCTGGGTAGCCAACCCAGGCGTGCCACGGGGGCAATGCAGATAGGTCCACATACATGGAAGCAAGCCAGATCCTCGGCCTTAGCCAAATGTGGAGTTGTTCGTGACAGAGAGCACTCACCATCGGGAAGGTGGAAGGCGGAAACCAGCTCCATCTTTAAGGCATAGCATTCCGCAGCTCTCTACAGTTCCCCCTTTTTGTTTTAGACGCATCAGGCAAGAGTAGAGGTCTGATCTCTGATATTAGAAATAAATTGGGACTTTGTACAGATGTTCATTTAGGTGTCATCCACCCAAAGAGCATCAGACCCGTCCGATACCTTTTTCTCAGAGGCGGGAGCTGGGGCATCAACCCCCATGCAATCAGACATGCTCTTCTCTGGGTCCAAAGCGGCTGACCCTGAGTGCAGTGCTTAGCCTCGCATCCTGAGCGTATCATTTTAGCTTTTTATGGTATCCAACCATGCTTGGGGAGAATGTCCTGCTTCAATGGCTGTAAAGGCCTGAATGATCATGGCTGCATCACACTGTTGTGAGACTCTAATCTTGCATATATACCACAGGCAAACCAAGGAGACCAACACCAGAAGGCCTGCTAACGCTCCCATGCCTGCCCATTCCTTCAGATGATTCATGGCTGCAGCAATCCATGTTGATAATCCTGTGGCTAGTCCTGCGTCCACTCAGGTAGAATTTACTGTGACAATGGCCACTCTCAGCTGCTCCATCGTAGTATCGAATTCTCCAGTCCAATTACCTAAAATATAGCTCGACAATTGTTTAGACAGATTTGCAGCGCAGGAAAAATTCTCATGTTATATGCTAGTGACACAAAGTCCAGCATACTTTCATTGACAGCCAGGTTGAGCGATTTTCCATAGGGTATCAATTTGCTCCTGCAAGAGGTCAATCCTCTGATTGAACACCATCAAGCTTCCTTTTAGTTGAGCATTAATTCCTTTATGTACAACTAAGGCATGAGCTATATTGTCTAAATGATTATTCAGGGTCTGAGCAGTCTGCCCAGTATGACTCATGGCTAATGCCCTGGTGGTAGCTCCAACAGCCGTCAATGAGATGGTAGTAACAATGGTGGCTTTTTTATGTTAAAATAACGTAATAGATATCTCAACCTACATTTTTTGATTTCTACAATGAATCCACAGATATAAAAAAATTTAGATCCATGAAAGATCAGACTAGCTGTTCAGTTATAAATGAAGCAAACTAAATTTGTGTATCAAGTTATTCGGTTAAGTTATGTTTATATGTGTTCGTGATATCCTGTAGTGGTTAGTTGGCGAACTTCAATAAACCTCCACCCTTCAACCATCTAGTGAAGGCAAAGACCTAAATATAAGCCAATGCTAAGATAACTATGATTCTGAAAAGTCAGATTTGTTTAAAAAAATTCTGAATCAAAACTTTGGTGAAGGAATAAAGAGGGAGTTGCAAGAGGACAGGTAGAAATGATATAAATATTGTATATGAATTACACATGCACAATATAAATACTGTGCATGAAATTCTCACAAAATAAAAAAGAACTACAGAAAATTAATGACGACTGGCAGGGAGAGAATTAGCTTCACCAAAAGATAAGGCTTCTTTTTTAATTTAATTTTTATTTTATTTTTATTAATTGCAGTTTATTCACTTTGTAATCCCAGCTGTAGCTCTCTACCCCACCCCCTCCAAAACCCTCACTCTCTCTTCTTCTCCTATGCCAGTACAATGATAGGGGAGGTCCTCCTCCCATTCCATCTGACCCTAGCCTATTAGGTCTCATCAGAACTGGCTTTTTTGTCGTCCTCTGTGGACTGGTAAGGGTGCTCCCTCCTCAGTTGGAGGTGATCAAAGAGCCACCTCATGAGTTCATGTCAGAGATGGTCCCTGTTCCTATTAATGGGAAACCCTCTTGGACACTGAGCTGCCATGGGCTACATCTGTGCAGTGGTTCTAAGTTATCTCCATGCATGGTCCTTGTTTGGAGTATAAGTCTCAGAAAAGACCCCTGTGCTTAGATTTTTTGGTTCTGTTGCTCTCCTTGTGGAGCTCCTGTTCCCTCAAGGTCTTTCTATTTTAACTGTCCAGTGCTCAACAAAGTAACCAATTTATGTAAGTCAATTTCACTGTGTCATTGTGGTAAAATTAAAAAAAATTTACTAAATGCATTTCTAGACATTTGATACATTTGGGGGCAATGATAGATACGTTTTCTTCTTTGGTGTAACAAAATAGCATGTATTGGCTTCTAAATAAACAGACTTTTCAGCACTCTTTGAAGAAATATGCTTATGCTAAATATTTTAAGTTAATTTTATATCTAAGTTTATTGTAGAGTATCTTAACTTATTAAAAAGTCTGGGTTATATTAAAATTATTTTTAAAAGTACATAGTCACTATTATATATATATTGTTTATAGTTTGTTTTAAAAAATGTTTATCATATTTTTGAGATTCTATAATTGTGATTTATTTTCATTCTTTCACTGAGAAATTATTTAGACTACTGAATTTTTATAGCTTCCAAGAGGAATTAACTTCTGTGTCTGGATTTTCTTTTATTAATTTCAAATTTATTATACATAATCAATGAATCCTGTTTTCCTTACTACATTTAGAAATTTAAAGCTCTTTTGGCATCTAACATAGTATGTATTATATAAAAGATTATTATTGACACTCAAGAGAATATGCATTATTTAATAGTAAGTGTGAAGTTTTATGTATGTAAAAACATTCTAAGGAGCTGACTTTGTTCCTGTATTTTATGTCTTGATTGTACTCAACTCATTTATCTTAGGTGATAGCAACCTATATATATGTGTGTGTGTGTGTGTGTGTGTGTGTGTGTGTGTTCAATGTAAAATTAATTTTCTATGACTTATTTTTACTTAGCAACTACTTCAATTTTAAGCTAATTTCTGCTTCTGAAAGAAGAAAGCAGTGGTGCTGGGTAGGAAGCTCCTCTTTGCTGCAGACTTACTTTGGCTTTGCATGGGAGGGAAACCAGCATCTTTAAATGAGGCCACCAAGGACCATGCGTGGAGATAACCTAGAACTCCTGCACATATGTAGCGCATGGCAGCTCAGTGTCCAAGAGGGTTCCTAGTAAGGGGAACAGGGACTGTCTCTGACATGAATGTAGTTATTTAGAATGTAGTTAAAAATTACATTGGTTGAGTACAATTATAGTAGTGGGTTCACTTATAAGATGTATGACCTCTGTAATCTCAGTGAACATGGAAAATTATGCAATTATATTTTAGCTTAAATATCATTAAGAAGAGACAGAATCAGAGCAACCTTTTCTTTCTAAGTTTTCTATACATTCATACTGTGAACAAATTTCAAAGTGCCATATGCAGCATAGTTCAGTAAATTTCTTTTCCTAGAATACCTAAATATCTAATTTTCAAGATGCTGTATTTTACTTGTCATAGATAGACATCTCAGTCCTTCATCTCTGTAGTCTTAAGTTATGATATTATGGGACAAACATGTTTTATTTTAAATCATATATTCATAAAATGGGTATTATAACTAAGTCCAGAATAATAAATATAAGCCATTGCTAGCAAATAGACAAGAAAAGTGACTTAATTTGGACAACGTTTATAGGTTAGGAGGCACAATAATTATGCATGACTTCCTGCAGTTTGTAATGGCCAAGGTAAAATTACTATTATTTATAATTGCAAAGAGTGATTATACCCTAAGGATAAGTTCACTCTTAAGATAATGGGTGCAGTTATAATTCAACAGAAATGTTTATAGTCCTGAAAAATTGCCCATTTCTCAGTTCAAGTGTGAGAAAAAAATTGGATGCTTAAGAAATCATTAATAATGATGGTATAAAATTAGACCAATTATAACAAAGAAAACATTTATCCAGACTCTGCTTACAATAACTATATTTTAGATGCTTCATTACAGAGTTTTATATAATACATAAAGGCTTAATATATTGCAGAGGAAACTTCATTATCAGCTAAGAGCCTATTATGTACGTGAGAGACCAATCCTCATAAAAACCTGGCTTAAAATTTATCTACGTATATTTATACTTGATAGAAGTAATTTTAAAAATGTACACTCAAGTTCAATGCCAGAATCTCATTTTAAACTAGATATGGATAGGGACAAAATGCACAGGATGAAAATGCAATATGAAACCCATCACATTCATGTATACTGTTACAGAAGCAAACATCAACTATTGACTTCTCCATCTCATACAATGCCACCAAACACATGAACAAAAGTGAAGTAGGCTGGGTAGCTCAGTTGGTAAAGACCCTGGCTTGCAACTTCCAATACATGAGTTTAATTCTTAGAACACATGCTAAAATGTCTAGGGTGATGATTTATATCTGCAGACCCAGTGTAAGATAAGCTGAGACAGAGACATCCCTGGGGCATGCCGCCCAACCATTCTACCCTTATTGATATGTTTCAGACCAACAAGAGAACCTGTCAAAACGCAAGGGCAGTATGCATTAGGAAGGTAGGAGAGTTTCTCCTGTGGCATTATGTGCCTGAGCACATATGTGCACCTTCACAAGGATAACAACATATTTGAAAAAAAAAATGGCCAGCAATTTAGTGATTTGTATCCTTTTGTTTCATTTTGAAACATGGTCAAAATTTCCTTCTTGATGCCTAGTTTTCTCTTGGACAATGCATTTCATTTCGGACTTCTCATTCATTCCAAAGCTTATGCTAAGGAAACGAGCACCCTGAGAGGATATCACAAGAGTAGATTCATTCAGGTGTCTTTTATAACAGACCTGCCACAATTCAGTTCATAAATTTTACCAAGTCATATTTTTCCAAGCCTCATTTTTTACACGTGTAAAAATACTTAGCTAGATTTATTGCTTTTTAACTTCTTCAGTTCGTTATATATTCTAGATATCAGGCCTCTGTCAGATATAGGGTTGGTGAAGATCCTTTCCCAGTCTGTAGGCTTTTGTTTTGTTCTGAAGAAGTGTCTTTTGCTTTACAGAAGCTTTTTAGTTTCATGAGGTTCCATTTATTGATTGTTGCTCTTAGAGCCTGTGCTGTTGGTGTTCTATTCAGGAAGTTGTCTCCTGTGCCAATGAGTTCAAGGGTATTCCCCACTTTTTCTTCTAACCAATTTAGAGTATCTGGTTTTATGTTGATGTCTTTGATCCACTTGGACTTTAGTTTTGTGCAGGGTGATAAATATGGATCTATTTTTAGTTTTCTGCATGGAGACATCCAGTTGGACCAGCACCATGTGTTGAAGATGCTGGCTCCTTTCCATTGAATGGTTTTGGCTTCTTTGTCAAAAATCAAGTATTCACAGGTGTATAGGTATATTTCTGGTTCTTGTATAAGGTTCCATTGATTCTCCTTTTCTTTTCTGTGCCAATACCATGTGGTTTTTATTACTGTTGCCCTGTAGTACAGCTTGAGGTCAGGGATGGAGATACCTCCAGATGATCTGTTGTTGTACAGGATCATTTTGGAAATTTTGGGCTTTTTGTTTCTCCATATGAATTTGAGAATTTTTCTTTTCAGGTCTCTAAGGAATTGTGTTGGTATTTTGATGGGAATTGAATTGAATCTGTTTTCTGTAGAGAAATATAGAATGGCAGAGAAACTCTTAAAGAGATGCTCAACATCCTTAGCCATCAGAGAGAAGCATGAGATTTCACCTTACACCTATGAGAATGGTTAAAATAAAAAACTCAAGTGACAATACATGCTGGAGAGGTTGTGGAGAAAGGGGAACCCTCCTCCACTGCTGGTGCAAATGTAAACTTGCACAACCACTTTGGAAATCAATCTGGTGCTTTCTCAGACAATTAGGAATAGTGCTTCCTTAAAATACAGCTTTACCACCCCTAGGCATATATCCAAAAGATGCTCAAGTATACAACAAGGACATTTGCTCAACCATGTTTGTAGCAGCTTTATTTCTAATAGCCAGAACCTGGAAAAAAACCCAGATATCCCTCAGTTGAGGACTGGATACAGAAATTGTGGTACTTTTACACAATGGAATACTACTCAGCAATCAAAAACAAGGAAATCATGAAATTTTCAGGCAAATGGTGGGACCTAGAAAAGATCATTCTGAATGAGGTATCCCAAAAGGAGAAAGACACACATGGTATATACTCACTCATGTAGACCTATAAGACATGATAAACATACTGAAATCTATACACCTAAAGAAGATAAACAAGAAAGAGGACACAGGATAAGTTGATCAACCCTCACTTAGAAAGCCAAATGGGATGGACATTGGATGTAGGAGAAAACAAGTAACAGGACAGGAGCCTACCACAGAGGGCCTCTGAAAGACTCTACCTAGCAGTGTACCAAAGTATATCCTGAGACTCATAACCAAACTTCCGGCAGGGTGCTGGGAATCATATGAAAGAAGGGGGAGATAGTATGACCTGGAGAGGACAGTAGCTCCACAAAGACCAAATATATCTGGGCACAGGGGTCTTCTATGAGATTGTTTTTTCAACCAAGGACCATGTATGGATATAACCTAGAACCCCTGCTTGGATGTAGCCCATGGAAGCTCAGTATCCAAGTGGATACCCTAATAAAGGGAACAAGGAGTATTTCTGACATGAACTCAATGGTAGGCTCTTTGAACCCACCCCACCCCCCCACCCCCTGCCGAGGGAGGAGCAACCTTGTTAGGCCACAGAGGAGGATTTTGCATCCAGTCCTGAAGATAACTGATAAACCAGGGTCAAATGAAACAGTGGACTTGGAAAGGGGCAGGGAGGAGATGAGGGAGGGAGGGTGAGATTGGGAGGGAATGAGAGAGGGGGATACAGCTGGAATACAAACTTAATTAACTGTGACTAATATTAAAAAAAATAAAAATATACTAAATTCAAAAAAATAAAAAAGAAAAGGAATCCTGCTTGATTGCATTAAATAAACCTTTTAAATGTGAAAAAAAAATACTTAGGTAGATGTGAGGGTGATAACCTTCAATTAAAGTACTCAGGAAGTAGAAGCAGGCATATCTCTGTGAGCTGTAGGCATACTACCTGGCCTACGGGTCAGCCAGGAGTACATAGTCAGACCCTATCTAAAAACAAAATATTAAGAATGCAGATTTGTGGAGAATGCATTTTTTTTTATGTTAGATTCATGCCTTTTTCCTTTTGTGTTTCCTTGCTACTTATTTCTCAAATGAGGAAAGTTCTTTCTGGCTACATACTTCTCGATTATTAAGTCCAGGCTGGCTGGTTGCCTCTCTCTCTGCTTGCATGACTCCCATTTGGGTGTTCATTCCCTGGAAGCTTCTATCTGGAAACTTATCAGAAAGGAAAATTCTTCCACTGTTCCACCCAAATATCTTGATTCAAAATCCTGGAGGTGGGTTCCAGCACTCTGAACCTAAGGAACTTTCCTTCATAATTCTGAAGCATGCAAAGTGTTAGAGCCACTGTGTTAAATATGTTTCCTTCTTCATGTGTATGCTCGTGTCACATCTCTAAATATTACATTAAGTATGGAATAAAATTAACAGAATACAGTCAGTAAAACATAATTCAGACAAGGAAAAATACATTAAAAGAATACTTGCTATGGCTTTGACTAACTTTATTAAGTTGGATGCCCTTATGTTTGGAGCATAAACGTTTGGAATTGTAGTAGGCTCTTGACTGATTTTTTTTCCCTTTAATGAGTATCTAGTATCCTTTCCTAGATCTCCTGGTTTGTTTTCATTTGATGCCTATTTTATCACATATTAAAATAGCCACACATGCATATTTCTCCATTCTATTTTCTTGCAATGTTTTTTCCATCCTTTTATCTAAGGTCATGCCTATTCTTGGTGGCGAGATGTGTTTCTTGAAGGCAACAGAAAGACGGATCTTGTGCTTTAATCCCATCTGGTCTGTCTTTTTATTAGAAGGCCATTAATGTATTGGGGAGTATTATTATTTAGCAATGTTTATTAATTCCTACTGTTTTGTTGTGGTTTTTTGTTTTGTTTTGTTTTGTTTAGACTTCTCTGATATAGTTTGTGTCTATTTGGATGTGGTTAACCTTCACTTATTAAAGTCTTCTTTTAGTATTCTCCATAGAAATGGACTGATGCATGGAACTTAGAGAAATAAAGCACTCTGTAAATCAAAAAAAAAAAAGAATGCAGATTTGTTTACAAGTATAAATAAAATTTTATATTTATATTTGTCAGTTTATCAGTATCTTTTTATTTAATTCTTCTCTCATATATTACATCTGAACCACAATTTTCTTTCCCTCTACTCCCTTACCTTCTCTCAGTTGTCTTCTCTGTCTCAGATCTCGTTCCCCTAGCACCTCCTTCAGTAAAGAGTCGGCCTCCCAGGAACATCAACCAAACATGGCATAACAAACAAAACTAAGACCAGGTACATACCATCGGATCAAAGTTGGCAAGGCATCTCAGTAGGAGGAAAAGGGTCCCACAAGTAGGCAAATGAGTTAGGTACAGTCTCTGCTCCCACTGTTAGGATTTACATAAGCTACTGAGCCATAATGTATAGAGGATATATATCATACATAGAGGACACAGGTTAGATCTCTACAAGTTCCCTGATTTCTGAAGTTTCTATGAATTCCAGTCAGTTATTTCTGTGGGCCTTGATGTATCCCTACTGCTCTGGTTTCTCACATCCTTCCTTTCCCTCTGTAGGACTCCTGAGCTCCACTTATTGACTGGCTGTTTTATTCTCCATCTACTCCCATCAGTTGCTGGATGAAGTTTGTCTGGTCTCTTTGATGTTGATTCTGGTAAACTCCCAAGCACACACTGCAGGCAGGAAAATTTTTAGGTAGAAGATTTTGGGGTGAGGCTCATTTTCCAATCCCTCCATTGGCGGCATTTTGTGGTTATAGAGGCTGGTCAAATGAAAACCCATGTCCACCATTACCGGGAATCTTCGCTAGATTTACGGCGAAGAAACTATAGATTCCATGGAGTTTCCATTATACTCGGTGTAAAAATAACTTTTATTTTCCTAATTAATTGTCATCTCAGAGGCTTACTGCGGAATAAGCTCACCTTTTCAAGCTCTTTCTGAACTCTGGCTGGCTAGTTCAATTCAGCTGTCCTGGTTCAAACTCTGACTGATTCAAGGTGGTGTCTCTCGGCTTCTGACAGAATTGCTCTGCTTGGCCTCAAATTAACTCTGGCAATTTTCTCTAAACTTCTGGTTCTTTCTCATTCTCTAGCTTCAACTGCCTCTGCCTACCTGCACTGAACCGCATGAACTCACAAACTCAGCTGCCACAAACTGCCTAATGAACTCAATTCCACTGCACTGACTTCACACTGACTTTGGACTGACTGAACTGATTGCTGTAAACTGCCACAAGCTGAACTGCCACTGCACTGCTTCTCAACCCACTCCCCATTCATTCCCAAGTGACTAACCTCAACTCAGCTCACCTCACCTCACCTCAACTCAATTGCATCTCCCTGCACTCTTTTCCTGCGTGGTTCTCAAAAGAGTGGGTTTTCAAAAGAGTGTCCTTTCTGTGACTCATTCTCTCAAGTCTTTCTCTGATTTGATCCTTTCTCTGCTCCACTCCCAAACATGGCTGTTTTCTTCTCCCCACCAGCCTTACCTACAATGTTAGGGACTAAAGGTATGGATTAAGGGCATGTCTGAATTCCAGCCAGCTCATACTGTCATTCAGGGCATACCTGCATTCCTGATGGATCATACAGACCAGGTCTTTGGATATGATTTCTTTGCCAGAGCAGCTATTTTGTTGGATTAAAATTCTTAAACAAATCAGTTTACATCTTTCCCCTGAAATGCTGCTCACCCCAATTTCAGTTTTTTTCCCAGCATTTTTTTATCCCTCCTTCTACTCTTCTCTCATCTGATCACGCCTGTTCTCAATCCCAATGGCCTCCAGTCAACCTGTGAAATCTATTTCCCCTTTCCTGGGAGATCCTTGAGTCCCCTTGGGCTGTGGATTCTGGCATGCTAGCCTTTTACTTTACAGCTAATATTCACTTGTAAGTGAGTACATACCATATTTGTCTTTCTGGGTCTAGGTTATCTCACTCAGCATAATTTTTTCTTGTTCCATCCATTTGCCTGCCAATTTCATTATGAATAAAGCTATTATGAATATAGTTGAATAAGGCAATGTTAAGTTATGGTTTCCATTACTACTATAGGAATGTAGAAAACATAGAATATTGTAAGTGACACAGGATATATATGAGGACAGCTTTTGGAGAAACTGTTTAACAGAAGGCAAATGTACTTTACTGAAGTAGAAGAGCAGGAGAGGAGATAAAGCAGGTATAACTTAGGACTGATACGAAGGCTATTGAACCTAAACATGCTGAGACCTCCATGTTCTGTTAAGGGACTCAACATCATTCAATATGGTTGAATATTCAATTTAAAAATGAAGTAGGTGAAAAGAGAATTGTTAAATGTGTGCCAGACACGTGATTTACTTCTGTAAGCCTTGTTAAGCAGTCCAACTAATTATATGTAGTTGGTGAGGCACTGTGCACATCTAATAATTTCACAATAAATCTTTCCTTAGAGTTTATAATGATGAATTAATACAATAAATATACATAGTGTATTAATTTCACTCTATGTGCACACAGATTTTGTGTATGTAGACTACACCAGATGAACACTTATAAAAAGGCAACTTTCATGTAATTCACTGTGTGTGTGCTTGTATACATATTGTGTTTACATATTTATATGACTAGGTTTAAAAAAGAAGTTTGCGATGTATATGTCTTCAATTTTATAAGCCAAAAAGCTATACAATAAATAGTTTAAATAAATTTCATTAAGCAATTTTACTTGTACATGGTATATTTAATTTTTAAATTATTTTTCTTTGAGATTATAATTTTTATAATTTTTATTTTTATATTAATCACAGGTTATTTACCTTGTATCCCAGATGTAGCCTTCTCCTTCATTTCCTCCCAATCCCACCCTCCCTCTCTCATCTCTTCTCTGCCCCTTTCCAAGTAAACTGATAGTGAAGGTTCTCCTCCCCTTCCATCTGACCCTAGCTTATCAGGTTTCTTCAGGACTGGCTGCAATATCCTCCTCTGTGACCTAGCAAGGCCACTGAGTTCATGTCAGAAATAGTCCCTGTTCTCCTTATTAGGCTACCCACTTGGTTACTGAGCTACCAAGGGCTACAACTGAGCAGGGGTTCTAGGTTATATCCATACATGGTACTTGGTTGGAGAAACAGTTTCATAGAAGACACCTGTGCTCTGATATAGTCGGTCCTTGTGGAGCTCCTATTCTTTCCACGTCATACTAACTCCCTCTTCTTTCATATGATTCTCTGTACTCTGCCCAAGTTTTGGTTATGGGTCTCAGTATCTGCTTTGATATACTGCTAGGTAAAGTGTTTCAGAGGCCCTCTGTGGTAGGATCCTGTCCTGTTACTTGTTTTCCCCTACTTCCTATGTCCATCCCATTTGTCTTTCTAAGTGAGGATTGATCATCTTACCTTGGGTCCTTTTTCTTGTTTATCTTCTTAGGTGTACAGATTTTAATGTGTTTATCCACTCTGGTGCTTTCTCAGACAATTGGGAATAGTGCTTCCTCAAGATCCAGCTATACCACTGCTGGGTATATACCCAAAATTTGCTCAAGTACACAACAAGGACATTTGCTCAGCCATGTTTGTAGCAGCTTTATTTGTAATAGCCAGAACCTGTAAACAACCCAAATGTCCATCAACGAAGGGGTGGATACAGAAATTGTGGTATTTTTGCACAATGGAATACTACTCAGCAATCAAAAACGAGAAAATCATGAAATATTCAGGCAAATGGTGGGATCTAGAAAAGATCATCCTGAGTGAGGTATCCCAGGACCAGAAAGACACACACAGTATATACTCATTTATAAGAGGGTACTAGACTTATAAGATAGGATAAACACACTAAAATCTGAGATTATAATATTAAATCATTTATCTCTTCACCTTTAACCATCTTAGCTCTCCAATATACAACTCCTTGTTCTCTTTCAGGTTCATAGTTTTTTTGTTGTAGGATGTTTCATCCCTTTGTGAATGCCAAAATTTTGAACTGTAAAAACCCATTTCTTGTTTGGTGTGGTTGAGCCCTATCACACAATTTTAATTCAAGAACATTTTATTGTAAACAGGTGATTATGATGTGGTCCACCCAGCCCCAGCACATACCTTTAATTCAAAAGCTTTCTGTACATTGAATTTAATAATGTTAACCTTAGGTCAAGAAACCAGCTGACAGGGATTCAAGAGTAGGAGGTTACATCGAGTTGAGGGGTATTTAAGACAGCATGGGAAGAAGAAAGCTTTTAGCTCAAGCTCTAGCTTTAGCATCAGCTTTAGCTCCTCAGCTCCCTGGCTTTGGGGCTCTGAGCTAGCAAGCTTTTGGCCTTGGGTTTTTTTTCTTCCCAACCATTCTATTTTATCAATAATGACTCAGGAGCCAGACGTTCTGATGAAAGCCAGCTAGCTCAGAGAGGCAGAGAAAGCACCCAGCTGACCTTCCTTTTCAGCTCAGATCTGTGTGGAAAACCCCAAAAGGCTTACTAGCTCAACTGATTTTCATTTTATTTTTTTAATCACAGCTCTTTTCTAATTTGTTGCTAGGTATAACCTGCTCAGTTAGTATATACATACATACATATACATACATATATATATATTTATATATATACATATAGCATGTAGCTAGTATATACATATATGTACATATATACATAAATATATACTAACTGAGCAGGTTATACGTATATATTATATATATGTATTATATAATATATATAATGTTTTCAGGACTGACCATTGGGTACAGGAAAAATAATTAGTTTGTTCTTACACAGCAAAGACTATTTATCCTACATCCACTTTTCTAAACCAGCACATCCCTAAATACATTTTAAGTATTTGCGCTTATACCCACAAATAAATATAGTCCTAATCCTCAGTCAAGAAACTCCGTATTGCAACACACCGTTCAAACACCACTACTCATCACAGTGCAGATTTCCAGCGCCCAGTCCCAGTGGCTTCATCTACACATCACTACCAGACCTCAAGGCTAGCAAACACTGTGGTAGAAAAGGTGTGAACATTTTAGGTGCCAGAGGTGCGGGGTTGTGGTGTGACACTGTGTATTCTCAGGATGTCAGAAACCCCTTTCATAAAGGCTCACCAAAGTGCCCACCTAAGCCTGAGTTGAATAAAGACTTCAATAGTATATAGTATTCATTTAATTTCCCACATCAACTAGTTGAAATATATTGATATTATTTCAATTTATCTTATTCTTTCTCTCAATTATGACAGTCCATGAGAATATTAAGTCAAATTAGCAGACATTAAAAACAATATGTATAGTCTGACATATTCTTCCCTCATTACCTTCCTGCAAGAGTCCATTGTAAGGAGAAATTCAACCTCTGTAGACACTGATTCGAGTGAATGTTATCTCCTCCTGCTCTTTATCATAACTAACATGATTAGATACTGTCAACCACTTGCAGTAACTTAGCTTTTCCTGGGGATAAAAATATTTCATTAGTTTCATATTTCCTACTTTCTTAGCTTTTGTTCCATTACAACCAAAGAAACCCTAGTTAATAGCATTTTTTTTGCAACAACAGATAACTGTTGATTTGTTTTATGTATACTTCTAACATTCTAAATATAAAGGGCAAGTATATAATGGGAAGTGATAATAATGCATAAACAAGGAGATATATAAACAAATCTTTGATTTCAGCTTGCAATTTCTATTGGATTGATTTGCTTTGTTTATTATTGGGGATTATTATATTTGGGGATTATTTTTTTGTATATGTTATGTCAATATTTATGTCATTCACATTTTGTGACTTGTTAAAAAGCAACCTAAGTTTTCTCTTAATGTTTGAATAATTCTTATTTAAATTTTAAAACTAGTTTTGGTAATTGTTCTGTACAAGGTTTGTCTTTCAATTTTCTTTTCTTTCCCTAGAAAGGAATAGCATGGATATCCTTTATAAATACTAAATTAGAAATCCCATTTATCTTGGCCTTTTAGCCGACTTCATCCTTTTCTGGTTTTCTGTGGGTCTACTCAGCCTCTGCTGTTAAAAGGTATTGTTTCAGTATGGCAACATCAGTCAGGCTACCATATTATTTTCTTTGTAAAACATCAACATCCAATTCTTATTTTATTTAAATTCTACAAATACACACAACCCACACATTATTTATTTCAGTCTTAATAAATACTGTATTTATACAATCATGTTCTTATTTAATTAGTTGTTTAATAAATAATATCCCAATTCTGTAACATGTGAACATTTACAAAATACTAATTATATTAAAACTCTAAGGTGGCAGGAGATGTGATCTAGGTAATTCAAGAAAGTTGTCTTTTCCGAAATGAAGACTTGTCGTAATTATAAAACCCAGAAAAAAAGAAAGTTAACAATCCTGGTTCACAATAGGTAAGAAACTATTAAAACAAGTGCAGCAAACTATGCAATAGCAACACATCTTAGTTATTTGCTGTGGAGTATTATTTGCAGCATCACAAGAAGGCGAACAGACTGGGTAAAACCTAAGCGAGAACTGCACGATGTCCTTTGATAAAAGCACTAGTTGCCAATTATAAAGCTAAAGAAATAACTCAAACCTGTAAATAAAATTTTAGAAATTGGTATTCTTTTTTAATATTTTAATTTTAATTAATTACGCTTTATTCATTTTGTATCTCCCCGTTGCTCCCCTGCCAACCCCACCCTCTCTCCCCCTTTTCCACACATGCCCCTTACCAAGTCCACTGATAGGGGAGGTCCTCCTCCCCTTCCATCTGACCCTAGTCTATCAGGTCTCATCAGGAGTGGCTGCATTGTCTTCCTTGTGGCCTAGAAATTTGTGTTCTTAAAAATATTAGGCAATGGATATAACCTAGAACCTCCACTCAGATGTAGCCTGTGGTAGCTCAGTAACCAATTGGTTTCCCAAAGTGAGGGGAACAGGGACTATTTCTAACAGGAACTCGATGACTGATTCTTTGGTCTCCCCACCCCCGAAGGGAGGAGCAGTCCTGTTAGGCCACAGAGGAGGGCTTTGCAGCCAGTCCTGAAGATACCTGATAAAACAGGATCAGATGAATGGGGAGGAGGTCCCCCCCATCAGTGGACTTGGAAAGGGGCACGGTGGAGATGAGGGAGGGAGGGAGGGAGGGACAGGGAGGGAATGAGGGATTGGGACACGGCTGGGATACAGAGTTAATAAAATGTAACTGATAAAAAAAATAAAATAAAAAAAAATAAAAAAAAGAAAAAAAATATATTAGGCAAATGCATGTACATTTAAGTGTCTGAGGGTATGAGCTTCAAGTGCTAACAAGATCTTAATGTGCCATATATATTTTTCTTATACACGTATATGAAATTTCATATATATGTATGAAATTCTTTAAGAGTGGACAGGTCAGAATATGAATAAGTCACTTGTCACATTGAATTTTATGAATATATTTACAAATTTTAACTAAAATGCTAGTTGTCTTCTTTTAAGGGCTCCATTAAAATTAATTAGTAAGAAACAATATATTTCAATAATAAAATATTTTAATGTCAAAAATAGATAAATTAATGTACTATAAGGAAAGAAACCATAGAATAATACAAATTCTGTGCAATGTAGGAATAATTAAGTTACTATATCACAGCAATCTGGAAGGATTTGCGGGAAGGAGTGTATATGATTTAAAGATGTTTTCACATGTGAAATTAGCAAGGAAAATTTTATTAAAAGGAAATCACAAAAAAATGATTTTTGAGTTATTTATTTATTACAGTTTATTCACTTTGTATGCTGGCCTTGTCTTCTCCCCTTCACAGCTTCCCTCCCTCTTCAACCCTGTGCCCCTCCCTCCTTCCACTGTTAGGGGAGGTCATCCTCCCCTTCTATCTGACCCTAGTCTATCAGCTTTCATCAGGACTGGCTGTATTTTCTTCCTCTGTGGACTGGTAAGGGTAGGTGATCAAAGAGCCAGCCATTGAGTTTATCTCAGAGACAGCCCCTGCTCCCCCTACTAGGGAGCCTATTTGGAGACTGAGCTGCCATGGGCTACATCTGTGCAAGATTTTTTTTTTTCCTTTCCACTCATGGTCCTTGAATGGGGTATCAGTCTCTACAGGGCCCCAGACCCCAAGTTTTTTGGCTTTGTTGGTCTTCTTTTGAAGTTCCTGTCCCCTCAAGGTCTTTCTATTTCTCCCTTCTTTCATTTTCTTTACCATTACTATTGGTAACAGACCAAAGAGCTCCAACATGATATTATTTTATGAAATGACCTAATGCAAGTTTTATGTTAGAATACCATAAAAAATTAAGAGAAAGAAATGAACAAAACTATTAATAATTTCTTATTACCAGATTATACTTTATGTTGGCATATAATATTTTAATAATAATTATCATATAATTATGTAATGATTATATTACATAATAATGCTATAATCATTACATAATTATAAAATGATTATTATATAATATAATTATTATTAACGTTTCAGATTTTATTTTGGTTTTAAATTTTTTCATTTCAGATAGTTTAAAATAATTCTGGAAATTATCTAAAAGAATATTCATCTTTTTATTAAAATCAAGCTTCAATCAAAAATTTGCTTTTGGACTATTCATATCTTCAAAATATGGAGGCATTTTAGCCAGAAACATCATCAGCCTTTTCATTCATTTGCTCTTTATTTGAGAATCTTGCATTTTACATTCTCTTTTTCTGTCTCTCTGTCTCTCTCTCTGTCTTAAATAAGCTACTCTTCTATAGATTCTTTCTGGCAGCTTTTCTATATTTGTCCTTAAGGTCACAGTTAGTTTACCCATTGTTTTTGTGATCATTAATGGAGTTTCTCTTAAACCACTTACTATCAGAAGTTATTTATAAACTATTGGTATGTACTTCTTATGTACTTAGTTTTTATCTTCTAGCATCATTACAAACCTATGATTCTATATTTTTAAATAAAGGCAGAAAGTACTTTGAAAATATCCGTACACTAGGAAATCATTAGTGTAAAGCATTTTATTGTAGTTAAGTTTTGAATATCCAATGTACAAAATATAAGTTTAATGCAGAGAAACCATATCATAATTCAGGAGTAGCAAAAGTGAAACAATAGCACATTGTTACCCATAGGAGGTAGAAATTCTCAGTTATGGAAACAGAGCAAAATGGATGTTACTTGAAGAAGGGACTCCAATGACCACAGCAAACAGGACAGAGAAAAGTTCACCAATTGCCAGTCCTACAAAAAGTCGTGTGAATAACTGAGCATAGCTGGCAGCAGGAGAGAATGCACACTCCAGGGAAGAGCACGGCTGCCCAGGGCCAAGTGGTCCATCCTCAAGACACCCTGAAATTAGCTTTGTAGACTTAACAGCTTATATATGAATATAAGTGTTTATGTAAACGCATTTAAGAATAAAGTAACTATTAGTAAAAGAAGGTGCCATAAGTTTTTAGATGGGTGTAGTGTGGTATCTGGAAGTGTTTGGATGGTAGAAAGGGAGGAGAAAACTATTGTAATTAAAATATAATATCAAAAATAAAATAAAATAAAAACCTAAATACCAAAATGTGTTCACTAAAACTCTATATTCCACCAAGCAAAACACATTTCACTTTAATAAAAATATATATCTCAGTGATGTAAGAGAGATTACAATGGAATATTATCAAGTATTATTTAAAATATGAATAATTGGAAAAACAATACTACAAATCAGACTTTAGGAAGTAAACAAAAAAGTCAGAATTACTGATGAAAATTAAATGGATTAATATATTAGCTTCTATTAGAGGTTTATGAATTAAAAACTGAGAGAGAAGCAAATAGACTAGATGCAAAATTACTGTGTTTGCCATTGGACATGCACACTAATTTGGCTACTATTATCAGTCAAATCCCAAAAAATTTTGGTGTATTTCCATTTTATGTCTTTTACTTCTACTCAGTCACTCACAAAACTGATTTGGTTGTATTTCCAATATTCAAATTAAGTTTAGTCTCAGTTTTTTGTAACTATATTTACTATGTTACCCTTTTTAAAAAATGGGTCAAAATGATGACACTTCAAAGATATGAACATGAATGTAAAATAAAATTTGTATGCAAATTTTGAACCGTTATTTCACAGTTTCAATGTAATTGTAAAGTGTGCCATCTGCTCTGTCTGTAGTACATTTTTAAATGCATTTATAAGATATCCCAGCACGTAATATATACCATCCTCTCCTGTGAGTTTGAGAGAAGAAAGGGAGAGATTACCAAAACAATTATATAATGAAAGGAATTACAAAGAATTTCAAACAAAGTGAGTGGACAAGCCTGAAGACTTTGTCAAAGGATACCAAGAAAACAGCATGTGAGCACAGTTCAGACTCTTTGTATCCCAATATCTAGAACTAAATTTGTTCTTGGCATATAAAGATATAAATGTCTCCTCAGAATAAAATATTGTCAGTGTTCAAGACAGAGCTAGACACTTCATATCTTCAAGTTCCCATCAGTATATATCAGATTCAGTTTCAACTGAAAAATCTAGCTTCAAGTATTTATATAATATTCTATATTTTATCTCATTAAATTTTGTACATGAAAAGTTGTTCAGTTTCAAACTAGAATGACACTTCTTAAAATCAGAATTTTATAATAAACCATAAATAAGACAATGCCTTTGGGGTGACACAAAAAGTTATTCATTTCTTCAATAAAGACTAATTGATCTAACAGGAGCCAGTTACTTTGAAACATAGGGCAAAAACATAGTTGTAGAAAAAATTCATTTTAATTAAATTTAAATTATTCTATCCTTATGGAAAGGGAAATTTTTAACAAATATCAATTATGCTAAGTAGTTGGTTCATACTGTGATTTAGAAAAAATAGAAATAGAAGCCAATGGGTTAGGAAAAATGGTTTATTTTTATACAATTTATATAATTATTTATATATTTATCTATCATCTATCCATCTATGTATCTATTTATCATCTATCTATTTGATGTGTCCTTAAGTAGTCTGAGCTATCTAGCCTTAAACTTAAAATTCTCCTGCCTTAGCTTTTCCAGTTTTGGGTTTCAGGTAGGCAACACCCACCCCTCTGAAAATAGAAGCTTGGAAGGACATAGTTTATGAAGCTATGTCAGTTTGTATAATTGCTAGTGTTCCGGGAAGAAAAACTGTCCATCTTGACAGTCTTGTTTAATATTGTAGCCCCTTACCAGCCTTGACCTCTTCTTAATTTATCAGAGCGTCCACGCTTACCTGGCTTACTTGGTACTACCTTTGCGTTAATGTTCACTGAGCTTAGAAATGAAAACATAATATTAGTTCCAGTATAACTTATTTATTTGCTTACTATATCACATTTTACTATTATTGAGAAATGTATGTTTTCCAAATAATGTATACTGGTTATGTTTTTTTCTCCTCCTTCCAGTTTCTCTGCAATCCTGCTTTCATCAGGATACACAGCTTTCAGTCTATTGCTAGAAAATAAATATGCCTCTAAGGAATAATAATAAGTTAAAATAACATAAGTTGAAAACAAACAAAATTAGAATGACAAAACATCTAAACAAGAAAAATAGCCAAAGACAAAGCACAAGGAACACATTCAGATGCAGTATGTATACACTCAAAGAAACCAGAAAAACACAAAACCTACAAGGAGAACAATAGAACCAAAAATTCTGGGCCCAGGGGTCTTTCCTGAGACTGATACTCCAACCAAGTACTATTCATGGAGATAACCTAGAAACTCTGCACAGATGTTAGATATTAGAACAAAACCATGGCTTTAAGAATAATAAAGAACTAATAAATTATTCCTTACATGAATGAATTTATCTGTCACTCAACAGGAAGCTTCATTTCTATTGAGTAGCATTTAATGCTGGCAGACGCTACTCATACTAAACGAGGAGGAACAATTTATTCTCATTCCACTAAGAACTCTGTGAAGTATGATAATGACCTGCTTGCAGGACACACCCACTGGTATAGTAGTGGCACAAACGTAATGTGAGAAACCAACCACTTTTTTGCATTGGATTTAAGGCACATTTCTAGAGATGGAACCCATACCTGATAATATTTATTCTTAAATTTGTTTAGTTATTTATTTATTACAAGTTATTCACTTTGTATCCCTGCTGTAGCCCCCTGCCACCTCCACCACCCATTTCCTTCCAGTCCCACTCTCCCTCACTCTTCTCCTATGCTCTTTCCCTAGTCCACTGATAGGGGAGGTCCTCCTCCCCTTCCCTCTGACCCTAGCCTATCAGGTCTCATCAGGACTGGCTGCACTGACTTCCTCTGTGGCCTGGTAAGGCTGCTTACCCCTCAGCAGGAGATGATCAAAGATCCAGCCACTGAGTTCATGTCAGAGATAGTCCCTGTTCCCCTTACTAGGGAACCAACTTGTATACTGAGCTGCTATGGCTATATCTGTGCAGGGGTTCTAGGTTATCTCCATGCATGGTCCTTGGTTGGTGTATCAGTCTCAGAAAAGATCCCTGGGCCCAGATTTCTTGTTTCTTTTGTTCTCCTTGTGGAGTTCCCATTTCCTCCAGGTCTTTCATCTCCCGCTTCTTTCATAAGATTCCCTGCACTCTGCCCAAAGTTGGCTATGAGTCTCAGCATTTGCTTTAATACCCTGCTGGGTAGAGTCTTTCAGAGGCTCTCTGTGGTAGGATCCTGTCCTGTTCCCTGTTTGCAAACTTTTCTGTATTTTAATAGTCAACAGGAGACAAGAACTTTCAGAAGAATATTTTGGTATTTGGTATCTATTGTTCCAAGCATAGAAAGATATTCTGTTTGTGTGTTTAAGAACTCTAGAACCCTGTACAGATTTCCATCTTCTTTTCATGCTATGAATTCATTTATGTTTCTATATATACATTTTGAACTTTGTCACAACCAATTGTACATCATAGGGGCAACACCGTTTTGTGCTACAAGAGTTTTTAGTCTTAGACCTGTTTAAATATATGGCTAATCATTCTAATTTCAAATATTCCTTTAAATGTAAATTTATTTTAAAATAATTTTAATTAATATATATTTATAGTCAGGCCTGTCAGTTTTTGATGGCTTATAATATACAATATGGTAGTCACATTAAATCCAACACAGGTTTCTATAATTTGCTTAACTACACTGAAAGAGGAACAATGTAGAAACCTAAATTCTCAATTTAAAACAAACAAAAACAACCACAATTAAATTATCAGTGGACTAGAGAAGAGGGGTTGGGAAGGAATAGGGAGGAAGGGTGGGACTAGAAGAAGGTGAAGGAGAGGCCTACAACTGTGATACAAGTGAAAAACTGTAAATAATAATGATAATAAAATTCATGAATGCAATTACTGCTTTGGTATTGAAGAATTTCTCATTTTATTTTTAGCCAAGGCAACAACATATAAGGAAACATAATTTTTAATGGGAAATATAAAAAAATAAACAACTTTCTAAAACTCATACAAATGCCATGACAACAGAGTACTACCTACAAAGTCGAACCTCTGAATTAGAAAGCTTTTTGCCAATAATCCTGTGAGCATGCCACACTCAATGGACACGTTTACCCCAAACCTAAAAAGCACAATCCCTTACTTCCTCACAGCTTGGATAAATAAGTCATTGGAAGCATAATTTTCAATAAAAATGTGAAATAATTTTTGTAAAGTTAGAGCTTTTTTATGCCCCTATAGCTCCCAAATAATGACACAGAAACCTATTTATTAATAAGTTTCAAGCATTATAGCTGGCAGATACTCATCCACTCTAACCAAATTATGAGGGCCTGGCCTACTTCCCAGTCACATGCTCCCTTACCTGCCTTCGTCGCTTCTCCCTGGCTACTTCTGCTTCACTAATGTCCTCATGGGGACATCTTATGTGGACTGCCTCATGGCAACCTTCTCTCTCTCTCTCCTTCCCCTGGAAGCACTCTTAGCATCTGAAGTCCCACCTTAAACTCCCTGCCCAGCTATAGTCTGTTCGGCGCTTTATTAAACAATCAAAGGTGATGGAGAACAATCTTTACACAACATTGAGACAGGACATGTTTTAATAACAATGACAATGCCAATGTCAGACTGCTACCGGATTCCTGGGTCCAGAAATCAGCTCTTTAATACACAGTGCACAAAACCATCCCCCAACAAATTTTTCCTATCATTAAAGTTAGATTTAAAAATATACCCAAGAATCTCATATTTTATTTGAACAAAAGGACACTGCCAAAAATAATAGCCAAGTCTGAATATAATTGAAACAAGGTATTATTTTCTATGAGTGTATTGAATTATGTCATTATATTTCTTTTATTGGGTATAAAAGAGAATGATTGAAGAATAATATATAAATTCCTGTGATCAGAGAAAAAAATGTCAAAATGTCACAGACATGGAGAAGGTAATGACAGAGGGTGGAAAATGGATCAAATCTCAGCCTTGCTGCTTTACTTAGTTTGAGATCCCAAAAGTTTTTATTGAACACAAATCTGCCTCTTATGGTTTTGAAAGCACTTGACATTTCCTGTGACTTGAAGCCATCAACATTTCAGAATAACTACTCCTCAAAGAAACTGCATATATAATTCTTCTACCTAAAAAAACAAGCATTCCTAATGACCAAACATTATTATATAAATGTGATATTTGCAAAATGTGGAAATAAATTTTATGATTAATGGTATAGAAATAGCATAGAATGTATAAAGAAAAATTGTTCAAAGCCACTATTACAGTTTTAAGAATTCTAAAGATTTTATCATTCTAGTATAGAAAGATATTCTATCACAAATATCTAAAAGATCAAATGCTTTGTATATTATGACAGATGTTAGAGTTTAACTGAAATATTGTATCATGATCATCATCAACTCATTTACCTTGGGAAACATTTTGGTAATAACACATTTAATTTCTAGTAGTAATTTCTGGTATTAACCTAATAACTAAAACAAAAGAATAACAATGAAAATAAAACTTTTCTTCCTTACCTTTTCAACAAACAGGATTTATTGAATTGACTGGATTTAATAATATACATTGACAGTGGAATTTTATAGTTAGGATTTTAAAGCTTGGCTTTTTCTTTATAGCATTGTCTTTGATAAAATTAAAAACAGTTAAAAATTATGAAATGATTAATTCAAAATCTATGCAGTGATATATATGTATATATGTATATCCACATGAAAAATATTTAAATACATTTTAATTATATTCTATTAAGATTTTCTTTCAGTACACTCTTATTTTCAACAAAAAATATAAATAAATGTTAATAGGTTAAATGTATCTTTTCAGAAAAAAGGTAGCTCTAAGTTTGAAGTTGTTCATATATATAGTATATACTATATATAAAGGCTTAGAAAATAAATCAAAAACATGCATAATCACTGATAATGTATTAGTATCAGTTTACTTAAATGTCATTTAAATTTAACTTTAAAGTATATTTAACATTTGAAAGCATATGTTAATTTTGACTGAACATGTTCTTCAGCCTGATCTATACTATGTCGATTTTTACCTGTTTTGTTAACACTACTAGTATTGTATCTAATAATTACAACAATACTTTACTTCACCATTATTTATGTCATCTGCCGTTGTTTTGTTTTCGTAAATTACTCTGAAATTTATGATTTACTAACATATCATGTAAATTTAATTTTTAATATTAATGTTTACATATAATTAAAAATAAAACACAACAAATTCATTAAAACAATTATGAAATATCTCAATATTTTGACAAAATTGTAAACTTACTTTTACTTCCCTGGGTTGGAAAAATTAGAATGAAACAACATAATTGTCTTTAACATTTCATTTGTATAAGGATTATACCCACATAAACTCATTTCCCATCAAAGGCGTTACAGTAGGAAAAGTTTGATCTGGGAGATGAAAGCATAACATAGAAAAGCTTGACTCTTGGCTGCATTGTGTAAGCACAGTCATTCAGTCAGTTTTCAATTACTCAAACATATCTTCTGAACATCAACATTATTTGTCAGAACTCTCTCTGTCTTGAAGGAATACTGGAATAAATAACATGAAGTGTTGGTGCTAAAACGAGTCTAAGCACAGTTTTAAAATAATTTGCTATGATGCTATGTAAATGAAAATAAAACTATGCTAGTCCAAAGACAATCAAGGTGCTGGAATCCGGTGATTGACTACTGCTATAAAACTAATTTGGATTCTATTTGTTGGGATAATTCTAGTTAAATGAAAATCTTAAATTTGAGAAAATTATTTAATAATTTAATAAGTGATATATTAGTGAGAGACATAAGAATGAGTGTATTTCATTGAGGTACAATGTGTGACAAACTTTTGTCTACAAAATTTCTTACTGTGAGTTGAGAGCAGCTTCTTTTTTTCACTTCAGTTTATTTAATTTGTTTACAATTACATTTATTTATTTTTATTAATTACAGTTTATTCACTTTGTATCCCCTATAAAGCTCTCCCTCCCCCCCTCCTGATTTTACCCTCCCCCCCTTCTTCATGCATGCTCCTCCCCAAGTCCACTGATAGGGGAGGTCCTCCACTCCTTCCTTCTGATCTTAGTCTATCAGATCACATCAGGAATGGCTGCATTGTCATCTTCTTGGCCTTGTAAGGCTGCTATCCTATCAGGAGAGAGGTGATAAAAGAGCAGGCCAATCAGTTTATGTCAGAGGCAGCCCCTCTTCCCATTACTATGTAACCCACTTGGACACTAAGATGCCATGGACTACATCTGTGCAGGGGTTCTAGATTATCTCCATACCTGAAACTTGGTTGGAGAATGAGTCTCTGGGAAGACACCTGTGTTCAAATTTTCTGGTTTTGTTGCTCTCCTTGTGGGGTTCCTGTCCTCTCCATATCTTACTATTTCCCACTTCTTACATAAGATTCCCTGCACATTGCCCAAGAGTTGGCCATAAGTCTCAGCATCTGCTTTGATAGTCTGCAGGTTAGAGCCTTTCAGAGGTCCTCTGTGGCAGGTTCCTAGGTTGTTTCCTGTTTTCTTCTTCTTCTGATGTCCATCCTCTTTGCCATTCAGGATGGGGATTGAACATTTTAGTCAGGGTCCTCTCTCTTGATTAGTTTCTTTAGGTGTACAGGTTTTAGTAGTTTTATGCCATGTTATATGTCTATATGAGTGAGTACCGTGTGGCTTCTGGGACAGCTCACTCAGGATGATCCTTTCCAGGTCGCACCATTTACCTGCAAATTTCATGATTTCCTTATTTTTCATTGCAGAGTAATACTCCATTGTGTAGATGTACCACAATTTCTGCATCCATTCTTCAGTTGAGGGGTTTCCAGTTGGGCTGTTTCCAGCTTCTGGCTATTACAAATAACGCTGCTACAATCATGGTTGAGCAAATGTCCTTATTGTGTACTTGAGCCTCTTTTGGATATATGCCTTGGAGTTGTATGGCTGGATCTTAAAGAAGCGCTATTCCTACTTGTCTGAGAAAGCACCAGATTGATTTCCAGAGTGGTTGTACCAGTTTATATTCCCACCAGCAGTGGAAGAGGGTTCCCCTTTCTCCACAACCCCTCCAGCATGTGTTTTCACTTGAATTTTTCATCTTGGCCATTCTGATGGGTGTAAGGTGAAATCTCAGGGTAGTTTTGATTTGCATTTCCCTAATGGCCAATGACGTTGAGCATTTCTTTAAGAGTTTCTTTGCCATTTGATATTCCTCTACAGAGAGTTCTCTGTTTAGCTCTGTTACCCATTTTTTTAACTGGATTACTTGGTTTGCTGCTTTTCAGCTTTTTTAGTTCTTTTTACATACTGGATATAACCCTCTGTCAGATATAGGGTTGGTGAAGATTCTTTCCCAATCTGTAGGCATTCGTTTTGTTTTGATGATGGTGTCCTTTGCTTTACAGAGGCTTTTCACTTTCATGAGGTTCCATTTATTGATTGTTGCTCTTAGACCCTGTACTGTTGGTGTTCTGTTCAGGAAGTTGTCTCCTGTGCCAATGAGTTCAAGGGTATTCCCCACTCTTTTTTTCTAACTGATTTAATGTGTCTGGTTTTATGTTGAGGTCTTTGATCCACTTGGACTTCAGTTTTGTGGAGGGTGATAAGTATGGATTTATTTTCATTTTTCTACATGTAGACATCCAGTTAGACCAGCACCATTTGTGGAAGAAGCTATCTTTTTTCCATTGTATGGTTTTGGCATCTTTGTCAAAGATCAGTTGTCCATAAGTGTGTGGGTTTATTTCTGGGTCCTCTGTTTGGTTCCATTGATCCACCATTCTGTTTCTATGCCAGTACCATGAAGTTTTTATAACTGTTGCTCTATAGTAAAGCTTAAGATCAGGGATGGAGATATTTCCAGAAGATCTTTTATTGTAGAGGATTTTTTTTTTTTTTTAGCAATTCTGGGTTCCTTGTTATTCCATATGAAGTTGAGAATTTTTCTTTCCAGTCTGTAAAGAATTGTGTTGGTAATTTGATGGGAATTGCATTGAATCTATAGATTGCTTTTGGTAAGATGACCATTTTTACTATGTTTTTCTCTTTCTTTGTTGGGTCTTTGTGAGGTTTAGGTACCAAAGTGACTGTGGTTTCATAGATTGAGTTTGGTAATGTTCCTTTTGTTTCTATTTTGTGGAATAATCTGAAGAGAACTGGAGTTAGCTCTTCTTTGAAGATCTGGTAGAATTCTGCACTGAAACCATCTGTTCCTGGGCTTTTTTTGGATGGGAGACTTTTTATGACCGCTTCTATTTCCTTGGGGGATATAGGACTATTTAATTGATATACCTGGTCCTGATTCAGCTTTGGTAAGTCGAATCGATAAAGAAAATTGTCCATTTCATTTAGATTTTCAAATTTTGTGACATACAGACTTTTGAAGTAAAAGTCCTAATGATTGTTTGGATTTCCTCTGTATCTGTAGTTATGTACCCCTTTTCATTTCTGATTTTGTTGATTTGGATGGTGTCTCTCTGCCTTTTACTTAGTTTGGGTAAAGGTTTGTCTATCTAGTTGATTTTCTCAAAGAACCAGCTCTTGGTTTCATTGATTCTTTAAATTGTTTTATTTGTTTCTAATTGATTGATTTCAGCCCTGAGTTTGATTATTTCCAGCCGTCTACTCCTCTTTGGTGTGTCTGCTTCTTCTTTTTTTAGGGTTTTTAAGTGAGCCATTAAGTTGCTTGAATGCACTGTCTCAAAGTTCTTCTTGAAGGCACTTAGTGCTATGAAGTTTCCTCTTAGCACTGCCTTCATTGTGTCCCACAAGTTTGGGTATGTGTCTTCATTTACATTGAGTTCTAGGAAGACTTTAATTTCTTTCTTTATTTCCTCCCTGACGCAGCTGTCATTTAGCAGCAAGTTGTTCAGTTTCCATGTGTGTGTAGGCTTTTTGCTATTTCTTTTGTTGTTGAGGTCCAGCTTTATTCCATGGTGATCAGACAGGATGCAAGGGATTATTTCAATCTTCTTGTATCTGTTGAGGCTCGCTTTGTGACCAACTATGTGGTCTATTTTGGGGAACGTTCCATGAGGTGCTGAGAAGAAGGTAAATTCTTTTGTGTTTGGGTGTAAGATTCTGTAAATGTCTGTTAGGTCCATTCGATTCATGACCTCTGTTAGAGATACTGTTTCTTTGTTTAATTTCCATTTTGTTGACCTGTCCTTTGTTGAGAGTGGGGTGTTGAAGTCTCCCACTATTAATGTGTGGGGATCTATATGTGGTTTAAGTTTTATCAATGTTTCTTTCACAAATGTGGGTGCCCTTGTATTTGGGGCATAGATGTTCAGGTTTGTTATGTCTTCCTGGTGGAATTTTCCCTTGATGTGTATGAAGTTTCCTTCCCCATCTCTTTTTATTAATTTTGTTTGAAAGTCTATTTTATCATATATTAGCATGGCTACTCTTGCTTTCTTCTTGGGTCTATTTGCTTGGAAAGCCATCTTCCAACCCTTTACCCACAGGTAATGTCTATCTTTGTGACTTAGGTGTGTTTCTTATACGCAGCAGATTTCTGGGTTTTGTTTACGCATCCATTCTGTTAGTCTGTGTCTTTTTATTGGAGAGTTGATTCCATTGATGTTGAGAGAGATTATTGACCAGTGGCTGTTAGAGCGTTTGATTTTGATTTTGGCTGTGGTCATACGGTTGTGTTCTTGGTTGCTTTTTGTTTTACTGTAGTGAGGTTAATTATTTCCTGTGTTTTCTTGAAAGTAGCTAGTTCAGCCTCTTGGTTACTATAGGAGAAATCTTGTCCTGCTCCTCAGATGCAGTGTTCTCCTGGTGCTGCCATCTTGTCATCCCTCGTTTTTTTTTAATATATATTTTTATTTATTACGATTTATTCACTTTGTATTCCAGCTGTAGCCCTTCCCCACTCCCTTCCAATCCTGCCCTCCCTCCCTCATCTCCTTCCATGCTCCTCCACAAGCCCAATGATAGATGAGGTCTTCCTGCCTTCCATCTGACCCTAGCCAATCAGGTATCACCAGAACTATCTAAATTCTCTTCCTCTGTGGCCTGTTAAGGCTGTACCCCTCCTCCTTTAAGTGAAGGTGATCAAAGAGCCAGCCCCTGAGTTCATGTCAGAGACAGCCCATGTTCCCTTTATTGGGGAATACTTTTTATTTATTATTTCAAAGTTTTCTGCTCATTTGCAATAAATCCTGATAATATCCAACTGCACTCCGGTCCAGCTCTCAAGATCCCCATAACACACCTCACTTACAACTTTGTGTGTTTTATTTTCTTTGAATGTATTTATTCATTAACTTACTGAGTTTAATTCATATTTAACATATGCATGTTAATTGGAAGTTTTCTTATGGTGAGAAAGGGAGAAAAGATTTGTATGCTTCTCTGTGTTGCTTGGAGATTTTTAAGGACAGATCATCATGACCTCTCTCTTGTTTCATTTAGTAAACATTTTCAAGAAGTTTCATTTTATATTTTAGCTTTCATTTTGATATTAAGTTGCTTTGTTCTACAACAGTTTAGAATGTCTGCATAGTGGGCCAGCAAATAGTCTTGATTAAGTGTGCACAAAGAAAGTTAATATTTTTCTAAATTTTTAAGGAAAAAATTCCACTATGATTTAAAATAAAAATCCTTTTATTTTCTTAAATGCAACAATAAGTGTGGAGTCAAAGGAGCATGTATCTCATGATCCATCTATCATTTCCTCTAACACAATGAAAAACACTAATGTGAAAATGGCCATCCTGCCAAAAGCAATCTACAGAATTAACACAATTCCCATCAAAATACCAACTCAATTCTTTACAGACCTTGAAAGAAAGATTCTCAGCTTCATATGGAGAAACAAAAAACTCAGAATCTCCAAAACGATCCTGTACAACAACAGATTATCTGGAGGTATCTCCATCCCAGATCTCAAGCTGTATTACAGAGCAATAGTAATAAAAACTGCATGGTACTGGCATAGAAACAGATTAGTGGAACAATGGAAGCAAATAGAAGACCCAGAAACAAACCCAAACATCTATGAATACTTGATTTTTGACATAGAAACCAAAACCATTCAATGGAAAAAAGACAGCATCTTCAACAAATGGTGCTGGTTAAACTGGATGTCTCCATGCAGAAAACTGAAAATAGATCCATATTTATCATCCTGCACAAAACTAAAATCCAGTGGATCAAAGACATCAACATAAAACCAGATACTCTAAATCAGTTAGAAGAAAAAGTGGGGAACAGCCTAGAACTCAATGGCACAGAAGACAACTTCCTGAACAGAACACCAACAGCACAGGTTCTAAGAGCAACAATTAAGAAATGGGACCTCCAAGATCAGATAGAAAGACTGAATAGCCCTATATCCCCCAAGGAAATTGAAGCAGTCATTAACAGCCTCCCCTCCAAAAAAAGCCCTGGGCCAGATGGTTTCAGCACAGAATTCTACCAGACCTTCAAAGAAGTGCTAATACCAATTCTCCTCAAACTATTCCACAAAATAGAAACAGAAGGAACATTACCAAACTCATTCTATGAAGCAACAGTTACCTTGATACCCAAACCACACAAAGACCCAACAAAAAAAGAGAACTTCAGGCCTATCTCTCTTATGAACATTGATGCAAAAATACTCAATAAAATACCTGCAAACCGAATCCAAGAACACATCAAAGATATCATCCACCATGACCAAGTAGGCTTCATCCCAGGCATGCAAGGGTGGTTCAACATAAGGAAATCCATCAATGTAATCCACCACATAAACAAACTGAAAGAGAAAAACCACATGATCATCTCCTTGGAAGCTGAAAAAGCATTTGACAAAGTCCAACACCCATTCATGTTTAAAGTATTGGAGAGATTAGGGATACAAGGCACATACTTAAACATAGTAAAGGCAATATATAGCAAGCCTACAGCCAACATCAAACTCAATGGAGAGAAACTTAAATCAATCCCACTGAAATCAGGGACAAGACAAGGCTGCCCACTCTCTCCATATCTCTTCAACATAGTACTTGAAGTCTTAGCCAGAGCAATAAGACAACTAAAGGAGATCATGGGGATACAAATTGGAAAGGAAGAGGTCAAAGTGTCACTATTTGCAGATGATAAGATAGTATACATGAGTGACCCCAAAAATTCAACCAGAGAACTCCTTCAGCTGATAAACACCTTCAGCAAAGTGGCTGGATACAAAATCAACTCAAAAAAATCAGAAGCCCTATTGTATACCAAAGACAAAAGGGCCGAGAAAGAAATTAGGGAAACAACACCCTTCACAATAGCCAATAATAACATAAAGTTCCTTGGGGTGACACTAACCAAGCATGTGAAAGACCTGTTTGAGAAAAACTTCAAGTCTCTAAAGAAAGAAATTGAAGAAGTTCTTAGAAGATGGAAAGATCTCCCGTGCTCATGGATTGGTAGGATTAACATTGTGAAAATGGCCATCCTGCCAAAAGCAATCTACAGTTTCAATGCAATTCCCATCAAAATACCAACTCAATTCTTTTCAGACCTTGAAAAAAAGATTCTCAGCTTCATATGGAGAAACAAAAAACCTAGAATCTCCAAAACAACCCTATACAACAACAGATCATCTAGAGGTATCTCCATTCCCGATCTCAAGCTGTAGTACAGAGCAATAGCAATAAAAACTGCATGGTATTGGCATGGAAACAGAAAGGAGGATCAATGGAACCGAATTGAAGACCCAGAAATAAACCCACGTACTTATGAATACTCAATTTTTGACAAAGCAGCCAAAACCATTCAATGGAAAAAAGATAGCATCTTCAACAGATGGTGCTGGTCTAATTGGATTGTTACATGCAGAAAAATGAAAATGGATCCACATTTATCACCCTGCACAAAACTAAAGTCCAAGTGGATCAAAGACCTCAACATAAACCCAGATACGCTAAATCTGTTAGAAGAAAAAGTAGGGAACAGCCTAGAACTCATTGGCACAGGAGACAACTTCCTGAACAGAACTCCAACAGCACAGGCTTTAAGAGCAACAATCAACAAATGGGACCTCATGAAACTGAAAAGCTTCTGTAAAGCAAAGGACACCATCATCAAAACAAAACGACTGCCTACAGACTATCTGACAGAGGGCTAATATCCAGTATATATAAAGAACTAAAGAAGCTGAAAAGCAGCAAAACAAGTAATCCAATTAAAAAATGGGGAACAGAGCTAAACAGAGAATTCTCTGTAGAGGAATATAGAATGGCAGAGAAGCACTTAAAGAAATGCTCAACGTCATTAACCATTAGGGAAATGCAAATCAAAACGACCCTAAGATTTCACCTTACACCCATCAGAACGGCCAAGATGAAAAACACAAATGACAACACATGTTGGAGAGGTTGCGGAGAAAGGGGAAGCCTCCTCCATTGCTGGTGGGAATGTAAACTGGTACAACCACTTTGGAAGTCAATCTGGCGCTTTCTCAGACAGTTAGGAATAGCGCTTCCTCAAGACCCAGCTATACCACTGCTAGGCATATACCCAAAATTTGCTCAAGTACACAATAAGGAGATTTGCTCAACCATGTTTGTAGCAGCTTTATTTGTAATAGCCAGAACCTGAAAACAACCCAGATGTCCCTCAACGGAGAAATGGATACAGAAATTGTGGTATTTCTACACAATGGAATACTACTCAGCAATCAAAAATAAGGAAATCATTAAATTTGCAGGCAAATGGTGGGATCTTGAAAAGATCATTCTGAGTGAGGTATCCCGAAAGGAGAAAGACACACATGGTATATATTCACTTACATAGACCTATAAGATAGGATAAACATAATGAAATATATAAACCTAAAGAAGATAAACAAGAAAGAGGATCTGGAGTTAGATGATCAATCTTCACTTAGAAAGAAAAATAGGATGTGCATTGGACATAGGAGAAAACAAGTAATAGGACAGGAGTCTACCACAGAAGGCCTATGAAAAACTCTACCTAGCAGTGTATCAAAGCAGATACTAAGACTCATAACCAAGCCTTCTCCAGAGTGCAGGGAATCATATGATAAAGGGGGAGTTAGTATGATGTGGAGAAGATAGCAGCCCCACAAGGACCAAATATGTCTGGGCACAGGTTTCTTTTCTGAGACTGACACACCACCAAGGACCATGTATGGCTATAACCTAGACCCTCTGCTCAGATGTAGCCTGTGGTAACTCAGTAACCAATTGGCTTCCCATAGTAAGTGGAACAGAGACTATTTCTTAAAGGAACTCAATGGTAGGCTCTTTGACCTCCCCATCCCCCAAGGGAGGAGCAGTCCTACTAAGCCACAGAGGAGGACTTTGCAGCTAGTCCTGAAGATACCTGATAAAAACAGGATCAGATGAATGGAGAGGAGGTCCTCCTCAATCAGTGGGCTTGGAAAGAGGCAGGAAGGAGATGAGGGAGGGAGGGTGAGATTGGGAGAGAATGAGGGAGAGGGATACAGAGTTAATAAAATGTAACTAAGAATAAAAAAATAAATTAAAAAAAGAAAAACACTAATGTGATTTTCTGATGTTACTTTTCAATATAATATAACACTAAGACATAGTCCTTGGCTGGATCCCCTATATTTATGTAGCTAATGGCTAGCTTGGTCTTCATGAGGGTCCTTTAGCAATTGGAGGAGCGGCTGTCTCTGAAGTGGACTCTGTTGCCTGCTTTTGGATCAGCTGAGCTGCCTTTTATGGCCTCAGTGGAAGAGAATGTGCTTACTCCTGATGGACTTGAAGTTCTGGGGTGGGTTGGGAGGGCTCCAATTTTCTGAGGTGGAAAGGAAGGGGAAAGCAGGGAAGAGGATAGGAGGGTAGGATCAGAGGAAAGGAGAGATGAGGCTGGGATAGGGATGTAAAGTGAATGAACAAATAAATTAATGAGTTTTAAAAAAAGAAATAGAATAAAATAGCACTGAGTATTGAAATACCATGGATATAACCTGGAACCACTGCTCAGATGTAGCCATGGCAGCTCAGTATCCAAGTGTGTTCCCTAGTAAGGGGAATAGGGACTGTCTCTGACATGAACTCAGTGGCAGGCTCTTTGACCACCCCCCCCCCAAGGGAAGAGCAGCCTTGCCAGGCCACAGAAGAAGACATTACAGCCAGTCCTGATGAGACCTGATAATCTAGGGTCAGATGAAAGGGGAGGATGACCTCCCCTATCAGTGGACTTAGAGAGGGGCATGGGAGGATATGAGGGAGGGTGGGTGGGATTGGGAGGGAATGAGGGAAGGGAGTTACAGCTGGGATACAAAGCGAATAAAATGTAATTAATGTAAAAAATTAAAAATTTAATTAAAAACAAACAAACAATTAAAAAAGAAATATCTCATTTTACAAAAAATGTATTTTAAATCCATCTTCTTTATTTTCATGAATAAAAGTAGATATATCCATGTAAAGAGAAGAATGTAGAAAATGAAGTGATGAAAGTGAGGAGAAAATATACAACACGCCAATGTATCAATTTAATTAAAATGTATCAGGTGTCCCTTCAGCTCCAAATAAACTGGGTGCCAATAAAAATGAAAGTGCCTTTTCACAGCCTAATATACATATGTGTGTGAGTGAATGTTTTGGAAAAACTTTAGAAGCTAAATATTTAGTGTTAAAGTGACCATAAAACTAAAACAGTATTTATTTACTTGTTTGTTTGTTTATAGGACTGCTCTATTGCATGTATGCCTGCATGACAGAAGAGGGCATCAAATCCCATTATAGATTATTGCCAGCCATCTTCTGACTGTTGGGAACTGTACTCAGGACTTCTGAAGAGCAACTGGTTCTTTCAGTTGCTGAGGTATCTCTCTAGTCCCCCCAAACAATTATTTAATGGGATAAATATCCAAAGAAATAATGTATATGGGCTACTGCAAGAAGTCTGTTGTCAGCAGTAGAGACTAGCACAGACGAAGCCTTTTCAGTGAAGTAAATGCCAAACACGCCAATTTAAATTTAGCTACTCAACAGTCAGGAGTATCTGTTAATTGCCAAAGGGACATGTAATTCCATTCTGCTCTTATAAGTGACATTGCTTAGATGGACACAAAAAGAGCCTGAATGAAACGAGGTACTTAATGGGGGAAAAGCAATTATTTGGGGAAACAAGGCAATGTGGATTTTAAACATAAGAGTTAAAGAAAATACCCATATAAATAAGTTCATCGCCAGGAAAGGCACATTGACTTTCATCAGAAACATGAATTCCACAGAGAACAGAGTACATGGCAATCCTAAGTACACCAGACTTGCCACAGGACAAATGGAGCTGATTGTGGAAATATCTCATATTTATTTATTTTTTCTTTTTAGTTTTTTTCATTTATTACAATTTATTCATTTGTATTCTGGCTGTGGCCCCCTCCCTTGTCTCCTCCCATGCCTGTCCTCCCTCCCTCTTCTCTCCCTATGCCCCTCCCCTAGTCAAGAGATAGGGGAGGTCCTTCTCCCCTTCTATTTGACCCTAGCCTATCAGATCTCATCAGGACTGGTTGCATTGTATTCCTCTGTGTTTTATAACATTTTCACTGTTTCTTTAATATTTAGCAAAACAACAAACAAAAAAATAAACAAAAAGACACCTTTTGTGTCCTTATTGATACTTTTTCACAATAGAGGAAGAATTTTGAAGGCCTTAAATATCTATGAAAAAAGCTCCTGATGATGCACCAGTAGCGGACATACTATATTGTTATATTGCTATGGATTTCTGATGGCATTATATACTGTATTCATGTTGAAATCATAACACTTCATTGTGATTAAATCAACTATGAAGGACAAAGAAACCAATATAATTTTCTAAACATTGTCAGGGCATCTATAATACACATAAAAAGGTATGTTTGATGCAACTGTCAAGCATGCATACGTATGTCACCATGATGAGGAATGTATTCAGTCTCAGGACTGAATAAATAATGCAAGAGCATGAAATGCTGATTCCATGGGTAAGTATGCTCACTGCTCTTGTGGAGAAACTGAGTTTGGTTCCCAGATCTCCTACTAGGTGGCTCACAGCCAGCTGTAACTTTAGTTTTTGCAGATGTCCAAAGAGCCTCTTTGCACAACTACATACCATGGTACACATAAAATCATGCAGAAACACACACACGGAAACATCAACAAAAGATAATACTTCCTTTTAATAAGGAACAGTTCAATTGATTTTTTAAAATTTCTACTTAAATATTACTTCCTGAAAAGCTATATTGATGTCTGTCCACACTTACACTTTTGTGGTTTTATATTGAAAATGGTTAACATTATGCACATTGATATTTTGTGATTTAAACATTTAATATACAGTATAAGATATTCAAATGATGACTACTCTAACATAGTCCTATGTAACCATAAACAGCGAGAGATACTTTCTTGCTCCAAGAAACTGAGAAAAATTAGTTGATCTAACATATAAAATCATGAATATTTTCTACCCTATCTTTCAAGGGGCAGGGTCTGTGCATTACACAAATATTCTATCTGTGTTTTGATGGCAACCTTGATTTGTACACACAAGTTTCAGCTGCCAATCAACTGGTATTTAAGAGCACTGAAGAAAAATTATGGAAAATCTAGAAATTACAATTAGTAATGTATACATTGCATGCCAACCATAAGAATCTGATAAATAGTCAGTGTATACTCTGGGCTATTCAGGATATAAATCACCCATCTAAGGCAGTACTATAGTCCTCACTAGTTAGATACTTGTAGCTATATTTATGGTCACATATCTGTCATAAAATCATAAGTTATGTGTTGAGATAACGCTGATAGAGTAGACTAATGTTAGATTAAAATGACTGTGTCATTCACTCATAAGTAGGTAACATGTTACATGAACAAAAAAAGAAAAGTTTTGGAAATCCTATGATGGAATTATAATAGAGAACACATTCCAATAATCTTTATTAAATAGATTGTTTTAGTTGCTTGCCTTACTTACAAATTAAACTTTATCATTTTTATAGATATAGGAGACATACAGTATGTGACATTTGGAATTTAGTACTATCTGTGGTTTAAATAAATCTTGGAATATAAAGCTTATAGACCATATGAAACATCTGGGTAATTTTGACATCTTTTCAGTGAGCTAAATCTAATTGAAAACACAGAAGATAAAATCTACCCTAAAGAAATATTAAAAGTGTTGTTAATGTTCTTTATACCAGATAGCTAGATCTTAATTAGATGAATTTTAATCCAAAAATATTTTATAAGTTCTTTATTGCATAACACAGATTTCCTAGTAGAATGTACATGTTAGAAATCTGCTGTTTTCAATTAATTCGACCACTCATGAACCATGATAGTTAAGAAGCAAAGCAAGGGAATCATTTAAAAGATACCTAAGGTTTTCAGGACTCAATATCCATTACAAAATGACTTTCTGTGAGTTTCCTTTGCAGAGGAAATGATGCAGCGCCCTTTGCAATCGTCAAGATGGTATTGACAAAGAAATAGAAGTACCTCACATCTCTGTTTGCTTAGTAAGGAGCAGAATTTTCCCAGTCAGTGATTTTATAGCAGTGGCATCATTTTTAACCCCTCAGTCCGACAACTTCTATCTTTTTAATCATGAGTACTTCTAAGAGTACTGTGTACTCAAAGACCTGCTCTATTCTACCTCAATTTAATTGGTGAACTGTAGCGATCTATTCATAATAGCCAGAATCTGGAAACAACCTAGATGTCCCTCAACAGAGGAATGGATACAGAAATTGTGGTACATTTATACCATGGGATACTACTCAGCTATAAAACAAGGAAATCATGAAATTTGCAGGCAAATAGTGGGAAAAAGAAAAGATCATCCTGAGTAAGAAGCAGAAAGACACACATAGCATATACTCACTCATAAGTGATTATTAGACATATAACATAAGATAAACATACTTAAGTCTACTCCTAAACAAGCTGAACAACCAGGAAGATCCCAGGGAAGATGCTCAATCCTCATTCAGAAGGGCAAACAAGATAGACATTGGAAGCAGGAGAAGACAGGGAACCGGACAGGAGCCTACCAAAGACAGTCTCTGAAAGACTTTATTCATCAAGACATTGAAGCAGAGGCTGAGACTCATAGCCAAACTTTGTGCAGAATGTAAAGAATTTTATGAAAGAAGGGGGAGATAGATCTGGGGGGGGACAGGAGGTCCAAAAAGAGACCAGCAAAGCCAAATAATAATAGTAATAATAATAATAATAATAATAATAATAATAAAATTAAAATTAAAATTACTGAGCCTTGGGGGCCCTGCAGAGACTGAAACCCCTACCAAGTACCAGGCATGGAGATAACCTAAAACCCCTGATAAGATGTAGCCCATAGACTCAATGGCCCAGTGGGTTCCCTAGTAAGGAGAGCAGGGGCTGTCTCTGACATGAACTCAGTGGCTGCCTCTCTGAGGCACCTGGAGGGGTGCAAACTTGCCAGGCCACAGAGGAAGACAATGCAACCAGCCCTGATGAGAACTGATAAGTTAGGGTCAGATAGAAGGGGAGGAGGATCCCCCCTATCAGTGGACTAGGGAAGAGGTGTAGGGAGAGAAGAGGGAGGGAGGGTGAGAATGGGAGGAGAGGTGGGAAGGAACCACAACTGGGCTACAAAGTGAATAAATTGTAATAAATAATTAAAATTTTAAAAAAGTAATAAAAATAGTAAAGATAGTTGAGAATTGTTATTTCAAGATATTTAAAGAATTATATTGGTATTTTAATGGGAATTGCATTGAATCTATGGAATGCTTTTGATAGGATGTTAATCCTACCAATTTATAGGCATGGAAGATCTTTAAATCTTGTGAATTTTCTATTTCTTCCTTCAGAGACTTGAGGTTTCTTTTCTTTTTTTTTAAATTTATTTTTTATATTAATCACAGGTTATATACTTTGTATCTGAGCAGTAGCCCCCTCCTTCATTACCTCCCAATCTAACCCTCCTTCCCTTGTCTTCTCCCTGCCCCTTTCCACGTCCACTAACAGAGGAGGGCCTCCTCCCTCTCCATCTGACTCTAGCTTATCAAGTCTCTTCAGGACTGCCTGCAACGTCCTCTTCTGTGGCCTAGCAAGGCTGCTCTTCCCTCGTGGGAGGGGAGTGGAAGAGCTCGCCATTGAGTTCATGTCAGAAATAGTTCCTGTTCTCCTTATTAGAAAGCCCATTCGGACACTGAGCTAACATGGGCTATATCTGAGCAGGGGTTCTAGGTTATATCCATACATGGTCCTTGGTTGGAGAAACAGTCTCGTGAAAGATCCCTGTGCCCAGATATATTTGGTCCTTGTGGCTCTACTGTACTCTCCAGATCTTACTAACACCCCCTTCTTTCATATGATTTCCTGCACTCTGTTGATGGTTTGTTTATGAGTCTTAATATCTGCTTTATACAGTGCTAGGTAGAGTCTTTCAGAGGCCCTCTATAGTAGGCTCCTGTCCTGTTACTTGTTTTCTCCTACATCCAATGTCCATCCCATTTGTCTTTCTAAGTGAGGATTGGTCATCTTACCCCGAGTCCTCTTTCTTGTTTATCTTCTTTAGGTGTGTAGATTTCAGTACATTTATCCTATCTTATAGGTCTATATAAGTGAGTATATACCATGTGTGTCTTTCTCCTTTTGGGATACCTCACTCAGGATGATCATTTCTAGGTCCTACCATTTGCCTGCAAATTTCATGATTTCCTCGTTTTTTATTGCTGGTATTCCATTGTGTAAAAGTGCCAGTTTCTGTATCCATTTCTCCATCGAGGGACATGTGGGTTGGTTCCAGGTTCTGGCTATTACAAATAAAGCTGCTACAAACATGGTTTCAAATGTCCTTGTTCTGTACTTGAGAAAATGTTGGGTATATGCCTAACAGTGGTATAGCTGGGTCTTGAGGAAGCACTATTCCTAATTATCTGAGAAAGTGCCAGATTGACTTCCAAAGAGGTTGCACCATTTTACATTACCACCAGCAATGGAGGAGGGTTCCCCTTTCTCCACAACTTCTTCAGCATGTGTTGTCATTTGAGTTTTTTATTTTAGCCATTCTGATGGGTGTAAGGTGAAATCTCAGGGACGTTTTGATTTACATCTTCCTGATGGCTAAGGATATTAAGCATCTCTTTAAGTGTTTCTCTGCCATTCTATATACAGAGAATTCTCTGTTTAGCTCCATACCCCATTTTTTAATTGGATGATTTGATTTATTGCTTTTTAATTTCTTTAGTTCTTTATATATGTTGGATATTAGCCCTCTGTCAGATATAGGGTTGGTGAAGATACTTTCCCAGTCTGTAGGCAGTTGTTTTGTTCTGACTACAGTGTCTTTTGTTCTACAGAAGGTTTTCAGTTTCATGAGGTCCCATTTATTGATTGTTGCTCTTAGAGCCTGTTCTGTTGATGTTCTGTTCAGGAAGTTGTCTCCTGTGCCAATGAGTTCTAGGCTGTTCCCCACTTTTTCTTCTAACCGATTTAGAGTATCTGGTTTTATGTTGAGGTCTTTGATCCACTTGGACTTTAGTTTTGTGCAGGGTGATAAATATGGATCTATTCTCATTTATCTGCATGGAGACATCCAGTTGGACGAGCACCATTTGTTGAAGATGCTGTCTTTTTTCCATTGAATGGATTTGACTTCTTTGTCAAAAATCAAGTATTCATAAATGTTTGGGTTTGTTTCTGGGTCTTCTATTCGGTTCTATTGATCCTCCTTTCTGTTTCTATGCCAATACCATGCAGTTTTTATTACTATTGCTCTGTAGTACAGCTTGAGATCAGGGATAAAGATACCTCCAGATGATCAGTTGTTGTACAGGATTGTTTTGGAAATTCTGGGTTTTTTGTTTCTCCATATGAAGATAAGAATCTTTCTTTCAAGATCTGTAAAGAATTGAGTTGGTATTTTGATGGGAATTGCATTGAATCTGTAGATTGCTTTTGGCAGAATGGCCATTTTCACTAGGTTAATCCTACCAATCCATGAGCACGGAAGATCTTTCCTTCTTCTGATATCTACTTCAATTTCTTTCTTCAGAGACTTGAAGTTTTTCTCAAACAGGTCTTTCACTTGCTTGGTTAGAGTCATTCCAAGGCATTTTTTTTATTAGTGGATATTGTGAAGGGTGTTGTTTCCTTAATTTCTTTCTCAGCACTTTTGTCTTGGATATACAGGAGGGCTTCTGATTTTTTTGAGTTAATTTTGTATCAAGCCACTTTGCTGAAGGTGTTTATCAGCTGAAGGAGTTCTCTGGTTCAATTTTTGGGGTTGCTCATGTATACTATCATATCATCTACAAATAGTGAAACTTTGACCTCTTCTGTTCCACTTTGTATTCCCTTGATCTCCTTTAGTTGTTTTATTGCTCTAGCTAGAAATTCAAGTACTATGTTGAAGAGACATGGAGAGAGTGGGCAGCCCCAATTTCATTGGAATTGGTTTGAGTTTCTCTCCACTGAGTTTGATGTTGGCTATAGGCTTGCTGTATATTGCCTTTACTATGTTTAGGTATGTTCCTTGAATCCCTGATCTCTCCAAGACTTTAAAGATGAATGGGTGTTGGATTTTGTCAAAGGCTTTTTTGGCACCTAAGGAGATGATCATGTGGTTTTTCTCCTTCAGTTTGTTTATATGGTGGATGACATTAATGGATTTCTGGCAGAGAAGCACTTAAAGAAATGCTCAACCTCACTAGACATTAGGGAAATGCAAATCAAAACAACCCTGAGATTTCACCTTACACCCATGAGAATGGCCAAGATCAAAAACTCAAGTGACAACACATGCTGGAGAGGTTGTGGAGAAAGGGGAACCCTTCTCCATTGCTGGTGGGAATGTAAACTTGTACAACCACTCTGGAAATCAATCTGGCGCTTTCTCAGACAACTAGGAATAGCGCTTCCTCAAGATCCAGCCATACCACTACTGGGCATATATCCAAAAGAGGCTCAAGCACACAAAAAGGACATTTGCTCAACCATGTTTGTAGCAGCTTTATTTGTAATAGCCAGAAGCTGGAAACAACCCGGATTTCTGTACATTGAACCACCTTTGCATTCCTGGGATGGAGCCAACTTGGTCATGGTGGATGATCTTTTATGTGTTCTTGGTTTCAGTTTACAAGTATTTTATTGAGTATTTTTGTGTCAATGTTCATAAGAGCAATAGGTCTGAAGTTCTCTTTTTTTTTTTTGTTGGCTCTTTGTGTGGTTTAGGTATCAAGGTGACTTTAGCTTCATAGAATGAGTTTGCTAATGTTCCTTCTGTTTCTATTTGGTGGAATAGTTTGAAGAGAATTGGAGTTAGTTCCTCTCTGAAAGTCTGGTAGAATTTTGTGCTGAAACAATCTGGCCCTGTGCTCTTTTTGGAAGAGAGACTTTTTATGACTGCTTCTATTTCTTTGGGGGAATATGGGACTATTCAGTCTTTCTACCTGATCTTGACTTAATTTAGGTAGAGGGAATTTATCAAGACAATTGTCCGTTTCATTTAGATTTTCAAATTTTGTGGCATATAGGCTTTTGTAGTAAGATCTATTGATTGTTTGGATTTCCTCAGTGTCTGTAGTTATGTCCTCCTTTTCATTTCTGATTTTGCTCATTTTTGTTAGTTTGGCTAAGGGCTTGTCTATCTTGTTGATTTTCTCAAAGAACCAGCTCTTGATGTCATTGATTCTTTGAATAGTTTTATTTGTTTCTAATTGATTGATTTCAGCCCTGAATTTTATTATTTCCAGCCGTCTGCTCTTCTTGGGTGTATCTGCTTCTTTTTTTTTTTTTTTAAGGCTTTCAGTTGGGCCATTAATTTGTTTGTATGTAATATTTCAAATTTCTTCTTGGAGGCACTTAGTGCTATGAACCTTTCTCTTAGCACTGTCTTCATTGTGTCCCATAAGTTTGGGTATGTTGTGTTTTCATTTTCCTTGAATTCTAGGAAGTCTTTAATTTCTTTCTTTATTTCTTCCCTAACCAAGCTGTCGTTGAGTAGCGAGTTGTTCAGTTTCCATGTATGTGTAAGCTTTTTGCTCTTTCTTTTGTGGTCGTGGTCCAGCTTTAGACCATGATGGCCAGATAGGATACAAGGGATTATTTCAATCTTCTTGTATCTGCTGAGGTTTGCTTTGTCACCAACTATTTGGTCTATTTTGGAGAAGGTTCCATGAGGTGCTGACAAGAAGGTATATATATATATATATATATATATATATATATATATACATTTTTATTTGGAGTGGAAAGTTCTATAGACATCTATTAGGTTTTGATTTGAGTGCCTCTGTAATTGCCCTTGTTTCCCTGTTTTGCTTCTCACCAGATGACCTGTCCCTTGGTGAGAGTGGAGTGTTGAAATCTCCCACTATTAAGGTGTTAGGATCAATGTGTGATTTCTGCTTTAATAATATTTCATTTACAAATGTAGGTGGTCTTGTATTTAGGGCATAGATGTTCAAAATTGTGATGTCCTCCTGTTGGAATTTTCCTTTGATGAGTAGGAAGTTCCCTTCCTTATCTTTTATGATTAATTTTGTTTGAAAGTCTATTTTATTAGATATTAGGATCACTACCCCAGCTTGTTTTCTGGGTCTATTTGCCTGAAAAACATTTTCCAGCCCTTTACTCTGAGGTAGTGTTTATCTTTTTTGCGTAGGTGTGTTTCTTGGATGCAGCAGAATATTGGATCCTGTTTCCATAACCAGTCTGTTAGTCTGTGTCTTTTTAGTGGAGAGTTGAGACCATTTATGTTGATGTATAATAGTGACCAATGACTGTTAGTTCCTTTTACTGTGGAGTTGGTGGTCTTACTAAGATTCATTGCTTTTTTTTTCTTTTAATTTACTTTGGAAAATTATCTGTATCCTATATTTTCTTTAGTGTAGTTGTTTTCATCGGATTGGAGTTTTCCTTCTAGTATCTTCTGCAGGGCTGGGTTGCTGTGTGGATATTGCTTAAATTTAGTTTTATCATGGAATATTTTGTTTTCTCCATCTATGTTGATTTAAAGCTTTGCTGGGTATAGTAGTCTGGGTTGGCATCTGTGTTCCCTTAAAGACTGCATGACATCTGCCCAGGCCCTTCTGGCTTTCATAGTTTCTGATGAGAAGTCTGGTGTGATTCTGATTGGTCTACCTTCATACGTTACTTGACCTTTTTCCCTTGCTGCCTTTAATATTTTTTCTTTGTTTTGTAGGTTTAGTGCTTTGACTATGATGTGACGTGAAGTATTCCTTTTCTGGTCTAGTGTATTTGGTGTTCTGTAGGCTTCTTGTATGTTTACGGGCATCTCTTTCTTTAAGTAGGGAAAATTTTCTTCTATGATTTTCTTAAAAATATTTTCTGGTCCTTGGTGCCTGGAATCTTCTCTTTCAGCTATTCCTATTAGGTTTTGTCTTTTCATGGCGTCCTTAATTTCTTGTATGTTTTTGTTTGGAACTTTTCTTATTTTACCTTTTCTTTGAGGGAGGAATCAATTTCAGCCAGTATATCTTCAGTGCCTGAGATTCTCTCTTCCATCTCTTGTATTCCATTGGTGATGCTTATCTTTGTGTTTCCTGATCTTTTCTCTAAGTTCTCCAGTTCCAGGGTTTTCTCTGTGTTTTCTTTATAGATTCTAGTTCTGTTTTCATGCTTTGCACCATTTCCTGAATCTGAGTGAATGTGGTTCCTATTTTTTTTTTGTTTGTTTGTTTCTTCTCTATATGTCTCTAACTGTTCCTGTACATGGGCAGTTATAGTCTTCTGTATTTCTTTGAGAGATCTGTTCATTTCCTCTTTTTGTTCCTCTAACAACTGCATAAGCATAGCTTTAAAGTCATTTTTCTGTGTTTCTGCTGAGTTAAGATATCCGTTGATTTTGGGGGCTGCATGGTGTCCTGGGTTTTGTTGGGTGAGTTCTTATGCCTACCTTTTGCCATTTGTGTGTGTGTGTGTGTGTGTGTGTGTGTGTGTGTGTGCGCGCGCGCACTCATCTTGAAGGGGAGTGCTAGAGAGTGTAGGTGCTTGAGATATGGGGGTTGGGAGCAAGCGCAGGAGGGAATGTGGATGGTGGCGCAGTTAGCAAGCGCAGATTGTAGATTGAGGGCTCAAAGCACCTGCACCGGTTTCCTGAATACCCTGTGGTCTTCAATCTGTGGAGGGCTCTGCAGGCTGGACTCTGAGGTCTGTGGCTGATGCTGCCGGTGGGACAATTACGCTGTTGTGGGCTCTGTGTCTTCAGCCCTGTGCTCTGTGCTAGAAGCTGTGAGCACAGCAGGCTGGGCTCTGCTCTCTGATTTGGGAAGCACTCTAGGCTTCCTTTGCTGCTTCCTCCTCCAGCATGGCTGGAGATCAGAGGTCATGGCGGAAATGAGGGGGGAGGGGGAGGGGTGTTGAGTGTTCTCAGCCTCAGATATCAAGGAGGGAGATCTGTGCTCTGGAGCAGGCAGCACTGTGTGCAGGTAAGCTGTGTGCACTGCAGGGTGCCTCCTCTGCTTCAGCTGCTAGTTGCAGAAACTCTGGTAACTCCAGTAACTCCTCTGCAGCTTCCCTGTTGACTGCTATCCCTTTGTCCCCTCCAATGCCGGCTTGGCTACCTCAGCCACTGCTTCCACCTGCCCCGTTAAGGGGAAGTGCCTGGGAATGGATTCCCCAGAACTCCACAGAGATGTTCTCAGTTGGCCTGTGTCCTATTGGACTCAGATCAGGGTTTGTCACCCTTCTTCCAGGACTCCTCTTACCATTGTTTTGGGTTCCACAGCCCCTCAACTCACCAATTCGGAGTTTCGCGCTGGTTGCCGCCATCTTGGATTCCCATTAGGCTTTTTTTTTTTCATACAGGTCTTTTGCTTGCTTGGTTAGGTTTACACCAAGAAACTTTATGTTTTGTTGTTGTTGTTGTTGTTGTTTTGTTTCATTTTATTATTTCTTTCTTTTTTCTTTCTTTCTTCTTTCTTTCTTTCTTTCTTTCTTTCTTTCTTTTTCTTTCTTTCTTTCTTTCTTGCTATTGTGAATATCCTTGTCTCCCTAATTTCTTTTCAGCACATTTGTCTTTTGTATATAGGAGGACTACTGATTTGTTTTGAGTTAATTTTGTATTCAGCTACTTTGTTGAAGCTGTTTCAGCTGTAGGAACTCCTTGGTAGAATTTTTGGGGTCACTTATATACACTATTATATCATCTGTGAATAATGATACTTTGATTTCTTCCTTTACAATTTGTATCCCCTTGATGTCCTTAAATTGTCTTTTTGCTCTAGCTAGGGAGAAACAGACCTGTGTATCAAATTGAAGACTCAGAAATAAACCCACATACCTTTGGATGCTTGTTTTTTGACAAAGATGCCAAAACCACACAATGGAAAAAGGATAGTATCTTCAACAGGTGGTGCTAGTCTAACTGTATGTCTACATGTAGAAAAATGCAAATAGATCCAGACTTATCACCCTGCACAAAACTAAAGTCCAAGTGTATCAAAGACCTCAACATAAAACCAGACACACAAAATCTGCTAGAAGAAAAATTGGGGAAGAGCCTTGAACGCATTGGCACAAGAGATAATTTCCTGAACCGAACACCAACAGCTCAGGCTCTGTAATCAACAATTAATACATGGGACTTCATGAAAATGAAAAGCTCTGTACAGCAAAGAACACTGTACACAATGACAACCTACAGACTGGGAAAGGATCTTCACTGACCGTATATCCAACTGAGGGCTATTATCCAGAATATATAAAGAACTCATAATAAATAAATAAATGAATAAATGAATAAATCAAACAAAAAAGAGCGAGAAAGAGGAAAAAAAACTCACCAAAAAAAAAGCAAATAATCCAATTTAAAAATGGGGTAGAGTGCTAAACAGAGAATTCTCAACAGAATATTGAATGGTAGAAAAACAAATGCTCAACTTCCTTAGTTGTTAGGGATATGAAAATCAAAACGACTCCCAGATTCCACATACACCCAACAGAATAACTAAGATCAAAAACTCAAGTAACAACACATGATGGATAGGATGTGGTGAAAGGGGAACTCTCTTCCATTGCTGGTGGGAATGTTAACTTCTACAACCACTGTGGAAATCAATAGGGCACTTTCTCAGACAATTAGGAATAGTGCTACTTCAAGATCTAGCTATACCACTCCTGGGCATGTACCCAAAAGATGGTCCACAACACAACAAGGACATTTGCTTAACTATGTTCATAGCACCTTTATTCATAATAGCCTGGAATTGAAAACAACCTAGAGGTCCTTCAACTGAAGAATGGATAAATTGTGGTACATTTACACAATGGAATGCCACCCAACCATTAAAGTAAAGGAAATAATAAAATTTGCTGGCAAATGAATTGAACTAGGAAAGATCATCCTGAGTGAGGTAACTGAGAAACAGAAAGATAAGAATGGTATATCCTCTCTTATAAGCAGATATTATCCATGTAATAGAGGAAAACTATACTACAATCCACAGACCTAAAGAAGCTAAATAACAAGGAGGATCAAAGAAGGATGGTTAATTCTCATTCAGAAGGGCAAAATAGAATAGACTCCGGAAGTTCCTGAAGAGAGGGAACAGGATGGGAACCTACCATAAATGACTTCTGAAAGACCCCATCCAGCAGAGAAACTAAGCATATGCTGAAACTCTCAGCCGCACTTTGTGCAGAGTACAGGGAGTGTTATGGAAGAGTTTGGGGATAGAAATACCCTGACCGGTTAGGAGCTCCACAAGGAGACCAACAAAGTAAAAAAATCTGGTCCTAGGGGGATGTGCAGCAACTGATACACTAACCTAAGACCATGCATGGAGAAGACCTAGACCCTTTGCTCAGATATAGTCTATAGGCTGCTCGCTCTCCATGTGGGTCCCCTGTGAAGGGAGCAGGGATTATCTGTAACAAGGACTCGGTTGCCTGCTATTTGACCACTTTCCACTGGAAAGGAGACCTTACCAGGCCACAGAGGAAGAAGGTCCAGGAAGTTCTGATGAGACTTGATATGCTAGGGTCAGATGATGGGAGAGAAGGGCTCTCCCTGTCTGTGGTCTAAAGGACAGTTTAAGGGAAAAGATGAAAGAGGGAGGTGACTGGGAGGAGAAGAAGGAGGACACTACAATCAGGATAAAAAGTGAATATATTATAAAAATAAAAATGCAAATATAGTTAAAAGATGGATTATTCTATTCTTTTAAAATTTTTTGGTAGACAAAGATGTTCATACTGGAATTTTAAATGCTATTTTCTTAGGTATTGCAACACTTAGAGAATATCATGACAATTAACTGTATCTATTATATTTAGGTGCATCAAGGCATAGGGTTGGTTGTTGGGCCACAGGGACATTAAAAATGTAAATTTCTTTGCCTTTCTGAATGGGGATTGAGCATTTTAGTCAGAGTCCTCCTTCTTGATTAGTTTCTTTAGGTATACAGAGTTTAATAAGTTTATCCTATATTATATGTCTAATATCCACTTATGAGTGAGTATATACCCGGTGTGTCCTTCTGCTTCTGGGATATCTCACGCAGGATGATCTTTTACAGTTCCCACCATTTCTCTGCAAGTTTCATGATTTCCTTGATTTTTATTGTTGAATAATATTCCATTGTGTAGATGTACCACAATTTCTGTATCAATTATCAGTTGAGGGGCAACTAAGCTGTTTCTAGCTTCTGGCTATTACAAATAAAGCTGCTACAAACATGGTTGAACAAATGTCTTTGTTGTGTATTGAGTGTCTTTTGGATATGTGCCTAGGAGTGATATAGCTGAATCTTGAGAAAGCACTATTCCTAATTGTCTGAGAATGCACCAGATTGCTTTCCAGAGTGGTTGTACAAGTTTACATTTCCACCAGCAATAGAGTAGGTTCCCCTTTCTCCACATCCTCTCCAGCAAGTGTTGTCACTTGAGTTTTTGATCTTAGTCATTCTGATGGATGTAAGGTGAAATCTCGGGATCATTTTGATTTGAATTTCCCTGATGAGTAAGGGCGTTGAGCATTTCTTTAAGTGTTTTTCAGCCATTCGATATTCCTCTATTGAGAATTCTGTTTAGATCTGTTCCCCATTTCTTAATTGGATTACTTGATTTGTTGCTCTTTAACCCCATTCAGAAAGGCAAAGAGGATGGACATCAGAAGAAGGATAAAAACAGGGAACAGGACAGCAGCCTGCCACAGAGGGCCTCTGAAAGGCTCAACCCTGCAGGATATAAATGCAGATGCTGAGACTTATGGCCAACCTTTGGATAGAGTGCAGGGAATCTTAGGACAGAAGTGGGAAATAATAAGACCTGGAGAGGACAGGAGCTCCACAAGGAGAACAACAGAGCCAAAAAATCTGGGCACAGGGGTCTGAGACTGATACTCCAACCAAGTACCATTCATGGAGATAAGCTAGAACCCTGCACAGATGTAGCTCATGACAGTTTAGGGTCCAAGTGGGTTCCATAGTAATGAGAACAGGGACTGTCTCTTACATGAAGAGCACTTTGGTCACCTCCCCCTGAAGGGGGAACAGCCTTACCAGGACACAGAGGAAGACAATGCAACCAGTCCTAATGAAACCTGATAGATTAGGATCAGAAGGAAGGGGAGGAAGACCTCCCTTCTCAGTGGACTGGGAGAGGGGCATGAGTGTAGAAAGGGAGGGAGGTTGGACTAAGAGGGGAGGAGGGAGGGAGATACAGGGGGATACAAAGTGAATAAATTGCAATTAATATAAATTATTTTTTTTAAAAAATGTAAATTTGTCCTTGTGGTACTCCTGTCCCCTCCAGGTCTTTCTATATCCTCTTTCTTTTATAAGATTTCCTGCACTAGATCAAAGTTTGTCTATGAATCTCAGCATCTTCTTTGATACCCTATTGGGTAGAGTCTTTCAGATGCCCTCTGTGGTAGGCTCCTGTCCTGTTGCCTGTTTTCTCCCTCTTCTGATGTCCAATCCGTTTGCTTTTCTGAGGGAGGACTCAAGGTCCTCCTTTTTGCTTAGCTTCTTTAGGTGTACAGATTTCAATATGTTTATCCTATATTATATGTCTAATATCACTTAGAAGTGAGTATATTCCACGTGTGTCTTTATGATTCTGGGATACCTCACAACAGAACCAAGAAATCTGGGCCGAAGGATCTTTTCTAAGACTGAGACTGAAACTCCAACCAAGTATGCATAGGGATGACCTAGAACCCCTGCACAGATGTAGCCCATGGCAGCTCAGTATCTGAGTGGGTTCCTTAGTTAGGGGAAGAGGGACTGTCTCTAACACAAACTCAGTGACTGGTTCTTTGATCACCTCCCCCTGAGGGAGGTAAGGCAGCCTTACCAGGCCACAGAGGAAGACAATGCAGGCAGTTCTGATGAGACCTGATAGGCTAGGGTCAGTTGGAGGGGAAGGAGGACCTTCTCTCTCAGTGGATGTGGAGAGGAGCATGGGAGAAGATGAAGAAGGGAGAGTGGGATTTGGAGGGAATAAGGGGGTGGGGGCTACAGCTGGGATACCAAGTGTAAAAGAATGTAATTAATATAGAAAATATGAATTATGAAAAATGAAAAATAAAAATAAATTTCTGTGACTACCAATGTAAAAACTAACTACATATTAAAGCTTACAGATTAAAAAATGACAGAAAAATAATTTTACATTATCTTTGTTTGAAGTTATTCTACTCCACCAAGTGTTTAATCATGTATGTGATGTAGAGTCTTGCAGAATATGTGAGGTGGGGTTTCACAGACTCTGGGTTGGATATGGGTCTGCGCACACCTCAGTGATCTCTCCCTTCTCTAAAGAGCATCTTGCACTGTCATAAAAATAAAAATGAGGGGATATATACTAGTTGCTTCCATCTTTTGAAAGGGAAGTCAGTAACTCATAATTTATTTGGGAATACTGAACCTAAAATAATCAATGGAAAGCAGAGACTCCTGAAATATGAATGTGACCTGCCCATCACCACAAGATTCAGGAAGCCAGTATGACTAGGGTCCCAGGGAGACAAGAAAAAGCAGTTTATAAGATGGCCTAGGTGTAGTAGACACTGTATGGACCAGGGGAATAGTTATAGCTGTTTCTCTTTCTTCTCTCCATTAATTAATTAATTAATTAATTAATTAATTAATCTTTATTCACTTTACATCTTGATATCATCCCCATCCCCCCTCCCATTCCTCTCTATCCCATCACTCACACCTTCCCTCCTTTCTCCCCTCTCCTTTTCTTCAGAGAAGGAGGTCCCCATGGGTACCAACAAGCTCTGACACATTAAGTCACTGCATCCTCTCCCACTGAGGCCAGACAAGGCAGTCCAGTTAGGAGAGTGGGTTATAGCTGTCTCTTGAAGAATATATTAGACTTTGGCTTCTTCTTTTACTGATAGTGTCAGTACACTGACTGGCTTCTTCTATGGTTCTCCAGTGAGTGTCACAGGACAAATTTGCTTCAGAGGTCATCTGATAGCTCATGCTCTTTCTAGCCCATAATGACCTGCTAAAGGCATTCTACTTGCATGTCGGATACTTCACTTATTTGTCTCCACAGACTGACTGTTGACTTTATATCATCACATTTATTTTCAAGATTTGATGTGCATATGGATTCATGACAAACTTTAACTAGTCTGACAAATACTATTTGTACATGTCTGCTTGATTGATGGGTTCAGTTTTGTGAAAAACTATCAATTATTCTGATGAACATTCATTATTTAGAAGTCTACATGAATGCCATCGACATCATCTCATTGAGAAATTTCATTGCATTTATGAAGAAGGTGACATATACGTGACTAGTGGATGAAATAGAGCCAATTTATATACAGTGTTTCACTTAACTATGTGATCATAATTTTAAATGTTTTCTTCCTGTGTCTTTCTGTTCCTGCTATATTTCTAAAATGGTCTTATGACAGACCCTATCTTGCAAAATTCTCTGCTGTCTATGAAGATATTTTTACAGAGATCTTAAGAAATCCCTGCACAAATGCAGCCCATGGCAGCTCATTTTCCAAGTGGGTTCCCTAGTAATGGGAACAGGGACTGTCTCTGACATGAACTCAGTGACTGGCTTTTGGTCACTTCCCCATGAAGGAAGGGGAGCAGCCTTACCAGGCCACAGAGGAAGACAATGCAGATAGTCTTTATGAGACCTGGTAGGCTAGTGTCAGATGGAAGGAGAGGAGGACCTCAATTATCAGTGGACTGGGGGAGGGGGAGGAGAAGAGAAGAGGGACATAGGAGGGAGAGTGGGATTAAGAGGAAACAAGGGAGGGTGCTACAGCTGGGATGCAAAGTGAATAAACTGTAATTAATTAAAAAATAAATGAATTTTTGAAAAGAAAGAAAAAAGATACCACAAAACATATATTCTTACATTTCTTCACCCCTCACTCTAACTCTCATTTATTGACCAAAGTAAAAGCAAAATATGGTTATGTTAATCATTTGGTGAATTTTTCTTTCTAAATACATTGAGAATCATCAAAACTCTTATTTTTATTTTTATATATTTTAAAAGAAACTATCTCAGTGTAAGTTCATTAAACATATTATGTCAACTACTCTGCAAATTTTAAAATTTATTTAAAATAGTAGTGATAAAATTCATAGAAATCCATAAATGATCTAAAACAGTAATAAAAATTGATAAAATTTTATAAAAGAAAAGTTATAGAAAAATAGGACAAAATAAAGTTTTAAATGAGCATCTTCATTAAACTGGATTTAATAATAAAGTTAGATTCACTAGGCTGATATAGAAATATTTAATTTATCATATAAAATATGTCAGTTTCTCCCAGCCAACTGCAATAGCCTCAATAATGAATGAGAAGATGAAGATGATGATGACAATAGTGTAGTAAGTGAAAATGACAGTTCTGAATGGAAATAGAGATTGTACTTGCAGCCTGGCATCTTTGTTCGTGTAGTTTAAAACAACTTTGATATGGATTTACAGCTCCTTAATCCGTGTCCTAAGGGTGATCATAATAATTTTGTAGGGAGCTGCCAAAAATTAGTTATTGTTCTCTTAATCATTGCTAATAAGAACAGAGGATTTTTGTACATGTCCCAGGAAAATTATTCTAATTAGGAATGGCTGAATTTTTGCATCTCTTTAGAGATTAATTCATTCATCATAATCAGTTAATCACTTTTCTTTAGATAATTAGATACCTTCTGGTGGAGATGAAGACCCTTTACTTCTCTTAGAATACAGAGGACTATTTTAGCTGACAGTAGTGAAACTGGGCCATGAGCTCAAGACCTCCTTAGTATGTAGCATCCCTAATTGCATACTGATGAATACTGGTCCGATCATGGTCCAAGTAAGAGCAAGTTTCAAGAAATATTTAGAAATATTTATAAAATTGATCTTGAAAAAGTCCAGTGACCTTGTAGGTAGAAATTATTTCTATTATTTTATGAATTATTCAGTAAGCAGCATTGTAGAGATATACTTTATAAATAGGACCAGTTTTTTTCTATTTTTTTTTCATGTAAACTAATGAGCTAGATTCTTTCCAGTGACTCAGAATGAGACACCAACATTGTTGTACAGTTAAAGCTCTTAAATAGACAAGGAATGTAATAAGGGCATCATACAAATAAAAGGTAGATGAATTCTGTCACTAGAAAAATGTGTAGCTAAATAATGAGTTTAAGCTGCAATGATACAACTAACTTAACAAAGGATACACAAAGTCATGGAGATGTATGTATGCATGTATGCATGTATCTATCTATCTATCTATAGATCGATTTATCAATATATGTATCATTGCATACTAACTTGGAGTCAGTACCTCATAATCCCAATTTGTTTAATTCACCAATTAAACTACTAGAAAAAAATCCACACTCATCATTATCAAAAGTACCACTAAAATATGTACTTCAGGGAACAACAACAAATTAATCGACTCGCATATATATGCTAAAAAAGGAAATTGTTTCAATACTATTGACAAATATTTGAATATATATGTTTCTACTTATCAAATATAATAATTGATGATTTTGACCAATGTAGGATAAGCATCAGTATGCCATCAAAATTTTCAAAATTTATAAAAGGCAGGTTTTGAAAGGTAAGTATTTTTGTAGCATTTTCGGATTATTTCAGTAAATGTTTGCTATATATATATGGATTTGTACATATGTTTATCTATAAATATATATGTATTATATATACACGAGTGTATATATTATATATATGTATATATATAATTTTTAGGGACTGACAAAAGTTTGTTTTGTCTTATTATTATTATTAACAATAGCAATCCTGATATTTTTTCATGAGTTCCTATTAAAATATTATCAAATATCGTCAGTCTAAGTAAATTTGTTGTTTTTAAGACAGAGTCACATACAGTTTAGGCTGCCCTCCAAGTTTAAATTCTCAATCAATACAAACACAAGCTTTTAGGGGTTGACGAGAATGCTTAGTCTTTAAGAGAACTAGTTCATCTTACAATGAACCTGGGCTAGTTCCCAACAACCACATGACCTCTTAAATCTGTCCATCACTCCACTTTCAGAAATCCAGTGGTATTCTCTAGACTCTTCAGGTACCAAGCATACACATGGGGCATGTATAAACATGTAGGCAAAATACTCATAGACATAAAATAAAAATAAGTTTTAAAAGAAAATAGGTACTCAGTATGCATTTTGAGATTCTTGAAAAAAATAAAAAATATCAAGCTCAAATAATAAATCCCTTCCTTCCAAACATGCCGATGGCTATGATAATGGGCTTTACTCGATGGTAATCACAGGGCTTTATGGGTAGTTTATGTACTGTATTTGGTCTTTACAACAACCCTTTGAAATGACTTAATTTTATAGATCAGGGAACTGAATCTAACAACATTTAATTAAGGATTGGATCTTGGACAGGATATCACCCTTTCTGATTCCTAAGCCTGCCCTGTAAACTACCAGCCTAGACTGCCTTTCATAAAAAAAAAAAAACAAAAAAAAAAAACGAGATTATTTTTCAAACAGGAAAAGCCTGAGATGTAGTCCTAAAAAATTATAGAACACTTAGACTTACAAATGTAGAAATAAATTGACGGCAAAATCAAATAAGAAGCAGATACTCTAAAATACAACAGGGAGAAAACGACATTTATCTATTTTCTCTCTTGTACACTGATAAGAGATAAGATGAAGCCATGTTACACCAAAAGTCATTGCCAATACGACTAATGACTACCAAAAAAAAAATCTTTATTTTTCTCTGAGAAAAGTCGCCATACCAGAAGTCCTAATGATGAGTGTTAGTCAGCAATTTTATAAATGGAGCATTCTGTAGACAATGCTGGTTGACCTGACCAAGAAAAAATGCAAAAGAAAATCTTTCCTGTCATGGGTTCTGATTGAACACAGACAGCTTCTCATACTAAGAATCTATCACTTGCTTCAGAAGATCGAAGCAGTTGATGAGAATCACAGCCAAAGTTTGGGGAGAGTGCAATGAGTCTTATGGAAGAAGGGAGAGATAGAAGGATACTGAAGGATAGAAGGATACTTGAGGGGCAAGAGCCCTACAAGGAGATCAACAAAGCTAAAAATCCTGAGCCTAGGGGGTCCTTCTGAGACTGAGGCACCAAACAAGAATTATGCATGGAGAGAACCTAGACCCACCCATAGGTAGCTCCATGTAGTTCCATATTAAGTGGAAGAGGGGCTACCTCTGTCATGAACTTGATTACCTGCTCTTTCATCGCTTGCCCCTGGTGATGCTGCCTTGCCACACCACAGAGGAAGTGGATCCAAGCAGTCCTAATGAGATTTGCCAAGCTATGGGCAGAGAGCAGAGGAGAACTCCCCCTTTTAGTAGACTGGGGTAATGTGATAGGAGGAAGAGGAAGGGAGGGTGGGACTGGAAGGAGTTGAGGGAGGGAGCTTCAATTGGAATATACAATGAATAAATTGGAAAATTTAATAAAGGCTGGTAAAAGACCTGGGTCCGGAGGATGCCCAGGAGCCAGCCCAAAGTGGGGTGCTTAGCCACCAGCACAGAATCCTGCCTGGGTGCCCAACTCACCAACCAGGACAGAACTGAGAGCCCCAGGTCACCAGAGACTGACTTTCTCTGTTGGTGGAAGCCCACAGTGAGAGGAACAGCAGTTCTGACCTCAGAGTACTCAGCCGACCTCCCCCACCCTCCAAAAAAAAGTTCTCAGGGAAAAATCCCCAGGTTGCAGCAAGGGCCCAGGCACCCAGGCACCAAGTCACCCAGATGCCAACAAGACAGAGCTATGCGCCTGTGCCTGCTTGTTCTCCTCACCATCCCAGATGGACCTGCTGACTCCAAAATACCACAGACTTGGGGAAAACATCAGTTCCAGCCCACAGGATACCCAGCTCCGAAAAAGTATCTGAGTTCCCACAGGTTCTAAGCTCTGGCCTTTTAGTGCACACATGAGTGCTATGCTCACCTGCCACTGATTACAGCTAGGGTACTGGGGCACATAGCTCCAACCTCAGACCTACAAAAGCCTGAGAGCCAGTGGAGTAGCCTTCAGATACTGCTCCAAGGTGTGACCAGTTATCTCTATCTAAACTGATAAAATCACAGGACTCCATGGTTCTTCACGAAGGCTGCAACCAGCAAATACAGCTTAACAGCAGCAGCAGTAGCAGCAGCAGCAGTAGCAGCAGCAGCAGCAACAGAGCACTAAATTCAGAGCAAGAAACCCAGCAGCAGGGCAGCTGTCTCCAGGACTTCTCCTGATGAAGTGAGAGCCTTTCTGAACACCACAGTAACCATACAAGTCCATATTCCTGAGGTGAACTGTGACAATTCCTGAGAAGCACCACAATTCAGTTGACCATAATCAAAAAGCTGAGGAGATCTCCTTCAGAACACTGCCAAGGGGATTCTCCCACCCAGAACTCCAGCAGGCACCAGAAATTAACAAACAACACCTGAGACAGACATATGGGTAGAGGCCACTGTAAAAGCATAACCAAAAAAGGCAAAGCAGTATGGCATCCCCAGAACCCAGTTATCCAGGGGCAAGTAACACTGGACACCCTAACATAAGTGAAATTCAAGAAGATGACCTTATATCTATGCTTATGAAGTGGTTAAAGGAGGAAATAAGTAAAGGATTAGAGGAAGATAAAATCAGATTGTGGCCATCCAAAAATAAATACAGGAAGATGCAGGCAGTCTGTGGCTTTCAAAGAGGAAACGATTAAATCAATGAAAGAAATAGAAGAAACAGAGGAATGTTCAAACCAATAGGTGAACGAATTGAAGGAAAATACAGTCAAACAAGTGAAAGATATCAACAAAGTGGTTCAAGATTTGAAGATAAAAATGGAAAAATTAAAGAAAACACAAATGGAGGAAATCATGGAAAGGAAGAACTTGGGAAAGAAAACAGGAATTACAAAGGTAAGCATAACCAACAGACTACAAGAGATGGAAGAAAGAATCTCAGGTATGGAAGATACAATGGAAGAAATCAATGTATCTGTCAAAGAAAATAATAAATTGAAAAAATTCCTGACACAAACCATCCAAGAAATCCAAGACAACATAAAAAGAAAAAACCTAAGTATAATAGGAATAGAGGAAAAAAAAGATCCCTGCCTACAAGGCACAGAAAATATTTTCAAAAAAATCATAGAAGAAAATTTCCCCAACTTAAAGGAGTGGCCTATAAGCATACAAGAGGACTACAGAACACATAATAAATTAGATCAGAAAAGAAAATCCTTCTGCCACATAATAATCAAAACAGTAAGTATACAGAACAAAGAAAAAAAATCTAAAAGCTGCAAGGGAAAAAGGGCAAGTAACATATAATTGCAAACCCATCAGAATCACACCTGACTTCTCAACAGAGACTATGAGAGCCAGAAGAGCCTGGATGGATATCATGCAGACCCTAAGAGAACACACATGTCAGCCCAGGCTGCTATACCCAGCAAAACTCTCAGTCATAATAGATGGAGAAAACAAGATTTTCAATGGTAAAAACAAATTTCAACAATTCCTGCACACAAATCCAGCCTTACAGAAAATGCTAGAAGGAAAAATGCAACCCAAGAAAGCTAACTACTTTCAAGAAAATACAGGAAATAAATAACATCACCACAACAAAAGAAAAAGTAGCCAAATACACAAACAAACTACGACGGCCAACATCAATTTAAAAGCCACTGGTCATTAATTTCTCACAACCTCAATGGACTCAATTCCCCAATAAAAAGACACAGACTAACAGAATGTATGTGTAAACAAGACCCAACAATCTGTTGCATACAAGAAACACACCTAAGTCACAAAGATAGACATTACCTGGGAATAAAGGACTGGAAATGGTTTTCCAACCAAATGGACCCAGGAGGCAAGCAGGAGTAGCCATTCTAATATCAAATAAAACAGACTTTCAACTAAAATTAATAAAAAGAGATGGGGAAGGACACTTCATACTAATCAAGGGAAAATTACTCCAGGAAGACATCACAATCCTGAACATCTATGCCCCAAATACAAGGGAACCCACATTTGTAAAAGAAATATTAATAAAACTTGATAGTGCAAGACTTCAACACTCCACTCTCAACAAAGGACTGGTCAACAAAACAGAAATTAAACAAAGAAACAATGTCTCTAACAGAGGTCATGAATCAAATGGACCTGACATCTATAGAAACTTTCACCCAAACACAAAAGAATTAACCTTCTTCTCAGACCACATGGAACCTTATATTTGGTCACAAAGCAAGCCTCAACAGATACAAGAAGACTGAAATAATCCCATGTATCCTATCTGACCACCATGGACTAAAGCTGGACTTCAACAACAACAGAAATAGAAAAAAGCCTACACACACATGGAAACTGAACAATTTGCTTCTCATTGACAGCTGGGTCAGGGAAGTAATAGAAAGAAATGAAAAGTCTTTCTAGAATTTAATGAAAAGGAAGGCACAACATAACCAAACTTATGGGACATGAAGAAAGCAGTCTTAAGAGGAAATTTCATAGCACTGAGTGCCTTCAAGTGCCTTTATTCAAGCAACTTAGTGGCTCACCTAAAAGCACGAGAGAAAAAAGAAGCAGACACAGCAAAGAGGAGTAGATGGCTGTAAATAATCAAACTCAGGGCTGAAAACAATAAATTAGAAACAAATAAAACAATTTAAAAAAAATCAATGAAACCAAGAGCTGGTTCTTTGAGAAAATCAACTAGATAGACAAACCCTTAGCCAAACTAACTAAAAGGCAGAAAGACACTATTCAAGTTAACAAGATCAGAAATGAAAAGGGGGACATAACAACAGACACTGGGGAAATCCAAACAAGCATTAGGACTTACTTCAAAAGTCTATATGCCACAAAATTTGAAAATCTAAATGAAATGGACAATTTTCTTGATCGATCCCACTTGCCAAAGCTGAATTAAGACCAGGTAAATCAATTAAATAGTCCTATATCCCATAAGTAAATAGAAGTGTTCATCAAAAGTCTCCCATCCAAAAAAAGACCAGGGCCAGATAGATGGCTTCAGCACAGAATTCTAAAAGACCTTCAAAGAGGAGCTAAAACCAATACTCTTCAAACAATTTCACAAAATAAAAACAAAAAGAACACTATCAAACTTATCATATGAAGCCACAGTCACCTTTGTACCTAAACCTCAGAAAGTCCCAAAAAAGAAAGAGAATTTCATAACAATCTCCCTTATGAATACTATGCAAAAATACTTAACAAAATACTTACAAACCGAATACAAGGACACATCAAAGATATCATCCACTACGACCAAGTAGGCTTCATCCCAGCTATGCAAGGATGATACCAAAATCCATCAATGTAATCCACCATACAAACAAATTGAAAGAAAACACACACACACACACACACACACACACACACACACACACACACACTAATCTCCTTAAATGCTGAAAAAGCATTTTACTGCATCCAACATCCATTCATGTTTAATTGTCTTGGAAAGATCAGGGATACAAGGCACATACCTAAACATAGTAAAGGCAATATACAGCAAGTCTATAAACAACATCAAACTAAATGGAGAGAAACTTAAAGAAATCCCACTGAAATCAGGGACAAGGCAAGGCTGCCCACTATCTCCATATCTCTTCAACATAGTTATCGAATTCCTTGCTAGAGCAATAAGACAGTCGAAAGAAATCAAGGGGATACAAATTGGAAAGGAAGATGTCAAATTATCACTATTTGCAGATGATATGATAGTATACCTGAGTGACCCTGAAAAACTCTACCAGGGAACTCCTACAGCTGATAAACACCTTCAGCAAGTGGCAGGATACAAAATGATACAAAATTAATTAAAAAAAAAAATCAGTAGCCCTCCTGTATACAAAAGTCAAAAGGGATGAGAAAAAAAATTAAGGAAACAGCGCCCTTCACAATAGCCACAAAGGACATAAAATACCTTGGTGTGACTCTAACCAAGCAAGTCAAAGACTTCTATGAAAAAACTTCAAGTCTCTGAAGAAAGAATTAGAAGAAGATATCAGAAGATGGAAAGATCTCCCATGCTCATAGCTTGACATGATTAACATAGTAAAAATGGCCATCTTACCAAAAGCAATCTACAGATTCAATGCAATTCTCATCAAATTACCAACACAATTGTTTACAGACCTTGAAAGAAAACTTCTCAACTTCATATGGAAACTCAGAATTGCTAAAACAATCCTGTACAATAAATATCTTCTGGAGGAATCTCCATCCTTATCTGAGCTGTACTACAGAGCAACAGTAATAAAAATGCATGCAACTTGAATAGAAACAGAAGGGTGGACCAATGCAACCGAATAGAAGACCCAAAAATAAACCCACACACTTATGGACACCTGATTTTTTACCAAGATGCCAAAACTATACAGTGGTGCTAGTCTAACTGGATGTCTACATGTAGGAAAATGCAAATAGATCCATACTTATCACCCTGCACAAAACTAAAGTCCAAGTGGATAAAAGACCTCAATATAAAACCAGACATTCTAAACATATTAGAAGAAAAAGTGGGGAAAAGCATTGGCACAGGAGACAAACTTCCTGAACAGAACACCAACAGCACAGGCTCTAAGAGCAACAATCAATAAATGGGACCTCATGAAACTGAAAAGCTTCTGTAAAGAAAAGGACACTGTCATCAAAACAAGACAAATGCCTACAGATAGGGAAAGAATCCTCACCAACCCTCTATCTGACAGAGGGCTAATATCCAGTATATGTAAGGAACTAAAGAAATTGAAAAGCAACAAATCAAGTAATCCAGTTATAAAATGGAGAACAGACCTAAACAGAAAATTCTCAATAGCGGAATATTGAATGGCAGAGAAACACTTACAGAAATTATCAAAATCCTTAGTCATCAGGGAGATGCAAATCAAAACCACCCTGAGATTTCACCTTACATCCATCAGAATGGCCAAGATCAAAAACTCAAGTGAAAACACATGCTGGAGAGGTTATGGAGAAAGGGGAACCCTCCTCCACTCCTGGTGGGAATGTAAACTTGTACAACCATTCTGGAAATCAATCTGGCAGTTTCTCAGACAACTAGGAATAGGGCTTCCTCATGATCCAGCTATACCACACATAGGCATATATCCAAAAGAGGCTCAAGTAAGGACTTTTGCTTAATCATGTTTGTAGCAGCTTTATTTGTAATAGCCAGAACCTAGAAACAATCTAGATGCCCCTCAACTGAGGAATGGATACGGAAATTGTGGTACATCTAGACAATGGAATATTACTTAGCAATAACAATCAAGGAAACCATGAAATTTGCTGATAAATAGTGGGAACTGGAAAAGATTATCCTGGGTGAGCTATCCCAGAAGCAGAAAGACACACATGGTATATATTCACTCACTCATATAGACATATAATATAGGATAAACCTACTAAAATCTGTACAATTAAAGAAATTAATCAAAAGGGAGGACTCTGGCTAAAATGCTCCATCTCCATTCAAAAGACAAAGAGGATGGACATCAGAAGAAGAAGAAGACAGAGAACAGGACAAGAGCCTGCCACAGAGAGCCTCTGAAAGGCTCTGCCCTGCAGACTATCAAAGCAGATGCTCAGACTTATGACCAACTTTTGGTCAGACTGCTGGGAATCTAATGTAAGAAGTGGGAAATAGTAAGATCTGTAGAGGACGGGAGCTGCACAGGGAGAGCAACAGAACCAAAAAATCATCACAGGGGTCTTTCTTACTATAAGCAAGGACCATTCATGGAGATAACCTAGAAATCATGCACAGATGTAGCCTATAGCAGTTCAGTGTCCAAGTGGGTTCCATAGTAATGGGAACAGGGACTGCCTCTGACATTAACTGATTGGCCTGCTCTTTTATCACCTCCCCCTGATAGGGGCAGCAGACTTACCAGGACACAGAGAAAGACAATGCAGCTACTCCAGATGAAACCTAATAGACTAGCATCAGAAGGAAGGAAAAGAAGATCTCCCCTATCAGTGGACTTGGGGAGGGGCATGCATGGAGAAGGGGGATGAAGGGTGGGATTTGGAAGGGAAGGAGGAGGGTGCTACACCAGGGATACAAAGTGAATAAAGTGTAATTAATAAAAAAAAATTAAAAAATGGGGTACAGAGCTAAACAGAGAATTCTCAATAGAGTAACATCAAATGGCAGAGAAACACTTAAAAAATTGTTCAAATTCCTTAGTCATCAGAGAGATGCAAATCAAAACTACCCTGAGATTTCACCTTACACCAGTCAAAATAGCTAAGATCAAGACCTCAAGTGACAACACATGCTCAAGAGCATGTTTAGAAAGGAGAACCCTCCTCCATTGCTGGTGGGAATGTTAACTTCTATAACCACTCTGGAAATAAATTTGGTGCTTTGTCAGACAATTAGGAATAGTGCTTCCTCATGATCCAGCTATATTACTCCTAGGCATATATCCAAAACAGGCTCAAGTACACAATAAGGACATTTTCTCAACTATATTTATAGCAGCTTTATCTGTAATAGCCAGAACCTGGAAACAACCCAGATGCCCCTCAACTGAAGAATGGATACAGAAATTGTGGTACATCTACACAATGGAATATTATTCAAAAAAAAGCAAGGAAAACATGAAATTTGCAGTAAATAGTGGGAACTGTAAAAGATCATCCTGAGTGAGGTATCCCAGAAACAGAAAGACACAAAGGGTATATACTCACTAGTAATTGGATAATAGACATAGAATAGAGGATAAACTTACTAAAATCTTTATACTTAAAAGCTAATCTAGAAGGAGGACTCTGGCTAAGATGCTCAATCCCCATTCAGAAAGGCAAATGGGATGGTCATAATTGGAGGAGGGAGAAAACAGTGAACAGGACAGTAACCTACCACAGAGGGTCTCTGAAAGACTCTACCCTGCAGGTAAATGCTGAGACTCTTGGCAGAATGTAGGGAATTTTATGAAAGAAGTGGGAGATAGTAAGATCTGGAGAGGGCAGGAGCTCCACAAGGAGAGCAACAGATCCAAAATGTTTGGGCACAGGGGTCTTTTCTGAGACTGATACTCCAACCAAGGACCACTCAAGGAGATGCCCTGGAACCCCTGCACAGAGGTAGCCCATGGCATTTCAGTGTCGCAGTGGGTTTCACAGTAATGGGAACAAGGACTCTTTCTGACATGAACTGATTGGTCTGCTCTTTGATTACCTCCCCCTGCGAGGGGAGGTGCCTTATCAGGCCACCTAGGAAGACAGTGCAGCTACTCCTAATGAGACCTGATAGACTAGGATCAGAGGAAAGAGGAGGAGGACCTCCCCTCTCAGTGGACTGGAGGAGGGGCATAGGTTGAGAAGAGGGAGGGAGGTTCAATTTTGAAGCTATAGATGGGATACAAAGTGAGTAAACTGTGAATAATTAATAATAATAATAATAATAATAATAATAATAATAATAGAACTATGGAAAGCCAATGCAGCCAAAAGAGGAAACCACCTGTTGCAAGATACCTAACTGCATTTAGAGATACCTTCTTAAGAACTTTTCATGAGTTTAGCCAACACTGTCGCTGTTGTTTTAACAAGGGGTTATGTTATTTTAATATTTAGCACAGAGATGTACAGAAAGCACAACATTGTCCTTTAACGTTGCACTAGTTTTTAGATACATTTAGTCAGCTATTTTCAATTCTTATCTCATCTCTTCTCCTCTCCTCCCCTCCCCTCCCATCCTCTCCCCTCTTCTCTCTTCCCTTTCTTTTCCTTCCCTTCTTTTCCCCTCTCCTTTCCTGCCCTTTCTTTCCCTCCCTTCCTCTCCCCTGCCTTCCCCTCTCCATTCCTCTCCTTCCATCTCCTCATTTCTCTTCTCTTTTCTACTCTCTTCTTTCCCTTTCATTCATCTATCAATTGCTTCTTTTGTGAGTTACTCATATTTGTTTTCTGTCTTATTGCAATGTGGTTCTATTTCATGTTGTATGGAGGCCACAAGGATTTCTGGGTTATCAGTTATGGCCATGAATGAGAGAAACCTGCATATTATCTCATCTCACTGATGCAAAGAAACCAGGGTGGAAATCAAGATAGATATAATAAATTTGATCACGAATAAGCCAATATGAACATTTATACAGACTTAAAGAATCACAAATACATTTTAAATATATGTGAAAGAAAGTTTAGGCAAAATCAGTGCAGGAAACAATGGCATGTATCACGAATATTAGAGATTTATTGGCGGCAAAATAAACATTTCACTTTGCTTACCCACTTTGGTTTTAATATTATGTCAAATTAAAAAGTCTGCATTATAGACCAGCTAGTAAAAGCCTGGACTACCATCCCTTTGTCTGGTAGCTGTCCATGAAAAAAGTTTTAAGCAATAATAATAATAATAATAATAATAATAATAATAATAATAATAAATGATAGAAAGAAAAAGAGAAAGGACACCTTCCTATGTCTTAGAAGTCCTTTGCCTTGGAACAATTTTGCAGTCTGGGCACATTATCGTTCTTTTATCCCACAGAGGACAAATTTTGAAGTAGCCCAACTTTGAACTCTCAAAAAAGTGGTTGCCTGACTTCTCTGCCAGAAAATCTGTTTTGTGCATTCAGCTCATGAGAATTGACAGCAGGAACCAGTGAATCATCATGATGTCCATGAGGAGTTAGGAGAGCTGGAAGTAATTTAGGTTAACCCATAGGAAGCAACCTAGCATGAGATGATACAAAAGCAGTATTACTATAAATCATTCCTTTTTTTTTTGGCATTGCAGTCACATAGAGAGAAACATGTTAAGGGGAGATTGTTATGATAGCAGTGATGGAGACACATCAAAAGGCACAGAAGAGTCCTTTAGGTAGCTGTTTAAATATCAGAAAAGCTGAGCTTTGTATGATATGGAATATTTAGTGTGTGTGTGTGTGTGTGTGTGTGTGTATGTGTGTGTGTTAAATGTGAGAGTTGATGTGCACAAATTTGGAGACTGAGAACAGCCTAATGTCTTTAGAAATCCTGTTTCTGTCTATATGTGGGGCCCTTGAAATTTCACTTTCCATGTTAATATACTTATTAATATTGTCAGTGTCCCAGTTTTGTTTATATAGCTGTTTCCAGAAGAACTGACTACTTCACCACAGACTTCTCTGTATTCTGACACTTATAATCTTTCTGACTCTTTTTCCCCAATGTTCCCTAAGTCATAGACACAGGATCTCTGGTGTAGATGTTTCCATTGATGCTGGGCTGATCAGCATGTTGGTTTGTGCATTTTCTATAAAATTGAGAATGGTGGGTATCACAAAGGTAAAAGAAAGGTAAATACAGGAAATGTGATATATTTCAAAATAAAACTGAAAACAAAAAGGAAACGTTTTGCATTTATCTGTTTTAGAGAAGTCTTTCAAAGGTTTGGAGCCTACGAATTACTTTAGCTTTGCCTTCCAGCCAGCCTAACTCTTTGACCCTGTCAGCACTGGGATTATAAATAGGCTCCATGCTTCTGGATCTTTTTATGGTTTCTGAGAATCCTTATGCATGCAGGACAGAAATTTATGTTGAACCTACTGACAACTTGTAAGATAGAATCTAAAATCTGTCCTAGGTTTATGCTTGAATACCTTCCCTAGTGCTATAGCTCTAATAATTAGCAATGGTCACAAAAGTACCATGAAATTTTCATGGATGTGACTTAAAAGTTTATTTCCTTCTTTGTAATACTCCATCACCATAGATAGTATTATAGTATGGCCTAGTTTAGTAAAGTTATCATCTTTGAAAGAACATCACTCATTTTGGTAGTGATGTTTTAGATATATCTGTTGTCTTGATGTTTATAAACTTCCAGTCTTATTGGGCTCTCTCTCTCCATACATACATACGTACATATACATATATATGTACGTATACATATATATGTACGTATGTATGTATGTATGTATGTATGTATGTATGTGTGTGTGTGTCTCATCTTTGTAAGGGCTGCAGCTATGTTCAATTGGTCATTTATTTTTAAGAACAGATGTAAAGTATTTTTATTATATTAGATTTTTAGCATTTCATTTCTACCAATTCAGACTTCCTTAGACACAAAAATTAAAGGGTCATCATAAATAAGTCATCCCTAGAAATTTCAGAGTGGAAGGCTAATAGAAACCCAGTAATAATGTAGCCTGTGGTAGCTCAGTAACCAATTGGTTTCCCAAAGTGAGGGGAACAGGGACTATTTCTAACAGGAACTCGATGACTGGCTCTTTGGTCTCCCCACCCCCGAAGGGAGGAGCAGTCCTGTTAGGCCACAGAGGAGGGCTTTGCAGCCAGTCCTGAAGATACCTGATAAAACAGGATCAGATGAATGGGGAGGAGGTCCCCCCCATCAGTGGACTTGGAAAGGGGCACGGTGGAGATGAGGGAGGGAGGGAGGGAGGGACTGGGAGGGAATGAGGGATTGGGACACGGCTGGGATACAGAGTTAATAAAATGTAACTGATAAAAAAAAAAAAAAAAGAAAGAAACCCAGTAATAATTGTCATTATTTCAACACCATAAATTATAAATAGGTGACAAAAATAACTTCTGGACAGGTTTCTTTTTTTTAAAATGATAGATTATAGCTATAAAAATAATGGGCTGTATAAAATTGAAATATGATTATTGTTGCTGTTAAACAAATTTAAAACATTGATAGCTAGCACAAATTCTGTTATAAGTGCTTGGCAAAATAACAGCCCCATAATGGACACTCAACAAATGTTGAATGAATTGAATTAGCACGGTAATAAAGTGAAATAAATGGTTGAATGATTATCATTTTGTCTGTCGTTGGCATGCCTGACAATCAAGCCTTAAAGTTCAAATTCATATTCCAACTGTAGTTAGAGGTATTTAGGAAGATGACATCTTGGAGGAGGTTGAAATTGTATTAAGAAAGTATTTTGAAACAAGAACTTCATCAATCAGATTAAAAAATAATGTTAGTAGTTAAATATGTCAACCATATAAAATTTTTTATCCTCACGAGACGTTAGCCTACTTTTGTACACTTTTTCTTATTTCAGACTGATTTTGAAAACCTGTTTTATAAGAAGAAATTTTACATTTGGGTTTCTTTTCAGATATTCACAAAAGAAATACAACGACACATTGTTATTTATTAGGAAAAAATACTACTTAAAAATTAAGATATGATTTTAGAATGATAAATTTTATACTGTTATAATAATAATTTCAATCAGTTGTTTGAAGCTTAACTCATTGATGACATGTTACTGTAGAAATCTAACAACTGTGATCAGAAAAGTACAAGGAATTCATGCTCAGTTATTCACAGAAGGTATATAATATACAACTTAATGAGGACAAAATTTATAGCTATTCTATTTTGTGCTTTTAATTCAGCCATGAAGAACAAAAATTCTTAGATGTTTTCTATTAACCATTTGTACAACATGAGATGGGCTGGCCAGTTGCCTTTGATAGTCAATGTATGAAAATTGTAGACGTCTATAATGACTTACATCTTGTAGGTAAACGTTCTTGTTTTACTTCAATCAACATAATATACTATGTTTTTGATATGAAGCAGAAACTAATTCACTAATGCAATTAATTCCAGATGTAAAGAGGTCACATTTAACAGTGCCTGAGGATGAAAAGCTTTTGACAAAATGCAACATCATTCATTGGTGGAAGATGGGAGAAAATTTCACAAGTCATATATTTGGGAAGGGATTAATTTCCAAGATATATAACAAACTTCTTCATCTCATTAACAGAAACCTAAACTCAACAAAAATGTGTAGACTTGCATTAACATTTCTCACATAAGATAAGTCAGTTACATACAGGTAAATCAGCAAAATTTTATTTCAATTCAGAGGGGAAATACAGTGAGATACATGTTGGCATAACTTTCCCTCACAGTAAGAAAGAATGTTCCTGTATTTTCAGTTATTGGAAGACTTGAAGAGGCGCAGAAGGGAAACAGGTGGAACTGGAAACAGACAGTGGAACCACGTGGAGATAGGCAATAGCAGAGGAGGCAGGTTAAATTGTCGCTAGCTGAGAGACTGCCCATCGTACAGCCAACAACCTTGAACTATATAGAAGCCTCCATGCCTTAATTAAATCACACAAAAGTTCTACAATAGATACAGCCTTAGTTCTTGTGTGCATCACACATGTAAGGATGAGTCAGAGGCATGCAAATTTCTAGTCACACAATGAGACACCGTCCCAATAGATCCCAAAATAAACAGCATCACTCTACACCTGTCATTTTATTTTTTTCTTTATTAATTACACTTGATTCACTTTGTATCCCCCCCTGTGGTTCTCTTCCTCCTCCAGTCCCAATCCCTCCCTTCCTCCACCCTCTGCATGCATGCCCCTCCCCAAGTCCACTGATAGGGGAGGACTTCCAAGTGGTTAAGGCGATGGACTGCTAATCCATTGTGCTCTGCACGCGTGAGTTTGAATCCCATCCTCATCGAGTAACTATATATATTATGTCTTTCCAAATCCTAAATTACCCAAAGAAGTCACCATATTTCATCTGCTAAGGCTGTGGTTTGACCTTTACTATACATGTATCTACTTGGCTGGATACATTTCTTCCTCATCTGTCATTTTAAATGGCATAAAATAACAAGAGATCGGGAGAGCATTATAATATGTGAAATAAACCAGTCCTAACAAGACCAATCCTGCCTGATGGTAGAAAGTCTTTATTTCTCAAAGACTCTCTAAATAGTTTGCTCATGGCATTCATTTTAGGTCAGATTTTCAGCTATATGAAGACATGCATCTTCTCAGAATTAACATATGTCCAGTGAAGTACAAATAAGAGGAGACACAAAAGATGAGTGGTCACATAAAGGCTACAAAGCTCTAAACTTAAAAGTAGGCATGGCTCTCCAGATTATTTTATTTTTTTTAAATAATTTTATACATTCACTTGTATCCCAGCTGTAGCCCTCTCCCTCTTTCCCTCCCAATCCTCCTCTCCCTCCTTTATCTCCTCCCTGCCCCCTTCTGAGTCCACTGAGAAGGGGTGTCCTCCTCTCCTTCTGTCCAGCCCCAGCCTATCAAGTATCCTCAGGATGGTCGCAATATCCTTATCTGTGGCCTAGCAAGGCTGCCCCTCCCTCAGGGGAGAGGGGGAGCTCATGAGTTCATGTCAGAAACAATTCCTGTCCCCCCCACTAGGGAACCAACTCAGATACTGAGCTACCATGAGCTATGTCTGAGCAGGGGTTGTAGGTTGTATCCATATATGGTCCTTGGTTGGTTAAACAGTCTCATAGAAGACCCGTGTGCCCAGATATATTTGGACCTTGTGAGGCTCCCTGTCCCCTCTAGGATATACAAATTCCTCCTTCCTTCATATGATTCTCTACACTGTGCCGAAGGTTTGGTTATGTGTCTCAGCATCTGCTTTGATACACTGCTAGGTAGAGTCTTTCAGTTGCCTTCTGTGGTAGGCTACTGTCCTGTTACTTGTTTTCTCCTATTTCCAATTTCCATCCCCTTTGTCTTTCTAGATGAGGATTGATCATCTTTCCCTGGGACCTCTTTCTTTTTTATCTTCTTTAGGTGTACATATTTTAGTATGTTTATCCTATCTTATAGGTCTATATAAGTGAGGATATTCCATTTGTGTCTTTCTGCTTTTGGGATACCACACTCAGGATGATTTTTTCTAGATCCCACCATTTGCCTGCAATTCTAACGTTGATGGCAAGTGGCCTTTATATAGGTTATCACTGGACTTATAAAAGGATATGTACTTTGGGTCAATTTTTATAACATATCAAGCTCAGAAGAAACAATTTACACAAATTCTGCATTGTATCTCTGCCATCCACAACTATGATATAAGAAATTCAGTCCTGTCAGGCTTAGCAGTGCTTAATCTACTGCATCTGCTATACAACTATTCATTGGCAGATTCCTCTGACACTGAAACATGTTTAATACATAAAGTAATTAATTCAAAATAGTTTCAGGAAGTCCCTAAAACTGACCAGATTCAATATGTTCCTCTCTCTTAAAAGTAAACAATGAAGACTGTCAATGGGCACACTAAGAGACACCATGCTGCAGAAAGACTTAGAACAGACCAGCTGCCTAGAAGAAGCTGAAACCAGCCTAGCTGCATGGAAGAGGATAAGAGCAACAAAGTCACTTGGAAAGGGCCTTCTTCAACCTGTTGAGCTGCCTACAGGCTGTGCAGTGGGCTCCAGGTTCCTGGCTTTGTGATCTGGGATGGACTTTGTTGTTGCAGCTGTCCATCTGTCTTTGAGTCATTTTTGTTCTTGTAAGTAACTCCTCATTCATATTCTGATAAGCATCCTAAATAAAACTCATTGGTTCACCAATTGGGCTTTGTTGGTGTTCATGTCTGCCATGAGCTCCCTTTTGGGGTTGAATACACACAGGTCTTGTGTCTTCCCAAGAAAAGAAATATTGTCACATAACAGCAACCTAAATATAGAAAGGCACTTTAAGATTTTTCAAGCTAGTGCTGTCAAGGGCATTACACACACACACACACACACACACACACACACACAATCAATGACGACAAGAAAAAAAAAGAAGAAAGACATTTCACTTTATGGGAATTGGTTTTTCTTTTATTTATGTTTATATTGCATTTTTGAAAGAGGAAAATAAAGATAAAGGTCACGATGCCTGCATTAGTATGGATTGATCTGGCTCAGTGAATTGAATCCCCAAATGAGAATTTCTAGAGTAGTTAAAATAGAGATAACTTTTTAACAGGGACTTTGATTGATTGCTGTAACCTATACAAGCTCTGCCTTAGTGATGTAGTGAGGACGAAATGCTACAGCTTGTTTGAGATGAGAAATGGTGTTTATAAGGGACATTTTCTTCTGTTTGTCAGACAGTGAGGAGACAGCTGAGCCACTGCAAGAACTGATTCTCTGTGCCTAGAATTTATTTATACCTACTGACAAAGAAAGTCCAGTTTTCAAATGAGGAAGAACATAACTAAATCTCTTTAACTTCCCATGGTTATCAAGTTCAAATTCAAATACAACTGTTTTTCAATTACAAAGGGCACTGAGTAAATGTTACAGAGGCATTTGTTCCCTTATTTTCCTTTTATTGAAATGTATTAGTACAGAACACTATAATCATTTGCCACTCATGAACACTTTTACATTCAAGACATGTTTACAGGCACATAGAACAGATAAACAAATCAAACATTTACAGATAATAAATCATCAAAGTCATTTAATAGCTTTTGTTTGTTATAGATTTTTCTTCATTTATTAAAGGTGAAAACAAAACTTGTGTATTCAAGAGATGGGTGTCTGTTTATTTTTACATAAAGAATTAAATTGTGTCAACATTTGCTACTTCAGGCCACAGAGCATCTTCAAAACTTTCAGAGGTGATTAGCAATCTTCTTTGTCTGTCATCATGCCTCCAGTTTGCATAAATACCCTGAAGGGGGAGGGGGAGAATGATATATGTATCCAGATACAGCAGAAATCATTATAGATTCTTTGCAAATCCCAAACCAAATATTATTTAATATTTTAAAATAAATGACACTGTTAAAAATTCAAACTAGCAATTTTCATGCAAGCATTTTAACATAAAACTGTTCAAGGATAAACCTAAATTGATACATGACAATGAGCCTCAAATATAAGACAAGGTGTTCCAAGAGCAGCTCTTGACATCAGGAGAGTGACAGTGTGTGTTATACAAAGTGTCCAAAGTTCAGAGCCATGCTGCACTGATGTCATAGATACAACAAAGTTAGTACTGTCACAAAGACCTCAGGTACTGTTATGCATTTGGCTTCCAATGAATGTTTGCTGTTTGTGTGTGTTCAGAATCTTTGGAGAGTTAGAAAAGTTTTCATAGCAAAGTTTTTATCATTGTGATGCAGAGGTTAAGATTCTGGGTTTTCAGAAAGATATGCATGGTATGTACTCATTTGTAAGTGGATATAAGCCATAAATTACAGGATAATCATGTTACAATCCACAGACCCAAAGAAGCCAAGTAGGGTCCATTGGAAAGTACTCAGATTTCATTCAAAAAAGGACATAAAATAGACATCTGAAGTAGTTGGAGGGAATGCACTAGGTTGGTAAGGGGGTGGGGAGAGTAATTGGAGGGAATCATGTGTAGAGAGAGCAGGAGAGGACAGAGGATCTCAGGGAGTTTTGTGGAGGAGTGGGAGGAAGGATTGAGGGAAACAAAGGGCTCAAAGAGAACACAAGAAGACCAATAGAATAAACTAACCCGGGCTCATGGTGGCACACAAAGACTAAACCACCAACCAAAGAGCTTGCCTAAACTGTACCTAGAACCTACATGACCCCTATACATACTTAGAAGATGTGCAGCTTGGTCACCATGTGGGTCCCATAGCAACGGGAGAAGGGGCTGTCTCTGACTCTGTTGCCTGCCTCTGAATCCTTTTCCCCTAGTGGGGTTGTCTCGTCTGGCCTCAGTGGGAGAGGATGCACTTAGTCCTGCTGTGACTTGAGGTGGCAGGGTGGATTGGTAACTCTTGGAGGGCTCCCCTTCTCTGAGAAAAAGGAGAGAGGAGAATGAGAGGAGGGAGTATGAGGGTGGGATTGGAAGAGGAGGGAAAGGAAAGGGCGATAGGATCAGGCCCCTTATGAATGATTAATGAGAAAAAATATCTGGGTTTTAGGGTACTGTTTTCAAATGGTATGTTACAATCACTTAAGTGAGGGAATAACTAAACATTGTATCCATTACAAAAGTCATATAAAGAAAATAATGTAAATATTTTGTAAATTGTTCCCATCATATGTCATGTTATATACATTGTGGCATCACATATTCATTTCACTAGTGAAATTTTCTTCATTTTGCACTTTAAGCTTTTAGAGTACATGATTTTTCTCCTTTTAAAGATGGTATAAATGTATGTCTGTCTTGTTGGGTTCCCTTGTCTCAAATGAGGCATCAACCCTCCAAAAGAGCTGCATACAAGTAAGGAATGCTGAGAAATACTCTGTAGTGTAGGCTTAGATTTTTCAGCAAACCTACTTCATTCAGGCTTAAAGTCTACCTCCCTCCAACCCACTGAGCAGAGGTAGGGGAGAAAGAAGGCTATTAGAAAAAGGGGTTGTAGACCTTTTTAGAAGTAGTTTCTTGGGGTGAGTCTTCTCTACATTGTCCAGATACGAGCAGTCCAGTCCAAATGCCAACACCAAACAGCTACATGAATCAGCATCATTCAGCAGACAAGTCAGTGAAAGCCTCAAAACTCAGTTGGATTGCCCTGAGAAGTTCTATGGAACATTTCTCTCTGCAGAGTGAACTGTCAAAGAACAAATGCCAGCACTGAAGTGTCCATCCAAAAAGTGTTGTTTCACTGTCTGTAGGCTTCTATATATCACCTCTTCTCAAAGTCCACCCACAGATGCTTTCAGCTGGCCAAAGTCATGCTCCTAGCACAGCTTGCAGCAAAACATCACGTGCCCTCTCACAAGACAGCATCCAGCAAAACATCACATGACATAACCGAGTCTTCAAAGAAACCAGAAACATTCACTTTACTGTACAGAAGAGAACAAAAATTGGTTATCAGAAACCAAACGGTCAGCACATAAAATGAATAACATTATATGAAAAAAGTATAACAACATGTTTCTGGAACAAAAAGAACTATTTTATAACCAATAATAATCAAAGATGTTGTGGAGAATTAGGTTGGTCATTACAGAAGTTACCAAAGTTGAATATTTAACAGTGAATAAAATGATTGCACAGATGATTGTATAATGTAGAACTGTATCTGTCTTTCCTTAGCACTGCAGAAAACAAGAATGATTTACATCCCAATCAATTTTACTGCTTCTTTCACCAAAGCAATGCTTGTACATTTCTGGAACACCACTTAGAATTTCATTCATTAGATCCAAGCAAAGAAATCAGAGGGCTAACCAGCCTGAAGCTTACACTATGTGAGGCAAACAACAGTTCAAATTCATTAGTACACAAAATATGGAGAGCCACACTTTCAGTCTATAAAGCCATCCCCAAAATCCTAGCTTAAAGATTGTCTGTCTCTCCCTTAATCTTGGCCAGAACTTAAGGATTTGCTGAATATTCTATTGCATACTGTCTCTTGCTTTACTTTCTGTGCTTACCATGACAATGGCATCCAGTGGCCTCTTAAACTATATCAAATTCTGTTCTGTAGGCACAACCTATCATACTATCTATTTTGCAATGGAAAATAATGAGTCTTTAAAGATAGATAGGGCAGCTTGACCAGTTATAACAGCCCAGCTTCAGAGAAGAAATGAATCTTAAGAAATACATCTAATCCCTTTGCTGCATTTTCAAGGAGGCTTCATATTGCTCAGAAGATAAGATTTATCATTGTTGTACACACTAAAAATTATTGTTTATCTTATGGTCTATTTTAGAGCCTTTCAAATGCTTTAAAATGCAAAATTTAATCTTGGTGAGGTTATCTTCTTAAAAAACCTTGTTTACACATGAATATATATTAAAAATTAACTATGTAATAAAAGATAAGTCACTGAATAATAAAAGAATATTCAGTAATGAGATATTCCTCACTATCCTTTTATTATTTCACCACGCTATAATATACAGTCTCTCCTAACAGGCAGCCCAGTACAGAAAAAGAAGAGCTCTCTCTGCATTAACACAACATGGCTTCAAATAATCCTGGAAAATCTCTCTGCCTCATAACCTTGGCATAATCCAGTAAGTTTTCAAAGACTCCATCATCTCAAATGTCAGAGAGAAAAATATATCTTGCTTTGATTAATCACATTTTATTAATCTCTGCCAATGAGAATATCAGATTACCATGGATACATTTATAACACTTCAAATTTGATAAAAATGAAGCTCATGTTATTAAAATCCATGAAATCTTACCATAGAAAACTACGGAACTCTGATATGAGACTGATAATGTTTAAGAATACTCCCATTTCCATAGATTTGTGCAGCACACTGGGAATGATTAAAGCAAAAATACTTAGATAATGTCAGTACTCATTCTACCAAAAAAGTCAGCTACAGCATTTTTTAAGAGAATAGAAATGTGTTTTAAAAATAATCTTATCCCTTTCTTCTTTTTATTCTTTTCCTTCCAATTTCTTTGCACATCTTTTTCTCTTTTTAATTTTTTCCTGTGCTTCCTTCTCCTTCCTACTCCTTTCCCCTTTTTTCCACTTCATCAGTGGGTTCTTCCCTGTACCCATTTGCTCACTTTTCCTAGTCTAATTCTTGTTCCTCCTCTTCTAGTACAATCCAGGTTATCCAATGTGACCCTATCTAACTCATCTTCTAATAACTGAAACTATTAAAATCACATTGCCCATATTAAGCAAACACAGAATAAAGAATGGTTTCCTGATTTTAAAAATACACACAATGAGGTATTTTAGCAGGAAAAGATAGATAAGCTAAGCATGAGTAATTTATGTCTTTCAAAGTTCTCAAGTTTGAAAATGTCTTCTAATTTTCCTGCAAAAGAGACTAGGTGGACAGAGGACAGAGTTTACCATGACTGTGTACTGTTGTTTGGGAAGGCTTGTGAGGGATGGGCAATGGCCATTCAAACCACTATCTTCCCACATGAAGATGGTTGAAATAAGCAGCATAGTGTTTCAGCTATATAAAGTTAAGATACATTACTGTTAAGATATCACAGCTTCATTTATCATGTAGATTTATTTTTACCAAAGTTTGTAGAAATAACAAATTGCTTCTTATGATCTTGAGGTTCAAATCGTTTTAAATATATTGAAGAAAAGATTAAGGATTTACAGAAGAATGACTTCTTTTCATTACAGTTATTTAGTTCTTAGTTCAATCAAAAAAGTTCCTAAAAGTATGTCATCACATTTACCACAATAATAAAGTGTTTTCTAAAGATTGTAACCAGAAATCTTGAGTTGAACCCATTGATACTAAAAGTTATTAGTGAAAGATGTGTGTTGATTGTTCTCATTGCTTTGTGTTTTGTTTTGTGTGTTGTCTGTGTTCATAATCCTATTTTGTGTTTCAGTAATTGTGGTGCCCTTTGCTTTATTTACATAGTCTTTTAGATATGCTAATTTTTTTTCATTCTAAAGTTCTTCTAATATTATCTGTAGGCCTAGTTTTGTGGATGTGAATTATTACATGATACTCTGACTATGATACTTCCTCCTCAGGAAAGCCATGAGCAATGAAATATGTAACTGAAATTGGTTACAGCACTTCTCAAAATTAGGGTTTTCCCAAAATTGCTAAGGTTTTGTGGCTTAGATTAATGTAATACCAATAGCCTAGTATTATCATATGTTTGTGAGATTGTGATAGAAGTTAATAAATCTTTGAAAGTAGCTAATTCCCCAAGGAAGTTCAGATAAATTACAATGAATGATCAGAAAAAGCAAGAGTTCTTAAGGCAGATATAATGCAGATTGTGAGCTGGAATTTGATCTTAGCCAAAACAATCATGGAAATAAGAAATAAATATAATTCATAAAAAGACAGATATCCCCAAGGTTACTATCATCGTCAACATCCTATAGAAAAAAGAAATAAAGAAGTGAAAACACATATCACTCAATACTATGGATCTTATAGAAGATTTGTTTTAAATAAAGCAAGTGTTATTTTATTTATCCAATTACTGTTTTCCTCAACATCTATTTAATACTAATGGAAATTGCACTTTTTCTTTTTTATTATTGTTATCATTTTACTGAAATTTATTAAATTTGTATCCCGGCTGTGGCCCCCTCCCTAGTCTCCTCCTAAACCCATCCTCCCTCCCTCTTCTCAATATTTGAAGTGAATCTTCATTTGTAAATTTACTGTAACACTGAATTTTCTTAAAGTCAAGTGAAGATAAATTGGCTCCTTATTTAGGAAGCCTAAATTAATAGATATTTTTTATATAGATGATCTATGTTTTGTTTTATATAGATAGAAAAGCATTTCAAGAATGTTCCTTTACTCATAGTTTCGTACAGAAAAAGAAATCTGGACTCCAATCTAGTCATAAAAACCTTGACCTATAGTCTGTACTGCCTGTAATATGTGTGGGGGCAGTGGTGGTACAAAACTTGTTGGAGTCACCAACCAATCTTTAATTTTAGGCCCAAAAGTGATCCCATGCCCTAAACCGCCTGGATGGCCAGGAACCAGAGACTGGATAGCCAACTTACTTAAGATAGAACAAAACATAATTGACACAGGCACACACAATCAATGAAATGATTCCTAACAATATTCTGCTATAGTTGTAGAACGGTGCCTCGTCTAGCCGTGATCAGAAAGGCTGGCTCTGGCAGCACATGGAAGCCAGGGCAGCTGCAAGCCAATATATGTCATTATGCAGAGAGTCTAAATTGAATGTCTCTATTGGGTCTCTTCCCATGGAGCTCGGAAAACTCTGTAAAAGAGAGGGAGGAAAGATTTAGGAGTCAGTGGAGATGGAGGACACCAGGAGATCAGAATCAACTAAGCAGGGCTCACAGGCCCACAGAGCCTGAGTGGCAATCATGAGTCTGCATGTGTCTGCACAGGGTGCTCTGTGTGCATTTTATGAGTGTTAGCTTGGTGATTTTGTAGGACTTCATACAGTGGGAGCAAGTTGGTCTCTGAGTCTTTTTTCTGCACTTGGGACTCTTTCCTCCAGTTGGGTTTTCTTTCCAGCCAAGAACATTCTTGGAAATGCTCTTAGACAAAAGGAAGCATCTTCTATTAACAAACTCCATGCTACTGCATTCACAGAAATAAAGGTTAGATACATGACAAGATCTAATGCAGGGACCACACTTCCTGTAATCTTTAGTTTACTTTGGGTTTGAATACAGTGTTGTAGAAAGTATATTTTTTCCAAATAAATGCTGACTATTGAAAATTACAGGGCTTGAAGTATTTATCTGCATAAGAAAAAAACAGCGTAGGATTTGTGGTGATCCAAAACCTCACAAGCCATTCTACTGGCTCTCCTCTTTGCACTTTGAGTAGTGATCACATCAGCTCGAGGCCCTTAAGTTTTCTCTCTGTTTCCTTTTTTTTTTTTTAACTGTTTTTGATATTATGATTAAGTCACTTCCCCCTCCCATTTTCTCCTCTAAACTTTACCATGTACCTCCCCACCATTTGCTTCTTTTAAAATCATGGCTTTTTGTTATTGTTGTGTGTTGTGTGCATGTATGTGTGTTGTGTGCATGTGTATATATGTGTGTGTGTGTTCTTAAGTGCATGAATAAACCTGCTCAGAAATCATGTTACATTTTTGCTTAGTTTTCAGGGCTGACCATTCAAAAAGACTGAGAACCAGGCGAAGGGAGACTTTGTTGTGAGGTTGTTTCACAGAAATGTCAGAAGCTACACAGATAATGTGTTGCCCGCTCTCTTTCACATCAAAATTCATTCATGATCACAAATATTTACAAATTTTTAATATTTTATTCACATGGGCATTTTATGCATGTATTTCTGTGCAATATTCTATATGTGCCTAGTACCCAGAGGAGAGTATCAAACAGCATAGAAGTAAAGTTACAGAATATTTTGTCCTAAGATATGTACCTGAAACCCAAACCTGAGATCTCTAAAAGAATAGGAGTGATCTTAAGCCCTAAGCCTTCTCTCCAGCCACAATCATCACCATTCAAAAATGAAGCACGAAATAAAAAAAAAGGGGGGCTTGGCAAAAATGTACATTTGACTTTTCTGTACGGTTATCTTTCCCTAGGAAAATGCACTCAGGAATTACTGTTTGGATCCTGCAAAGAGTGACTGCGCCCTCGGCCCGTCCTACCTTGTGGTCCTCATTGCCACTGCAGTCTTTGTAGTTGTGGAGCAGACTGCGCCCTCATCATCCCACTGAGGTTTGTCCCAGTCGATTTAAAGACTTGGGGATATATAGGGGAATATATTTGCAATTTTCTTAAGTGGTAGTCCCTGAAAAAATCAAAACAGAAGAAAGTAAACAAATAAATAAATAAGTGGCCCACAACCTGAGGGGAAATGTTATTTTTCATTCTTCTTCTCGGGACATGACTATTCTGAAATCACACCAAGTCCTCATCTTACATTAGAAAAAGAACACTTGCTATCCTTCATGTGGTTAGAAATCTAAACACTGCCAAAGACATAGCTCTCATTTCACACTTCAGAAATGATGCAAACCATCATTTTTCCCCCCGGGGCTTGAAATAATGGGTTGGCCTTGCAAATGTTCTGCTTGGAAGAGACTTCATATTTTTCTACCAATTCTTCTAAACACAGCCATCCGGACACTATGTCATCAGCACTTAAAAGCTTCACCTTTTAGCAGGAAGGGTATAAAAACTCAAAAGAAAAAAATTGTAAGTGTGTTAACTGTTCATTAAATGTTAATTGACCATCTGAGGTTGCAGCCAGGATCTCATCCATCCACTAAGGGCTGAGTGTGTTCTGTAAGGCCACCTACCTGCAGATACAGGGATTCTGCAGTTTTCTTTCCCAGCAATGGAACATGTCCAGTTAAATAAGCTATTCAGAAAAACAGCATGTGAAAATCCAGCATATAGATACAATTGTTTGCAGATTCTTACGTTAAATCTTAAGTTGTGTTAAATTTTTCCAGCTCACATATTTTATTAACATTGATAACATCTAAGATATTTTTTCAGCTACAAAAGATGTGGTTTTCTTAGTCTAATCATCAGTTACCTAGAAAGCTAACAGTAGGTGAATAGCTGTTGTAATATGAGTGAGCTAATTTTAACAGTTCTCTGTTACAAGGAAATGAAAGGGATTACATGAAATCAGTCTGTCCTGGGAACCATTTGCTTGCCTCCTTGACCTTGGGCTGAATTCTTCTGTTTTTTAAACTGCCAGTTTGTCACATAAAATTCCACCATGCAGGAAGGCTTTCAAGAATATCATTACATTGTCTGTATCATACTGTGGAGACATTGAGTTTTTATTATAAATATTACACAAATGGATTTACACCATATAAATTTACAGTAAATTGAAGGTCTGTCCTTATAGGGTTCCAAAAACATTTTCATTTCATTTCATTTTTTTTGTATATTTTTTATATTTCCAATATTCTTTCTTTATTAATTACATTTTATTCATTTTGTATCCCCCCATAGGCCCCCCTCCATCCCTCCAGATCCCACCCTCCCTCCTCTTTCTGCATGCATGCCACTCCCCATGTCCTATTTTTGCCTTATAATGACAACAGGGAATTCTGTGTGGGAACAATATAATAGGTACATCTTAACATTATTACTCACTAAGATTTATAATTAAGTCACTTAGAATTAAGAAAGGTTGTTCCATCCTACCACATTGACACTCATCCCATTATGTTTATAAAGGCTTTATTCATAATAGCCAAAAAATCTGGTAAAAATCTAGATGTCCCTTACCTGAAGAATGGATAAAAAAATGTGATACATTTACACAATGGAGCATTACTCATCTGTTTTTAAAAAATAACATCATGAAATTTGAAGGCGAATGGATAGAACTAGAAAAGAAAATCATCCTGAGTGATGTATCCTGGGCCCAGAAAGACAAACATGGTATGTATTCACTTATAAGTGCAGATTAGCTGTTAATTAAATAATCATACTACAACCCACATACCCAGAGGAGATAAGTAACAAGGAAGGCTCCAGTGGGGCAGGGGAGGTGCACATGAACCTCCCTAGCCAGGGGAAATAGAATAGACTTTTTTTTTTTATTCAGGAACCTTGTACAATCATCTGACCCTGGGGAAAGCCAGCCCACAGCTTAAATAGCCTCTTGGTAGCCAACCCCAGCGTGCCATGTGGGCAATGCAGATAGGTCCACATACATGGAAGCAAGCCAGATCTTCAGCCTTAGCCAAATGTGGAATTGTTCGTGACAGAGAGCACTCACCATCGGGAAGGTGGAAGGCGGAAACCAGCTCCATCTTTAAGGCGCAGCATTCCGCAGCTCTCTACAGTTCCCCCTTTTTGTTTTAGACGCATCAGGCAAGAGTAGAGGTCTGATCTCTGATATTAGAAATAAATTGGGACTTTGTACTGATGTTCATTTAGGTGTCATCCACCCAAAGAGCATCAGACCTGTCCGATACCAATAGACTTTTATGGGTGAACTGGAAGCACGTGGAGATGGGAACAGGAAGGATAAGTTGGTGGTGGTTGAGAGGTAGAGTGTGGGAGGTTATGACTGGACTGGAGGCGTTTGGAGGGGTAAGATAGAAACCTAGTGCAGCTGACATTCCTAACGAGAACTCCTAATAATGGAGACTCCGAAGCCTGAACTGGCCATCCTCTGTAACCAGGCCAGGCTTCCAGTGGTGGAACAGTGACACCAACCCATGCACAAAACCTTCAACCTATCCTGCATACAAGCTGAGGAAATGGAGGAACAGAACTTGTGGAAATGGCCAGCCAATGACTGGTCTAGTTTGAGGGCCCATTCCACAAGAGGAATCCCATGACCGACACTGAGTGGATGACCATGAACTGGAGGTTGGATAGCCCAGAGACCTAGGATAGAAAAAAAAATTAATACATGATTCATAATGTTATTTTTCTATACTCATATATCAGTGCCTAGCCCAGTAATCATTAAGAGGCTTCCTCTGGGAGCTGATGGGAGCAGGTAGAGGGATCCACAGCTAAACATTAGACAGAGAAAAATCCAAGGTTGGAGGTGTCAATCAGGCACCTCCCCCTGGAGCTAGGGGATTCCTGTGCAAGGAAAGAATTATAGGAGCCAAGGTGTTCAAGGACACCAGGAGAACACTGCCCAGAGATTCAACGAAGCAGGGCTCTGAGTTGCTCACGGAAACTGATGGAACCATCATAGAGCCTGCAAGCATCTTCAAAAGGTCCTCTGCATATATGTTGTGGTTGGTGTTTTTATGGGACTTATAACGGTGGGATTGGGGGTGTCTTAGACCCTTTCATCTGTTATTGGGAGCCTTTTTCTCCTGGTGAATTGCCAAGTTTAGCCTTGATATGAGAGTTTGTGCTAGTATTACTGTGTCTGGTTATGCAGTGTTCAGTTAACATCCCTGGGAGGGCTGCTCTTCCCTGAAGAGACACAGAGGAAGAGTAGATCTCAGGAAGTGAACAGTTGGTGGGGAGTCTTGGGGTAAACTTTTAATACACTGTGTGAAGGATGTCTCTGTAGATTCAAGTGTTAATTGTGTGCAAGCAGAATACTGAGTACTGTGTGGACTTTGGTGTTGTTATTCTCATGGATTATCACCTACCTCAGTATTTTGTAAACACTCTTCAAACACCATCTTCTGATATGATTAATACAGATCTAATAGATAATAGCTAAGCAGGAGAGGAAAAGCAGGGCTGAGAGAAGTCTCAGGAGAAGAAAGACACAGAGGATTTGCCAGCTGACCTGGGAAGGAACAGGCATTGGGACTGAGTGAGAGGAGACAGAGGCTAACAGGGCACATGGTGGGATTTAGGCTAATGTTTGGCAGGTTAGAATACCTCAGAATCTGCCCAGCCATAATGCCTAACCTTTTATACATAATATTAAATTTCCTTATCATTAATCATCCTCTGGCAGGCCAAGAAAGTCTGGCTATGGGGCTGAGGGGAATGGTAGCAGTGGCAGGAGGGGAAACTGTGGTTCAGACACATTGCAAACAAAAACAACAACAAAAGAAAGCAGTTGGCACTCGATATTCCTTACAGAGAATTCTCTGTTTAGCTCTGTTCCCCATTTTTTAAGTGGATTACTTGGTTTGCTGCTTTTCAGCTTCTTTAGTTTTTTATATATACTGGATATTAGCCCTCTGTCAGATAAAGGGTTGGTGAAGATTCTTTCCCAGTCTGTAGGCAGTCATTTTGTTTTGATGATGGTGTCCTTTGCTTTACAGAAGCTTTTCAGTTTCATGAGGTCCCATTTATTGATTGTTGCTCTTAGACCCTGTACTGTTGGTGTTCTGTTCAGGAAGTTGTCTCCTGTGCCAATGAGTTCCAGGCTGTTCCCCACTTTTTCTTCTAACTGATTTAGTGTGTCCGGTTTTATGTTGAACGTCTTTGATCCACTTGGGCTTCAGTTTTGTGCATGGTGATAAGAATGAATCTATTTTCATTTTTCTACATGTAGACAACCAGTTAGACCAGCACCATTTGTTGAAGATGATATCTTTTCTCCGTTGTATGGTTTTGGCATCTTGGTCAAAGATCAGGTGTCTATAAGTGAGTGGGTTTATTTCTGGGTCCTCTGTTCGGTTCCATTGATCCACCATTCTGTTTCTATGCCAGTACCACGCAGTTTTTATAACTGTTGTTCTATAGTACAGCTTAAGATCAGGGATGGAGATACCTCCAGAAGATCTTTTATTGTAGAGGATTGTTTTAGCAATTCTGGGTTTCTTGTTATTCCATTTGAAGTTGAGAATTGAGAAACACATAAAGAAATGTTCAACATCATTATCCATTAGGGAAACGCAAATCAAAACGACCCTGAGATTTCACCTTACACCCATCAGAATGGCCAAGTGACAACACATGCTGAAAAGGTTGTAGAGAAAGGGGAACCCTCCTCCACTGCTGGTGGGAATGCAAACTCCTACAACCACTCTGGAAATCAATCTGGTGCTTTCTCAGACAGCTAGGAAAAGCGTTTCCTCAAGATCCAGCTATACCACTCCTAGGCATATATCCAAAAGATTCTCATGTACACAATAAGGACATTTACTCAACCATATTTGTAGCAGCTTTATTTGTAATAGCCAGAAGCTGGAAACAGCCCAGATGTCCCTCAACTGAAGAGTGGATGCAGAAATTGTGTTACATCTACACAATGGAGTATTACTCTGCAATGAAAAATAAGGAAATAATGAAATTTGCAGGTAAATGGTGGGACCTGGAAAGGATCATCCTGAGTGAGCTGTCCCAAAAGCAGAAAGACACACATGATATATACTCACTCATATAGACATACATATAACATAGGATAAACCTACTAAAACCTTTACATCTAAAGAAACTAATCAAGAGAGAGGACTCTGACTAAAATGCTCAATCCCCATCCTGAAAGGCAAAGAGGATGGACATCAGAAGAAGAAGAAAACAGGAAACAACCTAGGAACCTGCCACAGAGGACCTCTGAAAGGCTCTATCCTGCAGACTATCAAAGCAGATGCTGAGACTTATGGCCAACTCTTGGGCAACGTGCAAGGAATCTTATGTAAGAAGTGAGAAATAGTAAGATCTGGAGAGGACAGGAACCCCACAAGGAGAGGAACAGAACCAGAAAATTTGGACACAGGGGTCTTCCCAGAGACTCATACTCCAACCAAGTACCAGGTATGGAGATAACCTAGAACTCCTGTACAGATGTATTCCATGGCAGTCCAAGTGGGTTACATAGCAATGGAAAGAGGGGCTGCCTCTGACATAAACTGATTGGCCTGCTCTTTGATCACCTCCCCCTGAGGGGGGAGCAGCCTTATCAGGCCACAAAAGGTGACAATGCAGCCAATCCTGATGAGATTTAATAGACTAAGATCAGAAGGAAAGAGAGGATGATCTCCCCTATCAGTGGACTGGGGGAGGGGCATGCATGAAGAACGGGGAGGGAGGATGGAACCAGGAGGATGCAAAGTGAATAAACTGCATTTAATAAAAATAAATAAAATTAAAAAAAAAAGAAAGCAGTTGCCATCTTAGGTGAACTTGTAACATTCAGGCAGGTAGTATTTCTGTGACTTAGCTGCCAAGCATCTTCTCAGTATCTCCCAGCCTATGTTTGACTCCATTGATACTGTAACCCGAAGACACATGCTCACCCTCACTGACATTTATTGACTTTCTTCCAAGAATCACAGGGAGGTAGGTGAGGCAGAATCTCCACTCAAATCTCTTTTGATGGCTATACTCAACAGTACTACAAATCAGTGCTGCGAAAAGGAAATAACCTTATTTCACTCATTAGTTCATTGATTTATTCACTCACTCACATACTTTTTCATTTTTCCTTTTTAGAAAAAAAAATCTTGATTTCAAGAATTCATGCTGAGCTTGTAAAATTCTCAGAAGCTAAAAGAGGAAATAAGTGTCTTCATATATTTTAGCCTAAACCATGAATGGGCTGATACACTTGCCCAGAAAGGGTGCTCTCATATTTTTCTTCTCTGAGATTATTTTTATAAAGTAGAAAACTCATTATCTGGAATGCTGTCCTATTCATCCCCCAGATTTTTTGTTATGCTCGGCAACGACTTGTCCACATTTCCATTACCAAGAAGAAGAAGCAGTCATATGTAGATTGTATATGATGAATGAAAAACCATGTTAACCCCTCCCCACCACAATTACCATGATACTATTTGTTCTCCTCTCAGCATCCTACTTCAGCTTAACTGCCCATAAAAAGGCAATTTCTGGGTCAGCAAGATGGCTCATTGGCTTAGTGCATTGCTATCAAGGTCAAAATTGGAGATCAATTCCTGGAACCCACAGAGAAGAGAATGTACAACTGCATTTTTTTCTGGTAAACACACACATACACACACCATGCACACACATATGCATGCGCCCACACCACATTAACACACACATATGCAATGAATGCAAACACGTACAAACAGACACACATATGCACATGCACACATATATGCGTACACACACACATATACACATATGATTTTACTGTCTTTTTTTGAAGTTCTTCCATCACACATAAAATTTATTAAATAAATTAACGAGCAGGTTTTTTTTGTTTTTTATTTTTTATTTTTAGTTTTTGCTAATCTGTCTTTTGCTATAAGGCTCTCAACTATGAACTCTGTGACAGGTATAGAAAAAGATAATACATTTCCTTGTCTACAGAACAAAGGAATATCAGAACCCCATCTGCAAACAAGCTTGCTCCTGTTGAATTAAATGGATCACCCATAACAGGAGTAGGCTACACAAGCAACTCCCTGCAGCCACCAATGCCCCAATAGTGTCTCTGATCACGTTGAGAGTTTTCTCTTAGTCCCAACCAAAGTGGTTAGCATTCTGTGTTCTAAGGTTTTTCTTTTTTTTTTTCTTTCTTTTCTCTTTTTGTTTCTATTTATTTATTTATTTATTTATTTATTTATTTATTTATTGTGTGTGCATGTGCCCATATTTGGTTTTTCACGACAGGATTTCTCTGTTTAGCCCTAACTGTCCTGGACTCCTGAATGTGCATGCTAGGATTAAAGGTGTGCAATCCTGGCTGGTCTTAAAGATTTTCCACTTTGGCATACTAACATCTCTACCTAGCATCTGATCAGACAGATAGAGGAGTGTTTTAAGAAACAAGCCAATAGTAATCAAGGGTTTAGACTTATATTAACCTAGTGTAAGTTAGTTTCTGTCACCTTTGAATTTAAAGTTTATTTTTCTCTAATATGTGGCTGCAATTGCCCTTTGGAAGAGCCCTTTGGGGATATTTCATGCTCGCAATTCAGACAACTGAAGCAGCTTGTTGTCAAGTGAATGACAAGAGACTGTCAAAAGGGCCAGTTCAGGACACATTTTAACTTAATTTGCACATATTGTCAGAATCTTGAGAACGTTTCTGCATGCAAGAGTTTATTGATTCAGGACATCCAGAGAGGTTGCATGGAGACGAGATGCCCACAAAATGTCCCTGTGGTTAGAACTGTAGGCAACCAGCTCTCATACCAAAAGAGGACCTATGTCTGCTTTGGCATGCCCTTTGATAAAGCATTCACTTCTCTGTCTGAACATGTGGGCAAGATACATTGTACCTTATTTTTCTTGTGAGAGACTGAATCTTAGGCCAACTGATTAAGGAAGCCAAACTCCTGCAGCTGACTATTTTAGCAAATGGATTTGTTAAGCTGCCACAGTGGCAAATGGCACTGAAAAGCACAAAAAAAAAAAAGTGGGACAGGAAAAGCACTGGGCAAGACACAGAATGATTGATGGCATGCCTCTGTTGCTGGGTGCCATCTGGTGAAGTCTACAAGGAGATAAGTGAATAGAATGCAATGTTTAAAGAGTTCGCTAGTTTTATGAAATCAATCAATGTAAGAGAACTTAAAAGCGATGTGTCAACTTGCCCTCTCAAAATCCATCCCTTTTCCTATCCTGTCAAAAATATTTTTGGTAAGTAAAAAGAGGTCCTATGCCATATGTGTTTTAATATGATAATCTTCAGAGTTTTCCCTTCCCCACTTGAGGAAAAAGAAAAAAAAAGTCTACTGCATAGACTGTTCCAAAATTCACTTGGGAAAAATATTCAGGACAAATGGGTTCCCATTTTGTGGTTGGCTATTTCATTCACTGTGTTCAAAACTATATTTGTAATTTAGAATGGAAAATTAATGGTCCATGAGTAATAATAACGATATATATTTTATATATAGGGCTTGAAAAAGTTGAATTGTACCTTTCATTGATATGTCCTTAAACTGAGTCAAATATCTCAATAACTTGTATATTTATCAAATTCTGCTTTAATTCATAACTCTTGAAAAACTCTCTACCTTGTCTCGTTCAGTTTCATGGAATAAGTAGGAAGATTTCATGTCTAGACCTAAATGTACTATTTAAAATTCCTAAGTCATTTGAAGCGTTAAATTAACACCGGGATTTGTTCTATGAAATGTCATCAAAGCGTTTTATAAAATGAGTACCCAAGAGAGGCAATATACACTGACAATGAAGTCCAGCATGCATTTCACATGAAAATATGAACCATTACAGATGAAGGGAAAGTTGTGTCTACATTTCCATAGGAGTTTGCATACATTTTCACAGTAATAGGACTTTAAAATATTCTATAACGTTTCTCTTGAATTCAAAATATGCTACATTAGTCTCTGCAAGACATTGAAAATTCATATGTGCATGGGTTAGAAAAAGTATAAAATAAATAATGTAAGTTATACATTAACCCATTTCTTTAATCTTTAATATTACCATCAAATATAGTACATGAAAAAATTAAGAGAGCATTTTTAACAGTAGAAATGAATTTATGTTAAAGATCAAATAAATACTACCAAAAGAAAATTAAAACTTATGAGACTAATTTCAGCAATTTATAGCAATCACAGATCATTGTTGAAAAGCAAAATTCTATTTGCTAAGTAATTATCCTTAGAGGGAACACAATACTTAATGATTTTAGTGAACTTATAATGAGATTTCTTTGTTACTATTAATAGCAGGCTATTGTCTTCTGTGAATCTGAACAAAATCCAGGTAGATTTAATTTCCTATCCTCCAAAGTTTACCAGTATAATTGTGGGGATCCTTTCAGATCTATCATCCAAAGCATTCATAATGAAGAGTTAAAGAATCCAGGCTTCTCATCCTGAGTGGGGGAGAAAGTAGGGGTCCAGGAGAGATGGGTCATTGTTCATTTGTTTTTTAACACTTTATTTGCTTTATATCCCTGCTGTAGTCCCCTCCCTCATCTCCTCCTAGTACCACCCACCCTCCCTCCTCTCACCCTATTGCCCTCCCCCAGTCCACTGATAGGGGAGGTCCTCCTCCCCTTCCATCTGACCCTAGTCTATCAGGTCTCATCAGGACTGGCTGCATTGTCTTCCTTTGTGGCCTAGAAAGGCTGCACCCCACAGGGGTAGGTGATCAGAGCCAGCTACTGAGTTCATCTCAGAGATAGCTCCTGCCCTCCTTACTAGGGAACCCACTTGGAAACTGAGCATCCTGTGGGCTTCCTTCGAGCAGGGGGTCTAAGTCTTCTCCTTTCATGGTCCTTGGTTGGCAATCAGAAGGGCAAACAGAATAGCCACCGGAAGCAGAAGACAAGGAACAGAACAGGAGCCTTCCACAGAGGACCTCTGAAACACTCTACCCACCACGATATGGAAGGAGATACTGAGATTTGTAGCCAAATTTTAGACAGAGTTCCGGAATCCTTATGGAAGAAGAGGGAGATAGAAAGAACTGGAGGGAACAGGAACTCCACAAGGAGAACAACAACAACAAAAAGGTCAATTGTTAAAAGCACATATGCTCTTACACAGGACTTGAGTTCGGTTTCTAGCACCTATGTCAGATAGCTGACAAGACCTGTAACTCCCATTCCAGGAATCTATTGTTATCTTCTGGTACCTGTGCACATAGGCAACCCCCAACACACACACACACAAACACACACACACACACACACACACACTTGATAGAATTGGGAAGAAAAGGGGGCTTTCTGTGTTCATAATTTTTATTCTTTATAGTGCATGTGATGAAACTGCACATGAAGATATACAAACAAAATTAACCACACACGTTGCAGCCCAAATTAGGAGCATTTAAAAGTAGAATTAACATATTCAAGTAGTATAGGTGATGCTTCACTCTGATTTTGAGGATATCCATTAGGCTGGTTTCATAAAATCAAGGATTCTACAAGGATTGGAAGAACAGACATCAAGGATGTGGTCAGAAGGGACAATCATGGGAGACAAATGGGAAGGACATTGTGAAGTTAAATTATATTTACAAAGGAGAATAAGGATAGGTATAGGGAAAGGATAGACATAAGGATGCAGCTAGGTATAAGTCACTCCCCAACCAGTCAGACAATGAGCATGGTAGTGAAAGATGCTCCAGAGATTTTTATTGCCTATTTGTTTGGTGTTTGATTCAGGTATTTTTTTTAATGTCTGAGTGATTTTCCTAAATCCAAGACCTGACTTTACCTTCACTCAACTTTCTCATGTCTATATTTTCTATATAGTCCCAGTCCAAGGTAATTTGGCATATGCATTCACAGACACAACTCAAAGAGTAAAGTTAATTGGTAAATTTGTTTGTTGTAGGCACAATATTATTGTGCACTGTGTAAAAACTCAAATGCTGATTTCTGTGCCTTCATGTCTGGTTGCAATCCTTGTTATAAGAATCTCCTACATGTCAATAAAGCAGTCAATCACTTAGTTGAGAAGAGAATAGTGCTGTACTTCCTGCCAGTGAGGAGAGAAGATAGAGACAAAGGAAGTGAGGATTTAGTCATGGGTGGAGGTCCAGAAGTCATGAGAAAAGAGCAGTGGGAGCAGAGAAAGTCATAAAATGCAAGTATCTAGAGGTTTAATACTGGGAGGAATCCAGATTAACATAGAGGGTTAATATAGACTTATATTGCTTAGTTGTGAAATGTAAAGCCTATTAAATAAATAACATAGCCCAGTCCCAATTATTTGGGTGCTGGCCAGGTAAAGAGATAAACTGCAACACACATTTACAGAAGAACCACTAACAGTTTGTGGGTATCTTATTAAAGAGATTGTGAGCATCTTATTAAACAGATTCCTTCCAATTATTCAAAATCACATCAGACTCATCCCCTCGATTCCCCCAGTTCTTAAGTGTCTGTTATTTACATAATAACCATGTTTGGAACAACATTTATAAGACATTAACCATGGTGTTGCATTGTGAGTGTTTAAGTACCTCTTCCAATCTAAAGGAAAATTTCCTTTGAAATCTCAAATTAACTGTTTTGCTTCAGCTATGAGTCTTAGATTGGGCTAAACTTTCTTTACCAATTTCCAGAAAATACTTGCTATTTCTTACTTATTTATTAGGTTGTTTTCTCTCATAACATGTTTAAATTTAACTTCCTTGTACCTTAACCACGTTCCCTCATGTCCTAGGATCAGCTAGTGCTTATAAAATACAGAATTTTACACATTTCAGTTATGTTTGCATTTTCCCCTGTAAAATCGTAGGAGTGTGAGAGAAGCCAGACTTTCCCAGTTTCATTTTGTTTTTTCCTGGAGGTGAGACCTTTTCAGCTCCCACTTACCCTGAAAGGTCAATATAAAAATACACTTTCCAACACAAGTATTTCACAAGGAAGATTGTTACATGCTTCATGGAAAATGTGGGAGATATGACTGAATTGCATATGTGGATAAACTAACATGACATTACCTTTTTTGAGATTAAGAAATAATTACATCCTTTCTACTTTCTATTTTCTCTTCTTCCTTCCAACCCTTCCTTTTATCCCTCCATATTCTTTTTTTTTTTTTCAAATTTGTGACCTCTTTTTCATTTATATGCTGTGGACTAATATAGACTTAGAACACAAAGTTTAACAACAGAATGGAACCAAATGTTGGCAACAGATAAAAAAAAAAAAGATTGACATGTTATCCAATGGAATATTCCATCTACAAACTTCTCAATCCAACTCCCAGAATTTTTAAATGAAATGTGTCACAGTTATGTGAGAGAGCAAGTTGAAAAAGACAAGAATTAATTAACCCTGAGGGCAGGCCCCATGTGCAGCTGTAGATGTCCAACACAAAACAAACTCAGGTTTGTTTTCGGAGGTTCTTTTGTATCATACTGCTTTGTCTGGGCAATTTAAAAAACTTCATAGATTTGGGCTTGTATATTACAGTCTCTAATTTTGTGTTTTTATGAGATTTCTGTGTGAATGAATATATGTGTCTCTACGGCTCTTTGTGCTTCGTATGTTTTTTCAATGGTTCTTTTGATCTGTTTGTTTTGTCCTATGCTAATTGTCCTGGATTTTGTGTTTATTTGGTTGGTTTTGCTTGATTGGTTTCTACTGGGAGAGCAGTCAGGGAAGGAAGGGGGAAAATGCTGTGGATTTGGGTTGAATGGAGAAGCACGAGGAGAAGTTGGTGAAAGGGAAACAATAATCAACCATAAAAGGCTCTACCTAGCAGTGTATCAAAGCAGATGATGATACTCATAACCAAACCTTGGGCAGAGTGCAGTGAATAATATGAACTAAGGGGGAGTTGGTAAGACCTGGAGAGGATGGGAGCACCATAAAAACCAAATATATCTGGGCACAGGGGTCTTTTCTGAGACTGATTCTCCAACCAAGTACCATGCATGGATATAACGAACCCCTGCTCAGACATAGCCCATGGCAGCTCAGCATTCAAGTGGGTTTGCCTAGTAAGGGGAACAGGGACTGTCTCTGACATGAACTCAGTGGCAGGTTCTTTGATACCCCCCCTCCCTCAAGGGAGGAGCAGCCTTGCTACGCTACAGAGGAGGATATTGCAGCCACTCCTGATGAGACCTGATAAACTAGGGTCAGATGAAAGGGGAGGAGGACATCCCCTATCAGTGGACTTAGAGAAGGGCAGAGAGGAGATGAGGGAGGGAGACTGGGATTGGGAGGAATTGTAGGAGGAGGTTACAGTTGGGATACAAAGTAAATAACATGTAATTAATATAAAAAATAACAATTATAAATAAATGCAAATATATTTGAAAGCAAAAAAAAAAAAAATAAACAAATTTAAGATCATTTCCCAATCTGTAGGCTGTCGTTTTGTTCTGATGACACTGTCATTTGCTTTATAGAAGTTTTCATTTTCATGAGATCCCATTTATTGGTTGTTGATCTTTAGAGCCTGTGCTATTGGTGTTCTGTTCAGGAAGTTGTCTCCTATGCCAGTAAGTTCAAGGCTCTTACCCACTTGTTCTTCTTACAGATTTAGTGTATCTTCTTTTATGTTGAGGTCTTTGACCCATTTGGACTTTACTTTTGTGCAGGGTGATAAATATGGATCTATTTGCATTTTTCTACATATAGACTTCCAGTTAGACCAGCACCATTTGTTGAAGATGCTCTCATTTTTCCATTGTATGGTTTTGGCTTCTTTGTCAAAAATCAAGTATCCATAAGTGTGTGGGTTTATTTCAGGGTCTTCTATTCGGTTCCATTGATCCACAATTCTGTTTCCACACCAGTACCATGAAATTTTTATTACTATTCATTTGTAGTATAGCTTGAGATGAGGGATGGAGATACCTCCAGATGATCTATTGTTGTACAGGATCATTTTGGCAATTCTGTTTTTTTTTTTTTTCATATGAAGCTGAGAATTTTTCTTTCAAGGTCTGTAAAAATTTGTGTTGGTATTTTGATGGGAATTGCATTGAATCTGTAGATTGCTTTTGGCAGGATGGCCATTTTCACTATGTTTATCTTACAGATCCATAAGCATGGGAGATCTTTCCATCTTCTGATATCTTCTTTATTTTCTTTCTTCAGAGACTTGACGTTTTTTTCAAACAGGTTTTTCATTTGCTTGGTTAGAGTCACACCAAGGTACTTTGTGTTTTTGTAGCTATTATGAAGGGTGTAGTTTCCCCAATTTCTTTCTCAGCCCTTTTGTTTTTCATATACAAAAGAGCTACTGATTTCTTTTCTTTTTTTTTAGTTAATTTTGTATCCAGCCACCACTTTCCTGAAGGTATTTATCAGCTGTAGGAGTTCCCTGATAGAATTTTTGGGATCACTCATGTATACTATCATATCATCTGCAAATAGTGAGATTTTGATTTCTTCCTTTCTGATTTGTATCCCCTTTAGCTCCTGTCTTTATTATGTTTAGGTATGTGCCTTATATCCCTGATCTCTCCAAGACTTTACACATAAATGGGTGTTGGATTTTGTCAAATGCTTTTTCAGCATCCAAGGAGTTATCATGTGTGGTTTTTTTTCTTTCAGTTTCTTTATATAGTGGATTACATTGATGGATTTCCATGTATTGAACCATGTTTGCATGCTTGGGATGAAGTTTACTTGGTCACGGTGGATGATATCTTTTATGTGTTCTTGGGTTCAGTTTGCAAATATTTTATTGACTATTTTTCCCTCAATGTTAATAAGAGAGATAGGCCTGAAGTTCTCTTTTTTGTTGTTGTTGTGTTTTTGTATACTTTAGGTATCAAGGTGATTGTGGCTTCATAGAATGAGTTTGGTATTGTTCTGTCTGTTTGCTCTATTTGCTCTTGCTCTTCTTTGAAGGTCTGGTAGAATTTCTATGCTGAAACTATCTGACCCCCTGGGCTTTTTTTTTTTTTTTTTTTTTTTTTGGAAAGGAGACTTTTGATGACTGCTTCTATTTCCATGGGGATATCGGACTATTCAGTCTATTTATCCGACCTTGATTTAATTTTGGTAAATGAAATCTATCAAGAAAAGTTCCATTCATTTAGATTTTCAAATTTTGTGGCATATAGGCTGTTGTAGTAAGACCTAATTATTGTTTGGATTTCCTCAGTGTCTGTTGTTGTGTCCCACTTTTCATTTCTGATTTTGCTGATTTGGATAGTTTCTCTCTGCCTTTTAGTTAGTTTGGCTAAAGGTTTGTCTATCTTGTTGATTTTCTCAAAGAACCAGCTCTTAGTCTCATTGATTCTTTGAATTGTAATTTTTGTTTCTAATTCCTTGATTTCAGCTCTGAGTCTGATTATTTCCAATTATCTACTCCTCTTAGGTGTGTCTGCTTCTTTTTTTCCAGGGCTTTTAGTTGTGCCATTACGTTGCTTGTATGAGATAACTACCAAACCTTTCTGGAAGCACTTAGTGTTACAAGCATTCCTCTTAGCACTGCTTTCTTTGTGTCTCATAAGTTTGGGTACATTGTACCTTCATTTTCATTGAATTTTAGGAAGTCTCTAATTTCTTTTTCATTTCTTGCCTGACCAAGCTCTCATTGAATAGAGAATTGTTTAATTTCCACGTGTATGTAGGCTTTTTGTTATTTCTTTTGTTGTTGAGGTCTAATTATAGGCCATTGTAGTCTGATAGGATACAAGGGATTATTTCGATCTTCTTATATATGTTGAGTCTTAGTTTGTGTCTGACTATATGGTCTATTTTTGAGAAGGTTCCATGAGGTGCTGAAAAGAAGGTATACTATTCTGAGTTTAGGTGTGAAGTTCTATAGACATCTATTAGTTACATTTGATATAGGATCTCTGTAAGTGTCATTATTTCCCTATTTGGCTTCTGTCTAGATGATCTATTCTTTGGTGAGAGTGGAGTGTTGAAGTTTTCCACTATTAAGATGTTGGGATCGATGTGTGATTTCAGCTTTAATAATGTTTCCTTTACAAATGTGGGTGCTTTTATATTTGGGGCATAAATGTTCAAAATTGTGATGTTCTCCTATGGGATTTTTTTCTTTGATGAGAATGAAAGTGCTCTTCTTCATCTTTTTTGCTTAATTTTGGTTGAAAATCTATTTTATTAGATATTAAGATAGCTACCTCAGCTTGTTTTTGGGGGCCATTTTCTTGAAAACCTTTTTTGTTGTTGTTCTTTTTGCTTTTTTAATTTTAATTTTTTATTTTATATTAATTACAGTTTATTCACTTTGTATCGCAGCTGTAGCCACTTCCCTCATTCCTTCCCAATCCCATCCTCCCTCTCTAATCTCCTCCCATACCCGTCCCCAAGTCCACTGATAGGGGAGGTCTTCCTCCCCTTCTATCTGACCCTAGCGTATCAGGTCTCTTCAGGACTGGCTGCATTGTCTTCCTTTGTAGCCTGGTAAGGCTGCTTCCCCCTCAGGGGGAAGTGATCAAAGAGCCAGCCATTGAGTTCATGTCAGAGTGTTCCCCTTACTTGGGAACCCACTTGGATACTGAGCTGTCATGGGCTACATCTGCGCGGGGGTTCTAGGCCATTTGAATGAATGGTTTTTGGTTGGAGTATCAGTCCCAGAAAAGATGCCTTTGCCCAGATTTTTTGGTTCTGTTGCTCTCCTTGTGCAGCTCCTGTCCCCTCCAGTTCTTTCTATCTCTAATTTCTTTCATAAGATTCCCTAACTCTACCCAAAGTTTGGTTATGAGCCTCAGCATCTGCTTTGATACACTGCTGGGTAGAATCTTTCAGAGGCCCTCTGTGGTAGGCTCCTGTTCTGTTTCCTGTTTTCTTACTCTTCTGATTTCTGTCCTGTTCTTTCTAGGTGAGGATTAATCATCTTACCCAGAGTCTTCCTTTTTATTTAACTTCTTTAGGTGTACTGATTTTAGTATGTTTATCCCATATTAAATGTCTAAAATCCATTTATAAGTGTGTATATACCATGTGTGTCTTTCTGCTTCTGGGATACCTCATTCAGGATGATCTTTTCTAGATCCCAACATTTGCCTGCAAATTTTATGATTTCCTTGTTTTTAATTGCTGAGTAACATTCCATTGTGTAAATGTATCAAAATGATTAGAGTATTAATCCACCTACTCGCAGTACTCATTGGAATTTGGATGTTCTCTTGTGTATTTCTGAATCATAATGTATCCTTGAAAAATTCAGTCTTTCTTCAAGCCAAAATATAAATATATATCCTTAGGCTGATTAAGTCCCCAGGCAACTAATAGCAAGATCCTCAGGAAGGAGGAAGCAGAAGTTTAAGACAGGGTTGTGTATCCTAGACTTGTCTCAAACACTGCACTGCCAAGCACAATTTTGAACTTTTGATCTTCTTGTCTCTGCCTCTTAAGTGCTAGGATTACAGGCATGTGCCACCACAGGCTGCAAAATGTAGGCTGTGAATATTTTTTGTTTATATTCTTTGTACATGATACTGTGCCCTAAGAACATTTTTCTATGGATATGTATTGTATGTTGAGTACACCATTCCCTGAACTCATCTCCTAGACATCCTATAGTGTCCCTCCCAATCCTATCGGTGCCCTTCCTTTCTTCTTTCTATTTTTATGTGTTATGTGTGAAAACTCTTAGAGTCTTTAGTACAAATTTTTTATTTAATCATGCCCTTCCCAAACTATTCCCTGATCCATCCTCCCAATGACTCACAGAACTTCCTATCTCTCTCTTTATATGTATGTATGTATGTGTGTGCGTACCTACATTATATATATATATATATATATATATATATATATATATATATACAGTCACCTACAGAAAGACACTTGGAAGAGATCACATTTTGAGACTGGAAGCCAGAGAGATGGTGTTTGTTTCTTCTTAAACAACACCATGTGAGTTGACTTGTATCTCAGCAGAACTCCATTAATCCCTGTTGCTGGACAGGATTCCAACAACATAAACAGCCTCTCCCCTTTCCTTACTTATGTAATCCCCCACTACACTGCCATACAGATTTCCAACATGTTTAATGTGGAAGACAAATTCAAACCATATGCAAATCATAGCATAACAAAAGCAGATAATGACATTTGATTTTGAAAATGTTAATAAAAATGACCCTGTAGAATTTCAAAATAAATATATATTAATGATCATTTTGTAGTTATGAAAAATGCATTTTCAAAAAATATTACTAAATTATATTCTTCTGTTTATATATATGACTAAGGGATTTCCCTAAGATTGTTATTTTTATTTGAAGATTCAAAGGTATTAGGTAATCTAATTCAAGGTATTAAGTAGCATTTCCAAAATATTATGATTCAAGGAAATAAAGAAATAATTTATTACCAGTCATTTTCTATTCATTGCCTGAATTTGAAATAATCCTGTGTACAATTGTAGAGTTGGACTTCAATATTTTACAAAGAGAAAGCTAGAGAAATAGAACTGTATGTAGGATGGACCATGGGATTCTTGCCCTAGTAAAATAACTTCTCATTGGAACACACACATACACACACACTCACCACTATTTAAAATCTTGGTAAGTTATTTTTTATGCATACAGTGCAATTGCACTTATTTATAAAATTCTACTATATCCTAGCAGGTACAAGAAATTCTGCAGCATGAAAATACCCCTTCACTCTACCTTAAGAGGTAAAAACTACCTGAACTGATATAGCTTAACAATTGATTCTAAGCCCAGTGAAACTGTACTACAGGAATCTCAGGGCTGAAAAGGGAGGTTTAGTTCCTACTCTGAGACCCTGCTTGTGGACTATAAATGAAATTATGAGAGGTGGCAGGTGTTGCAATGTGATAGAATGTATATTACCCGGATGAGGAGAAAGGCTATACCAATCAAGTTCTTCAGAGTTCCACCGAAGGGAATTGCTTTTCTTTGGTAGAGATGGGTAAGCTCATCCCTTATGTGTACTGTTGAATATCATACAGATATTTATGATAAGCAGGCCATAAGTAACATGAGATTTATATTAATAATCCAGTGGCAGATGAGAGAATATCAGAGTAGAATGAGCAAGATACTCCAAACAGTCCTCAAGTGTCAAAATCATCTCAAAGAATAAAACACTGTCCCTGCAAAGGTTCCCACTGCTCCAGAATGTGGAAAAGTTTAGACTTCATGTCAGTATTTGAAAAGAATTTAGTAACCATCTTGGAAGTTTTGGAATCTAATGGCTGGTTATGCAATTGAGAGCATCATCACATAACAAAGAATTGGAGGTAAAATTAGAACATACGTGAAAAAATTAGACATGAGTCTAAATGATGAACTCTTTGATAAGAAATCTAAATCATAGGTTTTTAAGTTCTCATCGAGTGACACTAAACAATATTTCAAATCCACACTGAAAAAAGAAAGGAAGGAAAGGAGGAAGGATGGACTGTAGGAAGTACATTATTTCTGACTATTTATAGAATTTTCAAACACATTAAACTAATATTCAGAGTAATAATATTGAATATGAGTAGAGTAAATGTTTACTTAAGATACAGACATTATTAGATTATTCAAATGTTAAATTTATTCAATCTGTGTATAGGGCAGATAAAACATACAGTAGAAATAAATATACAATGAGAAGGGGGTAGAAAGATAAACCAATTTATAAATTTCAAACAGCAACCAAATAAGATTTTAAAAAAGTTTTAATGAAAGTTAAAGACAATTACTTCAAACAAAAAGGAAAGAGTAATTTACAGAGAAGGAGGAACATTTTAAAAAGCTATGTTTTCTGTTCGGAGCTACTACAGCATTTAAGGATTCCATACATACAGAGAAGCTCAAAATACCTCAAAGATTTTGAAAAGGCATAGACAATAATTATGATAAATAATACTGTACTTTTAATAATGATAGAAAGTAAAATTTTTTATAAGAAAACCTTGATCAGAACTGGAAGGGTGATTTGGTGGTTGAGAGCACTCACTGCTTTTGCAGGAGAACCATGTTCAGTTCCTAGTACTCACAGCAGACAGCTCACATCTGCTCCAGGATATTTGATTTGGTATTGATTTCCTGTGTAGATACTCACATATATTAACATACACATAGAGAAGCATACACACATACATGTAAATAAAACAGAATCAAAGGAAATGCTTGGTTAATATTATAGACCCATAGACCCAACAGACATCTGGAGAAGACTGCGGCCAGCAAGTGCAGCACCAAGCACATTCCACTCTCAACAATGTGAAAGTGCTATACACAATACAGCATACTGACGGCAGGAAGTCTTGCCTAATTCATAAATGGACATTCTATTCACTTGAAAGTCAGTTAAGGACCAACAATTTTTAAATGTTTATCAATTAAATAACACGCTCATAAATACCAAGGACTGAAAATCTGTAGAATTAAAAAAAAATCTTTCAAATAAGTGAACACTGGAATACTGTATATGCAAATCTATGGTCCACAGTTAAAACACTGCTCAGAGGAAAGCTTGTCACTGAAAACATTTATATTACTTTTTAAAAAACTCAATTTAAGTACTGTTAGGCCACAGAGGAAGACTTTGCAGCCAGTCCTGAAGATACCTGACAAAACAGAGTCTTATGAAAGGGGAGGAGGTCCTCCCCTATCAGTGGACTTGGAAAGGGGCAGGGAGGAGATGAGGGAGAGAGGGTAGGATTGGGGAGGGAATGAGGGAGTGGGATACAGCTGGAATACAGAGTTAACAAAATGTAACTAATAAGAAAAAAATAAAATAAAATAAACTCAATTTAACACTGTTACATTTTGCAAATCAAAACAACCCTAAGATTTCACCTTACACCCATCAGAAGGGCTAAGATTAAAAACTCAAATGACAACACATACTGGAGAGGATAAGAAGAAAGGGGAACGCTCCTCCATTGCTGGTTGGAATATAAACTTGTACAACCACTTTGGAAATCAATCTGGCACTTTCTCAGAAAATTAGGAATAGTGCTACCACAAGATTCAGCTATACCCCTCTTAGGCATATATCCAAAAATGTTCAAGTATGCTACAAGGACATTGCTCAACCATGTTCATAGCAGCTTTATTTGTAATAGCCAGAATCTGGAAATAACCCAGATGTCTCTCAACAAAGGAATGGATACAGATATTGTGGCACATTTACATGATGGAATACTACTCAGCAATTAAAAGCAAGGAAATCATGAATTGGCAGGCAAATGGTGGGAACTGTAAAAGATCACCCTGAGTGAGGTATCCCAGAAGCAGAAAGACACACATGGCATATACTCACTTATATGTGTATATTAGTCATATAATATAGGATAAACATACTAAAATCTATAATCCTAAAAAAGTTAAACAAGAAGGAGGACCCTAGGCACGTTGCTTAATCCTCACTCAGAAAGCAAATTGGAAGCAGGAGAAAAGGGAACAGGACAGACATATACCACAGAGGATCGCTGAAAGACTCTGCTTATCAAAGCAGATGCTGAGACACATAGCCAAACTTTGTGCAGAGTGCAGGGAATCTTATGAGAAAAGGGGAGATAGAAAGACCTGAAGGGAACAGGAGCTCCACAAGGAGAGCAACAGAACCAAAAAATCTGGGTACAGGGGCCTTGTCAAAAACCAGTACTCCAACCAAGGACCATTCTTGGAGAAAACCTAGAACCCTTGCTCAGATGTAGACCATGGCAGCTCAGCCCACATGTGGGTACCCTAGTAAGGTGAGCAGGGACTGTCTTTCATATGAACTCAGTGCCTAGCTCTTTGATCACCTCTCCCTAAGTGGAGCACAATCTTATCAAGCCATAGAGGCATATCATATAGCTAGTCCTGATGAGACATAATATGCTAGGGTCAGATGCAATAAGAGGAGGACCTCCCCTATCAGTGGACTTGGGGAGGAGCATGGGAGATGATGGAGAGAGGGTAGAATTGGGAGGGGGTGAGAAAGGGGGCTACAGTTGGGATGCAAAGTAAATAAATTGTAGCAATCAGAAATAAATAATAATTTTAAAACTGTGTTATATTTTATCACAAGAAACCTTGAAAGTATGAAATGACTATGAAATGAACCTCAGTGTCATCTTATTGAAATATAATTCTTAGAGTACAAAATGTAATAAATTGGAGAAAACTTGACACAACCGAGATTTATCTGTTTCAGAAGGAAACATGATAAAAGAATTAAGACATAGAGAACACAATAAAATTTTTAGTATCGGTAATAAAATTTGGAAATTACTTCTACTTTAGGAGTAACAAAAGAGAATATTGACATATATGCTATTTGTATCAGCCACATTAGTGGCATGGTTTATTATAAAACTGAGGTTTTTTATTTTTACTTTTTTAATTATCCTTGAGAATTACATTAATTTATACAATGAAATATCCTTATATCACCTCACGTCTCCCTCCTCCAATTCTTTTTATACTCTCTTCAATAGCCCCTTCCCCAACCATATCCTTCTTGGATTTTGTAACTCACATCCAGTTTGTGCCATGCATCTGTAAATGACTGTGGGGTCTTCCTCTGGGGCACAGGAGGCCTACTAGTGGCCAAAGCTGAAGAGATAAGGGCTATTTCCTTGAGTCTGTTCCCTACTCAGAGATCTTAAGAACTTTGTAGTTTCCTGGGAAATCAGACAGATCCTGATCCACTGTGATAACCCTAGTAGCTGAAATTTGCTTCTGAATGAGTTGGAAAGGCCATGCGATGATGAATCATGGTGCATTCTACAAAGAGGACAGGCCCAGAACTGAATAAAAAACAATCACACCTACGATGAGGCCTCAGACTATAAGACTGAGGTTGAAGCTTCCAAGAGCACATCCACATGCCAGAAGGAGAGCAACCCCAAATCCACAGTGACAGAAACTTCTACAATCAGTATCCTGATTATCGACCCTTACTAATTCCTTCATCCATAGGTTCCTCTATATTTTTTGTTATATTTATAAGATACTCAGTATAAGTAAGTGTTTCCTTGCTATGAATATTCCCCTAACAAAGTAGTTAAATCAGAGGTGGAGATTTGCTACATGTGTGATTTCCATGTGAGGTCAGAGGGCACATTTGTGGAAACATTCCAGGTAGAAAATGTGACCATTATTGAGCTGTAATATGCAAAGGCCCATTAGTGTCTTCTGGAGAACTGTTTAATGTTAACTGTTTAATGTTAGCAGAGAAAAAGATACAGAGAAAGAGAGACAAAGAGACAGAGACAGAGAGAAACAGAGACAGATCTTGCTTTTTTGTCCATATCACAAATCAAAATCATTAAATAAATTAATGAAACAAATAAACAGCAAGAAACTGCAAAATAAAATAAAAAATAAAGTTTTATAATCATGCATTAGGTTATTGTTTTTTTTTTTTAAATCAACTGAAGAAAGAAAATGAGCTTGGCACACAGTTTCTTTTACATTCTGCTTGTCACTTTACTGTGAATACATTTTACAATAGTGTAAAATGAAAATACAAACTATTAAATGAATGAAAATATTTATAAATTTTATTTCTAATAGAGGACTTTTATACTAAACATACACAGAATTCTCATAATTCAGTAATGAATGTACAAAGATAACCCATTAAAAATGAAATATTTTCCCAAGGATGATATACAAAGGGTAAACAAAGACCAGAAAAATGTTAGTATCACACACAAAGAGAGAGAATATGATTAGCGCACACACACACACACACACACACACACACACACACACACACACAGAGAGAGAGAGAGAGAGAGAGAGAGAGAGAGAGAGAGAGAGAGAGAGAACTCAAAGAGATATTCCCAAAAATTGCGTGATTGCATGGGAAATAGGCTTTCTCACTGTTGTGGAAATAGTAGCAAAGTCATACAAAACTCCTGGGAACTAAAATATTATAGTTACTTTAGAAAAGTTTGGGTAGATTCTCAAGATACAGCACAAAATCACCATGTGACTTAGAAATTGAATATGCAGGGTCACATACTGAAGGTCAGGGAAATCATAAGTGCTCCAGAACATGTGCACAGATATTAACAGCAACACCCAAGAGAAGCAAGTAGCAACCACTGCCTTCTGTCAACTGAATAGGTGTGAGTTTGGACTGATAAACTCTAGCTTCCTTACATAAAATATTTAATCTTTTTTTATTATTTTTTTACACTTTATTCACTTTGTATCCCCCCATAAGCCCCACTCTCCTCCCCTTCCGATTCTGCCCTCCCTCCCCCTTCTTCATTCATGCCCCTCCTCAAGTCCACTGATAGGGGAGGTCCTCCTCTCCTTCCTTCTGATCTTAGTCTATCAGATCACATCAGGAGTGGCTGCATTGTCATCTTCTGTGGCCTGGTAAGACTGCTCTCCCCTTGGGGGGAGGAGATCAAAGAGCAGGCCTATCAGATTGTGGCGGCAGTCCCTCTTCCCATTACTATGTAACCCAATTAGACACTAAACTGCTATGGATTACATCTGTGCAGGGGTTCTAGGTTATCTCCATGCCTGGTACTTTCTTGGAGTATGGGTCTCTGGGAAGATCCCTGTGTTCAAATCTTCTGGTTCTGTTGCTCTCCTTGTGGGGTTCCTGTCTTCTCCATAACCTACTATTTCCCACTTCTTACATAAGATTCCATGCACTCTGTTGCTCAAGAAGCACAGCTGCCACCTGGGCCAGGATGCAAAGCCATGCACTGTGACTCTTACCCATACCTAGTGCAGACTTGAGTCAAGAAGAATGGATCTCTGATTCATTTCATTTTTTTAATTAAAATTTTATTTTTATATTAATTAGTTTATTTACTTTGTATCCCAGCTGTAGCCCCTCCTTCATTCCCTCCCAATCCCACCTTCCCTCATCTCCTCCCTGCCCCTCTCTAAGACCACTAATAGGGAGGTCTTCCTCCCCTTCCATCTGATCCTAGCTTATCACATCTCTTCAGGAATGGCTGCAATGTCTTCCTCTGTGGTCTAGCAAGGCTGCTCCTCCCTCTGGGGAGGGAGGAGCTCAGCTAATCAATCCCTCACTTAGAAAGACAAGTGTGATGGACATTGGAAGTAGGAGAAAAGAAGTAACAAGACAGGGACCCACCATAGAGGGGCTCTGAAAGACTCTCCTAGCAGCGTATCAAAGCAGATGCTGAGACTCATAACCAAACCTTGGGCAGAGTGCAGGGAATCATATGAAAGAAGGGGGAGTTAGTATGATTTAGTGAGGACAGGAGCTCCACAAGTACCAAATATATCTGGGCACAGGGGTCTTTTCTGAGACAGTTTCTCCAACCAAGGACCATGCTTGGATATAACCTAGAACCCCTGCTCAGATGTAACCCATGGCAGCTCTGTTTCATTTCTAATTGACTATCAGAAAGACAGTATTCAAAAGCATAATGTTACACAGTGTTAGCTCAACATGTAGCACAGCACAGAAATTTTCTGAATTTCTTCTTTGGCTATATCTTCCCAGGGCGTCTTTAGTGTGGGATTAATTACATTAATCATCTATTGATTATCACAGATGCAATTGTCCTTCTTCATTAAGGACCATGAGCAAGCCTGCCACACATCATTTAAAATGAACTATAAAATATGGGTAATCTGACATTCTGTCACTGCCTCAAAACAATTAGCCTTCAGGAAAATGTCACTAATGTGGTCTCTCTGTTAACTTAGACTTAAATTTTGATATCTGAGTCATTGGGACTGCTAGTCAGAGCCTGTAGCTTTCTAATGTAAATATAACCTAAAGCCAAGCAACTAAGAAACATTCTGTGTACAATACAAAAACAAAACAAAACAAAACAAATCTGATTGTTATTATTTATTTTTTAAACAATACTTAAAATGTTATCTACAACTACAAGGAAATGAGCTACTCAATAAATTCTTTGTACCAAACTGAAGTCTCACATTTAACACCTGAAGTTTCTTTGAAAGTTGATCATGCCTACGTGAAGGAAAGGATAATTTCTGAACCACATTCTCTGTGTAGCTCAGTCTCGCTGTCTCTATCTGTCTCTTTTACTCCACCGCTCCCTTTCTGTGTCTTAATGTGTGGTATGTGTGTGGTGGGGTGTGACTATGTAGGCGTGTGTATGCAAACACTCCCATGGTATGCATGCTCTTGCCTGTGTCTTCACTAGTAAAAGCTCGAGGAAGACAGTTCATATCTTACTTTATCACTCTCTACCTCATTAACGACAGTTTTTTTTTTTCAAGGTATTTGAAGCTTCCATTTTTGGCTAGTTTGGTTTGTGAGGCTCCTAGGACTCCTCTGTGTCCACCCTGCAAATTATGTATACTCACAGCTACGCTGACTTTTGCATGGGAACTAAGGATCCAAGAAATTCACATCTCCTGCTTATTATACCAAGTGCTCTCACTGACTGAGGCATCTCTGCAGCTCCAATTTGCCTTTGTAAATGTTTGATCTTTTGCAAACAGTAAGCTGGATTGCTTACATAATTAAATAAAAAACTTGCATTATCATCACTGATAAACACTTGCATGCTAGGACTGAGTTTTAAAAAATTATTTCTAGCTAACAGTAAATCCCAAATAATTGCATTAATTAATACACGTGGTTTCCTATAGATGCCAACTTGCTTCAGTTCACTAAAAAATACTGTTCTGTCAAATGTTTAGGTTAGTCTAGAAAGAGTTTGAGTTATTCTGTATTATATTCTGACAATGTACCGAAACCAATACACTATGCCAAAGCAGAGTACATAAGAACAGACTTATTTGGATATTGTCTATTTGCGCTTGCCTCATTTTTTAACAGAGATGTGTGCTCACTGGGCGAGGTGGTGGCTGAGTTGTGGGCATTTCACATACAGGACACAAAAGACAAAGCACGATGCTTAGGGCGTGCTGCCTGCAGAGCACAGATCTGATCTTCACTGGAATTTAGTGGAATATTAATCACACCTGACTTAAATCATTATCTAAGATCCCTGAAACAGACTGTGGGGCATTGACAGCTTTCAGTTACACCTCTGCAGGCCTATAGGTCAAGATTTTCTAAAGGAGTGGAGGGAGTGAATCTTGTCAGCACTTACCTTTCGGCCCCGTCACTGCGCAGGTGCTACTGGGAAGAGCGCTCACCTGGCAGTGTTGCTTTAAAGACAGGAGGGAAGAGACTTCTGACTGAAACTGCAATAATTTGGTCTTGAATTTTGAAAATGTACACTAACTTCCAGCTATGCATTGAAACCTGTCAGTGAGGTTCAAGGGGAAGACAATTCAGCCAGTCCTGATGAGACCTGATAGGCTAGGGTCAGATGGAAGGGGGAAGAGGAGAACCCCTATCACCGGACTGGGGGAGGGGCATAGAAGAAGAGGGAGGGAGGGTAGGATTGGGAGGAGATGAGAGAGGGGGCTACAGCTGGGATACAAGGGGAACAAATTGTAATTAATCAAAAAATAAATTAATAAAACAGAAAAGTATTCTCAGCTGTTCCGGTGTCTGCTTTCCTGCCTCTAAGCAATGGTGTATCTGTTCTACCCAAAGAAAGTGCTTAGAGAGACAAAACTAAAATGTATGAATCTTAGGTCTACTAAATAACCATACTTCATGTCCATAATAAGTGACTTTCAGAAAGTTGATTTAATGTGACTCCCTGAAAGCAAGGCTGGGTATCTAAATGAATTAATGTTTTGTTATAGAATATTGCCAAGACATGTATGTCAGAAAGCAGAAGAGTAAAAAGGGAGCCTACTAAATGATGAACTGAAATCTATATGACTTGGGGGTCTATAAATGTTTGTTTACACCATCATGCTTAATTATCTCAGCAATTCGGAGAGGCCATAATAAGTTCATGTTCACATAATAACACAGAAACTTCACACACAGAGAAAAGAATACCAGCACATGATAGGTGGAAAGGGCAAGACTGAAAGTTCACAGACAGCTGCAGCTAAGTCTACTGTTAATTGATTAGCTAACTAATAGCACATTAAAATAAATAAGAATATTTCCATTCCTCTTAAAAAAAAACATTTTTTCCTAGTTATTGGGTCAGAATGACTTACCTTTTTTATGTAGTTGTGCTTAACATATTGTTATTTCCCAAGAAGATGTTCACAATCTTTGGCAAAAAGAATATTACCAAATGTCAATATGAGTAATTAAAGTAGCTTCAAATGTTTGAGAATCATCTGATCTGAAATGCATCTAAACATGAGAATATGATAATATTAATTTAGAAATAAATAAATATAGGGAATCTTGTTGGAAGCAATTTTCATATATCACCTGAGCAATGTTCCATTTAAAATTCTGCTTTACCAACCTGGTTGATTTAATCCTGCTTCATATTCAGATAAACTAGCTAATATTTATTGCCTGCATGCCAGGGCTCCCAGAAGCAAACAGTACACTTCTTTGCTTTTTCTCTACTCGACTAGCCCATGTTTAGTGAAAAGCCAGAAATGTGACAAATCTGGAAATTTTAAATGATGATAGTATGGATTGAACCAAAGTTTGCAAATCATTTCATAAGGTAGTGAACAAAACATTCTACAGAAAAAGTGCCTGCTGGTCATTCAGAGATATTCTAACTATCTAACTATGTCTTCCTCTGATACTCTTCCTGAATTTTCTCCTCAGTGGTGTAAGGGGCCAAGAAAGAACAGGCCGTTTTTATTTTCACCCTAAGATAACCTTAGCTTTCTAACTCAATGCAATGTAGATACAAATATTGATTTTCCAGAAAACTGTCAGTGGTTTCTCATATGATTAACAACTAAAGAAAGTGAAAAACATGGTAATTTCAGACTGAACTTTCAGTAAGCATAGGGGATTCTCAGTAGATAGTTGTATCAATTTGGATGGTTGATCTAAGATGCTGCTATTTAAACTGTGGGCTGGCTTTCCCCGGGGTCCGAGGATTGTTCAATGTTCCTGAATAAACTGCATTGAGAAAAAAAAAAACCTGGAAAAGAAATAATACTTTGCTTTTTGTTTGTTTCCTAGTATTATGGATTTTTTCTTCTATTGAAAGAGTTCAATGAGAAAAAGGCAAAAAAGTAAAGCATAGTATCTTCCTTATATCTTTTCTATGTGTAGATTTTAATTCTTTTGATTATATATAATATACATATGTGTGTGTCTGTGGTTGTCACAGTTACTTTAATTTGTGCTTAGACAGGTGTGGGCAAATATAATAGACAAGACACATTATAAATCCTTTTCATGTTCATGTTGGAGGGATGGAGCTACAACAAGGATGTAAAGTTTTTAAAAGAGAAAAAGAATAATAGAAACATTTATACTGGTACAAGGTGAATGACAACGGTTTTAAGGCTATTGTTCAGAAAATATCCTATTGGAAAGTTACTAATATTTAGTTTGATTATTATCTACAAGTATTCCTTAAACCTACTTTCTGATTAATGCTACTTTAAGAGTAAGACAGGAAAACTGACATTAATCTTGATATTTATGATTTTGGAAAGGCACAAACAAAAAAAAATACCCTTTTGGATAAATACAAGCCAAGCAACTGGCACTACAGCCAGAATTCTGCTCTAAAAATAATGATCTATGAGTCTCTAATGTGATCATGTGAATAACATTCAAACAGTGCATACCAGCACTGTGCTGTAGCTACAACCTGGAAAGCTCAGAAGATTCAGAACATTCTGGAAAACATACAAGACCTAAGAATTCCAACAAAGTTACAGGACTCACCCTGCTCTAAATTTGTAAGACTCACAATCCTGCTGTTCGAAGTTGCATGAGCAGTGAACAGTGGCTGAACCAGGCAAACCCCCTCAGTAGAACTGCTTCCAATTCATGCTGGGATTTTCAGGATACAGAGTTTTGTGAGTCTCCATAATGCTGAGGTGGGATGTGCAGTGATATGGCTACCTTCCTCCGAGTCAATCATGTTCCTGGCAGAAGCCCGTCAACTGTAATCCTACAAGAGGTACTAATTTCTGTTTTGTTCATCACAGTGATTGTGAACAAAATCACTTGTTTGGCCTGCTATTGTTACCATACAACAGATGCCTGTGTTCTCATCTCCTAGGATATGCCATGCAGCCACCCCACCCCACCCTTTTTTTTTTTTTTTTTTTTTTTTTTTGGTCAGATCAACCTTCACCTGAGCTTAAAGACTTTAGTTTGGACACATTGTGTAGCACTCTATCCAGAAAAACCTAGACTAGCACCTGCTAGCAGTTAAATAGAACCACTCTTACTAGATCAGAAGGGTTAGCTAAGCCCGGTGACATGCTCAGGTCTACAGAGGGGTTAAGGCCCTGAGAAAAAGGTTGGAACAAAACTACCACAATCTAAGAAATGCAAAGAATTTCTGCAAGGCAACAGAAGTATAGAAACAAAAGAGAAGTTTTTGTCTCCTTCAAACCTTCATAGGCAACACAGCCTGTGAATGTTTGACTCATGGGCAGCTCACACCTTGGTTTTGCACTTCCATCCAGAACAGGGGGAAGGTGTTTGTTTTGTGTAAAGCCACATTGTGTTGCTTTGCTAGAGCCACCAAAGCTCCACAAGTATAAGGCTATGTCTTGTTTTCAGATAAGTCTTCTCTAATTCTGTGTGAGAAGATGTCTGGCTAAGATCTTCCTTCCATATTGTAACATAGTCTGTAGAACTTCCCACTTACTTGCCTTCTCTCCATACAGCAGGAAAATACTTGATGCCGAGGATTTCTGACTAATTTAATTTATCCCAGTATGCCCAGAATACAAATTTAAGACAGAAATACTAAATGTCTACTTTTAGTGTGAATAGCTGACTATGTCTCTAATTGAGCCTTTAATTACATTATTTTTAATGTTTTTACATGGAGATTAGTGTTCTTTATTTAATTTATAACAGATGCCATCACCATTAATTTATTGCAGTTAGAATTTACTGAGGAATTTATTAATGTCAAGTTAGTTGCTGAGAATGCTATCTTCCAAACTTGTCTTGATTTCCAGTAGTCTCATGGGATGAAATTAAAAAACAAAAGGGAACGACAGAGCTTGAAGATCAGAAGCAACTTGGCCTTAGGAGTCTAGTGAAGGCCAGATGGAGGCTATATTTTGTCTCTTACCAAGCAGGACAAAATGATCATTTTATAAAGTATTTTCTGTGTTTAAAATGAGCAGAAACTGTGGCATGCTAACAGAGGATTTTATGATGTTTCATGCATAATAATCAAGAAATTTTAGAGATGTTCTTCCAAAGAGCTTCAGATAAAATCCGCAGTGTTTTCATTAACGGTCTTACCAGATGACAGCTTTACCTGTCTTTGAGACCCTGATTCTGGGGTTTTATAAACACTACAACTGGATAGATCTGTGCTCACACCTTACCACTCCAAGGAATGCACAGCCAATTTTCCATACAAGCACTAAAAGATGTTCTTCAAATTCATGCTTCTGTCTTAAAAACTTTCTTAACCGTTTCATGCCATGCTATGAATTTTTCTTCAAGAAGCACTTGTAATACAACTGCTATCTTATTCTCCTTAATTATGTTGGACATAGTTTTGTGTCTGTTCAAATGACCAGGTGAAGAATGTATTGAAACTAAATACCTTATTTTAAATAAATGTGAATTCAAGGTATAATAAAAGAACACAGGTAAATAATTCATCTAGCTACGTATACCTCTGCAATCTACTATTCTAGCAACATTTTCTTTTGCATATGCTAGAGAAATGTTTTATAGATATTGTTCTAATGAAAAATATAGATATAGGAATTGTAAAACATTATAATTAGTACTGTGCCTATTTCAATTTTTCCTAGAAAATGCAATATTCATACACATTATTTTGCCTGAGGAGGTTATTAAGGCCAGGTAATATAACTGCAAGTGCTAAGAGAGACTCCAATTGCATATACATATCAAAAAACAAAACGAGAAAAGACTTCATTACTTCAGAAGGGTGCTGCAGGTAGAAAGAATAGGTAGATAAATCTTAAAGAGACAAATTCTTTAATAAACATTCTGCAAAGCAGTCCATTTTAAAAGAATAGGTAATTGTAATAATGTGGATAGATTTTATGTCAGACATGTGGATTCTAGGCAGGGGAGATGGCTCAGTTGATAGAGTGCCTTTCGTGTAAAGAGAAGGATCTGGATTTGGAGCCCTAAAATAAGAACTTGATTGGCTTCAAACCTCTCTAACCCTACTCCAACTAGCCAGAGCTGGTTGGAACCCAGAAGTTGCTGACCAGCCAATCTAGCCAATCAATAAGCGATTTGTTCAGGAAGAGACCCTGTCACAAAAAGAAGGTAGAGTGTGATAGTATAAGACTCCTTACGACAACCTCTGCTCTCCACCCCCCCCCCCAACACACATACACACAACTTCTGATGTGGTCCCCAAGCACCTCCAGAAAAAGAAAGAAATATGGAGACCACCGGAATGAGGTTCTGGCCACAAGTTCACAAGATTTTTTTCATTCCCATACTTTTTGTTTTCTATTTGTCTATTCATCATCAATCAGTCATCTGGAATCTTAATTAAAACAAACAAACAAACAAACAAAGCCAACTGTGGCTTTTCACTTGTAATGCAAATATTAATTTCCTCTAGCCTTTCATTTGCAGCAGAGAATACCACAGTGATTTATTGTCCTGCTTCTTCTCCACACCTCCTTTTTCTTATCCCTGCATAGCCTAAGAAGTCCTGGACCCATATCAGGAAAAGTATCTGTTATTTAAAACTCTACAAAGACTGCACATCCCTGGTCAGAAATACATCTCTGTTCACTTTGGTCAAGCTCAGTTGATTTTCTAGAACAGGCTATGCTTGATGGTGATGTCATGGCAACTCAGTTCCTGGTGGAAGAAACTAATGGAATGATCTTCTCAGAATGTCAGAGAAACAAGGAAGAGAGCACAGGACATAAGCTACAGGGGAATTCCTGGGTTGTATTTGTGGTGAGGTTTAAATCCCTGGCTGAGAAGAACAAAGGACAGTTGTGATGATAAGTATCTCTGTAAGGTGGCTTCTTCATTTGAAAACAGGTTATGTCACAGAAATACTCAAAACCACATGTATCTGGCAAATAATTGCTGCTAGATCACTTACAGAAAATTCTGAAGAGATGTCTGCAAGAAGCCTTTAAGCTATCATCTTTCTTGAATACAATACCTTCTTCTAGTATAAAAGCCATCTATGTGACTTTTTGAAATATTTCTCGCAGTGTTCATTTAACAATTACAAATGAGAATAACTTAAAACACATGGCTAAAAAACAACAGACATTTTACCCAAATAATGCTAGGTGTTGAAATAAGTGCCAAATGTAAGAAGAATGTGAAAATAAGCATGATGGACTATGGCTTTCCATAGAAGCTTGAAACACTGGTACTAGGCTGGAAGTTTTCTTTTCCTTGTTCATTGACAATTTCATGTATGCATATGTGTATTCCAGTTATCCCAGACACAATATGATCACCTTCCCATTATCAGTGAACTCTTGCCATTCACAAATCTCACATCTTCTTTTCTTTTTCTTTTTTATGACTAATTAAATTTTACAGGAGCATGGGTAGGAATTGTTCTTTGGAGAATAGAACACTTCCTACTGTGTGCACCATTGAAGTAAAAGATTCCTTCTCATTAAGAAATTATGAACTGGTAACACAGTGTCTCAGGGAAGGCTGTGGCTTCATAATCCCCACTTCCAAAAAACACTATTTTTTGAAAGGACATATTTTTTATGCAAGAAACCCTAGCTCTTCTAGGTTCTTTTACACATCTGTGTTATGGCAGCATGACAGAGTGTCATAGAATTCTTCCCCATTCTCTGGCTATTATACTCTTTCTTCCCCCTGTTTTGTGATGTTCTGAGCTATGGAGGGATGACACAGATGTCCTATTTCAGACTAGACACTCACAGTTACTCTCAGCGCTTTGACAAGGCATGAGTCTCTCTATTAACCATTCATTTCTGCAAATAAGCTTCTCTGACCAAGGCTGATCACAGTAATAATCTATGGTTATAAATGTGAGTATCTAAAGGATTAAACACCATTAAAAAAACAGCAGCACATAAAATGTTTTATTTACTCTTGAAAATTATTATATTTCTTTCCATTTAACATTTTATTTCATATGTGATCGATCTGCAGTATATGTGCACCATGTGCATGCTGGTGGCCCTGTAGGTTAGGAGACAACACTGGATGCCCTTCAAACAGAGTTTCAAGTGCTTCTGAACTACCATCCATGTGTGTGCAGAATCAAACCCGATACCTTTGCAGGACCAACCGCTACTCCTAACCACTGAGCTGTCTCTCAGGCATCTTTCTTGAAAAATTTAAAATATGTATTATGGTCATGTCCACTCACCATTAATTCCCTCCAACTTCCCCTGCTCCACAGCCTACTCATTACCTTCCCAACTTTTAGTCCGTTATTGTTATTGTCTTTAAAACTCCTTGAGTCAGATTAGTACTACTTGTATACATATGTGTGTAGGAAACTTACCAACACCTTAACTCGCCAAAGAGAGACTCCTCCTTCCTCATGTCAGCTATTACTAGCTCACTTACCAAGGGTGGGCCTTCGATGCCAATCCTCATTTGTTCTGGAATTAATGTTGTGTTTGTCTTGGCAACCACAGAACCTATGAGTTAACTTATATAGCAGCAATGAAGGTCTACATTTCATAGCTCTCATCCATACTTGTCAGCTCATACTTTTTTTTTTGCCCACTCTGTCATAACATTTCTCCAGTCTTACATGAGAAAGGTTGTAAGCGACTCATTTACACTTGAACATTCAGTTACTTTTTACTGACATTTGTCACTTTGGCCAGATATTAGTCTTTGCATTATCTACTACCCACTGCAAAAATATTAAAAGAGGCAGAAGTAAGCAACAATAAACATCACTTAGAAAGCAGGTTGACACAATGATCTAACAAAACAATAAGAAGAGGTCCATCCTAGTGTCTATGACAACAGTCATGGAGTTTGAACAGGTTTAGCAGTGCTCCTATCTAGTCAGAAAGGGATAGGATATCCCAGAGACTGTTATGCCATTATTTAACTGTGCACATCTTTCCTGGCAGGCAAGTATTTAATATGCTATCCCCAGCACCAAGATAATCCACCGATGCATTTCTCCCACAGCAACTTTTGCAGCAACTTCTGACATTACATAAACTAGCCAAAAGGTCGACATTTTCCTCGTAATCAGAGGCTGATTTCTCTTTAACCTCCATCCAAAGTGAGCAAAGGCTTTAGCAATAGAGTATTATCACCAAGAAGTGGTAGGTAGCCAAAAGATATGACAAAAGTGTTGCTCTGAGGGCTTCTGTGGCTTCCTCGGGTAATAGCTGGAATGGAGTTATCCCATTTCTAGCACTGACGGTTTTTGTTTAGTAATACATATTGAATTTCTCAAAACCTATAGAGTAGCAAACACATCCTAGAGCTTGTAAAGCACAGGAAATAAGGTGTTGTTTCCTCCCATGAAACAGTGGAGTATAAACTGAGATAGAACAAGTACAGCTTAGTGAGCGATTTCATGTAGACAAGGAAAGGTTTCCATGGGAATGCATGTAAGGAAACCACCAGTATTTTCTTCCAGTGAGTCCTGCTGAAGATCATCACATGTGCTAGGACGATGGAAGAAGACAGATCTAAAAATGACTGTTTTACCAATCTTTAAGTAATTTTTAAACAATTGTATCTTTTCTAAATTTATTAATTTCTATATAGGCATCATAATTTTTCTAAGATATTATTTGGGTTTGGAATTACTAGGATGTTTTCTTTAAAATCCTGCCTTTTATGCAAAGTGAAAAGTTATTTATTTTGTTTGTATTATATATTAATCACAGAATGTATTTTATGGATATGGGTATTTTTTTTTAAATTTTTCATCAATTACACTTTATTCATTCTGCATCCCCCCATAAGCCCCTCCTTCCTCCCCTCCCAATCCCACCCTCCCTCCTCCCTCTGCTTGCATGCCACTCCACAAGTCCACTAATAGGGGAGGTTCTCCTCTCCTTTTTGATCTTAGTCTGTCAGTTCACATCAAAAGTGGCTGCATTGTCCTCTACTATGGCCTGGTAAGGCTGCTCCCCCCCAGAGGGAGGTGATCAAAGAGCAGGCCAATCAGATTATGTCAGAGGCAGTCCCTCTTCACATTACTATGTAACCCAATTGGACTCTGAACTGCCCTGGGCTACATCTGTGCAGGGGTTCTGGGTTATCTCCATGAATAGTCCTTGGTTGGAGTATGAGTCTCTTGGAAGTTGCCTGTGTTCAAATTTTCTTGTTCTGTTGCTCTCCTTGTGGAGACCCTGTCCTCTCCAGTTCTTACTATTTCCCAGTTCTTACCTAAAATTCCGTTCGAAGAATGGATGCAGAAATTGTGGTACATCTACACAATGGAATATTACTCAGCAATGAAAAATAAGGAAATCATGAAATTTGCAGGTAAATGGTGGGATCTGGAAAGGATCATCCTGAGTGAGTTGTCCCAGAAGCAAAAAGACACACATGGTATATACTCACTCATATAGACATACAACATAGGACAAACCCACTAAAACCTGTGCATCTAAAGAAACTAAGCAAGAGAAAGGACCCTAACTAAAATGTCCAATCCCCATCCGGAAAGGCAAAGAGGATGGACATCAGAAGAAGAAGAAAACAGGAAACAACCTAGGAACCTACCACAGAGGGCCTCTGAAAGCCTCTGCCCTTCAGACTATCAAAGCAGATGCTGAGCCAGATGGGTATTTTTTAAATATATAACATTTCTCACAAAACATTTAAGAAATTACTATAGAAAGCTAAAGCGATTTGAGAAGATAAGGTTCTGGCATTTGAATTTTATAGTGTAATAGGGAAGAGGAAATTCTTAGCAAATAAGTAAACATTTGAAACCAAAGTCTTGTGCTATTTAAGACCTATGAATGCTAAAAAAAAAAAAAAAAAATCAACAAAATATACTAGAGGTTGCCTAAATTAGCAAGGCCTAACAGTTATGAAATACTGAAGACTGGATTCTTTAAGTAGCAAAACTGAATTTTTTTATAGATCCAGAGTCTCACAATTAGGGTGTGGACTTTGTTGATCTTTGTTTCATGTGACACATCTGTACTTTATTTGGCATGTTCATATTCTTACTGAGCCATCACAGATTCTTCCTCAGAGGACTCAGGTGAAGTATTTCTGGGTTTTAATCTTTTGTATATGGAAGAACATCAGTAACATTGAGTTATAAACACTTTATTATCTTTATTTATGCCAGTTACTTATTTAAATGGTCTACTTACAATTTCAGTCACGCTTTAAAATACTACTGATAAGACATAAGAGTTTTGTGTTGACAGAATTTTCCAAAGCAAAAAAAAAAAAAAAAAAAAAAAAATAACTTTGGAACTTTGGAAATTGACAAATTATTCCACAAAGTAAGGAAAAGTAAATATAAAGTAGTAATTAAGATAAAACAAATAAATATAAAAAGTATTATTTAATACCCTGAACATTATCTTTCTACTCTGAAGTACGTATCTTCTCCATGCCTTCTTTAAAATATGCATAGCTTGTGAAAAAGAACCTTCATCATCTGACTGCTCACACCTTCCTCAGACCCTTTGGTCTTTGCTTTTCGGTTCATATTCAAGGATCAGCAAGCTGTTAAAACTCACACATTCCCTGTGTCAGGATGCTTCAGATTGTCATTAAAATCTTATTTTCTTTAAAACAGGAATCATGTTTTATCATTAACAGAATATCTTCCTATTTATAATTTCTAGTATAGAATCTTCTCTGAATCCCACAAACAGGGTTTTCTCTCTTCCTTTTATGTTCTATCACAACAAGTACTCAGTCTTATTTATGTAGTATGTTTTTCTTACACATAACTATTTATTGTTCTTACTAGAACCCTGAATTCAGATGCATGTTTAATCTTAAACTCAATAGTCATTGTGCTTACATGGGTTATTTGGACATAACCGAAGAATAGCAAAAAAAATTAAGTTCAGCAGTGCGTGCTTTTCCACTTGACATCTTATTTCTGTTCTCATTCAACAGCTATGTGTCTATTAGGAGTTTGCTTTGTTCCACATATTTGTCTTAGATACAGTGATTTACGAGTTGCTAATTTGTTGTTCACCACAACACTGCAGATCATAACGGCTTCAAATAATGAGAATGTAGCACATGTGTCTTGATTATTCTACTGTCAGCTCATAAAATATAGTTCTGTGCTAGTTCAACTTACCAGTTCCAGGGTTGACTGTAATGCTTAATACCACAGAAGTTAATTAGAGATATTTATCAAATGCTTTTTAAAAATAACAATGATAAATGTATTATCATTGATCAGAGGATGACAAAAATGCATATTTTAACAACAAAATCTAAGTTTTTTGACTAGAGTTTCTTAAATAAAAATTATGTCACAGAAAATTTCTTTAGAATCCTAACAGAGTTAAGAAGAATGGGGAGGCTAACAGAAATTTAAGAAATACTAGTTAAAAAACAACTGTGAAATTTCCTATTAGATGTACAATGTGTAGACTTCCCAATCCAACCATGTGACAAGAGACAGCAGTACTAAAATCACCATTAGCCCCACGCTGTACAACATTTTTTAATAATTTTTATTTTTTATATTAATCACAGGTTATTTACTTTGTATCCCAGCCATAGCCCCCTCCCTCATTCCCTCCCAATCCCACCCTCTCTCCCTCATATCCTCCCTGCCCCTTTCCAAGGACCTCCCCTTCCATCTGTCCCTAGCTTATCAGGTCTCTTCAGGACTGGCTGAAATGTCCTCCTCTGTGGCCTAGCAAGGTTGCTCCTTCCTTGGGGTGGGGGAGAGTAAAACATTTTATAAAGCCTAAATATAGAATAAGATCTACTGATGATAAGTATGGATGTACAAAAACTAATTTGAGAATGAAACTTGGATGTGGAGCCTAATTTCCCAACATATGAAGACCCATGGTGGTAGTATGGTATTTTGTGTATTCATAGAAACAAAATAGAGTAGGTCAGTTTTCCAATATCTCTCATCTTTCCTCTATTCCTCCCTCTCAGAATTACCATGCTCAAAGCTATGCTGTTGTTTTTAAATAGAAATATGCTGAGAACATAGGTAATTCTATTTTTAATTTTTTTTTAAATTCTGTATGTGTTTGCAATAATCATATCTACTTCTTATTCCTTTTCTGGCTCCTCTAATATTTCCCCAATTATGGTTCTCTTTACTTCATGTCTGGTTTCTTCTTCTTCTTCCTCCTCCTTCTTCTCTTCCTCCTCCTCTCCCTTCATTTTGCTAACCCACTATGTTCAATTAGAGCAACCTATAATTGCATGGCTCAGGACCCACCCAGTTGAGAATGGGAAAACAACAATATTTCCTATGATAAAATTGTTCTAAAATACAATTGAATTAGAATGGCAGAATTTCTTTGAAATTATAATTAGGTACCCAGCACTTGTTATTTGTTGCAACAATTAATCAATCTGTATATCAACAACAGGCATAAAGCTATTTTTTATCCAGTGCTATATGCTGTAGACAGTACATTGAAGAATATATAAAAAATCATGTATGTATTCTTTGTTCAGGTCAGATATGTTTTTTTTTTTTACATTTTCAAGTTAAATCTACATGAAAAAAATGATGTCTTTTATCTAATGAAGTTGGTACATATATATTTTTGTATGAGTGTTGTATATGTGTATGCATGTCTTTTTGTGTGTGCTTTCTAGAACTGATATGGCACAGTATTTTGAACTTTATGGCTCTACCAGGGAAATTTATTATATGAGAGTATGTGAAAACTAGACGAAAATCAATGTGACCATAACAATAGGTTTCTAAATAGAAACAGCAATAATATACAATCTACTCAATGTTTTTCCTTAGCTCAGACTATTTGGCTGGTAATCTTTTTCATTCCTTGACTTATAATAGCATCCCCCGAATCTCTGTCTTCATATTTTCGTAGTTTTCATATTATATATCTTGATACCTTTGCTATGCAAAGTCTGCTTTTTATAGAAAACACTCATATTAATCAAACCTAATTATAATGACTTTCTTTTAATACTCTGATTCTAGAAATATGACATTCACAGATATTAAATTTTGTTATAAACACAATTGAATCCATAACACTACTCAGATGGCCAAGGAGTATATGTTGAAGACATATAAGAGTATATTTTCTCTGTATCATCATTATAACAAATATTTTTAATTTAATTTTATTTTATTAATTGCACTTTATTCACTTTGTATCCCCCCCATAAGACCCTCCCTCCTCCCCTCCTAGTTCCACACTCCCTCCCCCTTCTTCATGCATGTCCCTCCCCAAGTCCACTGATAGGGGAGGTCCTCCTCTCCTTCCTTCTGATCTTACTCTATCAGATCTCATCAGGAGTGGCTGCACTGTCATTTTCTGTGACCTGGTAAGGCTGCTCCCCCCTCAGAGGGAGGTGATCAGAGAGCAAGCCATATTTATATGAACTAGAAAATACACTTAAACCTTAAAGAATTATCACAGTGGCTGACTGAAGTTGCCCTACTTCAGGCTTGTCTTCCATGAATGAGTTTCATCTTAAGAGTTATAGGGTATTCGTTGTTAGGCTCTACAGTGACCAAGTGGTCCATTCTAAGATAGCCAGTTTCCTCCTCAGAACATTTTAAATTGAGACTGTGTGATTTCAGCTTTAGCTCAAATATTCTGTGCTTGACCAGATAATCTGTGTTTTTGATCTCTTTAAGTCAAAGAGAGGAGCATAAGAACAGCACACTAAATGTCTCATGTGTAGAAAAAGAAATGAAATGAAGCAGTGACCAGAGACAGAAGCACACCAGTTTCTACTGGTATGTACTTCCCAAGAGTTATATAAAAAAGTAAAAATAAAATTTTCTTTGAGAAAATCAACAGAGTAAAATGTTGACCTATAATTTTTAGGTTATAAACCTTATTTTAATTAAAATTGTATAAAATGTACATTTATATATTGCTCAAATTCTAAGATCATATAAAGACATAATAAATATAACTTTGATTCATGTTAAATTGAAATTATTTTTGCCTATGCACATAATGCAGACCTATACAAATTATACAAATGCCGGTATATGCAAAAATAAAGTCTAACCTATATGTTTCACATGTATTTTATATATTTATATATACATGAAAATATTCTGTACAATTAAGTTTGTGTGTCACGATTCTTTTCTAATACGTATTTATTATTTATTATATGTTTGTTATATAATCAAATTATTTGGGCTATTTTTTTACATAATACAAAACTTTGTATAGAATGTCCATTTTACATGACATTGACATTAATAAGGATATGACTGAAAAAATACAAGAGAACAAAAGTTATGAAAATACACCATTTTCTGTAACAGACTTAAGCATCCATGGTCCGGATGCTGCTAGGATTTGTGTAGTAGAGGTCTTGTAACCACATTACTGCAGATGCTGAGGAACAGCAGTAGTATAATCACGACATGTTCAGAGCATTGAAATAGGAGTAAGACCCATTTCAGGGTATTTCAACTTTGATATAATTTAAGAAGCATATTGAAGTTTAATTGAGATTATCTTTAATACAATATTAAGTACTGGTTAAAATAGATAAGGAAGTACACGATATGACTGTCTCAGAGAAGGGCAGAAAGAGGTAAAGAGAGAAGGAGTGGAGAGGTAAAAATATAGATAAATGAGAGACTAGACAAGGAGAAGAGAAGGGGAAAGAGAAAGAGTGGAATAGTGATTAACACTCGAGTGTGCAGAGGCACTTAAAATAACTATGATCAGCCAATCTCTCTTATGAACATTGATGTAAAAATTCTCAACAAAATACTCGCAAACCAAATCCAAGAACACATAAAAGATATCATCCACTATGACCAAGTAGGCTTCATCCCAGGTATGCAGGGATTGTTCAATATATGGAAATCCATCAATGTGATCCAGCATATTAACAAACTGAAAGAAAAAAAAAACACATGATAATCTCCCTAGATGCTGAAAAAGCATTTGACAAAATCCAACATCCATTCATGTTTAAAGTATTGGAGAGATCAGAGATACAAGGCACATATCTAAACATAGTAAAGGCAATACATAGCAAGCTATTAGCCAACATTAAACTAAATGGAGAGAAATTTAAAGCAATCCCACTGAAATCAGGGACAAGACAAGGCTGCCCACTCTCTCCATATCTCTTCAACACAGTTCTTGAATTCCTTGCTAGAGCACTAAGACAAATAAAGGAGATCAAGAAGATACACACTGGAAAGGAAGAAGTCAAGGTATCACTTTTTTCAAATGATATGGTATCATACAGGAGTGACCCCAAAAATTCTACCAGGGAACTCCTACAGCTGATAAATACCTTCAGGGAAGTGGCTGGATCCAAAATTAACTCAAAATAACCAGTAGCCCTCCTGTACATAGAAGACAAATGGGGTGAGGAAGAAATTAGGGAAACAACACCCTTCACAATAGCCACAAAGGACATAAAGTACCTTGGTGTGACTCTAACCAAGCAAGTCAAAGACTTGTATGAAAATAAGCTTCAAGTCTCTGAAGAAAGAATTAGAAGAAGATATCAGAAGATGGAAAGATCTCAATGGTCATGGCTTGGCAGGATTAACACAGTAAAAATGGCCATCTTACCAAAAGCAATCTACAGATACAATGCAATTCCCATCAAATCACCAACACATTCTTTACAGACCTTGAAAGAAAAATTCCTAACCTCATATGGAATAACAAGAAACCCAGAATTGCTAAAAATAATCCTCTACAATAAAAAATCCCCTGGATGTATCTCCATCCCTGAACTCAAGCTGTACTATAGAGCAACAGTAATAAAAACTGCATGGTACTGGCTTAGAAACAGACTGAAGCATCAGTGGAATTGAAAAGAAGATCCAGAAACAAACCCACACACTTATGGATATTTGATTTTTGACAAAGATGCCAAAACCACATAATGGAAAAAGATAGCATGTTCAACATATAATGCTGGTCTTATTGGATAACTACATGTAGAAAACTGGAAACAAATCCATACTAATCACCCTGCACAAAACTAAAGTCCAAGTGGATCAAAGACTTCAATATAAAAGCAGATACACTAAACTTGTTAGAAGAAAAAGGCAGGAGGAGCCTTGACTCATTGGCACAGGAGACAACTTCCTGCACAGAATGCCAATAACACAGGCTCTAAGATTAACAATCAATAAGTGAGACCTCAGGAAACTGAAAACTTTCTATATCACAAAGGGCACTGTCATCAGAACAAAATGACAGAGTCTGGATTGGGAAAGGATCTTAAACGACCCTGTATATGACAGAGGTCTAATATTCAGAATACATAAATAACTCAAGAAGTTAAACAGTAAAAAACCAATTAGTAATCCAATTAAAAATGGATACAGAGCTAAACAGAGAATTTTCAACAGAGTAAAATTGAATGGCAGAGAAACACTTAAATTAATGCTCAACATCCTTAGCTATCAGGGAAATGCAAATCAAAAGGACCCTGAGGTTTCACCTTACACCCATCAGAATGGCTAAGATCAAGAACTCAAGTGACAACACATGCTGGAGAGATGAGGAAAAGGGGAACCCTCCTCCATTGCTGGTGGGAATGTATACTTGTACAACCACTTTGGAAATCAATTTGGTGCTTTCTCAGACAATTAATATTGCTACCTCAAGATCCAGTTATACCACTACTAGGCATATATCCAAAAGATGATCAAGTACACAACAAGGACATTTGCTCAGCCATGTTTGTAGCAGCTTCATTTGTAATAGCCAGAACCTGGAAACAACCCAGATGTCCCTCAACAGACGAATGGATACAAAAATTGAGGTACATCTACACAATGGAATACTACTCAGCATTTAAAAACAAGGAAATCATAAAATTTGCAGGCAAATGGTGGGAAGTAGAGAAAAATCATCATGAGTGAGGTATTCCAGAAGCAGAAAGATATACATGGTATATACTCACTTATAAGTGGATATTAGATATATAATATAATCATACTAAAATCTGTATACCTAAAGAAGCTAAGCAAGAAGAAGGATCCTGGGTAAGATGCTCAATCTTCATTCAGAAACGCAAACGGGATAGAAATCAGAAAAAGATGAAAATAAGGAACAAGACAGGAGCCTACGACAGAGGGCTTCTGAAAGGCCCTACCAAGCAGGGTATTAAAGCGGGTACTGAGACTTAGAGCCAAAGTTTGGGCAGAGTGCAGGAAATCTTATGAAAGAAGGTAGAGATCTAAAGACCTAGAAGGGTGTGAAGCTCTACAAGGAGAACAACAGCACCAAAAAAATCTTGGCATAAGGGTCTTTTATGGGACTGATACTCCAATCAAGGACCATTCATGGAGACAACCTAGACCCCCTGCACAGAGGTAATCAGAGACAGCTCACCATGCAAGCAGGTCCCTAGTGAGGGGAACAGGGGCTGGCTCTGACATGAACTGAGTGCCTGGCTCTGACATGAACTCAGTGGCTGGCTCTTTGATCTTCTCCCTCTGAGGGGGGAGTAGCCTTACCAGGCCACAGAGGAAGACTATGAAAGACAGTGCTGATGAGACCTGATAGGCTAGGGTCAGGTGGAAGGAGAGGAGGACCTCCACTATCAGTGGTCTGGGGAAGGGGCATGGGAGGAGATGAGTAGGGTTAGGATCGGGAGTGGATGAGGGTGAGGCTACAGCTGGGATACAAATTTAATAAATTGTAGTAAATAAAAATTATGTTAAGAATAAACAAATAAAAATCAACTAGAAAAATAAAGAAAAGAAATAGAAAAAATCAACTAGGGTAGCAAAAAAAAGAAAAGAAAAGAAAGAAAAGAAAAGAAAAGAAAAGAAAAGAAAAGAAAAGAAAAGAAAAAACTACAATCAGATAACTGAACTATAAAATATTATGGAAATACAAAGAATGAAGCCATTAAATTTATCTGAGATTACAAACAAGTCTTTATGGGTATGTAGAGATTACTCAAATTTAATAGAAATAAAATGATATTTTATGTATACTTTAACTTGCATTATGTATATATGTTGTATGAGTTAATATTACTCATTTCCTTCAGGTAAAGCTCTAGAGGATAAATCAAATTTTATTTCATACAAAATAGTAAAATAATCACGCAAGTTAAGGAACACTAACAGTATTGGAAGTTATGATTACTACAGCCTTTCGGATATTCCTAAATATCACACATATCACGTTAACACAAAAATCTTTGTACCTGTCTTGTGACTTAACGCTAGATATTGCTCTTTTTATCTTAATGAGCTAAGGAAAGCCTGTTTTGATTCCTTTGTGTTATGTCACTGCCAACCTTTTCTAAGCAATGTATCATTTCCACAGTGTATCATGATATTGACAACACTGTACGTTTGCTTTCACTTCTCTCTACTGCTACCTCCAAATTTTTGCTAGTTTCATGTATAATTTTACACTGTCAAAACTATAAATATCCACATTATCATTTATACCCATAATCAAACATCCACTTCTTTGGCCATAGGTGGTTCAAATGCTTAAACTGCATAAATTTCATTCACATTATTACAATTGTGTGATTATTATTCATTGCAGGGGCAAATGTTTCAATATGAATGTATTAGATTCTAAATTTCTAATGCCTCAAGCCCTATGCTACACAAGTGAGAAAGTTAAAATATATTCTCTACATTTCACTAATTGCTCAAAACTAAGGCAATTTATTTTGCTTCATATTTGGAGCAAATTCTCCTTAAGTTGATTTTAGAACAATTTTACTTTTAAATTTAGACTTTTACATATTGAAGAACAGGGCCAAAGGTTCTGTGTCATCACCTTTACTGAGGATAACATTCACAGTGATAACGCAATTACCAAAAGACTCTTACTGACTTTGGTACAAGACTGTAGAACTTACTAGGATTTCACTTCCTGTGATTAAGGTCAGGAGTCCAATTTCATTTATTGCATGTCCCCTCACTTTCTTCTGGTCTGTGACAGTTTTTGTTTTGTGTTATTTATTTTATTTTTAGTATTTCCTAATTTTTCACAAACAAAACTATTGCAGAGTGCTGCTCAGATACTTTAAAAGTCGATTTCAAAGTTGGAAGCATGCTCATGATTAGGCTGTGGTTGCGCATTTTTGACAAACTATATCATCTCTCTTTCTCATTGACTTCCCTCCATTGGGTCTTAGTGCCAGGAATTTTTATTTCCCATGGTTTAGACATAAAAAAATGGCTTTCTGAAGACTGCCAGTGTGTTGTGGCACATCAGAATTCCACATATTTCCTTTGTTCTCTAGATAATTTGGGGAGATCATTTGAGATTATACAAAGATCCCCTAGTTCCTCTTATTTTCAACTTCCAATCATTGCATGAATTTTTGAATCTCATTGAAATAGTCAATTTCTTATTGGCCTAGCCATGTTTTATAGTTGTTTTCATTCATTTTACAATAAGTAGGTGGGGTTTTCTTTACAAGAAAGCTGTTTGTTCTTCATCATTTAATTGTGTATTCAATGTTTTTTGTTTTTTTTTCCCATACTGGGATGGACTCTAAGACTTTTTTTTATTTATTTAGCTTGTAATACCCTGCATTACTGATTTTGTTGCTTAAACTTTTCTATTTCTGGTCACTGCTGTATTAGTACAGTTGGGCATAATTTTTCTTTTGATTTTTGGTGTGTCATTTCCAAAAAAAGTGTCATTTAGGAGCTAACAAAATATTCTAGATTGTTTTAAATCAAAGAACACAGAAGCCACTTATCAAGAACATGTTGGCCATGAAGGGTTTGTAGCTCGTGTAACGGCATGTTTCCAGGCTCTCTTGGTATTTTAACAACAACCACATATACACACAGACACACAAATAAGACTTACACTTACACAATAATTATCTTGGCTGTCAACTTGGTTAGGTTAATCAATACCTAGAAAAGTTGGTAAATCACAAGTCGGGTTACCTCTTTAAGCGTGTTCAATACAAAACTTATGTATGGATCAGAAAAATGAATGTAGGTGGAACTCCCCAAAATGCTGGGTGTCAAATATAATAGACATGGGTAAATGTGGAAGCATATGTATCAGCCTTCTAGAAGTAGTTACTGTCCATGGTCTATTTAAATACTTCCTTGGAGTATTTAATTTTATGTCTTTCAGTCCCTGATCACTTGTGTGAGAGTGACAGTTTCAGCTCTCTTTGTTTTCCTTATTTGTATTACAGTTTTACAACCCTCCCCAAATCCTGGTTATTTTATTTATGTTTTTGTGTATTATGGTATTCAGATAATTGCAATGGCTATCAGCACCCTAACTACAAATGGGGCAACACCTCTAAGTGCAGATTTCTTTGATCATATAATCCATTCTGAATCCCCCGTGTCTCAGTCAGTTCCTAGCTCTACAACAAAACACCTCAGAGTTAGTAATTTATAAACAACATAAATGGGATATTGTCTGTTCTAAGGGCTGTAAAGTCTGAATTCAGTGTCAAGTAGAGATTAGTTTTTTGCTCAAAGGTTGCATCACCTTGCTGCATTGTGCTATGATGGGAAGGGGATAGAATTACCTCTCACTATTTTTGTAAAGTAGTGATCTCATTCATAAGTGTGTGACCCTAGTGACTTACTTATCTCCCTATGGTCCCATCACTTTCAAATGGTTGCATCGTGGATTACATTTCAGCACATGATTTTAAAAAGAGCATACATTCTGAAAATATTAGCCAATCCCTAAAACCAAAATTATGACTTTCTCCCAGGCCGAACACATTCATTACAATCTTACACCCCTGAAGTTTTCATAACATTGTTGCAGTTAGTAAAGCAAACAAGTAGAAACAACAAGAAAACTAAAGTCTATAATCTCATCCAAACATGATCTAAATAAAATGCAGATTCAGTATAGGATATAATTCATTCCAAGGCAAAGTAGCTGCCAGTTATTAATCTGTGAAATCAAAAATATGTGCTTCCAAAACACAATACTGAAAAACCCTTTGGATAAATAATCCTACTTCAGAAAACTGACTTTTTAAGGAAACAGGAAAATGAACTAGAGAGATATCTCGGCTGATAAACTGCCTGCCAAAGATGGATGAGGGCCTCATTCAGATCCACAACACTCATTCCAAAATAGACCTTGGTTTCTCTTGTGCAACCCCAATGGGTGGACATAAGTGGGGACTTCGGGACAACTGGCCCCCAGGAGAGTATAGAGAGCGAGCATAGAGAAAGAAGGCAGGAGGATCACAGATTCTGTATCCAGTCTGGACAACTTGGAGAGCATAGTGGTCAAGATGAGAAAGACACAGTGTAAAACAACACAAGGTGGAGAAAAACAGAGGAAGACTTAACATCATCCTTTGGCAGGGGAATTAAAGTAAGAATTGGGTTGCATCTCACAAATAAGCCTGAAATACAGCGTGCTAAACAGTACTAAATTTCTAAGCATAGTGAATTGGGACTAGCCCTCAAGTACATTAGATGGCACAGCCCATGGCTCCTCTTCCTACCAGCCTCAGGTGTGCTTGTGGCTATCACTAGCTAGTGTAAAGATGACCTTGACTTCTGACCCTGATTCCACCACTAGTGCTTGTAGGATGCCCTCATAGATGGCCTACTTGCAGAGTTTGTGCCCTAGGATATAAGACAACTAAACCAAAACTCTGTTTTTCTATGTTTCTGTCAATCAGTTGATAGAACTTTCCTCTTTCTGTTTGAGTTAGTGTTTCTGCAGTGATTTTATTTATTTTATTTTATTTATTTATTTTACCTAGTCTTTAGCATGTGATCTTTTAATGACCATCCTTGAAGTTTCTTTTTTTCAAGCATGTCACCAGGGCTGTTCCAAAACTGTTCAAGCATCTCAAGCTCAAGATTCAGTGTGGCTGTTTCATAGCTTGTTTTGATGGTTTCTCACTTATCCCTTAGACTGCACTGGATTGTTTGTTTCTTTGTCTGTTTGTTTGATTGATTCATTGGTTTGGTCTGGTTGTTTCTGTTTCTTTAGTATGTGTTCAGTCATCAGAATGAACTGAGCTTGCTTGAGTACAATACAGGAAGAAGTATGAGTGTTCTCATCGTTTCATTCTTTTCATTTATGCTTATTTTTTTAGTTTTGACATTTTCTGTTATTAAGATAAAAAACTGGCATTTTTTTCATGTTGTAGTACCCAATTTGTTTTTACCTTATGAAATGTACCATATTTATTCATCTTGCTTACTCGTTTGAATGATATTTATTTTTCTCCTTTTTAAAAAGTGTTGACTCTTTGTAACTACATTAGTTACTTTTCTCATTGCTATGCCAAAATCTTTGGCAAAAGCAATTTATAGAAGAAAAGGTTCATTATGCCTCAAATTTGAAGGGATACTGTCTGCTATGGTAGAAAGACAGGTGACATGAGTGTGAGGTGGCTGGCAACATTGTATCTATTATCAGAAAGCAAAGAGATAAATGCTGATTTTGAGCAAATGTTTCCTGTGTACATAGTTCAGGACCCTGTCTGTGGAATGTTGCTGCCTACACTCAAGTAGGATCCACCACCTTAGTTTAATCTTCCTGTATGCCCTTAAACTGTCACATTCCAGGATTGTGTTTAACCGGTGATTCTAAATGCAGCCACATTTACAATTATTAACATTCATAGAACTATTTCCAGAATCTTTCTCAACTTATTCCTCAAATGATGGAATTCCTGGAACTTGTTTTATTTTGAGTTATCAAATATGAGGACTGTTTGTAATGAATCTGGGCATGTAGAAATTGATGTCGATCAGTTTTGCTGATGTTGTTGCTAAAATTTACATTTGCAGAAATTGCCCAAAATAATTTTCTTTCTTTTCTGACTTATTTAGAATGAATTTTCTTTCCCCTACCACCCTATAAAGAAGAATAATGAGATCCATTAATGTGTCTAGACCTATAGCTGTCTACTCAAATATTGAACCCAAAGAGGGAGGCATCTTATCTAACAAGCACACTTTGAAGAATGATCTAAAGATAAAGTGGTACAATTATTGTCTCTCCTTTTCTTCTGATCTGCTATATTACAGGGATGAAACAGCAAAGCAAATCCTTTTGCTTTTATTGGGAATATTTAATGGGGAAGAAGAATTTAAGTTGTTATTAATCAAAAAGTAAATGAAATCCTGTAACATCTGACAAAAAGAAAGAAAGAAAAGACAGTAAAGTCTAAGAAAATACAGAAACATGACTACCAAAGCCGGTGACAAAATTAGAAGACTTTCAAAGCTCCATGTGCAGTATTGCATAAAAATTTCCTATAGAAACATAGGAAACAGCTTTTGAATGTGTAAGCTCATAAAAGAGGAAGAACAGAAAAGTTAAGTCCAAATAGTGAAGACTTCTTTGAATGGCATTCCGAGATGGAATATTTCTTTCCATCTTTCATAAAGCATGTACCCATACACTCTATGATTTGAAATTTTTATCTTAGATTCTTAAACCTAGGATGTCACAAGAATCTAGGGCGATTGGTACATGATTATGCCAGTGAGGCAGTGTTCCTTAATAGGATTAGTGCCTTCCACAAGTTAGAGCCGGCTAGATCATCTTACTCCATGTAGGCACAGCGAGCACTGTCTGTAAACAGAACTCTATTGGTTCCTTCGTATGGGATTTCTAGCCTGGGGAACTGTAAGTATAAATGTCTTATGTTGACAACCTTTCCAGTTTATGCTCTTTTGTTATGGAAACCAGACTGACTAAGGTAATATTTTGAATATTAATGAATTTAACATTCAAAGGTGCAAATAAGGAGTAGCCTTGGACACTTGAAAATTTCAGCACTTGGAAAGTGCAGGTAGAAACATCAAGATTTCAAGGCTGAGTTTAGGCTAGTATTAAAAATAAGTAGAAAAATAACTACATTCTCATTCATTAGATAGTAGTTTAACACAGTACGCATGAATTCCACTCTACGGTGTCAATACAGCTATCTGTCTTCTACTTTGCAAGGAAATGTACTATAAATTCTAAGCAATGCATGGAAAGTTGTTTTCTTATTGCTCTTGCAAAGTTTGTGTAGTAAGTTATCGTCTGTGTTACAAATGTAGCAGTTTCTAAATCAACTAATTAACATTGCAGTTTTCTGTGTCACTAACATTGCAGTTTTCTATTTAAGCAAATATATGGTACCAAAACCTGTGGTAATCATCAACCAAAGACTCAAGAATCAGGTAGAAAGTATCTCAATTGTATTCATATTTCAATGTCAAGTCAAATATACACATTTAATTTGGTTTAGAAAAATTTATGAACATGTGTTTTGGAAGCATCACTTTTTCATTTTTAATATTTATTTATATATGTTGACTTAGAGTTTTGTTGTGTCATCCAGGATAGGATATTTAGTTTAAGATCTTTTGGCTCAATTTGTCAAACACATACCCTTTGGAAGTACTTCTAGTTACAGAAGAACTTTGGAAAATAATGAATTAGTCATTTTCCATTATTAGGCAAAATATATAAGAAATTCAACTTCAAGGAAAAAAAATGTTGTGATAATTTCCAAGGCCATAATGTATGGTTGTATGGTTCTGCCACCTCTGAGTTTGTACATGGTGAAACAGAACAAGATGGTGTCACAGGGGACGGAGAGCCTCATAGTATCCAGGAAAGTGGGTGGATAATTAAAGCCAGAGACTCAGAAACAGGGGCAATGTGCAAGATTCCCACCTCTAGTGACGTCCATTCTAAAACTAATACCTCAGTGTCCACCATCTGTCAATACCATTATCAAAGTTTCGATCCACCAATGTATTGGTGAATGTGTGAGGTCACAGGTCTAAGATCTCATCATGTTCCAAAGCCCCACAGTACCTCAACCATGTCTTCACCATATGCTCTTGGTGGGAGCTTTTTATACTCAAACCATGGCTGTGAATGAATGTTATTGCAACATTTAGAAAAATGTTACATCCTCTCATTTCTGATTTTGCCAAAAGCTTGAAAATTTAGAAGAGTGTTTCTCTTCACTCTGGACCTTAGTTATTCTCTCAACTGACACTGAATCGATTTGTCATTCATATTGTTGGTAAATGAAAGAAGTTAAAGGAAGGAATCATATGGATGATCACCCATTTCTAGTAACTAACTGTTTGTTTTTTTTTTTTTACTGTTCCTCATTTCTTATTTTTTGTATATGTTAATTATTAGTGAAGAATAATAACGTGTTTTAACCAGATATGTGGGTGTGCATAATGGCAGTAATCTACAAACTGGGCCTAGGGATAGACCAGCTTCTGCATTATGATTGGGGCTATTACTGATTCCTATTCCTCTCATATGTTCAGTCATAGGTTGTGTCTTCCTTGTTAAAGTTATTTTTATAAAACTGCGTTTGTTTCTCAGTTTTTCTCATAACCCATCTATCACACAAATGAGAATCCATTATATTATTTTAATAATTTTCACAGCACAATGACTGAGCAGTTACTACTATATTCTTAGCCCTCTGAGCTAATGTGGCTTTCTCCTAGCACCTAGTATCTTTCCAGTGATACTTCCCCTTTTTAGCTGTTCTGTTCCAGCTCTTTCCTTCTCAGGTCTCTTGGACTTCTCCCGTGGCTGAATCTTCTTATTTATCTACTAACTCCTTCCTTCTCCCCTGGCTGCCAGGAAGTTCAGCGCTTTTCTCTCTTCTGCTCAACAATTGGTTGTAAGCTGCTTTCTTGACATATCAGGGGATAACTGTGGAGCAGAGTTTATAGAACTTTGAGACAGCAGAGTCTCAGAACAAGGACTGCAACCGGATATGGGGGAACAGAAATCAGCTTTTGAATTACAATAACCTTATGCCTACACTTCCTGAAAAGGCTGACAGGAAATTCAGAGTTTGTGACTCTTCTTAACTTTAGGTTCACTGCAGGAAAACCTATGAAAACAGTCCATTGGGAGCTTCCAGATTCCTCAGCTGTCTTCTGAGGAGGGCAACCTTTTAACCTCCCAGCCATCTGCATGCTAAGACCCTTTATACTCAAACCATGGCCATGAATAACAGCGAAGAAAGCTCCTCCATTCTCAGCACCACACTTAAACTTCCAAGGGTGTTTAAAAGCAAATTGTCTAGAATTATGTTACCATGTAAAAAAATAAATAAACACATTTTCCCTCTGTTGGAATCTTCAGCTCTACAAAATGAAAAACAGTCTGAGATATTCCTTGTTGTATCTTTCAAAGAGTCCTCTTAGTTTCAGCATTTTTTTTACCATCATAAAATTCTTCTGTTTTCTTCATACATGAGCCCTAGAGTGGTTTGTGGTATGAACATTAGCTTCAAACTGCTGAGGACTTACTTCTTGTGTTTAACATGCCTCGTTACTTTGTCATTGTTTCCTTGCTCTCTGAATTTATTGTCATCTCCATTTGCCTCGTGTTATAAATGTAGATTGCAGTGCTACCTGACTAGGGTTTATATAGGAAGAAAAATGTGTGTGCTCAATATTCAATACTCCATTTTTATCTAGAAATGTATTTTCTCAAGTTTTATTTTAAGGAATAAACAATTTTAACTAATTATATTATTATTAATCAGCATCATGAATAAGAAAGAGACACAGAGAAAGAGTATATGAGTGTATGGGGCAGGATGAAGTGGAGATGAGAAGCGTGTACAAGCTCGTGTCACAGCAAGTATGTGGAGATCAGACAACAGTGTTCAGGACTTACTCCTCTCCTTTCCCTGGTGCCCTCGGATTAAAATCAGGTTCTCCTCTGATAATTGATCTCTGAGGTTCCTTGTGGAGTGATCAATTGAAGTGACTTCATTTTCTACTTTTTAATTACTTAGTTCTGAAGAATGTGTATATGAAGTCTTTAGTCTTTTCTCTGGGACTATTCAAGTATGAGAGAGAGAGACAGAGAGAGAGAGAAGTAAAAAGTAAAAAGGAATAGCATAGGTATCCAGGTTCGACACACAGAGATTTTCCATAATCTGATTACTTGCATTTATCCGGTCTTTTGCCCTGACCTTCCCATTTCACACAGGTAAAGGCCTGTGTAATGCAGGCAAGGCCTCAGTTTGGACCAATCCCTGTCTGTGTTGGCTCCTCTTATTTTCCTGATGTTGCATTTTGCATTTTGTGTGTGTGTGTGTGTGTGTGTGTGTGTCTGTGTGTGTGTTGTAACAAAAGCTTCCAGAAGTTCACAAAGAGCATCCCTTCTGATCTTAGCCAGTGACTGGCCCATTGAGGCATAGACATTGCATTTTCCATTCTGTAGGTGCTCTCACTTTTCCACTGGTTTTCTCTAACAATTTGTTTATTTTTAATACACTTAGTGTTCTATATTATTTCTGATTATCTCTCTCTTCCAGTGTCATGTATGTATCTCAGTAGTCCAGCATGACATATTTTCCAGGAAGCAACATAATTTCATAATTATTCATAGCTGAATAAAACTCCTTTATGAATATGTTTCCTTTACCCACTCACTGGCATAGGCTAGCATAGGCTGCCTCCGTATCTTTCTTATCCTGATTAGTGCAGTGATAATCACATGAGGACCAGTGCTCTGTGCTCTGCTGACATGGATTCTTTCAGATAAACACCAGGAGAAATGTTGCTGAACCATATGGTATTTCTATTTTTAGTTGATGATGATCATCCATGTTGATTTTCATACTGACTGGATCAGTTTGGATTCACAGAGCCAGTGTGTAAGAATTGCTCTTTCTTTAAAACTTTGTCTATATTTATTGTTATTTTTTAAACACTTACTTCATATTAAAAAGTATTTACCCACTGAGGGAAATGTTTTCAGTTTTGGGTAGGTGAAAATGAAGTGTGTAATGCTGAATGATTTGCTTTGTTATCAACCACTAGAGAAGTGGGTTTCTTCGGGGTTGATATGCAGTGAGCTTTCTTTTGATTTGGCTCTATTAGCTATACACCAAGGCACACTGTTTTTTTTCTTTTCTTTCGTTGTTTCCCTTTCTCTAATTTGACATTAGTTAAATCAAACATTGCCAGGCTGCACCTTATAGCTGATGTGAAGTAGGAAGGCTAAGTTGCCTGGTGGTCTGGATTTTTGTGCTTTCCTACTATTGATTGGGGCAGTGACAGTCTCGCTGGTTGAATTTTAAATGTGGCCCGATGCACTCAGGCATGTGTGGCCATCTAAATACAGCCCCAGACATCTTAGCAATTAGGGGAAAAGTAATTGCTCTGAAGCTAGTTAGAAATACAAATTGATTGTCAAATGAACAGAGTGTGTTCTGTTTGTCAGGAAAAGTATGATGGAGAATTCTTTGGGAGAAACAAGAAAGATTCAATGAGCAGTGTGGTTATGTATTAACCTTTGTGCACTAAAATTCTTAACATTTGCTCTATGAAATTGGAATGGTCTATTTTATTAACAGTTAATTTGGATAATGGTTGACTTATAGAGACATTTGAAAGTTGAATTTGGTTTGTAATGTGCGACTATTGAAAAAATATAGATTTGTTTGCTTGAATAAACTTCCTAAAACATAATATTCATCAATATATATTTTAATAACTTTATATAACTCTTTTCAAGAAGGATTCTTTGTGCCCCATGGTGTGACTAGAAAACAGGGCCTCTGTTTCACATATTCCCTATTTTAACAATATCAAAACAGCAGGAATGTCTTGTCACTAGAGGGCAGCCATCCTCTGTTACACTCCAAGTCCTAGCAGGATGTGAAACTTGGAATGAGATAGCAGAAGCTGACTGTCAGACCCACTTATTTCAGAAAGAGGACAGTATCTTCCTTGTTTAGATACATGATCAGAAAGGATCTGATGAAAAGTCAAAGCAAACAGACATATACAATACAGTGTGAGTATTGTAAACACATACCCTAGTTATAGAACAAAAATCTCAGTGTGATGAAAAAACAAAAAGGAGATCATGTGAGTTTTTGTATGCAGGGACTAATGTCTGGCCAGATTCTGTGTGTCTGCTGTTCTCTCCAGGAGAAGAAAACTTCACACAAAGAAAAGAAAATCACTGAACACACAATAGTGGGGTGGCTTATCAGTCTTTTAGGCTGAATTCTGTTCTCTTCATAATGTTTACTGGTCTACTAAAAGGACTTATGTAGATATTCCTAAGACTTTAGACCTGATTTAAGTAGAGGTAAATATGTTCTGTGTCAAACCTGAGAAAGGGCAGCTGCACAGAAGTTCACATGGCAGAGTTGTGATTTTTTGCCTTTAAAGAGATCTAACTACAGGCTCAACCAATTTGAATTAAACACCAATTATCATGGCTCAAGAATGTCAAGAATGTCCTCTCTTTCAGAAGAAACTGATCAATTCAAAACTCACTTTGTAGTGGTCAGTAATGACTTCTTTGTCTCACAAGTTAGATTCTTTTTTTGTTGTTGTTGTTGTTTTTGACTTTGGTTATGGTTTTGGTTTGACTGTGTACTGTTGGCTGTTCTGGGTTCCCTTTATAGACCATCCTGGCCTTAAACTCACAGAAATCTGCCTGCCTTTGCCTCTCCAAGTGCTGGCATTAAAGGCACATACCAGCATACTCGTTAAAGTGCGATTCTCAATCCACACCTACCTTCTACAAAGTATACAAGGTAAGCACACTAACTGAGGAGAAGACCAAAGACACCAAGTTTTCACTCTGTTTTATTTCGTAACAAATTCTGAGGCTGGTGACAACACAGACAACTTGAAAGAGTATGCAGAGATAAATGATAACGTGTAGAGTAGAAAAAATACCTTCAAAATCATGCTTTTTTTAGCCAATGATGTTTAATGACTACACTGAGACAATTGATAAACAACTAATAAATCAATAATACTAAGATTACCTTCATGCTGCATTGTCTTCCTCTGTGTAAGCAATGCAGCCATTCCTGATGAGACCTGATAGACTAGGGTCAGATGGAAAGGGAGGAGGACCTCCCCTATCAGTGGACTTGAAGAGGGGCATGGGAGGAGAAGAAGGAGGGTAGGATTGGGAGGGAATGCAGGAGAGGGCTATATCTGGGATACAAAGTGAATAAACTGTAATATATAGAATATATATATTATATATATTCTATATATTAGATACATATATATAATTAAAAAGATTCTTCTCAATGCAGTTTATTCAGGAACCTTGAACAATCTTCTGACCCTGGGGAGCCCACAGCTTAAAATAGCCTCTGGGTAGCCAACCCCAGTGTGCCTCGTGGGCAATGCAGATAGGTCCACTTACAAGGAAGCAAGCCAGATCCTCAGCCTCAGCCAAATATGGAGTTGTTTGTGACAGAGAGCACTCACCATCGGGAAGGTAGAAGGCAGAAACCAGCTCCATCTTCAAGGCGCTGCATTACAAAGCTCTCTACAGTTCCCCCTTTCTGTTTTAGATGCATCAGGCAAGAGTAGAGGTTTGATCTCTGATATTAGAAATAAATTGGGACTTTGTACCAATGTTCATTTAGGTAACCTGCATTGAGAAGAAGAACAACAACAACAAAAATCAGAAAGAAGGAGAGGAGGACCTCCCCTATCAGTGGACTTGGGGAGAGGCATGCATGCAGGAAGGGGGGGAGGGTGGGACCAGGAGGGGAGGAGGGAGGGGTTTATGGGGGGATAACGAATAAAGTGTAATTAATAAAAGTTAAATAAAAAATTAAAAATAAATAAATAAATAAAATTTTAATAAAAAGATTACCTTCATGCTGAGGGTGCATTGTAAAGATATATAATACATATATGACATCTTTATTATTTTCATATATTTCCATATAGATTATAATTTGAAATGAATACAGAGTTAATAATACAATATTGCTGTTTTAGACTTGCTCTAATCAATATTCAGTCAGTAAAAAGACACTCATGCGCAGTTTAGTAAAGTTTTCAAGAGATTAACAACCACTGTTCTCATGAGTTCAAATAAATCTTTAAATTTTTTGTTGATAACAAAAATAAACTTCTTGTCATAATCTATCTGTAGGAGGTTGTTACTTTGCTAAAGTGACAATGTCAAATCTTATAGCCCTTTGTAAAATGTATCAAACCAAGAATATGGGGTTAGAAAGTTGCAAAAACCAAGGAGACCAACACCAGAAGGCCTGCTAACTCTCCCATGCCTGCCCATTCCTTCAGATGATTCATGGTTGCAGCAATCCATGATGATAATCCTGTGGCTAGTCTTGCGTCCACTCTGGTAGAATTTACCGTGACAATGGCCACTCTCAGCTGCTCCATCGTAGTATCGAATTCTCCAGTCCAATTACCTAAAATATAGCTAGGCAATTGTTAGAGTCTCACAACAGCGTAATGCAGCCATGATCATCCTCAGGCCTTTACAGCCATTGAAGCAGGACAGTTTCCCCAGGCATGGTTGGCTACCATAAAAAGCTAAAATGTTACGCTCAGGGCTCAGGATGCGAGGCTAAGCACTGCACTCAGGGTCAGCCACTTTCGACCCAGAGAAGAGCAAGTCTGATTGCATGCCGGTTGATGCCCCAGGTCCCGCCTCTGAGAAAAAGGTATCGGACGGGTCTGATGCTCTTTGGGTGGATGACACCCAAATGAACATCGGTACAAAGTCCCAATTTATTTCTAATATCAGAGATCAGACCTCTACTCTTGCCTGATGCGCCTAAAACAAAAAGGGGGAACTGTAGAGAGCTGCGTAATGCGGAGCCCTAAAGATGGAGCTGGTTTCCGCCTTCCACCTTCCAGATGGTGAGTGCTCTCTGTCACAAAAAACTCCACATTTGGCTAAGGCTGAGGATCTGGCTTGCTTCCGTGTATGTGGACCTATCTGCATTGCCCACGTGGCATGCTGGGGTTGGCTACCCAGAGGCTATTTAAGCTGTGGGCTGGCTTTCCCCAGGGTCCGATGATTGTTCAAGGTTCCTGAATAAACTGCATTGAAAAAAAAAAGTTGCAAAAAGATATTGAATTCATTCTTTGTAATCTACTTTTCTCAGAGGGACTTTCAGCACATTTCATATTCTTGCATTAAACTGCTGATATCCAATAACAAAGTATTTAAGCTCTCAAAATGGGGAGTGCAATTTAAATCCAAAAGAACACTTCACTCAATCTTAAAAGCCTGAACTTTTAGTCTTCTTGTGGTCTAGTGTTCAGCAGGACCTTAAGCTAAGCATTACCTCTTAACCTCATCTCCTTGTCTGAAAGAGACTCAAATTAGACTGGCTGTCTCTGCAGCTTCTTTCTGGTTCTCCTACTTCTCTTAGCACCAGTTGTAAACCATCTAATACCCCTCACAGAATGTAAGCTCTATCTTGGACTACAAGACATAACATTGGTCCTCTCACAGCCAACAGCAGAGGAGTCAGTGTGGGGTAGATAGAAGACACCAAATGTTTGTAGGAATAAAAGTGGCACAAATGGTCTTCCCTTATCATCTGGCAACACATAAGCATGATGGTAACCACAAGTTCAACTTCATTAGGGCTAAAATAGCAATAATAATAAAATAGGTAATAGAAAAACTTTCAGTGTTCCACGTACAGCGCAAAACCGTGCCGGCAGAATATGATTAAAATTATCCCTTTTATGTTCCAATGTTGTAAGTCTATAAAAGTCTAAGATTTTCTTGCTTTAATGATCAGTACAAGAAAGCTGAACTCTCTGCTCAAACTTTACATTTTTACTAATGCCAATGTATGCTTGATATTTTGGCGCATTTTAATCTCTGTAATAGATTTATCTCAAGAAATAAAGTTCACGTGTGTAAGTTATTTAAAGTTTGAGATTCTGAGAAATAATTATACTTAGGTTATCTAATAACTTTCTCTTTGTTTATGTTCTAGAGGAGAAAATTTTACCATGAGGTATAAACACATCCTCATTTCCAGGTGTTTCCTACCATTGTCTTCTTTACACATGCTTTCAAGAAGTTCTCTTAAAAGCTTACAAAGCCTAGCCTCCTATCTTGTTACACTGTATTTGATGTTTGCTTTTAATTAATTAATAGACTGAAAAGCATAGTTCAAACAAATGTCAGAATTGTTGTGGATAAATTATTCTAGTCTTGTATAAGCCCAAATAAAACGGTCCATTAAAAAAGTGATTTGAGATGCTAATAACAAAATTCAAAAAGTCATACAGAGAGCAGAGTAACATCTTAAAGTTGAACCTTCTGCCACTTTCCCTTAACTGTCTGGAGCATTAGTTTAAGGGAAGGAGCCTTAGGCTTTTGTCTCTGCATCTTCCTTGCATACAAATACATAACCGAAGTTTCATGTCTGAAATCCTTGACACTGCAAGTGCATATCTGAGAAGATGACCTTCCCAAGGCCATTGTCTTTTCTTCAAAATTCTTTGCTGCTCTGGCCATTAGGTTTAAGAAAACACTCAAGATTCTGACGACCAACCACAGTGGCCCAGCTGTCTACTAAATCATCCCACACGCCCTCCTTTGTGTTATTTTCCACTTATTTATCATGACACTCTGACGGCCTTTTCATAACTCTGAGCATTCACACGTGAGACATAAGGGACTGTCCCTAGTTTGCCCTTTTTAGATGTGGTTGGCTAGCTTGTCCTGGAGGAAGTTCTCTCACCTGGGGATAACTGCTTGATAAGCGCTTGCTGTGCCTTGTCTCAAAGGAGAGAACAAATCTCTGTAGTCTTAAATTGACCGGACTAGGGCTCAAATGCTGAAGTGCCCTGTACCTAAAGACATTGCCCCCTTGACCTTCAGGCTGCCAGACCATTGAATGACTGCTGAGTAGCTATAGTGTCACTAAGAGACTCAATAAACATAAGAATTTTTAGATTTATGGACTAGCATTCAATCCTGAGAACTGCAGACTTTAGTTACAATATTTTAAGAAATGTTTGCTGTACTAAAATCCTGCCACATGCACTGCAGAAATGTAAACTCAACCATATTTATTGTGATGATTTGTGCTATGAATGGGTGCACGTATGCTTGCTGCTTCCTGTGGATCCAGAACATCACCCTTGCAGATGTCATCCCCTCTTATCATCATAAGAACAGCTAACATTTATCTAGCATTTACCATGTGTCACTGCTTAACCTTCTGTGTGTTTCCTTATGGGATTGCCACTGCAACTCTGTGTTATTTCATCTATGTCACAGTTCTAAATGTTGTAACTCTTCTCATATTTCTCTAGGTGAAAAAAAATTATACTTATATAGATTAAGATCTAGCCCAAGGACAATGCAGCTTAGAACTGACAGAGAATAATTTGAAACCATCACTTCTTTGTAGCATGTATTCCTTCTGGAACTTTTGTTAAACTACTACTGATTCCAAGTTAGAGACAGAAAGAAGTCAGTTAATGTGGGAGGAACCACTTCAGAAACAGACTCTCAGGGTTACAGAAGCAGTTATGGTCTTGCACTCAAGAGCTCCTGCACCTGGTATTCTTAGAACACTCGGTGGTGTGCTGGCGCTTAGTAAACATCCAACAAAAATAGCACCAGCACTCATTAAAGGACAAGAGGCACTCACTAGCAGTCACTCATTTCAACCTGTTCAAAGGTGATGTGTTTTAAAATAAAATGTGTTCCAGTTATGAGTATCATGAAGCTTAGAAGGAACAGCACAGAAGAAGGTGGCCTTGAGTTACCAAGATTTGCATGCAGAATTGGAGACAAAGCGTGTGATGCTTCCCAGCCTTGGACATCATAATACTCTTACCCAGAGGACAAGGTTGTCCTTACGATTAAACAAAATATTTCATATCATACATTTAGGAGCATATGGGAATTGTAGTATAAACTGTGCACATCAGTTATTTTAATGGCTTTAGTTTTATTAAAAAAATCTTAAAGGAGGCTATAGAAAAATCACTTAGATCGACTAACAGTCAACACAAGACTCTCACTTCAAAGTGTGTTTGTTACTTTTCTGAATGTTGTGACCGAATATACTAGAAAAGCAACAGAAGGAAGGGTTTATTTTAGAGAAGAGTTGGAGGATTACTCTGGAATAGTGTGGGTGTAAGAGTGCCTGTATTATGAAAGTGAGGGCTGATGGCATCACGTGGTACCAGCATTTGGGTATGTGAGAGATGGATACTGATTTTCTGTTTTCTTCTTTTGAATCAGCATAGGAAAGTGTCTGATGGGATGCTACTACCCAACTCCAGGGAGATCCTCCTTCCTCATTTAAGCTCTGTGAGAAACTCTCATACAGAAACCCAGATGCTTCCCTTAGGTGATTCTGAATCCAGTAAACTTGACAGCAAACACACTACCACCACAGATGGAGTGGCTTCCTCTTGTAAGATGACACAATTTCTTTCATTTTTATTTGTTTTGTTTTTCATTTCAATAAATTTCTGTGTGCTATTATTCTGTGTAGTGAGTTTAGTTGTAATGGTTTCCATCCATTAATCCAAACCACTGTAGACAGGATCACTTTTTGCATTAAAGACAGATTTTCAAACATTCACAGACCTGTAAATTATTTGTGCATTTTCTCTTCATTTTAAGGAGATACATACTCATTTGTTTTCACTGTTTCTGCTCAGTTGTTCTTGTGAGATCCCTTTTATTACTTAGCAGTACAGAACAGGATTCAGTTTGTAAATGTTCCTGCTAAAACACAGTGTGTGAAGTGAGAGGCCACCTTCCAGAGGAGTCTGCTTTCTGACCAGTGTGGGATCATACCACTCACGGGCTAGACATCAATGTCACTATCATCTACAATGGATCACACACTGAGGTCTAGGCAGACCACTCACAGGCTAGACTCCAATGTCACTGTCATCTATGGTGGACCACATGCTGAGGACTGGGCAGAAAGGCAGCTGGTGACATTCCTGAATGCTGCCCTCCTGAGCTGCTTATGACCTATGATTTCTGTCCTCTTCTTGTTGGGTTTATTGTTATCCTTGCCGAAATAATTTCAAACTACAATTCAGTTAGAGCGTGAGCCTCATCACCACATGTATTTATTTAATAGATATTTGTTCAGTAAGTATTTCTTATTGCCCTAAGGGATATAGAAATGAGAAACTAATGTAAGACCAAAGCACATTTACAGACACTTTTATTGGTGACTGACCACTTATTAATACAAATATATGACCACCTCCACTAAGTTCGCTTCATGTACTTCTTGACCCTGGAAGCAGTTTCAAGCATTCCCTCTTAGGAAAGTCTGAATGCGAATGTGATCACAAATTGGCAGAAGGGTTGTTCTCTCTTTAGTAGGTCTTGCATATTGGACATCCATGCTTCACAACACTTATTTCTAAAGTCAGTGGGAAATATGTTTGAAAGTCTCAAAATACGTTAATCACTCTCAGCAACGAAAGGACTTAGTTGTGAGAGCTTCGAGAAAATTGAGATGGCCTACGAAACAAAATTGATTTAAGTAGCCCACAGCACTCTCCTGCTTCCATGGAAGCCTCATGAGGAATCAGGCAGAATTATGGTCACGGTGTGACTGACAGTTTCCCCCCTTCTTTTTTTATATTACCATGTGACCATCTCTAAGGAACTTTTTGCCACTTTTAAAAGAATGAGGTAAATTGCATGAGTTGAAATGTGGACTAAAACGCATATATAGATAATATTGTTCCTCCTTCCAAGGGTCCAGCCCGTGGTCAGTCCAGGGGGTCCAGGCCAAGGCGGTGAGAGGTGTGGAGTCACCACACACACAGGGCCGGGTGGGTAAATGCTAACGGAGGACTGGAGAAAGAGAGAGCAGGTTATATAGCTTTGGGCGACCAATCAGGTTCTTCCACCCCATCTCCAAGCCTGTCATTGGTTGGTTGTTTCTGCGCAGACTCTTCAACATCAGGAACTCTCGGCCAGACTACTTCCACAGTCATGAACAAGCTGTCCCGGTACTTGAGCCCTAATGGCCTTTTGTTGGGGTTGCACACATAGATACATGCATGCATGCATACACAGACACAGGATTAACTCACTCCAGTTGCAGGGACTATTATACAAGGAAAACAGAGGTGAACAAGAAGATATTCTAACCCCTTAAATCTATGTAATGTTTAATTTTTTATTAAAAAAATTGCTTTTAAATATTAAATATGATGTCACAAATAAGAATATTAAAATATATTAATTCCTATGGTTTTCCAAAGGTATGTCTTGATGCTGAGCTATTTGATAACAATTGCAATTTAGTCAGCAGAACATTTGGCTCAATGATATTTGAATATGCATAAGTAATACCATACTTTGAGAAATAAAACAGGCAGATTCATAGTATACAAAAAAAAAAAAATGTCTACTTTGAAACAAAGAACAATTACTAAGGAGAGTTGCAATGAACTCAGCGGCTGAGCCGGAGCTCGGGAAAGCCAGTGAAGGCAGCATGCTACAATGCACGGGAAATCGTGGGACCGGAGCAGAGCAGCTCTGGTAGGTCCAGCTCTATGACAGAATAGATCAAACACAGAGAAGATGGCAGAAGGACCTCGCTGACGCCGCGGTGTGCAGGCCTACGTAAAATATCCCAGGAAGCTTATTCTCCAGAGACAAGAGGGAGACGGTCATGCTTGTGGCCTTCATGGAAACTTCGTTGCAGAGGCTGTGTGGAGGCTAATCTTAGAAGGGCAGAGGCAGGAAGAGTAGACAAAGTTTCTACAGAGAAATGATGAGGGCTTGGCCTGGAGAGTGACAGCAGCCACAGAAGAGAACAGACACACTCCCTAAGTGAGGTAGACCCTGACATCTTGTGAAACAGGATGTCAGTCCTGAGGAGGTGACACAGTCTGTCTGGTAATGTGACCTCGCTGAGCCGCTAAGTGCCTTCTTACTATCTCTTGCTTGTCGGTGTTGGGTTCCCTGTTTGTCCTACCTTTCCAGTTTGAATATCATTTTTATCCTGATTGAGAAAACAGAAGCAAAATACTAGCTCAGTCCTTCGAAAGTCACCTGCTAATGTTACACCGTCGGGCCCAGGAAGCAGGCTATCTCTTGCGACGTCTCTCTTTGAAATTATATTTCAATTGTCCTTAGTGCTCTCTGAAGTGTCTCATCTCATCCTGCGGTTTCGCTATAGTGATGCTCTTCTTACACGTTCTGGCTACTCTTTCAATTTGCCCTTGGGGTGATGTGTCTCCTCTTGGCTACCACTTTCTTCCACAGTCCAGAAAAAATGTCCCTGTGCCATCAGATTCTTGACTGGTGAATATATATATATATATATATATATATATATATATATATATATATATACCTGTATGGCCCTTTGCAAAAAGTGAGCATTAACGATGAAGATAGTGCAAACCACAGTTTTTCATATCCTACTTATTTAAATTTTGTTTATTCCAGTATCCTGAACTTTATGGACTTCTCTTCTTCTTTATGGCCTCTCTTGTTTTGATCCCCTAGCTTCTGTGCCCATCTTCAGGTATCTGGACTTTGCATTTTTTCCTTCTTGGTCATTTCTTCTTCTTCCTATTGTATGTTCCTGCCATGATTATGTAAACATCTGGTAGTCTAAAGCCATGCATGTAGGCTTCATTAAAGTATACTTTCACTTCAATGGCATTAAAACACCCTCCTCATTTTAGATTACTTTCACTTCAACTTTACTTATATATTACTTTAGATAAATTTCACCTCAATTCCTTATTTTAGATCACTTTCACTTTTACTTCAGGAGCTTTAAGACACATTCACTATTTTACATCACTAAAGAAATTGTGTGTGTGTGTGTATGTGTGTGTGTGTTTCTTCTGGCTAAAATTTTTAGAGCTATTAAAATTAAGAAGTACAATTAGTATTCTTAGTGAATGTCAGTAATGAGAAAGCATTTTGGGTTAGTGAGAATAACACAACTAACACTTAGAACAAAGATTAAAAGGAGAAGGGAATATTTGCTTTTCTATTGTGCAACTTATTTGTTTAATTTGAAGTTTTCCTCAGGCCTATATATTTTCTCCCAAATAATAAGTAATTGATATTTTCTGTAGCAAAACAAAACTTTGTTATATCAAATAAAATGAAATATAATAAGAAGTGAACAAATAGAAATAAGTTGGGTTTTTTGTTTGTTTTTAAATTAAGCTCAATGAAAACATTTTTTTGTTGTAGTTCCTAGATTTTGCAAGTAATTCCTTGGAGAAATTGGGGAAACTAATAAGTCCAAATTATTCATGAAATTCTTTTCTATGTAATGCTATGAAACCAAGCTTTCTAACCTTTTCTGATTACTTTAGCTTCAACTCAGATTATTTTAATAGTAAAAATGTTAATTTAATTTAATTTAGTATTTAACATGTTACATTTTTCCACTGACTAATGTAAAAGCATAAGTGGCTTTTACAATGAACTGGTTTTGTATTTTATCTTCCTTCACAAGTGAGACATCAACATAAATTAGTTTTAAATTGCCGCTATGGGAGAACAAACAAATATATTAAAGAGATTTTTTTCTCCCAGAAATACAAACTTGAATTTGGGATTTTAAACTATCTTGAACACAAAGTATTTATGATAATGATACTGGAAATTTTTATAATATCATACTTCAAATAAGTAAAAATGAGGTTTAATTATCTTCTGATGGACTATTTCTGCTTTCTAAATGTCCATCATTAGCACAAAGTGCTTCTACACCATTTTAACTAAAATTAAAGAAGTTTATGAGTGACAGCTGCATGGTGTTAGGTGTATCCAAAAGCACCTACATTTTGCAGGGTAAGTAATAATGGCTGTGTTGTCTTCATGTTCATTGTTTTTATTTGTCTACATTGAGCAATGCTTCAAAAATATTGAATAGTAGCTCAGCCACTTGTTGCCTTTCATTACTGTTTTTTGTTTTGTTTTGTTTTACTTCTGATTTAACTTAAATGCTTATCTATTTACCTAAAGAAAACAGAGTTGACCTGAGAGGTCCATGTTAAAGTTACCCCTCTTAACACACAGGGTCTGAGCTCTACAGGGGCCCACTGAGTTGCAAATTCTCCGGCACCCCAAACTGACTTCCTGTCTAAAATAGAACACACCTTAATTGACAAAAGAAAAATGAACAATATGCTATTATTTTGTAGGTTTCTTTTAAAATGGCCAGCCATGCTTCTCTACCATTAATGCTCATTACAGTATTAAATGAAGCACTGTGTTTGTAACTGATTGACAAGATCAATAATTTTAGGTTCAAATAGGAACAGCAGTCCCTTTTTTTTTTTTCTTTAATCAGGCCTTCTTTGTTTTATGCGTATGCCTACAGCTAGATCTTGTTTCTGTCTGTAGACAGAGATTCCTGCTGTGCATTGTTGAGAAAATGAGAAGAGAAAATGGAGAATCAATTTGAAGAAAAAAGCTTTAGTTGACAAAGCTTTATAGTAGATCAATGGAATCTTGCTAGTTAAGATATCTTCAGTAACTGAGATCAAATTTTACAATCATTTTAGATAGTTCCACATTTTGTCTTTCTCATTTCTGTAGATGGAAAATAACTTTATATGTTAGCAAGATTTCTTTTTTGACATTTTAGTATTTTTGTTGTATTATAAAAAGACAAAATAATAATTCATATATGATAGAAGTCTCTGTATCTCTGTAAAATAAGCTTCTTCCAAGACTTGCAATTAAAATTGAAACATAGTTTCAAGATGAGAATCATTCCTCTGATTTCTTTTAGTATATAATGATTAAGGAATGTATATAAACTTATTCATTTATCACTAGTTTCTTTACAAAGATTCTCACCAAAACATGGAATGTGCACTTCAGATTTCAAAAAGATAACAATTGTTCATTCTTCAGGTCCATCGATCTGATATTTATTGAAATATGTTTCACTAATTTTTCCATGAAAAGTCTTCATTTGTTTAAAGCTTGTAATAGCATTGACTATTTTAGTTCAATCTTGTTTATTAAAACATAAAAAAAACCTGATGAACATCATTCACATAAAAACTCCTAGAAATGTTGCTTACCCATGAGGCAGGAAAGTAAATTATTTATAAACTAATTTAAAGCTTATACCTAGTTTACAAAATAGGCATTGTGATCGATACTGCTCACTATACTTGTCCTTAAAAATTCTACAGGTTGAGATTTTTGTTTTAGAAATAGGATTATTGCTGCCATGTCAACATCATGTTGTTATTAAATGATGGCTGTTGTGGGTAGAGGCCAGCGATTTGAGTATACATCTAATAACAATACGGCAGAATGCAGCTCTAAAATATTTAGATTGTTAATCCTAGAGATACTCCAAATTGAACATTCTGAACACATTCAAGTATGTTTAATTTCTAACTAGGAGTGCATGCTATATATGAATTTTCACTGAGTAATTCATTATTAAAATACAGTTTCTGAACCTGAAGAAGCATCAAGTATATGAATGTTCAACAAACACTCCTACACATATTTTCTTTAAAAGAGCAAAAGCCCTATACCACTTTGTCCAATTTGCCTACATATCAATACTTGAACATGGTAACAATTGTAATATGCTGCCATTTAGTAAACTATGACTGTTCATCAAGAAGAACTTAAGCAAAATATTTATCAGACACAATTATTTTTGTGATTATGTTCTCCCTGAAGAATATATCAGGACCAGTCAGGATTTTTTTTTTTTTTTTTTTTTGCCTACAAGCCAATTTTATGGAGGCATTTTCTCAACTGGGATTCCATCTTTCCAAACAACACTAGCTATGTCAAGTTCACAAAACCAAACCAAAACAAAAAACCTAAGCAGGACACCCCTTCTCTCTTCCTCTTAATGTTCATATACTTGATGGATAAGATACATATTTATTTGGTAATTCATTAGCATCTATCATTTAGCACTTTAAAAATATCTAGAAAGAATAAGTTATTTGAAAAGTGAATGAAAAAAATCAGGGACCTCTAATTAAGGAGGGGAAAGGATATAAATACAGAAGAAACAAGAAACTGGACAAGTAAGAGTAAGGATGTCCAAGAAGTCATAAGAAATCATATTATTGTCAATTGATATAAAATTACATATATACTCTGTGTTAGTATTTATTTAAAAATGACATCACGCACATAACAGGTATTATATGAAAAATGTTTATTGGATGGAGATGTGGAGAGGGAGAGAGAGACACATAAAGAGAGAGATGATGGGGGATGGGGTGCCCTGACAGAGAGATGGGAGAGAACAGAAAAGGAGGAGAGATCAAGAGGAAGTAAGTGAGAGAGAAGGGGAGTTGCCAGCAGGTCACTATGTACCTGGCCCAGATGATTTCATAGGATGCAGGTTCTGACATAGAATGTTGACTCAGTATTAAAATGGTTGAAGTGAAAGTAAGTATATTAGACTTTTTATGTGTCTAATTAAAAACTGTTTTATCTTTATTTAATGATAACAGACTTAATCTCTAACAGAGATGAAACTTGCCTTTAAAATGGTATTTCAAAGTTTCCATGCTTTGTTGTGTTTTTAATATTTTAAACACACTGGTGTTATGCTGGATAATGAGAACACCAAGAGTCAAGTCCGATGCAAAACACGTGAGGATCTTTTTATTACAAGCTACAGCTTGCGCCCACATCCTCAAAGTGGTTGAGAGTAGAGTACCTCATGCTCAGGGTGGTTGGGTGATTTAAGATTCCAGTCCCTTACAGTGTGCCCAAAGCGGGAGAATTCTTGCCTGGCACGTGCCTATTGGTTGAAACACAAAAGGGGATGTTGTATTTTGAACTGATTGGCTGTAGGAAGGCCCAAAAACCATTAATGGTCTGGCTTCCCTTGTTTGGCAGTTCTAGGGGATAGGGGTAATCTGGGCTGGTTTCCTAGCCACTGTCTCTATAGTGGGCAGGAAAAGAATGCAGTAAGGCTGGTGCCTCCAGCAGATGGCTGGACATGTCTCCACCTGCCTGGCCTTTGTTAAGGCTTGTGCTTTAAACTTTATCCAATAACTCAAAAACTAATTTTTAATTCTTTGGTTTCTCAAAGGAAGGAAAGTTAATTTCTTTTATTTCGTGACTTTTCAATTTTATTCCTTACTGCTTAAAATAAAAAAAAACAAGAGCTATAAATTTTAAATGATTTATCATGAATGAAGAGGTAATAAATCAAAGCATTAAAAAATAGAGTTTAACAAGATTGTCTCTTAGACCTGTCTCATGATTCCAGGCTACTGCCTATGAAAAGACAGACTTCATATTTCATTTATAAAAAAATAACTCTCAAACAAATTTATCTCTTAAGACGAATGATTTTTCAGTAAATAATTTGACAACATCTTAAAACATAAACATTTCAACAATGGCCTTGAGTCTCTCAGGCTAATGAAAGAATGTGAATTTACTTTATAGATGATTAAATTACCAGTCTACATTGTGAGGGACACCCAGTCACCTGATGACTGTTCAGTGCTATTGTACATTAATAAATATATGAGTTAAAATGAAAATTGCCATTTCCCTCAGAACATTAAGATAAAAAATAAAATAAAAACAAGAAAAATATGGTCTCTTACCAAACACAAACTCAACTCTTCTTCTGTGCCAATACCTGAAGCATTTGAACACAGAGCCTGTTCAGGGCCCAAAGGTGAGCCAATGAGAAACTTCTTTCCTTTCTCTTTTCATCACACACCCTCATCAAGTGATGGGAAATAAGGTAGTTAGGAAATGCTTCTAATCCAAAATAATGTATACTGCTCTGTATACCCATCATTAAAAACTGCTAAGCAATATATTTAAATATAACATATGGTAAAACCATATGTACTATGTGTTAACATACAGGAGGTCCCACTAGCCTACCTTTCAGGGCCAGTAGCAACCTCTCACTGCCAGTGCCACCAGTAAAAAGGACCTGTTCACCACCCCTTTTTCTCTCTCTTTCTCTCTCTCTCTCTAAATGTCATGTCTTCTCCCCTCCTCTCTCTCCCTCCTTACTATCTTCCCTAGCCCCTCCTTTCCCACACTAAAGTTTCTTTATGCCAGATCTGTCTTTTGGTATCTTAATCATTATTAAAACATTCTGAATATTGGGAATATCAACAATTGCTGTTTAAATTTGCAGTTTCTTGGTGTATATTGTACCACTGAAAAAATACCACACTGTGTATCCTGTGCAGTCTGCCTCTTGACCTATCATTTCTGAAGTAGCTTTATCCTTTGCTTGATTCTCGGCTTCAGAATTCTAGGACCTGAAGATTCATTTTCTGAGTTCTGCATCTTAAAACATCAACCTTCTGAAACAAGGTCTTTGACTTTGGATGGAGAAATCATCGCTTGGCTTTCTATGTTCGGGGCTTTTAGATTTTGAGGGAGCCAGGCCGTCTTTATCTGAGGTTCTCTAGCTTTTAGATGATATGTTTGAAACATCCCAGTAACTTTAACTACCAGATCCAATTCCCCTAATAAATTCCCCTTCATCTATCTCATTATACAGTGTATTGATTCTGTTCTCTCTGGAGAACCCCATCTAATCAGAATGGTAGGCAAAAACAAAGCAAAACAAAACAGAACAACAACAACAAAAACATAAAAGATGAATCCATAGAAAGAACAGAGGAGGTGTAGACTAATCAATGGCACATAATAAGAATTTATTATTGTCAAGAACTACATGAGGGTTAGGACACCATGTGCTTTCAAATCTCACAGATCATGTGTTAAAGCCTTGCATGATAGCTGATAGACTTTGGGGAAATTGACAAGTCCTGTGGGCTTTAACATAACCAAGAGATTAAATGGTTTAATTTCTTGGTTAATTTGTAACATGACAAAATTATTAGGGAGAGTGGGAAGAAATGTGGTCTACCTGGAGGAATTAAGTCACATGTTCTCTAGAGAGACATGCCTTGTGCTCACCCTAAAGTTCACTCTTGGTTACCATGAGCTGAGACACCTTACTCCACCTTTTCTACACCACAGAGCCTCAACACAATCCCACAGCCATATAGAAACCTCTAAACACCTGAGCCAAAATGAAACTTCCCTTCAATTTTCCCATAGTGACAAAAATCTTTCTAAAAGAAATTTCAGGAACAACCTAAAATGGTTGTCTCTGTGTTTTCTTTTTATGTTCTACTTTCTTCAGGTCTCAAATGCTTGATACCTTGGCAAATGCTAAAAATGTAATTGTATTCTTTTCCCTTTCTCAATCCTCAAACACAACACTTTTTATTATAGTTCTCTTGTTCAAATAGATCCATAACTGGGCCCTTTCCTAACAAAATTAAATCCAAATTAAAACTTTTGCATTTTATATTTTTGGTATATTGAAAGCCTAACAAAATTTCTAAACTTATATGATAGTTAATATTGATTGTAACTTGACAGGATATGGAATCATCTAGAAGAAGAAACCTCTGGGTGTTTCTCTGAAAAAAAAATATCTAGGTAAGATAAAGAAAAAGTGTAAGTCCTGCCCTTCACCATTCCATGGGCTGAATTCCAGTACTAAATACAGTGGGGAAGAGAGCCAAGCATTAACACGTTCTCTCTCTGCTTCCTGACAGTTGATGTAATATGAGCCATTGCTTCAAGCCCCTGTCAGCATGATATTCTTGCCAATATGGACTGTGCCCTCAAACTCTGAACCTCTGTAAACTTCTCTTGTCTTTCATGTTAAAAATCACAGCTCTCTAATTGGACTTAAGACCTGATCAACAAGAGAGAAATCATCCCTAGTATAGGAAAGCTAGCCAACTACCCATGGCTAGTAAGGTCATGGATCTTGGAGGAGAATTTACAATCATCACTTTGCTAAGGGAGCACAATACTAACTACATTCTAAATCTATGTCCTTATACACATGGGCAAGTGTAATCCCAACAATTTATCACAAAAATTTATATTTGCAGCAGATGTAGACATACACAAAATTTCTCCTTTTGTAAACTGATTTTGTCTTGTGTTTTGTCTTCTCAATGTTAAAAGAACTATTGTTCTTATTACAAATCTAGTTTCCATGCTTGTAGTCCAGCTGAATACTTGTCTGCTACCCATTTACATACTTAGCTATGGTCACACCATAAATTAGTGCTGGGATGGCCTTCCCCCACACTTTGTATTGAATAGCTTGTAGGTATGGTACAGTATTTTTAATTATAATTGCTGTGTTTTAGCAGAGAGCTAAGTGCTGGCAGAATATTTTGCATTGTCCTCTCAGTAGCCAGCTTTCTATATGTAAATGTTTGTCCTTCCTCACCTGACTAAAAGATGATTCTCTGAGATCATCATGTTTGAAAGCAAGCAGCAGGTAAAAGAGGTCATGTAGCCCTCAACCCTGCCAAAGTCAACACAAAGAGATGGATTTTTTTTGGGTGGGGGGGTTATCCTTCTGCTAATTGTTTCAGGTAGGAATGTGGCTTTTCCTGAGAATAAAGAGTTAGCCACTGAGTTGGGACAGAGGACAAAAGGCAGGAAGGAGAGGCAAGAATGCAGAACAGATCTACCTGGCAAGAGAAGACAGAAGACAGGTGGCAGTAAAGCTGAGGGAGAGGGGCACAGAGTTAAAAAAGAAAGAGAAATGTGTCAGGGACACAGTAGCAGGGGTGTCTGCTTAAGTTAGATTGTAGCTGAGAGTCTGCTCCAGCAAAAGGACAACAGCTTTATACTACACAAATGTCTCCATGTCTTTACTCCTAAACCTCAAGTTGCTCCCCTAAAAGCCCACAATAAGGCAGCATGACGAGCCTTCTCATGTCCAAAGGTGACCCATTTGTCCTATGTTTGACTTAGTATCTCTTCACTTTCCATAGTGGCCCTCCTGGAGCCTCCACACCCTTCACAAACATGATATCATCAGCATCTTATGAAACATCTTTCACCATATAATATTGCAATCATATTCATATATAATGATGCCCATGGAGTTTTATGAATTCTTATAAAAACATCATATTTATTTTTATATCAACATCTCTATTTGCTTCACATTGAAAATCATCTATGTAATGCTAGGAATATATTTTTTTTTACTGCATAGTAACTTTGAAGTAAATATTGTGAGAGATTTTATAAAAGAAAAACTGAAAAAAAAAACAATTGTCAGGAAATTCATCAGTGGACTCACCTAGGAGTCAATTTCCATGCAATTAAAAGAAAACAAAACAACAAATATGATTCTAACCCACTTGCTATGGAAGCCAAGACCTCCCTCTACATTCCCTGTATGACAAGTCACAACAAACAAGACTAATCTATGGTGACAAACAGCTCCCAAACAAAGTCGCTCAATGCATAATAGTTAATTTCTTGTTTATAACAAGTCCTCAGTATGCTGAATGACCCTCCAGGGCAAATGTTACTCATGTCAAGATTTAGTAATTCTAACTGCTTCCAGGCTCAGCACCCAAGAACAAGGAATGCATGGAAAAACCGCATAGAGCCTTGCCCCATTAGTTTGTTCACTTTAATTCACTAGATCTTACTGTCCTAATAAATAAGCGGTTATTCTTAAGGAGTAACAAATAGGCTTATAATATTCCATGGTCAAGAATGATATGTTATGGGACTTCCAAGATGGCGGTGGCTAGTGTGCAGCTTAGCTGAAGGGGAGAGGACCCACAATGTGGAAATTGGTGAGTAAAGGGGCTGATCAATCCAAATCAGAGTTATCTAGACTTCCAAGAAGAAAGAGACTAACCATGATTTGAGTCCATCTAGAATCAGGTTACAGCAGACTCCTCAGGGAGGAGACACCCCTAGAGGTGATCCCCAGGCACTTCCCGGCACCCAAAACCCTACTCCCTCTTAGGAGGAGGCAGGAGGCATCCAGCAGAATCTGCCACAGACCACACTGTCTGTACCCCAGCCCCAGGGAGAGCTGCAGCTCCCACCAAAAAAAAAAAAAAAAAACCGAGATCTGGGCTGAGAAAACCCAATCCTTTCGGGCACTCCCCCAAGAACCGGAATGCCGCCATAACCCTGGAGCCAGCTCACAGCAGATTCATGGCACCCAGACCCCAGTGCTGCCGGCTGCTCCTAGCAAACAAACTTCAGCTAGGGATCTGGGACTGTGGTCATTCAACACATCCTGAGACTCTCCCAAGTCCAGCGCAATAAGGTCTAACACCAAGTCCTAGCACCGGCGGCCCCCAGACCCCTGTCAGAGAAAGCCTCACTCAGGATCGGGACTGAGAAGCCCCAACCCCTTCTGGCACTCCCCTGAGAGCACTGCCATAAGCTTGCCCTATCAGAAGGGAAGGGCAGAGGGGAAGGACAGAGAGGCAGCCAGCCACAGGACACAGCACCCCCTCTCCAGCTCACCAGCAGCGCCTAGCAGAGAAACCCAAGCTCTGGATCTGAGGACACCCAACCCTACCTGGTCCTCTCTCGGGATCAGCAAACATAGGTTCTACCACCAGGCTACTTCTGGCAGAGTGATCTGGGCCCAGGAACTGGGATTGAGAACACTCAACCTAACTCTTTCCCGTGCTACCCCAGGACCAGTCAACATAACCCCTCCTGGCAGAAGGAAAGGACAGAGAGGCAGCACACAGGAAGGGTGGACAACGAGTCCTGCGGCCACAGGGTGACAGAGCTGACAGTTAGCCTACCCATGCATTTTCTGCAGCAGGACCAAATCAGAGAGTAGAGAGCAAGGGGAACCCCTGTGCATTCCAACTGGTCCTGCAAGAGAGTGAGTGAGCCATCTAGAGAGAGTTTGCCCCAGACCCAGGGCCTCTACACAGAAGCAACCAGACAAGATCCCTGCCACCCACACCCCTAGTGTGGGCATCATAGGGATTCTTGGGATAGCGACCCCAAAGTTGAAGCCTCTGCCTTGTGGGTCCACCAGTGTAATCCAGGCAAACAATCCCTGGATCTCAGACAGAACTGCATAATAGTGGCCTGCAGGCCACTGCAATAGTCAAAGAATCTGCACGTGCATACTGTGCCCTCTAAAAGCGCATGTGAATAGCGCCAACATCACATTCCTTACTTAGGCAAAACTGAAACCACAACGCATACTCCCAAACCAGTGAACCTCTCTCATCTTCCTGAAAAAACAGTCCAGAAAACAGAAAGAGAAGATCATAGCCCAAACTACAAACTCGAGGAACAAACAGTGAGGGTTATAAATAACTGATGGCTAGAGGCAGACGTAAGAACACACCCAACAAAAATCAGGACATAATGAACTCACCAGCAACCCCACAAAACAGTGGACACTTCAATTCACTAGATATACAAGAAAACGACCTCAAAACTATGTTTCTCCAGGTATTAGAGGCCCATAAAGATGAAATGAACAAAGCGCTCAGAGAAATAGCCAAAGAAATCGAGATGAACCAAGAGGAAACAAATCGAGCTATCAGAGGAATGACCACGAAAATTGAGGCAAACAAAGAAGAAATGCACAAAGCTCTCAAAGAAATGTCCACACAAATGAAGGCAAATAAAGAAGAAATAAACAAAGCTCTCATAGAAATATAGGCAATTATAGCCAAAGAAGTAGAGGCACAATTAGTGATACATAGAGAGGAAATGGACAAAAAAATAGAAGCTGTCATTGAAAAGCAGGACACCACATTCAAACAGATGAAGGAAATGGTGCAAGACATGAAAACAGAATTAGAATCAATAAACAAAAAAACAAATAGAGAAAAACCAGGAGCTAGAGAACATAGAGAAAAGATCGGGAACTACAAAGATAAGCATCACCAGCAGAATACAAAAGATGGAAGAAAGAATCTCAGAAGCCGAAGATACACTTGCGGAAATTGACACGTCTCTCAAAGAAAAAATAAAATCAGAAAAGTTCCAAACACAAAACATCCAGGAAATCAAGGACTCCATGAAAAGACAAAATCTAAGAATAATAGGAGTAGAAGAAAAAGAAGACATCAGGCTCGAAGGTCCGGTAAATATTTTCAAGAAAATTATAGTAGAAAACTTTCCCAACTTAAAGAAGGAAATAGCCATAAACATACAAGAGGCCTACAGATCACCAAGTAGACTAGACCAGAAAAGAAATTCTTCATGTCACATCATAGTCAAAACACTGAACCTACAGAAAAAAGGAAAAATTCTAAAAGCAGTAGGGAAAAAGGCCAAGTAACATATGAAGGTAGACCTATCAGAATCACACCAGATTTCTCAACAGAAACTATGAAAGCCAGAAGGGCCTGGACAGAAATCATATAGTCCTTAAGGGACCACAGATTCCAACACAGACTACTATACACAGCAAAACTTTCAATCAACATAGACGGAGAATTCAAAATATTCCATGACAAAACCAAATTTAAACAATATCTACATAGTAACCCAGCTCTACAGAAGTTACTAGAAGGTAAACTCCAAACCAAAGAAAACAACTACATCTAAGGAAACAGAGGAAATAGATAACTACACAACAAAAAAACCAAAAGAATACAAGCAATGAAACTCAGTGACACCACCAACCCCACATCAAAAGTAACTAACACCCCCAAAGGGAGGAGCAGTCCTGTTAGGCCACAGAGGAGGGCTTTGCAGCCAGTCCTGAAGATACCTGATAAATCAGGATCAGATGAATGGGGAGGAGGTCCCCCCCATCAGTGGACTTGGAAAGGGGCACGGTGGAGATGAGGGAGGGAGGGAGGGAGGGACTGGGAGGGAATGAGGGATCGGGACACGGCTGGGATACAGAGTTAATAAAATGTAACTGATTAAAAAAAAAAAAGAAAAAAAAAAGTAACTAACAATTGTTGGTCACTAGTATCTATCAATATCAATGGACTCAACTCCCCAATAAAAAGACACAGACTAACAGAATGGTTGCGGAAACAGGATCCACCATTCTGTTGCATCCAAGAAACACACCTATGCAAGAAAGATAAACACTACCTCAGAGTAAAGGGCTGGAAAACTGTTTTTCAAGCAAATGGTTCCAGAAAACAAGCTGAAGTAGCCATCCTAATATCTAATAAAATAGACTTTCAACCCAAGTTAATCAAAAAAGATAAGGAGGGCTACTATATTCTCATCAAAGGAAAAATCCACCAAGAGGACATCACAATTTTGAATATCTATGCCCCAAATAAAAGAGCACCTACATTCGTAAATGAAACAATATTAAAGCTTAAATCACACATTGATCCAAATACCTTAAGAGTGGGAGACTTCAACACTCTACTCTCACCAAGAGACAGATCAACTAGATAGAAAACAAATAGGGAAATAAAAACACTTACAGAGTACCTAAATCAAATGGACCTAATAGACCTCTACAGATCTTTTCATCCAAACTCAAAAGAGTCTTTTCAGCACCACATGGAACCTTCTCCAAAATAGACCATATAGTTGGTCATAAAGCAAGCCTCAACAGATACAAAAAGATTGAAATAATTCCTTGTATTCTATCTGACTACCATGGACTAAAGCTGGACCTCAACAACAACAGAAATAACAAAAAGCTGACACACACATGGAAACTGAACAACTTGTTACTCATGACAGCTGGGTTAAGGAAGAAATAAAGAAAGAAATTAAAGACTTCCTAGAATTCAATGAAAATGAAGGCACAACATACCCAAATTTATGGGACACATTGAAAGCAGTGTTCAGAGGAAAATTTATAGCACTAAGTGCCTGCAGGAAGAAATTTGTAACATCACATACAAACAACTTAATGGCCTAACAAAAAACCCTAGGAAAAAAAGAAACAGATACACCCAAGAGGAGCAGATGGCTGGAAACAATCAAACTCAGGGCTGAAATCAATCAATTAGAAACAAATAAAACTATTCAAAGAATCAATGAAACAAAAAGCTGGTTCTTTGAAAAATCAACAAGATAGACAAACCCTTAGCCATATAAACTAAAAAGCAGAGAAATCTATTCAAATTAGCAAAATCAGAAATGAAAAGGGTGACACTGAGGAAATTCAAACAACCATTAGGTCATACTACAAAAGCCTATATGCCACAAAATTTGAAAACTTAAACGAAATGGACAATTTTCTTGATAGATTCCATCTTCCAACACTAAGTCAAGATCAGGTAGAAAGACTGAATAGCCCTATAATCCCTAAGGAAATAGAAGCAGTCATTCACAGTCTCCCCTCCAAAAAAAGCCCTGGGCCAGATGGCTTCAGCATGGAATTCTGCCAGACCTTCAAAGAAGTGTTAACACCAATTCTCCTCAAACTATTCCACAAAATAGAAACAGAAGGTACATTACCAAACTCATTCTATGAAGCGACAGTCACCCTGATACCTAAACCACACAAAGACCCAACAAAAAAAAGAGAACTTCAGACCTATCTCTCTTATGAACATTGATGCAAAAATACTCAATAAAATACTTGCAAACCGAATCCAAGAACACATCAAAGATATCCATTATGACCAACTAGGCTTCATCCCAGGGATGCAAGGGTGGTTCAACATATGGAAATTCATCAATATAATCCACCACATAAACAAACTGAAGGAGAAAAACCACATGATCATCTCCTTAGGTGCTAAAAAACATTTGACAAAGTCCAACACCCATTCATGTTTAAATTCTTGGAGAGATCAGGGATACAAGGCACATATCTAAACATAGTAAAGGTGATATACACCAAGCCTATAGCCAACATCAAACTCAATGGAGAGAAACTTAAATCAATCCCACTGAAATCAGGGACAAGACAAAGCTGCCCACTCTCTCCATACCTCTTCAACATAGTACTTGAAGTCCTAGCCAGAGTAATAAGACAACTAAAGGAGATCACGGGGATACAAATCTGAAAGGAAGAGGTCAAAGTGTCACTATTTGCAGATTATATGATAGTATATATGAGCGACCCCTAAAATTCAACCAGAGAACTCCTCCAGCTGATAAACATCTTCAGCAAAGTGGCAGGATACAAAATCAACTAAAAAAAAAAAATCAGAAGCCCTCCTGTATACCAAAGACAAAAGGGCTGAGAAAGAAATTAGGGAAACAACAGCCTTCACTATAGCCACTAATAACATAAAGTACCTTGGGGTAACACTAACCAAGCAAGTGAAAGACCTGTTTGAGAAAAACTTCAAGTCTCTGAAGAAAGAAATTGAAGAAGATATCAGAAGATAGAAAGATCTCCCGTGCTCATAGATTGGTAGGATTAACATTGTGAAAATGGCCATCCTGCCAAAAGCAATCTACAGATTCAATGCAATTCCCATCAAAATACTAACTCAATTCTTTACAGACCTTGAAAAAAAGATTCTCAGCTTCATATGGAGAAACAAAACACCCAGAATCTCCAAAACAATCCTGTACAACAACAGATCTACTGGATGTATCTCCATTCCTGATATCAAGCTGTACTACAGAGCAATAGTAATAAAAACTGCATGGTATTGGCATAAAAACAGAAAGGAGGATCAATGTAACCTCATAGAAGACCCAGAAATAAACCCACACAACTATGAATACTCGATATTCAACAAAGAAGCCAATTCCATTCAATGGAAAAAAGACAGCATCTTCAACAAATGGTGCTGGTCCAACTGCATGTCTACATGCAGAAAAATGAGAATAGATCCATATTTATCACCCTGCACAAATCTAAAGTCCAAGTGGATCAAAGACCTCAACATAAAACCAGATACTCTAAACCAGTTAGAAGAAAAAGTGGGGAACAGCCTAGAACTCATTGGCACAGGAGACAACTTCCTGAACAGAACAACAACAGCACAGGCTCTAAGAGCAACAATCAATAAATGGGATGTCATGAAACTGAAAAGCTTCTGTAAAGCAAAGGACACCATCATCAAAAAAAAAAAAAAAAAATGACTGCCTACAGATTGGGAAAGAATCTTCACTAACCCTTTATCTGACAGAGGACTAATATCCAGTATACACAAAGAACTAAAGAAGCTGAAAAGCAGCAAATCAAGTAATCCAATTAAAAAATGGGAAACAGAACTAAACAAAGAATTCTCAACAGAGGAATATCGAATGGCAGAGAAACACTTAAAGAAATGCTCAACCTCATTAGCCATCCGGGAAATGCAAATCAAAATAACCCTAAGATTTCACCTCACACCCATCAGAATGGCCAAGATCAAAAACTCAAGTGACAACACATGCTGGAGAGGTTGTGGAGCATTCTCCACTGCTGGTGGGAATGTAAACTGGTACAACCACTCTGGAAATCTATGTGGTGCTTTCTAAGACTATTAGGAATAGTGCTTCCTCAAGACCCAGCTATACTACTGCTAGGTATATAGCCAAACTTTGCTCAAGTACACAAAAGGGATACTTGCTCAACCATGTTTATAGCAGCTTTATTTGTAATAGCCAGAACCTGGAAACAACCCAGATGTCTATCAACGGAGGAATAGGTACAGAAATTGTGGTATTTTTACCAAATGGAATACTACTCAGCAATCAAAAAGGAGGAAATCATGAAATTTGCAGGCAAATGGTGGGATCTAGAAAAGATCATTCTGAGTGAAATATCCCAGAAGGAGAAAGACACACATGGTATATACTCACTTATATAGACCTATAAGATATGATAAACATAATGAAATCTATACACCTAAAAAAGATAATCAAGAGAGCAGACACGGGCGAAGATGATCAATCCTCATTTAGAAAGACAGATGTGCATTGAACATATGACAGGAGTCTACTGAAGGCATCTGAAAGACTCTTACTAGCAGTGTTTTCAAAGCAGATACAAAGACTCATAACCAAACCTTCAGCAGAGTACAGGGAATCATATGAAAGAAGGGGAGTTAGTCTCATGGGGAAAGGATAGGAGCTCCACAAGGACCAAATATATCTGGGCACAGGGTCTTTTCTGAGACTGACATTCAACCAAGGACAATGTATGGATATAACCTAGAACCTCCGCTCAGATATAGCCTGTGGTAGCTCAGTAACCAATTGGTTTCCCAAAGTGAGGGGAACAAGGACTATTTCTAACAGGAACTCAATGGTAGGCTCTTTGACCTCCTCACCCCCCCAAGGGAGGAGCAGTCCTGCTAGGCCACAGAGAAGGACTTTGCAGCCAGTTCTGAAGATACCTGATAAAACAGGATCAGATGAATGGGGAGGAGGTCCCTCTCTATCAGTGGACTTGGAAAGGGGCACAGTGGAGATGAGGGAGGGAGGGTGGGATTGGGAGGAAATGAGGGAGCGGGATACAGCTGGAATACAGAGTTAATAAAATGTAATTGATAAGAAAAAAATAAAGTTAAAAAAATGATATGGTACACACTGTCTCAAGAGTAGACACCAGTTTTCAATAGGCTTGATTTTATCTATTACACAATTTTAACTTGTAAACACCTCTCAGAAAATACTTTTTTCTTATCTTCCTGAATATCAATTAGGTGAAGATAGATTATAAACTTGGCTAATTAAATCATCTCATAACTGGTTATTCCAAATACTATGGCAGAATAAGAAGACACCTTAAGACACTTTAACATTTTTATGATCCTTTAAAATTCTGTAGGTTAGATATTCAGATGGACACGCAATGGAAATGGTCTTTTACTGTCTGAAAGCATTGGAGGCATAGTTTGGAAGATTGAAAAGATAAAGTAAAAGTGTATTCAGTGCAGTGTGTTAGTGAGGTTTGAACTTCTAAGCACTGAAAGAGCATTTCCAAAATTGTCCTTTACCTACATGGTCTGGGATGATCTGAAACCTGTGTTCAGCTGTATCATTAATCACAGCATCTTCATGTGATTATGTAGGTACCGAAATTCAACATCTGTCGATTAAAAATGTTAGAAGACCAGTGCAGCACCTTCAAGGTTACATTTGTTCAAGATTTAAAAATTATATGGCGTAAATTATTTTTCATTATATTATAAATGGGTCACTGGAATCACTCAAAATCTGAAGGAGAGCAATTAGGCTGTATGTTTTTATGAGGAAGTAACAAGGTCACATTACAGAGAAAATGTGAGAAGAACAATACAATTGAGGCCATTTTTATCAGTATTGTCTTAATTACCACTTCCACAGGGGGATGATACTATTAATATCTTTAACTAATAGCTTTTCCTTTACACTTCTCAAAACTACAATTTTGTTTGGCCTTAAATCTTCAATATCAGTCCCCTAGGGAACGAAGATGGCTGGTGGAAGCTAGTGTGCACCTTATCTGAGGCACAAAGGACCTGCAACACTGAAATTGGTGGGTGAAAGGGCTGATCAACACAGAAAGGAGTTGTCTGGACTTCCAGGAAGAAAGAGACTAACCATGAACTGAGTCCACCTAGAATCAGGTCCCTGGCATACTCCTCTGGGAGGAGACACCCTGGGAGGTGATCCCTTGGCACTTCCCCATATCCAACTCCCTACTCCTTCTTTGGAGGAGGCAGGAGGCAGCCAGCAGACTCCACCACAGACAATACTGTCTGTGCCCCAGCCCCAGTTACAGCAGCAGCTTCCAACAAAAACCCCCGAGATCTGAGGCTGAGAAAAACCAATCCTTTCAGGCACTCCCCCAAGAATGCCGCCATAACCCTGCCCTGGCAGAGCAGAAGAATAGAGAGGCACACAGCGGGTTCACAGCACCCAGACCCCAGTGTTGCCGGCAGCTCCTAGCAAACAATCCTCAGCTGGAGATCTGGGACTGCCATCACTCAACATGAACTGACACTCTCCCGGGTCCAGCTGAAATAAGGTCTAGCACCAAGTTCTAGCACTAGTGGCCCCTGGCAGAGAAACCCTGGCTCAGGATCAGGGATGGAAAATTCCCAACCGCTCCTGGCACTCCCCTGAGAACGCCGACATAAGCTTGCCCTAGCAGAGGGGAAGGCTAGAGAGGTGGCCTGCGGATGCTGCCACAGGCCACGGCACCTCAGCTCCAGCACACCCAGCGGTCCCTGGCAGAGAAACGACAGTTCTGAATGTGAGGACACTCAACCATTCTGGCACTCCTCCCCAGGAACCGGCCGACATAAGTGCTAGCTCTGGGCAGCTTCTGACAGAGAGATCCGAGCCTTGGATCTGGGACTCAGGACACTCAACCCAGCTCTTTCTGATGCTACCCTGGGACCAGCCAACATAAACCTTCCCTGGCAGAGGGTAAGGTCAGAGAGGCGACACACAGTGCAGGCAGACACCAAGTCCTGCTGATACAATGCCACTGAGCTGACTGTTAGCCTACACCCACATTTTCCGTAGCAGGATCAAATCAGAGAGTAGAGAGCAAGGGGAACCCCTATGCATTCCAACTGGTCCTGCAAGGGAGTAAGTCTGCCTTCTAGGGAGTGTCTGCCCCAGCCCCAGGATCTCTCTACTCATCCACCAGACACACTAAACCTGTTAGAAGAAAAATTGGGTAAGACATTGGAACTCATTGACACAGGAGACAACTTCCTAAACAGAACACCAACAGCATAGGCTCTAAGAGCAACAATTGATAAATGGGACCTCATGAAACTCAAAAGCTGTAAAGCAAAGGACGTAGGCATCAAAACAAAACGACAGCTTACAGATTGAGAAAGAATCTTCACCAACCCTTTATCTGACAGAGGACTAATAGCCAGTATATATAAAGAATTAAAGAAGTTAAAAAACAGCAAATCAAGCAATCTGATTAAAAAATGGGGTACAGAGCTAAACAGATAATTCTCAGTAGGGGAATACAGAATGGCAGAGAAACACTTAAAGAAATGCTCAACGTCCTTAGCCATCAGAGAGATGCAAATAAAAACGACCCTGACATTTCACCTGACACCCACCAGAATGGCTAAGAGCAAAACTCAAGTGACAACACATGCTGGAGAGGTTGTGGAGAAAGGGGAACCCTCCTCTATTGCTGGTGGGGATGCAAACTTGTACAACCTCTTTGGAAATCAATCTGGTGCTTTCTCAGACAATTAGGAATAGTGCTTCCTCAAGATCCAGCTATACCACTCCTTGGCATATATCCAAAAGATACTCAAGTACACAACAAGGATATTTGCTCAACCATATTTGTAGCAGCTTTATTCATAATAGGCAGAACCTGGAAACAACCTAGATGTCCCTCAACAGAGGAATGGATACAGAAATTGTGGTACTTTTACACAATGGAATACTACTCAGCAATTAAAAACGAAGAAATTATGAAATTTTCAGGCAAATGGTGGGATCTAGAAACGATAATCCTGAGTGAGGTATCCCAAAAGCAGAAAGACACACATGATATATACTCACTTATAAAGACCTATAAGATAAGATAAATGTACTGAAGTCTATACCCCTAAAGAAGATAAAGAAGAAAGAGGACCAAGGGTAGGATGATCAATCCTCACTTAGAAAGACAGATGACATGGACATTGGGTATATGAGCAAAAAAGTAACAGGACAGGATCCTACCACAGAGGACCTCTGAAAGACTCATCCTAGCAGTGTTTCAAAGCAGATATTAAGACTCATAACCAAACCTCCTGCAGAGTGCAACGAATCATAAAAAAAAGAATGGGGGAGTTAATATGACCTGGAGAGGACAGGAGCTCCACAAGCACCAAATATATCTGAGTCCAGGGGTCTTTTATGAGACTGTTTCTCCAAACAAGGACCATGTATGGATGTAACCTAGAACCTCTGCTCACATGTAGCCCTTGGTATCTCAGTATCCAAGTGGGTACCCTAATAAGAGGGACAGGGATTGTTTCTGACATGAACTCAATGGTGGGCTCTTTGACCTCCCCCCCCGAGGGAGGAGCAACTCTGCTAGGCCACAGAGGAGGACATTGCAGCCAATCCTGAAGATACCTGATAAACCAGTGTCAGATGAAAAGGGAGGAGGTTCTCCCCTATCAGTGGACTTGGAAAGGGACAGGGAGAAGATGAGGGAGGGAGGGTAGGATTGGGATGGAAAGAGGGAGCAGGATACACCAGGGATACAAAGTTAACAAACTGTAGCTAAAATTAAAAGAATAAAAATTAAAAAATTCAATATCTATGTTCACCAATACAGTTGAATTTCATAGTGAACCAGAACTGACCAGCCCCACTGAAGACACATAGAAGCTACTTGTCTTGGACTATGTCATGTAGGGCTTGGATGTGGCTCTGAACCATTGACAAGGCTATGCAAATTCAATAGGTTCACAAAAAGGATTTGTGAACTTCCCTAGGAGATTCCTCTGTAGTTCCCTTTTAGTAGCTCAGCCTCTTGGTTTTACTTAGACTCTCTGACTTACCCCTTTCCAGACTCTCCAACAAAACAAACAATTAAAATGTTTACTTTTCGGCCTCCTGTTACCTCACTCCAAACATTAACTTACATGGAATTTGATATAAGGTATATTTCTTATAATAAACTGTATGTTCCCATAATGCTAGAAATTGCTTACTTCTGGATATAATACCCTTTGAACTTCATTCAGAGCTCCATGTACATTAGACCGAACATTATTGTTTAGATTAATGAATAAATATGTTGAGTTAGTTATGACTTATTATAAGCTAGTCAGGGTGATAAAACTTTTGGACAGGAATTATTAATTAATTTTATGTGTAGAGGACCAAAGCCAAGCAGCAGTATAATCATATATTACTCATGCTACTGGTTGTTTCTTCTTAACCTGATACAAATCTAGACATATCTAAGAAGAGGGACCTTCAGTTAGAATATGCTTCCATGAAATTGCCTGTAAACAAGATTTTAGGGCATTTTCTTTATAAATGATCCATATTGAAGGGCCCAGCCCAGTGTGGGAGGTGCCACCTCTGGGACTGTTGTTGTGGGGTGTTTAAGAATGCAAACTGAACAAGATGTGAAAAACAATTCGGTAAGCAGAGTTTCTCTATAGACTTTTCTTCAGATACTGCCTCCAAGTTCCTTTTTGAGTTCTTATCTTGATTCCCTGCAGGAATAGACTGTGACCTGAGTGTTTCAAGATAAAATAAGCCATTCCCTCCCAAAAATTTTTTTTAGGTTATGAAGTTTTATCACAGCCATAGAAACCTAACTAAGGCATTAATGAATGTCATGCATATGTTTATTTATTACAAAAATAGAAGAATGTGGAGGAAAAAATATAATAACTAATTCAGTAGCAGTATATTGTGCCCTCCTGAAATAATTAACAAAGAGCAACACATCATTCCTTCTTGCATTACTGTCTATGGTTAGATAAATCTAATATCAGAAAATGTTAGACAGACCTGTAAAAGCATATTCTTTGGAAGTATCCAGGTCTATAAATTTGAGGAAAGACAAAGCAACCCTTGCTAAATTAAAGATGAAAAAAAATGGTAAACAAAATGGATGAGCTTTATTGGGTTTATTTACTGAAGGTCATGACTGTAGTAACTGAGAAGTTTGAGTTAAGTCTGAACATTTATTGGTAATCACACATATGGTTGCTGTTTCATTCTATTTGAGTTACTGTTGTGTAGAACAGAATACCTTTTGTTAAAAAACACATGAATGTATTTTGGAGTAGTCTGGTATCATAACAAATATGATATTTTTAATATGTGGGGATAATATTGAATGATAAGTGAGACTTCTTGTTTTTATGTGTGTACATTCATACATAAGCTATCATGTGTGAGTATAGGTGTGTCATACTAAACTTGTGAAGGTCAAAGGACACTGTCAAGTCTTGGGTCTAGTCTTCTGCTTTGTTTGTATAAAGTATCTTGTTTAATCTGCAGTGTGTTCCCTGATAACAGGCCAATGATTTTCCAGGGATTCCTCTTGCTTCCCATGTCTTTGTGGGGAGTGTCGAGATAATCCTTATTGATGTCCATAGACAATGGCGAATAAGGCATCAGCAACTCCTATTGCTCTACAAATGACCCTGATGCACTGCACACAGTGTTGATCTACTAGGGACTCCTAGCACACTAGTGAGGTTCCAAAATGGATCTCAGGCTAGAGGGGTGACTGCTTTCCCTTTCTTAATGGAAGTCTCCTGAGGTGACCTTGACCCCCAACAGTTATCCTCAGAGGTCTGTGGTCTTTTTGAGGTTTTTGTTTGTTTGTTTGTTTTGTTTTTTGCTTTTGTTTTTCTTAAAGTCCACTTCATCCTCTTCCTTGGCAACTCCACAAAGGTGGAGAAGATGTCAGCCTCATGTTTCTCCAGAACATATCACTAAAACCTAAGCAAAATGTCATATAGACCTAGATCCTTCATAACCTATTAAAATTAATTGTAAGAGAATCCCAAAATTTGGGTAAAGTCTTCATTCACCATTAATCTAATTATGGAGTTTTGTTGCAACAACCTGATTGAGTGTTATTGGTGCTTCAGACTAGCATGGGATGCTCTGATTAGCACTTCACTCATATGAAGGCTGCTGCACCACACAATGAGGTTAAATCTGCACTTGAGTCTGGTCTCTCATAGGACAGTTATGCCAGGCCCCTATCTACAAGTATAGCAAAGCATCAACACTATTGTCAGGAGTTGGCCTTCTCCCATGGACTGGATCGCAGGTTGAGCCGTTTATTGTTTAGTCCTTCCCTCAATCTCTGCTCCAACGTTATTGCTGTATATCTTGTAGGCAGGACAAATTTTGGGTTGAAGGTTTTGTTGGCAGGTTGGTGTCCCTTTCCCTCCATACAAAACAATCAAGCTATTTTTAGACAACTTGATGAATAGAAAAGATTATCCTGAGTGAGGTAACCCAGACTCAGAAAGACACACATGGTATATACTCACTTATAAGTGGATGTTAGCCATAGAGTAGAGAATAACTATACTATAAGCCACAGACCCAAAGTAGCTGAGTAACAAAGAGAGCCCAAGGTAGGATGCTTGAAACTCACTCAGAAGGAAGATAGAATAGACAGCAGAAGTGGATGAAGAGAGAGAACTGAGTGGGAGAGACAGTGGGAAGGGTAATGAGGGCAAGAATCAGGTAGGGGAGAGCAGGAGCAGGCAGTGAGAGGGCTAGAATAGAGAAGGTAACCCTACCAAGGGCCGTCTCTGAGACAAGCCAGAGACCTGCAAGAGGGCATGCTACTGGGAAGATATGCGGGTCACTCCATGTCCCTAGCAGAAGGGACATGGAAACGGAAGTAGCCACCATCTGCGATGCTCTTTTCTGTATGTTCTCCTGAAAGTTGGCTGTATCCTATCTCATTCATGTTTGTCTCTCAATTATATGTCAGTAAAGGTGTGTAGTAAAGGTGTGTCTATAATCCAGCCAGAGGAATTAAAGATGTGTATTAAGGACACATCCGGATCACACAGACCTGTGTCTTTGAATGTGATCAATTGCTTAATTGCTTGAGTAGCCATATTGTTGGATTAAAATTCCTTTATACTTCATAATTATGTTAATGGTGAATGAAGACTTTACCCAAATTTTGCCATTGGAATTCTCTTAGAATTAATTTTAATAGTTTATGAAGGTTCTAGTTCCATGTGGCATTTTGCTTAAGCTTAAGTGATATGTTCTGGGGAAACATGAGGATGACATCTTCTCCACCTTTGTGGAGCTGGAAGAGAGATTCTGTTGCTAAGGAGGGAGATGAAATGTACTTTCAGAAGAAACTCAAAAAGACAGCAGTCCTCAGAGGATAACTGTTGGCAGTCTGCTGTCTTCTCCCTTCATTTCTTTAAGTCTCAGTGAGCCCCTGAGCCATCCTCCTGGATTTTGTTAAATAGCTCTTTATTGTTCAAATCCTGTTTCTTCCTTATATTTTTTTCTACTTTTTTTTCCTTAAATATCTATAGATAATAATGTTAAACAATCATTACAGTGAAATGTTCCAAAGGGAACAGAAAGGAAGAATGTTAGTTTAGACCTTAAAGGTGGAAGGTTTCTTTTTCTCTTACTTGAGAATCTCTATGGATAGTTACTCCCCAAATTTTAATGAAGTCTCCACAAAAGAAGGCAACTATCCCTGACTCATGTAGCTCTACTTCCCCAGGGATTACCGCTGTTCCCTAAGAGGTTCCGTGCATGACTTTAACTACAGGAACAAGAAAGAAAGTCTAGGTCAGAAAGACCCAGAAAAGGCTCACAGAAATTCTATTCATTTGACAGAAAGTAGAAAGAAGGCTGCATCAAAGGGGAGCTGTTGACTCAATCTTGGTGGAAGATGCTGAACATTACAGAGTTTTTTAGTTTTTGTTTTTGTTTTTGCTTTGTTTGTTTGTTTTTCTAAAGTAGAAAAGGAGCAGCAGATGGCAGGAGCATTCACAATCCATGCCAAGGTAGCCATACTGGAATATTGTAGAGCTGCTATATCTCTCAATCTGGTTTTCAGAAAGGATGATGTGGAGAAAGAAAGTCTTGACAGAATGCTCAATGAAGGTTGGAAGAGGGTAGGCTCAAGAAAAAAAAAAGTAGTTTTTTTTTATTTTGTTTCCTTTTGTTTTGTTTTTTAAATGGAAAAGTGATATAATGTGAATAAGAAAGAAGGTAGAATTTCTGGTGGGAAAGGTATCTCTTATATACCATGAGGAAATTATAAAATTATTTGAAAAATGAAGAGTGAACTTTAAAAATATTTGTATTTCCTGAAAAAAAACATGATGTTTAATGTTATAGCACAGAGTATTAATTAATCTTGGTGTTTTGTCAGTAATGAAATTAGGTTACCAGAAACATGACTAGAAGACTAGAAGAGTCAGTCAGAGTGAACTGGAGGCTAGTAGCCTAGAGGAAGAGGTCAAAGAGATAAACACCATGCTCCTCATTTCCAGGAGAACACGGTAATCTAAACTCTACCTCAGTTGTCCACCTTCCTCTGCCTGACATATTTCTTAAAGGAAAGCTTCCTGCAGTGATGGTGCTCCCTCCATTCTTCACATCTTAGCTCTCATCCTTCATCTGCAAATCTAAATTCGTCTCTATCAAGAAAATTCTGTACTTAGTGTTGAAGTTACTTTCTCATTGCTAATAAAAAGCAACTCAAGAGAAAAGAGGCTAATTTTAACTTAAAATTCCAGAGATAGATACACTCCATCATGGCAGGGAAGGTGGAAGGCAGCAGATTTGGTGGTGGGAGCAGGATGCTGGCTGGTCATGTAGCTGCACACTGAGAAAGCCAACAAGGAATAGACCCTGGGCCTCAGCTCCAAAGTCCCAGGCCTTTCCTCCAGGCACACACTTCTTCCAGAAGGGCTCTACCTCTTAATTCTTATTCAGCCTTCTAAGACAGTTCCACCAGCTGGGGAGCACCTCTCCAAATGATCTCGTCAGCAACATCTCACACAGAGAAGACAAAAATGTATTTAGAGGAGTGTAAAGACAATAATGAAGCAAACTTTAAGTTGTTAGCATCGAACATAGTCAACACAACCATTTAACAAACTCACATAATTCTCTTCCTTCCCCATGTCTGATCCCAGACCCCCCCCAAAAAAAAAAGAAATTAACTAGAGAAATGCCTTCTTTAATATCAGAGACTGGACATTCCTGTCACCATTTCATTCATCCAATAGACCTTCTTCCAATTCTCTGACACATTTTTTGTATGTATCAGTTTTTGTTACTAGGATAAAATAGGTGATCAAGCAGGCTAGAAATTCTTCATTTATACCCATCTTTTTTTCATAAATGTTGTTCCCCTTTTAATAGTTGAATAAGAAGGACCTAGTAAATGAAAGAGGTTCCCAGTAGTAATTAAGAATCCTAAGTAAAATCTGAAACCAGTGGTTCACTAATTTATACACATATATGTATATATATATATAATTCCTTGAAAGTTTATAATGTACAAGCAGTCATCTTACTTATGATTCTTCATAATTATAAGTAAAAGACATCGACAGCACTAAAGAGACTTCAGATATATCTCAGCCATATGGGGAAAATAATGTTTTGAAAATGAGCCAAAAATCATAATATACATTCATGCTTATGGTAGAAATGCATGTTAAATATGTTTTCATAAATCCCAAGTTCTTTCAGTTTGAGAGACAAAGGCAGAGTGATTGGCGATGAGTGATTATCTCATATGTGGCTTTAGTTTTTGGAAAACTAGCTAATCAATTGAAAGTTATATTCCGGGCTTCAGAAATTTCTCAGTAGGGAAGATATACTAAAAGTAGAGGTGAGGACTGAAGAGTTGGCTCATCAATTAGTAACAGCATGTACTTCTCTTCCAGAGGCTCTGAGTTCAGTTCTGAGCACCCAGCACCAGGTGGCTCACAACTGCCTGTGACTCTAGCTCTGGGGACTTCTCACTCTGATGGCCTCTGTGAGTACTTTCACACAGGTAGCATACATCCATACAGAAACACACATTCACAGAAGCAAAAATAAAATTAAGGCTTTTTTGAAAAATGTGCTGCAAGAAATTGCCGTCAAAGCTGGATTTTCATTCTAATTTTGCTGAGAACTATGAACTCTTATCTGACCCTTAGCTACAGTAATTTATGGGATCCATATGAGTTGCATCTTCTTCCTCTTCTTAAGACACTAGCTGAGCTAATATTTTCCTTAATTTTTATAAATGTGTTGTAATTATACCATAGTGGTGATAAACTATCTGAACCTGTCATATTAAGGGTGGAAATACTTGTTTTGGCTTGAGGTTTTAGGACCCCGTCATTTGGCGCCATCTGTTTACAGTGTCTGTATGAAGTATCACTTCACAACAGATCTCATCATGTGCCTCTACCCACTTGCCTTCTTCTCTAAGATACAGACAATCCTTTTCTGGCTAGGTTCAACCCTTCTTTATTATGTGCAATCCTCCATTTCTTTCAAAAGTAAAGCTCTTTTTCCTGCTCTTTACAGGAATGTATGTCTTTGAATCTCAGAAACCAAAAAGAAACTTGTCAATAAAATGAGGGCAGACTTAGGAAGGATTGGAAAGCAGAATTAAGGAAGAATCAAGAATTAAAGAGAGGAGAACATAATATTTTCAACAGGTTATTCACTTGGTACGTTTTTGTACTCTTACTTCACAGAGTAACAATTACACAATAAGATGTTTCCTTTTCTCTTAGAATGAGAGATCCTTAAGGGCAAAAAGAGAGATCATTGATTTATGACTTTATTTCCATTTCCTGGCAGTTTTCAGAGCAGTCATCCAATAAATGCATCTGAATAAATGAAAAATGAATGCATGACTTAAAAACATAAAATAAAATATGTACACAATTTTTATCCAATTTAATATGAAAGCATACAAGCCCAACAAAAGATATCCAGATTGCAAATATCTAGCCAGATAGAGATGTTCAGAAGAGAATTACAGATAGTTTTGTCAGGTAACAGAATGGAAACTATAAAGAAATATTGATCAGAAATGCTATCTTTCTACTAATATACTTTTGAACATAATCAAGACATTTGATCTACTTTACTATACATTTCCCATTCCATTTTCAAGTATGAATCATATTATTAAATGCAAACATTTTTTCTTAGATGCCAATCACATGCAGAATATGCTCTGAAAGTTATAACTCTGCCTCAGTTGTTTTTTGATATCTGCTGGAGGATGTTCACATTAAGATAAATGGATTGTCATGTTTCAAGAACTGTTTAGCTTCACTTCTAGGGGACCATCTGTCCTCTGATGAATGGCTCTGTGTATAAGATTGGGCATGCTGATCTAGCTCTTTTTAAAATAAATGCCATCGCTAATTATTTTTTTAAGACTATGATTCTTAACCCCTGTGCCTTCTATGGGCTTTTCTGAAGATAACTATATAAAAAGGGTTTATGCTCACTTAATGGTTTCTTTGAGGGTGCAAATGCATTCATCATGAATTACAGGAAAAAAGTGAAAGGTTAGATTTCATGTGTTCTGGGCTGAATCACGTGCTTCCCTTCTCAGAACCAACTCTAATGGAGTGCACAGTTTGAAGCACACATGCTGGATACTCGGGGGGGGGCAGGGAGGGGTAAAAAAGGCCATTTAAAAATTTTTCTCCTTGAATAAATTTACTTATCATAGAATGGGAGGATGTCATAGTTCAGTCACCGACACCTTTTTTGAACTGGCACTCGGCAACATGTGGAAAAGGACTACAATAAAAATAAAAATAATGCATCACATACAGTTCCATGTAATGATCCTTATGATTGGTTGAATTGGAGAGTAGTAATTAATTTGAGGCTATGAACATATATACACATCAATCAGACTGTAGCCAAAATTTTAAAGTCAATGATAGTATTTATTAAACGTACACAATTGAGTTCTATAGTTAGAAACCATAAGGGACTTGTAGTAACACACACATAAAATATTCAGTTTTAACTTAACAAAATTGTATTCATAATACAAACAGGATGTTTTCTCAGTTTGAAACAATGGTCCTCTTATATAAAGCATCCTTCTGCAGCATTTTTATGACTTTACACATTGCTCTATATTCTGTTAATATATCCTATGACTGTAGCCACCTAGATTAATAGTTTTTGAATAATACATAAAACTCTTATCAATGAAATATGTCAGTATAAAGTTGGGATATTCATGGATTTTTGAGCAATGTTGCAATTTTTATTTTATAGTATAGTCCTACATTTGAGGGACTGTGTTTGAAATGAGAGAAGGGTCTAAATAAACTTAATCTTATGAACACTAATTGTTAATTCCAGAAAAACTACAAATATGTTCACTTTATAGAGTTTATTGGTAATGTTTACATCCACAAGATCTTCTCCATAACTTGGCTAGTAGGAAATAGCAGGTCCCTAGTACACTGATCATTGTCTGTCTGGAGACATCAACCAAAATAGTAAAGTGTACATGTTTATGGAGAGTAAAGTTTGTCCTTGTGAATAGATTTCTAATAGAGTTTGGTATCTAATTCTTTTTTTTTTCCAATGCAGTTTATTCAGGAACCTTGCACAATCATCAGACTATGGGGAAAGCCAGCCCACAGCTTATATAGCCTCTGGGTAGCCAACCCCAGCGTGCCACGTGGGCAATGCAGATAGGTCCACATACATGGAAGCAAGCCAGATCCTCAGCCGTAGCCAAATGTGGAGTTGTTTGTGACAGAGAGCACTCACCATCGGGAAGGTGGAAGGCGGAAACCAGCTCCATCTTTAAGGCGCAGCATTCCACAGCTCTCTACAGTTCCCCCTTTTTGTTTTAGGCGCATCAGGCAAGAGTAGAGGTCTGATCTCTGATTCTTAATAAATGTTGAGAAAAAGAAATAACAATTCATTGCTTCATTTCTGTCTACATGACTATGGCTTTCCCTCTGCTTTCAGTGGGAAACTGTAGAGTTTCAAGACTCATGGTAAACAGAATCTGCCACACAAAATACAAATGCTGCTTTAGGAAGAATGAAAGAGATTTTAAGACATAAAAATTTTTGTGTGGAATATTTTTCAAGCTTCCATGAATATTAATATCTTATCTCATTTACAAATTTAATTGCTTAGAGTTTTTGGTATTTAGAAAAATATTCTAGTTAAGTAAAGTAGAAAGTTTATTGACAGATTGATCTGTAGTATCAAAAGAAGTAAGTATTGAAGAAGTAGACCTTATAAAAGTTAGAAGCCAATCTAGGTTATAGGAACAGTAAAAACATCACTCCTACTCATTCAGACTTGGAGCTATCATTTGTAAAAATGATTTGTAATCATACTAGGAAACTCCTCTGACTCTGGAGAAAAGCTGAACTCTTCATTAGCACTCTGAAAACAACTCCTCTTGCTTTTTCATGGCTAAATCACGTTGTATTATACTCTTTAGAACAACTCTGATTTCTCCACATTACTCTCTTCCTTTAGTATTCAAATCTTCCAAAAAGAAATAACTTTTGTTTGCCTCTCTGTCATTAGCTACCACTTTCTTATTTTCTTTCATATCAGCATTACCTAAATATCCTGTTGATGGGAACCAGCCCCAATTCTGTGTATTATATTTTCTGCTAAATATCAACCATTGTCTCAGGACACAGCACCACAGAAATTACCTTTATCAGAAAGTTCAATGACTCTTTTCTCTGATTTACCTTCCATGGCCTAGGAGGAGAATGTAGCATTAATATCAAAGCCTCAAGCATATCTTACCCACAGTAGCCACATCCTTATTTTCCTCTTAACTCTGACTTCTCAAGCTTTTTGGCTGACTTGTCTGGACTCAGAATTAGGCACAGACCACACTTCAAACACCAATTTCCCAACACAATCCAAATGCAAAGAGATCTTTTATTAAGCAAGATAAAGAGACAAGGTGGCTGAATCTAAATCAGTCAGGAACAGGAGCAAATAGCTTTCCAGGTGCTAATTTTAAGAGGAAAACAAGGAGGTCTGTGCTAGAAGGAGCTAGGGCATGTTGGTAAATTCTGATTGTGCATTTAGTCAAAATAATGAATTTTGAATGCTTGACCTCAACATTTTTATAATTGGACCTTGGTGATCAGTCTCAGGACTGAATTAGTGGCCAAATAAGGGAAAAGACCTTGGCGGCTAGCTTTAGGAACATAATCTAATGGTTTGTTTTGGGAAGCGGCTGAAGGGGTTGAATGGTTTAGCAAGGTGCTGTTATTGTCACCTCTCTGTTATGCATATGTTCTCACATAGGTCCTTACTTACTTCCATTTCATTTTGGTTCATCTAAATTCATTCATGTATAATATTTACTATAACAAAGAAACCCAGCTTCTCAGTGACTTTATAAAGTACTCAAAAGGTAGTTTTCCCAGCTGTATCACAGGTTCATGTTGCACGGCATATGTGATTTGTTCATGTGTAGGGCATTTGCTGTGCTCCAAGCAACTGCTCAAGGACACTTTCAGTCTTGTAGCTCAAAAAGTTACTGTGCCTGAATTCTTTCTCTGGATGCTTCAAGCTCTGACCCTTGCCACTTTCAAGAAAGAGATATTGCATAAGATTGTATATGATCTTATAATAGTCATGGCTAACACTTTTTGCATTGTCACTCCACATTATATGGGCCTTAACATCTATATTAAAATGTGGCCTGTTGTTATGCTTCATGATAGAGAACATGGATATTGCAGGTTAGTAGCACTTTCCTTAACCATGGATCAACCTGTTACCTAGCTCTAATTATGTAAGAATCGATTTGTATGTATTGCTGTTATCAGTTTAGTGATTATCCTTTTTTCACACTGTAAGGAACATCTTTGTTGTTTCCTAGGGAGAATGTATGGTTTGTAATGACAAAGGACACTACTCTGTCTTGTTTATTTTGTTATTTGGAACAGAAAAAAATCAGGCCCAGTTTATTACTGATATATTTTTAATATGTAGTAAATATTTGTACATGTTCAAAGAATACTTTGCCTATATATACAACACTAGAATAACAGAACTTGTTTTTGTTGTTGATTTTTTCTTTTTTTTGCTTTACATCCTGATCATAGCCTCCTCCCTGCGATCTTCCCAGTTCTACCCTTTCTCTCTCTTTTCACTCTGCCCCTCTCCTACTCCTCTAAAAGGGCGTTCCTCCAGTACCAATTTATCCCAGGACATCAAGGTAAATCAGGAATGAGCACATCGTCTGCTATTGTGGCCTGGCAAGACAGGTCCACTAAAGGGAAATGATAAAAAAGCAGGCAATAGAGTCCATGTCAAAGACAGACCCTGCTCCTCTTACTAGGGAACCCATATGGAGACTGAACTGCCCATTGGCTACATTTGTGTAGGAGGCTTATGTCCAGTCCATGCAAAGTCCTTGCTTTTTGCTTCTGTCTCCTGGGCCCAGTTGGTCTTCTTAATCCATGACATCTATTAGTTTCATTATTTCTTTTTTTAGTTTGTCTCAATGACCTGTCCATTAGTGAGAGTAGGGTATTGAAGTCCCCACTATTAATGATTGAGGATCAAGGGGTGATTTAACTTTAGCAATATTTCTTTTACAAATGTGGGTGTCATTGCATATGAGGCATAGATGTCCTCTTGGTGGAAATTTTTTTTTCTTTGATGAGAATGTAATGTCCATCCCCACCTGTTTTTATTAACTTTGGTTTAAAGCCTTTTTTATTAGATATTATTATGGCTACTCTAGCTTGCTTCTTGGGTCCATTTGCTTGGAATACCTCTTTACTATGAGGTGAAGTTTTTCTTTGTTACTGAGGTTTATTTCATGTATGCAAGAGAATGATGGGTCCTGCTTATGCATCCATTCTGTTAGCTTGTTTTTTGTTTGTTTGTTTTGTTTTAAATTGGGGAATTGAGTCCATTGATACTGATAAATATGAACGACCAATTTTGATGTTGATGGTGGTGTGTTTGTGTGTTTGTGTTCTTTTGGTTTTGTTGCGGTAAAGTTATTTATCTGCTGTGTTTTCTTGTGGTTATTTTCTCTGTGGTTGGAGTTTTCCTTCTATTATCTTCTGTAGGGCTGGGTTTGAACTTAGCCATTGTTTAAATTTGGTTTTGTCATGGAATATCATGTTTTCTCTATCTAGGGTAATTGAAAGTTTTTATGGGTATAGTAGCCTGGGCCCACATCTGTAGTCTCATAAAGGCCTGCATGACATCTCTCCAGGCCCTTCTGTCTTTTAGAGTCTCTGTTGAGGTGTGATTCTGATAGGTCTGCCTTTATATGTTACTTAGACTTTTTCTCTTGCAGCATTTAATCTTTTATATTTGTTTCGTATATTTGGTGGTTTGATTATTATGCAGAGGGAAGAATTTCTCTTCTGGTCCAATCTTTGGTGTTCTGTAAGCCCCTGGTATATTTAAAGGCCTCACTTTCTTTTGGTTGGGGTTGATTTTGTTGAAAATATTTTCTGCTCCTTGGAGCCAGTAATCTTCTCTTTCTTATATTCTTAAGTTTTGCCTTCTCATCATTATGTCCTTGATGTTTTGTGTCAGAAATTTTTTAGATTTAATATTTTCTTTGTCAGGTGTATCAATTTCTTCAATTGTATCTTCTACCCCTGAGATTCTCTCCTCTATCTCTTATATTCTGCTTGTGATGCTTATGTCTGTAGTTCCTGTTCTGTTCCCTAAATTTTCCATTGCTAAGATTTCCTCAGTTTGTGTTTCTTTATTGTTTCTGTTTTCATTTTATTCATTTCTGTCACCTGTTTAATTGTTTGCTTTTTGTATTTTTTATGTGATTTAATCATTTCTTCTTTAAAGGTCTTTACCTGTTTAATTATATTTTCATGCATTAAGGGAATTATTTGAAGACCTATAGTATCGTCTGTCATCTTCATAAGCTTAGATTCAAGGAAATTTGTTTTTGTTTGTGTCTCATCTGTCTTAAGATATCCAGTGCTTACTGTAGTTGGATAGGTGGGTTCTGATGGTGCAATATTGCCCTGGAGTTTGTTGATTTTGTTCTTTTTAATTTTTATTTTTTTATATTCATTACAGTTTATTCACTTTGTATCCCAGCTGTAGCCCCCTCTCTCATTTCCTCCCAATCCCACCCTCCCTCCTTCATTTTCTCTCATGCCCCTCTGCAAGTCCACTGGTAAGGGAGGTCCTCCTCCCATTCCCCTTCCATCTCAGACTAGCCTATCATGTCTCATGAGGACTGGCTGCATTGTTTTCCTCTGTGGCCTGGGAAGGATGCTCCCCCCTCAGAGGGAGGTGATCAAAGAGCCAGCCACTGAGTTTGTGTCAGAGACAGTCCCTGTTCCCCTAACTAGGGAACCCACTTGGATACTGAGCTGCCATGGCATACATCTGAGCAGGGGTTCTAGGTTATATCCATGAATGGTCCTTGGTTGTAGTTCTTATGCTGGCCTTTAGCCAACTGGTTGTCCTTGGCATTGTCTGGCTGTTTCTGGTGTCTGCTGGATTTTTCAGGCATGTGGAAGGAGTCCACGGTCAGAGCTGGATGTACCTTGGGTCTGGCAGCCTTCCTTGGGTTAGTGGATAGGGATGTGGGTTGGAGGCTGGATCTCGGTGAATAGCCTACAGATCTCCTCTGCTGGTATATTTCAGTGGGACTTTGAGGTAGGTGCTTGGGGTGGGGATGCTAACTTGAATAATCCTGAGGTCCAGCATGTCTCCTCAAGAAGGCAGTGGACTGGAGACTGGAACCTTGCGTACCTGGTAACCGGGATCCCTCCTCTCACTGTTGAAGCATGGATACTGGCCTCTCAGAGCAGTATTGTTGCTTGTTTGCTTGATCAGTAGTCCCCGAGAACGCTGGGTGCTGCCATCTTGGATTGAGACCCTGTGTGATCCTGTTCTCTGACAGGTCTCTTCAGCGAGACAAGTAGAACTGTGTATCTGAAACCCTGTTTTGGAACCAAACTCTTACTTGAGAAGGCTGGGAAGGTCAGTTGTCCAGAGCCTGAAACCGTGCATACCTGGAACTGTCTTTGATTAGGCAGAAGGCACCAGGTGGCCAGAGGCTGGGACTGTGACCCTCCTTAATACCCAGGAATCCTCCTCCTCTCATCAGGACATGAAGGCTGGCATTTTGGAGACAGGAGCCCAGCCACTCACTTGCTCTGCAGTCTCTGAGCTCCAGGTACTCAGACACCTTGCTGCTGGGCACCACCATCTTGGAGTCTCCCTAGAACTTGTTTCTTATACCTGTGACTATTGTATCTTCAAATGCATTAGGTTTTATATCTGTTTATTTCAACATCTTGTAGTAAATCAACAAAAACTAGGCTAAGAACAGAGCAAAAACTTAACAGGCTGTTCCTAGAGGCTGAATTTGTGTAGGCTTCCTTTTTTCAACAAGGTTATTATTTTCATATGCTTATCTTCCAGTATAATTCAGTTTATAAATCTTCCTTTTTCATTGGTATTAAATATGTAGGTAATTTCATAAAATAGGTTTTCATCTACTATAATGCTGCCCACAGTTTGTGTAGCTCAATTAAGCACAATCCAGGCAGTTTACTACAAGGTAATGACATGTGGGATATTTTAATTTTACTGTAGCAATTCGCTCTTTTGTGTTAAGTTTTCCACTAAATAAATTCTGTATTTTCCTGGTATTAGTTTAGGTCCATTTTTGTTTGTTTGCTTGTTTGTTTGTTATGTGAAGTGTTAATATCAATCATGCTTATACTTGATAGTAAACACTGAAGGAAGAATGGCTTAGTGGGAAAATTCAGAAATACTGTCAGGCACAGAGATGATATTAAACAAAAACAGAAAACAAGAGATGTCATCTACATTTTTCTTTTCAAAATATTAGAATATTCATAAAACTGTGTTGTTATGTGCAAGAAAGAAAATGATGTGTGCCATGTTTAGCAGAGAAGTCTTGAAATTATACATTAAGTGAAAAAGTTTTACTCTTTTGTAATTAAAGCAAAATATGCTGCTTTCAAAACACAAGACTCCTCTGTCCTTAACACTAAAAATGCCATGCACACAATGTTTTGCTTCTTTAGAAATTCTTGGATATTTCCTTATATCCCGGTCTAAAAAGGCATCATCTCTCAATGCAATACAACTTTCAGAAGTTATTTAAATTGAAATCTCTATGGGTTTTGAAAAACAGTTTTCATCTTAGTAGTCAGTATGCAAATGAGCTTTGCGGGTTACAATTTGTGTTTCTCCTCACTCTGTAGGCCAACTTTTAAGGTAAGTGATTAAATTATTTTTGAATCACTTTCAAATATTCACAATTATGTGTTTTTTTTTTCTCACTTGGATACAAAGTAAAAATGAGGGCTTATTATATGATATGTAGATTTTCTTCATTTATTTATTTATTTTACTTTTCTCTCCTGAATAACATATTCTCAATAATACAGCAGATACTATTCATTCTCTTAGGTATCTGGTAATATAAAAATATATCTGTTGAGTCCTGAAAATTTTATTTATCTTTCAAAAAAAGTAACAAAATTTTCACATAATAAAATATTAGCAAAACTTATTTATAAGAATGGAAGATGAGTGACTATGTCTTCCTATGCTTTAACTTCTTTTTATCTGCCTCTCTGAGTCTGTCTGTCTCTCTCTGTTTCTCTAATACACACACACATACACACTGAGCACACATGTACATGGGCACATGCATGCACAGACACAGCAGAGACACCTGTAAAAACAGATAGAAAATAATTTGTTCTCAAATTATACACCAGCACTGTGGTATTATGTCTTGGTTGCCAACTTGATTGTGTTCTGACATACCTGGAACCTGAAAACTGCCATCATATGTGTTTTCCCAGGGACACGTTGCACTACTGTCAGTAAACTGATTCAGGGAAAATTTACCCTGTGGTGGACAGCACAGCAATACTCTGAGGAACCAGATGGAGCTGGGGCAGGATCTGGAACTCCCAGCATGCACATCTACACTTGCTGCTGCCATCAGTTGGAGGACTAAAGACCCAGCTTCTTTCTTTCTTTTTTCTTTTTAGAAAACATTTTTAATTTTAATTTTTTATATTAATTACAGGTTATTTATTTTGTATCCCAGCCGTACCCTCCTCTCTCTCTTTCCCTCCCAAACCCACCCTTCCTCTCATCTCTTCCCTGTCCCTTTCCAAGTCCACTGCTAGGGGATGTCCTCCTCCCTTCCATCTGACCCTAGCTTATCAGGTATCTTCAGGACTGTCTGCCATGTCCTCCTTTGTGGCCTATCAAGACTGTTCCTCCCTCGGGGGAAGGGGTAAAGGACCAGTCATTGAGTTCATGTCAGAAATAGTTCCTGTTTCCCTTACTAGTGAAACCCACTTGGTTACTGAACTATCATGGGCTACATCCGAGCAAGGGTTCTAGGTTATATCCTTACATGATCCTTGGTTGGAGAAACAGTCTCATAGAGGGTCCCCTGCGCCCTTATATATTTTGTCCTTGTGGAGCTCCTGTCCTCTCTAGGTCATACTAACTCCCCCTTCTTTCATATGATTCCCTGCACTCTGCCCGAAGGTTTGGTTATGAGTCTCAGCATCTGCTTTGATACACTGCTAGGTAGAGTCTTTCAGAGGCCCTCTGTGGTAGGCTCCTGTCCTGTTACTTGCTTTCTACTACTTCCCCTGTCCATCCCAATTGTCTTTCTAAGTGAGGATTGATCACCTTACTCCGGGTCCTCTTTCTTGTTTATCTTCTTTAGGTACACATATTTTGGTATGTTTATCCTATCTTACAGTTCTATATAAGTGAATATATACCACGAGTGTCTTTCTCCTATTCACTCAGGATGATCTTTTCTAGATCCCACCATTTGCCTGCAAATTTCATGATTTCCTCTTTTTTAATTGCTGAGTAGTATTCCATTGTGTAAAAGTACCACAATTTCTGTATCCATTCCTCCAATGAGGGACATCTGGGTTGTTTCCAGGTTCTGGTTATTACTAATAAAGCTGCTACAAACATGGTTGAGCAAATGTCCTTCTGTACTTGAGCAACTTTTGGATATATGCCTAGGAGTGGTATAGCTGGATATTGAGGAAGCACTATTCCTAAATGTCTGAGAAAGTGCCAGACTGATTTCCAAAGTGGCTGTACAAGTTTACATTCCAACTAGTAATGGAGGAGGGTTCCCAATTCTGCACAACCTCTCCAGCATGTGTTGTCCCTTGAGTTTTTAATCTTTGCCATTCTGATGGGTCTAAGGTGAAATCTCAGGGTCATTTTGAGTTGCATCGCTCTGATGGCTAAGGACGTTGAACATCTCTTTAGGTGTTTCTCTGCCATTTTATATTCATCTACAGAGAATTCTCTGTTTATCTCCGTACCCCATTTAAAACATTTTTTAATTACTATCATTTATCACAATTTATTTAATTTGTTTCCCTGCTGTGGCCCCTCCCTCATCTTATCCCACTCCCACCCAATCTCCCTCTTCTTCCCTTATGCCCTTCCCCTACTCCACAGATAGGGGAGTTCCTCCTCCCCTTTTATCTAAGTCTAGCCTATCAGGTTCTGTCAGGACTGGTTGCATTGTCTTCCTCTGTGTCCTGGCCAGGCTGCACCCCACAGAGAGAGGTGATCAGAGAGTCTGTCACTAAGTTGCATGAAGAGGACATAAAACCCAGACTCAGATGAAGCCCATAGACTCAGTCTCGGAGCCCCTAGTAAGGGGAACTTCTTTGTTTCTTAAATATGGACTCTCCAGCAACTGTCCTGGGGTCCCACATGTCCAGTCTTGGACTGGGTCTTCAACGTTGGCCTTACTTTTTATCATGCTTCCAGCTTTTTTGTAGATCTCCAACTTTCTAACTATCTCTGTGAGACAGTTGACTTCTAGCAACATAAGTCAATGTAATAAACACGTCTCATAAGAGGATATCCACTGTTCTGGATTCCTACTTCTAGTAAACTATAACACAGATTTGTTACCTGAAGTGGCTCTAAAGATGCAGAATTCTAATAATGAATGTATTTAACTAGTTTTGTGGTTTTTGGACTTGCTCCCATATTATTAACACTAAAATACTTTTTGTTAGTATAGAGGCACTGGAAGACCATGATGAAATCCATTTAAAGAGACATGCAAAGTAAATGTGTTTTATATTATGAATAAAGAGCCCCAAGTTGTGACTGCTAAGAAAGAGAGCCTCAAATGTTAGTTAATTTTTTTGTGGGTTTAATAATACATCAAAAAAACCCAAAAAGCTACTTGAAGGAAGATTGTTTGTTCATCTTCTCAGGCCTTGGTCTTCTCTCTATGCTGCTATTATCCTAAGGTAAATCTTAAATCCTATGATGGAATGGCATGACGGGAATTCTACTAAGATCATGACTGAGCATTTTCAGTGATAGAGAGTCGAAGGGGCTAGCGATATGATCTCCAAGTCACACTTTTGTGACATACTTGTTTCCACCTGGCTCTGTCTCCCAGTTTCATTATGGAAGAATAATGCCATCAAATTATGTAAACGCTCAGGCTGTTAGGTGTCACTGTAAGAACACTTGCTTCATAAGCACGAGAACCCAAATTCAAATTCTAACTACACATGTGAAAAAGCTAGCTATATCTCTGTGCACATCTGCAACTCCACTGCTAGGTGGCAAGAGTGAGGATCTCAGAGATAGTGGGATCATTGAGGTTTTCTGGGTGTTAATGGAGCTCCAAGTTTAATGAAATACCCTGTTTCAGGATATGGGGAGCAGATTGATCCATCAGGTCACTCCACATCTTCCTTTAGTGATTATGTGTAGGCACAGGCACATGTGCCTTTTTATATCAAACACATCTGCCCTCATGCTACACTTATACACACACCTACTAAAAAAAAAGTAAGAAACTATTCTGAAAGCACCAGTGAATTGATCCAGTGATGCAGTCAGATGCCTTAGAATTTACTCATTCCCCAGACTCTCACCAGTTAGTACCCAAGACTTTAACATGACTTCTCAGGGTGAGCTGGGCCAACCCAAAATATTCACTTTCCAAGTCCCTCCCAGGGGGAACATGAAGAACTAAGAAGTAAACAGCTAATGACTGAAATAGGGAAGGAAAACCATGAAGTTACACCCCTGTGTCCAGCAGATCCATGAAGAACTATGGATGCAGTAAAGGAGTACTGAGGGACAGACAAAAATAAAAATAGATTAAAATAATAAAAAAGTGGAGCCTCAGACAAAACGCAAACTATCCTTATAGCTCTATGAAACAGAGTATTCTAAAGGTAACTGTAGCAACAATGTCTCAATTCCAGATATCCAAGGTCATAAAGTCATACTCCATTCTTGGCAGCCACATAGAAGAAATAAGCCACAAGTAGTTTCTTTTCTTTTCTTTTCTTTCTTTCTTTCTTTCTTTCTTTCTTTCTTTCTTTCTTTCTTTCTTTCTTTCTTTCTTTCTTCTTTCTTTCTTTCTTTCTCTCTTTCTTTCTTTCTTTCTTTCTTTCTTTTTTTCTTATACCTGTGGTGTGTACCATTAGGGAAAACATGGTGCAAAATGAAAAAGGAGTGTGTGTATGTGTTCTTTGTGTGTTCCACACATCTGCAAAGGTCAGAGGAAATCTTAAGACATAGGTGCTTGCCCTCTGCATGACTGAAGACAGGGTATCTTGCTTATGCAGATGTCTATACCAGGCTAACTGACAAATGAGTGTCAGGGCTTTTTCTTGATCCACCTCCAACTTTGTTACATAAACACAGTGATTCTTGCTTACTTCATAATACTGGGCCTGGACTTATGTGGGTTCTGTGATCTGAACCCAGATACTCACATTTGTCCAGGAAGTGCTTGACATATTGAACCATGTCTTCATGGCTCAATGTATTTTTTTTCTTTTTATTCAGTTTACACCTTTGCTGTAGCCCCATACTTCCTTCCTTTCCCATTCTCTCCCTCTCTCACTCTCCCTTCTCTTTTCTTCTTAAAGAGAGCTCCCTTCCCCATCCACTCTAGCTCATCAAATTGCATCAGGATTGAGCATGTCCTCTTCCCCTGTGGTCTGGTAAGGCAGTCCTGCCAGAAGAAAATAATCAAAAAGCTGGCAAATGTGTCCTATGTGGTCTTCATTTCCCTTACTAAAGGATTCTCATTTGCTACATCTTTGTAGAGGCCTTACATCCAGTTCATGCATGGTCTTCAACCTACCCACAAAAAACATCTACCCAAAATTTACCCTGTCTACAATATGTGTGCAATAAAGATAGAGTAGATAGAGCAAAGATTGAAGGAATGTCCAACCAATGCCTGGCACAAAAAAAGACCTACCCTATCAGAGAGTACCAACCCCTGACACTATGAAGGATACTCTGCAAAGCATGTCTGTCAGAGTTGTCCTCTGAGAGGCTCTACCCAGCAGAGTCTGGGTGATGTGTAGGGAGTCTTATGGAAAAGTGATAGGAAAGAGAGAAAAGGACCTGGAGGTGACAGGAGCTGGGTAAGAAGACCAATAAGGTCAACTAACCAGACCCCAGAGGAGCTTCCAGAGACTAGAATGTGATTTTTTAAACTGTGGTTGCTGTAGAAGCTCATGAAGGTTATCTAGAAAATAGTTAGAAATACAAATTCCCAGGCTTCTTGCAGGCATAGTAAATTAGACCCTCTTATGTGCAGCCAAGGAATTTGCTATAATCTGCTGAGTAGTTAATTCCAGAACTCAACAGTTCCAGAGACACTAGGGGGGAATAGCAATTAAGCTGTTCTATACCCATTTCCTTAAAAAAACAAACAAACAAAAACTTTAAGGTGGAGAAAAACTGTATTGCCACTGCAGTATTTCACTCTACACATATGAGGAACATTTTAGACATTTTGATTTTCAATTTTTCTTCTTGCACTAGCAACTTCTGTTAGCTCCTAAGGGAAACTGCTGATGGTGGCCACTGCACCTTTGACCTTCTGGCTTCTAATCTGTCTCTCACATGAAATACCTGTCTGATCTCTTCCTAATGTCTCATTGGAAAACATTGATCTACGATTTCAGTGTTGATTAGAAAGAAAAATATCAAGTGTCTGATTTCTTCATAATACATATTACTCATATATGACTCCATTTACACATAAAGTGCATTTAAAAGATCCCTGTGATGAGAGTTTGGTTTCCTCTGTAAATTCTCATAGCGGCTTCTTTCAAAGACAGTTGGTAGCATGGTAAGTGCTGCAGAGCAGGCTCAATATTCACCATCTGGACTGAGTGCCGAGAGATGCGGAGCATGGTGAAGTGATCCATCACTCATGACATAAAAGGGCTCACCATACTAGTTCATGAAGTCAACTGTCGTAGATTTTATTTTGATATTTAGTCAAAGACGTAGATAGAAATAAAATATCCCCAAATAACGATTTGTATGCAAAAAGTGTCCCATGAAATATTTTACCTTTATTAAAAAAAACATAATGACCTACATACCATGTTCATATTTGCCCTGGAGAGAACACTAAGCAGTGGAAGGCAGCATTACCCATTAGGACCCAGGAGTGTGCGAGGATTATATTTCCGGTTTCAGTTTTTTAGGAGACACATGAAAATTCAATTTTCTATTTGTCAATTGATGTATGGCATTAGTCCTTCCAAAAATACAGTCTAGAAATGTTTAAGATTTTTAGTAAGAGCTGGAGAGGACAGGGTCTCCACAAGGAGAGCAACAGAACAAGAAAATTTGAAGACAGGGAACTTCCCAGAGACTCATACTCCAACCAAGGACTATTCATGGAGATAACCCAGAACCCCTGCACAGATGTAGCCCAGGGCAGTTCAGAGTCCAATTGGGTTACATAGTAATGTGAAGAGGGACTGCCTCTGACATAATCTGATTGGCCTGCTCTTTGATCACCTCCCTCTGGAGGGGAGCAGCCTTACCAGGCCATAGTAGAGGACAATGCAGCCACTTTTGATGTGAACTGACAGACTAAGATCAGAAAGGAGAGGAGAACCTCCCCTATTAGTGGACTTGGGGAGTGGCATGCAAGCAGAGGGAGGAGGGAGGGTGGGATTGGGAGGGGAGGAGGGAGGGGCTTATGGGGGGAATGAATAAAGTGTAATTGATGGAAAAAAATATAAAAAATATAAAAAAATCTGCATAGAATTTTAAATTTTAACATGAATTTTATTAATGAAAATATGGAACTCTGTATAGTTTGAAAATATATCAAATGTCTTTGTTCCAAGAACCTTCTGCTGATTGTGACACAGTCTCTCCATTTCAGGAATTCTGATTGTACTGCCCCATTTTTATTCTTCCCTTGGAAAGGTTTCTGAGACCTAAGTAAATGTTCAGTCTTGATGGAACCAACATTCATTATTCTTAGGGAAAAAAATCTATCTTTAAAAGCCAATGCTCTTCAGAATCCCTCCCAGGCAGAAGGTTGCTTTATATAGTTATTATTGCACTCTACTATGAACAAAACATTTTAAAACTGGAACCACTTTTCATGATCTTCTTGCTACATATTTTCTCCAATCCTTTAGGGCTCAGGATCTACAAATGTCATATTAATGTAAAAGATTGCTATCTGTACTATCCATTCTGAAACTCCCACATTGTTATAGCAAAACAGCTGGTTTAACTACAGGAGAGAAGTACAAATTGGCCTCAGGTATGAAACTACCGACAAGGAAGAGCAAAACAAGGTGAGATGCTGAGAAAAATGTAGTGGCAGCCGCCCTGGTGTGAAGGTGCCTTAGGATTCAACAGAGGGAAATATTAGAACAAACTAGCAAATAAATAAGGATCTTAGCAGCATAAAAACCAACTCAGCACTTTCTCAGCATCACAAAGAATTCCTGAGAAAAATTAAGGGAAGCCTAGAATCCTGCAGATTTATTAAGATACAAACCTTCTCTTGTATTCAGTTTGGGAATTATAACTAAGGACACTTCTACTCAACTTTTTAATTTATTAGTCTCCTATTCTCACATTAATCTTTACATCTTTGACATGAGCATGACTCCTGTTTTGTAAGACTAGGTTGCCTTAAATATTTGCTATTCATACATTCTTTTTCTTTATAAAGCATATGGAAGGACGGGCAGAATTCTTCCCAAACAAAACGGCGGCTTTGGATTTTCCGCATGCAGTGACACCAGAGCTTCCCCAACTATAGCCTAATAGTGAACATCCAAGCTGCGTGTTGCTCTGTATCCCTTGGACTGAGCCAGTCATCATGCTGCTTTCCCATCACGCTTTCCAAAGCGTAGAGGACAGGGCTGTCGTACGAAATTTTATGATTTCTAAAATCACACTTCTACTTTTTAGGCTCTATGTAGTATTGGTAGCCATCTTTCTTCTACTTGTAGCCTTTTGCATAAGACACCCTGCATGATTCTGCACTAGGTCCTTTGCACATATATAATGGTGTCCAGCTTAGTGTTTGGGATTCCTGAAGGTGTGAACGAGTCAGTGTGTTTCTTGTGCCTTTTTCTCTTGGCCTTTTTCATTCTTGGTTTGTTGTTTCCAATTCCTGTTTGTTAGTTTTGTTTTATCACATCACATCGTATCATATCATATTATGTTATATTACTGTCTTCTCCTGAGATCCAGAGAGTGGATCCGTATGGGAAAGTATGGGAGAAGGAACTTGGAGTAGAGGGAGGGGAACCAGAAATCAGTATGTACTATGTGAGAAGACAAAAATAGAAAAAGAAATAGAACTCTTTGCATAACTTCCAACGGTCTACCACATTAAGGTCCATATTAAAGCCCAGTTGCACAAGGGCCTTACCTGTGAATACCTTCCCTGACCCAAGCAGTCTTGGCAGATTTCTCCTCTGCACAGAATCCTAAAATTCAAAAGGAAAGTCTGTTTTTGGTGATTCACAGGAATATATGCATCCTTGTCTTCTTACTAGATTCTAAATCCCAATGCCACTCCTAAATTCTATTCCTCTTCACTATTAATACCACCATCTTTCTCTGCTTTCACAGTTTTCCTTTTCTATTGTTCTCTCTTGTTAGCTCCTGCCTCCATCTCAAAAAAATCAAAAGCACCAGTCCACGATGACATAATTCAAGCTTATGTTTTTAGAAGCCCTTGCTCCCAATTTTTTAGCCCTGTTGACAAGGAACTCAACTAGATAATTAATGATAGTTTTCACAGACGCATTTGGCACGAAATGAAAATTAAAACAGATCTGTTGGGTGACCTAGACACACGGTACACACTTGCTGACTCTATACAGCATACATTCTTCTAATTTCACAATGACTAAAGAAAATACACTCGTTACCAGTAGTATATATTTCCCAATCATAAGATGTTATTTCACTTTTAGCTTTTTTTCATAGCTACACAATAAATAATGTTACACAATGACTTTAGAAAAAAAAAATCATTCTGCCAAATTTCCAAGCCATTGAAATGAAACAATTTTTCTCTCAAAGGACAGATATAAATTACTTTTAGCCTCCTTTGTTTTGTCTAATTGTATTTTATTTTCACTCAATAAGAAAGTAGTAAAACATGAAAAATCTGTTAAAATCATTTACAACAGAATCTTAAACAAATTATAATTTCTTAAAAGTGGAGCAGCCTTGCCAGGCCACAGAGGAGGACAATGCAGCCAGTTCTGATGAGACCTGATAAGCTAGGGTCAGATGGAAGGGGAGGAGGACCTCCCTATCAGTGGACTTGGAAAGGGGCATAGGAGGAGAGGACCATGGGAGGGGAGGGGAAGGAGAGAGTGGACTACAGCTGGGATACAAAGTAAATAAACTGTAACTAATAGAAAAATAAAAATTAAAAAAAGTGTTATACACTTTAATACACATTTAATATCACTTTACTAGATATTAAAATAAAATTACATTTAATAGCTGTCAGACTGAAGATAAACTACATGTAAAGTATTTCAAAAAATCTATGATCATGACATAGTCATATAGCAATTTCATCTTCTTGGTTGGTAGCCTGATAAATTTTTTGTTATTTTATCTGGATTTTCATTCAGCTGTAGCACTTATCTCACATATACAATCAATAAAATAATGAAGGATATTCTTATGGATGATGTAAAATAATTTGGAATAATTTATTCATTTGTATGTCTTTGTGACCTAGCTTTACAATGATTTACTCCTCTTGAATGGCTATACACACACGACAAAAAATTATACTTAAAAGTGAAATGTATGTAACTCAAGCAGAATTTTTTGCAATTATGTCTCTTAAAAAGCATCAAGTAACACGTAAATGAGGATGCTGTTTAATCAATGCACAATCGCACTGATTGCCCAACGAGATAGAATGAATAAGTGAATGAGAAGACCACAATTTAGAAAGGTCTTGAGAAGGGAAAGAAATGAGATCAGTTCTGTCCTTATGCTTACAAATTATAAGCATGAACTTCTGGACCTGTGCTACATGGAGATATCATCATACTGGTCTCTGTAAATACATTCAGAAGAATAAATAAACAAGGAATGTGCAGTGTCTGTCTCTAAGTGACCCTACTTACACTCATCCTTTAGGAAAGTACTCAGCCTGTACAGTAATACTCACACATCTCTTGCTGTAGTCATTTGAAGAAAAATGTTCTTGATCATTAGAAAGAAATATTATCATTCTTAAATAGGAAAAATGAATGAAAATATGGTAAGGTTACACACAATGGAGGTATCACTTCTCATTGCAGCTGACATCACAGAGAAGTTTTTTTCCTCCACATTCTTCCAGATGCTGAGTCTAAGCAAAGGAAGGAGCTCCTCTACCCAAACATGCTACATTGTAGAAATCATGGATCCTTTTCCCATGCTTGAGCTTCCTCTTTGCCTAGCACAGCTGCTTGATATCTGTTTCAGGGGTGAGTCAGTTTCCACATCAGACAAATCTCAAATTCCTTGAAATGGAATGCCTAAAGAAGTGACTTTTCTTTCTTTCTTTCTTTCTTTCTTTCTTTCTTTCTTTCTTTCTTTCTTTCTTTCTTTCTTTCTTTCTTTCTTTCTTTTTCTTTCTTTCTTTCTTTCTTTCTTTCTTCCTCTCTCTTTCTTTCTTTTGTTTATTTAATTTGTTTTTAATTTATTCACTTTATATCCATATTTGTAGCCCCTCCATCATCTCTTCCTCTGGTTCCCAACTTCCCTCCTTCTTCCCTCTATTTCCAATCCCCTCCCTCAGTCCTCAGAAAGAGGGGACCCTTCCCATATCATCGGACCAAATCTACCTACAGTCTCATCAGGACTGCCCACATCCTAAGAAGTGACTTTTCATTGATAATCCATGTAATAATTAGACACATTGCAGGCATGTAAGTGACACAGATGGTGAAGACAAATGTGGTTTGAGGAAAGACCAAGAGAGATAAGAAGAGCCAGCATGGTGTAGCAAAACGCTTTGATTTCTCACTGATGCTAATCTTCAGCGAAACACAGAACTAATAAATATGTCTGTAAAATAAAAATCTTTCCAATGTTTCTCAAGAAATCTGTGAATAAACCTGTTTCATGGTAATTTCTGTCTTCAACAGTCTTTTCTGCTGTCTGATTTAACATTGTTTTATTGCTAAATGAAGTTAAAAAGTGGCTCACTCACAAACCCATAAATCATGGCCACCGAACTGAAATGTATCTTTGAAACATTTTTCCATGATGATTTCTGGAAGAAAGAGCAATAAATATGGGATGTATTTTGCTTGACCTGAGGATCTATGAATTATCACCCGATGTTTGTAAAACAAGGTTACTTCAATAAAAACCAGCATTTGGAACTGTTAACGTTAAAACCAATAGTGCATGTTAAAATAATTATAAAGATCTTTGATCAGATAAATTGGTCATGAAAACAATTGAACTTCTTAATGGATACATTTAGAAGTTTATTAGGTTCAAATTAATTTTTAAATTACTAATTATAAGTAAAATACATTTTAGAAGGTAAAATATAAGTTATCATATATATATATATATCATTCAAAATTATTGACACAGTGAAATTATACGCAGGGAAAAATATGGTACTGCCTAAATTTAAAAAAACACTATAATATTCTTTATAATTTTCTTAAAGATAAAGAAAAGAAACTGAATTTGAGTTCAATGAAAAAATCAAATATTTGGAAAAAATGTATACCTATTTAATCCATTAAAACAGAAATCTTTACATACTCAATAGGGAAATTATTCTTTCCTCTTTAATATTATTCTTTTATTGACACATATTACTGTCTTTGCCCTTGGTATTGGACAAAGAAAAATGAAATAAGTCAGCATTATTGTCTTGGAATACAAACTTAAGGAGAATTATGCATTTCTTACATTTTATTATACATTCCATTACCCAAATCCTGTTAGAATATAAACATTTATTAAAATCTGTATTTAAATATTTTATATGCAGGCCTGATAAAATTATGCAGGCATTACATTCTATATAAATAGCTGTTGACTAAAGGAAGTACAAAAGAATGTCTAGAAAATATGTTGAAATATGTATGGGCCAAATATTAAAATATGTCTAAAATTAAGGAAGTTTTTACAGAGACAAAAGTCATTAGATATTGGAATTTCTAGCTAGGCTTTGGAAGTAATCATTGGAATTATTGAATTAGATTATGACCTGGAAGAATGCAGTTTGAATACAGAAAGTATAAAACATAAGTATAAAAGTATTTTTCTCGGAACCAACATTTCTACCTTTAAAAAATAACACTTGGCCTTTTCAAAAGCAAAGTTTCAAAATGTATATTCTATATTTGTTTTTACTCCTAGATTTCTAGTTTTTTTGCTACAATTAAATAGGATTAAATTTATAATTTAAAGCAGTACTTACATTCCAATGAACAAAAACATAAATCCCAAGTCTAAACATTTGTTTCAAATTTCTTAAAAGAAGGTCCACCATGACCCCCATGGAAATATTTAGTAAATTTGCAAACTTCTGTATGGTAATTTCTATGACTGTCCATTACACAGTACTATTTTGTTCTGTTTTTCGTTCTCTTCTCCATTACACATTACTATTTTTTTTCTCTTTTGTGTTCTCTTTCTTGATTGCACAGTACCATTTCTCTCTCTTATTTGCTTTCCTAATCTCTCTTTCTTTCTTACTTCTGTATGTACTTTTTAGAGTTAAATAGTGAACCTGCAGCTTGCATGTGCCTGGGGTCTACTTTTTCCCTGGGCCATATGTCCAGCCCAACAGAATTGTGTCTGAGAAAGACTCCCACTTTTTATCCCAACTTTTGTTTTTTTAAACAAACTGGCTTTTAATTGTTATTTTCATGACCAATGACAAATACTGTTCTAGGCATTCATAGACTTCACTTTGTATAGTGTCACCAGTCCTTGCTACTTGGAAGAGTTATACATGTTAAACATCATAAACAGCATTGATCTTTCCATCAATTGCAGGCTTTCTCTCCACTCAGTCTATCTAAGATTTACTTTGTTTTTGTTTTATTTTATTATTCTTTTTACAATTTATTCAATTTGTATTCTGATTGTAGCCTCTAACCTTATCTCATCCCAGTCCCACTTGCTCTCCCTCTCCCCATCCCGTCTAGTCCAATGAAAAGGGGGAGTCCTCCTCTCCTACTATCTGACCCTATCCTATCAAGTCTCATCAGGACTGGCTGGATGCTTTTTCTCCTTGGCTTGTTAAGGCACCTCACCAGGGAAAAGTGATCAAATAGCAAACAAACAAGTTAATGTCAGACTCTGTCCCTGCTCCCCTTACTAGGAAATTCCACTTGGAGACTGAGATGTCCATGGGCTATATCTGAGCAGTGGGTCTATGTCCTCTAAATGCATAGTCCTTGGTTGAATCATCAGTCTCTGTAGGCCACTCTGGGCACAGATTTTTGGATTTGTTGGCCTCTTTGTGGAGCTCTTGTCCTCTCTGGGTCCTTCTGTTCCCCCTGCTTCCATAAAAATCCCTACATTCTTCTCAAAGTTTGGCTGTGACTCTTTGCATATGCTTTTATGCTCTACTGGGTAGAGTCTTTCAGAGGACATCTGTGGTAGTCTCCCATCTGGTTCCCTTTTTTCCACTACTTCTAGTGTCTATCCTGTTTGCTTTTCTGAATGAGAATTTTGCATCCTCCTCTTATTCCAATTTTTATTTGGCTTCTTTAGGTCTACAGATTATAGAATGTTTAACCTACATTATATGGCTAATATCCACTTAAGTGAGTATATAGCATATGTGTCTTTCTGCTTCTGGGTTACCTTACTCAGGATGAAATTTTTATAGTTCCATCCACTTGCCTGCAAATTCCATGATTTCCTTGCTTTTAATAGATGAGTAGTATTCCATTGTGTAAATGTACCACAATTTCTGTATCCATTCCATGGTTGTCATCCAGGTTGTCTCCAGATTCTGGCTATTATAACATTGTTGAGCAAATGTCCTTGTTGTATGGTGGAGCATCTTTCAGGTATATGCCCAGGAGTCGTATATTTGTATCTTGAAGTAGGGCTATTCCTAGTTTTCTGAAAAAGTATCAGATTGATTTCCAAAGTGGTTGTAAAAGATTGTACACCCACCAATTATGGAGGAGGGTTCCCCATTCTCCATATCCTATCAAGCATGTATTGTCAGTTGAGTTTTTGTTCTTAGACATTCTGATGGGTGTGGGATGGAATTTTAGGGTCATTTTGATTTGCATTTTCTTGATGATTAAGGACACTGAGCATTTCCTTAAGTGTCTCTCCACCAATCTGTATTTCTCTGTTAAGAATTCTCAACTTCTGGGATAGCTCACTCAGGATGATCCTTTCCAGGTCCCACCATTTACCTGTAAATTTTCATGATTTCCTTATTTTTCATTGCTGAGTAATATTCCCTTGTGTAGATGTACCACAATTTCTGTATCCATTCCTCTACTGAGGGTAATCTGGGCTGTTTCCAGCTTCTGGCTATTACAAATAAGGCTGCTACAAACATGGTTGAGCAAATGTCCTTATTGTGTACTTGAGCCTCTTTTGGATTTATGCCTAGGAGTGGTATGGCTGGATCTTGAGGAAGCAATATTCCTGGTTGTTTGAGAAAGTGACAGATTGATTTCCAGAGTGGTTGTACAAGTTTTCATTCCCACCAGCAGTGGAGGAGGTTTCCCCTTTCTCCACAACCTCTCCAACATGTGTTGTCACATGAGTTTTTCATCTTGGCCATTCTGATGGGTGTAAGGTGAAATCTCAGGGTCATTTTGATTTGCATTTCTCTCATAGCTAATGAGGTTGAGCATTGCTTTAAGTGTTTCTCTGCCATTCTATATTCCTCTACAGAGAATTCTCTGTTTAGCTCTGTTCTCCAAAGGATCACCCTGAGTGAGCTGTCACAGAAGCAGAAAGATACACACGGCATATACTCACTCATGTAGACATGTAATATAGGATAAACCTACTAAAATTTGTACATCTAAAGAAACTAATCAAGAGAGAGGACCCTGACTAAATTGCTCAATCCCCATCCTAAAAGGCAAAGAGGAAGGCCATCAGAAGAAGAAGAAAACAGGAAACAAGCTAGAAAGCCGCCACAGAGGGCCTCTGAAAGGCTCTGTCCTGCAGACTATCAAAGCAGATGCTGAGACTTATGGCCAGCTCTTGGGCAATGTGTATGGAATCTTATGTAAGAAGTGGGAAATAGTAAGATATGGAGAGGACAGGAACTCCACAAGGAGAGCAACAGAACCAGATATTTGAACACAGGGACTTCCCAGAGACTCATACTCCAACCAATTACCATGCATGGAGATAACCTAGAACCCCTGCACATATGTAGCCCATAGCAATTTAGTGTCCAAGTGGGTTACATAGTAATGGGAAGAGGGATTGCCTCTGACATAATCTGATTGGCCTGCTCTTTGATCACCTCCCCCTGAGGGGGGAGCAGCCTTACCAGGCCACAGAAGATGACAATGCAGCCACTCCTGATGAGATCTGATAGACTAGGATCAGAAGGAAGGAGAGGAGGACCTCCCCTATCAGTAAACTTGGGGAGGGGCATGTGTGAAGAAGGGGGTGGGAGGGTGGGACTGGGAGGGGAGGAGGGAAGGGCTTACGGGAATACAAAGTGAATAAAGTGTAATTAATAAAAATAAAAATAAAGAATTCTTTGTTTAGCGCTGTACCCCATTTTCTAATTAAAGTATTTTGCATGTTGGTGTTTAATATCTTTAGCTCTTTATATATTCTGGATATTAGCTCTCTGTGTAATGTAGGGTTGGTGAAGACCTTTTCCCAGTCTGTAGGCTGTAGTTTTGTTCTGTTGAGAATGTCCTTTGCTTTAAAGAATCTTTTTTAGTTTGATGAAGTCCCACCTGTTGACTGCTGATTATAAAGCCTGAGCTATTTGTTTTCTGCTCAGGAAGTTGTCTCTTGTGCCAATGTGTTCAAATCTCTTCCCCACTTTTTCTTCTAATAGATCTAGTGTGTCTGACTTTATTTATGTTGTTGATTATCTCAAAGAACCAGCTCTTGATTTTGTTGATTCTTTTTTATATGTATGTTCTACTTTTATTGAAAATGTTAGTTTACTACTCTTAGTTTTGTTGACTATATTATGTCATACTTTTATCAAAAATGTTAGTCTACTATCCTAGCAACCATTTTCACTTGTATTGCCAAGCTGCATGCAGTCCTGAGCCACTCAATAAATTACTTCCCACACCACAGGAAACATGTACATTTTACATATTTATAGTGTTAAAGCCAAATATCTCAATAATTTATTAAATATTTTCTTTCAAACAAAAATATAAATATGGCTGGCATTCTCTATGTCACAGAAAAAAAAGTTAAAGATAAATATGAAAACTCTGTTTTCTAAAACCTCTGTGATCTCAAATACAAAAACAGGGACAACTAAGATTTGCTCTGGAGTTCTCAAATTCTCATTAATGACTGTAACTGATGTCCCTTGGTGCTGCCATTTACTAATCATCAATGCAAACACTGTTTCCAGGATGCTTGCAATGTTTACACTTACAAGAACCACCTGCAACACTTTTGCTTACACCAAACCAATGTCTAAAGGAAACAGTATGCTGATATAATAAGGCCCTAATCAGTTGATTCTTTTAATTGTTGTCTTTGTTTCTAATTTATTGATTTCAGCCCTGCCTTTGATTATTTTCAATATATACTCTTCTTGGGTGTGTCTACTTCTTTTTGTCCAGGGCTTTCAGGTGTGCCATTAAGTTGCTTGTATGAGATGTCTTGGATTTCTTTATGAAGACACCTAGTGCTGTAAAATTTCCTCTTAGCACTGTTTTCATTGTCTCATAAATTTGGGTATGTTGTGCCTTCATTTACATTGAATTGTAGGAAGTCTTTAATTTCTTTCTTCCCTGAACCAGCTGTACTGGAGAGAAAATTGTTCAGTTTCCATGGGTATATAGGCTTTTCACTCTTTCTGTTAATTGTTGAAGTTCAGCTTTAGACGATGGTTATCTGATAAAATACAAGGGATTATTTCAATCTTCTTGTATCTGTGGATGATTATTTTGTGCCTGACTATACAGTCTATTTTGGAGAAGGATTCTGTGAGGTGCTGAGAAGAAGGTATATTCTTTTGTGTTTGCGGGAAAAGTCCTGTAGATGTCTCCTAGGTACATTTGATTTATAGCCTCTGTAAGCCACATTATTTCACTATTTAGCTTCTGTCTTCTCTTGCTGAGAGTGGGTTGTTGAAGTCTCCCACTATTAATGTGTTGGAATCAATGTATGTTTTAAGTTTGTTTCTTTAATTTAATTTTATTTATATATTTATTTATTACAATTTATTCACTTTGTATCTGTGCTGTTGTCCACTGCCTCATTTCCTCCCCGTCCTACCCACCCTCCCTCTTCTCTCCCCTAGTCCACTGATATGAGAGGACCTTTCCCCCTTCTATCTGACTCTAACTTATCAGGTCTTATCCAGGCTGGCTGCATCATCTTCCTCTGTGGCCTGGCAAGGCTGCATCCCCCAGGAGGAAGTGATCAACAAGGCAGCCACTGAGTTCATGTCAGAGACAGTCCCTGTACACCTAACTAGGCCTCCCACTTGGACAGTGAGTAGCCAGTGGTCTTCCTTTGAACAGGAGTTCTAGATCCTCTCCATGAATGGTTCTTGGTTGGAGTATCTGTCTCTGCAGGGCTCATGGTTTTGTTTCTGGGTTTTTTTTTTTTTTTTTGGTTTGTTTGTTTGTTTGTTTGTTTGTTTTAGATCTGTATGTATCCTTGTGGAGTTCCTGTCCCCTCCAGGTCTTTCTATCTCCCTCTCCTTCCATAAGGTTTCCAGAACTCTGCCAAAAATTTGGCTATAAATTTCAGTTTCTCCTTCAATATCCTGGTGGGTAGAGTCTTTCAGAGGCCCTCTGTAGAAGGCTCCTGTCCTGGTCCTTGTCTTCTCCTACTTCTGATGTATATCTTATTTGCCCTTCTCAATGAGGATTAAGCATCTTTCCTAGGGTTCTTGTTAGGCTTCTTTAGGACTATATATTTTAGTATGTTTATCCTATATTATATGGCTAATATCCACTTATTGAGTATATATCATATATGTTTTAAGTTTTAATAATGTTTCTATTATGAATGCAGGTGCCCTTGTTTTAGGTGTGTAGATGGTCAGGATCATGATGTCCTCGTGGTGGATTTTTTCCTTTCATGCAAATGAAGTGTTCCTCCCCATCTCTTTTGATTAATTTTGGTTAAAAGTTTATTTTATTAGATATTAGGGTGCTTAATCCCAATTGCTTATTGAGTCTGTTTGCTAGGCAACTCTTTTTCTGCCAATTACTCTGAGGTAGTGTATATCTTTGTTGCTGAGGTATGCTTCTTAAATGCAGCACAATTTTGGATCCTTTTCCAGCACCATTTTGTTAGCCTGTTGTTTTTTTTAATTTTTTGGTAATATTTTAATATTATTTTATTTTATTTTTTTTATTAATCACAGGTTATTTACTTTGTATCCAAGCCATAGCCCCCTCCCACAATCTCTTCCAATCCCACCCTCCCTCCCTCATCTCCTCCCTGCCCCTTTCCAATTCTACTGATAGTGGAGTTCCTCCTCCCCTTTCATCTGACCCTAACTTATCAGGTCTCTTCAGGACTGGCTGTAATGCCCTCCTCTGTGGCATAGCAAGGCTGCTCCTCCCTCCAGGGTGGAGGAGGAGGTCAAAGAGCCAGCCATTGAGTTCATGCCAGAAATAGTCCCTGTTTCCCTTACTAGAGTACCCACTTGGATACAGGCTACATCTGAGCAGGGATTCTAGGTTATATCTATACATGGTCCTTGGTTGGAGAATCAGTCTCATAAAAGACACTGTACCCTAATATATTTGGTCCTTGAGGAGCTCCTGCTCTCTCCAGGTCATACGAACTCCCTCTTCTTTCATATGATTCCCTGCACTCTGCCGAAGGTTTGGTTATGAGTCTCAGCATCGGCTTTGATACACTGCTAAGTAGAGTCTTTCAGAGGCCCTCTGTGGCACGGACCTGTAAACTTGTACAACCACTTTGGAAATCAATCTGGTTCTTTCTCAGACAATTAGGAATAGGGCTTCCTCAAGATCCAGCTATACCACTCCTAGGCAGGTATCCAAAAGCTGCTCAAGTACACAACAAAGACATTTGCTCAACCATATTTATAGTAGCTTTATTTGTAAAGCCAGAACCTGGAAACAACACAGATGGCTATCAATGGAGGAATGGATACAGAAATTGTGGTACTTCTATACAATGGAATATTATTCAACAATTAAAAACAAGGAAATCATGAAATTTGTATCTAAATGGTGGGATCTAGAAAAGATCATCCTGAATGAGATATTCCAGGAGCAGAAAGACACTGAAGAGCTTAAGATAGCCTGAATATAACTCCATTTTGAAATAAAGATCTTGACTGGGAACTGAATTCAGGTACCAGGAAATATCACAGAATGTACACCTGGCAGAAAACAAAGTTAACTCTCCTAGCAACAGCCTCCAAGAAATATAACAGAATAAATGCTTCATAGAAATAGACAGAATGAGGGATCGGGACATGGCTGGGATACAGAGTTAATAAAATGTAACTGATAAAAAAAAATAAATAAAAAGAAAATAGAGACAAACTCCCTGGCAATAATCAATGGGAATCGGTTGAGAATAGGGTGGGAAAATTCTCCCCAATGTTTCAGATATGGTTTAGAAAAATAGCCATTGTGATTATATGCCTTAGCCATTGTGATTATGTGCCTCAGATAAGGTCACCCCGCCCTGCTAACCTTCACCCAATTCTGCTTGCTGCCATAGAAACCCCCAGCTCGAAGACTTTCCCTTTAAAAATCCTGTTCACTCAGAGCTCGGGGTCTCACTTCTCTACCCAGTGAGACTTGGGTCCCAAGTTCGATCACTCTCGTAATGAAGCTCTCTTGCAATTGCATGAAGTCATCTCCTGTGAACCTGGCATAAGAACACACACTGTATATAATCACTTATAAGTGGGTACTAGACCTATAAGATAGGATAAACATACTAAAATCTGTACACCTAAAGAAGATAAACAAGAAAGAGGACCAGAGGTAAAATGATCAATCCTCACTGGTTTTTTTGTTTGTTTGTTTGTTTTTTGTTATATTTTTTTATTTTTTTATTTTATTTTATTTTTTTTATTGGAGAGTTGAGTTTATTGATGTTGGTAGATACTAGTGACGAACAAATTTAAGTTCCTTTTATTGAGAAGTTTGTGGTGAGTGTATTTGAGTGCTTGTTTTCTTTTGATTTTTTTGGTGTGCAGTTATCTATATCTTGTGTTTTCTTGCATATAGTTGATCTCATTGGGTTGAAGTTTTCCTTATATCTTCTGTAAAGCTAAGTTGCTGCATAGATATTATTTAAATTCAGGTGTTTTTTTTTTTTTTCTTTTCATGGACTATCTTATTTTCTCCATCTATGGTGACTGAAAGTTTTGCTGGGTATAGTAGTGTGGGTTGGCATCTGTGGTCTTTAATGTCTGAATGATATCTGCCCAGGCCCTTCTGGCTTTCATAGTCTGTTGAGAATTCAGGTGATTCTGATATGTCTTCCTTAATATGTTACTTGACCTTTTCCCATTGCAGCTTTTAGTATTTTTTGTTGTTGCTCTGTATACTTATTGTTTGGATTATTATGTGGCAGGATGAATTTCATTTCTGGTCTAGTAACTTTGTGCTCAGTAGGCCTCTTGTATGTTTAAGGGCATCTCTGTCTTTAGGTTGGGAAAATTTTCTTGAAAATATTTTTTGTACCTTGGAACCTGAAATCTTTTTTGTCTATTCCTATAATTCTTAGGTTTCTTATTTTCATGGTTCTTGATTTCTTGAATGTTTTGTATCAGGGACATTTCCATTTTTATATTTTCTTTGAGAGATATATTGATTTCCTCAATTGGATCTTCAACACCTGAGATTCTTTCTTCTACCTCTTGTATTCTGTTGTGATACTTAGCTCTGTTTCCTGATCTATTCTCTAAGTTCTCCATCTTCATTGTTTTCTTTGTTTTTGTTTTTGTTTTTGTTTTTGTTTTTATTGATTCTAATTCTGTTTTCATGTTTTGAACAATTTTATTCATTTCCTTCACCTGTTTGATTGTGGTTTCCAATCTGGCTATTATGGCTTCTATTTGCTTTGTTTTATTTGCCTATACTTTTGAGAGATTGTTTGTTTCCTCTTTATATGTTTCTAATAACCACATAAGTGTACATTTAAGGTCATTTTCCTGTGTTTCAGCTGCATTAAAATATCCATTGAATTTTTGGGGTTTCTTGTATAGCCAAGATGTCCTGGTATTTGTTGATTATGTTCTTATGCTCACCTTTAGCAATATGGTTATCTGTATCCTTGGCTTTTCTTCCTGAAACCTACACCAAAAAGTGGATCTGCCTGTCTTTGGAGTCTGGAATAGTCTTCAGGAAGAGGAGAGAGGACAAAGGGACCAAGAATTGGTGCTGGCGATTTGGATGCAGCTACACAAGAAAAGGCAAGGGGGCCTTCAAAGTGCAGGCTCAGGTGTGGTGTGTGGGCAATGCACATGTGCTTGGCATGGGCACAAATGCTTTGTAGGGCTTGGATGAAACTGTCAACCGTGGGGTACCTCAGAATGGAGCTGAGCTGTGCCTTACAGGCTTCCTCGATACTGTGATCCTGAGATACACATTCATCTGGGCTTTGCTGTCTTGGCTCCAGGATCTGTGTGATTATACTGTTCACCTGGTCTCCACAGGGTAACCAGAGAACTGTGGCTTGGACGCTGGGAGGCTGTCCCCAGAATCCTGATGTTGCTGTCAGGGAGCAGGAGGAATCAGTTGTCTGGTTGTTAGAGCAGAGGGTCCTTGGGTCTGCGGTCCCAACTCTCCTGAGTATATGCAAAGGGCTGGGGGCCCACAGATCGCTACTCCAGGACCTGGGATACCGCCAAGGGGTGGGGGTTGGATCCTATTGACCCTAACTCCCAGGATGTCCCTTTCTGTCCGGGAAGCACCAAAGTCAATGCTCTGGACTCAGCTACCTGTCCACTCACTGGTCTCAGAGTCTCATTTTCTTTGCCTCTCAGATATAGTGTACACTGTCGCTGCTATTTTGTTTTTTTCTCTTCTCATCATTTCTGTAACATTCAACTCTTATTCTGTTGTGGGTCTGGGATCACTCAGAGATTTACCATGACCAAGAATAAATTTTAATAAGAAGAAGCTTAATTAAATACTTGTGTTCAATATGCATGGCACCAGGGCTACAACTGAGAGTACTTCCAAAATGAAGTGTCCAGTCATACTCTTCCAAGAATTATAAACTAAAAAAAACAAACAAACAAAAAACAAAACAAAACAAAAACAACAAAAAAACAACCCTACAAGATTACATGTATTCTGTCTATGTGTTGGCAGGTTCTAATTTTAACATATATGTTTTACAGTTGTCTTAGTCACTGAGCAAAATAATCAAGTTTGATGACAAAATCAGAAATAACCTTTTATTTTGTTAGAATAACAAATTGTATAAGATCAAGTCAATTTAAGAACAGATTCAATGTCTATGGGGAGAAAACAGAAACAGATTACTAGGGTACAGTCTGTGCAAGTGAGGGGCTTTCATGTTGGAGGCATTTTGCTTTTGCTCAAGCATAGTGAGTCCAAACTAAATGTAATGTTATCTGTCACAATTCTACTACTATTTAAACTCAAACCACAGAAAAATATCACTTGGTGCTAAATAAATAATCACTCATTGTTTCCCAAAAAGTGTTATGGACAATTTTTATAATCCTCACTACTTTCTGCTTATTATTTGTTGATTTACTTTTGCACACTCAAACCATTTTGTGTACCTTACATGTGTGACCATGTGTTCAAAAGACTGAGGTCTCTTCAAATGTAACTTCTTAGGGTTTTCTGACACCTGAGCACTTTGATTATGACCACCTTGCCCAGAGGTGTTTATTTATTTCTTCTCATTTTTTTTTTTCAGTTCTTAGAAATCAAACCTAGGCAGATTTGCAGCACAGGAAAAATTCTCATGTTGTATGCTAGTGACTCAAAGTCCAACATACTTTCATTGACAGCCAAGTTGAGCGATTTGACATAGGGTATCAATTTGCTCCTGCACGAGGTCAATCCTCTGATTGAACACCATCAAGCCTCCTTTTAGTTGAGCATTAATTTCTTTTTGTACATCTAAGGCATGAGCTACATTGGCTAAAAGATTATTCAGGGTCTGAGCAGTCTGCACAGTATGACTCATGGCTAATGCCATGGTGGTAGCTCCAACAGCTGCCAATGAGACGGCAGTAACAATGGCAGCTGTAATTCCAAGATCCCTTTTCTGTCTGAAGAGAGTCATAGCATGAGGGGCATCAACAGGCACAGGCACCCAGCGAGGCATGCGAGTAACCAGGGCATACCTAAATTTACTAGCATTCCAGCATTGGGCAAAAAAGCAAGTATCATTACCACATTTACTTGGCTCTATCTGGCTAATAATGAATAAAAATGAGGGATATAATCAAACAGGTGTGGGCTTATAGGAAATATTATGGGAAGCCTTAACCCCCTCGTTGGAATATCCTGCATCAGTTCTAGAACTAGCAGTGGTGGTGTCCGAGGTCTGAGTAGGGTTTTTTCTTCAGGCTAGGGATGTGGGTAAGTTGGTGGAGTGATTGCCTAGCATGCCTGAATCTCTGGGTCAAATCCCAGCCCACAGCACTGAACAGACTCAGCATGGTGGTACATGCTGTTAATGCTAACAGTAGCTATGAGGTCTCCGGAGTCTGCAGTCAGGAGAGTCAGAGGTTCAAGGTCAAAGTCTAGAGCCAGGCATGGTGGCACACCTATAATCAAACCTAGGTCCTCATGCATACATAGCCAGCATTTACTCACTCAGTTTCCTCTGCTCAGTGCTTTTCTGAGTCAAAGATTGTTCTCTAGTCATAAAGATTTTAGATCCTAGGTACACAATGTTATGAGTGAGCAGTTATTGCTGTCATAATTGAGCTGTGTCCTCTACAGTCCATACACTGAAGCTCTATGTACTTTCCTCCATGTGACCTTATGTGGGGAAAAGTGTTCCAAAGGTGCTTCACATCAAAAGGTCCCAATTTAGTTATCTGGCCCTCTACTTCCTCAGTCAGTTGAGAACCCAATTATGCCTTTTAATAAATAAAACAGCCATCGCCAGGAACCTTACAAATGTGGTGTTAACTCTGAAATTCCAAGCCACTAAATGTCTGAAAAGCCTTGGTGGAGTCTCCCATCTAGCATATTGTAGAAACTGGAAAAGAAACATGCAGGCAGAAAAGCAGTCCCATTTATGACATAGTAACTGGTACTGGTACTCAGGGCATTCACACATGTGATATGTATTTTTCTCAGAAAAACAGACCTATGTGTGAGAAAAATATCTAAAAACAGATATTTTTGCTTAAACCTAAGCATGTAATTGTGCTTCAGTTCATTAAGACTTATCACACATTGGACCAATTAGTGATGAAAGTGGCCATATAGAAGAGGAACTTATATGGAATTTGATATAAAGCCACAAAAACTTAGAGACATTACATGATTTCTAAATATCAGCTATGTCTGATATATTTGGTCCTTGTGGAGCTCCTGTCCTCTCCAGGTCATACTAACTCGCCCTTCTTCCATATGATTTCCTGAACTCTGCAAAGGGTTTGGTTATGAGTCTCAGCATCTGCTTTGATACATTGCTAGGTAGAGTCTTTCAGAGGCCCTCTGTGGTAGACTCCTGTCCTCTTTCTTGTTTTCTCCTATTTCCCCTGTCCACCCATTTGTCTTTCTAAGTGAGGATTGATCATCTTACCCCGGGTCCTCTTTCTTGTTTATATTCTTTAGGTGTACAGATTTTAGTATGTTTATCCTATCTGACAGGTCTAATACCCACTTATAAGTGAGTATATACAGTGTGTGTCTTTCTGCTCCTAGGATACCTCACTCGGGATGATCTTTTCTAGATCCCACCATTTGCATGCAAATTTCATGATTTCCTTGTTTTTAATTGCTGAGTAGTTGGTTCTTCTATGAGACTGTTTCTCCAACCAAGGACCATGTATGGATATACCCTAGAACCTCTGCTCGGATGTAGCTCATGGTAGCTCAATATCTAAGTGAGTTCCCTAGTAAGGAGAACAAGGACTATTTCTGACTTGAACTCAATTACTGGCTCTTTGATCTCCCAGCTCCCCAACCCCAGAAGGAGAAGCAGCCTTTCTATGCCACAGAGGAGGACATTGCAGCCAGTTCTGAAGAGACCTGGTAAGCTAAGGGCGGATGGAAGGGGAGGAGGTCCTCCCCCATTAATGGACTTGGAAAAGGGCAGGGAGGAAATGAGGGAGGGAGGGTGGGATTGAGAGGGAATGAGGGAAGGGGCTACAGCTGGGATACAAAGTAAATAACCTGTATTTAATATAAAAATTATAAAAAATAAGTTATGTCTGATATTTGGGCACAAGATATTTACTATGGGAGAGTCCATATTTAATTTGTCTAATAAATTATAGCCACTCAAATATCAAATAAAACATTTGGGAATATTAGTAGCCACAAAGCTAAGTGTGTGACCAGATATTGAATAAGCTTTCATATACTGGTATATACTAATGTATATAAATGACACATTTATACATATACTTACATAAATAATAAACATTTCACATATTTATATGCATACTAAAATCAACATTGTACATTGCATAGATATATTAGCTCATAATTTAAATTGCTATCATCTAACAAATATTTACAAAGTTTTGTATTCATTGAAAGTAATTTAATCACACAGAATAACACATAGAATGTATATTTTTTTAATTAAAAGAAATAATTTGACGAGAGGTGAGGACTACACTTATCTGAGGCCACAAGAACAAACATTTAGACTCTAGTTAGGAATTACGCTACTTCTAAGTTCTCCTCCAAAATCCATGACTTCACAAGCTCTGGGTGGTTGGCTAGGTTTCCAATATCAGGCACGATTTTACTCTCATTGATCAGGCCTTAAGTCCAACTTGAGAGCTGTTGGTTACACTAAAGCTTGCATAGCATTATTGTACCTTTGGGGTAATTGTGCCATGATGGTTATTTTGTTATTCATAGACATTGTAGCTGTGTCTGTTGGTTGTTTCTTTCCATTAAAAGCACTCAAGGCACCTTCTGTTACCATGAAAGCTAGTCCTCAGTCTGGAGGTTTTAAGCTAAGATGAAATTTAGCCTGGGGTATCTCTGCATCCTGTTTCTGAAGTATATGATATATTCAACACATGAGATTTGCCCTTCTTTTTTGAAATACCAAGGCCAATATAAATAGCCTGTAATGATTATGACACGGAAGTCTCTGCGACAATACTGTCCACCAAACCACCAATTCAAAAGAGTTATTATTTTTTTGCGGGTTCTCTATACTTACTTGTAGAGTATCTTTATGAGTATGCAGCCCTGCTAGCAGTAAATGAGGGCTCACTTTTACACAAAGCTACCCTAGCCTTTTATGTTGGTTGACCTTTGCCATTGTGACTGAGGTCAGGAAAATCTCAAAGTTGTTTTCATTTTCACTCCCTTAACTGCTAAAGATAATGAATAGTTTTTTATATGTTTCTTAAATGTTTCTTTCTTCTTCTTTTGAGAAGTCTCTGTTTGGATTCCAGGTTTCTTTTTTGAATGAGTCATTATTTTACTTTGAATTTTGAGTTCTTTATATATTCTGGATATTAATTATCTCTCTGATGTACAGCACAAGAAAAATTCTCTTTCATTCTGTGGGATTCTGCTCCATCTGATTATGATTATTTGTCTCTTTACCTGTGCATAAACTTTAGTTATATGAATTCCCACATACAAATTGTTAGCCCTGATTCTGGACCAATAGAGACCTATGTTTTCATCTGGATTTTCAAGTTGCACAGTTTAAATTTTCATTAAAAAGATAAAGACCATATTAGAAAAATACAACTGATCAAATGCAGAGTTGTAGAGTCCAGCCTCAAATGATACATCCATAACATAGAATTATTATTGAGGAGGGGAATTTGGAAAGATTGTAAGAGCCTAAGGGACAGAGAGTTTGCTGTGGGACTGTTTTTCCTAAAAATATCAGAAGCTACATGCCTGCATTCTCCACAATATGACTGTCTAAATATGACCTAAAGTCTCAAAACCTATATAAATAAGGTCTCAAACCTACATAAATAAATATAGACAACTAAAGAAGCTGAAATAGGGGGAAATAGTTTTCCTCACATAAGGGAAGACCAATGAGTTATCTATCAAGCACCAGATGGTCAGACCTGAATACATACATAAACATATAACTTTACAGAATGAGAAGTTTGTATTTATATGTTTTGGAATGTGTGCACATGTGCACACACGCACACACACAAAGAAAAAAAAACAGTAATCAATTTGAAAATGAATAAGAGAAAAATTTTAGAGGAAGGAAATGGAGAAATGGAATGGTGAAATTATTTGATTATAATATAAGTTCAAAAGTAAAAATGTTTAATTTAAAAATATAAAAATAAATAAAATTTTAAAGGAGCATTTTTAAATTCTATGAACCTTAGAATTTATTCCAATGTAACTTTACAAGAGACCAGTGGAAAATTATGCATTATTAGTCAGTATTTTTGTAAGTAAAATTTCCAAAAATCTAAATACCAGATCTCATACTATTAGTATGTGTTAACCTTTTGATATATGTTGCTTCATTTACTCTGAAAGTGATGGACACATAATCTTTTTTTATATATATAATAGTTTTATTTTTTATTTTGTTTTTTTTTATATTAATCACAGGTTATTTACTTTGTATCCCAGATGTAGCCCCCTCCCTCATTCCTTCCCAGTCCCACCCTCCCTCCCTCATCTCCTCCATGCCTCTTTCCAAGTACACTGATAGGGAGGTCTTCCTCCCCTTCCATCTGACCCTAGCTTATCAAGTATCTTCAGGAATGGCTGCCATGTCCTCCTTTGTGGCCTAGTAAGACTGTGGGATCTAGAAAAGATCATCCTGAGTGAGGTATCCCAGAAGCAGAAAGACACACTTGGTATATATTCACTTATATAGAACTATAAGATAGGAGAAACATACTAAAATATGTGCACCTAAAGAAGATAAACAAGAAAGAGGACCTGGAGTAAGATGATCAATCCTCACCTAGAAAGACAAATGGGATGGACAAGAGAAGTAGGAGAATATAAGTAACAGGACAGAAGTCTACTGCAGAGGGCCTCTGAAAGATTCTACCTAGCAGTGTATCAAAGCAGATGCTGAGACTTATAACCAAACCTTTGGCATAGTTCAGGGAATCATATGAAAGAAGGGGGAGTTAGTATGACCAAGAGAGGACAGGAGCTCCACAAGGACCAAATATACCTGGGCACAGGGGTCTTTTATGAGACTGTTTCTCCAACCAAAGACCAGGTATGTATATTACCTAGAACCTCTGCTCGGATGTAGCCCATGGTAGCTCAGTAACCAGGTGAGTTTCCCTAGTTAGGGGAACAGGAACTATTTCTGACATGAACTCACTGTTGGCTCCTTTACCTCCCCCTGCCCCCCAAGGGAGGACACATAGGCTTTATAAGCTAATACTGTATTAATGCTCAATGCAATATGTATTTATTTTGTATATTATTTTTATAAGCCAAAGGGCATTATTTTTAAATGCAGTGGATTTTTTAAATAATGTTATTTTTTGCCTTGTTCTGGTTATTAATATTTTTTCTTTATTCCTTCCTCATACAATATATCCTGGCTGTAGCTTCCCCTCACCTTTGTCCTCCCAGTCCTTCTCTTCCACTAGATTATCTTCTCCTCTGTTCATCTCCAGAACAGATCAGGTTTCCCAGGTGATATCATTAGAACATACAGTAAGATACAGTAAGACTAGGCACAAACCATAATATCAAGACTTGACAAGACATCCCAGCAGAATCAAAAGGATCCTAAGAGGCAAAAGAGTAAGAGACTCCTGCACTTTCATTCTTAGCAGTCTCACCAAAATCCCCAAGCTAAACAACCACAGCAAGTATTCCTAACGCGTAAGTACACAGACTCCTATAAACTGCTGGGTGGATTCTGTGGGCCATGTTCTCATGGTGTACTCAACCCTCTTGCTCTTGTAATCCTTTCTCGTCCTCTTCTGCTGGGTTTCTGGAGTTCCCCATAATGCTTGATTTCTGCATCTGCTCCCATCAGATACTGGAGGAAGCCTCTATTATGAGGATTGGGTTAGGCATAGATAATATGAGGTTGGCAATATATCATCAGGAATCATTTCATTGTTTCTCAGTGGTGTTTGGGTCTATACTATGCCTCTCAGCTATCCAGCTTGGGCATGGGATTCATCTCATGGCTTGGACTTCATATCACACCAGTTATTGGTCATTGGTTGGACACTGCCACAAGCTCTGAAGCACCATTTCCTAGAATATTTTCAGGAAAGGCAGATTGTAGGTAAAAGGTTTTGTTGCTGGGTTAGTTTTCCAGTCGCTCCACTGGGGAGCTTTGCCTGGTTCCAGAAGGTGGCTGGTTCAGGTTAGGTACCCTTCATTACTAGGAGCCCTCTCTAGGGTTACTCTCATAGATTCCAGGAAATTTCCACTGTGCTAGATTTCCACATTTTCTGAGATATCTTTAACATCATTAGTGCACATTTCTTGTTAATCTATAAGTTATTACTTTGTATTGCTATGCTTAAAATAACATCCCTGGTTGTTTATTTTACATATGGTTATAGTTTCTTTGACTTTACATCTAAGACTGTTCTGTAAGATTTTATAAATATGTAATATTTTTTCAGACTTAGTAAATATGAATAGCCTTGTCTAGCCAAAAGTTTCCCAGCTTAGTCTGCCAAGAGCAAAAACGGATAATTAGGTCTACATGTATCAAAATAGATTAGGGACAATTTTGTTAATATTCAACTGTGAGACCCTCAAAAATAATTTCACTCTTTCAAAAAACAATTATTTAACTCTTATTGACTTCTAGAACTACTAATTAAAAAAAAAAAACAACTAGAATTGCCCTATTTAAAAAAAGTCTTAAGAACACAGTATGAATCTATTACATAGCTAGAAAACAAAAACAAACATATAAAACATAACTCATAAAAGTACTTGGATTTAGAATACTTTGAATACATAGATAAAACTTAAAATAATGGTATATAATGGAAAAACCAGTTTTGAAGAAGTAATGGAATTATTTGTACTCTGCTGTCATAAATTTGAGCATGTCTATAAATAGACTTAGAAATTATAGTGGTACTTCTGCTAATTTAATATACATCTTACTAACCATGCTGTGATGCAGTCAACACTTTTCAAAAATATACTATTTTACATGCTGTCTTATAATTGTAGAAAAATATAACAAAACTTTCTCCAAGATCATAGATTCCTACAATGCATGGAAAATGTGTGATAAATATCTTTCCAATATAATATGACAGATCCAGAAATTTTCTCTGGGGTAATATTAAAGTATAGAAAATAAACTCTTTTGTTATATTAGGAAGAACACAGAAAGAAGGGGGTTAAATAAAAGTCAACTTGAAACTTGGTTAGGGAGACAATTATTGAAAGATATGGAAGAAACCATGTTTAAGGGTTGGAGGTCACAATGTTGTCTTCTGAAAAAGCCTGTACTCATTGACTTGAAAATGGAAGCTATGGTGAGGATTGTGCATTAAAAAAATAAAATAAAAGTAGTCTCATGCCAGACTAAACTATTGCATATTCCCTCAAACTTCAGAAACTGTTAGGCAACATTGACATCATCAAAATTTATAGTTGAGAAATGTCACAGACAGAAATCAGGATGGATGAAATAGAAGTTAGATTAGATCTCAACACCTGGAAACTCAGGCTGTTTGAAAATCTGAAGTTATGGTGGTGAATTTTTGAATTAAAGAATCAGATAGCTATGTTTAAGACTAAGGAAATAGACGATGGTGACTTAAATACTGTGGAGAAAGACACAGTAGAAGGGGTCACAGATTACTAATGTTTTTCATAGTAGGTTGGATAATTGCTCTGAGAATTCAATTTAAAATTATGATGCTGCTACAGGTAAGGAACAAAGCAAGAGGCTTGACCTGTTTCTAAGAGTGCATTGGTTACTATCATTGAGGAACTCATTATGGAAGTTGCCCTAGTTCTCCATAGAATGTTAAAGTTGGTTGAAGTGGAAATTTCTGGTTTCTTTGAAGACTGAATTTTGTCATGGGATGTTTTGCTGCAATCTGGGCATGTGATGTTTTGCTGTGGCCCCTCATGTGTAAAGGGAGTGACATCAACCATCTAAGAATATTCTGTAGTTTGACTTTGAGGAGAGGATATAGAGAGGCCCAAGCAGGGTGAGACATCACTTTTTTGGATTGACATCCCTGCACTGATCATTGTGGTTTAACAGTTTACTTCACAGAAAGAAATGTTCCAAAGAGCTTCTCTGGGCAAGCCAATCCAGTCTTGGGACTTTTGCTGACTTCCTGTTGCTGCTTCATGTTGGCCTTTGGACCAGACTGCTGGTATCCTGATTACTGAGTCTGGCAATCCTTTAATGATCCATTGACCCTGATCAGCAGGAAGTACATCAGCAGGAAGAGGACTATAGCTCTAATATCTAACCCTACTAATATCCTACCTAATTCATGTCGGGGGAGGGGATTGGAAGGGTAGTAAAGAGGTTAGCACCCTAAATAAAGTAGGTTTGGTGGAAAATCTAAGCCTACAGTTGGTAGTATCTGTTCCACTTACCATGAATATTAGATGTTTTGGTCCATATTTTGGAGTCCATGCTGATGCTCCTGATTAAAGTATCACAGAGTTTTGTTGTTGTTGTTGAGAATGTGTGTACTTCATTGTTGACATGCTTCTGCCAGTGAAATAAAAGAAACCAAAACCAAGAGTTCAAACTTAGTTTTATTGTGGGCAAATCCTTACATACCTCTTCCCACTGCCTTGAACACTGCTGGCCTTCTTCTCTTTTTTTTAATCATCTCTTTTTCTTCTTTTAGTGCTATATGAATTCAGAGGGCCAAAGAGTTGATTTGGTGATTGATCTCTTACAGATACAGTATTGTGAGGAAGAGTTAGCAAAAGAATCCTCTTTATTTGAAGATTATTTTAAAATGCCCAAGTAGTATTTTTGGTGTACTTAGGGTCATTATTTCCGAGTTGAAGCCAAGTCTAGAACCGTAGATGTCAGATATAAATCCAAAGCATCCATAGCTGAAACCATGGAAATGAGTGAAAATGAATATGCTGGAGAAGAATGAACAAAGAGAACACAGGATCCTACAGTGAATGCACAAGTCAAGGAGCTTTATTAGCAAAGAAAAATAGGTAGTGCTTTATTTAAAAATTAACTAGACTATCAGAAGAAAAAATGTGACAGAAAAAAACAAACATACTCAATGACAAAACATAAAATACTAACGTCTTAGATAACATCTCTCAATCATCTATTTTTTTTAAATTTTCTGAATATACATACAGCTTTAAACCAAAAGTTTAAACCAAAATTAGCTGGATAAATCACTAAGCACAAATGAAGAATTACTACACACACAAAAAAAAGGATTGCAACATTTTCAAATAGTTTTGTTAATGTTTAATTCTGACCCACAGTGTCCTAGTAACAGACTTCCTTCACCTGTAAAGCTATGATTGGTTCAGTATTATGACTGATCAGCAAAAAAGTTAACTAAATTTCTCTAGTATGATTATAATTTATCCCAGGCAACATAAAAAAGATCAAAACTACTAACATTTACACATGAATAGAGTTAATTAATTTATCAGTGTGTCCTATGACTACAATGTGGAACTTCCGTAACAGTCAAGTATTCATCTTTATTCTTTGAATTCTTCTTATACCTAAGTACAAAGAAATCAGATGAAATTTTAACACTACAAAAACCCCTGTAAACATTTTCCTATGGCAATCAAGGTGCATATTCTAGTAAATCAAATTTTCTGCATTAAGTAAGAGTTTAAATGCTGATTTTATGACAGGCTATTTAGGGCACACATCAGGTATGCATGGTTATGGTACAAAATTGATTTACTGAGAAAAAGAGATGCTTGTATTTTAAACAAAAGGAAAAACATATTCTTATAAAAATGTTCTTGTGATACAAGTCTATTATATTATGAAAATACAAATAATAACAGTTTATGAGTTGTCATGAAATATTTATTGTACATATTCTTTCTACAACATAATAAAATGTTTATTCCAAATTCAGCATGTAAAATTTATGCAGTATGTTTGAAGCACCTTTACAATGAATAAAAACAACTTTTTTCACCATTGTCTTAAGTCCTATATATTTGTTTATTGTTATTTTAAATGTTTTTAATTGAAATAGAGTTATATTATTTTCCTTTCCCTTTCCTCCCTCCAGCCTCTCTTAGCCTCCCTCTCAATTCCTTCTATGACCCCCATCTCAAGGGGATAGCCTCTGTTTTTCAATTATTGTTATAGACACATATATGTATGCACGCATGTTTAAACACAAATATATGTATATAAGTAAATTACTTGTTGAGTTTGTTTTTGTTGTGCATATGGCTCTTGAGCAGACCACTGTGCACTGAACAACCAACAAAGAAATTCAGTCTTTGGAGAGGCTAATTCTCCTTTCCCTAGCAGTCATTTGCTCTGCATAGTTCTTTGATCAGGGTTGAGACCTATGCTTAAGTTTCCCTACTTAAACAGTAAAAACCTATTAATAATGCTATTGTTGCAATTTTTTTATGCAGCCATTTCTAGGAAAGATTGTTTCACACTAGGCTTCCTCATATTCTGACTCTTACAATCTTTCTCTTTGCCTATTGATGTTCTCTTAATCATAGGCACAGGAACATTAATATAGATGGATACATTGGGCCTGGCACCTCACAATCAATTCCTTTATTGTGTCCAGCAGTAATTCTTTTATTTTTAAACATTTTTTATTCACTTTATATCCTGAGCATAGCCCTCTCCCTCCTCTTCTCCTGCTCTTACCTTACTTCCTTTTCCCCCCTCTTCCCTTTCCTAGTCCTCAGAAAAGGAGAGCCCCTCGCCACCAACCCATCCCAGGTCATCAAGTCACACCAGGACTGAATGCATCCTCTTTCCCTGTAGCCTGGTGAAGCAGCCCCTCCAGGGGCAAGTGATCACAAAGCAGGCAACAGAGTCCATGTTAGAGACAACCCCCACTGCCCTTATTAGGGCACCCTCTTGAAGCCCAACCTGTTCATCTGCTTATCTATGTAGGGGTCCTAGGTAGAGACCATGCATGGTCCTTGGTTCGATGTTTCAGTCTCCTCAAGCCCATTTGGGCCTTGGTTACTTGGTTCTGTTGATCTTCTTGTAGAGTTACTGTCACATCCATGTCCTTCTAGCCTCACCCTTACCCCACTTTTCCACATGACTACCTACACCGTGCCCATAAAGTGAACTGTGATTCCCCACATCTGTTTCCATCCATTGCTAGATGGAGCCTCTCAGAGGACAGCAATTCTAGGCTCTTGTCTGTGAACATAACAGAGTATCATTAACAGTGTCAGAGTTTGGCTCTCTCCCACGGTGTGGCCAAACATTGGTTGGACATTCCCTCAAACTCTGCTCTACATCTCTGCACATCTTATAGGCAGGGTAAGTTTTGGGTGTAAGTTTTTGTGGGTGGGTTGATGTTCCCCTTCCTCTACTAGGAGTCTTGTCTTGTTAGGTGTCCTCTTCAGTCTCCATGACCCCTGATACTAGGAGTCTCAGCAAGAGTCACAGACTCCTACCCTGTGTTAGGTCTTCAGCTTGTCAGAGAGATGTCCTCACCTGGTCCTCTGGGAGAGCAGCCAGTGCTCTTAACCACTAAGACAGCCCCTATTGTGTGTACTCTTGATGTGTAGGTTGTGGTGGCCATGTGGGGGACAGAAGACAATTTTGGGAGTTGGTTCTCTCCTTCCATCTGTGCATTTGTCCCCGGGACTGAACTCAGGTTACCAGGCTTTCACAGCAAGCCATTTTATTTGTTGTGCCATCTCAGTGGCTGACACCCTATTAGGAATTTATATTTTGTTCTTTAAAGAAATTGGTTTTTTGAGACAGGGTATCTCCACATAGCCCTGGTTGAGCTGGAATTAACTCAGTAGTCATTCTTTGTGACAGTTTCCATTTGCGGTGAAGAGAAGCTTGTTTTAGAGCAGTGGTAGTTATAATTACCTGAGGATATAAAACAATATTTAGAATGAAGTGAGGATCTAAGAAGTTCCATCCACATGGTAATGATATATTATTTTCAAAGTTCCAGGACTTCACTAGCCCAGAGAAGCTAGCTAAGTTTCTAACACCACGTATGGTTTACTTCCTATTTAGTGGGACTCAAGTCCAATTAGAAAACTGTTTGTTGTCACTTATAAGTTAGTTCCAATTATTCACCATTTATGCCTATCTTCCCATGCTGGAAATTATCAGTGTTTATAGATATTGGCTCTGGAGAACTGTTTAATTGCTTCCCTCCACTGGCAACTTGCATAGTATTTCCTGGAGCCAAGCAAGCTATATGGCAGGAATGACACTTTTAGCTTGAATCATCTAGTTCTTTTGTCTTAAATGTAAAATATCTTCAGAAATAGGTTTTAAACTGAATTGCATGAGGCAACCAAGGACTAAATTTATAATCTATGTTGTTTGAATAACCCTGACCAACTATTCCAAAGGTTGCTTATGTGTGTTGCTAGAGGTTTTTCTAGTTTATGTTTCTTTGAGAAGTACTGTCAACCCAAAAGGAGACACACTCACACACACACACATACATGTCTGTCTGTCAGTCTGTATTTGTGTGCATAGTATGTAAATATACTTTTATGTATTTTATATAATTTAGGTAAATATAAAATATGATTCCTGGAGCTTATCACATAATGTTGGTTTTGTTTGCCCCTTGTTCATCATTTCCCTGCTGTTTTGCCTCTCTCTTGCTTCTTCAGTTGGATCCTTATCACTACTTAGTGTTTTCCACTTGATATAACATCTATATTGCTATTTCTATCTGAAGACCACCCCCTACATATGCATCTGTGGTTCCTTTATATGTTGTTTCTGTGGTGACTCAAGTTATATATTCGTATCTAGGAAACCCACAGAAAATCATCTGACAGACAGAGGATTAACATCTATAATATACAAATAGTTGAGGAAATAAAAAATGTGCCAGAGGTCTAACTAGAGAGTTCCAAGTAGAAAAATAAAATAAAAATAGCTGAGAAATACTTCAGAAAAAGTTCTATTAATATCTTCAGCAATTATAGGAACACAAATTAAAATAAAGCAACTTTGAGATTTCATCTCATTCCAGACAGAATGGATATGATCAACACAAAGAGTTTACAACAAATAAGGGTAGGACTGTGAGTAACCGCCAGCCATTGTTGGGGAAGGCAAGTGTATATTCCACTCCGGAAATAAGTGTAAAGAATCCTCTGAAAACTTAAAAAAATATCTACCACATGACTGAGCTATACTGCACCCTACCATACGGCAAGAAGACTCAACATTCTACTTTCCAGATACTTACACAGCCATGTTCACTGCTGCTCTACGCACAGTAGGCAGGGACAGGAAGCAAACTAAATGTCCTGTGATAAATGAATGGGTAACAAAAATGTGGTAAGATACACTACAAGTACTATTCAGGTCTAAACAAAATGAAATCCTAAAATTTGCAGATGAGCATATAAACCTAGAAAACTTTATATTGACAGAAGGAGCCCAGAGACAAAACACAGAAGCCACATATTCTTTCTCCTACTGTGTCTAGAGTCACATTCTCAGAGGAGATTTTAATTTAACTTCTTTTTTTTTATTTTATTGTACATAGTATTTTATTTTTTTATTAAATAGTTTACTCATTTTGTATCCCAGCTGTAGCCACCTCTATCATACCCTCCCAATTCCAAGCCCCCTCCCATCACCTCCCATGCCCCTCCCCAAGTCCACTGATAGGGGAAGTCATCTTCCCCCTCCTCTTCCCTCTGACCATAGCATATCAGGTCTCATCAGGACTTGCTGCATTGTCTTCCTCCGTGGCCTGATTAGGCTGCCCCCCCATCAGGAGGAGGTGATCAAAGAGCCAGACACTGAGTTCACATCAGAGACAGTCCCTGTGCCTATTACTAGGGAACCCAGTTGGACCCTGAGCTGCCATGGGCTACATCTGTGCAGGGGTTCTAGGTTATCTCCATGCATGGTCCTTGGTTGGAGTATCATCTCAGAAAAGAACTCTGTGCCCAGATTTTTAGTTCTGTTGCTCTCCTTGTGGAGATCCTGTCCCTTCCAGATATTTCTATATCCCCCTAAATTTAACTTCTTAAATGTAGCACTGGCATCATTTTTATGTAGGTTTGCAAATTAATAGTTTTGGTTCACTGACAACATGACACTGTTAACAATGTTATACAATAACAGTATACATCTTGGTTTAGTTTCTTGAGGGTGAATGACATACTACTACAGAAGAGAAAAAAATGTTTTTGTTCAAACTTTTATCAAGAGTGTACTCCTCAAATACAATAGTTTGTTATAAATTTTCACAAAAGACACCATTGTTTATTAAGATGTGTAAGTTTTTTTGTTGTTTTCTTTTATCAACAATGGTTGAAAGCATGGAAAATGTAAGGGTGTTGATTTAAAAGGCATGTCTAAGTTATCCCTTTCAGAAAACAGCTATAGTAGGCAAACCTATTGCTATATAAAATGTCTTATTATGTATATAAACTGTACAATTGTGTAAGGGAATCAAGATAACTGAATATTTTTGACAGTATAATATGGAAAAAATAGATAAACTATTTTGATATGTGTCAACCACACAGTGTATTTGCCACCTTTTCTTTAGTTTGGCAAAGTAAACAAACAAACAAACAATTTAAATTCATTAAATCAACTTGTAATTGTGATCAACTAAGTAGCAAACCAAAAAAAAAGTTTGTAGTGGTCAAATTTTTAATTGATATAATGAGGTAGAATTGATCATCCATTTCTACAGAAAAAGAAAAGCTACTCTATATCCATTCCTCCCTTGAGGGATATCTGGGTTGTTTCCAGGTTCTGACTTTTATGAATAGAGCTGGTATGAACAAATGTCCTTGTTGTATAGTTGAACATTTTTCAGGTATATGCCTAGGAGTCATACAGCTGAATCTTGAGGTAGCACTATTCCTAATTTTCAGAGAATGCTCCAGATTGATTTTCAAAGTCCTTGTACAAGTTTATATTCCCACCAGCAATGGAGGAGTGTTCCTCTTTCTCCACATCCTCTACAGCCTGTGTTGTCACTTGAGTTTTTGATCTTAGCCATTCTGAGGAGTATAAGGTGAAATCTCAGGGTCATTTTGATTTGTATTTCCCTGAAGACTAAGGATGTTGAACAGTTCTTTGAGTGTTTCTCTGTCATTCGGTATTCCTCTATTGAGATTTCTCTGTTTAGCTCTATACCCCATTTTTAAATTGGATTACTTGATTTGTTGGTGTTTTAACTTCTTTTATTTTATTTATTTTTTATTTTTATTTTTTTCTTATCAGTTATATTTTATTAACTCTGTATCTAAGCCATGTCCCAATCTCTCATTGCCTCCCAGTCTCTTCCTCCCTCCCTCATCTCCACCGTGCCCCTTTCCAAGTCCACTGCACTGATAGGGGAGGACCTCCTCCCCATTCATCTGATCCTGTTTTATCAGGTATCTTCAGGACTGGCTGCAAAGCCCTCCTCTGTGGCCTAACAGGACTGCTCCTCCCTTGGGGGTGGGGAGGCCAAAGAGCCAGTCATTGAGTTCCTGTTAGAAATAGTCCTTGTTCCCCTCACTTTGGGAAACCAATTGGTTACTGAGCTATCACAGGCTACATCTGAGCAGAGGTTCTAGGTTATATCCATACATGGTCCTTGGTTGAATGTCAGTCTCAGAAAAGACCCTGTGCCCAGATATACTTGGTCTTTGTGGAGCACCTATCCTTTCCCCATCAGACTAACTCCCCTTCTTTCTTTTGATTCCCTGTACTCTGCCAAAGGTTTGGTCATGAGTCTTTGCTTTGAAAACACTGCTAGTTAGGGTCTTTCAGATGCACTCAGTAGACTCCTGTCATATGTTCAATGCACATCCCATTTGTCTTTCTAAATGAGGATTGATCATCTTACCCCATGTCTGCTCTCTTGATTATCATTTTTAGGTGTATAGATTTCATTATGTTTATCATATCTTATAGGTCTATATAAGTGAGTATATACCGTGTTTGTCTTTCTCCTTCTGGGATATTTCACTCAGAATGATCTTTTCTAGATCCCACCATTTGCCTGCAAATTTCATGATTTCCTCCTTTTTGATTGCTGAGTAGTATTCCATTGTGTAAAAATACCACAATTTCTGTACCCATTCCTCCGTTGATGGACATCTGGGTTGTTTCCAGGTTCTGGCTATTACAAATAAAGCTGCTATAAACATGGTTGAGCAAGTATCCCTTTTGTGTAATTGAGCAAACTTTGGATATATACCTAGCAGTGGTATAGCTGGGTCTTGAGGAAGCACTATTCCTAAGTGTCTTAGAAAGCGCCAGATAGATTTCCAGAGTGATTGTACCAGTTTACATTCCCACCAGCAGTGGAGGAGGGTTCCCCTTTCTCCACAACCTCTCCAGCATGTGTTGTCACTTGAGTTTTTCATCTTGGCCATTCTGATGGGTGTAAGGTGATATCTCAGGGTCGTTTTGATTTGCATTTCCCTGATGGCTAATGAGGATGAGCATTTCTTTAAGTGTTTCTCTGCCGTTTGATATTCCTCTGTCAAGAATTCTCTGTTTAGCTCTGTTCCCCATTTTTTAATTGGGTTACTTGGTTTGCTGTTGTTTTAACTTCTTAATTTCTTTATATATTCTGGATATTACCCCTCTGTCAGATATTGGGTTGGTGATCTTTTCCCAATCTGATATTGTGCTACATTTACACAATGGAATACCTTCAGCTATTAAAAACAAGGAAATCAGGGAATTTGCAGGCAAATGGTGGGAACTAGAAAAGATCATCCTGAGTGAGGTATCCCAGAAGCAGAAAGACACACATGGTACATACTCACTTATAAGTGGATATTAGCCATATAATATAGGATAAGCATACTGAAATATGTACACCTAAGGAAGCTAAACAACATGGAAGACCCTAGGGAAGCTGTGCAATCCACATTCAGAAGGAGAAATGCAATTGACATTGGAACCAGGAGAAGACAGGGAACATTACAGGAGCCTACCACAGAGGGCCTCTGAAAGACTCCACTGATTGAATTATTGAAGTAGAGGCTGAGAGTCATAGCAGAACTTTGGGCAGAGTGCAGGGAGTCTTAGTAAAGAAGTGGGAGACAGAAAAAACATGGAGGGGTCTTTCTCTAGGAGGAGAGCAACAGAACCATAAAAACTGAGCCCTGGGATCCCTGAGGAGAATGATACCCTAACCAAGGACAAGGCATGGAGAGGACCTAAAACCCTTGCTCAGATGTAGCCCATAGGCTCAGTCTTCAAGTGAATACCCTAGTAAGGGGAGCAGGGACTGTCTCTGTCATGAACTCAGTGACAGGCTCTCTGATCACTTCCCCCTGGGGGGTACAGACTTGCCAGTCTACAGAGGAAGACAAAACAACCAGTCCTGATGAGACCTGATAGTCTAGGGTCAAATAGAAGGGGAGGAAGACTAGGGAAAGTCGATAGGGGGAGAAAGAGATAGAGGGTTGTTTTGGGAGGAGAAGAGCAAGGGGCCACAGCAGGGATACAAATTGAATAAATTGTAATAAACGATGATAATAATAATAAAAAAGGAAAAAAATTACTCTAAATATTTCTTGCCAAACATAGATTCTGAGGAATTCTAATAATAACAAAAGAAATAAGGAGATTCATAGATAATATTCTATAAATCCTAAGGATGCTGAATTATGTATAGTTGTGTTTGTTTGTTGTTTTTTGACACAGGTTTCTCTCTGTAGCCTTAGCTGTCCTGGACTCAATTTGTAGACTAAGCTGGCCTTGAGTGCTGGGATTAAAGGTGTGTGCCACCACACCTGGCTAAGTTTGTGTCTAACCAAGTTCATGCTTTAAATTTTTAATATTACACTTGAAAAAATAAGTAACATATTTTAAAAAAATAACATATTTTCCATTGTTAAAAATGAATGACTAAAAACATTTGCCATCTTCCGTGAGTTATCAGTTGTGGAACCATTATAGGATCCCACGGTTTTCGTTCACCCAAACAAGGTTGAAGTTTGTGTCTGATGTTAAGAAAAAGGTTGTCAGGATGATTGCCAGGACTTTGCCACTGAGAACATGAAGTATTGTGAACCTTCTCACGTCTATGTTTAGGGACTATGTTTAGGGAACTGAGGTTGAACTTGACTCCTGTATAAGTTGGAAATTCCTTATTCCATTTAAAGAAATTCACATGTGAGACACTTAAAATGGAGTTGATAGCATTACATAGAAGTTCCAGAGATGATTGCACAATGTGTAAGTTTGCTGGTTTTATTTATTTCTAGCTATAAACTGAATGTAACATACAATGAAAGAAGAAAAACAGTGCCTAATGAAATTTCATTTTTTATTTTATTTTATTTTTCTTTATTAATTACACTTTACTCTCTTTGTATCACCCCCATGGTTCCCTCCCTCCTCCCGTCCCAATCCCTCCCTTCCTCCACTCTCTGCATGCATGCCCCTCCCCAAGTCCACTGATAGGGGAGGTCTTCTTTTCCTTCCCTCTGATCCTAGTCAATTAGATATCATCAGATGTGGCTGCATTGTCTTCTTCTGTGGCCTGGTAATGCTGCTTCCCCCTCAGGGGGAGGTAATTAAAGAGCAGGCCAATCATTTCATGTCAGAGACAGTCCCTGTTCCTATTACAATGGAACCCACTTGGATACTGAACTGCCATGGGTTACAGCTGTGCAGGGGTCTTAGGTTATCTCCATGCATAGTCCTTGGTTGGAGTATCAGTCTCAGGAAAGACCCTTGTGCTCAGTTTTTTTTGTTCTGTTGCTCTCAGTATGGAGTTCCTGTATTCTCCAGATCTTACTGTTTCCCACTTCTTTCCTAAGATTCCCTGCACTCTGCCCAAAGATTGCCCATAAGTCTCAGCATCTACATTGATAGTCTGCAGGGCAGAGCTTTTCAGAGGTCCTCTGTGTCAGACTCCTGAATTGTTCTCTCTTTTCTCCTTCTTCTGATGTCCAGCCTCTTTGCCTTTCTGGATAGGAATTGAGCATTTTAGCAAGAGTCCTCCCTCTTGATTAGTTTCTTTAGGTATACAGATTTTAGTAGGTTTATCATATATTATATGTATATATGAGTGAGTCTATACTGTGTGCATCCCTCTGCTTCTGAGATAGCTAACTCAGGATGATCTTTTCCAGATCCCACCATTTACGTGCAAATTTCATGATTTCCTTGTTTTTTATTGCTGAGTAATATTCCATTGTGTAGATAAATCACAATTTGTGCATCCATTCTTCCACTGAGGGGCATCTGGGCTGTTTCCAGCTTCTGGCTATGACAAATAAGGCTGCTACAAACATGGTTGAGCAAATCTCCTTATTGTGTACTTGACAATATTTTGGATATATGCCTAGGAGTGGTATAGCTGGATCTTGAAGAAGCTCTATTCCTAGTTGTCTGAGAAAGTGCCAGATTGATTTACAGAGTGGTTGTACAAGTTTACATTCCCAACAGCAGTGGAGGAGGGTTCCCCTTTCTCCACAACCTCTCCAGCATGTTTTGTCTCTTAAGTTTTTGATCTTAGCCATTCTGATGGGTGTAAGGTGAAATCTTAGGGTTGTTTTGATTTGCATTTCCCTGATGGCTAATGAAGGTGAGCATTTCTTTAAGTGTTTCTCTGCCATTCGATATTCCTCTGCAGAAAATTCTCTGTTTAGCTCTGTACCCCATTTTTTAATTGGATTACTTGATTTTTTGCTGCTTCCCTTCTTTAGTTCTTTATATATACTGGATATTAGCCCTCTGTCAGTTATAGGGTTGGTGAAGATCTTTTCCCAATCTGTAGGCTGTTGTTTTGTTATGAGGACAGTATCCTTTGCTTTACAGAAGCTTTTCAGTTTCATGAGGTTCCATTTATTGATTGTTGCTCTTAGAGCCTGTGCTTTGGTATTTTGTTCAGGAAGTTGTCTCCTGTGCCAATGAGTTCAAGGGTATTCCCCACTTTTTCTTCTAAGCTGTTTAATGTGTTTAGTTTTTTGTTGAGGTTTTTGATCCACTTGGACTTTAGTTTTGTGCAAGGTGATAAGTATGGACCTATTTGCATTTTTCTATATGTAGACATCCAGTTAGACCAGCACCATTTTTTGAAGATGCTGTCTTTTTTCCATTGAATGGATTTGGCATCTTTGTCAAAAATCAGGTGTCCATAAGCGTGTGGATTTATGTCAGGGTCTTCTATTCGATTCCATTGATCCACTAGTCTGATTGTATGCCAGTACCATGCAGTGTTTAGTATTGTTGCTCTATAGTACAGCTTGAGATCAGAAATGGAGCTTCCTCCTGAAGATCTTTTACTGTAGAGAATTGTTTTAGCAATTCTGGGTTTCTTGTTCCATATGAAGGTGAGAATTTTTCTTTCCAGGTCTGTAAAGAATTGTGTTGGTAATTTGATGAGAATTGCATTGAATCTGTAGATTGCTTTTGGTAAGATGGCCATTTTTACTATGTTAACCCTGCCAAGCCATGAGCATGGGAGATCTTTCCATCTTCTGAAATCTTCTTCTAATTCCTTCTTCAGAGACTGGAAATTGTTTTCTTACAAGTCTTTGACTTGCTTGGTTAGGTTCACACCAAGGTACTTTATGTTTTTTGTCGCTATTGTGAAAGGTGTTGTTTCCCTAATTTCTTTCTCAGCCCTTTTGTCCTTTGTATACAGGAAGGCTACTGATTATTTTGAGTTAATTTTGTATCAGGCCACTTTGCTGAAGGTGTTAGTCAGCTGTAGGAGTTCCCTGGTAGAGTTTTTGGGGTCACTCAGGTATACTATTATATCATCTGCAAATAGTGATACTTTGACTTATTTCTTTCCAATTTGTATCCCCTTGATCTCCTTCAATTGTCTTATTGCTATAGCTAGGACTTCAAGAACAATGTTGAAGAGATATGGAGAGAATGGACAGCCTTGCCTTCTCCCTGATTTCAGTGGGAATGATTTAAGTTTCTCTCCATTGAGTTTGATGTTGGCTATAGGCTTCCTGTATATAGCCTTTACTATGTTCAGGTATGTGCCTTGTATCTCTGATCTCTCCAATACTTTAAACATGAATGAATGTTGGATTTTCTCAAATGCCTTTTCAGCATCTAAGGGGAAGATCATGTGGTTTTTCTCCTTCAGTTTGTTTATGTGGTAGATCACATTGATGGATTTCCGTATATTGAACCACCCCTGCATGCCTGGGATGAAGCCTACTTGAGTTTGCAAGTATTGTGTTGAGTATTTTTGCATCAATGTTCATGAGAGAGATTAGCCTGAAATACTGTTTCTTTGTTGGGTCTTTGTGAGGTTTAGGTACCAAGGTGACTGTAGCTTCATAGAATGAGTTTGGTAGTGTTCCTTCCATTTGTATCTTGTGGAATAGTTTGAAGAGTATTGGTGTTAGCTCTTCTTTGAAGGTCTGGTAGAATTCGGGGCTGAAACCATCTGGCCTTGGGTTTTTTTTGCATGGTAGACTTTTGATGACAGCTTCTATTTCCTTAGGGGATATAGGACTATTTAACTGGTTTACCTGGTCTTGATTCAGCTTTGGCATGTAGAATCGATCAAGAAAATTGTCCATTTTGTTTAGATTTTCAAATTTTGTGGCAAATAGACTTTGGAAGTAAGACCTAATTATTGTTTGGATTTCTTCAGTGTCTGTGGTTATGCCCCCCTTTTCATTTCTGATTTTGTTGATTTGGATCATTTCTCTCTGTCTTTTAGTTTGTTTGGCTAAGGGTTTGTCTATTTGTGCTGATTTTCTCAAAGAACCAGCTCTTGGTTTCATTGATTCTTTGAATTGTTTTATTTGTTTCTAATTGATTGAGTTCAGCCCTGAGTTTGATTATTTCCAGCTGTCTATCCTCTTTGGTGTATCTGCTTCTTTTTTTTTTTCTAGGACTCTTAACTGAGCCATTAAGTTGCTTGCATGAGATGTTTCACATTTCTTTTTGAAGTCACTTAGTGCTATCAACTTTCCTCTTAGCACTGCTTTCATTGTGCCCCATAAGTTTGGGTATGTTGTGCCTTCTTTTTCATTGAATTCTAGGAAGTCTTTAATTTCTTTCTTTATTTCTTCTCTGACCCAGCTCTCATTTAGTAGCAAGTTTTTCAGTTTTACATGTGTGTGTGGGCCTTTTGCTATTTTTGTCATTGAGGTCCAGTTTTAGTCCATGGTGATCAGATAGGATACAAGGGATTATTTCAATCTTCTTGTATCTGTTTAGGCTTGCTTTGCGACCAACTATATGGTCTATTTTGGAGCAGGTTCCATGAAGTGCTGAGAAGAAGGTAAATACTTTTGAGTTTGGGTGAAAGGTTCTGTAGATGTCTGTGAGGTCCATTTGATTCATGACCTCTATCAGAGTTATTGTTTTTTTGTTTAATTTCTGTTTTGTTGACCTGTACTTAGTTGAGAGTAGGGTGTTGAAGTCTCCCACTAGTAATGTATGGGGGTCTGTGTGTGCTTTAAGTTTTATTAAAGATTCTTTTACAACTGTGGGTGTCCCTGCATTTGGGGCATAGATGTTCAGGATTGTGATATCTTCCTGGTGGATTTTTCCCTTGATGACTATGAAGTATCCTTCTCTATCACTTTTGATTTATTTTGATTGAAAATCTACTTTATTAGATATTAGGATGGCTACTCATGCTTGCTTCTTGGGTCCATTTGCTTGGAAAACTGTCTTCTAGCCCTTTACTCTCAGGTAATGTCTATCTTTGTGATTTAGGTGTGTTTCTTGTATGCAACAGATTGTTGGGTCTTTTTTACATATCCATTCTGTAAGTCTGTGTTTTTTTATTGATGAATTGAGTCTATTGATGTTGAGGGAGACTAATGACCAGTGGCTGTTAGATCCTGTGATATTGATGTTGGCCATGGTAGTGTGTTTGTGTGTTTAGCTACTTTTGTTTTGCTATAGTGAGGTTATTTATTTCCTATGATTTCTTGAAAGTAGTTTTCTTGGGTTGTATTTTTTCTTCTAGTATCTTCTGTAACACTGGATTTCTGTGTAGGTATTGTTGAAATTTGTTTTTTGTCATTGAATATCTTGTTTTCTCCATCTATGAGGACTGAGATTTTTGCTGGGTACAGTATCCTAGGCTGACATCTGTGTTTTCTTAGGGTCTGCATGATATCTGTCCAGGCCTTTCTGGCATTCATAGTTTCTTTTGAGAAGTCAGGTGTGATTCTGATGGGTTTGCCATTATACTTTACTTGGCCTTTTTCCCTTGCAGCTTTTATTATTTTTTCTTTGTTCTGTATACTTACTGTTTTGATTATTATGTGAGGATTTTCTTGTCTGGTCTAATTTATTAAGTGTTCTGTAGGCCTCTTATCGTCTTATAGGCTTCCCCTTTAAGTTGGGGAAATTTTCTTCAAAGATTTTGTTGAAAATATTTTCTGGGCCTTGGAGGAGGGAATCTTCTTTTTCCTCTATTCCTATTATTCTTAGGTTTTGTCTTTTTATGTGGTCTTGTATTTCTTGGATGGTTTGTGTCAGGAATTTTTTAGATTTATTATTTTCTTTAATGGATACATTGATTTCTTCCATTGTATCTTCCACATCTGAGATTCTTTCTTCCATCTCTTGTAGTCTGTTGGTTATGCTTACCTCTGTAGTTCCTGTTTTCTTTCCTAGGTTTTCTCTCTCTGTGATTTCCTCTGTTTGTGTTTTCTTTATTTCTTCCAATTCTATCTTTAGATCTTGAACCGTTTTGTTGATTTCCTTCACCTGTCTGACTGTACTTTCCTGTTTTTCCTTCAATTCCTTCAGCTGTTTGTTTGAAAGTTCCTCTGTTTCTTTTATTTCTTTCAGTGACACAGACTGTTTGGCTGCATCTTCCTGTATTTTTTTTACGGATGACCATAATCTGTTTTATTATATCTTTCCCTAATTGTTTACACATTTTATTTACTTCCTCCATCAACCTCTTCATTAACATAGATGTAAGGTCATCTTCTTGAATTTCACTTATGTTAGGGTGTCCAGGGCTACTTGTCCCTGGATAACTGTGTTCTGGGGATGCCATGTTGTTTTGCCTTTCGTTGGTTGTGCTTTTTCGATGGCCTCTACCCATCTCTCTGTCTCAGGTGTTGCCTGTTAATTTTTGGTGCCTGCTGAGTCCTGGGGAGGGGAGAATACACTTGTTGGGGTTCTGAAGTTCTCCTCTGCTTTTTGGGTATGGTCAACTGAATAGTGGTGTTTCTTAGGAATTGTCACAGTTCACTTCAGGCGCATGGACCTGTGTGGTAACTGTGGTGTTCAGGAAGGCTCTCCTCTCATCAGGAGAGGTCCTGGTGTTGGCTGTCCTGCTGCTGGGTTTCTTGCTCTGAATTTAGTGAGCAGCAGCGTATGCTCTTAAGATGTAATTTTTGGGTGCAGCCCTCTTGAAGGACCAGGGATTCCCATAGTTTTGTCAATTTAGGTAGGAATAACTGGTTGATCTGTGGTGCAGTATCTGAGGGCTGTTGTAATGGCTCTGTGGCTTTTGTTGGTCAGAGGATGCAACTGTGTGCCCCATTGCCCTACCGGTCCTCAATAATGCTGGGTGAGCACTGCGCTCCTGCCTGCATTAGAAGGCTAGAGCCTAGAGTCTGCGTGAATCCAGAAAGTCTTTTGGTGTTGGGTGTCCTGAGTGTTAGACCTGATAATCCCCCCATTGTGGGGTTTCCTCCTGACAGGGACACCCAGTAATTGCTTTGGGGACCACCGTTCTGTCTGGGATGGCAAGTAGAACCCGCAGGCACAGACATAAGTGGCTCTGCCTTTCTGGCCTTTGGGAGCCTGGGTGTATGCCTAAACTGGATAATTTTTCCCAAGACCTTTTTGGGGTGGTGGTATCAGCTGAGTGCTCTGATATCAGACCAGCGGTTTCCCATCCTGTGGGTTTGCACCCGACTGTGAAACTCAGTCTCTGTTCCCCTGGGGCCCACAGCTCTATCTGAGGAAGTGAATCAGGTGAGCAGGCAGGGCTCTGTGCTGGTGTCTGGGTCCCAGGCTCTGGCTCTGGGCTCGCTACTGGGGCACCTGAGGAACCTGAGTCTTTTCCAGATGATATCTGGGTGACCTAAGGTCGGTCCCAATCTTTTCCTGCACCGTAGGGTTATCTCTCGATTGGAAATTCTAGTCTGTGATGTTGTGGTGCTCACAGTTCACTCTGGGACAGTGACCAGAGCATGCTGGTGTGTGGCTCTGGGCTGGTGACCAAGCGCCTGGTGGAACCAGGATCTCTTCTGCAGTTTAGCCAGGTGAGTTAAAGCTGATTGAATCCCCCACCGTGGGGTATCCTCTCACCTGGAAAACACAATCACTTGTGTTTTATGGCTGGGAGTTCTGATTGCTGGTCACTGTGCTGATCCTGCTGTGCTGCTGGTCAGAAAGAGAGTTGTCCTGGCACTGCCATCTTGCCCCACCTTGAAATTTCTTTTATACCACCTGTATTAACTTAAATAGTTCCAATATATAAAATGATAAATTTAGCATATATATTAGTTGCCTTTCTTGATGCTGTGACAAAATGCTTGAAAAGCAACAAAGGGAAGGAAAATATTTTGACTTTAGTCTGAGGATTTTCAACCCATTATAACAGCAAAGGCATGGCAGAGAGAGACTAAGATGTGGTCACATTGTATGTGCAAACAGGAAACAGAGACAGATATGACCTAGAGTGTTCAAACCATGCCAAGTCACCAACTGCCTCCATGTCAGATTCCACTTTTAAAATTTATACATGGCTGAATGGGAAGGTGATAGTCTTAGGATACAAATTAGCCATCATATAAGATGAAGTCACATATATAAAGTTTACAGAATACTAACTTCACTGTATTATTCTGAATTCCAGTTGCCTTCATCACCTAGAGGAAATGGTACACAAAGAAAATGGGCATATTCATTTATTGCAGCAACAGACTATGGTGCCATTTGTATATCCCTTGACATCGTGGCACATTGATTAATAGTAATATTTTAGCAATAGAGATTGTTTTAAAAAATGAACAAATAACACCGTCATGCGAAGTCCTTCCTTCCTTGGTCAGGAAAACAATTCAGAGAAAAAAAAACATGGGGGGAAAATACTCCAGAAGGGCAAGACACCCTGTGTCCATGAGCCATTGATGACCTCACTGTTAGATGATTCACACAGCAGAGTTGCAGAGGAATAGCTAAACTCCTGAAGATAGATGACCTAATTGATAATTGACTTCAATTGACTTGATTCGTTTTCTCCAAGAAATTGAAAAGGAAAATGTTTGATCGATTTCTATGAAAAGCCAAGCATTAGGGGGAAGTTGTAAGAAAGATGGGCTATAGTGTGAACCAGTTAGGGTCAATGCTCAATTTTGGGAATTAAGACAGAAAAACACAAGAGCTTGTAGGGATTTTTAGGATTCTAACAACCACATAGGCCAGATGATTTTTGCTGAAATGACTGATTCTAAAGGTTATAATGGAAACATAGCCAGAGAAAATATATAAATGATACAAATGGCTGTTTTCCAATAAAACTTTATTCATAAAAACTTGAAGTAGCTGGATTTAATCCATGGGCCATAGTTTGCCAATGTCTGTTCTTGTCAAACAGTAAAAACATAAATGTTAGAGATGGATTCACATTGAATGCATAGTGAGCAAGATGCAGCTGAACAAACCACAAACTATATAATTCTGGGCATGAGACCATCATGTCAAGTATCAATTACACTGGGAATGATTCCTTTGAGAGGAATGCTGGAAGAATTGATGCCTGTAGCCAATGAAGTGCTTTTTAAAGTGAAAATCTGTTTTTTTTTTAATAAGCATTAGCTTTTACTACATAGAAAACTTTATAAAGGTTGATACCTAGAGCACATGAATGCTATGCCATGTTATTAGGTAATTGTTACTAACTTTCAGTTACTTTGGTTCCATGGGACAATAGAAAAGGTAGAAAGTAAGTTATCATAGAATAAAAATGGTACAAATATGACATTAACTTGTGCACATCAACAACTGTTTGTGTTACACTTAGCATTAACAATTTTGAACTTATTAATAAACACTAGAGATACTTAGTTCTTATTGTGGCGTGTCCTTTTAGTAAAGATGGGCACTTTCAGGGAACTACTTCTAGCATGTAAATTCAACTTTATTTATTTATTCAACTAACAAGTTCTTTAGGGCAATGATAAGGCTACCCACCACTTTGTTCCTTGATAGGTTGCATTGAAAATAAAGAAAACAAGTGAGTGCATAAAGATATAAAGTTCTACTCATGAATAGAGCCAAACACAACAATATTTTACTTACTAACAGCATAAAGCCATGTTATATATATTTATATTTAATTTTAATTAGAGAAATGTCTGTCCATGGCAGACCTAAAACTGATATTAAAATCATATTTAATAATAACATTATAATAATCAAAACAAGGTTGTTTTTTTTAACTCAGTAATGGTTACCAGGGATTCATGAATGATTTTTTCACATATATTTATCTTATATGATTTTTGGAAAATTAAAAGGCACCTTCTCCTATTAGATTGAGTGTTAATGTTGGTCCATTTTCCTTATACAGACACCAAATCTATTGAAAAGATGAAGGATATTTTGATTATATACTTTTCACTCATTGCTTCTTTAAAAATGGGAGAATTTCAATAAAATCAATAAAACTTTCTTCCTGTTTATAATTTGCAGTTATCTCTGCATCATACCTTGTTAATTCTCTGTGGGAGGAACAAAGTACCTGTATCATTGGGCTGAAGTCTCTTATGATGGAAACCAAATATTATTTAAGTAGAAAGTAATAATCTATAGGAAAATCCAATAAAACAATAAACTTACTAAAATATATTAGATGTTATTATATTAGTTTTTAACTGTAATTCTGCTCATATCAACCTTGTATTGTTATATAACAATTTTTGACTGTTTTCACATCACCACATTTACTCAATTTGTGTTTTAAAATTATAATTTTCCAGTTCATTGTACTGTTGATGCCCTGATTATAAATTCTTAAGGAAACTTGTAAGAATCAACATGATCAACATGAATTTCATGCAAAGTGAGTATCTCTTATTTATTATGCAAATTAATTTTTATCAGGTCTCAAACATTAAAAAAATGATTAGGTACACAAATAATAAAATAAAGTGACTTGGCAGCTCTCACAGATAGAAACTATAGAAACTTCAATTCAGGCCAATTTTTTTCATACAGTAAATTCATTGGATTTCAGTCAGAAATATTAATTTGTGGGAAAGATGTAAACAATTACTTTCAAGAAATTGACTTGAAGAATCACAAGGTTTTCTTACCATTTCCGGTCTGAGGTGCTGGCTGAGAGGCAGGTGGAACAGTGTACATGGAGAGGAGGATCAAGGGTGTCTTGGAGTCTTGGATCGCAGCATATTCTTCCAAAATACTTTCTAATTGCTCACCATGAGAGGCCAGAATAGTCTCCTTTTTGTTTGACATCAAGTCATCTGATTAGAGACTTCAATTACTTGTGCAAAATCTCTTCCCTGTAACCTCTAGAGAAGTAAGTGAGGACCAGTGTTGTAGGTGACTGTACACTTAAAAATAACTGTCTACTTGTCCACTCTTCCCTTCTGTGGCTCTCCCCAACATTTCTCAGAGCACATCCTGACATCTGAAATTATCTTCTGAACATCTAGAGGTGGCTAGCCTTACCACATGGACACAGTGAGACCCTCTCACAGTGAGGAAGTTTCTTTGACATTACAAGTGTCAGAAAAAGTGGCGCTTGCCTTATATGCAAAGTAAAAAAGACAAATTGGCGTGGTTGAACTGAAACCATGTTAACGTCTTTTCCAATTCTATTTACCTAGATGCTTTACTAAAGTGAGGGAAAAGAGCACTGTGATAGAAAAATGAAGAAAAAAAAGTGAAGTTAGAGTCACAAAACTTCAAGTTTAATGTCATATGGTGCTGTTTAAATTCTTACAGACAGATATAAGGAATAGAAATACTTTAAATTATAACATATTTAATAATATCTTGCTCTACATATTTTAAGTTTTTGCAATGTTTTAATGAAAATGGGATTACATTCATTTTGAGGATTTTCCCCATTTTTATTCATTCAATTTACACCTATCTAGGTGATAAGCCCCTCCCTCTTCTCCTCCCAGTCCCACCATCCCTCCTGAATCCCCTCTTTCCTATTTCCTGAGAATAGGGGAACACTGTCTGCCTAGACATCCCAGCTCATCTATTCACATGAGGACTGACTTTATCTTCCTCCCCTGTGGCCTGGTAGGAAAGTCCCATCAGGGGAAGTGATCAAAAAGCAAGCAACATAGTCTGTGTCAGAGATATCCCCTACTCCCCTAACGATTGGGCCCACATGAAGACTTAGATGCCCGTCAGACATATCTTCTTCATTTTGAGGATTTTGAAAAAGTGGTATAAACATATTTTCCTGAAAACACCATCGATTCAGGAAACATTGCAGATGAAATGCAAGAACCGCATCAGATCGAGGTATCGAGGTATCAGTTTTCTACCTCAGCCATCAAGAAAGTGGTACTGAGGCTGAATCTATAGCTTTCTTGAGAAACTGCGGCAGTCAGACTCAAAGAGCTTTTCCTGTTTCTCTAGTCCCAGCTCTACAATCTAAGCCAATAAATGACTATTTATGATTGACTTTCTTTGAGGATAAAGAATAAGAAATAACTGGTATCTCATTAATCTCAAGGCAAAGAGATTTGACAATGGCAAATCTTTTATAAATGTACACAGTTCAAACTAGTAAAATTCATCTTCTGATAACTCCTAATTGCTTCATTTTTGAAGTTGATATGTTTATGTAATGGTCTCTAGGAATTAGAGAACACTAAGGTGGAATGCCTTTCTAAAAAGCCCTGGCTTATCTGCCAGAAGAAAGACGACAGGTTCAGATTAATGAAACACAAAGAAAAATCTACATTTTGGGTATTGCCAGCTGAGAAAATTGTTTAGAATCTGAGAAAAAAACAAAACATAAAGTTTCATCATTTGAATCAACAAACAGAATCAGTCTCATTTATTCAAATGGCCAACCTAACCCAGTAAGAGAAACCACTCATGCCTCATGTTGTTCTTGATGAGGCATTTAATTATAGCTATGAAAAAGAAACAAAATATAGTACAAAAGTTCTTATTTCATACATTGTAACAAATGGAATCAGGACACAGATCTTAACATTTTCTATCACAAGTTTAAATTCCAAGCTATAGTGGTTGTGAAAAACAGAGTTCTCTGTTTCATTTTAGTAAAAGCTCAGTGTTAGTATAAATACCTAGCAACTTTGTAAATATTGTTGATTTCTGGAGTCAGTTCCAAAGATTATTTTATAACCAAGAAAACTGGAATTACTGGGTATTCAGCTGATGGTATAATCATGACATACACTTATACTTTCAGGCAAAGTAATGGGAGGGATAAAGGGCTCTCTATCCACGGGAATCCAAGTCCAAGGGCCCTGATAAGGTCTGAGGTAGCAAACTTTGTCCTACTCAGGGCATAGCAGTATGAGCTACTCTTGTGCTATTATAGATGGTTATCACTGTGGCTTTAACAAAGGAAATGCAAAAACTGAATAATACCCTTTTTTATATTCCAGGTACGAAATCAGTTACAGTAAAGGGCAATGTTCCTGGAATTATCTGATCTCAGAAAGGAATCTTAAAGTCATTTCAAATGAAGAATCTTTAATAAACCTTAAGTCCACTTTCCCATCACCCCTCGGCTTCAGAGAAACGCATCATCTCCCCACAAAAAATCTGACATCCTGAGAACCACTTTCGTGAATAAACACTATGGCTGAAGTGGAAATAAGTTGCAGGAAAGATTTATTAGGTTTCATGACAAAAACCACAAACTGAGACAGCATAAGCATTAATCTTCTGTAATGTACACCGATAACAACACTTTACTCCCAGATGAGAGGCAGGCTAGTCAGGAGTCAGAACACCGAAGTCATGAGAAAGAAACCGAATATTCTAAAACAAGATGTGACAATAGGAAATATCAAGCAAATGAGCTACTGTGGCATCATTGTGGTGGATAAAGAGAGGAGAGATCTCTGCCCCTCTCATGCAGTTCCCACTATAAAGAGTAGAAGTTCTGTGGAGTAGAGAGATGGCTCAGCAGGGCAGAGACTGCCTCCTCATCCACAAGACTGAGACTCAAGTCACATCCCACATGACTGTTCAGAACCATCCTCTGTGACTAGTCCCGGAGCACCTGACGTCCTCTCCTGATACTTCCCAGCACCAGACTTGAAAGTGAAGAACAAACATGCATGCAGACAAAATATCCCTATACCAAAAAGACATACAACCTTTTAAAAAGCTTTTGTATTTTGTTAGCAGTGGCAAAAAAAAATCACACAATCAACATTTCCTCAACAATTTTGTTACAAATCGTATCCAGAGTATACTAGTTATTTCATTATACAAAGAAAAAAAAGTCTTCCTATCTTTTAGGCTTTCTTCTTGTCAGTAAATAAAAATATCCCTTCTATCACTATGTACATATGGCAGTCATTGATACAACTTTGAAAGACATAAAATTATAAACATATCTTTATTGTCTCATACAGAAGATGAGGTGCAGACGATTGAAGGGAAAGACCAGGGTCTAATGAGGGTTAACATGTTCCTGGAGGCAGAAAAGGAGACAACTTTCTAGTGCTTAAGGGGATATAACAATAGGTCTGCATTTGTACTCAGTGGAGGGCTAATGCCTATCCAGGCTTAATTTACCCATTAATCATTGTCCCCTAGCTACTGTTGAATGCTTCCTGTATCACCTGAGGATGCTCTGACTCCATGGAATGCCCAAGGAACAGACACCTGTGGGAAGCATAACATGTCAGTTAGGACTTAAAAATACTGACTGAGAGATTTCTCAGAGAAAGTGAATATGGGGTTATTTTTCAATATGTGAATACATTCTCTCATTATTTTTTAAATACATTAGGTAAACAGAATAAAAATGCTCTGTACAACTTTCAAGTTTTATATTTGACCTTGATAATTGTGCTCGAGACAAGTATTTATACAATGTGTCATAAACATCCAAACTTCAGTAGAAAGTATATACCATGTTAGGCCTTAGAGAATTATGCATACACAATAACCAAAAAATGTCATTTTTTGGATTTCACTCTAAGTCAATGTCTCCTTCTGTAGGAAGTCCACTAGCAATGTGTTAGGATCTGCAAGCCTCTTGGCTTCTTTCCACATTCCAGCTCTGCAATTGTATCATAGTAACTGCCTTAGACACATCATAAAAATTGATTTTTGCCCTCATTTCAAAAAGTAGTAGCCACAAAAACAGACTGCAAATCACAGTTTGCTGGCTGCTATATCTTGGAATTCCACAGAGCTAGCAAAGTTTGTATACAAACATTGTGCAAAAAATTATACTAATTGTATTTTTATGATGATATAATACTTCTCAATTTAAATTTTTTGACTTAAAAGAGCAAACGTATACATATATACATGTATGATGCTAATTTTATCTTATGAAGAAATACCCATAATGCATATCTTTAATTAGAATAAAAAATACCGACAACAGATATTTTGTTCCTTACTGTTTCTTCTGTTATACAAAATTGCTTCAATTAGAAAACATTACCTTGATAATCAGAAATATGTTCTTAATTAATGTTAGCTCTGACACAAACCTAACTTAACCAAACAGCTAATTAAAATGTTCCTCGGTTGATGACTGAATTTCTCAAGAAATTAGAAAGAACAAATGGTCAGGGATTAATGAAATATATGACAATAATTTAGTAGAACAAAACAAACTAAATTACTGTGCATAAATCTGACATGTAGTAAAATCGTAACCTTTCCAAAAGTCTATATGTAAAATTCATATAATATTAATAAAACTGAAAGTACTTTTCTTGAGCATTGACAGGGAATAAAAAGGGCCAAGACAATTTTTAGAGAAAAAAAGTTTGGTCCTTATCATATGATATATTTAAAATGATTAGCAAGTTATTATAGTTATGGATGGGTAATGTGTAAAAGTATATTTTATTTGCCTGATGTGATTGTTGTCTCTGAGGCTGTGTCCATCTTTTAACCTATGCCTAGCCTTGGAAGCTTCTACCCTCCATACAATCTAATGTAGGCCTAGAATTTTTCAGCCTCTGAGACTTACTGTTAAATAAGCTCATCTTTTCTAGTTCTTTCTGAACTCTGACTGGCTGGTTCAACTTTACTGTTCTGGCTCAAACACCTCTCCAAGATGGCTGATTCCTAACTCTAGCAATCTGTTCTAAACTTCTGGCTTCTTCTCATTTCCTGACTTGTCTTTGTCTGTGTCTACCTTGCTCTCTCTAAATTGTCCCTATAAAACTCTCCTGGTAAACACTGCTTGAAGTCCATGAACTGCACTGCCTCTCAACTCACTGACTCAATCAACCTGCCTGTATAGCACTGACTAGAACTCATAGATCTGCATGCTTCTGTATTCTGATTGCTGGGATTAAAGTCATATACCACCATGCCTGGATCTAAGCTTTTCTTTGCCTGAAACTTGTTCTATACCAGGCTGGTCTTGAATTCAGAGATCTGTTTGCCTCTCTGTCCTGGGAATAAAGGCATGTCCATATTCTAGCCAGATCATATGGACCCAGAAGATCTTTGCATGTGATCTCTTGCCAGAACAGCACTTTTCTGAATTAAAATTCCTCTACTGTGATACTAATACATGCATAGATTAATACACTCACAATCCCAACTGTCTATAGTGAAAAATCAAGATATAACTAAATGTTACCTCCCAGACACACATATTACTATGAGGGGTGGGTACTGAGTCAAAGGGTGGGAGTCAAAGGACCAAACAAATAGAGGCCACAAATAAACTCACATATATGCGTATATACGGTAAAGGAGATGTCAAGCTCAGTGCAATCAGAAGAGATAAAGAGTGTGACTACAAGTTAACAAGAGCATAGAGTTGCAGAAAATGATCAAGAGTACATCATAATTATAGTTATGAAGCAAATATTGGGTGTTCACATATCACTGACTAAATGCCAAGTGGCATGAAAAGGTCAGATACGGCCTGATACAAAAATCTTGAAAGGCTTCAATACTCCTCTCTCAGTTTTAGATGTGTTTTCTAAACAAAGTATCAGCAAATTAGGAGCTAAATGATTCCAAAAATAAATTGCATTTACCAAGTGTATTTACAGAATACTCCACACAAAAGACAGGGAACACACACTTTTCTCAGTGGCATGTAGACTGTTCTCTCTGTTCAATCACATTATAAGACAAAAAGAAAGTATTAAAATATATGTAAAAGTCATATTTTAACAGCTCAGATTAGATTAAAACCATAAACTGATTGCAAGCACATCACAAAAAAGTTATACAAATATATAAAATCTATGCAAACTACTTTTGAATGATCGTTAGGTAAAAAAGAAATCAGAGAAAATAAAAATTGAAGTTAAATATTCAGAGAGCATGATTGTTCAAGGTCTAGTTGACTAGACCTTGGTTATACAGCTGCAAGAGTTCTAGGACAATTTAGAACAAGAGATGCTTACATTAAAACAAAACAAAAAAAGTTCAAATAGATTATCTAATGATTTGCTTTGAGATGCTAAAATACCAAGTCACACTGAATATAGTAGGTGACAAGAAAAAAACAATTAGGTGAGATATTTATGGAAAAACCAAAAGAACAAATGGAATCAAATAATTTAGTCTATAATACAGAAAGGGAGAACCATGACTCCATTATTTACAGGACTCTGATAAGATCTCTCACATGGTAGACTGCAGACCCTTTTGATTTTCACTGTTTTTTTTTTTTTTCTGTCTCAAAAATTTTGCTATTGAGTTGGTTAGTAGTGGGAATTACCTGAAATCTCTTGTTCATGAAACACTTTTCCTACCAAAGGTTAGGAAGTCCATGGAGAAGCAAAAAGAATAAAAAGAATAAAAAGAAGAAGAGGAAGAAGAAGAAGAAGAAGAAGAAGAAGAAGAAGAAGAAGAAGAAGAAGAAGAAGAAGAAGAAGAAGAAGAAGAAAAATGCCTGAGCATTATGTATGTTACAGGAAAGATACAACTGTATAGTCAGAGGCTCAAGTACTACTCGTCATTGTCAAGCTATTCATGACTAGCAAACTCTTTTCTCAATATAGACTAGTGAGCAAGTTAATTGTAACAACTGGATGGTTTTCAGAGAATTCAACTCTGATTATTTCTCCTTCAAAAACTCACATAGTATGAAAATGACACCATAATGCCAGAAAGCATAAAAAATAATAGACTCAAAGAATGACTCTCCAGAGACTACCTATTAAAAATCCATAAACACTTTTATAGAGAATGAGCGTTTTAAAATCAACCTTTATAAAACATTTTTTTATAAGTTTTATAAAACATTTTCATGAGATTCTCTATGCCATCTTATGACTTTAAGTTAAACTGCCTTAGAAAAAATATGGGATTATCTCTGAAATATTTGTTTTAGATTTTTGGTAGAATTGATAAAAGAAGAAGATCTCCTGATCTATAGTGTGATATTTAGCAGGCTGGCTTCATTGGGCAGATAATCCTTGAGTTACATCTTGTATCTTCTTTCACTTCAAGTCCTTCCCAAATGGGAAAATGAAACATGATCAATCAGCGGTCAAATTCAGTAAATCACGAAACAAACATAAAGTCATGTTTGTTTTCATTTTCTGTACCCAATCAGAGATGCTGTCCCAGAATTACCATTCATCTCTGAATGTTTGAAGATTGAAACCTATCAGAATGTATTTGGTGGATGTAGAAGAGATAACGCAGACTCTCCAGCCTTCACTGATTCTAGTCAGCTTAGCTTTTCCCCTTAATTCCTACGACTGCGACCACACAAGGTGCTAAGGTTAAGCAAAGAATTAATTAGTTGTTAAACAAATTTTCCAATTTTTAAAGTTTTTATTTCAACATACTGGAAACAGATGACTTATGCATGAAGCAGACCATGCTATTTTAAATTGGATACAGAGATTTGTACAGAAGAGAATTTAACTTTAGCTAGAAACTATGTTTTTAGGACAAATGATGTATATATCAATATCTATCTCATTATTGTTTCCTAATGAAATTTTTTGTATAGTATTTTATATAATATATGTAGCAAGTTTTAGAAATATTGTTTGATTTAAGCTTGACTAAATAGTTTGTTTGAATGACTCATAACAATGATTGCCAATTTTTATTTTGATTATTTTGCTAAAACTTATGCATACAAACAAAGAGCTACTAGGATCCTTTGTAAATATTGGAAAGAACATCAGGTTTTTCACATTCTCTGTGAAGAGGAGTTACTTCTGCAGAAGTATGTTGACTCAGTGAACGTAAAAACTAAAAAATAAAATTAGAGGAAAAAGTGGTAGAGGAAATAGGGGAAGGATTTGAGGGAAAAGCTGGAGAATGTATTTAACCAACAAAAATACAATGTATGGAATTCTTAATAAAATGAATACATAAATACATATAATTATTTGAAATGAGAAAAAGATAATTCAAAAAATTGCTATAATATATGTTAAGCAAACCATTTACAGAACAAGTTTCCCAAATTAGAGCCCAGGACTGGGGAGAAGAAGAATTTTAAAAACTGGGCTATTAAAAAAAAAAAAAAAAAAAAAAAAAAAAAGAGTACAGCTATAAAGGCTCAGTCTCTTTGGTCCTAAGTTATTCCCCCTTCTCTGGATAAATTTATCATGGAAAGCATGTAACAGTGTAGCAAACATTAGTAAATATCTGTTACACAAACCTTGATTCCTTCTTCAGGAAACATACTCTGATATCTGGGATCAGGCTGACTTCCTTGGTGAATCATTTCGTGTTCTGCTGAGGCCCGTGATAACCTGTGTACCATCAACCCTTATCCACTGCGGCCAGTTCAGAGCCCACTGTAGACCACCTCAGCCTTCCCTGAGCATTTGGCTACTCATGTCAAACAGAACTACACAGAATGCAATTTTTCCACGGAGATGTTCTTGTGTTTCTCTCAATCCTTGAAATCTATACCATTGTAGATTTCTGCTTCTCTTGTCCCCCAGAGATCAAACACAATCCCCACACTCCTCTTTCCTACTTTTGCTGTCTCCTGAAAGCTTCACTGTAGGGAAGGTTGGTGGATTAGAATTCTTGTTTTACCATTTACCAGCTACAGACTTTAAAGAAATTGCTTATCGACTCCAACCCTCTCTGCCTTCTTCTTAAATCTAAAATGGGATATTAATGAAAATACAATTAAATAATCCATGTAAAGCAATTAACTGAGTCTCTGCTAGAATAAGGTACTATCCATACTAATTGAAAATAGTAATGGATTTTCTTCTCCACTTAGCGTTTTTAAAAAGAATAATAAAATCTGCTATTTCCCCATATTTAGACAACATAGCATGAACTAACTCATATTTCTGACTTATTTTTATGCTAGTGTTGAAAATAACAAACAATTCACCACCCTCACTATTGCCATCTTCTTATTTGCTTGCTCGCGTATGAAATTGGTTAGGCAAATAATTCATGCACACTTCTGGCTTAACACAACTTCAGGCGTTTTGCCATCTCTTATATATCTTTTAATATTTTTGTGCTATTTCATGGCAATCTTCCACATAAAGAAAATAGCCCCTTTTAATTTTCTTTAACTCATTGTTCTAGGTTTGTGTGTGTGAGAGAGCATGTGTGTGTGTGTGTGCTTGTGTAACTACACAGTACTTAAAAGTGTTTCATTCAGTTAAAGAGAACTGCTAATTTAGATGACACCATCAAATAAAAAGGAGGAAAATATATTTAGGATGGTAATAAGAAATTGTTAATTTTTTTCTTTTAGTTTACATTCTTTTTTTTTTCTTTATTAATTACAGCTTATTCACTCCCCTCCCAACTCCACCTTCCTTCTTCCCCACCAGTGTCCCTCTCCCAGTCCACTGATAAGGCAGGTCCTCCTCCCCTTTCCTCTGAACCTAGTCTATCAGGTCTCGTCAGGAGTGGCTGCATTGTCTTCCTCTGTGTCCTGATAAGGCTGCTTCAATTTTAGGAGGAGATCATCAAAGAACAGGCCAATCAGTTTATGTCAGAGACAGTCCCTGTTCCCATTAATATGGAGGCCACTTGGACACTGAACTGCCATGGGCTACCTCTGTGCAGGGGTTCCAGGCTATCTCCATGAGTGGTCCTTGGCTGGAGTATCAATTTCAGAAGAGACACCTGTGCCCAGAATTTTTGGATCTGTTGCTCTCTTTGTGAAGCTTCTGTCCTCTCTAGGTCTTACTGTCTTCCACTTCCTTCTTAAAATTCCCTGCACTCTGCCCAAAGTTTGACTATGAGTCTCAGCACCTGCTTTGATACCCTACAGCGTAGAGCCTTTCATAGGCCCTCTGTGGTAGGCTCCTGTCCTGTTCCCTGTTTCCTCTGTCTTCTGATGTCCATCCTTTTTGCCTTTCTGCATGGGGATTGAGCATCTTAGCCAGAGACCTCCTTCCTGATTAGCTTCCTTAGGTGTACAGATTTTAGTATGTGAATACCTCACTCAGGATGATCTTTTTCAGTTCCCATTATTTACCTGCTAATTTCATGATTTCCTTGTTTTTATCGCTGAGTCATATACCACTGTGTAGATTTATCACAATTTCTGCATCCATTCCTCAACTGAGGGGCATTTGGGTTGTTTCCAGCTTCTGGCTATTACATGTCGAGTTTCAGTGAGAGAGAATGTGAACTTGAAAGTCATGACTTATGGGAAAATAACCTCTTATTTTCTGTATTAACCAGAAAAGTTTCTACCATGTTTGAGCCATTACCTACTTGCTGATTGCTACTTCATACCCAGAATTATCAGGCCTGCAAATTTTTGGGAATTCTTCCCTGTCTATTGTACATGACCCTGTAGAAAGAGTTGGGTCACAGACACACACCTCCACACCCCAGCTTTTTGTGAGCTGTGGATATTGAAGCTCAGGATCTCATGCTTGTCAGAATATAAATTTATATATTAAGCCATCTCCTCTACCTTGAAAGCAATTATTTTTCTTTTTATTTTATTTTTTAATTAAATTTTATTTTTATATTAATTATAGTTTATTCACTTTGTATCCTAGCTGTAGCTGTAGTTGCTTCCCTCCTCTCTTCACAATCCAACCCTCCCTCATCTTCTCCTATGCCCCTCTCCAAGTCCATTGATATTTTTTATTTATTAATTCTTATTTTTCATATTAATCACAGGTCATTTACTTTGTATCCCAGCTGTAGCCCCCTCCCTCATTCTCTACCAATCCCACCCTCCTTCCTTCATCTCCTCCCTGCCTTTTTCCAAGTCCACTGCTCAGGGAGGTCCTCCTCCCCTTCTATCTGATGCTATCTTATCAGGTATCTTCAGGACTTGATGCCATGTCCTCCTCTCTGTCCTAGCAAGACTGTTCCTCACTCAGGGGGAAGAGGGGTTAAGGAGTCAGATATTGAGTTCATGTCAGAAATAGTTCCTATTCCCCTAACTAGTGAAACCCCCTTGGTTACTGAGCTACCATAGGCTACATCTGAGCAGGGGTTCTAGGTTATATCCTTACATGGTCCTTGGTTGGAGAAACAGTCTCATAGAGGACCCCCGTGCCCTGATATATTTTGTCCTTGTAGACCTCCTGTCCTCTCCTGGTCATATTAACTTCCCCTTTCTCTCTCCACCTTCCCAGTGCACCCCTACTTCCCTTCTTACCCAGATCCACTGCTCATCTATTTCTCTTCCGATAAGAGGAGGCTTCCCAGTGGTACCAACTGAACACAGCATAATAAGATGCAATAAGACCAGGCACAAATACTGATATCAAGGCTGGATGAGGCAACTCAGTGAGGTAAAATATCCCCAAAACAGGCAAAAGAGTCAGTGATATCCCAACTCCCACTCTTAGGAGTTCCCCAAATACCCCAAATTACATTACCACAGGATATATGTAAAGAACTTAGCATGGAGCCATGCAGGTTCCATGATATTTGTTGCTTAATATTTGTTTTGGTTTTCTTTGGAAAAACAATAGAATTTAAAATTTACATTTTTTTTTTATTTTTAGGTATTGTTCTTGACATAGTTTCTTAATGTATAGGAGATAGTTAGCTTGGAATTCACTATTTAGCCCTGGCTGGCCTCAACCTCCCAGCAGTCCACTTGCCTCAGCTTTCTGAAGTCTGGATTATAGGTGTGAGCAACCATGCCTAGACTGAAATAGTATTGTTGTTGCTGTTTTAGAAACGGAGTTTAGGTAATAAAGATGGGAAGTGCTCTCAGTTGGTGACAAGAAGCTCCTGACATGGACCCATCACCCACTCAGCATGTATAGCCCTTGGTAGTTCAATCCTGTGGTACTGTCTTCCTACACTCCACCCACAGATCCTGCTATATTTCCATGAGAGCCCCCACCTAAACCTTGCTGGCAGATTTCTTCTCTGCACCTAGATGTGGAAAGTTATACCCTATAAATGCAACAATTACTTTTTTGCTAAGACTTCATTTTCATACTTGTTGCTACTTCACCAAGGTAAAAAATAAAATTTTAATTCAAGGTCTCTGTGACTTTACTGAAAATATTATCCAAAAGGGACTTGAGATCCCAGAGGAAACCACCAGATTTGCAACCTTCCCTAGTTGAGGTTGAGAAGAAAGTCCATTCATTAAAAATCGGCTGCTCTTGCATCATGCCATATCAATCTACACAACATGAAATGATCTGACATGGTTGGAAATGCCTGCTCTGATTCCTCAGACCATATGTTCACATTAGTAAGACTATCCAGTGATGCTTCTCTCCCTTTCCCACAAACCCAAGCTTATTGCAAACCATTATTTTACATATTACTTAAAAGAAAAAACAAACTATTCTATTTTCTTAACATTTTATTATCAATTATTTCATAGGTGATATTATGTTCTTTTCCCAGTGAGGCGTTTACAATAGAAACATGTATATGTACACACACACAGTCAAAAAGGGGGATACTCCATTAGAGTGAGGAAATGCAACTCATTAAAAAAACACTGGTGTTTACTTTTATCACATGTTCTTCATTGTAAGAACTGCTCATTTTCCTATTTCATGTTTAATTTTAATATGTAAATAAAACTCATATTCTCAGTGTCACTAATTTGGACCTGAGCTTTTTTTTTTTTTTTTTTTTTTTTTTTTTTACTGAAAGAAAATACAAACTAGATTTTCTTTTAAAATATTTTCCATACAATTTATGAAAAAAACAGCCAAGTTGGCAAGTTTTAAAACACACACATGCACACACACACACAAATGCAAGAACATCTTGACTGAGCTGATGACATGACAACATTCTAGCGCTCACCAGCAGGAATTGGCTGCGGTTCAGAAATGGACTCATGGCAGTTGAAGCAGAATGCAAAAGGAGCGGGCTCCTCACTAGTGTGACTGCGCAGTGTCGCCCAGCTGGCCTTCACTTAGACTGTCTCATAGCTTGTCAGGATGAGAAAAAAGCAATCAGCATAAGTGGGATCAACGATGTGAAATGATACTGAAGAGTCTGCTCAGGCATCCAGTAGTGACATCAGACCTGTCTCCCACCAAGCCCTGGAAGCCACTGAGTCGTGCAGTCACAGCGTTCACTAGTCTGGACTCCCTGGGCATTTCTTCCTTCTGATGCACTAATGAATGGGAGGTAGGGAATATGGACCGTCTGCCGAGATGAAGAGTCACAAGTTACATGGTTCAGCATATAATTTCTTCAAAACAGGGACCAAGGTAATGCCATGCAATCATTATAAAACAAATTCTACAAAAGTCATTTATGAGTACTTTGGAAGCTTGATTTTACCTTTTAAAGTCAGTGCACTTTCAAGGATATTTTTGTTTCTTTTTATTTTTGTCTCATTTTAAGGAAATTCAAAGACTGCTGAGAAAGCACTGAATGGCCATGCGCACAGTATTTTCAGTTCAACCAAGCAACATGATGCTCCAGAAATCTTGCAAGATAGCCCTTTCCCCTGAGACTTACAACTAAAATTTTGCAAACACCAGAATTTTCTTAGTTTTGATAAAAGTTCAAGTAAGCATCTTCTAACCTTCAGTATGTGCCTGGACATGGTAAATGCTGCAATGTGCTTTTTAATTCACCCAGCACTAATTACCTTAATATTTTGAGATAACAAATACTGATCTGTTATCTTTCATGGGGAAAAAAAGCAGAGGTTCCCATAAGAAATAGAAATTTATTAATATCCTTGAGGATCTTGAAGCATGGAATATTGTAAAGTCAGCATATCTGTACATCCTGTTTGGGCAGAGAAATTAATTCTCTGGCATTACAGACCCAACAGGAAAGTTTGTGAGGTTCTCTGATGAGAATAAAGTATAGCTGAAATGAAAGTTTAAGGGTTATTTTTCTTTATCTTTCTTTTATGAATTTAGTACACAGCTTTTCTTAGCTATTAGTAAGGTGAAAAATATTGTGTGTTGATCTTAGAGCCTGTGCCTTTGGTGTTTTGTTCAGGAAGTTGTCTCCTGTGCCAATGAGGTCAAGGGTATTCCCCAGTTTTTCCTCTAAGAGGTTTTTCTTCTAAGAGGTTTATCTCGTTTTACATTGAGGTCTTTGATCCACTTGGACTTTAGTTTTGTGCAGGGTGATAAATATGGATCTATTTGCATTTTTCTACATGTAGACATCCAGTTAGACCAGCACCATTTGTTGAAGATGCTGTCTTTTTTCCATTGTATAATTTTGGCTTCTTTGTCAAAAATCAAGTATCCATAAGAGTATGGGTTTATTTCTGGGGCTTCTATTTGTAGCTCCATAAGGAGAGCAACATATCAAAAAGTTCTGGGCACAAGGGTCTTTTCTGAGACTGATATTCCAACCAAGGGCCATACATGGAGATAAGCTAGAACCCCTGCACAGATGTAGTCTATGGCAGCTTAGTCTCCAAGTGAGTTCCCTAGTAATGAGTACAGGAAATGTCTCTGACATGAACTCAGTGCCTGGCTCTTTGACCACCTCCCCCTGAGGGGGGAGCAGTCTTACCAGGCCACAGAGGAAGACAATGCAGCAAGTCCTAATGAGACTTGTTAGGCTAGGGTTAGCTGGAAGTAGAGGAGAACCTCCCCTATCAGTGGACTTGGGGAGAGGCATAGGAGGAGATGAGGAAGGGAGAGTGGGATTGGGAAAGGATAAGGAAAGAGGCTACAGTGGGGAAACAATCATAAAAAAATATAAATAAATTTTAAAGAGTGGGAAAAAATGCCAAATGAGGCTTCCTAATTTGTATGTAAATTAAAAATAACAAATACAAAAAGTCTACTTTTAAACCAGTGTTGAATTTTATATATTCTGCATATCAGCCCTCTGTCAGATATAGAGTTGGTGAAGATCCTTTCCCAGCCTGTAGGCAGTGGTTTTGTTCTGATGACGCTAACAATGTCCTTTGCTTTACAGAAGCTTTTCAGTTTCATGAAATCCCATTTACTGACTGTAGATCTTAGAGCCTGTGCTGTTGGTGTTCTGTTCAGGAAGTTTTCTCCTGTGCCAATGAGTTCTAGGCTCTTCCCCACTTGTTCTTCTAACCAATTTAGTGTATCTGGTTTTACATTGAGGTCTTTGATCCACTTGGACTTTAGTTTTGTGCAGGGTGATAAATATGGATCTATTTTCATTTTTCTGCATGTAGATATCCAGTTGGTCCAGCACCATTTGTTGAAGATGCTGTATTTTTTTCCATTAAATGGTTTAGGTTTCTTTGCCAAAAATCAAGTATTCATAGATGTGTGGGTTTATTTCTGGTCTTCTACTCAGTTCCATTGATCCTCCTTTCTGTTTCTATGCCAACACCTTGCAGTTTTTATTGCTATTGTTCTGTTGTACAGCTTGAGAACAGAAATGAAGATACCTCCAGATTATCTGTTGTTGTATAGGATTGTTTTGGAAATTCCGGGTTTTTTTATTTCTCCATATGAAGTTGAGAATTTTTCTTTCAAGGTCTGTAAAGAATTGTGTTGGTATTTTGAAGAGAATTGCATTGAATCTGTAGATTGCTTTTGGCAGGATAGTCATTTTCACTATGTTCAAAATCTGGCTTTATTTATTTTCTTATGTTTGATATTACTCATAAGTCTTCATGATATAATCTTGATATAAGCCTGGTATAATAAAAGTTTTTACATTTTTATTTATATAAAATGTATTAAAATATTTTTTCTAATCAGTGTGTTTCAAAGCTAGGTATCTTTTCATAATATTTTATAAAATAAATTTTACAATTTCAAAAAAAGTAAAACATTGTGTGATTTTAATTTTAATTTTTATTCTTACAGTTTATTAGCTTTGTATTCCCCCTATACCTCCCTCCTTCCTCCCCTCCCCAATCCCACCTCCCTCCATCTTCTCCTCATACCCCTTCCCCAGTCCACTGATAAGGGAGGTCTTCCTCCCCTTCCTTGTGACCCTAGCCTCTCAGGTTTCATCAATGCTTGGCTGCATTGTCTTTCTCTATCTCCTGGTAAGGCTGCTCCTCCCTCAGGGGGAGATGATCAAAGAGTAGGCCAATCAGTTCATGTCAGAGTCAGTCCCTGTTCCCATTACTATGGAACCCACTTGGACACTGAACTGCCATGGGCTACATCTGTGCAGGGGTTCTAGGTTATGAATCATCCTTTGTTGGAGAATCAGTCTCAGAAAAGACCCGTGTGCCCAGATTTTTTGGTTCTGTTGCTCTCCTTGTGAAGCTCCTCTCCTCTCCAGGTCTTACTATTTCCCACTTTTTCCATAAGATTCCCTGCACTCTGCTCAAAGGTTGGCCATAAGTTTCAGCATTTCTTTTGATACCCTGCAGGATAGAGCCTTTCAGAGGCCCTCTGTAGCAGGCTCCTGTCATGTTCCCTGTCTTCTCCTTCTTCTGATGTCCATCCTCTTTGCTTTTCTGAATGGGGATTGAGCATTTTAGCATTTTAGCCAGAGTCTTCTTTCTTGATTAGTTTCTTTAGGTGTAGAGATTTTCGTAGGTTTATCCATTGCGTGACTTTTCAACAGGTAAATGAAGCTATAGGGAGCCCTATATATCTGTATGTGTAACCTAAGAAACTTCCTTTTTTAGTAACTTCTACTAGAAAAGATACATCTTTGTTGATAACATGGAAGAACTGAAAGTGTATGCTTTTGTTTACAAGCTATGCATTTTTTTTTTCAAATATATACTTCTCCTATTCGTTTATCGATGTCCATGGGAATTAGAGTGCTGGAAGGCTTACAACCACTTCATATAACTGTTTTGCTTACAGAATTTTATTGTATTTGTTAAGATGATTATTTGATACCATCAATTAAAATAGTTAAGGCAAATAACTTATATTCTTCTTAAAGGTGAAATAGTCATTTCCCATTCTCATATTACTAGTTTTTAAAGAACATTTTCAGGCATGTGACTAGGCTATCATATAAGGTTTGTTCTTTAGTTGTTCCCAAAACATGTTCCACATGAGTCAACACTATCTAAAATTTCTTTGAAAAAAATAGTTCAACTAATTTTCAGTATTATTCTTTGTCTCTGTGTGTATGAGTGTTATGCCTTCATGCATGTCTGTGAACCATATGTATCCCTGAACAATACGGAGGTCAGAAGAAGGCATTCAATGCCTTGGCACTGGAGTCACACATAGTTGTGAACTGCCACATCGGTGAAGGGATTTGAACCTGGTTGTCTGAAAGAACATCCAGCCCTCTTAACCAGTGAGACATCTGTCTAGTCCCGTCAGTGCTCTTCATAAACACACAACATATGGCTTCTTTATGTTTTTATTTGTTGTTTTTTTTTTTTTTTTTTTCTGAGACAGAGCTTTCTCTTGACAAGGGTGGCTTGAAACTCACTATGTAGCTGAGGATGGTATTGAACTCCTAATCCTCTGCCTTAACCTCAAAGTGCTGGAAATACAAGTGGGTAACAGTCCACATCTCTGTGTCTGTTGTCCTGGTGGAATCGGCTGTCTTCATTGTCCTCTTCATTTTTTTTCTTCCGGTATTTCACAGTTTTAGAAGAGATTTATTTGAAGTTCTGTTTGGAGGGGTTTATTCATGATATGTGGGGGTATGAAGAAGCAGAGGAGGGGTAATGTTATCTGGCTTTCTGGATTTTTTAATTTCACAAGACTCCAGCATCAGGGATGCAACTGTCTACCTTTGATGAAACTATTTTTCCCTTAGTTAATTTCCTCCAGAAAGGATCATCACCAACATGCTTGGGGGTAATTTACTCATTTCCTAGACACTTCTCAATTTAATCAATTTGATAGTCAAGATTAACCATGAAAAACCTTATGAACTCTAATTCTTCCTTGCTATTACAGCTCATGAATGCATTTTATTAGTTTATTTTTCTTAAAAATTTCAAATGATCAGAAGCATCTTCATGATCATAACTCAAAGGAAGAAATCAGCTAGCTGAAGCTTGCTAATCACTTGACATGTGGAATCTCACTTATTCCTTGTAACAGTCACATAAAGCATTCATCTTTAGTTATTAAATTAGTAAAGCAAAGTTTATAAAATTTTAGATAGCTCAACAACATGATTTGGTTAGTGAACTGTGACCCCAGATTAAAATCTCAGCCTCTCACACTCTAGCATTGTCATCTGCATGAATTACTCTCTCTTGTTTACTAATGTACTTCCATTTTCCTTGGGTCTTAGGAAATGCTTCCTCAAAGCAACAGCATACAGATGATATATCTTGCACAACCTCATCAAAAACCATAGCATAGCTATACTCTATGAATTGAACCATTATGAATCCAGTCTTGCACAGACAGGCTATACTTTCATATGCTGTGACTCCATTGCCAAGTTGGTGTCAAAGGGCAAACTTTATCTGGGCAACAGTTCATAAAACTCAGAAACTATGTTTTTTATTATTTTTCATCATTCAATTTAACTTCTGATACTAATTTCCATATGTTACCATAGTGGAAAGGATCTCCAGGTATTTCCTAGGCATACCAGATTGAATGCATACTCCTACCTCATGTGAAAATTGTTTCAAGTGAATCTCTTTTTTACATGGAGAAATCTGAGGTGATGCCTTTACAGAACTTTGAGAAAGGATCATCATTTCTCACTATGTCTCATTTCTCTTCTCTCACTCATTTACCTTTTGAAATACTTTTATTTTTGTTTTGCACAAAGCAAATCTAAATTTGTTATGTGCAAATTAAAGAAAGAAATTCAGGATGAACGGAATCTAGCTTGTTTACGGTGTAGTCAATCTTGATACACCTTCAGGATAAAACAAATTTATCATAAAGACATTCCTTCCTAGCTATGACAAATCCTCCAATGATGCTTCAACAACATATCATGATTTGAATAACATAGGAACTTTTGGAAGCCTTTACAAAACCCAAATTATCTTTCCATAATTCATATATTCAAAGGAAGTTATTTTTCTTACCTCAAGTGTGAACTGGATTTGATGATCTTATAAGTTAAAGGGATAACAACAACTCTAGTGAAAAGATATCTCAGTAATACTCTATCTGGTTGATCAATCAGGGTTAATATTCTGGGGGAGAAAAGAACTATGCGTTTCTGATATTCTTGCACAACTCCATGAAAAATCATTGGATAAACTAGAGGAACTATCTAAGAAAAACTGCCCTTTAAAACTGTCAAGATCACAAAGAATGGAAAATTGGACAAGTAATAGGTTAGGGAACAAAGAATATGAAACTAAGAGCAGCTAGAGATGAGGATACAGCCTGATAAGGGAAAAGGGAACATTGATTTAAAAAAAGCAAGAAATATAAGTGAATTTGATTCAGTTGATAACACTGAATTATTATTAACTTCTTATTTTTACAAATTTATCATGTTTGGGTAATGTGTTAACATTAGAGGAAGTTGGGTAGAGAGTGTAAAAAAATGTCCTGTATGCTATCTCTATAACTTGTCTACATATATAAAAATGTTGGCACAAAATCTAAGATTCAAAGTTTTAGCTGCATATATATACTAACATAATTTAATTGAGATGCAGGGAGAAATGTCTAGGCAGACTTTGTTCCAAGCTGTGAAGCTGACATTGGTGTACACACAGCAAAGGAAATCTGAACCTGTGCACTCAGGTGCTATTTGTACTTCATTATTCCTAAGCATATTCTAGGAGTTACAGTTTATGAAGATGAGCACAGAGAGAATACATTATCTATATTAAAACTCACAAAAATTTAGCAAAGATGTTTTGAAAACAAATCTTGCATGCCAACAAAGGATATTTTCCTAGTCTTACGATATTATACCAAAAACAATTTGCATCTTTCTTTTACAAAATAAACATTACAGAATTCTCACATTTTAATAGGAACTTATGAAACAGTTGCTTTTTATGGAACTCCATACTATAGAGATAAATGTATTCCTCTTTCCATGAATTTATTTGTGAAAAGAACGTCCCTCACAAAAAAATGCTTACATTATGCTCCATAATGTATTTCTAATGATATAATTTGATTACAGATCTTCTCAATGAAAGCTATAAGTGCCTTAGAGCATATTATGTAAAAACATATGAAAATATGGGGCTGAAGAATTTTTCTTGGTGATCCAGAGTGTATACTACTCTTCCAGAGGCCTGGAGTCCAGCACTCTGCATCCTCTGGCTGCTCACTCCTAAGTACAGTTAATTCTAATCCAAGGAGTTCTCATACCTTCCTTTGATCCTAGTTGGCTCTGCACACACTTGTAAGAACCGACATTCAGATACACATAATTAAAGAGAAAAATAAAACATTTAATAATTATTAAAATAAGACTTTTGTTGAAAGATTAGTTGATGAAAATGAAACTCCAAACCTCCCAGTCAAAAATCTACAAAATATTTGTGTTAATATTGCATAAGCATGAAATGTGAATCTCAAGATTTAGCAAATGCAGGCAATTTGCACTTCTTCCAGTTGGCTCAACGAATTTTTACCACTTGACTTTTCCAGTGATGACAGTCATTAAGTGTGTAAACAAAGTCTCAATAAACACAACTTACAAGCAGACTTGAAAATAATTCCAATGTAACATTTTGAATTGGTATTTTCATAATGATACTGTATATTAATCATGCTATAAGCACAAATTTTAATAACATTTCAACATTTTAACACCACTAATAAATAGAATGAAACATTTTTTTTTAATAATTTTACTCCTTCATACAATTCATTTTAATTCCATGTGCTTGTTTGTTGCACAGAATTCAAGCATGGATAATGGTTATCCACGGATGCTTTGTAAGGTGTATACAATTAATTATTTCCATATCAAGGAGTTATTGACTTATGTTTTGAAGGAAAGATTGCTACTACAAAAAAAAATAGGAAAAAGAAAAAGAAACACCGCCACCACTTGGGTGACCCCACTGTGGCCTGCCCTCTTCATAGTTCAGAACAGACACTTTTATCCCTGTCCCTAACCTAAAGAGGTTTCCCAAGTGTGAAGAAACATGGGCAGGTAGAACTGCTGCTTAACCTATTGGTTTCGTTCTCCTTCTCCACCTATCTCTCCTCCTCCTTTCTCTCCCCTCAGATTTTCTCCCCCTCTTCGTCTTTCTCTCTTTTTTTTTTTGACAGAAAACAGGAAAAATGAACTTGGGAATGTGAGCCAAGAAGCCATGTACAAAGGTGCCCTGGCCGTACACAGCTGTGACCACGGTGCTAAAGCAGGAGCATGGATGGGTGTTACTTTCCACTGTCTAACTACATACAAAATCCCAAGGAGAAAAACAGAGTGAAGAAACAGCACCTCTGCCATCTTTCTCAGGCCTCTGCATGTCAACATGCACTTACCACATAAACACACATGACAGAGAGAAGGGGGGAAAGGGGAGAGAGAGATAGGCTGAGAGAAAGAAGAAAGAAATTAGGAAGAAAGACAAAAAAAGTCTGAATTTAGTTAGCTATGTACCACTTCAAATTCATTGCCTTACCCCAACATCTGAACCACTGTGAATATCAGGATCATCATTTCACTCTCTCTTTTACTCTGTGACTCTCTCCAAATATAAAAGCCACCCATACGTTCAATTTAAATGTTGTAGCTATCATAAACAAAAGAATTTACCTACAAAGGTGAGGCTATGAATTTTATCTGTTGTACTCATTCCTATTTCAGATGAATAATTAAACACTATAAAATTATTTAAGGAGTAAACTCTGTCATGAGGCAGACCCACCTGGGCTGAATCACAAAGTCACCTGGTTCTGGATTTGCAAGGCAGCCTGCGCTAACCCCAGGGCATGGAGCTGAAGGGCAGCCAGCACTGAGTAAGGCAAACTGGAGCGACTTATCGTTAAAGCAAAAGAAAAGCACTGTGCGAACAGCACGCGCCAACGTGGCGCACATTGTACAGAATGAACCCTCAGGCCTGGAAAAAACGAGTTCTGCCTCTCCTTTCTGTGACCCTTCGTTGGGTTTTCATGGGGATTTGTTTTCTTTGTTTTAGGCTGAGCTACACTGTGAAGTCACAGTGGGAGGATGAGTCTGCAGCAGGGCTCCTGTGGCACAGATTTTGCAAGCTACCACTGAGTTGTTATCTCTTGAGTAATCCAAGGCCCTGAACTAGGCAGATTCGCTTAAAAGTCAAATATTGTCTTAAGAACTCCATCTCAGGGTTTCTTGTCTTGGGGGTATTCCCCTTTGACAGTATATTATTTCACAAAAGCTCATACAATTCATTATCACCACATTTTTCATAATTCAAAACCTGTTTCCATTAAATATTAGGTAACTACACTCAAAAAAAAAAGTGCCAGTAGAGTAGACAAATGCCAAGAACAGAGATCGAAGATCAGAATTTGACCCGCAAACTTGACTTTCATGATAAGGTCAGTGCCTGAGTCTCTCCCCTGACAGTGTCTGTCTTGACTCAGGTGGCAGTCGTGTAGAGTCTGGTACCTCATCTGCACTGTCACCCTATTTGGTGGTAGGTGAAACTGATCCATCACCGTTTCCAGAGTGGGCTGCTGCTTGTCCTAAGTGCACAAACTAATGTTATTTAAATTGCTTTAAGGTTGGCCTTTGCATAGATTGTAATAATTCCTGACTAAGTGAGCACTCCTGGTTCTCCAAAAAGCAGTTGATCCAGTGTATCCTCGAAATGTCAGCATTAAAAAGAGCATAGAATTTCTTTAACATATATCTTGTTTTGTGCAGCTTAGCCACATGCAGGCATATATAGAAATCTACAATTGACCATGATAATATTAGAAATACATATTTTGAAGCTCTCTCCCCCATAACACAAAACACAAACCATTCAGACATTTTCATATTAGTCTGATCTACATACTATAAAATAACCTATTCACTCTGCTCTGAATGACATGGTTCTACACTATAAAATCCTTTGATGGCTACAAAAACATCATTTTTATATTTTCCTTTCATGTTATTCTGTTATCATTATTTTGACTTCAAAACAATTACCTACGTCTGAAAACTTTAGCAAATATGTAACAAAAATATGAATTAAAATGTGGTGTCAGAAAAAAATACTCGTTCTTACCTTAAACCCATAGATTAAGGCATATTCCAGTCTCTGTCAGAGATGCTTCTTACCTTAGTGTACCCGTATGGTGACAGATGCAGAGATGGAGGACTGCTGAATAAAGAGAATGAGAGAATGCGTTGTGCTCTGTTTAAGGTGAAATATCTGTTATCAACCCCACCCTCACCTCAGGGACCCTTTTTGGAAGGGGAATCAAAAGACTGGAAAAGATTACATTAGTAGTAAGTATTTTCAGGTGTGACAGGGCTATTGCACACATGAACTCATAGTGAGTGTAAGTACATGCTGCCAACCAGGGCAAGAGCAAATCAGCATGGCGATGGGTGGGTCTCCTAAAATCCAAACCTTGGCTGAAGAGCTACTGGCAACTTCGGGCTGCAGGCTGAGCAAGAGTGACTTTTCTTCATGGATGTAAACAAGAGGGAGGCTACGCACACTACACTACATGGTCCTACACCCACAATATTCAGGCTGAACTAAGTGGGTTCAAAACAAAGCACATGATCGTGGGAAGGAGAGTCCAGAGGAACTGGAGGCAGAAGACATTAAGAGGATGTGATCAAGGTGTCAAATGTATGCATGGAAACAATTTTCAAGTACTGTTTAAATGTGGGAAAATAATAGAAGAGTACCAGTAAGTCAAATTTCAGATAAGAGTAGAGTGGAGACCGACACCAGAAGGCCTGCTAACGCTCCCATGCCCGCCCATTCCTTCAGATGATTCATGGCTGCAGCAATCCATGATGATAATCCTGTGGCTAGTCCTGCGTCCACTCTGGTAGAATTTACCGTGATAATGGCCACTCTCAGCTGCTCCATTGTAGTATCGAATTCTCCAGTCCAATTACCTAAAATATAGCTAGACAATTGTTTAGACAGATGTGCAGCACAGGAAAAATTCTCATGTTGTATGCTAGTGACACAAAGTCCAGCATACTTTCATTGACAGCCAAGTTGAGCGATTTGCCATAGGGTATCAATTTGCTCCTGCACGAGGTCAATCCTCTGATTGAACACCATCAAGCCTCCTTTAAGTTGAGCATTAATTCCTTTTTGTACATCTAAGGCATGAGCTACATTGGCTAAAATATTATTCAGGGTCTGAGCAGTCTGCACAGTATGACTCATGGCTAATGCTCCTTGGTTTGCCTGTGGTGTATATGCAAGATTAGAGTCTCACAACAGCATAATGCAGCCATGATCATTCAGGCCTTTACAGCCATTGAAGCAGGACAGTCTCCCCAAGCATGGTTGGCTACCATAAAAAGCTAAAATGTTACGCTCAGGATGCGAGGCTAAGCACTGCACTCAGGGTGAGCCGCTTTCGACCCAGAGAAGAGCAAGTCTGATTGCATGCGGGTTGATGCCCAGGTCCCACCTCTGAGAAAAAGGTATCGGACGGGCCTGATGCACTTTGGGTGGATGACACCTAAATGAACATCAGTACAAAGTCCCAATTTATTTCTAATATCAGAGATCAGACCTCTACTCTTGCCTGATGCGTCTAAAACAAAAAGGGGTAACTGTAGAGAGCTGCATAATGCCATGCCTTAAAGATGGAGCTGGTTTCTGCCTTCCACCTTCCCGATGGTGAGTGCTCTCTATCACAAACAACTCCATATTGGGTTAAGGCTGAGGATCTGGCTTGCTTCCATGTATGTGGACCTATCTACATTGCCCACGTGGCACGCTGGGGTTAGCTACCCAGAGGCTATTTAAGCTGTGGGCTGGCTTTCCCCAGGGTCAGATGATTGTTCAAGGTTCCTGAATAAACTGCATTGAAAAAAAAAAAAAAGAGCAGAGTGGATGTAACACTGCATACAGTAGGTACCTAATAGGGACAAATACTTCTCTGTCAGTGTTAAATGAACATCAATGGTCTATAAAATTTGATACCTTACAGTTTGAAGGTGTCTAATTATAGTATTATGCCTATACACATTCCTTAACCCTTCTTAATCCCTTAGGAATGTGTGTGTCAATGACATTGGTAGCTGTTTTATTCAAAAGGGAAAGTGCAGAGGTAGGTGCTGCAGATGGCTCTTGACTTGTCTTTGATGACTGAGCTTACACACAGAAATTGACCTTGAAGGACTGTTGGTATATGTTCTTTTGAAATGTATACATTTTACCCTTGTTTATTCAAATGCTGATTTCTCCCCCTGCCACCCCTCCCCATTTCAATCTGGATATTGCATTGTGATTCTCATTCTAAGCATCCTGTCTCAACTCTTGTTTAATCAGGCCAAAATAAAGCAAATAGACACAATGTTGAACAGGGAGGAGCCAGAGGACAGGAAAGAGGGGAAGAGCTAGAAGGCAGGAAATGAGTGAGAGGAGAAGGGGCTAGAGTAGAGCTAGAAGAATGGAGGGAAGGAGAGAGATCTTGGAACTACATGGAGAGATGGACTGGACCTAAGATTTCACACAAAGCAAGTATAATGTGGAAAATCTAAATGTTAGGAAACTATGAGGGCTTGGAGATTTAGGATGGAGTAGCTATTGCCCAGCATTGTGTTCTAGGTTAACTAAATAAACCCAGTGTCTGTGTGGTGATTTGGTTATACAGCTGCTTAGGATTAACAGCAGCATTACCAGAAGATATATGAATAGCAAATATTAGTCACTGTCTACAACAAAGGACAGACAGTGCCGTTCATGGAGCAAATGACAAATTGACAGGTGACAGTTTACTGAGCATATGTCATTCTGGAAAAAGATCTGAAAGGCTTACTACCCACTATAAAGGGTTTTTGCTTTTCATATAGATAGCCCCCTTCATGAACTCTATCCAATGTGTGTCTAGGCATTGTCAGATTCTCTTTGTGTAACTCTGCACTTACTAAGAACTGAGCTTCAAGGAACCGGCAGAAAGCACAGTACTTTGGCTATTAAACAGAGGAAAAACAAACACAAAAACAAAAACAAAAAAACAAGGTTGTTTGTCTCACGTCCAGGATTCTCAGCTCCACAAGTTATGCATACAAATCTCAGTAAAGCTTTGGATATAAGCATGGAAGAACTGTAGGTCCTTCATCATTCTTGACAATGTTGTATGAATTTCTTTTTTTTTCCCCTGCTATTTAACAAATTGCCACAATTTAGCAACTAACATTTATTAGTTTATAGTTTTTTGGTTTTTGTTTTGTTTTGTTTTCTGTTTTTGTTTTTTGTATGTTAAGACTATTGTAATTTTATTTTAATTTTTCTTTTCTTTCTTTTATTTTAATTTTCTTATATTAATTACAGTTTCTTCACTTTGTATCCCAGATGTAGCCCCCTTCCTCATTCCCTCTGAATCCCTCTGAGATAGGTTTTCTCTGTGTAGCATTCCTGTCCTAGACTCACTTTTTAGACCAGACTGGCCTTGAACTAAGAGAGATCTGCCTGCCTTTGCCTTCCTGAGTGCTAGGATTATAGGCATGTGTTGCCTCAAACATTTTAATTAAGGTCAAAATTCAGAGGCACAAGGTCACAAGTATGTGCTTAGATTTCTATGCCAGATTATAAATCCAAAATATTGTGTATGCTGAAAGCTGTTTATTTGTGGAATCCTCTCATCCCTACATTGTTTACTATTTGGTCCAATTTATTGTCTCTAAGCCATAGAACTGAGGCCTCTGTTTCCTTGTTCCATTTTCTCAATGCCCTTAGAATATATAGATTCTCTTGCTATGTAGCCAAATTAATCTAAACCAGAAAAAACAAAATGAAACAAAACAAAACAAAAACCTCATGATGAATCTTTTTCAAATGTTAACTCTGTGACCCTTAGTTTTACCTTTAGGTCCAGAAGGGTTTAAGTAGTTAAGTGGTATCCATCCACACAATCTCCCAATTTTAGGATTCACTGACATAAGTTATTTATTGCATGTGAAAAGCTCTGTATACACTGGTTACCAAAATCTAGGGAGGGGGTGAATATTACACCCTCAAGTCACTTAGAGTCATGTTAAAATTTGGGCTGTCACAGAGTCCCAATATTTGTCATCCCTGACCCAAACTTTTAATAAGTGAAATTTCACAGTAAGCTAGTTTCTAAAATAACATTAACCTGAGATGTAAAACATGAGCCCATTATTTAGAGTAACAACTTAATTCATTAATGTTTGAAACAAATGCTTGTTTATCACAATGTCATCAATAACTCACTAAATTAATGAGGTGAAATTATACCAAAGACAGGAGAATTATGTAATGGAGAAGATACTCAGAAATAGTCTTGTCTGAGCAAACAAGGAAGAACACATTCTACTTCCAAAGTACATAATTTTAGAATACTTGCTCAGCAAACAAAACATATCTTCAAACTAAACAGAGGCAGGCTTTAACCTTGATTATATCTTCATGTCAATAACATGATCATATACCTCCATCTAACCTGAATCCATGATGATGCTTGAAAGCAAGTTCAAAGTCATATGTCATGGTAAATATATGAATGATAGTTATTAACTAAAAGACAGATCATATTTAAATGCTAATGAATATTGCTAGTTTAAATTTATGACATTTCTATTCAAAATTTGCTGATATTTCTATTGATAATTTGTTCCCAAAACTGTTGAAATACTGACAAAAATCAACTCATGGATCTTGTTATATAAGACTAGAATAATTTGTTTGATTCTACACAAATTGGTTTATCAATCATTACCCTTTCAAATTTAAATGTAACTTAGGATTACTTCTGTATTAAAGTTTTACACTTATACTGAATATATTTGACAGATATGAATAATCTTTGGATTTCATTCACTATCATCTTGCTAGTGAAAACAATGGGTGGTAGAATTATTATATACCTTTGAGATCTACACTCCCATATTGTACTGCACACTTGAAATATTTTTTTTTCATTCATAAACATTGCTGAAGACAACTACTTGTGTCAACAAAGAGAAAAATTCAGCTGGTGCCAGCTATAAAATTCAACTCTATAGATTAATGTTCACAGTGCTGGAATGTACCTTGAACGCTGTAGGAGTAGAAAAGTCATCAGCCCTGCCACCCAGTTATAAACACTGCCTACAAGAGACAACAGATATACTAACACAATAGTGGCAAAAATGTTACAGATGAAACCAGCCACATTTTAATTGGACTCAAGGCCCACTCCATGAGATGGAACCCATATATGACACTGGTAAAATGGTCAAGAACCTAAATAGATAGGCAATGAACCCTAAACCCAAACCTACAATTATTCTGTTAAAGGGATATAGCAACAAAATGACCCCTAATGACATACTGCTATAGCTATAGTTCAGTTTATCACTCATTCTTTACAAAGAAGCATCTTCTTGCAGTAGTTAAAAAACAACACAACAGCCCTCAACCTAAGAAAGTGGAGGAATTTTCCTGAAAAAACTGGACTGATACATATTTGAAATCAGAGACCTTGGCATCATGTATTGTATAAAACTTATGCATGTGCAAACCAGACAAATCCCAGCACAAAGAATAGGAAGTGGGGAGAAAATCTCTCCCACAGCCAAAAAGCTATTCAATTTTGATAATTGCTAGGTATGAGAAAATCTAGTCATTTTCAATGGATTGTCGCTGGCTACAGCAACCACATTCCAGGAGAGGTACCAAGCCCAGAAGTAGTTGGCCAACACAAAATGGATTCCATACTTTTTTGTGTGCTTTTTCTTTGTTTTCTGTATTATTGGGTTTCTGTTGTTGTTTGTTTGATTGAGATAGATGATAGATAGATAATAATTGACAGATAAATGATGGATAGAAATATAGATGATAGAAAGAAAGATGATAAATGGATTCATAGATGGATAGATGATAGAATATAAAGTTAAATAGGTAGGGAGTGGTGGATAGATCTGGAAGGAGTTGGAGTAGGAAAATATTATCAAATACATTATATGAAAAATTTGAATACCTCAAACTTAATAAACATAAATAAAATGCTATATTCTGTCCCTAATACTTATGTTTTAAGCCTTTCCTAATATAACAAAATAACATTTTAACACTGGTCATGGTGCTTTGATCTTAGCATTCTGGTTACAGAGGTGGGTAGATACTTATGAGTTTAAAGGCAGCGCAATCTATACTGCCAGTTCCAAGCCAGCCAAGATTACTCATAGTGAGACCCTGTCTTAAAAATAAATAAACAAAAACCAAAACACCTTTTTTATTTTTTAAAAACACCTTTTATATCAGTGAAAAATTAGTAATTACTGATATCTTATCTAACCATAGTCCACATTAGATAAATTCATCTGATACCCCCATCAAAGCCCAGCTCAATCCAATCCACATACATTGACATCATCACTGCTCAGGTCCCAGTTACGTTTTAATTAAGGTTCTTCAAACCTGTCTTAATATTTCTCCAGTTCCTCAGGATATGGGTCCCTGTCCACACTTGAGCTCTCTTTTTCTTTATTCATATCCTTACCAAATGGTATTTCTGGACATTAATCAGATCAGCTATGTATGTAACATACTCTCTGGCTTCTCTGTCATACCAAGTACACCAAGACCTTGGGATAAACCAAGTGTTACTCCTTCTAAGTGAAAATTCTAGAGTATCTAGTTCAGAAAAAGCATACTCCTGCATTTGATCCTCACACCTGGTTTTCTGTGTGTTTCTCTTTGTGTAATAAGCAGTACTTATTCTCTCGGTGGCTAGCTGTGTTCCTGATTAGAAATTCCATAAAGATTTGGTTTTCTTCTTTGCTTAATAGTTTTCAACTATCCTTGGTATAACAGCACAATCTTATTCAACTCAGAATTTCAATTAATATATCTTGATAGAAAAAAAAACTTTTTGTCATTACATCCAAAGTCCACTTATAGTAGCCATTCTAAAATAATATTAATTATACTGCAATTTAAAATCATTTCCTTATTTTAGTCCCCTTAATTGAGTCAATAATAATCAAGTATTTATGTGGATAAACTAATATCAAAAATATCTTATTTGCAATATGAATTATAAATAAGTAAAAATATATCTGAGAAAAAATTATATGTTAAGAATTTTGATAAATTCCTTATTTGCCAAATACAAGTATTGATTATTCTAGTAATATCAAATTAATTGTTTACAAATTGACCTTGCAAATAAAAATATTATATACTATGATGTTTTGAAAAAGTAACAGAATACCCTTTCCAGTTTTTATTAGTGATGCAGCTGTCAACAAGCTACTGAACAATAGGTTTTGTATTAATTTTGATACTATTATTATTACTTCACTATAAGTTTGTATGTAAAAACATTCAATTAATTATTATGTTTTGTTGTTAATACTATGAAAGGAAAATTCTCAGAGAAGTTGACAAAGCTCTTTTAAATATAAAATAAGAAATTGTGCTCATACTGTTTTAAGTACCCTGGAGGTGGATAACAACAAAGATTATGCTTTGCATAACTGTTGTAACTCATAGTTCACATTAACCTTATGAAGGGCAGCCATTTTTCATAGGTATTGAGAACAATGTTAAGAATACCAAAACCCAAGCCCTAACAATCACGAAAGTTAGCATGGATATTAAGCTAATTAAAACACTGGGACTCTGGAGACCTGGATTTTAATATGCATTTTGCCACTGACTTATATGATAACCCTAGGCAAGAGAGCAGGTCTCTTTATTCTTTGCTTTCTTCATCTGTGAAGTGAGCAGTGCCTTCCAGAGGGGTCTGTACTGCATAGCAATGAACTGATTGGAAGTGGAAGCTAAGACTGCCCTCCCGTGATAACAACAATTGAATAGTATTAAGAGAACTTAACACAGCTAAGGAAATCCTGAGCTAGACAGCCTACATGTAACTCTTCAACTGGTTAACTGTTATGCAGGGAGCAAGTTAATCTTCATTTTCATTATTTCCTTTATTCTTCTCATTTCCTAGTAGCATTCTAAAGTAGTTGATTAAGTCATTCTGAATTTGCCAATCACCTAAAGACTATAAACAATCCATGGCCAAAAAAATTATAATTGATAGCAAGTCTTCATCAAATTCACCTTAAAATTCAAGGTACACAGTGCCTCTTCAGCCAGAGCACTCATATATTTTGCTCTTTAATTAAAGCCTTGGTGTCTATTGCCACTATTTTTCTTACAAAGCCCCCAAAGAAGCATAATTGGGAAGTACAATTATGGTAGTAGATGATGGATGGCTGTAACACCCTCTGAATTGCGTACATCACTGGAATATGAAATGGATAGATGTCATCATAGTGTGAAATATTGGCTGGACTGTAAGATGGATTAGTCTACCTGAAGTACGTTGCTATTTCAATGCAAAATTAATTTAATTTTACCTACCAAATTACTGTTCCTTTATTAATTTGTTCAGGTCATGCATTTTGTTATTAAGGAAAACCTTTCTGAACCATGGTTCTGTGACTCTTGATTTTGTTTTGTTGGCCTGAAAGCCCACACTAGTGAAGATAGTGAAATGAAGGTAAGCTCAGCACTCACTAATCCATGAGACACATCTTTCCCTTTCCAAGATGTGCACACTCAAGTGAATTAATCAGATAAAGTTGTAGAGTATTGTTTTGAACAAGTGGTATGAACTTTCCTTCATACCCATATCTTTAGACAGAAAGAACGTGAAAATATCTAGTTACCAGAAATTGCTTGAGACCTCCACCACACCAAACTTTTGTGCAAATAAAATTACAATATTTATATACTTAAACTGAAGAACTTCTTCCCCTCTGCACACATACATACACACACCTGCTTATTCTACTGAAACAGACCTGGTTTCTGTGGACCAAACACGAGAGCAATTCAGTGAGCAGGAAATGGTCATGACTGAATCACTTTTATTTTGTAGTAACTTTTTACAATGTTAATATTACCACATTCTCTGTAAAGTTGCGATGTAAACCAACACTCTTCCAATATTTCCTGATCTTCTTCAGTGACTTCATCCAGTATCACCTCTGTATCATTCCTCCATGACATTACTTTTATAGTTCAAGCAGAGGTTCTATGACTATTGGGAACTTGGATTGAAACATGTATGCATTAAATGTGTTACAAAGGTGTCAAAAAGATTGATTCCATTTGATCCTTCAATAAAGCCTTTTGTCAGTTGATGTCGTCTCTATTTGTCCTATAGGCATGCATCCCACCCAATGTCATTTGCCTGACTCTGTGGATGATTCTTTTGGAAATATCCCCCAACAACATTGATTTACACTGATACACTCACAAAAACCTTATGAATACAACATTCAAAAAGAATGGGAAAGTGATAGCTCATTGCTGTGGAGAAGGGACTTCTCAGCAATATGAGACAGAGGCAGGGGTAACTGGTATCTCTTAAGGCAAGTTAATATTAAGGACTGTAGTTTACATTTCTGAACTCTTCAGCATGCAAAGACTGCATTCTAACTTCACACACCTCCTCAGTAAGAGAAACCACACAGCAGAGATTTATTATATTTTTAAAAATTTTTACTTTTTTGTTATTAGTTACATTTTATTAACTCTGTATCCCAGCTGTATCCCGCTCTCTCATTCCCTTCCAAACCCTCCCTCCCTCATCTCCTCCCTGCCCCTTTCCAAGTTCACTGATTGGGGAGGACCTCCTCCCCTTTCATCTGACCCTGTTTTATCAGGTATCTTCAGAACTGGCTGCAAAGTCCTCCTCTGTGGCCTAGCAGGACTGCTCCTCCCTTGGGGGGGGTGGGGAGGTCAAAGAGCCTGCCATTGAGTGCCTGTCAGTAATAGTCCCTGTTCCCCTTACTATGGGAAACCAATTGGTTACTGAGCTACCACGGGCTTATCTGAGCAGAGGTTCTAGGTTATATCCATACATGGTCCTTGGAGGACTGTCAGTCTCAGAAAAGACCCCTGTGCCCAGATATATTTGGTCCCTGTGGAGCTCCTATCTTTTCCACATCAGAGCAGAGATTTAAACAAAAAGGTAATCAAACACTAAGCAGCTCCCATCAGTGATAGCCTCTGAACAGAAACCAAGGTATACCTGACCATGCAATAATTACCATGTAATCAAGTAACTCTAAGTACCTCATTCATTTTTAAAATAAAATTATTTTTATTATGATGGGAAGATTATAATGGTAACTTTGAAGATAATTTCTGAATAAGATTTAAAATGCATTATGTAACTGTCACAGGAATGTCAGATATGTGTGATAACAATGGGCTCATGCTTAAGTACATATGAGATCCTGATGCTATAATCTTCCAGTGTCTCCGGAGACTGAAAAAGAATCCTGAACGTTGGTGAAGAGTCCTCTATAGTATGCTTGACAAGTGGACAGGAAAAGCCCTGATGTAATAGAAACATTACGAGCCCAGGTAAAGCGACTTGTTAGCTGAATTGAGCGATTGGGAGCCTCTCATCTAACAGCTTTGTTGGCAGGTGTTCCTGTTGTCCCGGTAAAGTGCTGCATGTTTTTCACAATAGCGGGGATAATACAATTGAGCCTTCCCTGCACTACCTGTAAATCTTGCGTAATAAAAGCACATTATGGCTTCGTTATGACTCTGATGTTACTTTAAACTATGTGCCCAAAATCTGTCTGCTGTTTAAAATACCAAATAAAAAATAGTATTTCTGAAATAAAATTTTATGCAAACTTGCATATTTTCAGGTCACTTTTGAAGAATTTTCTTCTGTTTAAGTCAAGGCCATACCCAACATAAAAACCTATATATAAACACATAAATACAAGTAAGCCATATATGTGTATATGTATTCATTTTACAATATATCAGTGATTATAATGAAAACATACACTACATCTTCAAATTCAGTTTTCAAATAATACAGACTTGCCTCTGGTTGTAGAACTGAAACCTTAATATATTTGCATATTCAAAACTGTTAGCCTCAGAGCAAGGTGAAACAACCATCACACTAAAAAAATAGCACTAGTTAGTTAAGCGTGATCATTTTTGCTAGGCCCACAAAAAAGGTATTTTAGTTTGTTGACTTGTTATGATCTGATTTTATTTGTGCATCAGGAATAATAAAAGAGAAGTATAAAAAAGTGCAAATACACATTGAAAAAAATTGTAATAAGTGAAAATTATGGTGTCAGTACTAGTGTTTTCACCATATTTCCTTCCAGAATTTAGCTTTAGACTCAGGCAAAGCCATTGACATATTATTCAAGCTGCATTTAATTAGCATTTCTTTCTACCCCATCTCAGTGGTCTCTCATTTGTTCACTGTTTACTCATTTTACAATGAGGCTCCATGCCAGGTACTGGACCTATAGGAGGGATGGAAAGACATGACCTTCAGGATTCTGTGTCTTGTGGGAGGGACAGACATAATGAGTTAAAAATGTGGTGGGGATGGAACAAGCAAGTGTGATGAAAGAGTTATGGATGAGGTGATAACAGAGAACAGAAGTGGCGATGGCTGCATTGCCTGTGGTGTGAAGAAGCATATACTGTACTTGCCTAAGCTTAGGATATCCTGGTATCGTCTGGGTCGAGGGTATGTGTGCACGTCAGAGTTTGAAGGACAGGGTTATTTTAATCAGTTTAAATAATTCACCATGCATTACAATGTCCATTTTCCATTGCCATCGTCTTTACAACTGTGAATAATTTCAGGTTTCCTCTTTGTATTGGATGACCTGATTTGAAGAGTCTATGAATAATATACATTAAATAAGAAACAAACTGCTAGGCAAAAATAAGATTAGTCGTAATACTTTATCAGCAGCAGGATAATAGCTGTGTTCTGTGATGCGGTCTCCATAATCAAGCATGGTTTCTTGTAAATAGGATCCAAGTAACAGTCAAACATGGACTTCAAAACAAGCTGCTATGTATTAAGCCACAGCACATTTAAAATTACTTAATTCATTTTTTTTCTTGCCTGATTTGTTTCAAACTAGAAAGGCTTCTGTCAGCAACTATGGAAAAATAGATGACACTAGAGAACTATTTTCTTTATGCCATGTAATGAAACAAATGAGAATAGTTGAAAAAAAACAATCATTTCTCAAGTGATAACATAAAAAATTTAAATCATTATGAATCAAAGAAATTAATGTTCAATAAACTGTGAGCCACCGTTTTTTTCTTCTAATGGGAAGGTCAGTGACACCGACATTCTCTCTCTGTTGTGCAACTGTTTAAGAAAGAACATCAGAAAGGCTTTCCATGAACAAAAAGGTCCTGTAATTTTGACCCTGCATTTCACCCTGTAGGAGTTTGCACAGCCAAACACACCATTCTAACAAATAATTTGCATACTGTGAGATATTTCATGCATTATTGATAAAAGCAAAAAGAGCCAGATAGTCTACCAACATTTGCAGAATGTCACTAACTTACCCTTACGTTATAACATAAACCAGACTACACATCACCCCACTTTTTCATCTTGTGATGGAATGCCCATCTTTTATAAGATAAACATTGTGCCCTGCTAACTGTTTTATTATTCTGTTTTCATCAGTGAGGAAACTGAGTTCCAAAGCGGCAAAGGCACTTAACCAATATAGTACAGATTGTGTATGACAAACAAAATCATGTTGAAATTGTACTTCCTGCAACATGGTTGCTCTTGAGTCCTCAGAGTCACAGTGTCTGGAGACATTTAATGTTTTTATAGCACAGAGAGGTGAGGCTGGTATTCAACGACATATTTTCACAATCATAAGTGATTTATTTTGTATTACTCTATTAAATTAATATCTATAGAACATTTTATATTATTTTATTTAAAATTTGACCATCATTCATTAATTATTTTCTATTTTAATAGGAATTAATAAATACATAAACATATAATTTATCCATTAAATAGTATCTCTATATCCATGCAAGACCTGATACAAATTCTTAATGGATTTTATAAACAGCAGGTAGTATTAAACCATATACAGTTCTCTAAGACACAACATATGATAATTTTCTGATAAAAGTTTTGGAAATTTGAAAAAAAAGAACTCAACTCTTAAGTGGACCCCTCAGAAATCAGGCATGTATTTATGCTGCATTTTATCCTAATCATATACTCCTATGATGAGGACCAACTTATCAAATAGGAGTAAAAAATTAACCATAGCAACTAATGTTAAAATTAAACAATTACATACTATATAATATTATCATCATTTAAGACCTAAAAATGTATAATGAGTATTTTCACATCATTCTAATATTCTATAAAAATTTTCACTGATAAAATAGTCCCAACTCATTAACAAAGTCAGTATGCTGTCCATAGAAAACAACAGGCTTTAAATAAGAACTAACATTAAATTTTATGATGAATTCTTCACCAATATCTATTTTAAGGCAAACATCTAAAGCAATATATACTTTATTACAGTCTATATATGTTATATTTTATTAAAAATATATTTATTGCTTAATGATCTATAAAATATATAAATTTATTATTTATAAGTTAAAATTATAAATGTATTTTTTTCATTATTTAAAGAAGAGTAAATATATTCAAACTTTGTATTACTGGTTCTGGTAGTTTGTCAACTTTTCATATAAGAATCATTGGAGAAAAGAATCTGAGTGAGCAATTGTCTACTACCTGCAGACATATCTGTAAAGGTTTGTCTGAATTACTAACTTCAATTGATGTGGGAAACCCCAGCTCTCTGTGGATGGCAACATTCTCTGGACACAAAAATGCAGGCTTCTTAGCAGTGTGTTCTGACTCTTTAAACAAGAATACTGTATTTCACTAGGCAGCAACGACCTACAGGCCCAAGCAAATTAGATGAAATATAGCATCAAGCCCTTTACTTTATTTATTTAAACAACCAGCAATCTATACAACATGTGAAGAGAAATTTTTATGCATATATGAACTCCAAATGACTACAAAAATATTTAAACAACTATGTTACTGAACATTAAGCAACATCCACTAGTACATAGTAGCATTTGCACCGTATATTTTATTTGACACCATGATCAATATAGTATTTTCTTTTTATCTGTAATTTTGTTGTCCAAAATTATAGATGGAAATCTCAGAAGCAAAGGATTTGTAAGTTTTGAACTACAGACTGTTCTAAGGATCCATAAAATCTCTATCATCCCGAAGTAAGAGGAGGGCAAGATGGCAGCGCCAGGATGACTCTCATTCTGACGAGCAGCACAGCAGGATCAGCACAGTGACCAGCAGTCAGAACTCGCGGCCATAAAACACAAGTGTTTGTGTTTCCCAGGTGAGAGGATACCCCACGGTGGGGGATTCAATCAGCTTTAACTCACCTGGCTAAACCGCAGAAGAGATCCTGGTTCCTCCAGGAACTTGGTCACCAGCCTATAGCCACATGCCAGTGTGCTCTGATGACTGTCCCAGACTGAACTGTGCTTGCCACAATATCAGAGACTGGAATTTCCAGTCGAGCGATAACCCCACAGTGCAGGAAACTGACCTTAGGTCTGGGACAGACCTTAGGTCACCCACACATCCCCTGGAAAAGACTTGGGTTCCCCGGGCACCCAGGAGCCAGCCCAGAGCCCTGCCTAACTGCCTGATTTGCTGCCCAAGATAGAACTGTGGGCCACAGGGGACCAGAGACTGAGATTCTCTGTCAGGTGCAAACCCACAGGGAGGGGAACAGCTGGTCTGATCTCCAAGCACTCAGCTGATACCACCACCCCGAAAAGGTCTCCAGAAAAGTTACCCAGTTTTGGCAGACCTCCAGGCATCCAATCGCCGAAAAGGCAGAAAGGCAGAGCCAAGTAAGTCTGTGCCTGCAGGTTCTACTTGCCATCACAGACAGAAAGGCTATCCCCAAAACAAAGACTGGGTGTCCCTGTCAGGAGGAAACCCCACAGTGGGGGATCATCAGGTACAATGCTCAGGACACCCAGCTCCAAAAGACTTTCTGGATACACGCAGACTCTAGGCTCTAGCCCTCTATTGCAGGCAGGAGCGCTGTGCTCACCCACCTTTATTGAGTACTGCTAGGGCACTGGGGCACACAGCTGCATCCTCAGACTACAACAGCCAGAGAACCATTACAGCAGCCCTCAGATACTACACCAAGGATCAACCAGTTATCCCTAGCTAAACTGACAAACTGTGGGAATACATGGTTCTTCAAGTGGGCTGCACCCAAAAATTACACCTTAAGAGCATCCACTGCTGCTCACTAAATTCAGAGCAAGAAACACAGCAGCAAGGCAGCCATCACCAGGACCTCTCCTGATGACAGGAAAGCCTTCCTGAACACCAAAGTTACCACTCAGGTGATACACCTGAAGTGAACTGTGACAATTCCTGAGAAGCAGCACCATTCACTTGACCATACCCAAAAAGCAGAGGAGAACTTCAGAACCCCGCCAAGTTGATTCTCCCCAGGACTCAGCAGGCACCAGAAATTAATAGGCAATACCTGAGACAGAGAGATGGGTAGAGGCCAGTGAAAAAGCACAACCAATGAAAGGCAAAGCAATATGGCATCCCCAAAACCCACTTATCCAGGGGCAAGTAGCCCTGGACACCCTAACAAAAGTGAAATTCAAGAAGATGACCTTACATCTATGCTTATGAAGAGCTTAACGGAGGAAGTAAATAAAGTGCATAAAGAATTAGGGGAAGATATAATAAATAGATTATGGTCATCCGTAAAGAAATACAGGAAGATGCAGGCAAACAGTTTGTGTCACTGAAAGAAATAAAAGAAACAGAGGAACGTTCAAACAAACAGCTGAAGGAATTGAAGGAAAAACAGGAAAATACAGTGAGACATAATACAGTGAGAAAATACAGTGAAGGAAATCAACAAAATGGTTCAAGATCTGAAGATAGAATTGGAAGAATTAAAGAAAACACAAATGGAGGAAATCATGGAGAGGGAGAACCTAGGAAAGAAAAAAAAAGAACTATAGAGGTAAGCATAACCAACAGACTACAAGAGATGGAGAAAAGAAATTCAGGTGTGGAAGATACAGTGGAAGAAATCGATGTATCCATCAAAGAAAATGTTAAATCTAAAAAATTCCTGACACTACCCATCTAAGAAATCCGAGACAACATAAAAAGACAAAACTTAAGAATAATAGGAATAGAGGTAAAAGAAGATTCCCTGTCCAAAGCCCAGAAAATATTTTCAACAAAATCATTGAAGAAAATTTCCCCAACTTAAAGGGGAGGCCTATAAGAATACAAGAGTCCTACAGAACACCTAATAAATTAGAACAGAAAAGAAAATCCTCCCATCACATAATAATCAAAACAGTAAGTATACAGAACAAAGAAAAATTAATAAAAGCTGCAAGGGAAAAAGGCCAAGTAAAGTATAATGGCAAACCCATCAGAATCACACCTGACTTCTCAAAAAAAACTATGAATGCCAGAAAGGCCTGGACAGATATCATGCAGACCCTAAGAGAACACAGATGTCAGCCTAGGATACTGTACCCAGCAAAAATCTCAATCCTTATAGAAGGAGAAAACAAGATATTCAATGACAAAAAACAAATTTCAACAATGCCTACACACAAATCCAGCGTTAAAGAAGATGCTAAAAGGAAAAATATAACCCAGGTAAACTAACTACTTTCTTTTTATTATTATTATTATTTTTTTATCAGTTACATTTTATCTGTATCCCAGCCATGTCCCGATCCCTCATTCCCTCCCAGTCCCTCCCTCCTTCCCTCCCTCAACTCCACCGTGTCCCTTTCCAAGTCCACTGATAGGGGAGGACCTCCTCCCCATTCATCTGATCCTGTTTTATCAGGTATCTTCAGGACTGGCTGAAAAGCCCTCCTCTGTGACCTAACAGGACTGCTCCTTCCTTCGGGGGTGGAGAGGCCAAAGAGCCAGCCATTGAGTTCCTGTTAGAAATAGTCCTTGTTCCCCTCACTATGGGAAACCAATTGGTTACTGAGCTACCACAGGCTACATCTGAATAGAGGTTCTAGGTTATATCCATACATGGTCCTTGGTTGAATGTCAGTCTCAGAAAAGACCCTGTGCCAAGATATATTTTGTCCTTGTGGAGCTCCTATCCTTTCCCCATCAGACTAACTCCCCTTCTTTCTTATGATTCCCTGTACTCTGCCAAAGGTTTGGTCATGAGTCTTTGCTTTGAAAACACTGCTAGAGTCTTTCAGATGCGCTCAGTAGACTCCTGTCATACGTTCAATACACATCCCATATGTCTTTCTAAACGAGGATTGATCATCTTACCCCATGTCCACTCAATTGATTATCTTTTTTAGGTGTATAGATTTCATTATGTTTATCATATCTTATAGGTCTATATAAGTGAGTATATCCCATGTTTGTCTTTCTCCTTCTGGGATATTTCACTCAGAATGATCTTTTCTAGATCCCACCACTTGCCTGCAAATTTCATGATTTCCTCCTTTTTGATTGCTGAGTAGTATTCCATTGTGTAAAAATACCACAATTTCTGTACCCATTCCTCCGTTGATGGACATCTTGGTTGTTTCCAGGTTCTGGCTATTACAAATAAAGCTGCTATAAACATGGTTGAGCAAGTATCCCTTTTGTGTACTTTAAAGAACTTTGGGTATATACCTAGCAGTGGTATAGCTGGGTCTTGAGGAAGCACTATTCCTAATTGTCTTAGAAAGCACCAGATAGCTTTCCAGAGTGGTTGTACCAGTTTACATTCCCACCAGCAGTGGAGGAGGGATCCTCATTCTCCACAACCTCTCCAGCATGTGTTATCGCTTGAGTTTTTCATCTTGGCCAATCTGATGGGTGTAAGGTGATATCTCAGGGTCGTTTTGATTTGCATTTCCCTGATGGCTAATGAGGATGAGCATTTCTTTTTTTTTTTTTTTTTTAAAAAGATTTTATTTTATTTTTTTTTTATTTTTATCAGTTACATTTTATTAACTCTGTATCCCAGCCATGTCCCGATCCCTCATTCCCTCCCAGTCCCTCCCTCCCTCCCTCCCTCATCTCCACCGTGCCCCTTTCCAAGTCCACTGATAGGGGGGACCTCCTCCCCATTCATCTGATCCTGTTTTATCAGGTATCTTCAGGACTGGATGCAAAGCCCTCCTCTGTGGCCTAACAGGACTGCTCCTCCCTTCGGGGGTGGGGAGACCAAAGAGCCAGTCATTGAGTTCCTGTTAGAAATAGTCACTGTTCCCCTCACTTTGGGAAACCAATTGGTTACTGAGCTACCACAGGCTACATCTGAGTGGAAGTTCTAGGTTATATCCATACATGGTCCTTGGTTGAATGTCAGTCTCAGAAAAGACCCTGTGCCCAGATATATTTGGTCCTTGTGGAGCTCCTATCCTTTCCCCATCAGACTAACTCCCCTTCTTTCTTATGATTCCCTGTACTCTGCCAAAGGTTTGGTCATGAGTCTTTGCTTTGAAAACACTGCTAGTTAGAGTCTTTCAGATGCGCTCAGTAGACTCCTGTCATACATTCAATGCACATCCCATCCGTCTTTCTAAATGAGGATTGATCATCTTACCCCATGCCCACTCAATTGATTATCTTTTTAGGTGTATAAATTTCATTATGTTTATCATATCTTATAGGTCTATATAAGTGAGTATATCCCATGTTTGTCTTTCTCCTTCTGGGATATTTCACTCAGAATGATCTTTTCTAGATCCCACCATTTGCCTGCAAATTTCATGATTTCCTCCTTTTTGATTGCTGAGTAGTATTCCATTGTATAAAAATACCACAATTTCTGTACCCATTCCAGCATTGATGGACATCTGGGTTGTTTCCAGGTTCTGGCTATTACAAATAGAGCTGCTATAAACATGGTTGAGCAAGTGTCCTTTTTGTGTACTTGAACAAACTTTGGGTATATACCTAGCAGTGGTATAGCTGGGTCTGGAGGAAGCACTATTCCTATTTGTCTTAGAAAGCGCCAGATAGCTTTCCAGAGTGGTTGTACCAGTTTACATTCCCACCAGCAGTGGAGGAGGGTTCCCCTTTCTCCACAACCTCTCCAGCATGTGTTATCGCTTGAGTTTTTCATCTTGGCCATTCTGATGGGTGTAAGGTGGATGAGCATTTCTTTAAGTATTTTTCTGCCATTTGATATTCCTCTGTCACGAATTCTCTGTATAGCTCTGTTCCCCATTTTTTAATTGGATTACTTGGTTTGCTGCTTTTCAGCTTCTTTAGTTCTTTGTATATACTGGATATTAGTCCTCTGTCAGATAAAGGGTTAGTGAAGATTCTTTCCCAATCTGTAGGTAGTCGTTTTGTTTTGATGACAGTATCCTTTGCTTTACAGAAACTTTTCAGTTTCATGAGGTCCCATTTATTAATTTTGGCTTTTAGAGCCTGTGCTGTTGGTGTTCTGTTCAGGAAGTTGTCTCCTGTGCCAATGAGTTCTAGGCTGTTCCCCACTTATTTTTCCAATTGATTTAGGCTATCTGGTTTTATGTTGAGGTCCTTGATCCACTTTGACTTTAGTTTTGTGCAGGGTGATAAATATGGATCTATTTTCATTTTTCTGCATGTAGACATCCAGTTGGTCCAGCACCATTTGTTGAAGATGCTGTCTTTTTTCCATTGAATGGATTTGGCTTCTTTGTCAAATATCGAATATTCATAGGTGTGTGGATTTATTTCTGGGTCTTCTATGCGGTTCCATTGATCCTCCTTTCTGTTTCTATGCCAATACCATGCAGTTTTTATTACTGTTGCCCTGTAGTACAGCTTGAGATCAGGGATGGAGATACCTCCAGATGATCTGTAGTTGTACAGGATTGTTTTGGAGATTCTGGGTTTTTGTTTCTCCATATGAAGCTGAGAATCTTTTTTTCAAGGTCTGTAAAGAATTGAGTTGGTATTTTGATGGGAATTGCATTGAATCTGTAGATTGCTTTTGGCAGGATGGCCATTTTCACAATGTTAATCCTACCAATCCATGAGCACGGGAGATCTTTCCATCTTCTGATATCTTCTTCGATTTCTTTCTTCAGAGACTTGAAGTTTTTCTCAAACTGGTCTTTCACTTGCTTGGTTAGAGTCAACCCAAGGTACTTTATTTTATTAGTGGCTATTGTGAAGGGTGTTATTTCCCTAATTTCTTTCTCAGTGTTTTTGTCTTTGGTATATAGGAGGGCTTCTGATTTTTTTGAGTTGATTTTGTATCCTGCCACTTTGCTGAAGGTGTTTATCAGCTGAAGGAGTTCTCTGGTTGAATTTTTGGGGTCGCTCATGTATACTATCATATCATCTGCAAATAGTGACACTTTGACCTCTTCCTTTCTGATTTGTATCTCCTTGATCTCCTTTAGTTGTCTTATTGCTCTGGCTAGGACTTCAAGTACTATGTTGAAGAGATATGGGGACAATGGGCAGCCTTGTCTTGTCCCTGATTTCAGTGGGATTGATTTAAGTTTCTCTCCATTGAGTTTGATGTTAGCTATAGGATTGCTGTATATTGCCTTTACTATCTTTCGGTATGTGCCTTGTAGCCCTGATCTCTCCAAGACTTTAAACATGAATGGGTGTTGGAATTTGTCAAATGCTTTTTCGGCGTCTAAGGAGATGATCATGTGGTTTTTCTCCTTCAGTTTGTTTATGTAGTGGATTACATTGATGGATTTCCGTATGTTGAACCAGCCTTGCATGCTTGGGATGAAGCCTACTTGGTCATGGTGGATGATATCTTTGATGTGTTCTTGGATTCGGTTTGCAAGTATTTTATTGAGTATTTTTGTGTCAATGTTCATAAGAGAGATAGGCCTGAAGTTCTCTTTTTTGGTTGGGTCTTTGTGTGGTTTAGGTATTAAGGTGACTGTGGCTTCATAGAATGAGTTTGGTAGTGTTCCTTCTGTTTCTATTTTGTGGAATAGCTTGAGGAGAATTGGAGTTAGCACTTCTTTGAAGGTCTTGTAGAATTCTGCACTGAAGCCATCTGGTCCAGGGCTTTTTTTGGAGGGGAGACTGTTAATGACTGCTTCGATTTCCTTGGGAGATATAGGGCTATTCAGTATTTCTACCTGATCTTGACTTAGTTTTGGTAGATGGAATCTTTCAAGAAAATTATCCATTTCATTTAGATTTTCAAATTTTGTGGCATATAGGCTTTTGTAGTATGACCTAATAATTGTTTGGATTTCCTCAGTGTCTGTGGTTATGTCCCCATTTTCATTTCTGATTTTGCTGATCTGGAGAGTTTCTCTCTGCTTTTTAGTTAGTTTGGCTAAGGGTTTGTCTATCTTGTTGATTTTCTCAAAGAACCAGCCTTTTCTTTCATTGATTCTTTGGATAGTTTTATTTGTTTTTAGTTGATTGATTTCAGCCCTTAGTTTGATTATTTCCAGCCGTCTGCTCCTCTTGGGTGTATCTGCTTCTTTTTTTTCTAGGGTTTTCAGTTGGGCCATTAAGTTGTTTGTATGTGATGTTACGAATTTCTTCTTGTAGACACTTAGTGCTATAAATTTTCCTCTGAGCACTGCTTTCAATGTGTCCCATAAATTTGGGTATGTTGTGCCTTCCTTTTCATTGAATTCTAGGAAGTCTTTAATTTCTTTCTTTATTTCTTCCTTAACCCAGCTGTCTTTGAGTAGTAAGTTGTTCAGTTTCCATGTGCGTGTTGGCTTTTTGTTGTTTCTGTTGTTGTTGATGTCTAGCTTTAGTCCATGGTGGTCAGATAGTATACAAGGGATTATTTCAATCCTTTTGTATCTGTTGAGGCTTGCTTTGTGACCCACTATATGGTCTATTTTGGAAAAGGTTCCATGTGGTGCTGAAAAGAAGGTGTACTCTTTTGAGTTTGGGTGAAACGATCTGTAGACGTCTATTAGGTCCATTTGATTTAGGGATTCTGTGAGTGCTTTTATTTCCCTATTTGGTGTCTGTCTAGTTGATCTGTCCCTTGGTGAGAGTGGAGTGTTGAAGTCTCCCACTATTAAGGTATTAGGATCAATGTATGATTTAAGCTTTAATAATGTTTCATTTACGAATGTCGGTGCTCTTGTATTTGGGGCATAGATATTCAAGATTGTGATGTCCTCTTGGTGGATTTTTCCTTTGATGAGAATATAGTGGCCCTCCTTATCTTTTTTGATTAACTTGGGTTGAAAGTCTATTTTATTAGGTATTAGGATGGCTACTCCAGCTTGTTTTCTGGAACCATTTGCTTGAAAAACTGTTTTCCAGCCCTTTACTCTGAGGTAGTGTTTATCTTTGTTGCATAGGTGTGTTTCTTGGATGCAACAGAATGTTGGATCCTGTTTCCTTAACCATTCTGTTAGCCTGTGTGTTTTTATTGATGAGCTGAGTCCATTGATATTGATAGATAATAGTGACCAATGCATGTTAGTTCCTTTTGTAATGGAGTCGGTGATCTAACCCTGTTTCATTGCTTGTTTTCTTTTCATTTTTGTTGGGATCTTATCTGTATGCCCTGTTTTCTTGGGTGAATTTGTTTTCATTGGATTGGAGTTTTCCTTCTAGTCTCTTCTGTAGGGATGGTTTGCTGTGTAGATATTGTGTAAATTTAGTTTTGTCATGGAATATTTTGTTTTCTCCATCTATGTTGATTGAAAGCTTTGCAGGGTATAGTAGTCTGGGTTGACATTTGTGATCTCTTAGAGTCTCTATGATACTTGTCCAGGCCCTTCTGGCTTTCATAGTTTCTGATGAGAAGTCCGGTGTGATTCTGATAGGCTACCTTCATATGTTACTTGGCCTTTTTCCCTTGCTGCTTTTAATATCTTTTCTTTGTTCTGTAGATTTAGTGTTTTGACTATGATGTGATGTGATGTGTTTCTTTTCTGGTCTAGTCTATTTGGAGTTCTGTAGGCCTCTTGTATATTTATGGACATCTCTTTCTTTAAGTTGGGAAAATTTTCTTCTATGATTTTCTTGAAAATATTTTCTGGACCATGGAGTCTGGAGTCTTCTTTTTCATGAATTCCTATTATTCTTAGATTTTGTCTTTTCATAGCATCCTTGATTTCTTGGATATTTTGTGATTGGAACTTTTCTGATTTTACTTTTTCTTTGAGAGAAGTATCCATTTCTGCAAGTGTGTCTTCAGCTCCAGAGATTCTCTCTTCCATCTCTTGTATTCTGTTGGTGATGCTTACTTTTGCGGTTCCTGATCTTTTCTCCAAGTTCTCCAGCTCAAGGGTTTTCTCCTTTTGTGTTTTCTTTATTGAGTCTAATTCTGTTTTCATGCCTTGCACCATTTCTTTCATGTGTTTGAATTTGGATTCCTGTCTCTCTACGATGGCCTCTATTTCTTTTTTCATTTCCTTTTTATATGCCAATAATTTTTCCTCTACTTGTGTATCTATTTGTTTGGCTATGTTTGCCTGTGTTTTTTTAAGGATATTGTCTATTTCTTCTTTCTTTGCCTCCAATTGACTGGCCATATCTTTGAAAGACTTGTTCATTTCCTCCTTATGAGCCTCAAATAATTGGGCAAGCATGGCTTTAAAATCATTTTCCTGTGCTTCTGCTGAATTGGAGTATCCATCTATTTGGGGGTTTGCTGGTGAAGTCATGATGTCCTGATTTATGTTGGAAGTGTTCTTTCGCCTACCCCTGGCCATTGGCTTATCTGAAACCTTCCCTGTTTGTTTTTGGATTCTGCAGATCAGACTGGTGCTGTTTTTCTCTGGCATCTGGAGAGTTCTTCAGGAAGCTGAGCACTCTCACCGTGTGCTGAGGACTAGCTGTACCTGTGGGAGGAAAGTACACAGGCACAAACGGGGCAAATGCAAGCATGTGTGCGCACGCGTGTGTGTGTCTGTGTGTGTAAGTGTGCGTGGACGTGTGTCTCAAGGGACAGAATGATGGCTAATGTTGAACCCTTGAGTGTGTGGGAGGGGCTCTGCACTGTATATGTCGCAGGCACTAATGATGATTGTGGTGCAATTTCTGGCATTAATTGCCTTAACTCCTCAATTATGCCCACAGGGCAGGAACTTCAATGTCCCTAGTGCCCCTCTGTTTCCCAAAGTGGTTATGAGGGTGGGAGGGGGGTTCGATGCCTGGTTTCTGATTTAGAAGGACCCAGGATCTGGGGAACTGCAGATTCTCAAGGGTGCACTCACTTACAGGCAGGTCTCTTGGCAGAGATCTTGGTATCCGGGGCTCTCTCCTCTCTGGTTTGGCCCTGCTTCTTTGATGTACTCCGCCAGTTCTGTGCTGCTTTCACTGCCAGGTTCTGAGGTGTTGCTGCAGCTGGAGATTTCAGGGTGGTCACTTCAGCAGGGATGGGGTAACCAGGCTCTCTATTCTCTGGTTTGGCCCTGGTTAGTCTTAAACTGGAGGGCTGTGGTGCCTGGCCAGTTCAGTGCTGCTCTGCCACCACGTCCCGCTGTAACTGGAGACTGGGTTGCTAGTCCCGATGCTTTGTGGGAAGTCCTGGGGTCTCTTTACTGTGCTCTCCAAGCTTGGGAGGCCCAGCGCCTGGTGTGTCCAGGTTGTATGATGTTTCTGCCTGGTTTTGGTGAGTATATAGCGTATTCTCTGTCACTGTGGGATTGGGCGGGCCATACCATCAGTGATTGTGATCCTGTGTAGCTAGTATGGCATCTAGCAGATTCACGCCCTGGGAGGATGGTGCAGCCTCTGCGCGAATCTGGGACTCCGGGACATGTACTGCTGGCTTTTGTCTGCCACTAAAGTGCTTGGGGCTCTGTTTCAGCGGCTGTATACCGAAGGCAGTTAGGTCTGCACTGAGAAAGATGAGTCCGCTGTGCCGCTGTGCTGAGGAGGAAGGAGGTCTGGGGCAAGGGAGTGCCGCAAGATCAAAGGATCGTTTCTCTCCTTCCCCAAACAAGTCGCCGAGTGACCAGAGACCAAAGTTTTCACCTCCTGCGATGTTCCCGGTTGTTCAGAAAGCCTCACCGTGGTTTTCCTGGGTTAGGGGTCCTTCCATTCACCAACTCAGAAGTTCAGGTATCCCACCGCTCAGAAACTGTGTGTGCTAGTCGCCATCTTGGCTCCGCCCTCCAAACTAACTACTTTCAAGAATTCACAGGAAATAAATAACTTCACTACAGCAAAACAAAAGTAGCCAAACACACAAACAAACTACCATGGCCAACATCAATATCAAAGGATCTAACAGCCACTGTCATTAATCTCCCTCAACATCAATGGACTCAATTCTCCAATAAAAAGACAAAGACTAACAGAATGGATGCATAAACAAGACCCAACAATCTGTTGCATACAAGAAACACACCTAAATCACAAAGATAGACATTACCTGAGAGTAAAGGGCTGGAAGACGGTTTTCCAAGCAAATGGACCCAAGAAGCAAGCAGGAGTAGCCATTCTAATATCTAATAAAGTAGATTTTCAACCAAAATTAATCAAAAGAGATACAGAAGGACACTTAATACACATCAAGAGAAAAACCCACCAGGAAGATATCACAATCCTGAACATCTATGCCCCAAATACAAGGGTACCCCCACATTTGTAAAAGAAACTTTAATAAAACTTAAACCACACATAGACCCCCACACATTAATAGTGGGAGACTTCAACACCCCACTCTCAACTAAGGACAGGTCAACAAAACAGAAATTAAACAAAGAAACAATAACTATGACAGAGGTCATGAATCAAATGGACCTCACCGACATTTATAGAACCTTTCACCCAAACTCAAAAGAATTTACCTTCTTCTCAGCACCTCATGGTACCTTCTCCAAAATAGACCATATAGTTGGTCATAAAGCAAGCCTCAACAGTACAAAAATATTGAACTAATCCCTTGTATCCTATCTGATCACCATGGACTAAAACTGGACTTCAGTGACGAAAATAGCAAAAGGCCTACACATACATGGAAACTAAACAACTTGCTACTAGGGTCAGAGAAGAAATAAAAAAAGAAATTAAAGCTTCCTATAATTCAATGAAAATGAAGGCACGACATACCCAAACTTATGGGACAAAAAGAAAGCAGTGCTAAAAGGAAAGTTCATAGCACTAAGTGCCTTCAAAAAGAAATTTAAAACATCTCATGCAAGCAACTTAATGGCTCACTTAAAAGCCTTAGAAAAAAAAAAGAAGCAGACACACCAAAGAGGAGTAGATGGCTGGAAATAATCAAACTCAGGGCTGAAATCAATCAATTAGAAACAAATAAAACAATTCAAAGAATCAATGAAACCAAGAGCTGGTTCTTTGAGAAAATCAACAAGATCGACAAACCCTTAGCCAAGCTAACTAAAAGGCAGAGAGACACCACCCAAATCAGCAAAATCAGAAATGAAAAGGGGGACATAACTACAGACACTGAGGAAATCCAAACAATTATTAGGACTTACTTCAAAAGTCTATTTGCCACAAACTTTGAAAATCTAAATGAAATGGACAATTTTTTTGATCGATTTTACTTACCAAAGCTGAATCAGGACCAGGTAAATCAATTAAATATTCCTATATCCCCAAAGAAATAGAAGTGGTCATCAAAAGTCTCCCATCCAAAAAAAGCCCAGGACCAGATGGCTTCAGCACAGAATTCTACCAGACTTTCAAAGAAGAGCTAACACCAATTCTTTTCAAACTATTCCACAAAATAGAAACAAAAGGAAAATTACCAAATTCATTCTATGAAGCCACAGTCACCTTGGTACCTAAACCTCACAAAGACTCAACAAAGAAAGAGAATTTCAGGCCAATCTCCTTTGATGAACATTGATGCAAAAATGCTTAACAAAATACTCGCAAACCAAATACAAGAACACATCAAAGATATTATCCACTATGACCAAGTAGGCTTCATCCCAGGTATGCAGGGGTGGTTCAGTATGTGGAAATCCAACAATGTGATCCACCATATTAACAAACTGAAAGAAAAAAAACAACATGATAATCTCCATAGATGCTGAAAAAGCATTTGACAAAATCCAACATCCATTCATGTTTAAAGTATTGGAGAGATCAGGGATACAGGCACATATCTAAACATAGTAAAGGTGATATACAGCAAGTCTATAGCCAACATCAAACTGAATGGAGAGGAACTTAAAGCAATCCCACTGAAATCAGGGACAAGACAAGGCTGCCCACTCTCTCCATATCTCTTCAACATAGTGCTGGAAGTCCTTGCTAGAGCAATAAGACAGTTGAAGGAGATCAAGGGAATACAGATGGGAAAGGATGAAGTCAATTTATCAGTATTTGCAGATGATATGATAGTACACCTGAGTGACCCCAAAAACTCTACCAGGGAACTCCTACAGCTGATAAACACCTTCAGCAAAGTGGCAGGATACAAAATTAACTCAAAAAAATCAGTAGCATTCCTGTATACAAAAGACAAAAGGGCTGAGAAAGAAATTAGGGAAACAACACCCTTCACAATAGCCACAAATGACATAAAGTACCTTGGTGTAACACTAACCAAGCAACTCAAAGACTTGTATGAAAAAAAATTTCAAGTCTCTGAAGAAAGAATTAGAAGAAGATATCAGAAGATGGAAAGATCTCTCATGCTCATGGCTTGGCAGGATTAACATAGTAAAAATGGCCATCTTACCAAAAGCAATTTACATATTTAATGCAATTTCCATCAAATTGCCAACACAATTCTTTACAGACCCGGAAAGAAAAATTCTCAACTTTGCATGGAATAACAAGAAACCAAGAATTGCTAAAACAATCCTCTACAATAAAAGATCTTCTGGAGGTATCTCCATCCCTGATATATAGCTGTACTATAGAGCAACAGTTATAAAAAGTGCATGGTACTGGCATAAAAACAGAATGGTGGATCAATGGAACTGAACAGAAGACCCAGAAATAAAGCCACACACATTATGGACACCTGATTTTTGACAAAGACACCAAAACCATACAATGGAAAAAAGATAGCATCTTCAAAAAATGGTGCTGGTCCAACTGGATGTCTACATGTAGAAAAATAAAAATAGATCCATACTTATCACCCTGCACAAAACTGAAGTCCAAGTGGATCAAAGACCTCAACATAAAACCAGACACATTAAATCGGCTAGAAAAAAAGGTGGGGAATACCCTAGAACTCATTGGTACAGGAGAAAACTTCCTGAACAGAACACCAACAGCAAAGGCTCTAAGAGCAACAATCAATAAATGGGACCTCATGAAACTGAAAAGCTTCTGTAAAGCAAAGGACACAGTCATCAAAACAAAGCAACTGCCTACAGACTGGGAAAGAATCCTTACCAACCCTTTATCTGACAGAAGACTCATATCCATTATATATAAAGAACTAAAGAAGCTGAAAAGCAGCAAACCAAGTAATCCACTTAAAAAAATGGGGAACAGAGCTAAGCAGAGAATTCTCTGTAGAGGAATATCAAATGGCAGAGAAGCACTTAAAGCAATGCTCAACCTCATTAGCCATTAGGGAAATGCAAATCAAAACAACCCTGAGATTTCACCTTACACCCATGAGAATGGCCAAGATCAAAACTCAAGTGACAACACATGCTGGAGAGGTTGTGGAGAAAGGGGAACCCTTCTCCACTGCTGGCGGGAGTGTAAACTTGTACAACCACTCTGGAAATCAATCTGGCACTTTCTCAGACAACTAGGAATAGTGCTTCCTCAAGATCCAGCCATACCACTCCTAGGCATACACCCAAAAGAGGCTCAAGTATACAAAAGGGACATTTGCTCAACCATATTTGTAGCAGCCTTATTTGTAATAGCCAGAATCTGGAAACAGCCCAGATGCCCCTCAGTGGAGGAATGGATGCACAAATTGTGGTATATCTACACAATGGAATATTACTCAGCAATAAAAAACAAGGAAATCATGAAATTTGCAGGTAAATGGTGGGATCTGGAAAAGATCATCTTGAGTGAGGTATCCCAGAAGCAGAAAGATGCACACAGTATATACTCACTCATATAGACATATAATATAAGATAAACCTACTAAAATCTGTACACCTAAAGAAACTAATCAAGAGGGAGGACTCTTGCTAAAATGCTCAATTCCTATCCAGAAAGGAAAAGAGGCTGGACATTAAAACAAGGAGAAAAGAGGGAACAATTCAGGAGCCTGACACAGAGGACCTCTGAAAAGCTCTGCCCTGCAGACTGTCAATGTATATTCTGAGACTTATGGGCAACCTTTGGACAGAGCGCAGGGAATCTTAGGAAAGAAGTAGAAAACAGTAAGGTCTGGAGAGGACAGGAACTCCACAAAGAGAGCAACAGAACCAAAAAAAATCTGAGCACAGGGGTCTTTCCTGAGACTGATATTCCAACCAAGGACTATGCATGGAGATAACCTAAGACCCCTGCACAGATGTAGCCCATGGCAGTTCAGTGGGTTCCATTGTAACAGGGACAGGGACTGTATCTGACATGAAGTGATTGGCCTGCTCTTTAATTACCTCCCCCTGAGGGGGAAGCAGCATTACCAGGCCACAGCATTACACAGCCACTCCTGATGAGACCTGGTTGACTAGGATCAGAAGGAAGGAAAAGAAGATCTCCCCTATCAGTGGACTTGGGGAGGGACATGCATGCAGAGGGTGGAGGAAGGGAGGGATTAGGACAGGAGGAGGGAGGGAACCACAGGGGGGGTACAAAGTGAATGAAGTGTAATTAATAAAGAAAAAAATAAAAAAAGAGGAAAAAAAAGAAATTCAAGTTGAAGTAATAAAAAAAAATCTCTATCATCCTGCCCTTTATGACCCTCTGAGGACATCAGAATCACCCTTTGTTTCATACAACATAACTTAAATACTATCTTTTGTTTTGCCGCTTAATGATATTCTTGATGATGTTTGTTATCAGATTAAATACTATAATATCACAATAATTGTAAGAAGTAGCCTTTTTTTCTTTAATCATACACCTTGACCATAAAAGTAACATTGTTTGTAATTTTATTAGTATATTTTGTTATATTTGACATTTACTCATTTTCTATTGTTTTTTAATTTTAAAGTTTCCAATAATTACATTACTAGCATATTGAATGATAAATTAAAGAAACTACCTGCTGTTAAGTATCCCATCAATCTTAGCAATTCAAGGCAAGTCCATGTCATGCAGTAGCAGACATTCTTGAAGATGATCAGAGTCCTAGTTTTTTATTGTTTTGTTTACTTATTTCACAGTTTCACTTTGGGAATCTGGTAAAATTAGCCTCATCTGAGGAGGACCGGGGAAATGGCCATGTTTTAGTAATAAGCAAAGTGTCTCCTGAGAGCTTACAAGGTCAGACTTCCTGATCCCTAATAAACAATGATTAGTAGAAAGTGAATTTCCAACCGTGGCATCTTGGGAACAATTAGGCAAATAAATCCGTGGACTGAGGCAAGAACGGTAGCATGAAAATTAATAGAGTGTTGACTATCCCACTGTTTACTGCACTTCCATATAATTTAGGCAATTGAATGTTGTAAAGTTTTAGACAGAGATCTTCTGGATAAATGTAACCTTACAGGTTCTACAAAATATAAATGTGCTTTGAGAACATCAACTTCCTAGAGTATTGAAGCAATCTGATATTGTTTAAATATACAGATTAAGTGGAAAGTTAGTATATAGCATTCATCCAAAGGGTATCAAAGGGTATGTGGAACATGATAGGATTTAAGATTCAAAGAGACCTGAGATGTTAAGTCTGTCTGTGATTCAATCTCATTGTCCAGTTAAGTTTTAAAGTACTGTTTAGGATCAGATGAATGGGGAGGAGGTCCCCCCCATCAGTGGACTTGGAAAGGGGCACGGTGGAGATGAGGGAGGGAGGGAGGGAGGGACTGGGAGGGAATGAGGGATCGGGACACGGCTGGGATACAGAGTTAATAAAATGTAACTGATAAAAAAAATAAAATTAAAAAAAAAAGAAAGAAAACACAAAAAAAAAATAAAGTACTGTTTATATTGAATATAGTAACCACAAAACTATCACTTAATTTTTGTACTTGTTTTGTTTTATTTAAAAGGATAAATTAATTTACTGAATTTCACTGTTTTCTTTTATAGAGCTGTGAGAGGAATACACTAAAAATTTATAATGAAAAATTAAACATGGCACCACATTTAAGTATACTCACTGCTCTTGCAGAAGACAAAGATTGGTTCCCATAAACTGCATCAGGCTCTTACATGCATTATTCCAACTGCAGGGGATGTCTTCCAGCCTCTAGAGACAACACACACTTGTTAGCATACTTTTTTAAAAACTCTTTTAATAGGTAGAGTCTTTCAGAGGCCTCTGTGGTAGCCTCCGGTCTTGTTTTCTGTTCTCTCCTTCTTCCAATGTCTGTCCTGTTTGCCTTTCTGAATGAAGACTGATCATCTTACCCATGGTCCTCCTTCTAGCTCACCTTCTTTAGGTGTACAGATTTTTGTAGATTTATTCTATTTTATATGTCTAGTATCCACTTATAAGTAGTTGTATGTCATGCACAGAGGAGGATAATGCAGCCATTTCTGTTGAGACTGGTTAAACTACAGTCAGGTGGAAGGGAAGGAGGACCTCCCCTATCCATGGACTTAGAGAGAAGCATAGGAGATGAGGGAGGTAGGGGACTACATCTGGGATACAAAGTGAATAAATTGTAATTAATATAAAAAATAAACATTAAAAAATAAGTTAAAAACTCTTATTTATTTACATTTCTTAGATCTCTTTCTTCCTACCCACCCAAATCCCTTCCAACAATACAACACAGGGTAAGACAGAAAAAGGGTCAGTGGGATAGGCGGTGCAGTTCTCATATCTGCTTCCTGCTGGTCAGGGTTTTTCAGCTCCTTGGAGCCAGTCCAATTCTCCTTCCAGGAGATCTCCAACTTCTTGTCTCACAGCAGCAACCAGGGGCCACCGGAAGGAAGCAGCAATAGTCTTGTTCTTTCTCAGAGCTCCCCAACACTCTCTGGGCTCTGGCGTTTATTCCCTCTCCAGAGTCCTCAGGTTTAGTATCTGCAGCTGGCAAAGTTCTCCTCTCAGCGCCCAAACAAGCACATACTTTGCTGCTGTAACTATCTGAATCAATCCCACATCTGGAATAAAAACAAAAATTTATGTATATGCACAACAAGCAGACACATGATATATGCACATACATACAAACATACTAACACATACATAACATAAAAAAATAATATATTTAAATGTTAGTCTTACATCTGTGGTGTTTAAGCAATAACTGTTGTAATGGCAATTAAGAAGAGTAGAAATACATGAAACAAAGAAAGAGCTATAGTATCTCACCAGTTCTGCCCTCACAGACATGCGACATTATCAGAGCTTCAATTAGCACATTGTTCTATGCTTGGTATTTTATTTATATTAGAAGCAGTTTCCATAGATTTGACTATCCGTGTCTGAGTATAAGTGGGAGTATTTGGCCTATGCATGAGCATGAAGAAACCAGAGTCTGCATTTGAATACCATTCTTCATGACTTACCACCTTAATGTTTAGGCAGGGTCTCTTTTTGCATGCAGAGACCATCTTTTAGAGGAGGCTGACACTGCTGGAACTGGATGCATGTGCCGCAAACAACTCCTGGGTTTTACGCAGGTGTTGGGGGTGCAAACTCAAATCCTCATGCTTGCTCAACACTTTGTCCACTGTGCCATGTCCACAGCCCCAAATTCATTTTTGAGATAGGATAGTAGGTTTTGATCTTTTAAAACATCCTGTCCTACATGTTTAAAAATTTCAGATGCTGGATATGAAGAAGCCTACCAAATCAGGTTATATTTATTGTGATAATTTTGAGTCCTACTTTATATCTTTAAAAAAATGAACAAAATTTCACTGATATCTATATATCCTCAAACTTTGGAAATCTGTAACATATATATTCATACAGACATGTGCTGAGCCTCAGTACTATAAATGAGTGCATAAGATATTTATATAACTTAATAATCTATATCAAATTAAGAGAAATAGCATACATTGATCAAAACCACAATGATCTATTAATGGATACGACAGGAATTTAAATGTTTCATTATATATTATACTTTGTTTTGAGCCTCATTATTTAAGATGTTGAAATGGAATAAAAGTATCAAACACACAGAATAGAAAAAGTAATGATGAGATTCAGTTTTTACTGTATGAATATTGATCAAATCTAGATTTTGATGGCTGCTGATGGACAATTGTAAGTATTATACTACCAAGCTGATTGCTGCTTTAAAATGGATTATAGCACTAATCTAGTATCATAAAATATTTACATTCATTTATAGTAATTGATATATGATTGTTTAAATTTTGGTTTTAAACCAAGTATAAGATAAAAGACTGGAAATAATAATGAGCATTGATAAGTGAATACTGTATTTATTCAAAAGAGAATAGAATGATGGCAGTCCTTAGGAACTTCACTTTTTTCACAATCGCTATGCTATTTTTGGCAAATAGGATATCAATTTAGATTGGATTAGAAAATAAGCACCATTCTTCACTTAATGGGATAAAAAAGGAGTATCTTTCATACAATTTAGTTTTTCAGGTGTTTAGAGTCTTCCTATTTTAAAAGATTTATTTATTTTTACATTCCATTTATGAGTGGTGGACTTCATGAATGAATGTGTAGCATGCCTAGTATCCATGTCACATGGAGGCCAGGAAAGGGTGTTGGATCCTCTAGAACCAGAGTATTAGTTTTCAGTTTTTGAGCCACTATGTAAGTGTTAGGTCCTAAGCAAAAATTTCAAGTCCTCTTAATTTTTAATCCATCTTTCTAGGTCTAGGTCCCTATTTTTTCCACCATTATGTCTGATGTCTTTGCCACTGTTTCATGGCCCTTGGTATAACACAGAAAAAAAAAAAAAAAACAGAAAATATCTAGAGTGTTGCCGATGACCATGTCCTTGGATAACATTCAGTGAAACTGGAAGTACTCTCTATGTGTATCAACATAAAATGGCCATGGACTTCATGAGTCAAGTTACAACACTTATTTCTTACATCTATGCCTAAATTTACTTTAATAAAAATACAAATATTATAACTGAGATATTGACCAGATATCCCCAGGTTGTTTTAGGAAAAGAGTTGACATAAAATTATCCTTCAAAATTAGCTTTGCTGGTAGAGATCTCCAGAACCACGTGGTGTAGTTGTGATTAAGCCCTGTAATAGGTGCGAATTAAGAGCATGAAGAAATGTACAACATCATTCAAGAGGGAGCATGAGGGGTTCCTGAAGGGGGAGAACTTTACCTTCTAAAACTTGAAGAGATAATTAATTAAGACAGATGACTTAAAGTAAAAGAGTAGGAGAGGACACATGGATAAAATTATAGTTAGCAAATAGATGAACTTTTTACTATCCTGAAAAGAGGGAGTTACCTGACTTGTAGAGATTTTCAAAGCGTAACAGAAAGTTCCACCCCATGCAATTAGCCTGTCCTGATCTATGCGTAAAGGAGCATGGAGCATGCAGGTACTGCGCATTAACACAAGTGTACATTGAGATTGCGAGGGACTAGGAAGCCTTGCTGGGTCATCTGGGATCTCCTTCCTCTAACACTGACAGAAAGGGCCTAATCTGAGGGAGCACTAAAACTACAGGGTTGTGGTCTCACAGATACCATTACTACCTTAGTAAATCTGAAGAGGCTATTGAAAAGGAAGAAGGGGTGATAAATGTCACATGAACAACCTACATTGTGTAATCCAATTCAGCTTTAACCGCAAGCCCACATTGCTTACAACGGTCTACAAAGTTCTCCCTAATCTTGTTCCTCATGCCTGGGTGAACACACCTACCCCACACTCATCCTTCTCTTCATGGAGACTCTTCAATATTGCTCACCTGAGGTCTGAGCAAAGCCAAGAGCTGCTTCACCTCTTTTCCAACTCCATTAAGCTTCATTGGACAGCTTCCCCACAAGACAAAATAATCTGAGTTCCCACGTATAAAGTATTTAAAACAGATTTTTTCTTTTGTAAATCCACCCTTACTTTGTTTTTCTTTTCACCCCTATAACTTCACCACCATCTTACATTCTGAGGAAATCTTACTTATGTCTCATGTTTATGCTTTCTCATCTCTCCCTTGGTTATTTTTTAAAATGTATCTCACATTTATAAAACATTGGTGGCCTCTACTAAGTATCTAATAAACATCTTTTATTGTGAGTGAATAGCAGTATCTAAACTTCCAAATAATGTTTGAAGAGTCTGTACTTTAAACTGAACTTCTTTTTTTGTAATGTAACAATGTATTTTTTTTTCTCTGTTTATCATAGAAATGGTTTGGTTTTGACTCTCATTTCTCATAGGTACACCCTGCCATTGGAGATTCAAAATTAAAATTAAACGAGTAAACAAGTGTTGTAATTTTGTCTTCAGAAGCCAAGTGTAAAAATGATATTTTGATACAGGCAAAGATTCTAAGCCCGCTTCCTCTTTACATGATCCAATTTACTCTTCAGAACCTTTTACTTAATATTAAGTAGTGAGGAAAGCAAGAAACTATCCTTAATTCAAAAGTATCACAGGGTAGATCCAAGATGGCAGAGACTAGCATACACCATATCTGAGAGGCAGAGGATCTGAAACTATGAAACTGGTGAGTGGAGGGGCAGCTGAAGCCAGAACATCAACATTGAGGCTTCCTAAGAGAGAGGTTACAAACTGTGAGCTGAAACCAATCGAATCCAGGTCACCCTCTGACTTCTCTGGGGACTGAGAGTGGAGAATATTCGATCCTCCTGCTTGACCTCCTTCCTCAGTGAAGGCAACCCAGTGCCCTCTGCTCCTAGCACAGAACTCCCTGCTCAGTATCTGAGACAGAGAAGGCGGCCTCCCAGTCCCTCAGTAGTAGGTGGCCGGCGGTATGGGCCACCCAGGTCTGCCGTTCCACCTAGGTGTAGGGGCAGTTCTATGGGCACCACAGGGCCTCTGAATAGGCATCTATACCAGTGTCCTCCCAGTTCTGCTGTTGTGGTTGGACTCCCAGTGGACCTCTATACCAGCCTCCAAGTTCTGCAAGTGCAGCAGTGAGCTGACCGATCTCCTACACTTGCATTTGCCCTGGCAGGCCCAAGTCTGAGAGTAGAGAACAGGGGGAACCCCTGTGCTTTCCAATTAGACCTGCTAGAAAGTGAGTATACCATCAAGTGAGTGCGTGCAGAGCCCCAGATCCAGGGTCCTTCTTCCCTAACAGGTAGACATCAGATCCCTCCCACCCCACTGTGGGTAACATAGGGATTCTTGGGACAGTGTTCTCAACATTGAAACCCCTGTGCTGTGGTCTACCAGTGGATTTCAGGCAAACAACTCCTGGAGCCCAGGAAGATTTGAATACCACAAGGACAGTATGACAGGCCTGTAGGCCACTGAGGTATCCATGGAATCAGTGCATGTTCATTGCACCCATGAGCAGTGGCAGCTCCCACACCTCCCTTCTAAACTTGCACCCCAGGCCACATATTTTAGGCATCTACACTGTCTAGCATCCTGTTCTTCAAGGCATACTTTCATGCACATTCAAATACTTGCTGGCCTACACTAGTGCACCTGTGCCTGCAGATCTTCCTTCCTTAGGTACAGCTGAAACACCAATGCACGTTCTCAAATAGTGAACCTCTTTCATCCTCACAAAGAATACTCTAGGCATCAGAGAAAGATGGACCCAGTCTGTAGTAGAGAATCCAGGAACAGTGAAGGGTACAGCTAAGCATATGAACAGAGGTCGGCATAAGAACACATCCAACAAAAATCAGGACATCATGCTTTCACCAGCAACCTCCAAAATCAATGGATACTACACTTCACCGGAAACACAGGAAAATGATTTTAAAACTATGCTTATCCAGTTATTTAGAGGCACATAAAGAAGAAACGAACAAATCTCTCAAAGAAATAGCCACACAAATGGAGGCAAAGAGGAAACAAACAAAGCTCTCAAAGAAAAAGGGGCACATGCAGCCAAACAAATAGAGGCATAAGGAGAGGCACAATTAGTGGCATATAGAGAGGAAATGAACAAAAAATAGAGGCCATCATAGAAAGACAGGAATCCACATTCAAACAGATGAAGGATATGATAGAAAGAATGAAAACAGAATTAGAATCAATAAAGAAAACACAAACAGAGAAAACCCTAGAGCTGGAGAACTTAGATAAAAGATCAGGAACCACAAAGGTAAGCATCACAAATAGAATATGAGAGATGGAAGAGAGAATCTCAGGTTCCGATGACACACTTACAGAAACTGATACTTCTCTCAAAGAAAAAGTAAAATCAGAAAATTCCCAAACATAAAACATCCAAGAAATCAAGGATGCCATGAAATGACAAAAATCTAAGGATAACAGGGATAGATGAAAAAGAAGATTCTAGGCTCTAAGGTCCAAAAATTATTTTCAAGAAAATCATAGAAGAAACTTTTACCAACTTAAAGACAGAGATGTCCATAAACAAACAAGAGGCCTACAGAATACCAAATAGACTAGATCAAAAAAGAAACACCTCACTTCACATTATAGACAAAACACTAAATCTACAGAACACAGAAAAAAATATTAAAAGCAACAAGGGAAAAAGGCCAAGTAATATATAAAGGTAGACCTATCATAAGCATACCAGGCTTCTCAACAGAAACTATGAAAGCCAGAAGGGCTTGGGCAGATATCATGCAGACTTTAAAGGACCAAAAATGCCAACCCAAACTACTATACTCAGCAAAGCTTTTAATCAACATAGATGGGGAAAACAAAATATTCCATGACAAAACTAAACTTAAAAATGTCTACACAACAACCCAGCAATATAGAAGATACTAGAATGAAAACTCCAATCCAACAAAAACAACTATGGCCAAGAAAACATAGGATATAGAAATTTGAAACATCTCATACATGCAACTATATGGCTCACCTGAAATCCCTGGGGGGGGGGGGGAGGGAAAGAAAACAAGCAGACACACCCAAGAGGAGTACATGGCTGGAAATAATCAAATTATTACTGAAATCAATAAATTAAAAACAAATAAAACAATTCAAAGAATCAATGAAAACCAAGAGCTGGTTCTTTGAGGAAATCAACAAAATAGACAAACCTCAGCCAAACCAACTAAACAAGAGAGAGAAACCATCCAAATCAGGAAAATTAGAAACAAAAAGGGAGACATAAAACAGACTCTGAGGAAATCCAAACAATCATTAGGTTGTACTACAAAAGCCTATATGACACAAAATTTGAAAATCTAAATGAAATGGATAATTTACTTGATAGAATCCATTTAACAAAATGATTAAAGCAAGTTCAGGTAAATAGATTGAATAGTCTGCTATCTCCCACAGAAATAGAATCAGGCATCCAAAGTCTCCCCTCAAAAAAAAAAAAAAAAAAAAAAAAGCCCAGAGCCAAATGGTTTCAGCACAGAATTCTAACAGACTTTCAAAGAAGAGCTAACCCCAATTCTCTTCAAACTCTTCCACAAAACAGAAACAGAAGGAACACTACCAAACTCATTCTATGAAGCCTCAGTCACCTCGATACCTAAAACTCACAAAGACCCAAATAAAAAAGAGAACTTCAGACCCATCTCTCTTACAAACATTGATGTAAAAACACTCAATAAAATACATGCAAACAAAATCCAAGGATACATAAAAGATATCCAACATGACTGAGTAGAAGTCATCCCAGGCATGCAGTGCTGGCTCAATATATGGAAATCCATCAATGTAATCCACCATATAAACAAACTGAAAGAGAAAACAACAACAACAACACATGGTCATTTCCTTAGATGCCAAAAAAAAAAAGAATTTGAGAAAATCCATCACCCATTCATGTTTAAAGTCTTGGAGAGATCAGGGATGAAAAGCACATACCTAAGCATAATAAAGGTTCTGAAAAAATGTATCCCTAATCAAGTGAAATCAAACACAAAATTTTGATTCTTGAAAAATACCTAGTCCTTAACTTCAGAATATACAATTTTTAATTATATTTTTATTTTTATATATTAATTACAGTTTATTTACTTTGTATCAACAGCTGTAGCCCCTCCCTATTCCCTTCCAATCCCACCATCCCTCTCTCATCTCCTTCCAGTCCCTTTATAAATCCACTGATAAGAGAGGTTCTCCTTGACTACCATCTGACCATAGCTTAAACTGTCTCATCAGGACTGACTTCAAGGTCCATCTCTGTGACCTAGCAAGGCTGTTCCTTCCTCGTTGGGGGGTAGGTCAAAGAGACAGCCACTGAGTTCATGTCAGAGACAGTTCCTTTTCCCCTTACTAGAGAAACTCCCATGTATACTGAGCTACCATGGGCTACGTCTGAGCAGAGGTTCTAGGTTATGTCCATGTATGGTCCTTCATTGGAGAATCAGTCTCAGAGAAGACCCTTGTGGACATATATATTTGGACATTGTAGAGATCCTGTACTCTCCAGGTCTTACTAATTCCCCCTTCTTTCATATGATTCCCTGCACTCTGTCCAAAGTTTGGTTATGAGTCTCATCATCTGCTTTGATACACTGTGCTGTTAGTGTTCTGTTCAGGAAGTTGGGTAGAGTCATTCAGAGGCCCTCTGTGGTAGGCTCCTGTCCTGTTTCTTGTTTTCTCCTTCTTCCAATGTCGATCCCATTTGCCTTTCTAAGTGAAGAGTGATCCTCTGACCCAGGATCCTCCTTCTTGTTTAGCTTCTTTAGATGTCTTTCTTAATGTACTCCTTTGTTGTGTAACTAAAAACAACCATTGACAAAAAATGCAGGGAAGGAGATAAGGTCATCCTTCTGAAAAAAAAAAAAAAAAAAAAAAGTCCGTTCCCAACACATCCATGGAGGAGGGTTCCCTTTTCTTTACAACCTCTCCAGCATATGTTGTCACTTGAATTTTTAATTAAATTTTTAATTTTTTATATTAGTTACAGTTAATTTACTTTGTATCCCAGATGTAGCCGCTTTCTTTATTCCCTCCCAATACCACCCTCCCTCCCTCACCTCCTCACAGCCCCTCTCTAAGTCCACTGATAGGGGACGTCCTCCTGTCCTTCCATCTGACCCTAACCTATCAGGTCTCTTCAGGACTTGCTGCAATGCCCTACTCTGTGGCCTAGCAAGGCTTCTCTTCCCTCTTGGCGGGGGGGGAGGGAGGACAAAGAGCCAGTCTTTGATTTGATGTCAGAGACAATCTCTGTTCCCCTTACTAGGGAACCCACTTGGATACTGAGCTGCTATGGGCTACATCTGAGCAGGGGTTCTAGGTTATATCCATCTATGGAATATACTCATGTATAAGTGGATACTAGACCTATAAGATAAGATACACATACTAAAATCTGTATACCTAAAGAAGATAAACAAGAAAAAGTACCCAGGGTAAGATGATCAATCTTCACTTAGACAAATGGGAAAGATATTGGAAGTAGGAAAAAACAAGTAATAGGAGAGGACCCTATCACAGAGGGATTCTGAAAGACTATACCTAGCATTGTATCAAAGTAGATGCTGAGACACATAACCAAACATTGGGCAGAGTGCAGGGAATAATATTAAAGAAGGGGAAATTATTATGACCTGGAGAGGACAGAAACTCCACAAGAAACAAAAATATCTGGGCACAAGGGTCTTTTCTGAGACTCCAACCAAGTATCTCCAACCAAGGTCACTTGAGTTTTTGATCTTTGCCATTCTGATGGGTGTAAGGTGAAATCTCAGGGTCGTTTTGATTTACATCTCCCCATTGGCTAAGGACATTGAACATTTCATTTTTTCTCTGCCATTCTATATTCCTCTACTGAGAATTCTCTGTTTACATCTGTACTCCATTTTTTAAATTGGATTGCTTGATTTGTTGCCTTTTAACTTTTTTAGTTCTTTATATATTCTGGATATTAGCCCTCTGTCAGATATAGGGTTGGTGAAATATTTTCCCACTCTGTCAGCTGTAGTTTTGTTCTGACAACAGTGTCCTTTGCTTTACAGAAGCTTTTCAGTTGAATGAGGTCCTATTTATTGATTGTTGATCTTAGAGCCTGTGTTGTTGGTGTTCTGTTCAGGAAGTTGTCTCCTTTGCCAATGAACAGAAATTCTTCACATCATATCATAGTCAAAACACTGAGTCTGCAGAACAAAGAAAAAATTATTAAAAGCAGCAAGGGAAAAAGGCCAAGTAACATATGGAGGTAGACCTATCAGAATCACACCAGCTTTCTCAACAGAAACTATGAAAGCTAGAAGGGCCTGGGCAAATGTCATGCAGATCTTAAGGGACCACAGATGTCAAACCAGAGTACTATACCCAACAACACTTTCATTCAACAGAGATAGAGAATTCAAAATATTCCACGATAAAATGAAATTTAAACAATATTTTTACAGTAATCCACCCCTAGAGAAGTTAATAGAAGGAAAATTCCAACCTAATGAAAACAACTATATCCAAGGAAACATAGGACATAGATAATTACACAACAAAAAATCAAAAGACTACAAGCAATGAAACACATCAACACCACCAACCCCACATCAAAAGAAGTAACATTCATTGGTCACTAGTATCTATCAACAGCAATGGACTCAACTCTCCAATAAAAAGACACAGACTAACAGAATGGTTGTGGAAACAAGATCCAACATTTTTTGCATCCAAGAAACACACCTATGCAACAAAGATAAACACTAATTTAGAGTAAAGGGCTGGAAAATGTTTTTTAAGCAAATGGATCCAGAAAACAAGCTGGAGTAGCTATCCTTATATCTAATAAAATAGACTTTCAAAGACTTTCAACCAAAATTAATCAAAAAAGATAAGGAGGGCCACTACCCTCTCACCGAAGGAAAAATCCAACAAGAGGACATCACAAATCTAAACATCTATTTTCCAAATACAAGAGTGCCTTCATCGTAAATGAAACATTATTAAAGCTTAAATCACACATTGATCCCAATAACTTAATACTGGCAGACTTCAACACCCCATTCTCATGAAGGAACAGATCAACTAGACAGAAACCAAATAAGGAAATAAAGGAACTTACAGAGTCCCTAAATCAAATGGACCTAATAGACATCTACAGATCTTTTCATCCAAACTCAAAAGAGTATACCTTCTTTTCAGAACCTCATGGAACCTTCTCCAAAATAGACCATGTAGTTGGTCACAAAGCAAGCCTCAACAGATACTAGAGGATTGAAACAATTCCCTGTATTCTACCTGATCACATCGACTAAAGCTGGACCTCAATAACAATGGAAATAACAAAAAGTGTACAAGCACATAGAAACTGAACAACTTGCTACTCAATGACAGCTAGGTTAAGGAAGAAATAAAGAAATTAAAGACTTCCTAGAATTCAATGAATTCTATATTGAATTCTATATTGAATTCTATATGAATTCTATATAAATTCAATGAATTTATAGGACAAAATGAAAGCAGAGCTCAGAGGAAAATTCATAGCACTAAGTGCCTTCAAGAAATTTGTGACATCTCATACAAGCACCTTAATGGCCCAACTGAAATCCCTAGAAAAAAATAAGTAGATATACCCAAGAGGAGCAAACAGCTGGAAATAATCAAACTCAGGGCTGAAATCAATCAATTAGAAACAAATAAAACTATCCAAAGAATAAAGGAAACCAAGAGATGGTTCTTTGAGAAAATCAACAAGATATTCAAAACCTAGGCCAAACTAACTAAATGGCAGAGAGAATCTATACAAATCAGTAGAATCAGAAATGAAAAGCGGGACGTAACAACAGACTCTGAGGAAATCTAAACAATCATTCGTTCATAATACAAAAGCCTTGATGCCACAAAATTTGAAAATCTAAATGAAATGGGCAATTTTCTCGATAGATTCCATCTACTAACATTAAGTCAAGATTAGGTAGAAAGACTAAATAGTCCTGTATCCCCCAAGGAAATTGAAGCAGTCATCAACAGTCTTCCCTCCAAAAAAAAAATAGTGCTGGGCCTGATGGCTTCAGCACAGAATTCTACCAGACCTCCAGAGAAGTGCTAACTCCAATTCTCTCCAACCTATTCCACAAAATAGAAACAGAAAGAATATTACCAAACTCATTCTATGAAGCCACAGTCACCCTGATATGTAACCACACAAAGACCCAACAAAAAAAAGAGAACTTCAGACCTATCTCTCTTATGAAAATTGATGCAAAAATACTCAAAAAAATACTGGCAAACCGAATCCAAGAACACATAAAAGATATCATGCACCATGAAAAAGTAGGCTTCATCCCAGGCATGCAAGGGTGATTCAATATAGAGAAATCCATCAATGTAATCCACCATATAAACAAACTAAAGGAGAAAAATGACATGATCATCTCCTTAGATGTTGAAAAAGCATTTGGCAAAATCCAACACCCATTCATGTTTAAAACCTCGGAGAGATCAGGGATATAAGGAATGTATCTAAACATACTAAAGGCAAAACTACGGCAAGCTTATAGCCAACATCAAACTCAATGGAGAGAAACTCAAAACAAACCCACTGAAATCAGGGACAAGGCAAAGCTGCCCATTCTCTCCATATCTCTTCAATTTAGTACCTGAAGTCCTAGCTAGAACAATAAAACAACTAAAGGAGATCAAGGGAATACAAATTGGAATGGAAGAGGTCAAAGTTTCACTATTCGCAGATGATATGATAATATACCTGAGCAACCCCAAAAATTCAACTAGAGATCTCCTTCAGCTGATAAACACCTTCAGCAAAGTGACTGAATACAAAATTAACTCAAAGAAATCAGAAGCACTTGTGTATACTAAAGACAAAAGAGACAAGAAAGAAATTAGGGAAACCACACTCTTCACAGTAGCCACTATAACTTAAAGTACCTTGGTGTGACTCTAGCCAAGCAAGTAAAAGACCTGTTTGAGAAAAACTTCAAGTCTCTGAAGAAAGAAAATGAAGAAGATATCAAAAGATGGAAAGATCTCCCGTGCTCATGGATCTGTAGGATTAACATAGTGAAAATGGCTATTCTGCCAAAAGCATCTACAGATTCAATGCAATTCCTGTCAAAATACCAACACAATTCTTTATAGACCTTGAGGGAAAAATTATCAATTTCATATATAGAAAAAAAAAAACAGAATTGCCAAAACAATCCTTTAAAACAACAGAACATCTGGAGGCATATCTAATCCTCATTTCAAGCTGTAGTACAGAGCAATAGTAACAAAAACTGCATGGTATTGGCATAGAAACAGAATAGTGGATCAATGGAATCAAACAGAAGACCCAGAAATAAACCCACATGCCTATGGATACTTGATTTTTGACAAAGAAGCCAAAACCATTCAATGGAAAAAAGATAGCATCTTCAGCCAATGGTGCTGGTCCAACTGGATGTCTACATGCAAAAAAGTGAAAATAGATCCATATTCATCACTTTGCAGAAAACTAAAGTCCAAGTGGATCAAAGATTTCAACATAAAACCAGGACACACTAAATCTGTTAGAAGAAAAAGTGGGGAAAAGCCTAGAACTCATTGGCAAAGGAGACAACTGAACAGAACACCAACAGCACAGGCTCTAAGAGCAACAATCAATAAATGGGACCTCATGAAACTGAAAGTTTATGTAAAGCAAAAGATACTGTTGTCAGAACAAAACGACAGCCTACAGACTGGGAAAGGGTCTTCACTAACCCTATGTCTGACAGAGGGCTGATATCCAGAATACATAAAGAACAAAAGAAGTTAAAAAGCAACAAATCAAGCAATCCAATTAAAAAAATGTGGTACAGACTTAAACAGAGAATTCTCAGTAGAGAAATGTAGAATGGCAGAGAAACACTTAAAGAAATGCTCAGCATTCTTAGCCATCTCAGAGATGCAAATAAAAATGATCTTGAGATTTTATCTGACATCCATCAGAATGGCTAAGATCAAAAACTCAAGTGACAACACATGCTGGAGAAGTTGTGGAGAAAGGGGAACCCTCCTCCATTCCTGGTGGGAATGCAAACTTGTACAACCACATTGGAAATCAATCTGGCCCTTTTTCAGACAATTAAGTACAGTGCTTCCTCAAGATCCAGCTATACCACTCTTAGGCATATATTCAAAAGATGTTCAAGTACACAAGAATACTTGCTCGATGGTGTTTGTAGTAGTTTTATTTGTAATAGCCAGAACCTGGAAACAACCCAGAAGTCCCTCTGTTGACGAATGGATACAGAAATTGTGATACTTTTACACAATGGAATACTACTCAGCAATTAAAAACAAGGAAATCATGAAATTTGCAGGCAAATGGTGGGATCTAGAAATGATCATCCTGAGTGAGGTATCCCTAAAGCAAAAAGACACACACGGTATATACTCACTTATATAGACCTATAAGATAGGATAAACATACTGAAATCTATACACCTAAAGAAGATAGACAAGAAAGAGGACCTGGGGTAAGATGATCAATCCTCACTTCAAAAGACAAATGGATGGACATTGGTTGGAGGAGAAAACAAGTAACAGGACAGAAGTCTACCACAAGGGTCTCTGAAAGACTCTACCAAGCAGTGTATCAAAGCAAATACTAAGACTCATAACCAAACCTTCATCAGAGCACACAGAATCATAAATAGGGAGGATAATATGATCTGGAGAGGATAGGAGCTCCACAAGGACCAAATATATCAGGGTACAGGGGTCTTTTATGAGACTTTCTCCAACCAAGGACCATGTATGGATATAACCAAAACCTCTGCCCGGATGGTGCCATGGTTGCCCATGGTCGCTCAGTATCCAAGTGTGTACCCTAGTAAGGGGAACAGGGACTATTTCTGACATGAACTCAATAGCAGGCTTTTTGACACCCTCCCCCAAGGAAAGAGCAGCCTTGCTAGGCCACTGAGAAGGACTTTGAAGCCAGTCCTGAAGATACTTAATAAACAGGATCAGATGAAATTGGGAGGAGGTCCTCCCCTATCAGTGAACGTGCAAAGGGACAGGAAGCAGATGATAGAGGGAGGGTGGGATTGGGCCTGAATGGAGGAGCGGGATACAACTAGGATACAAAGTTAATAAACTGTAAGTAATATTAAAAATAATTAAAAAGAATATCATAAATGGAATCTTTTAATAAATAAATTCAGTATATATGGACAATTAATATATGTACATATATATTATGTGTTTGATAGATTGGGCATTGTGTATTAATTAAATCAGTCAGGTGAATTAATATAGCAGAATTGCGGCAGTTTGAATGAAATTTCTAATTATATAGGCAGGTGAGCAAAATAAGCTATTCTGGATAGTTCTTGAACAAAAAGGCCTATCATTAAGTGTGCTAGTAGGAGAAATGTACACTCCAAATATGAATTCACTATTAGGGAAATGTTAAATTACAGTCTCACATATATATTGCAAGTTTTTAACAAAGATCAGCAGTGAAATGTGAATTTGTGGAGTCTTTGTTTTCCACAATGAAAGCCTCTCAGAAATTAAAAAAAAAAAAGTATTAAAACCATGATCAAAATAAGATATTTTAGTATAGCTGCGTGAACTAGATACTGTGTCTGCTATGGTTAAGCATTTATCAGGAGATCTGTGAAATATATATATATATATGTGTGTGTGTGTGTGTGTGTGTGTAATTGTGAACTTGGCTCAAGGTTCATTAAATAAAAGGTTTCTCACAGTCTACCATCTGTGAGCTGGAGGATGAAGACTGTCACTGTATCCAGTCACCAGCCCAACATCTGAATGATAGGAGGGCACAGCAGTCAGCCAGTCTAAGCATCCTTTAAGCAGGACTGCTCATTCTGAATTAGAAGAAGAAAGATGCCGCAGCTCCAATGTACTGTCTTTACACGATAGTGTTCTATGTTTTATTAAATTAATTTGCTCATAAATGATTTCATGATATTCTCCACAACTGAGGTTGTACTCATTTGCTCTGTCTCCTAATAGAAGTGAAGATACATGCACAACTAAAATTCACAGCAACATTTCAACCTGGTCATCTCCATAGAAGAAACTGATGAGTATTTGCATAATTATCCATACTGAAGAAGAATATTTTCTCTGCAAGATTTGTGTGCCTCTATGCAGAAAATAATGTATCGAAAATCATGATTTATTAAAAGTGACTTAATGTATTTGATCCAAAATAAAACCGTGAGTCATTCTAAAGTAAAATTCAATTTAATAGTTTCTAAACATAATCCAATTAAAAATCGAATCAGCACCATATTTTTAAAACTCAGAGATCATGACAGCCTTAACAAAAACTCTGATAAAATATTTTAAGGAAAAAAATAAATGAACATTCTTAATTTTGAAAATGATAAAATAAATATTACAATGGAAAAATAATAAATGTCAGGTGAAAGAATGCATCTAAGCATATGGATAATGATTTTAAAAGTGTTAAGCATATACAGAAATTTAAAACAGAGAAAAATTACCAAACCATATGCAAAAATATTGTAATGAAACTGACATAAAGGAAATAAACAAAAATGGTTACTTAAATCATCTTTTGCTTTATTTATAGTAGTCAGATTCTATAAGAAGAAAAACGGGGTGTTTTCTCAACTAAAATGAAAAGAAAAGCTTATTAAGTGCAGTTGACTGGGGGAAAAAAGAGATATAGTTACTTGAATAGTTTATAGACACCAAAAACTGATTTCCAGGCATTTTATGTGCTCTGTAATTTACCAAACTGTGAAAAAATAATAAATATAGAGATCTAATAGCCGAGTCCCGTAACTGAAATTTCAGAATAATGATAGAATGATAAAGAAATTTTGAAAAAAAATGTTCAGAATTATCAGAGCTACTGAATTAATGTGGACATCCAGACAGAATCAGATGCATGCTTCCAGGGAGCTAAGGCTTTAAAAAAAATTTAAACTATAGATGGCAATGCATATAAAAAAGAGAAACTGAAGAGTAATAAAATTTCACAAAAAATATGACAAGAGAAATATCTATGGGGCAAATGTTTAACAAGACAAACAATGGGGAAAAACAAACAATTTTGTAAAAAAAGCAAAACCAAAATAATGAAGAAGAAATGTATTTATTTCTAAGTAAATCTGTGTAATGCTGCTCCCCCCCAGGGGGAGGTGATCAAAGAGCAGGCCAATCAGATTATGTCAGAGGCAGTCCCTCTTCACATTACTATGTAGCCCAATTGGACTCTGAACTGCCCTGAGCTACATCTGTGCAGGGGTTCTGGGAGGCCATAGTAAAGGACAATGCAACCACTTTTGATGTGAACTGATAGAGTAAGATCAGAAAGGAGAGGAGAACCTCCCCTATCAGTGGACTTGGGGAGTGGCATGCATGCAGAGGGAGGAGGGAGGGTGGGATTGGGAGGGGAGGAGGGAGGAGCTTATGGGGGGATGCAGAATGAATAAAGTGTAATTGATGAAAAATTAAAAAAAAAATTCAAAGGGTAAGACAAATAAAGAACATTTCCCCACCCCCCCAAAAAAAAAAAAACTGTAATGTTTCTTTGTAGAGATGACAGTAAGAACACAGATCTCTGCAAACATCCTTGCCATTCTTTCCCATTAAAGAAAATGACTTTAAATTTGGAGAGAGTGAACAGAAATTGTTTGAGTGGGCTTTCAGAGCCTGGGACAAGTGCACATGCCTCAAGCCTTCATGTTTTCCCTGTATCATCTTCCAGTTTGTAACAATGGTGAATTACACATCTATTTTTCTTTCATGCACTACCCATTGGGACCAATGACAGTCATTTTAGAGACAGCCATCTTAGAAAAGAATTTTGTTTATACATGTAACAAATTTGTTGAAAGGTCTAAATGTGTAGATAGAACACTAAGAAGAAAACACCTCCTTTTGCAAAGCCCACATTCAGACTTGCTCATGTTGCTCTTTTTCTGTTATTTGACATCACAGAGAAAATTCTAACTAAAAATAACCTTTCAGAAACCTTCAACCAGTGCCTGATGTCTTGTCTTGGCTCAGATATTTTGTATAAATAGGAAAAATATGTTTTCTCTTCTTCTAGTTCCAATTCTTTTAGAGACAGAACCAAGAATAATGAGTGGATGCTTATAGAGAAGGGCAAGTGACAGAGAGGTTTAAACAGCAAAATTTAGATTTCAGACTCATTGGATGACAGTTGTGGGATGCGGTTAGAAATCTAAAAGGAATGCTTGTCGTTCATGGCATGTTGGTCTGTTCAGCTCCTGTTCCCTACAACAAAGGCTCTACAGAGCTTACTGCCCAAACTTCTCATCCCTGTTGTCACTTTCTTGAATAGAATGACATTCAAGATGGCTTACAACCACCTGTCTCTCAGTAACCATCTGTTACCTGGGAAACCAATGCAACCTTGTTATGCCCAAGAGGATGTATTTAAAATGCTCTTCGTTGATATTTGTTCAACCAAACCTCTAATGAGAACTGAATTTTTTAGCTGAGAAGCAATTTTTACCTCTCCTATTAATATGATCTCTTAAATTTCATCAGAAAATTTCCAGAAAACTTTATTCACATGTGTCTTCACAAAATAATCAGTGTCTGTTGCTCAGCAAGCATGCCCTTAGAATGGAGAGGACACAAATATTATCTTCAGAAACCCTCTCTACTAGTTTACAATGCTGTTCGGATAGGTTTGGAGGAGCCGCTGAGTGAGAGCAACATGAAACATTTCTGGTATCTTTTGGCACTCTCTGAAAGAAAGTAGTGTAAGTGTGACAGCTAAGTTTCACCTCTTACCATGGAAAACAATTAAATATATCTTTAAAAACAATATTAATCCCTTAGTACAAGCAAGATGGTACAGAGGAGAATGCTCTTGCCAGAAAGCTAGTCATATGAGTTTAATCATTGGGATTCACATGCTAGAAGAACAGAACGGACTTAAGCAGATTGTCCTCCAATCTACACAGGAACGCTGTGGTGGGTACACAGCCCCTTCTAACAAAAAATAAGTGTAATTACAAAAGCAAAACTGATCACATCAAATAGTTTATTACAATGTATACTGTTACTTCTATATTTGTGTGTGCATTTATTTTCAACTTAAAAAGACAATCAAATTAGAAGCACTAATTGGATTACATTTCAGCCAACTTGAACTACACAAATACAGATCAAAGGATGGGGAACTTATGGTGACTACTTGATCATTCAGTAGCTACTTTTCCTCTAAAATTGGATGGATTTTAATGTTAGTTCTCCAGCTTATATTAATAGGTTCAATGTTGCTAATATTAGAGCTAAGTGGACCTTTAGACATTGGTCAAATTTCCTGGGACTCTATGAGTCATAATATTTAGTAAAATCTTGTTGGCTAAATTTAAGCATAGAGCTAGAAATATGTGCACATTTCTAATGTTAATGTCAATTTAAACTTAGTGTGCTTCAATAATTCAGGAACTAATGAACCTTAAACCTTAAATTTTCCATGATATATTGCCAATCCTTTCCCAGCTAAGATTAGCTCACAAATTTAGGCAAGATGTATTAAATTATTTGCAAGCTATATGTTAGAAAATTATTACCAAATATTGTTTAATATAAATCTGGGTAACTGCATTTCAAACATTTATTTGAAGTTACAGAAAATGTAGGTATTTTATGCCATTGAATGAACGTAAAGGATATATATGCTTAAGAAATTAAAAAGGAGAAGGTAGGGGTCTTTGTGAATAGATATGAACACAGTTTTCTAAATATAAGAACAAATATTTAGGAGTCAGTAGAAATTTCTCAGTGGATGTGGGTGCTTGCTCTTAAAAAGCATCTGAGTTTAGTTCCCATCATCACAGCTGTTTGTAACTCCATGTCCAGGAGATATGATGACCTTCTCCATCCTCTGTAGATACCTAAATTTACATGTACACACACACATACACACACACACACAGAGAGAGAGAGAGAGAGAGAGAGAGAGAGAGATGGAAGGAGGGAGGGAGGGAGGGAGAGATACTCCTCCACACATAAATTTAATGAAAATAAGTTTTAAAAGATTAAATTATTAGCACATAATGAGAGTACGAGGATATTTGACTCATCAGTATCATATTTCACAGTAACACAGCAATATTTTATAAGACATGGTCTGATTATAGAGTACTAAAATAATGACTTTGCTGTTGCAAAATCACTGAGAGAAGAAAAGCTCATTTGGATCACAGTTCCAGTGAGCATCATTCCATTATAATGGGGAAAAATGTGAAGCAGCTGAATTTATGGCAAGAGGAGTGTGGAAGAGCAGTGTTTTTTCATATCTTGGCAAACATGGAGTCAAAACAGCAGCACTAGCTAATATTATATCTATACTTCAATGGCCTGCCCTTAATGACATGCTTGCTCTTACTGTCCTCTATATCCCAAAGGGCATTCTGTACATCAGCAATGAGGGAACAGGTGTTCAGAAGCATAGGCTTGTGAGAATAATGTCAAGTTCAAGATATGAAAATATTCCAAATTGCAGTTGTCCATACATTTTATAGCTTCAATCAAGTAACCCTACAACACCACCACACCATAGAGATTTATGATATTTTGGTAAAGGTAGGTGCTTTGATATATGTTAAGCCACTAGCACATGTGGCAGCTTAGAATTTAAATATGGCCAGTACAGTTGTCAGTATGTTTTCTTTTTTTTTATTGTGTTTAGTAGAGTGGTTTATATAAGAAATTGTAGCTCATAGCTTTCCAATTCTGTAGTTCAACAATCTAATGCTATCACCTAACCATTTTCCTTGCCTGCATTTCCATATCTTTAACAACAATATATATTACTATACCTTCAAAACTTCAGACACATAGGAGTTCAAGAGTCTCAAAAGTCATCATTATTATTTTCAAAATGCAAAAATGGGAATAGCTAAAAGATTGGCGTATGTTACTAATATACTAAGTTCTGAAAAATGTATGTTTAGTGATAGCAATGACCATTAAGAAATAAATCTCAACTCATGCAGTACAGTAAAATTTGGTAAGTCAGATTATCCTATGAATATTTTGTTATAAAATTCAGAAGCACAATCATTTTAAGATATTATATCTTTTCTGTTTCTCTCTCTACCACTGCTAAAATTTTTTTGTGTGCTTTTTATATACTGGCAACTTATCAAATTGGAAAAAATAATAAAATAAAAATAATCTAGAATATGAAAAGCCTAAGAGCTTGTTTCTTTTGTGACACATGTATTCTCTACAGAGGAACTTTATAGCACTGAATTTAAGATATTCCATCCTTGATACACCCTTTGGAAGTCTTGCCCTGCTTCATTTCCCAAAGAAGAATGTATCCTATGCTCTGCCAAAGTCCAGGAAGTCAGCATTGTCATGGCCAGATTATCCAAACAAATCATTTGTACACCTTCTTTGAGAGAGTAGATTTGTTTTCTTTTTTTGTGTGTGTGTTGCATTTTATAATAATTTCTGGTATAAAATATTATACGACTATAAATGATGCTGAAAATACTTTACTGGAAGATGATATCATTTAGAAAAGTGCAATACAAACTCACTGACGTCATCTCAGAGAACTGATAGAAATTTCTTTACATTGTTATGGAGATTAAACAAGCTGCACAGGGATTAGGACAGTCAGTGTCGCACACAATTGCTTGGAGATAGTCATGATCACTTAAGGTATGCTCTTTAACAGCCACTCTTAGCTTTTTGTGAGAATGTAACTAGAATTAAATGATGATAGCTGCACACACTGTCTAGAATGTACTTCTAAGAAGTTGCACTCTTTTTTTTTCCAGAAACTTGTATTTTAAATGATAAATTTAAATAATAAAACCTAGTATTTTGTCTGTGATAGTCTCTGATGATATTAGAGGGCCTCCATCATTGGTACAAGAGCTTTAAAATATAACTTTTATAGCCAAGATGAATGTGTCCTGGTCCTCAGCCATTCTGCTGTCTAGTTAGTGACAGGCTTTCTTTCACACAAGTGCCAAGCAGCCATACAAAAGCTCACCTGACCAGGATTAATCAACCCAAGTGCCATGTTGAGTTCAGTGAGTTATTTCGAATACCTGCTATCTTTAGTCTATGTAAATCCAGTCACATATGGGTTTATTAATTTCTGGACATTTTTTCTGTACAAAACGATGTCTTTCTTTTTACTCAGAAAAGCTATGATTGTTGATTATAGCATAAGAAATAAGATTTTTACCATACTAACTAAATTAATTCTTAGTATAATATAATTGTATTGTTTATTAATAGAAGACATGACAAACTAAATAAACACTTTACAGTTCCAGGTAAGGTATGTAAATGCCATTGTAGGTTCTTGTATCTATCTAGAAGTAGGGAATTTATAACTGAAAATAATGCATTAACTAACACTGAAAATTATTTCAGTGTTGAAAATTATTTTAAAAAGTCATATTCCATTGTGTAGATGTACCACAATTTCTGTATCCCTTCCTCTACTGAGGGTCATCTGGGCTGTTTCCAGCTTCTAGCTATTATAAATAAGGCTGCTACAAACATGGTTGAACAAATGTCCTTATTGTGTACTTGAGCCTCTTTTGGGTATATGCCTAGGAGTGGTATAGCTGGATCTTGAGGAAGTGCTATTCCTAGTTGTCTGAGGAAGCACCAGATTGCTTTCCAGAGTGCTTCTGAGCACAGGGGGCTTTCATGAGTCTGATACTCCAACCAAGGCCCATGCATGGAGATAACCTAAGACCCCTGCACAGATGTAGCCCATGGCACTTCAGTATCCAAGTGGGTTCCATTGTAATAGAAACAGGGACTGTTTTTGACATGAACTGATTGGCCTGCTCTTTAATTACCTCCCCCTGAGGGGGAAGCAGCATTACCAGGCCACAGAAGACAATGCAGCCATTCCTGCTGAGACCTAATTGACTAGGATCAGAAGGAAGGAAAAGAAGACCTCCCATATCAGTGGGCATGCATGCAGAGAGTGGAGGAAGGAAGGGATTGGGACACGAGGAGGGAGTGAACCACAGGAGGGATACAAAGTGAATAAAGTGTAATTAATAAAGAATTAAAAAAAGAAAAAAACTGTTCAAGGATATCAAGAAGGCATAACATGACTTTTAAAATCCTCATCCATCTGAGAGAGGTATAAAAAAAAGGTGATACCTAAATATCATTCATAGAACAAAGATACAATGCCATATCTCAAAAGTCCTTCTTTTTTAAAAAACTTTTATTAATTACATTTTATTCACTTTGTATCCCCCCCATAAACCTTATGAAAAGCCCTTTTTGATGTTAAGAAAAAAAATCATGAAATTTCATCAGGCTGGTAATAAACTTTGGAAATATACATGGAGGAGTAAAATCAGCAAAAAATATAGACAGAAGTTCATAATTAATGTTGTATTTGGCGTTAGATATAGGCTTTTTTTAATTCAGGAAATTAGCATGATGGGAACAAGTTGGTGTCTTATGGCAGGGTATCAAATATTAACTCTTAGGATTTAAGGTGAAAAGTAAGAGGAAGGCTGAAATTTAAGTTCTAAATATCTTCAGAAAGGAAATGCAAAGATAAATTTGATAGGAGAGCAAAATGCAGGGAGACAGGCTGGTGTGTCTGGTCTGACAGTATTTCAGAAAAAATATAAGTAGAAGTGGCAAGCACTGGGGACTATTTAAAGTTGCTCCTGGACAAAATTTATTTTTCCTCTTCATCTCTTGTGATAGAAGCCAGGGCAATAAGTGACTAATTTAGGGTTATGATAAAGAACATGAAGCAAGGGATAAATAAGAGTTAGACCAAAAATAGCACAGGGAAGACATGGCAGTATTGATGTGAGACATGTATAAAAGGCCAGCGGTGTCCACAGCATGGACAGAGAAGCAGCAGAAAGGAAATCAGTCCACATTTCACAAGGAGAGGGGCCTGTAAAATGACCAAAGCATGCCTGTACTTTTGCCTAATGAGAAATTATCTTATTACAGAGGAGAAAGCTGAATGCAGACAAAAAGCAAGTAATTGTCAGGAAGAGTATGAAGAATTTCTTGGCAAAAGGGAGAATTTAGAAATTCAAGAAAATTTCGAACCATAGGTTTTACTTTTTTTTTTCCAGTGGAAGGGGTCAGAGTGAGATTGAACCCACTGTCTTCTTGTAGGTAAGGCTTCCCTATCACATGCTCAGTGTCTGAATTCCTGGCATTTCTTGTTTGAGAGTATCATTGCTTACAGTCTCCATGTGTGGACAATCTTTGTGGGTGTAGGAAAGCAAGTGATGGATATTAAGTATCTTGAATCTGATGACATTAGAAGAAAGATAGGAAGTAAGGAGAGTATGCTATAACAATTTTCTGAAAGTGAGAAAGGTTAAAGTAAAAGAACAAAAGTGAGAAAGAAATTTAATGTAACAGAAACAGCTAAGCCCCATATTCCTAAAAGAACAGTGAACAAAACATCAGTCAGTAAAAAATGCCTCCCTCTTCCCATTCCTCTACAACATCCCAGCTAAGGACTGCTGATGGCACAAAACCTACCACAATATCATTAAATAATATTAATGATATTATATAATATCATTTATTATATTTCATCTGATATCCATTAAGCATTTATGCTAATTATATCTGAACAATACATACCTGAGCTCCAGTTGTTGTGCAAAGCAGGCTTTGATCACAAAGAGCAGAGTCCTTCACATCTCTACACAGCCTTGGGGACACTAACAGTGAGCTTAGAGGACACAAGTCAAGTCAATGTGAGAGATAATCCAGCCCAGGCTCCCTGTTTGCCTATTCTTATTTTTTCATGCTGAGAAACTGAATTTTACAGCTTACAAAGTTGTCATTTTTATATTACATACACAAATGAAATTTATATGTTTTGTTCTTAATAGAAACCATGCTTCCTGCTTTCACTAACTGTAACATACTTTCTCTTTTTTGCAATGGTCAGTTCATTTCCTTATAATAACATGCATTTAAAAAGTCTTTGGGTGGAAAAGGCCAAAAAGAAGAGATCAACAAAGTCACAGATATTTCAGAACTAGAATGAGGGCTTCCTTCACATGCAGAAGCTTTCAGTGAGAGTCATCTAATGCTTAGTGTTAAATTTACAGTGCACTCACGCCCATTCAGATTCTCAGTCAAACAGCACTGGCAATATTAATAACCCATTACGGTGGAAACTCTATTTAGAAATGATGATGTGAGCTTTTATACTCCAGTGAAGTCAAGGCACGGTTCCAAAAGAAACCTTAAATCATAGTCAAGGTGAAGTTTGTCTTCTAAAATTCTGCCTCAAAGTCATTAGAAGGTCACTATTCTTAGTTTATCACACAAAATTTTCTGTAATTTACTTCCTTTTTAGTGGGAGGCAGCTCAGATAGGCTTCTAACATCAAATGCAGTTTTCTTCCAGCCCTAAGTCTTCTCATGTTTTCAGGATATTGAATATTTACTCTAAAAGGTTAGTAATTGTTTTTTAAGAATTAAATGTGAAACACACATCATTGACAGAAATCGCTACCTGCTTACAGTTGGCTTACTTTTCATCTTCCCCAATATTGTAAAAGAATACAAATTTTGTAGTATCAGTTCTTCATTAACAGAAAGATACTTTTCCAATGGCATAGTTATTTTGCCTCTGGTCTCAAGTATTAGATAAAAAATTTTCATGTATTTGAATTAACTTAAATTACTACTTCCATTTGATAGCAAAAAAGTGAATATTTTTCTGCTACCAGCTAACCTGTATGTTAGAATTAAAAAAAATAGTTTTGTTGACTCAATTAGAGTATGATGTATTTTCAAATTAGTTGGTAAATAAAGATAAATACATTAAAGAACCATTCTTTATTATAAAATAGTACTTTTTGATTTAAGTTTGTTTCATTGATCCCAATATCTTGGGATTAAAGCTTCATCTCAACTCAATAAAGTCCATTAGTAGTTAACAGAATACTTCAAAGGATTGAATGGACCGTGGTTTGTACATAAAAGAAATTTACAAGCCCTGGCATTGCTAGTTTAATAAAATCAACTTTTTTTTTCTACATATCAAGAAGATAGACTTTGCAGGAAAAACAATGAATCTTATCTAATGAATGTATACAAAACAAAATTTTTACGTACAGTGTAATATAGTGGAACACATTTTAAACAGACAATAGGAGTACAGTTTTAGTCACTGTTATTTTGGCAATGTTTTTGATTATATTGGTTTCTAAGTTGGGAATACTTTAGCAAATAAGAAGACAATGTCAGAAAATAAACATTTTGGAAACAAGCCTATGTTATGCATGGTGACTAATGACTGAATTTGACAGATTACATGGAAATTGGAGAAATAAGGGGGATCCTCGACTGAATGGTGTTCCTGTTGATATCATTGAATGGTTTTCAGTGAGGCAGTTAAAAATGTCCTCTGAATGTTCCGGCACATGGCATCTTCACACTTTCAGAAATATAATTGTTGTTAAAATATATATTTATATAAACTATGTCTTGATGCTTGTCACATACCCTCTATGGTCACTTCTTATACTTTAATATCATGCATTTATAGCATCAACTTAACCCCAACTTTCAATTACTCCTTTCAATGACTTTGCAGGGCAGGTTATACATATTCAGTCTCTACTCTTGCTTTCTCCCTTTTTCTCCTCCTCTCCCCTTGTTTCTCCTTTTATGAATCCATTATATGTACGAACCTCTGAGTAACAGACTTGAATGTAGCAAAACTCTTCACTGAATGAGAAAAGAATCTCTGCAGTCAAAGTTAAACTGTTGTTAAAAAAGGAAGAAAGTTTATATGGTGTAAGCACAGTGTCCATGAAAATTCACTTATCATTTTTTCCTTATGACAAAAATAAAAGATTAAAGGATGAGTGTAGTAATGTCAAGCACTGACCTCAAGTTTCAGTCCTACACTTACACTAGACAAAATATCGCATGGGCATTGGAGCTTTAAGACTTTAATATTCCTTAATTCAAAAATTAATGAACCCATTGGACAATCTAAAGTCAATAATCTTAATTTCTATACACACACACGCGTGCATGTGTGTGTGTGTGTGTGAGAGAGAGAGAGATGTGTAGTCTTTAAAGAATAAAATTAAGACAGTTAAATCCTCAAATAATTGCTTGTCTACCCTTCTGGAATCCCTGGTTGGAATCATGTCTTCCATGGCAAACTCTGACCTTACTTAAAAAGTGGGAGAAATAATTTCAGCTTTACATGCCTGGTGCAGCAGAGGAGAGCAATGCGCTCTGTAATACGCTTTGTTTCACAGTGTGCAAACCCTGCTCACTTGCAGTACTGCTTGTGACCCATAGTACCCCTGAGTTAGCTATTATTATTTCAGTCTCATAGATGGAACTTAGAGAGGTTAAGTGACTCACCCAATTTCAGATAGTAAGTGACAACAAGGCCTGGAACCTATGACTTCGAAAATTGGCTCCAAAGATAGCTATTCATTTTCACAGACAAAAACCGAGTCTAAAACTTATTATGTGAACAATGGGTTATCCATTGCCTTTTGTGTTTTTCCATGAGGATGAGACCCAAGAACAAGGACTCTTGACATGGATGGGGTGAGACATTGGAGATCAAGGAAAGTGATGGGACTTCTAGGTCTGAATCTCACAATACGGTGCCTTCTGAATACTGCATGACATCTGCCACAATAGCCCTTGTACCTCAAATCCTTTTAACACATCATGAAAGACACATCGATTGGTTCTCTATAACCATAGCAAATTGAATGTAAAAGAAAAACCTTTCTTTTTCCATTCCATCCAATTTGCCTGGAGTCCTCTTATGATCACACATGCAACAGGGATCACAGTTGTGAGCCTGATTGAGAATACGGCCACATGAATAAGTGGCAGCAGGGCCAGACCCGAATGGGCACATTAATAGCCATTCTCTATTGCTGTTTTCTTAACACAGAGGCTGCCTAGAAAGCAGCTGCCTCTGAAGCATGAAACGAACACAAGATCACTGTTTCTAAAGCCCTGCCTACTTTGGCCTCATGATCTATTGAAGTGGTTTCCTGGAGTTATAGGACTTATTACCTTGCCAGCATACTGAGTACTTGTAATTTCTAGTCTTGGGCTCACATCTACAGGACAAGACTTTGTAGGGTCTTCTTGAGAGACTGTGTGAGGCAGCTTTTCACCATCAAGACAAATATCTGGGAGACAAGTTGAAATATGAAAGACTAATCCTGGCTCTTGGTTTTAGAAGTTTCATCCATGGTCTCTTGTAGGCTCAACATCATAGCTGAGGGCAGGTGATGCATTGAGGCCACTCATCCTTATTCAGCAGGAAACAGACAGCAAATCCGAAGAGGCTGGGGATAAGATAGTCTACAAATAAAGCCTGCAAGGTTACATTCTCAGTTCTTAGTATTTTATCTCACTAGGAATGCATCAATCATACGATTACTTGAAAGGCCTCAAGATACAATCAACTTCCAAATGTCAACATTGCAATCTGTACCTATGAGCCTTTCGTGGATGTTTTATTTCCAAAGCAGAGCAGAGTCCACCCTGCATTGGTGAGTATTTGCATGAGCTGCCAATGAGCTCAGTATGTGTTCTCACCCAACTAGGTGGTCACTTCTCTTTCCTTTGCGATGGTTACATTGGAAAATATTCCTGCCTTTCATTTTCACTAAGATGTTTACTTCCTCTGTTGGAAGAACTTGGTATCTATCCTGCCATGGTTTCATTCTGCTTTTCTAATTAATCATGTCAGCCAAATTTCAGTAGGGAGAAAAGTGTTAATTTCCAGAAGTCAAAACAGAAACTCAAGAAGGCACTTGAAGCAGACACAACGACGGAGCACAGACTGCTTTCCGGCTCATTCCGGATCTCTTGTTAGCTAGCTTTCTTTTCTAGCCTGGTGATGATACTGCTGGCAGTAGTCTGGATACTATATTAATGTTGTTGGCCCTACATTAATGTTGGCCCTACATTAATCAACAATCAATAGAACTTGCACAGATGTGCCTTCATGCTGATTTTATCTGGACAGTCCCTCAGTAGAAAGTCTCTGCTGTCTCTTCTGTTGTCTCTTGGATATGAGCAGTTGACAATTAAAGCTCGCTAAACTTATTTTATAAATCTCTGTAGACTGATTATTAATGTGTTACAATACAACATGAAGAAATGAAGTAAAAGTAATGCTAGAAAAGCATTTTCTTTGAATATTCTCTCTAGAGAAATACCTAATTTAGTTTTAGTTCATTGACAAAGCACTTGTTTGTCCTTTAGCTCTTTATCTCTCTTTATAAATCTTTAAAGAAACTTCATTTTGAGTCCTATGGGACCTTCCAGGCATAGAAATAGGAGACCACAAATAAATAAAAGAAGAATTCTGCAGTGTAGAAAATATACAGTATAGAAAGCAATGTGATTGTCCAACCAACAGACCACCCAGAAACTCAGTATGCAAACACAAATCATTAAGAACAGCTTTAGATAATTATTTATGTCTTCTTTTTGATTACTTGAAATTTTCTAATTCTGGATAAAAGTTCGAAACCAAACTAATGAGCATAAAAACAAACCTATGTGGGCTCCTTTGTGCTGTGAGTTCAAACACACATCACTTTTTCTAAACAAAACTCTTCAGAATTCTTTAATTATTTTGTTGGTATGAGTTAAAATGAAAACATTCTGTACTATGATGAGGGTAGTTTGTGTTGCCAAACATTGAGATGTTTGTCTTTTTCCTTAAATGTTCCTATATTCTGGGTTGGAAATACTTCACTTGAAAAAACTGTAAGCATTTTTTTAGTACTTAAGGGCACTTCCACAGGATTCTATCCTCTGAATAAAAGCTAATTTTTTTCTCAACTTAGAAAAAATGAGTCTAGTTTTTTAAAAAAAAGTATGTTAGCCATAATTTTTATTTAATTTAGACTTCTACGTTCTACAAAGTACAGTGTATTATATTTTATTATGCTATCTTTTCTGTCATCCATAGGTCATAACTGTCTATAGATTCATGTCATATACAGTAAAAGTAAATTTATATGCATATGTACCCACATATAAAAATTTTATCCATAAAAATATTTTATAAAATAAAATACATCTTCTATTATTATAATTAGGCAGCAGATATTTATTTCCTGATTCTTCTCTCAGTTTTTTTTTTCTTTCTGTTTATATGATTATTTGTGTTTCACACATGTTTTCATTTAAATTACCTTAAAATGAAATTTCTATAACTTTCAAAATTTAGGATTTTCATCTTCATTGTCAAAAATAATCAACTATTTAAATACTTAGGAATAACAATGTAATAGTGAGTCTGAAATGTTTTGTAGATTACAGCTGTAAATATTTATGTTTCAAATTTAAATGAGACCTCACATATATTGGCAATGATTTGACCTGGGTCTGGCTGCCCTAGTGCTAACTTACAAAATTGTACTTTTCAGTGCTGTCTCCTCCCCTGTGTCCTCCCATCCTGTTTTTGTATACATCTCCTAATATCTCTTTCCCTTCCATATCCATACCAAGTTGTATTTATTCTCTACAAAACCATTCAAAATTAATTTCCTTTGCATTAAACTCGCCATTTCTGCATGCACTCTGAACTTCATCTATTACCTAATATCTTTTAATAACAGAAACAATTATTTGTCCACCATTCATGATTTTCTGCCTATGTCTTTTTTTCCTTAGCATTAAGTACTAGCATTATTTCCCAACTCTTCCAGAAAAGCATTGTTAACAATTGTTTCAATCATCTTATTTATTTATTTTTAATTTTTTTATTATTAGTTATATTTTATTAACTCTGTATCCCAACTGTATCCAGCTCCCTCATTCCTTCCCAAACTCTCCCTTCCTCCATCATCTCCTCCCTGCCCTTTCCAAGTCCACTGATTGGGGAGGACCTCTTCCCCTTTCATCTGACCCAGTTTTATCAGGTATCTTCAGGACTGGCTGAAAAATCCTCCTTTGTGGCCTAGCAGGACTGCTCCTCCCTTGGGGGGTGGGGAGGTCAAAGAGCCTGCCATTGAGTTCCTGTCAGAAATAGTCCCTGTTTCCCTTACCATGGAAAACCAATCGGTTACTGAGCTTCATCTGAGCAGAGGTTCTAGGTTATATCCACACATGGTTCTTGGTGGAGTGTCAGTCTCAGAAAAGACCCCTGTGCCCAGATATATTTGGTTCTTGTGGAGCTCCTATACTTTCCATGTCATACTAACTCCCCTATCTTTCATATGAGTTCCTGAACCCTGCCCAAGGTTTGGTTATGAGTCTTAGTATCTGCTTTGATACAGTGCTAGGTTGAGTCTTTCAGGGGTCCTCTGCAGTAGGTTCCTGTCCTGTTACTTGTTTTCTCATACATCCAATGCACATCCCATTTGTCTTTCTCAGTGAGGATTGATCATCTTACCCCGGGTCCTCTTTCTTGTTTATCTTCTTTACGTGTATAGATTTCATTATGTTTATCATATCTTATAGGACTATATGAGTGAATATCTACCATGTGTGTCTTTCTCCTTCTGGGATATTTCACTCAGAATAATCTTTTCTAGATCCCACAATTTGCCTGCAAATTTCATGATTTCCTCGTTTTTGATTGCTGAGTAGTATTCCAATGGGTAAAAATACCACAATTTCTGTATCCATTCCTCTGTTGAGGGACATCTGGGTTGTTTCCAGGTCCTAGATATTACATATAAAGCTGCTAAAAACATGGTTGAGCAAATGTCCTGGTTTTGTACTTGAGCAAATTTTGGGTATATGCCTAGGAGTGGTATAGCTGGGTCTTGAGGAAGCACTATTCCTAATTGTCTGAGAAAGCACCAGATTGGCTTCCAAAGTGGGTGTACCAGTTTACATTCCCACCAGCAATGGAGGAGAGTTCCCCTTTCTCCACAACTTCTCCAGCATGTGATGTCATTTGAGTTTTTGATTTTAGCCATTCTGATGAGTATCAGGTGAAAAGAAATCTCAGGGTTGTTTTGATTTGCATCTCCCTGATGGCTAAGGGTGTTGAGCCTCTCTTTTAGTGCTTCTCTGCCATTCTATATTCTTCTACAGAGAATTCTCTGTTTATCTCCATACCCCATTTATTAATTGGATTACTTGATTTATTGCTTTCTAACTTCTTTAATTCTTTATATATGTTGGATATTAGCCCTCTGTCAGATACAGAGTTGGTGAAGATACTTACCCAGTCTATAGGCTGTGGTTTTGTTCTGACGACACTGTCTTTTGTTTTACAGAAGATTTTCAGTTTAATGAGATCCCATTTATTGATTACTGCTCTTAGAGCCTGTGCTGTTGTTGTTCTGTTCAGGAAGTTGTCTCCTGTGCCAATGAGTTCTAGGCTCTTCCCCACCTTTTCTTCTAACCAATTTAGAGTGTCTGGTATATGTTGATGTCTTTGATCCACTTGGACTTTAGTTTTATGCAGGGTGATAAATATGGATCTATTTTCATTTTTCTGCATGTAGACATCCAGTTGGACCAGCATCATTTGTTGAAGATGCTTTTTTTTTCCATTGAATGGTTTTGTATTCCTTGTCAAAAATCAACTATCCATAGGTGTGTGGGTTTATTTCCAGGACTTCTATTCAGTTCCATCAATCTTCCTTTCTGTTTATATGCCAATAAAGTGCTATTTTTATTACTATTGCTCTGTAGGACAGCTTGAGAATGGGGGTGGAGATACCTCTAGTTGATCTGTTGTTGTACAGGATCCTTTTGGAGATTCTAGGTTTTTTGTTTCTCCATATGAAGCTGAGAATCTTTCTTTCAAGGTCTGTAAAGAATTGAGTTGGTATTTTGATGGGAATTGCGTTGAATTTGTAGATTGCTTTTGGCAGGATGGCCATTTTCACAATGTTAATCCTACCTATCCATGAAGTGAGCATGGGAGATCTTTCCATCTTCTGTTATCTTCTTTAATTTCTTTCTTCAGAGATTTAAAGTTATTTTCAAACTGGTCTTTCACTTGCTTGGTTAGAGTCACCCCAAGGTACTTCATGTTATTAGTGGCTATTGTGAAGGGTGTCATTTTCCTGATTTCTTTCTAGGTCCTTTTGTCTTTGGTATACAGGAGGTCTTCTGATTTTCTTGAGTTGATTTTGTATCCTGCCACTTTACTGAAGGTATTTATCAGCTGAAGGGGTTCTCCAGTTGAATTTTTAGGGTCAATCATGTATACTATCATATCATCTGCAAATTTGACCTCTTCCTTTCCAATCGTATCGCCTTGATCTCCTTTAGTTGTCCTATTGTTTTAGCTAGGACTTCAAGTACTATGTTGAAGAGATATGGAGAGAGTGGGCAGCCTTGTTTTGTCCCTGATTTCAGTGGAATTCATATAAGTTTCTCTTCATTGAGTTTGATGTTAGTTATAGGCTTGCTGTATATTGCCTTTACTATATTTAGGTATGTGCCTTGTATCCCTGATCTCTCCAAGACTTTAAACATGAGTGGGTGTTGGACTTTGTCAAATGCTTTTTCGGCATCTAAGGAGATGATCATGTGGTGTTTCTCCTTCCGTTTGTTTATGTGGTGGATTACATTGATAGATTTCTGTATGTTGAACCACCCTTGCAATCCTGGGATGAAGCCGATTTGGTCATGGTGGATGATATCATTGATGTGTTCTTGGATTTGGTTTGCAAGGCTTTTATTGGGTATTTTTGCATCAATGTTCATAAGAGAGATAGGTTTGAAGTTCTCTTTTTTGTTGGGTCTTTGTGTGGTTTAGGTATCAAGGTGACTGTCGCTTCATAGAATGAGTTTGGTAATGTACCTTCTGTTTCTATTTTGTGGAATAGTTTGGAGAGTATTCAAGTTAGAACTTCTTTGAAGGTCTGGTAGAAGTCTGCACTGAATCCATTTCGCCCTGGATTTATTTTGAAAGGGAGACTTTTGATGACTGCTTCTATTTCATTGGGGGATATAGTATTATTCAATCTTTCTACCTGATCTTGACTTAAGTTTTGTTGATGGACTCTATCTAGAAAATTTTCCATTTTTTTAGATTTTTGAATTTTGTGGCATCAAGGCTTTTGTTGTATGACCTAATGATTGTTTGGATTTCCTCACTGTCTGTAGTTATGTCCCCTTTTCATTTCTGATTTTGCTGAATTGGATAATTTCTCTCTGTCTTTTACTTAGTTTTACTTAGTTTGGCTAAAGGTTTGTCTATCTTCTTGATTTTCTCAAAGAACCAGCTCTTGGTTTCATTGATTCTTTGAATAGTTTTATTTGTTTTGTTATGCCAGGTTCACGGGACTCTCAGAGACCACCAGGAGACGACTCGATGCAATTGCAAGAGAGCTTTATTACGAGAGCGATTGAACTCGGGACCCAAGTCTCACTGGCGCAGCAGTAGAGAAGTGGGACCCCGAGCTCTGAGTGAACAGGATTTTTAAAGGGAAAGTCTGTGAGCAGGGGGTTTCCATGGCAGCAAGCAGGGGGCACAAGCCTTGGCGTTACAGAATTGCGTGAAGTTTAGCAGGGCAGGGTGACCTTTTCTGAGGCACACAATCACAATGGCTAAGGCATATAATCACAATGGCTATTTTTCTAAACCATATCTGAAACATTGGGGAGAATTTTCCCACCCGATTTTTAACCGATTCCCATTGATTATTGCCAGGGAGTTTGTCTCTATTTTCTATGAAGCATTTATTCTATTATATTTCCTGCAGGCTGTTGCTAGGAGAGTTAACTTTGTTTTCTGCCAGGTGTACACTCTGTGATATTTCCTGGTACCTGAATTCAGTTCCCAGTCAAAATCTTTATTTCAAAATGGAGTTATATTCTGGCTAAATTAAACTCTTCAGTTTCTAATTGATTGATTTTAGCCCTGAGTTTGATTATTTCCATCTGTCTGCTCTTCTTGGGTGTATTTGCTTCTTTTTTTTTTCCCTAGGGCTTTCTGTTGGGCCCTAGCATATGACATGTCACAAATTTTTAAAGGCACTCAGTGCTATGAATTTTCCTCTGAGCACTGCTTTCATTGTGTCCCATAAATTAGGGTATGTTGTACCTTCATTTTCATTGAATTCTAGGAAGTCTTTAGTTTGTTTCTTTATTTCTTTCTTAACTCAGCTGTCATTAAGCAGCAAGTTGTTCAGTTTCCATGTGTGTGTAGGCTTTTTTCTAATTCCATTGTTGTTGAGGTGCAGCTTTAGGCCATGGTGGTCAGATAGAATACAGAGGATCATTTCAATCCATTTGTATCTGTTGAGGCTTGTTTTGTGACCAACTATATGCTCTATTTTGGAGAAGGTACCATGAGGTTCTGAAAAGAAGGTATACTCTTTTGAGTTTGGGTGGAAAGTTCTGTAGACATCTATTAAGGTTCATTTGATTTAGGACCTCTGTAAGTGCTTTTAATTCTTTTATTTTTTTAATTCTTTATTAATTACACTTTATTCACTTTGTATCGCCCTATGGTTCACTCCCTCCTCCCATCCCAAACCCTCCCTTCCTCCACCCTTTGCATTCTTGCCCCTCCCCAAGTCCACTTATAGGACAGGTCCCCCTCTCCTTCCTTCTGATCTTAGTATATCAAATCTCAACAGGAGTGGCTGCTTTGTCATCTTCTCTGGCCTGGTAAGGCTGCTCTCCCTTCAGGGGGAGATGATCGAAGAGCAGGCCAGTTTATGTCAGAGTCAGACCCTCTTCCCCTTACAATGGAATCCACTTGGACACTGAACTGACATGGGCTACATCTGTGCAGGGGTTCTAGGTTATTGCTATGAATGGTACTTGTTTGGAGTATGAGTCTCTGGAAAGACCCCTGTGTTCAAATTTTCTGGTTCTGTTGCTCTCCTTGTGGAGTTCCTGACGTCTTCACATCTTACTGTTTCCCTCTTCTTTCATAAGATTCCATGCAGTATGCCCAACAGTTGGTCATAAGTCTCAGCATCTGCTTTGATAATCTGCAGGGCAGAGCCTTTCAGAGACTCTCTGTGGTAGGTTCCTAACTTGTTTCCTGTTTTCTTCTTCTTCTGATGTCCATCCTTTTTGTTTTTTGGGATGGTGATTGAGCATTTTAGTCAGAATTCTCCCTCTTGATTAGTTTCTTTAGATGTACAGATTTTACTAGGTATTAGGCTTCTGTCTAGATGATCTCTCCCTTGGTGAAAGTAGGGTGTTGAAGTCTCCCACTATTAAGGTGTTGGGATCCATGTGTGATTTGAGTTTTAATAATGTTTCCTTTATGAATGTAGGTGCTCTTGTATTTGGGGCATAGATGTTCAGACGTGTGATGTCCTCTTGGTGGATTTTTCCTTTGATGAGAATGTAGTGCCCCTCCTCATCTTTTTTGATTAATTTTGGTTGAAAGTCCATTTTATCAGATATTATAATAGCTAACTCAGCTTGTTTTCTGGGTTCATTTGCTTGAAAAACATTTTTCCAGCCCTTTACTCTGAGGTAGTGTTTGTCTTTGTTGCAGAGGTGCGTTTCTTGGATGTAGCAGAATGTTGGCTCCTATTTCTGCACCCATTCTGTTAGTCTGTGTCTTTTTATTGGAGAGTTGAGTATCTTCTGTGGGGTTGGTTTGCTGTGTTGATATTGCATAAATTTAGTTTTGTTCATGGAATGTTTTGTTTTCTCCATCTATGTTGATTGAAAGCTTTGCAGGGTATAGTAGTCTTGTTTGGCATCTGTGGTCTCTCAGAGTCTGCATGACACCTGCCCAGGCCTTTCTTACTTTCATGGTTTCTGGCGAGAATTCTGGTGTGATTCTGAGAAGTCTCCCTTTATATGTTACTTAGCCTTATTCCCTTACTGCTTTTAATGTCTTTTTGTTGTTGTTGTTCTGTAGATTGTGTTTTGACTATGATGTGACGTGATGTGTTTCTTTTCTGGTCTAGCCTATTTGGTGTTCTGTAGGCCTCTTGTATATTTATGGACATCTCTTTCTTTAAGTTGGGAACATTTTCTTCTATGAGTTTCTTGAAAATATTTTCTCGACCTTGGAGCCCCGAGTCTTCTTTTTCATCAATTCCTATTATTACATTTCGTCTTTTCATGGTGTCTTGATTTTTTAGATATTTTGTGTTTGGGACTTTTCTAATTTTACTTTTTCTTTGAGAGAAGTATCAGTTTCTGCGAGTGTATCTTCAGTTCCAGAGATTCTCTCTTCCATCTCTTGTATTCTGTTGGTGATGCTTAACTTTGTGGTTCCTGATCTTTTCTCCAATTTCTCCAGCTCCAGGGTTTTCTCTGTTTGTGTTTTCTTTATTGATTCTAATTCTGTTTTCATGCCTTGCACCATTTTCTTCATCTGTTGGAATGTGGATTCCTGTCTCTCTACAATGGTCTCTATTTTTGTGTTTATTTCCTCTCTATATACCACTGATTATATCTCTACTGGTACCTCTATTTGTTTGGCCATATTTGCCTGTGTTTCTTTAAGAATTTGGTCCATTTCCTCTTTCTTTGCCTCCAATTGACTGGCCAAATCTTTGATAGATTTGTTCATTTCATCTTTAACTGTCTGAATTTGCATGGCTATTGCTCTGAGAGAATTGTTTGTTTTCTTTTTATGAGCCTCAAATAATTAGGTAAGCATAGCTTTAAAGTCATTTTCTTGTCCTTTTGATGAATTGGAGTATTCATCAATTTTGGGGGTTGCTGGGGAAGTCATGATGTCCTGATTTATGTTGGATGTGTTCTTTTGCCTACCCCTAGTCATTGGCTTATCTGAAACCTTCCCTGTTTGTTTCTGGATTCTGCAATTCAGACTGGTACTGTCTTTCTCAGGCATCTGGAGGGTTCTTCAGGAAGCTGAGAGAAGTCCCGTGGTCTCAGCGTGTGCTTTGGTGTACTCTCTGTACCTGTGGGAGGAAAGTACTCAGGCACAGAAGGGCAAATGCAGGCTTGCTCATGTGTGTGTGTGTGTGTGTGTGTGTTTGTGTATGTGTGCATGAAAGTGTGTGTGGAAGTGAGTCTCAGGGGACAGAGTGATAGAGAATGTTGAACCCTTGAGTGTGTGGGAGGAGCTCTGCCTTGCAGGCTTCTAGGTGATTATTTGTGCATGCACTGTATATTTAGCAGGCACTGGTGATGGTCGCTTCGCAATTTCCCGCATTAACTGCCTCAGTTGGACCCACAGAGCAGGGGCTTCCATGTCCCAAGAGACCCTGTTTTCCACAGTGGGTATGTGGGTGAGAGGGGTCCAATGCCTGGCTTCTATTTTAGAAGGACCCTGGTTCTGGGGCTCTTCAGACATTCAAGTACGCACTCACTCTCAAGCAGGTCACATCGGCAGGGATCAGAGTATTCAGGCTCTCTGCTCTCTGGTTTGGCCCTGCTTGGTCTGCAGGAGGACTGATGTGCTCTGCCAGCTCAGTGCTACTGCAGCTGCCAGGTTAGGAAGTCCAGCTGCAGCTGGAGACTTGGTTGTCAGTCCAGATGCCTTCTGGGAAGTCATGGGGGCCCTCCACTGTGCTCTCCAAGCCTGGGAGGCCCAGCGCCTGGTATGCCTAGCTTGTATGGTGGGTCTGCTGGGCTTTGGTTGGTATATAGTGAATTATCTGCCACTGAGGGTTTGGGCTGGCCATCAAGTCAGTGGCTGAGAGACCCTGCAGAGACACTATGGCGGCCAGCAGACCTGGGACCTTGGAAGGATGGTGCCGTGGGTCTGGGACTCCAAGACCAGTACAGCTGGCAGTTACTGCTAAGGAGCTAGCAACTCCGCCTCCGCCACTACAGACCCCAGGCTGTGAGCTCTGAGCTGAGAATCTCGGTGAGCCGGCTGTGCGGAGGAGGAGGGAGGTCTGAGAAAGGGGAGTGCTGGGAAATCAAAGGATCATTTTTCTCCTTTCCCAAACAAGTCCACAGGTGATCTGAGACCAAAGTTTTCACGTCATACAATGTTCCCTGTTGTTTAGAAAGCCTCTCTGTTGTTTCCCTGGCTTCAGAAGTCCATCCACTCACCCACTCAGGTGTTCAGCTCTTCCACAGCTCAGAAACTGAACATGCTAGTAGCGATCATGGCTCTTATCTTTTTATTAACATATTGAAACATCTGAGGCAGGATAGCCTTGAAGAAACAGGAAACTTAGCTTAGTTTAGCTTTAGGTGTTCAAGCACATAGACTTCTGCGCAGTTGAAGGAGAGACCTGTCCATGACTATGGTCACATTGTGAAAGAAAGCAACAGTTGAATCGTGTCTAGAAGTAAATTAGTCCATACTCAGGATTTTAAGACAATCTTGTCAAAGAAACTAACAAGAAATACTTGATCTTAGTAGGGAACATGATTGCTGAAATCTAATGTTCTAGTAGGCACATGCCTATAACACCTTAACACTGAAGACTGAATTTCCCAAATTGACCTTTAAGAGTAGCAAATGACATCCATGTTAAAGTGTCAACGAATACTTTGTTTTCTTTGATCGTCAATGGCATTTCACTCCTGCACATTGTATGTACACTCAATGTTGAGGAACCTTCTTGCACCCTTAAGTGAGAGGCTACACACATCCCTGGCCTTAAATTGCCCTCTGAGTGTTCTCCAGATGCTTTCTCTCTGAATGACTTACTTTGGTATCAAATTGAGTCATATGTTTCACATTTTGGTATGACTGGTCTTGTCATAGTCAGTGCCCTGATTGATAACATGTTGATGACATCACGGTTAATTGCTTGTCACACAGTTCATTGCCTGATGGTGGTATCAATTGTTTTCAACAACATGTTCTTTCATCTCAGTTTATATGCTGCACTTTCTCATTTCGATTCCTAAATATCATTGTGCTTAAAGTCTTGCATTTTATCTTCTATATAATTCTATCATCTGTCTCCTTCACCATAAGAAGTATATTGAATGCCATTGTTATTTCTTTAAGTCAAATATTTCTCCTTACTCAAGATCTACACACTCAGACAGAAAATATGGTTGTATGCTTAATAATAGCTTCATTTTCAGATGGCAAGAAGCTGGTGTTACCATTGGCTTGCTCTGTCTTATAAGTTATTCATATATGTACATGATTACAAATGTTTTAGATTATTCATTTTGCTTTTTGGAATGATGACTTTTATCCCCATCTTAGTATTATTTAACACAATTGCTAAAAAATTTCCTGGTGTATCTTATTTAGTTTTTATATCATATTCAACTGTTTTGTATTGGTATGGCTAAAATTTATAAATGGCAAAATATTATGAAAAAATACTTTAATTTTCAAGTTTTCTCTTGTGCCTTCCATCTAAATGTCTCATGAAAAAGTTTTGATTACACATGAAAATTCACTACAGATTATTACATTGTATGCATTCAGACTTATATGTAGTTAAATATTGACTATTTCAATAGCTCTCAAGATAATGACAGATTATCATTTTCATTTCATATTTAAATTTATTTTAGATTCATCTGACGAAACTCCATGAGACATTTTAAGTACTTAAAGTGTGATTATTACTGTCCTACGTAAAATAATCATTGAAAGACTTAGATTCTATTTTAAATAACCAAAAGCATAATGAATCAATCTGAGAAGAGGTGTATATGGATACCAATGAAATTACAAACACAGAAAACAACAACTCCAAAATTACCAATAACATGATCTAACCCAAGAGGTAAATATTTAATGAGTATAGAGTCATGATTATAGAGTTATGCTTCAAAGATCATGATCAGTTAAAATACCTGTCTGAAAGCTGGTGAGAGATTAGCCCAACTAAAGTGATATCTATTAAAGCTTTGGGATAATTCAATTCACACTTTAAATTTGTCCATAGTAAAGGCAGAGACTTCAAGGGATTAAACACAACCAACACATGGGTCTCAAATCACAGACTATACTTGCCACAATCCGAAGGCCAAATAAGTCATGTTACCATAGTGTTCTGAAGTGAGAAGAAAATTAGCAAAGTACAGAGAAGGAAAAAGATGTGGAACTGTTTGGCAGCCCATAGTAGATTCTGTAGTTCTCTCTAGAGCTCTCAAGACTTATTTTTCGCTTGATATGCCATGGCCATGTGTTCAGTACTTTAATCATTGACTTCGTTTAAATCTTACAGCAACTCTGTGATCAATGTTATTTTCCTATTAATAATTACTAATATATCTAAAAATCAGATATTATTATTGTTTACAAGTGATAGTCAGCTCAAGATCACCTAGATGAAAATGAAGAATTAGATGATCAGATTCAAAAGACATAACCACATATTCCATCAACTACAAATGCCCAAATCAATAATCACCTTGTTTTGATGAAAGAACACTTTATTCATTCAAGAGTTCTGCATATATATGGAAATAATACATGCATTAATGTATTACAGTTATATTGCTGAAGTTCCTTTTTGGTTAAAAATTATCATTGCTTCACAGTTTGAAAAAATCTATAGCTTGTGGAATTTTCAGTTTTGTCTTTGGTGAATAAGTTATTTTATGAATTTCAGTTTTGATATTAAAAGACTCAGTAATAATATTTACATTCCATTAATTACTCTCTGAAATATTATGATATGATCTAAGGTTTGGGTATTCAGAAATAAGAATGACAGAGATTCAACTTCAAGTAAAAATTACAAGGAAAGAAAGAGAATTAAAAAAAGAAGTAAATAAACATTTTAGCAAGAGTCCTCCCTCTTGATTAGTTTCTTGATTCGGCAAGATGGAGGCACCAGGACTCTAGTTCTGACCATCAGCACAGCAGGATCGGCACAGTGACCAACAGTCAGAACTCGAGTCCCTAAAACACAAGTGATTGTATTTCCCAGGTGAGATGATACTCCATGGTGGAGGATTCAATCAGTTTTAACTCACCCAGCTAAACTGCAGAAGAGATCCCGGTTCCACCATGCACTTGGTCACCAGCCCAGAGCCACATGCCAGCATGCTCTGATCACTGTCCCAGACTGAACTATGGGCACCACAACATCAGAGACTGAGATTTCCAGTCGAGAGATAACCCCACAGTGCAGGAAATTATTGGGACTGACGTTAGGTCACCCAGACATTCCCTGGAAAAGACACGGGGTTCTGCTGGTGCCCAGGAGCCAGCCCAGAGACAGAGCCGGGACCTAGGTGCCAGCACAGAGTCCTGCCTGCATGCCTGACTTGCTGCCCCAGATAGAACTGTGGGCCCCAGGGCATCAGAGACTGAATTTCTCTGCAAACCCACAGGGAGGGAAATGGCTGGTCTGATCTCAAAGCACTCAGCTGATACCACCATCCTGAAAAGGTCTCAGGAAAAATTACCCAGTTTCAGCAGATGCCCAGACACCCAATCCCCAGGAAGGCAGAAAGGCAGAGCCACATAAGTCTGTGCCTGTGGGTTCTACTCGCCATCACAGACAGAATGGCTGTCCCCAAAGCAAAGACTGGGTGTCCCTGTCAGGAGGAAACCTCACAGCGGGGGATCATCAGGTACAATGCTCAGGACACCCAGCTCCAAAAGACTTTCTGGATTCACGCAGACTCTAGGCCCTAGCCTTTTACTGCAGGCATGAGCACTGTGCTCACCTGCCATTATTGAGTACTGCTAGGGCACTGGGGCACACAGCTGCATCCTCAGACCTATAATAGCCAGAGAGGCACTACAGCAGCCCTCAGATACTGCTCCAAGGATCAACCAGTTAACCCTAGCTAAACTGACAAAACTGTGGGAATACATGGTTCTTCAAGAGGGCTGCACCCAAAAATTACACCTTAAGAGCATCCACTGCTGCTCACTAAATTCAGAGCAAGAAACCCAGCAGCAGGACAGCCATCACCAGGACCTCTCCTGATGAGAGGAGAGCCTTCCTGAACACCACAGTTACCACTCAGGTGATACATATGAAGTGAACTGTGACAATTTCTGAGAAGCAGCACCATTCACTTGACCATACCCAAAAAGCAGAGGAGAACTTCAGAACCCTGCCAAGTGGATTCTCCCCAGGACTCAGCAGGCACCAGAAATTAACAGACAACACCTGAGACAGAGGGATGGGTAGAGGACAGCAAAAAAACACAACCAACAAAAGGCAAAGCAACATGGAATCCCCAGAACCCTGTTATCCAGAGGCAAGTAACCCTGGACACCCTAACGTAATTGAAAATCAAGAAGATGACCTTACATCTATGCTTATGAAGAGGTTAATGGAGGAAGCAAATAAAATGAGTAAAGAATTAGGGGAAGATATAATAAAACAGATTATGTTCATCCATAAGGGAATACAGGAAGATGCAGCCAAACAGTTTGTGGCATTCAGAGAGGAAATTATTAAATCACTGAAAGAAAAAAAAGAAACAGAGGAATGTTCAAACAAACAGCTGAAAAAATTGAAGGGAAAACAGGAAAATACAGTCAAACAAGTGAAGGAAATCAACAAAATGGTTCAAGATCTGAAGATAGAATTAGAAAAATTTAAGAAAACACAAATGGAGGAAATCATGGAAAGGGAGAACCTAGGAAAGAAAACAGGAACTACAGAGGTAAGTATAACCAGCAGACTACAAGAGATGGAAGAAAGAATCTTAGGTGTGGAAGATACAATGGAAGAAATAGATGTATCTGTCAAAGAAAATGATAACTCTAAAAAATTCCTGAAACAAACCATCCAAGAAATCCAAGACAAAACCTAAGAATAATAGGAATAGAGGAAAAAGAAGATTCCCTCCTCCAAGGCCCAGAAAATATTTTCAACAAAATCATTGAAGAAAATTTCCCCTACTTAAAGGGGAGGCCTATAAGAATACAAGAGGCCTACAGAACACCTAATAAATTAGGCCAGAAAAGAAAATCCTCCTGTCACATAATAATCAAAACAGTAAGTATACAGAACAAAGAAAAAATACTAAAAGCTGCAACGGAAAAAGGCTAAGTAACTTTTAATGGCAAACCCATCAGAATCACACCTGACTTCTCAACAGAGACTATGAAAGCCAGAAGAGCCTGGATGGATATCAGGCAGACCCTAAGAGAACACAGATGTCAGAACATGTAGATGTCAGCCTAGGCTACTGTACCCAGCAATACTCTCAGTTTTCATAGATGGATTAAACATGATATTCAAAGACAAAAACAAATTTCAACAATACCTACACACAAATCCAGCTTTACAGAAGATACTAGAAGGAAAAATATAACACAAGAAAACTAACTACTTTCAAGAATTCACAGGAAATAAATAAGCTAACTACAGCAAAACAAAAAGTAGCCAAACACATAAACACGCTACCATAACCAACATCAATATCAATGGATCTAACAGCCACTGGTCATTAATCTCCCTCAACATCAATGGACTCAATTCTTCAATAAAAAAACACAGACTAACAGAATGGATGCATAAACAAGACCCAACAATCTGTTGCATACAAGAAACACACCTAAATCACAAAGATAGACATTACCTGAGCGTAAAGGGCTGGAAGACGGTTTTTCAAGCAAATGGACCCAAGAAGCAAGCAGGAGTAGCCATCCTAATATCTAATAAAGTAGATTTTCAACCAAAATTAATCAAAAGAGATACAGAAGGACACTTCATACACATCAAGGGAAAAATCTACCAGGAAGATATCACAATCCTGAACATCTATGCCCCAAATGCAAGGGCACCCACAGTTGTAAAAGAAACTTTAATAAAACTTAAACCACACATAGACCCCCACACATTACTAGTGGGAGACTTCAACACCCCACTCTCAACTAAGGACAGGTCAACAAACAGAAATTAAACAAAGAAACAATAACTCTGACAGAGGTCATGAATCAAATGGACCTCATGGACATCTACAGAACTTTTCACCCAAACCCAAAAGAATTTATCTTCTTCTCAGCACCTCATGGAATCTTCTCCAAAGTAGACCATATAGTTGGTCACAAAGCAAGATACAACAGATACAAGAAAATTGAAATAATCCCTTATATCCTATCTGATCACCATGGACTAAAGCTGGACCTCAATGACAAAAATAACAAAAGGCCTACACACATATGGAAACTGAACAACTTGCTACTAAATGACGGCTGGGTCAGAAAAGACATAAAAAAAGAAATTAAGGTCTTCTTAGAATTCAATGAAAATGAAGGCACAACATACCCAAACTTGTGGGACACAATGAAAGCAGTGCTAAGAGGAAAGTTCATAGCACTAAGTGCCTTCAAGAAGAAATTTGACACAGCTCATTCAAGCAACTTAATGGCTCACTTAAAAGCCCTAGAGAAAAAGAAGCAGACACACCAAAGAGGAGTAGATGGCTGGAAATCAAAATCAGGGCTGAAATCAATAAATTACAAACAAATAAAACAATTCAAAGAATTAATGAAACCAAGAGCTGGTTCTTTGAGAAAATCAACAAGATAGCAAACCCTTAGCCAAACTAACTAAAAGGCAGAGAGAAACGATCCAAATCAACAAAATCAGAAATGAAAAGGGGGACATAACTACAGACACTGAGGAAATCCAAACAATAATTAGGTCTTACTTCCCAAGTCTATATGCCACAAAATTTGAAAATCTAAATGAAATAGACAATTTTCTCTACTGATTCTACATGCCAAAGCTGAATCAAGACCAAGTAAATCACTTAAATAGTCCTATATCCCCTAAGGAAATAGAAGCTGTCATCAAAATCAACCATGCAAAAAAAGCCCACAGCCGGATGGTTTCAGCACAGAATTCTACCAGACCTTCAAAGAAGAGCTAACAGCAATTCTCTAAAACTATTCCACGAAATAGAAACAGAAGGAACACTACCAAACTCATTCTATTGAGCCACAGTCACCTCGATACCTAAACCTCACAAAGACCCAAGAATTTCAGGCCAATCTCCCTCATGACCATTGATGTAAAAATACTCAACAAAATACTTGCAAACAAAATCAAAGAACACATCAAAGATATCATCCACCATGACCAAGTAGGCTTCATCCCAGGCATGCAGGAGTGGTTCAACATATGGAAATGCATCAATGTGATTCACCACATAAACAAATTGAAGGAGAAAAACCAAATAATCATCTCATTAGAGGCTGAAAAAGCATTTGACAAAATCCAACATCCATTCATTTTTAAAGTCTTGGAGAGATCAGGGATACATGGCACATACCTGTACATAGTAAAGGCAATATATAGCTTATAGCCAACATCAAACTCAATGGAGATAAGCTTAAATCATTCCCACTGAAATCAGGGACAATGCAAGGCTGCAAACTCTCTCCATATTTCTTCAACATAGTTCTGGAAGTCCTTGCTAGAGCAATAAGACAATTGAAGGAAATCAAGGGGATACAAAATCGAAAGGAAGAAGTCAAAGTATCACTATTTGCAGATGATATGATAGTATACCTGTGTGACCCTAAAAATTCTACCAGGGAACTCCTACAGCTGATTAACACCTTCATCAAAGTGGCTGGATATAAAATTAACTAAAAAAAAAATCAATAGCCCTCCTGTATACAAAAGATAAAAGGGCCAAGAAAGAAATCAGGAAAACAACACTCTTCACAATAGCCACTGATAACATAAAGTACCTTGGTATGAACCTAAGCAAGCAAGTCAAAGACTTGTATGAAAAAAAATTTCCAGTCTCTGAAGAAAGAATTAGAAGAAGATATCAGAAGATGGAAAGATCTCCCATAATCATGGCTTGGCAGGATTAATATAGTAAAAATGGCCATCTTACCAAAGGCAATCTACAGATTCAATGCAATTCCCATCAAATTACCAACATGATTCTTTACAGACCTAGAAAGAATAATTCTCACCTTCATATGGAACAATAAGAAACCCAGAATTACTAACACAATTCTCTATAGTAAAACATCTTCTGGAGGTATCTCCATCCCTGATCTCAAGCTGTACTATAAAGCAACAATACTAAAAACTGCATGGTACTGGCACAGAAACAGAGTGGTGGATCAATGAAATCAAATAGAAGACCCTGACATAAATCCACACACTTATGGACACCTGGTCTTTGACAAAGATGCCAAAACCATTCAATGGAAAAAAGACAGCATCTTCAAGAATTGGTGCTGGTCTAACTGGATGTCTACATTTAGAAAAATGCATATAGATCCATACTTATCTCTCTGCACAAAACTAAAGTCCAAGTGGATCAAAGACCTCAACATAAAACCAGACACACTAAACCACTTAGAATATTAGTTTCTTTTACATATTTAAGTAGGTTTATCCTATAGTATATGTCTATATGAGAGAGTATATACTGTGTGCATCTTTCTGCTTCAGATATAGCTCACTCAGGATGATCTTTTCGAGATCCACCATTTACCTGCAAATTTCAGGATTTCTTTGTTTTTTATTGCTGAGTAATATTCCATTGTGTAGATGTACCACAATTTCTGTATCCATTCCTCCAAGGACCATGCATGGAGATAACCTAAGGCTCCTGTATAGATGTAGCCCATGGCAGTTCAGTGTCCAAGTAGGTTCCATAGTAATAGGAACAAGGACTCTCTGACATGAACCGATTGGCCTGCTCTTTAATTACCTCCCCCTGAGGGGAAGCAACATTGCCAGGCCACAGAAGAAGACAATGAAGCCACTCCTGATGAGACCTAATTGACTACGAACAGAAGGAAGGAAAAGAAGACCTCCCCTATCATTGGACTTGGGGAGGGGCATGTGTGCAGAGGGTGGAGAAAGGGAGGGATTAGGACATGAGGAGGGAGAAAACCACAGGGGCATACAAAGTGAATAAAGTGTAATTAATAAAGAACTTTTAAAAAGAATAAAAAATAGTAACAAAGAAAAAAAAGAAATAAATAAACCAAAAAAAATGGAAAAGAAAAATAAGAGATTTTCATTAAGTTCTCGGTGTAGGCTTTTCAGGAACTAAGCTGGAAACTGGTTTGAGTTTGACTGCTTCCATTATAATTTGGCTTGTAATCAGAGAGGAAACAGGTTAAGCAATCACTACTGAAAAACACCTTAGCATCCTCTAAGTCGGAAGAGCAGAGAAATAAGATTTCAGGAACATATTAAAACAGGAATGCTTGACAAACAAGAAGCTCTATAACTGCAAAATTATGAATCTAAAATATAAACTCATGGGCATGTGCTCCCTGGACAATATAATTTTCCAAAAAATTAGATAATGTTTCTCAACACCACAAGCAAAATAATAAAAGGAGCCAAAAAAAAGCATTTGATTGTATTACATCTTCTTTTCCCTAGAAAACAGTAGTAATAAGCATTCAGTTTATCAAGTCCAGAAGCTCACTGGAATTTAACAATGGCAGATGCAATTAACTAAGCAGTTTGAAGAATATGATTACAAAGTAGAAACAGAATATGAACATAGTCTTTAGAAATACAAACAGAATATGAACAGAAGGATGTGCTTGCTGCTTGAGCTGGAGAGGGTTGAACAATTAATGTTTCTGACAGCATTTGCAATATACCACAACTCTTGTAGAAGCTACTGTGAGAAAGAACTTTGTAATAAGACTCAGAGCATGATAAGCATTTTTTTCCTCCTCTCATCAGCAAGAGTCTGGAATCCATCCATTGAGCTGGATACCTCTTTAGGATATTTAATTGATTCCTCAAAGATCAAAAGCTGATTTAAGGCTGTCAAGTAATGCAAAATAATATTATTTCTATATCCGGAATCTGTGTGGGTTAGAATGGTTATCCCTACATGTAAATTTGAGAAAATCTCTACTCTGCTTTCTTCCCCTTCTTCTTGCTGAAAATGTATGCCTAGTAAAAATGGATAATAGAACTGAGCAGTTGGTTGTCATTTCTTCAAAGTGAGTTGCAATGGATAAATAATATTTCTTTCTAGTCACTAAAGTGTTTTCTTGAAATAGGGAATTCAAGTATACTGATGTTCCAAGATTTTGTAGCTTTTTTAAATTAAATCTGGAAGCACGAAAATCAAAATAGAGAGTTTTCCCAATTCCAATTTCTTCACAGAAACAGTCCTAAAAATAAGTTATTGTATTTTAAATAAATTCAAATAATAAAAATCAAATTCTTTTAGAAGTGGACATTGTAGGTTTCACTTAGAATAGCATTGTCTCTGAAGACTATTTTCAGAAAAGCAGTTTATGATAAAATAATATTAATAATATTAGTAATAGTAGTATATTGAATGTTTAAATGCTGAATGACTATTATCCAGAATAAAAATTATTTGCTTACTGTCTCCATAATTTAGATGTAATTTTAGGAGAAAGACTGATTTTCTTCTTATATTTATATAACAAAAGCTAGTACTAAGGAAAATTTTGTTAAATAAGCAACATATGGATTTGGTATATAGACCTTTTAATTAACCACTAGTGGTACTGAAAATAGATTAAAAATGAGATTTTGAAGCAGGATCTCTAATTGCTTCACTATCAGTGAAGACTTTATCATTTGATGTTGAAAGATAACAGATGAGATACTGCTTCCATGCCATTGTGTATGTAGTAAAGCGATTGTTAAGATGGGGAAAGGTTAGGAGCTCCACAAGGACCAAATATATCTGGGCACAGGGTCTTTTCTGAGACTGACATTCAACCAAGGACCATGTATGGATATAACCTAGAACCTCTGCTCAGATGTAGCCTGTGGTAGCTCAGTAACCAATTGGTTTCCCAAAGTGAGGGGAACAAGGACTATTTCTAACAGGAGCTCAAGGACTGGCTCTTTGGCCTCTCCACCCCCCAAGGGAGGAGCAGTCCTGTTAGGCCACAGAGGAGGGCTTTGCAGCCAGTCCTGAAGATACCTGATAAAACAGGATCAGATGAATGGGGAGGAGGTCCCCCCTATCAGTGGACTTAGAAAGGGGCACGGTGGAGATGAGGGAGGGAGGGAGGGACTGGGAGGGAATGAGGGATCGGGACATGGCTGGGATACAGAGTTAATAAAATGTAACTGATAAGAATAAAAAAAAGATGGCCATTGGTTATAAACTGGAATAGGACACCTGCGTAAAAGAATGCACTGCATGCCACATTAACCCAGGCATCTGAAAAGTGCAGAGGAAGTACTAAAATAAAGACTATGAAATTGGATGGCTCTTGATGTGTGCTCTTGATAGATTGAAAAAAAAATAATGCAAGGCTTTGGTTGATCGATAATCTATTTAAACTATGTGTGAAAGCCAGAAACCATCCTTAATAGCATTCAGAGACCTTCTTACCTTCCAAAACTGGAAGGGATAAAAGATAGAATACTAGACACAAACTTTACAAAAGCTGTAATAGAACTTGACTGAGTTGAATTCCCAAGCTTGTCATGATGCCATAGGCCTACCTAGGATGAGACTTTGATTGACCAGGTGCAGTATTTAATTTAGAATGGAGATAAGGGTTAGGACGTGAAGAGTTAACAACTAAGATCTGGAACACACAGTCTCCATGACATTGAGTTGGTACATCCACATCATCATGTGTGAACAAACAGTCCACTAACTCAGAGGGTGGAGCCTGCACCAGGGTTCCTTTCAAGAGTGGAAGTCATCCTTCTGAGGTTGAGAACCTCAACCTTGAACTTCTTCAACCTTGAACTTAATTGAAAAATGAAGTCCCCATGTTTTGAAAGCTACCCAATTTCAGTTATGTGAAAGCAGTGAGAGTGGCCTAACGTGACTCCCATGCACAGCTTTGACAGATAATCTTCAAAGTCAACAGAGTCTACTTAGGACATAGTAAATCGAGAAAAGAAGTTGAATGTCAGAGCAGTGCCGCATTGACTGGTTTGGCTGCTATGAGTCTGAGGTAAATCCAGTCTGAGGGATACATAAGGCAGAGGAGAGACACAGGGTTTGGTTTCAAGGACAGGCAGAGCAGTGAGATATTCACTTGTCACAATAACCTTCGACCATATGTTCTTTCAGAGAATGAGATAAGGCAGATCATGAGTTAAGGTTTTAGTTACGCTGGTTGTTCCCCATGGACCACTTGGATACAGTGCAGCATTCTGGAGAGTTTGGGTCTTCAATTATGAGTCACTTAACTGCTATGTCACATATTTTCTCATTTCAACTCCTCATCCAGTTTTACCTGGAACCATCAACAGGTCCACATAGAGACACACATGTCATTGTGGAAAGCTCTAAGTGTCCTCTGCACTTGTGGTTTGATGGACTGAAGGATGACATAGTGTGATAACTCACTTTACAAAGCCTGCTGAGTCTTGAGTGCCCCCCCCACTGCCAACACACACCTGAGGAAATCTAACAAAAGAAAGAGCCACTAATGTTTGAACCTATTAATTGGAGATAATCTGGTTTTCCTCACTTGATCTGTTTCAAACTTTGACCTCACTGAGAAAAGAACTAACAATTCAAGTCAAGGGCATTGAGATGGTACTTCGATCTACATGCCAGCTCTATACCTACAACTGAGTCATCTTAATGTCTATGTCCTGATTAAGTTTCAATTTTGGAAGCATGAGCATTTTACCCAACTTGGTTTATTTGGGAAAACAAAGTAGGATACTTTTAAAAGAAGCTATTTAAAAATTATACAATTCAGCTTTCTTCAGTCTCCTTATTTAATTTAACTCTCCTGTTTGGAATAACTGAAAACATATCCAAAAGCATAGACTCTCCGATTATAAAGCCCTTCACATGGCTTCAGAGTGCCTTTCTCAGGGAATCAATTTTTCCAGCATTCATAATTATAAAAAATGAGTGAGCTACTTTGCCTATATGCAGAAGACAACCTGACCTCTTTAACAGGAATAGTAATATTTTCAGAAATATTTTATTGCACATATAATGGTAATGGGCAAAAATACCCAAATTCTAAATGTAAAATTGAATGACAAAAAACAAATATTGTATATAATATTTCTGGCACAAATGTTTTCATGTGTCTCCTCTCAGTTATATTCCCATCTAAGGATGACCATTATTGTGTCTTTCAACAGAATAAATTGGTTACTTCTTTGACTTTCAGATAAGTAGGCATAAAGTATACATTCATTTTCTGATTTAATTCTTTATTATGTATCTTTGAGGCCACTGCATTTTGCTGAGTTTAGAATTAGTTTCTTCTGTCATATTGCTGTGCAGTTGTACGATGTATAAATATATGCTTATGTTGTATTTGGTGTAGCATTTTTGAATAATTTTACGGGATCTTGGGCTGAGGGTGAGAAGTAGGAATGGATCTGTAATTGTGTGAATGGAGAATAAATTCACCCAACACTAGGATGTGTGTTCAAGAGAATATTCAGCTTGCAACTATGACGATGTTTCTCAATCATAAAGTGTGAACATGCACAGGCGAGGCTATCAAGCCCTTGAGGAGGGTTTAATTATATTCCACAGTGATATAACTTGGATCTCTTTATAGCCTTTCACCAAGTAGCAACATTTCCCTCTACATTTAGGAAAAAACAGACTTCTTTCTTCAAGTAAAAGCAGACACAGTCTGTTTATTTTTTCTGATATTGCCTACAAAACAGAGTTGAAAAGTTTTTAGGGGTGTATGTATATGGGAGGAGAGAGAGAGAGAGGGAGGGAGTCAGAGAGAGAGAATATGTGGGTATGCCCGCATGTGCGCCCTTGCGTGGGCCTGTGCCTATGCATGTTGCTCTGTGTATATGTGTGTTTGTGTGTGTGTACATAAGCAGGTATGGGTGTTTGTGTGTGTGCAGATGCACATGGTAGCCTCTTGTTAACCCCCTGTTCCTCAGGAGCTGCACACCATGTATTTGGGGACAGGGTCTTTCACTGACCTCAAGTTGCCTGTAAGGCTAAGCTGGCTGTCAAGGTAGCTACTAGAGACCATCCCACTGACTGAGTCTGGCACTTTAAAAACAAAAATAGTAGGAATCACACTTGGATTTTAATGTTTGAGCAGCAGTGTACTGACTCTCCACCCAGATTCAAAGTTTTCTTTTTTAATTTCAATTATTTATATTAATTACAGTTTATTCACTCTGTATCCCAGCTGTAGCCCCCTCCCTCATTCCCTCCAAATCCTACCCTCCCTCCCTCATCTCCTCCCATGCCCCTCTCCAAGTCCACTGGTAAGGGAGGTCCTCCTCACCTTCTATCTGACCCTAGCCTATCAGGTCTCATCAGGACTGGCTGTATTGTCTTTTTTTGTGGACTGGTAAGGCTGTTCTCCTCTCAGGGGAAGGTGATCAAGGTGCCAGCCACTGAGTTCATGTCAGAAACAGTCCCTGTTCCCCTTACTAGGTGAACCTACTTGGACACTGAGCTTCCATGTGCTACATCTGCGCAGGGATTCCAGGTTATCTCCATGCATGGTCCTTGGTTGGAATATCAGTCTCAGAAAAGACCCATGTACCCAGATATTTTTGTTTTTGTTACTCTCCTTGTGGAGCTCCTGTCCTCTCCAGGATTTTCTATCTACCCCTTCTTTCATAAGATTCCCTGCTCTCTGCCCAAAGTTTGGTTATGAGTCTCAGATTCTGCTTTGATACACTGCTGGGTAAAGCCTGTGTGGTAGGCTCCTGTCCTGTCAGAGTTACAAATATGTGACCTGATTCACCTCACCTCATCCTAGGGGTAAATTAGAAACTGGACTCTAGTGATCATTTATTTACTAAGTGGTCATTAAAAATCTGTAATCAGCCAAACAAAATTACCACTTAAGTATATTCTCTACAAAATGAACAAACGATCTTGATCTTTCAGTACTAGAATCATGTTATACAGACAGTATATTTGTTCACTTTATATTTTTAGTGGTTCCTTAGGTATTTTCCAGTTTGTCACGACAAACACTAAAGCACATATGTGCATTCTTATGCATGTGTTTCAGTGATCATATATTCACAGTTTCATAAAAATAATAAAAAAACCTATTCAAAACAGTACTTTGACAGGGAAAATGCAATGTCTATTCATTACATGCATTGTAAAATATGAGTTCCCAGAGTGGTTGTACCAAAACAGAACCCCATCAGTAGTACAATAGCATATTTGCTTATTCTTGCTCCTTTCCTATCCCCACCCCTATCCAGTGCTAAAAAGATTCAGTTGAATTGTACTCTGGTTTTTATAACATTTCCCCATAAATTAGCCATCATCTTAATATTGTTTCTTTGAAGATGAGCTTTCTGGAGTTTTTGGCTGTACTTAGAATTTTACTGCTGTGATTGTTTGTTAGCTTGAGTTAATTTTTATTGTTTGTGGTTCTGGTTTACAGGTCTTTCAAATCCGGAATTTAACTTCTCTAAACAGTTCTGGAATCTTTCTGATTTTAATGATTTTAATACTATAATTGTTTTAATTGATCCCCCCTTGCCTCCTGGAATATCAATTTCAATTCACTGTATATAAAAAACTTGATTGCATTTCTTTTCTAAATGTCACCATCAAGCATACCCTTTTATAGTGGAGATTGGAGTCCTTCCCCATCCATTCCTTAGTGGTTTTGAATACATTACCTTTCTTACATTACTTTTTATGTTCATCTAGTATATTTTCAAATTTTCATATTAATACTTAAATTCTGAAATATTCAACATCTAGAATATTTTTCAGATTAGAAATTTTCACATATGTTGATACTCACTATCTGTTTTTCCATCATTAGTTATCAATATACCAGTGATATTCTAACAAACGTTGCAGATATTTCTACTAGATGGACCTTGTTAGTATCTGCTTATTTTAAATTATTCCTTCCCTTTGTAGACACATCTGGACATGTTTGATTATTGCTATGATTGTAATATAAGTGCTGATCTGATTTATTGAATTAATAACTCACATTGAAATAGTCTTAAAAATGGAGTTCAAAAGGATGGAATCAGTTTATTTATTAAATAAGTAATGAGCTAGCTCTCTGTGTTACTTAATCCACAATATGAAGACTGAGCAAGAAGGCAGTATCTATGAACCTGAAAGCTTGTCCTCATAAGAACTAAATATTCAGGAACTTCACCCTGGACTTCAGAGTCTCCAGGATGTGAAGACATCAATTTCTCTTTTATACATGAGATCCAGTCTGTAGTCTTTAGGTGTAAAATCTTGAATATTAAGACATATACTTAGTAATAGTTTTTAACAAATACATTGTTCAATTATTACCATAGTAATTATTATTTTCTCAAAAAACATAAATATAATTAGTTGATAATCCCCTCTGTCAAATGTAGAAAGCATCTGATCAGTAATTAGTTCTAATTCTACTTAAAATTAGTAAAAATGTACCTTCTATACTTTACTTTCTTAGTTTATATAGATTCAAAAGTTGATGTTGAGTGGTAGTGCCACACACCTGTAATCCCAGCACTCAGGAGGCAGAGGCAGGCAGATCCCTGTGGGCCAAACTGGTAAAAAAAAAAAAAAAAATTCAAAAAAGTTGGCAGTAATGGAGGGAACAAGATTATTTGCTTATTTCAGGTTACCTGTTATCCAATTCATAGCACAACTGTGAAATTTATATTGGCTCTCAGCTATCTGCAAGCAAAATATGAAAGCAGTTTATAAAAAAAAAAAAACAGGCATCTTATGATGCCATTTATTTTCAATTCATGTTATACTATTATAAGACAAAGAAAAGTGAGAGCTACTGTGTGTGTGTGTGTGTGTGTGTGTAGAGAGAGAGAGATGCAAGTATGCATATCTTCAGAAAAGAAAGAATCTTCATGTTCATCAGAGAGAAATACTTCAGTTGAATAAGTATTAGGTTGTCTTCCTTGTTGGAATATCAAATCAAACTAGTCCTCGTTGGTTACAAGTGCATTCTAAAATTATTATGCAATAATGATTAAATTAATATAATATATAATTACAGCATTGAATACATAAATATATATGTTTGGGTATGCTCTCAGCTGCATGCAAGCTGCAGAGTTGATACATGATGTAATATTTATGCAATTTACTAAAATAGTACATGTATTTATAAATCATGTGCCATGAGAACAATAGAGCATATATTATTGTACATAATTAGCAGATAACAGCATAATATAATGCACACAATATATGCATGTGTGTCTGTATGTTTGTGTGTGTGTCTGTGTGTACTTGTATATTTATGCTGTATATGCAGTTCAGGTTGCATTCCCCAGAATTAAATGATGAATACAGACCGCGATCTGGTCTAAAGATTTTGAAACACACAAGGAAAAAAGCAACTCAAGTCTAGGTGTATATTTGAAGCATCTCATGCATTCTCTCAAAAGTATTTAGTAGCACTTATACTGCATATCATTCTAAGAAACAGCAACATACCAGTGAACAACAACAAAAGAAACACATAAATCATGTTCTTTGAAGTTTTACATCAAATCTAAGTAGGCAACAAGCAAACAGAATGTATAATGAAGACATATGCTATATAAACATGCATAAACCTAAAACATGATAGATACTAGAAAAATACATATGTAGGTTAAAAACATTGCAAGTATAATAATGGATTGGGGTAAGAGAAAATAATGCACAAGTACATGCTTGTATAGCGAGGTATCTTTTATTATTATTATTTGTATACTTTACGATTGTCAATGTACTATCAAATGCATTTGAGATTCCCAAAGCATTACAGTTCAATAAATATGTCATTTTCATAGTATTAAACAAACATAAAGTAGCAAAATATTTCAGTCACTAAAGCCAAGAAAATCTCCCAAAGAAATCACTCAAGGCAACCTTTGCACACTTGTTCTAGAATGTATTTATAAACACATGTGCTCTTCATAATCTGCTGAAAGCCTTTGTTCATGTATCTGTTTTATTCTTGCAACTTCATTGTCTGAAATTGCCTTAAGTTATAGTGCACCTTTTTTCAAACTCAAAGTTCAAAACTCAAAAGCATATAATTGGAAAGGCATCTTTAAACAGAAGGGCATATGAAATAAGTGTACACACTGGTCAAGAGATGGGGAATTCCTCGAGTAGCTTTTACTCCTCTAAGTTGCATCTCTTTAGCTCCACAGAGGAGCTCCATCTGGAGGGTAGAGCAAGGAGAACAGCATAAGCAAGAGTGAAATGATTGAGTGGCCTCCTGTTACTACAAGCTTAGGGAGTTCCACATATCTGTAGGGAAGGCTATTTTGGGACATGTTAGGATGGAGCTGATGTGAGATCCACAGACAGGATTTTTTTTTTTAATGGGAAAGATCAGTACTGCTCTTCCATCCTTTTAAGTGTCTAGGTCATCCCTAGATTATCCAGGGAAAGCCCCTTCCCTGAGAACCTCATGACTTCAGATGCTAATCACATCAAATACCTTCACAGAAAAACATAGATTGATGTTGGATCGAATAACTGTACTACAGATTCTCTGGCCACATGATGTACCTCCACAAGCAGAAAACGTAAGTTTCTGAGATAAGCATTCGGTACACAGAAAGAGCCAGGGATTTGGGCTCTTATTCCAAGAGAAATGGGTATTTTACATAGTTGTGGAAGAAAAGATTAGAATCTGATTTATATTTTAACACAGACAACAATTGACAACTAACTGAAGGAAAGCAAAGCCAGAGACAACAAGGAGAACAGCTATAAGACAAAGATGAGGACAAGGAAGAGTAGTGATACATGATCAGGCTGTGGCTAGATTTGGCAGTTAGCATCCTAATAATCTGGCAAAAAGATGTATGTAAAAGAGTAATCAAAAATGGAACTTCATATTTTCATTTGAGTAAGAGAATGAAGTGGGATTTAACTTGAAGAGCTCAGAATAGACAGGGTAGATGTGGGACAATATCAGAGAAATAACTATGAGCTATTTAATAGACAAACAAAATAAACATATTTAAAAAGCAGTTTGATAGATAAGTTTATAAAGAAAACACCAATTAATGAGGTTTCATTTTCTTCCAGTGATGTGTTAGCTCATTCAGTTTTTTCTAATGATATATTAAGGGTAGTTACATGGAGGTTTGACAAGGCAAAATGTTAGAAACAGTAAATCTAATTGACTAACTAACTAACTAACTAACTGACTGACTAACTAATTAATTAGAATATAACTAAATCCAAAGATATAGACTTACCCTGAAGACAAATAGAAATAGAGGTCCCAAGAAACAAGTATGGTTCATTGGTAATATAGTGCTTTTAAGTATAGACAATTACACTCACTAGATGTACTTGTGTGTGCTTTGTTCATTTTCTAGTTAAAATTCAAACAATGCCTCTGACTGGAGTGGTTTTAAGAGTTACTAAAAACTAAAGAAATACACAAAGCAGTATAAACAAAATTCTTGCTTTTTCTAATAATGTAGTAAATAATTGCATCTATCAACACAGAAATGCAAATTAGTGGTAGAAGATGCTGCCTGTGATTCCAGGCTCAAGTGAAGACTCTTGGTTTTGAATTTATGCCATATTTTGGTAATAGTGCCATTGCTAACATGATATCTGGCACTATGTCTGTACATATCTACTGAAAATTTTGTGTTGAAGAGGTTTTTCCTGCCAGGCCCACGCTCCTGGAATAAAAACTCATGAGGCTCAAAATATATTTACAACTACTTAAGCCATATAGCTAGGCTCTTCTCTGGCTAGCTCATCTATGATCTATCATTATCTACATTCTGCTGCGTGGCTGGTTACTGTCCTCTTCCTTGTCTTCCTGGCTGATTCTCTCATGTCTGCTCTATCCTGGAATCCTTTCTGCATACCAGATGTCCCACATTCCATTCTACTTTTCCCTATAAGCTATAGGTCTTTTATTGCTTTGTCTATACAAGACACCAGATATTCCTTCCTTCTACAATTTTGTCTAGTCAAAGTTGCATTATTGGTGCATTCTTCCACAACTGACTTTATCTGCTAGAATTTCCTGTCCTTTCATCTAAACTTCATAATATTTTAACTGTATGCCTCCTTTCACATTCAGTCATATTCTGGTATCTAGGTTGAGGTTTTTGTTTGTTTGTTTGTTTTGTTTTGTTTTTTTAAATATCCCATCCTAATTGAGGACAGAAAAATTCTTTGATATTTGTTTTTCTTTTTGTTTGTTTGTTTTTCAAGACAGAGATTCTTTCTGTAGTGTTGGCTGTCCTGGACTCACTCTGTAGACCAGGCTGGCCTCAAATTCACAGCTGCCTCTACCTCCCAGAGTGGTAGGATTAAAGGTGTGGGCCACCACACCTGGCTTGATACTTGTTCTCAAGAACTGATACTTAAATATCACAGCTCTTATTGGCCATATAAATAAGCATTCATAAAATTGTGCATATAAAGTTAATATGCAGACAATTAGCTTGTAAAAATTATATTACAGCACAAACTTGAAACATATCCAATCTTTTTTTCATGTTTAAAATGTCTCTGGTTTTGTGCTCTTTTGTCCTTTGTATTTATGCTGTCATATTTAAATCAAAGTTCCTGTGCAATTTGTTACCTTAAAGAATAACTTTACGACAAAGTGAATGAAATCATGTCTTATACTTTTAAAGTGATTAAAAAATTGCTTATGATTCACTAATAACTGCATTCTCTTATTATTTTATTATCTCATCTTTGGAGACAAGGTAAAAGGTACACCCAATACTAATTACTTTATTTTTGTCATATTGCATAGACATGTAAAATAAGTATTTGTGAGGTCTAGAAAATCTGGATGTTATAATAAATTCATTTTATTTGTCTAAAAGACAAAAATTATTATAGTAGGACACTGTCAAAACATCTACTGTTGTATAGAATTGTGTGAATTAAATTTCTTTGGTTTCTAATAATAAATTCAGAGTATGTCCATCCAAAGTAGTAGGTTTTCATTAGGAGAAAAAGAAGTTCAAACTCATGATGCTACTAAGAATGTGGTATTTCTGCCAGAGTCTTAGGCTTTCTCGAAAGATTACCATCAGTTACAATGGCCCTCCAAGAAGGTCACAGTGTTAAGAGATGTCTTGGTAGCTTAGATTAGATCAGAGCTATAAAGTCACAGCAAATTTGGGCCATTTAAAGTTTAAAATTTTAGAAGACCAAAAAGCATCTGGAGTTAATAAACCCACTTTCACCAACATCATTAAGAGTAGGGTTTGAAAGTGTTTTAATTGTGGGGTGCATTTACCATATATTGATTAATTTAATTTCTTATTGATGTTTTAGTGGGAATTATTCTTTTTAATTTTCTATTTATTTGCTTATATATCAAATAATGTATGCACAGAGCTTTTGTGTCATGTAATTGATAGTGATTAATGATAGAAGAATTAACCTTTAAGGAATCTTTCAGTTGAGCAGCTTTGAGAATCAGAATAAAATCAGTTGCAGCTATGTACTGTTCTGACTTCATTAGGCCAACACAGAAAAGGGACTATTTCATTGAGGACTTCTAGTTTCTAGAAATCGTAAGCTTCATATTTGTTCAATGTTGGCCAACAAATAATCTTAAGATATTAGTCATTATCTCTAGCTTTTAGATATAAGATGGAGCAGTTATCTAAAACTAAAGCTTAAAATTCTGTTACTATTTCTTAGTAACAAGGTCTTTATAAAACAATGTTTTTATTTATTTTTTGATAGCACTTCTTCAGTTCAACAAAATGACAAGTAGCAGAATGTTACTGGAGTTTAAATATTTTTGAGAGAGTAATTCTTCACTCCCTGCTGTTTACAAGTAAAACATTGTCTACAAATAATACATTACATTAGCTGTCCTCTTTATCAAAAAGCCGTGTTGAATACTTGTAACGTTTATAAAAAGACACCGACTGATTGCAAAATGAGCAAATTATGAGCACATTTATTTCAGTCTTATGCATTTGAAACTAATTTTCTGGTAATACCAAAAGTGTTCATAGAATTAACTTCCTGTCACTTCAGCAGTATTCAAGTGAATATTTTATGATTTTGCATTGCTGTATTTGTCTAGAGTTGTGACATGATCGAGTCATTCTCTGAGGGAAACACATTAATAATTAAACTCTGTCCAATGCGGAGTGCTGGAGATGACAGCATAATTGTACATTTCCAGAGACCATCCTGCATGGTGGAGAAAGAGAATTGCCCCACCACCATTTAAATGTCAATTTTAAATTCTTTCTAAACTAAAGCAGTGCTTTAGAGGAAAAGAGGGGGAGGGGGAGGGTTGATGTCAAATTTGGAATGTTCTCTTTATTTTAAAATGTGAGCTAAATGCGAATGGCCTCCTTCACTCTTTCCTTCTTCTGAGTTAACTGTCAGTTCTTTCTTTTGGCACCATAACGTCATCTTGGGTTTGCAGTAGGACTGTTTAAATGATAAATACCCTTTGCATAGATTAGCTCCCTGGGAAAAAGTGCTGCTGACACCGAAGCTGGATTGCTCTCAGCTCTGAGGTTTGATTCTTTTTAACGTAGATAACTTCAGCAATAATTTAAGATTTTAATCCACTTCCCAGTCAAAAGGTAGTAGATGGATCACACTGGGTGGCTTATTTACGTTTCCTGTTAGTGTTCTTTTAAAAAGTTATTGGATTTTAGACTTGAGATTTAAAACTTTTTTCCAAGGCTCATACATTATCCACATTAAAACTCACTTTTGTGTTTCTTACCTAAACACATTATACTGAAGTATTTTGACTAGAGAAAGCCTAATAAAACTGAATTGAACTCAAACCATGACTAAAAGCAGGGAAATGAACCCAAAATAGGTTGAGTGAATTTTGAAGTTTAATAATTAAGTCGACCTCTCAAATGAATATCATTTTTTTGAATATGCAGATTCTTTAGAAATAATAGATCTTTTCCTATTATCCAATACTGGCTGGATAATTGTTTAATTTTTAAAAAATCAACTTTCCAGAATTTTTCATAAAGACCGAACAGTATGATTATATTTAAACACATATTAAATATAACTTTATTTAAACACAGTACATGTTTTTTATTCATAAAGGAAAACAGTAGGTTAATAAAATGTTTGTTAAATGGATAGAATTATTTATATTTGTTTAATATTTTAATGATACAAAAAAAAACAGGTCAATGGCCAAAAAACTGATCATTCACTTTTTTCCCCATTTATTTGTTCACTCAGTCTTCAAATACTCATTATGCCCGTATTGAGTTCAGCAGCATTTTTGATGAGGAAATACCACAGTACAGATGCTCTCATGGTTGAACGGAATCAGTATTCCAGAAGAGGGGAGAACAGTAAATACTGGAAGTTTTAGTGTTTCTTAATGCCATTGCTACATACTAAGGGCGATCAAGTAAACTGAAGAAAAGGAAGGATCATGGGACTACTCGCTTGATCAAGATGATTTCCAGAAGCTGAAAATGACTTTGATTCCAAGATGTCTGAGAAGCAAAGCACTCCAGGGAAGAGACTGTGAGAGAGATAGAAGTTGAAGGTGGTGGACATCATGTGAGCTGGATGCAGCAAGAAGGCAAGGGGATACCTCCTGTATGAAGAAGGAAGCAGCGAAGAAAAGCCTAGAACAACCACCCTAACTGCAGCCTATAATCCATTGAGTGGGAGCAGGGACTTCACTCAGCATAAGCTGAGAAAGCTAAGCAAAAGAGAATATTATATTCACCCACCACTCAGAAGGCAGGAGGATCTCTGTGAGTTCGAGGCCAGCTTGGCCTACAAAGGGAGTCCAGGACAGCCAAGGCTATAAAGAGAAACTCTGTATCAACAAACAAACAAACAAACAAAAACAGAAATAGTATATTCACAATGGTATAAGCAGTAAAGGCAGCTACGGAACCAGTGAGAGTGAGAGGATACATACTGAGATATAGGGTTATTTGCCATTTTTAAATGTATTGTTATTATTGAATTAAATTTTTTATACAAAATAATTCAATTATTTTCTTTCCTCTCCTTGAATTGCTCCTGTATCCTCCATACCTCCTATTTACAATCAAAGTGTCCACCTCTGGATTCTGACCTCCATAAGACAGAGGTATAGGCCTATTTCCTTACTTTACTGGTCCTCTTATATGACTGCCTGGCATACAGTAAGCCTTATAGACTTCTAGACTTCTACTATATGTATATGATGTATATGTACATATATGCAAACGTACAGAACATTCATACATATATGTATAAACTTATAGTAAAGTCAAGTTATCAGGTGAATAAATGAATTGATTTTTAAAAAGTAGAAAATTTCTATATAAATGGACACACTTGTTATTTTAACTTCTTTTAAATTTATTTTTTAAAATTCTTTATTAATTACACTTTATTCAATTTGTATACCCCCTGAAGTTCCCTCCCTCCTCCCCTCCCAAATTACTTCCTTCCTTCCCCTTCTGCATGCATGCCCCTCCCCAAGTCCACTGATAGGGGAGGTCTTCTTTTCCTTCCTTCTGATCCTAGTCTATTAGGTCTCATCAGGAGTGGCTGTAATGTCTTCCTCTGTGGCCTGGTAAGGCTGATCCCCCTGAAGGGGAGGTGATCAAAGAACAAGCCAATCAGTTCAGGTCAGAGACAGTCCCTGTTCCCATTACTATGGAACCCACTGGGACACTGAACTACCATGGGCTACACCTATGCAGGGCTCCTAGGCTAAATCCATGAATGGCCCTTGGTTGGAAGATGAGTTTCAGGAAAGACCCCTGTGCTCAGATTTTTTGGTTCTGTTGCTCTCCTTGTGGAGTTTCTGTCCTCTCCAGATCGTATTATTTCCTACTTCTTTCATAAGATTCCCTGAACTCTGCTCAAAGTCAGCATCTGCTTTGATAGTCTGCAGGGCAGAGCCTTTCAGAGGCCCTCTGTGACAGGCTCCTGACTTGTTCCCTGTTTCCTCCTTCTTCTGATGTCCATCCTCTTTGGCTTTCTGGATAGGGATTGGACATTTTAGAATGAATCCTCCCTCTTGATTAGTTTCTTTAGGTGTACAGACTTTAGTAAGTTTATTATATATTATATGTCTATATGAGTGAGTATATACCATATGTGTCTTTCTGCTTCTGTCATAGCTTACTCATGATGATCTTTTCCAGTTCCCACCATTTACCTGCAAATTTCATGATATCCTTGTTTTTTATTGCTGAGTAATATTCCATTGTGTAGATGTACCAAATTTCTGTATCCATTCCTCAGTTGAGGGGCAACTGGGTTGTTTCCAGCTTCTGGCTATTACAAATAAAGCTGCTTTCTTTGTATCCCAGCTGTAGCTCCCTCCCTCATCCCCTCCCAATTCCACCCTCCCTCATCTCTTCCCATGCCCATCCCCAAGTCTACTGATAGGGGAGATCCTCCTCCCCTTTCATCTTACCCTAACCTATGAAATATCACCATGAGTGGCTACATTGTCTTCCTCTATGGTCTGATAAGGCTGATCCCCCCTCAGGGGGAGGTGATCAAAGAGCCAGCCATTGAGTTCATGTCAGAGATAGTCCCCTTCTGATTATGCCTCTGATTATGTTGTTGATTCATATTTCCAGGTGACACAATTAGCTATGAAGTTCTATGAGTTTGGTCCTGGAGAATATTCTCTCTCTCTCTCTCTCTCGCTCTCTCTCTCTCTCTCTCTCTCTCTCTCTCTGTGTGTGTGTGTGCATGTGTATGTGTGTGTGTATAAAACTTTTTATTATGGCTTATATTGCTTTTAGAATTTCAAGATAGAGATGAATAAAAATATAGATAATGATAGATGATAAATAAGGAATGACACATAACTGAGGTAATTTACTAGGTTTGGCACTTTGTAACAAACCATTAGAAACCCATCAATGGGCAGACATAATAACTCACCCTTTCGACCAAGTCTGATGTTGTGTATTTTATTGCTAGGATACACTTGGTCAAAAGAATGAGCTGACTCTTAAGAGTTGTCCTCTAATTAAGGCAAGCATGCTATATACCTAACCCCACCACAAAAATAAATAAAAGTAACTATACTTTTTATTCTTGTTTTAAGACAAGGTCTCAACAGGGCTGGCCTGAAACTCTAGGCAAATCAGAGAAGTCTGGAACTCTAAGAGATCTACTTGACCCAGTTCTTTCCACTATCCAGTGCTGGGTTAAAGATTTGTGCTACCATGCCTATCAAAAAATTTTAAAGATATATATTATTCAAAAATAAACATTTGCTTATTTATAATTTCTATATTTGATGGCATTTCTTCTTTGCAGCAGTCAATATTTTTTTTAAAAAATTGGGATCAGAAATTACAAGGCATATATTTTAATTGTTTGAAAAGTCTAAAACTACAGTTAACTTAATTGGATCTCAGACTACTCAATGGTAAGAAGCTACAATTTTATTTTGTATATCATAGTTGTTAGCAATAAGTTCAAGAAGAAGCAGATGACAAAACATTCCTTTTCAATTTTTGGAGTTTATTCAGAAAACTGTATTTCAGACACCATTGTGTTGTCAAAACACTTCCCTACATTTGTCCACATTCTACACCTATGTTGAGAAATACTTGTGGAGTGATCACCAACTTTTCAAACAACTTACAAGTTCTGCATTTCATTAAAATCATTGCCCTACAGTAATTTGGAACACAAATAGAATTTTGGGATTTAAAATTATCTTCTCAAGTTTGGGGGGACTGAACTCTGTATTATCAAAAATGTCAATTAATGTCTTTCAAAGTCTATGTAGTTCACTTTCAGTATGTTACGTGAAAAGTAATTGTCAATCAGTTATCACATTGAGAGAATGCTAATTACTTAAGTGGCTGTACATCTTAAAAGAATAAGTAAACAAAACTGGCCAAAAATGTATGTATGAATGTATGTATATATGTATGTACCTATCCATCCATCCATCCACCCATTCACCTACCAAACCACCCAAGCACTGCCTCTATCCATCTATCCATTCATCCATCCATCCATCCATCCATCCATCCATCCATCCATCTATCCATCCATGCATGTAGATAAATGAAATAATTCCTGATGGTATTCTGCTATAGTCATAGATCCATACTTTGTCCAGTTGTCATCAGAGATGTTTCCTCCGGCAGCGTATGGAAGCAGGTGCAGAGAACCATACCAAACATTAAGTGGAGAGAAAGTCTAAATTTTAGGTTTCAATTCAGTCATATCCCTCAGAGATCAGAACCCCTGTGGAGTATGGTGAGAAAAGATTGCAGGAGCCTAAGCCTAGGGAATGGAGGATACCTGGAGAGCATGGATCACTGAATCAACTCAGCAGGGCTCACATGGGCTCACACTGACTGAAGCAGCAAGCCTGCAGGGGTCTACAGAAGTCTGCACCAGATCTTCTGCCTACATGTATGGCTGTTAGCTTGGTATTCTTGTGGGACTCCTAACAGTGGGAGATGGTGTATCTCTGACTCCTTTGTCTGCTCTATTCTGGGTTGCTTTCTCCAACCTCAATATGAAGGCTTTTGATTTGTCTTATTTTATCTTGTTTGTCACATTTGATTGTTGTCTTTTGAAGACCTGCTTTTCTCTGAAGGGAAAGTAGTGGCTGTGGATCTCAATAATAAGGGAGGTGGGAGGAGCTGCGAGGAATAGCTGGACAGGAAACGGTAGTTGGGATGTACACCGTATGTGAGAAGAATCTATTTACAATAAAAAAGTAAACCAGATACTCTAAATTGGTTAAAAGAAAAATTAGGGAAGACCCTAGAACTCATTGGCACAGGAGACAACTTCCTGAACAGAACGCCATCAGCACAGGCTCAAAGAGCAACAATCAATAAATGGGACCTCATGAAACTGAAAAGTTTCTGTAAAACAAAAGACACTGTTGTCAGAACAAAACCACAGCCTACAGACTGGGAAAGTATCTTCACCACCCCTATATCTGACAGAGGGCTAATATCCAATATATAAAAAGAACTAAAGAAGTTAAAAAGCAATAAATCAATTAATCCAATTAAAAAATGGGGTATGGAGATAAACAGAGAATTCTCTGTAGAAGAATATAGAATGGCAGAGAAGCACTTAAAGAGAGGCTCAACACCCTTAGCCATCAGGGAGATGCAAATCAAAACAACCCTGAGATTTCACCTGATACTCATCAGAATGGCTAAAATCAAAAACTCAAATGACATCACATGCTGGAGAAGTTGTGGAGAAAGGGGAACTCTCCTCCATTGCTGGTGGGAATGTAAACTGGTACACCCACTTTGGAAGCCAATCTGGTGCTTTCTCGGACAATTAGGAATAGTGCTTCCTCAAGACCCAGCTATACCACTCCTAGGCATATACCCAAAATTTGCTCAAGTACAAAACCAGGACATTTGCTCAACCATGTTTTTAGCAGCTTTATATGTAATATCTAGGACCTGGAAACAACCCAGATGTCCCTCAACAGAGGAATGGATACAGAAATTGTGGTACTTTTACACAATGGAGTACTAATCAGCAATTAAAAACAAGGAAATCATGAATTTTGCAGGCAAATGGTGGGATCTAGAAAAAAATCATCCTGAATGAGGTATCCCAAAAGCAGAAAGACACACATGGTATATCCTCACTTATATAGACCTATAAGGTAGGAAAAACATACTAAAATATGTACACTTAAAGAAGACAAACAAGAAAGAGGATTAGGGGTAAGATGATCAATCCTCATCTAGAAAGACAAATGGGATGGACATTGGAAATAGGAGAAAACAAGTAACAGGACAGTAGCCTAACACAGAAGGCACCTGAAAGACTCTACCTAACAGTGTATCAAAGCAGCTGCTGAGACCCATAACCAAAAGTTCGGCAGAGTGTAGGGAATCATATGAAGGAAGGAGGAATTAGTATATCCTAGAGGGGACAAGGAGCCCCACAAAGTCCAAATATATGTGAACACAGGGGTCTTCTCTGAGACTGTTTATCCAACCAAGGACCATGCATGGATATAACCTACAACCCCTGATCAGACATAGCCCATGGTAGCTCAGTATCCAAGTGGGTTCCCTAGTGGGGGGGGGGGACAGGAATTGTTTCTGACATGAACTCATGAGCTTCTCCCCCTCCCCCTGAGGGAAGAGCAGCCTTGCTAGGCCACAGATAAGGACATTGCAACCATCCTGAAGATACATGAGAAGCTAGGGCCAGACGGAAGGAGAGGAGGACACCCCCTCTCAGTGGACTTGGAAGGGTGCAGGGAGGAGATGAGGGAGGGAGTGGAGGATTGGGAGGGAAAGAGGGAGAGGGCTACAACTGGGATACAAGTGAATGTATAAAATTATTTTAAAAAAAGTAAATATGAAATAAAATAAAAGATGAGATATGATACAATTACTTAACCACATTCAGTATTTATGGAAAATGAAAATTATAATAGAGATATAAAAGTAAACGTTTGTTCTCTCAGATGACTTAAATGATTCTGAGTATTTGTCATGATGAAACTACTATTGCTAAGGAGCCCTTACTCTATGCAAGTTGAAAATATACATATATATTTTCTATAGCCACAAATAGATAACATTTTATTAACTACTTCTTTTTCTTTATATTATATTATTTATATTACATCACTATTTCTTCTTTATATCACTATTAATTTTTCTTTATATTATATAGGTGTACCATGAATGACAGAATATTTCATGTCTTCCTAAGAACCATTTAATGAAGTTTTGCTCACTGTAAGCCATGTGTTGAATTTTCATAAAGCTACATAAAGTCAGATCTTGACTAACTGCTTTTTCTTGTTGTTGTTTCATTTTTAAGAGAAAGCAATAAACAGATTTTATATTTGGAATCTTTTAAGAATCAGTTGTTAGTCTTTTACTTCAAAGCTGTGTTTAAAAAATGTCAGAAACCTTTATTTTTTTTTCTGCTATAACACTAGAAGTATCATGAAAACTTTGTCATTTTTCTTTAGGAATGGCATAGAATTTGGTTGTCCTTGACTAAAGCATGCTCAGAGACTTAATAGAGAGTCAAGGGCTAGCCTCTTATGGGAGAAATCATCCTTACTTCTTCTACGACAGCATTGTTTATTTGAGAACCCTCACCTAAAATTTCTTGCTTCCCTTAGTACCTCCACCACAGTTTCTCCGTGACTTTTCAGGCATTTGACCAGTTTAGACTTTTAATTTTTGTAATTAGATAATAATGTAACAGTATAGTTGAACAATCATGCATATAACTACGCTTGAAAATTAAATATATCTTATGACTCTTTATGATACACATAGTCACAGGTGAACTTTCTAGAGCTAAAAATCATTCTGTATTTGTTACACAACTACTCAAAAAAATCTCCTTGATACCTATATTTCTGACTTATGAACTTCTGTCTTCTGTGTCATCAGATCTGTGCCCTTCATGGTAATTTATTTTCTTACTAAGTAATAAAGTTTGCCACCTTTTCACAGATCACGTATCAATAAAATTATTATTAAAGATGATATGCTATCCCATTGCTTGGATATTTAAAATTCTTTGAATAACTTATATGTACTCTGGATATAGAATGAGCCTTGCTCCTACAGAATGGCTTCATAATCCATTATTGTCATTCATCTAAAAAAAGTCAAATATTTCCTCCAGTTTATCCCTCTTTATCTGGCTCTTTGCTCTACCAGTTTTTGTCAAGAGGGAGTTGATGTGATTTTCACATAAAAGTAAAACTATACAAATTTTATTCTGACTCCTCTAGAGACAATTTAATTTCCATATATGAATTCTGAAGTCAAAAGACTGGTTCCCCACTTTCACACCATTTTTTGATAATCATTGGGTAAAAGTTACTTGCTATCTCTGCCCCGTGTTCTGAATGATCCCCAGGATAAAGATAGTAGCATAACATACCATGGGGATTCATGGGCAGTGTAAAAAGTCCTCCTTAAATTGAATGTGATCATGAGAGTCATGGTTTGCCACCATCACAGCTCTATTTGCCTCATTTTAAGAACCTTTTATCAACGGTACAATTTTCCAATCAATTTTTGTAATATTTGGAGGCCTCCTCATTCGAGAATATACTTAAAAATTAAATTTCTAAAAATCATATACCCAAATTAAAATAGAATTTTTTTCTTCTGTCCATCCTGAACTATTCACAGATTGTCTTGAGTAGACTTTCAACTCTTAGTTTCTAAAAAACTATCTCAGATATTTTTACTAATGTTCTGTCTACAAAATGTGTGGTGTTGCTTTTTTTTTTTTTCACTGTGTTCCAGAAAACATTTGAAGCATGTGAAGTGCCAGTCTATACACATATGGCAACATTTCATAGAAATACTTTTGACATATTTTTTGATGGCAGCCATCTTTATGACAATCTTTCCTATTCTTTTAATTGTCCTTCTGATTAGTTCAGTGTTTCAGTGTTTAGCTGTACCTCAAAACCTAGAACATATTCATTTTCTCATTTTTTTCACAATTTATAAATGAAGCTATATTTGCAAAAGGTAGACATGATCTTATTTTTGTATTCTCTTTTAGAGCTCTCTGTATCTTTCTACTAATTTTCTTTCCTTTTTTTTTTTTCATTACAGAGGTGTTTCTCAACAAGTTTCCTGCTTCTCTGATTAGATATATTCATCATGGAGACTACAAAAGTTTTCATGGTCCCCAGTAAACAACCCCCTTTTCCAAGTGCCCTTGCAATGGACAAGCACTTCTGTCCTGATTTACATTGCTATGGCTCATCCCTGACCTCTCAAGGACAGTACTGATGCAAATAAGCCAGTTAGTCACCCCCTTATGTCTCTGATTCCAGAAGAAGACAGTACTTGTCCAAGATTTATAGAGATGTGTGTCTTCTCCTTTGGCTGTCCTTGATTGTGCCTAGCTTTTACAATGCTTGACAGGAATTTATTAAGGAAACAAAGCTGGGATAGTGAATAGCTTGTACTATCACTGATGAAGCTGAATTTTCTCCACATATATTTTTACTATCCATAGAACCTTTATGGCATCATATTTGTCTTGCTTTACTTTCACTTACTAAACTGAATTACTGAAAGTGTTTCGTTTTTTTTTTTTCATCTGTTGCTTAGAAACCCTTCTAACACTCACTAGATTAGAACAACATTCTTTAATGTTTTACAGAACTTCTTCCATCTCTCCCTCCAGATGCCACCCTCTTATCCCTTGCTCCTTTGTTATTTTCTAGAAGTGGCTGGCATAAAGTTCAGGAACAATGGCAGAGGTAATATTTACTGATATGTCACAAAAATCAGTGCCTTGCATTTAGAAAATCATTTATTCTCTTTCAATAAAATAAGAATAAAGCAATCATTTAATCATTATTTTAGGAGATGACTCATTCAATCATATACTGAGGTTGTTTATCTTGAATGTATTTAAGATGGTAAATATAGTTGAACAATACAGCATATATATACATATATAATATACATATATATTATACGTATATAGTATATATATATATATACATATATAATAAAAATCTGCTTCAATGGCTGTAAAGCCCTGAATGATCATGGCTGCATTACACTGTTGTGAGACTCTAATCTTGCATATATACCACAGGCAAACCAAGGAGACCAACACCAGAAGGCCTGCTAACGCTCCCATGCCCGCCCATTCCTTCAGATGATTCATGGCTGCAGCAATCCATGATGATAATCCTGTGGCTAGTCCTGCGTCCACTCTGGTAGAATTTACCGTGATAATGGCCACTCTCAGCTGCTCCATCGTAGTATCGAATTCTCCAGTCCAATTACCTAAAATATAGCTAGACAATTGTTTAGACAGATGTGCAGCACAGGAAAAATTCTCATGTCGTATGCTAGTGACACAAAGTCTAGCATACTTTCACTGACAGCCAAGTTGAGCTATTTGCCATAGGGTATCAATTTGCTCCTGCACGAGGTCAATCCTCTGATTGAACACCATCAAGCCTCAGGACAGTCTCCCCAAGCATGGTTGGCTACCATAAAAAGCTAAAATGTTACGCTCAGGATGCGAGGCTAAGCACTGCACTCAGGGTCAGCAGCTTTCGACCCAGAGAAGAGCAAGTCTGATTGCATGCGGGTTGATGCCCCAGGTCCCGCCTCTGAGAAAAAGGTATCGGACGGGTCTGATGCTCTTTGGGTGGATGACACCTAAATGAACATCGGTACAAAGTCCCAATTTATTTCTAATATCAGAGATCAGACCTCTACTCTTGCCTGATGCGTCTAAAACAAAAAGGGGGAACTGTAGAGAGCTGCGGAATGCTGTGCCTTAAAGATGGAGCTGGTTTCCGCCTTCCACCTTCCCGATGGTGAGTGCTCTCTGTCACGAACAACTCCACATTTGGCTAAGGCTGAGGATCTGGTTTGCTTCCATGTATGTGGACCTATCTGCATTGCCCCCGTGGCACGCTGGGGTTGGCTACCCAGAGGCTATTTAAGCTGTGGGCTGGCTTTCCCCAGGGTCAGATGATACTTCAAGGTTCCTGAATAAACTGCATTGAAAAAAAAAAAAATCTGTAAAACTGTAGCAATACAGGTCTTCTATCACTCAGAGAACCCACATCTTTTTAACTTTTTGATGATGAAAATACGGATAAAATGCCCTTACTCTGTGCAAGCAGAGAATACATATGCATATTTACTATAGATTTTAATAGGCTATGTTTGTCCTCTAATGTGCTCATGAGACAGACAAATAAAGATATCTGAAAGGAAATCTGTCCGTTTCCAGCATAGATTTCTTGAGGGCCGGCTCAAGATCATTCTGAGTATGAGTGGTCAGCATAGACTTCTGATACTGCACCAATGATTCCACCAAATAAGCTTTCCATGCTTCAAAACTCTTAGTGGAGACTATTGTGTTCCCATTAAATACTCATGTTTAGGCCATTTGAGAAAGAAAGTAAATTTTTTCTCTTGCATATGTACACTGCTTCTCTTCTATAAACAGCTATATTTTGAGATGGTTAAAATTATTACCATCAGTGATAATATAACATTATTTGTTTCCTTCTCTCACTTTATTCCAAAAATGATGTCCAATCTTGGTCATCAAATGGACACATTTTGGATGAGGGAACTTTAACTGAAGAATTCCCAACGTCAGATTTTTTTTTTTAGGCATTTCTGTAGGTGATTTTCTTGATTGATATTTGATACAGGGTGAACAGTATCTTCCATAAAAGAAGTTGCTCTGAAATGTAAAATAAAGGTAACTTAGCATGAGCCATGCGTGGAGGCACCAGTAAGCAGTGTTCCTCTGTAGTCTCTGCTTCAAGCTCCTGCCATACCCTTCCCTCGGTGACAGATTGTAATCAATAAGACGCACCCCACAATGCTTTTGGTAATGGTGTTTTACATTGACATAAAGCAAACTATAATACTACCTATCTTCTCTAAATCTGGCTCAATATTAACAGTAATTTAAGTTACAGTGGATTTTATAAATACAGGAAAACATAACAAAGATTTCTAGAAAGGGCAGAGTGAACATGTCTGTAAGTAAAACATCTCAATGAAGTTTACCTAGTAGACACATGGGGAAAAAGATAGTGTTTCTTATAGGTATTTAGTTATTCATCAAAGTCCTCTCAACACAAAGATTCATCTAAACACTTATTTGTCAGTTATAATTCTTTACTCAAAAGTAAACTTGAAAAGTATGACAGATGCTGCTCATTCAGAAGAATATACAAACACAGGGAAAAGGGCATGGATATAGCTAGTAACTATAGTGTTTCACAGTAATGAGTGCTCTTTGGGTATATATGTTGTTTTATGATGAGCTTATAAATAAGGCTTATGCTAGAATATTTTTCTGCAGTCTCATATACATATATAATGCATTGTGTTCACCTTTACACTCCCATTACACTTTCCCATCCTCCTCCCTCTCCTGCTTACTATCTTGTTCTTAATTGGTCCCTCACTTTCATGTCTTTTTTTTTTCAGGCCTTATGTAGGTAGCCATGGTAGCCATAAGTTCATGATGCCAATGGCCATGCTTTGTTCACAAGACTGTTTCACACCACTTTTTTCATGATCTGGATGTTGTGGATATGGACATGTTATTATTATTATTATTTTTTTTTTTTTTTTGGTCTCAGGTGTGGGGTGTAGGAATGATTCAGATAGTCCTCAGCAGCAGACTATTCTCCTCATGAGGGCTCTAAGAGGAGTTCTTTGCCAGTTGCAGGTAATTTAAATCTGAGGACTCTGGAGAGAGAATAAATGCCAGAACCCAGAGAGTGCGGAGGCTCCAAGAAGGAACAAGCCTGCTGCTGCTTCTCCACTTTACTTCCCGGCTGTTGTTGATATGGTGAGACAAGGTGGAGATTGTCTGAAACAAGGACTGGACTGGTTCCAAGGAACCCAATGAACCTAACCGGCAAGAAGCAGATACTAGAACTGCACCCCTTCTCCCACTAATCCTCTCTTTCTCCTACCTGGTGTTGGTGTGTTGGAAGGGATTGGAGTGCAGTAGGGAAAAAGAGATATAAGAAATGTAAATAAAAGAGTTTTCAAAAAAGTATGCTAACATCTTGGTCTTCCATTCATTTCAGTCCTCCTTTGACCATGTCCTGTTTGCCTTAAAAGGTACTGTAATTATATCATTTAGGACTAAAGACTGAAGTCATTCATTCTTAGGACTATGACTAGATATGAGCCTGCATTAAGTGTCACCCTCTACAAAAACAAATTTCTCTGATCAATGTTGGGAGCAGCAAGCACTAGTCTATGGACATCAACACAGATGTCTAGAAGGCTGTTTGACTTTACATCTATGCAGTAAAGATACACACCACCTTCCTTCACATCTCAGTGAAGTATCTGCTTCTTGCCGGTTAGGTTCATTGGGTTCCTTGGAACCAGTCCAGTCCTCCTTTCAGATGATCTCCACCTTTTCTCACCATATCAACAACAACTGGGAGGTAAAGTAGAGAAGCAGCAGGGTAATCTCCCTACATGTCTGGCTTTTACTGGAATGGATGCTCTCTGGGGAGGGAAGAAGATAAGACATATCTTTATATATGCATATGCATATATATATACATACATACATAACACATATATGTTATTTTTGAATTTTAATTAATTTAGTCACTTGACATTTTGATAATAGCCTCCTCCTTATTCCTCTCCTCACCTAGTCCTCAGTTAAGGGGAGCTGGAACCCCCAACCCTCCACCCTACCTCACTAAATCACATCAGGACTGAGAGTCCTCTGGTGAGGCATCCCTGCCAATGAGGAGTGATTAGGAAGCTGGTGGCACACTCCAGGTCCCTGACTTCAAGCTATACTATAGAGCAATAGTAACAAAGACAGCATGGTACTGACAAAGAAACAGACTAGTTGATCAATGGAATTGAATCGAAGACCCAGAAATAAACCCACACTTGAGGACACTTGATTTTTGACAAAGAAGCCAAAACAATTGAAAAAAGAAAGCATCTTTAACAAATGGGGTTGGTCTAACTTCTTTTTATGAAGATTTATTTATTTTTATCTTATGTGCACTGTTTTTTTTTTTTTTTGTGCATATATGTCTGTGTGAGGGTGTCAGATCCCTAGAACTGGAGTAAGACAGTTGTGTGCTGCCATGTGGGTTCAGGGAATTGAACCCAGGTCCTCTGGAAGAACAGCCAGAGCTCTTAACCACGGAGCCATCTCTGTAGCACCACATATCTTCTGATAACTGTATATTCTAATTTTCTTTGAAAATATTCTTAAGTATGCAACCATTGAGCCACAGGTGAGCAAGTTAATAAACTTCAATATAAAAATTCACAAATTTTATTATATCATAAGTAATAAATTATCACTATCCTAAAACATTATTTAATATTGATAGTCTATTTTAATATTTTTGTGTTCTAATGAGAATGTAATTATCCATTTTTATAGTTTTATATAATGTTTCCTTGTGGAGAAATGGGGTTAAGCCTTTTCTGTATGACCACTGGCTCTTTGTGATTTCTTGTGAGAAATGCCTTTGGAAGTATTCTAATAAACTTTTAATTGCATCATTTGTCATTTTTATTGATTATAAAAGTTCCCCAAGCATTATAACATAGTTTTACACTCGTACTACAGATTTGTAGAATTTTTCTCAGTTTGTTCCATGTACATTATTTCTTAAAATATTTGTTTTGGTGAAATTATCTAGATTATAAATAATTCCAACATTTTCTTTTCATTAAGCATATATTTTGTCTGTTGTAAGAAAGTTTTCCACACTCAAATGCTATGAAAATACTTTTTGTTCCTTGATAGTTCATTATATTTGTTGATATTTAATTTCATAATCAACGTGCATGTGAAGAACACATTGCAGCTTATCTATACTGTGGGCTTCTATACATTAAAAAAGGTAATGTGCAAGCACATAGAGGTAACCCACAGATTATAACAAATAAAGGGAATCAGGATTCAAGAATGTATACTATATGATTTTCATTGGCATGAGAGTAAATTGAACACTTTTCAAAATGTGCATATAAGATAAATATACTTTCTATAGGCGGAGATTCAGTTTAGAACAAAAATTTTTGAACTGAAAACCACAGGTGTGGTTTTAGAGTAAGTACCTCAACCCTCCTCATAACCACACTTTTATAACAGTTAAAAGCTTCAGTTCAAGGGCAGCATATAGAAACACTAAAGAAAACTGTGGTACCTCTCTTCTTTTTTTTAATTTTTTTAATATTAGTTACAGTTTATTAACTTTATATCTCAGCTGTATCCAGCTCCCTCATTCCCTTCTTCAAGTAATTGTGACAGATGTTTTCTGAATACATCAAGAAAAGGAAACTAAATCAACCCTTTACATTTGAAAGTGTATCTTTAGTTTGTATTTTGTCATGCTTTATACTTGATTATAGGATGGAATATTTATATCATCAAAATCACTAAATTACTTCATGAGCACTGATATTTAACTAGGAACTATATTTCTAAGATGAGTAAGAATTAGGACATTTTTACTATGTTAATCCTGCCAAGCCATGAGCATGGGAGATCTTTCCATCTTCTCATATCTTCTTCAAATTCTTTCTTCAGAGACTTGAAATTTTTTTCATACAAGTCTTTGACTTGCTTGGTTAGGGTTATACCAAGGTACTTTATGTAATTTGTGGCTATTGTGAAGGGTGTTGCTTCCAAAATTTCTTTCTCAGCCCTTTTGTCTTTTGTATACAGGAGGGCAACTGATTTTTTTTTTCAATGCAGTTTATTCAGAAACCTTGAACAATCCTCGGACCCTGGGGAAAGCCAGCCCACAGCTTAAATAGCCTCTGGGTAGCCAACCCAGGCGTGCCACGTGGGCAATGCAGATAGGTCCACATACATGGAAGCAAGCCAGATCCTCAGCCTTAGCCAAATGTGGAATTGTTCCTGACAGAGAGCACTCACCATCGGGAAGGTGGAAGGCGGAAACCAGCTCCATCTTTAAGGCACAGCATTCCGCAGCTCTCTACAGTTCCCCCTTTTTGTTTTAGACGCATCAGGCAAGAGTAGAGGTCTGATCTCTGATATTAGAAATAAATTGGGACTTTGTACCGATGTTCGTTTAGGTGTCATTCACCCAAAGAGCATCAGACCCGTCCGATACCTTTTTCTCAGAGGCGGGACCTGGGGCATCAACCCACAAGCAACCAGACATGCTCTTCTCTGGGTCGAAAGTGGCTGACCCTGAGTGCAGTGCTTAGCCTCGCATCCTGAGCGTAACATTTTAGCTTTTTATGGTATCCAACCATGCTTGGGGAGAATGTCCTGCTTCAATGGCTGTGAAGGCCTGAATGATCAAGGCTGCATCACACTGTTGTGAGACTCTAATCTTGCATATATACCATAGGCAAACCAAGAAGACCAACACCAGAAGGCCTGCTAACGCTCCCATGCCCGCCCATTCCTTCAGATGATTCATGGCTGCAGCAATCCATGATGATAATCCTGTGGCTAGTCCTGCGTCCACTCTGGTAGAATTTACTGTGACAATGGCTCTACCCTTCAGACTATCAAAGCAAATGCTGAGCCTGATGGGCAACTGTTGGGCAGAGTGAATGGAATTTTAGGTAAGAAATGGGAAATAGTAAGAGCTGGAGAGGACAGGGTCTCCACAAGGAGAGCAACAGAACAGGAAAATTTGAACACAGGGAACTTCCCAGAGACTCATACTCCAACCAAGGACTATTCATGGAGATAACCCAGAACCCCTGCACAGATGTAGCCCAGGGCAGTTCAGAGTCCAATTGGGTTACATAGTAATGTGAAGAGGGACTGCCGCTGACATAATCTGATTGGCCTGCTCTTTGATCACCTCCCTCTGGGGGGGAGCAGCCTTACCAGGCCATAGTAGAGGACAATGCAGCCACTTTTGATGTGAACTGGCAACTGATTTTTTTTTGAGTTAATTTTGTATCCAGCCAAGCACATGTTGGAGAGGTTGTGGAGAAAGGGGAACCCTCCTCCACTCCTGGTGGGAATGTGAACTTGTACAACCACTCTGGAAATCAATCTGACACTTTCTCAGACAACTAGGAATAGCGCTTCCTCAAGATCCAGCCATACCACTCCTAGGCATATATCCAAAAGGGGCTCAAGTACACAATAAGGACATTTGTTCAACCTGTTTGTAGCAGCTTTATTTGTAATAGCCAGAAGCTGGAAACAGCCTAGATGCCCCTCAACGGAAGAATGGATGCAGAAATTGTGGTACATCTACACAATGGAGTATTACTCAGCAATGAAAAATAAGGAAATCATGAAATTTGCAGGTAAATGGTGGGACCAGGAAAGGATCATCCTGAGTGAGCTGTCCCAGAAGCAGAAAGACACACAGGGTATACACTCACTCATATAGACATATAACATAAGATAAACCTACTAAAATCTGTACATCTAAAGAAACTAATCAAGAGAAAGGACCCTGACTAAAACTCTCAATCCCCATCCAGAAAGGCAAAGAGGATGGACATCAGAAGAAGAAAACAGGAAACAACCTAGGAACCTGCCACAGAGGGCCTCTGAAAGCCTCTGCCCTGCAGATAATCAAACAGATGCTGAGGCTTATGGCCAACTTGGGCAGAGTGCATGGAATCTTATATAAGAAGTAGGAAATAGGAAGATCTGGAGTGGACAGTCACCCCACAAGGAGAGCAACAGAACCAGAAAATTTGAACACAGGGTTCTTCCCAGAGACTCATACTCCAACCGAGTACCAGGCATGGAGATAACCTAGAAACCCTGAACAGATGTAGCACATGACAGTTCAGTGTCCAAGTGGGTTACATAATAATGGAAAGAGGGATTGCCTCTGACATAATCTGATTGGCCTGCTCTTTGATCACCTCCCTCTGAGGGGGGAGAAGCCTTACCAGGCCACAGAAGATCCCAATGCAGCCACTCCTGATGTGATCTGATAGACTAAGTTCAGAAGGAAGGAGAAGAGGACCTCCCTTATCAGTGGACTTGGGGAGGGGCAGCGTGAAGAAGGGGGAGAAAGGGTGGGATCAGGAGGGGAGGATAGAGGGGATTATGGGGGGATACAAAGTGAATAAAGTGTAATTAATAAAAAATAAAGAAGGAAAAAAATAATTAAGACGTCTTGATGATTCCACAGTCTGGAGAGAAGGATGCAGAGAAATTTTAATTCAGCAACATGGATGTTTGGGCAAGGGATCATATCCAAAGACCTTTAGAAATTCAGTCAAGAAGTACAGTAGAGAAGACTGTACAAAAGAATTGAGCTGAACTCATGCAGCCAGTAGTCAGTGGGGAATCAGCTGAGAGGCACTGCAGACAGTTCAGTTAGTGACATTTCAGAGCAAGTCAGTCAGCTCGGCTGAGGGGAGTTTAGTTCTGGCTGGTGCAGTTCAGTTGAGTTAAGTTGAGTTAGTGCAGTTCTGTTCAGTTTCGTTCACTTCATGCAGACAATGTGTTTTAGAGGCAGTTTGTTTTTCTCTTCTTTTCTTTCCCCCAAGTAAAGAAATTCAGTGAGAAGTCAAGAGAAGTCAATTTTAATCAGTCAGCTTTGAGTTTTGAGCCAAACAGCTGAGTTGAACAAGCAAGGATTCAGAAAGAACCAGAAAGGGTGAGCCTATTCAAGAGTAAGCTTTCAAGATGATTACATCAGGCAAATAAATGTTAAATTTACAGTATACTTCATAAAAGTCAACGACAGTTAGTTTAAGACAAAATTATTAGTGCATATTGTAACAGTTTCTTTTTATTAAAGAGCAATTTTAAAAGTCTTACAGGAATAGAAACTTTCTCTGTTAGTTAGAGGTGCTCTAAAACGTAATAACACAAATTTTATAATTTATATAACTCATGTGCTTGGCTTCAGCAGTCTTTTTTGTTTTGTTTTGTTTCGTCTTTAGAGACAGGGTTTCTCTTTATAGCTTTGGCTATCCTGGAACTCACTCTGTAGACCATGCTGGCCTCTAATTCACAGAGATCTGCCAGCCTCTGCCTCTCAACTTTGGGAATAAAAGGCATATGCGGCCACGGCCCAGCTCACTTTAACATTCTTGACTCAAGGATTGCATGATGCAGGTGGTGACAGAATGGCATCTTCTGAATTTTGTTCCATTGCCCACTTAGTGATGCTTGTCACATGGCATCTCTATTGTGGACAAATGACAACCCATATCCTTCCCTTGGAAAAATACACCAGCCCACTTGGATGTGGCACCCACTCCAATAGGAACAGATTTTGACTAACTAATTATATCTTCAGATACTTCAAACTAAAAATAAACAGGTAAATAGGAGTGAACTTCGAGGTAGTAGAGAGTAGAAAAAAATAACTGAAAATAGAAATTGTGGAAAAGGGACACAAATTAAATTTCCAACACAGATTTGACTTATCCTAAGATTAATTCAAGTAAATTATGGTTTTAAAATGCTAACCTTTACTTATTTTTATGGAAAATAAATTGCTGACATCAAAAATTTCCCAGAGATACATCTTAAAATTTTCAAGAGTGAGTCTATCAGAGTTCTAATTATGAATCATTAGCTAAACCAATAAAGTATTCCTCTCTTGCAATTTACAAATTGCGGCACTAAACTGAGTCTATTTTGACATTTGTTTAAAAATGACATATGGAAAATGTTAAAAATACAAGTCACATACGAAATTAAGAAGTGATACTTGATATGCACTGACAACCAATGAGCCCTTATAGTGCTAATAATGCCCCCTTGAATAAAGAACAAATAATATTCTAAAACCTAGTTTTAGAACAGAAGTCTACTGAATTCATGTGACATGTAATTCATTTTTATTAAGTCATCCTTTAACAGTTTCATACATTTAAATAATGTATTGTAGTGACATCTTTACCCAGCAGCTCTACTCTCCCTCCTACCATTATCATTGCTCTAAATACAGTCCCTTTCCCAGATCCTTAATTTCCGTTTTCATTTTTTTTTTCTTGATCATTAGATTGGAACAGTCCAAAGGAGCCTGGTGTGTCAACTGTTTGGGTACAGATCTAAATCCAATTACTCCCTGTTTCCCTGGATCTGTCAGTATTAAGTAAGTAGTTCAGCACTGAAGCTTAGTGCTCTCCTGAGTTCCTTGTCCATCCACATCTAGTTATTTCTAGTCCTATTCTTGCACAGACACAAAGCAGGCATCTGCAGGTGCTTTGAGTTTATTTTCATGGTTGTCTTACTCAGAAGATAGCACTTTGCTGTTGTTCTCCTTCTCTTCAACTTCTTATTCTAACAATGTTCTCTGAGTTTTGTTGAAATGATAGTATGAATGTCATGTTTAGGACTGAGCATTAACCTGTCACTTATTCTGACCACCTCATGTAGTTGTGAGTCTCTGCATTCACCACTACTTACCAGAGAGGAACTTCTCTAATTAAGACAGGGATTTTTCTATGGACATAACATAATTTTGTAGAAGACAGCTTGATACGATGCCAATTTATTTACAGTATTCACATTACTCTCTAAACCTCTGTTTTCCTACTATGACTTGCTGATCAGTCTTCCAACACAAGGTACAGAGTTCATCCTGAGAGTTGAGCCTCGAATCTAGTGAGAGAACAATTTGGTTACCCCACCCCCCATAGCAGAATGCGACTGTTGCACAATTGGGCACATTATTCCTTGCAGGTTAGTCTTGTTGTTTAAAGGGTTTAGAGCTGGGTAAGGCTATTGACCTTTGTTTTCCACTTAAGTAACCTGCATGTGCAGACTGGTTGACCAAGAAGCCCAAGGCATCCTCCTGTCTCAGCACCAGGATAACAGATGTACCAGTCAGAACCAACATTTGCATGTGAGTGTTGGAGATCCAGACTCATATTCTCAGACTCAATACAGAAATTTTACACACCTGGCAACTTGCTACTGTCAATTAGTTAATAGTTTTAAAAATAATAGTGGTTATGCAATAGTGTTTAACTTGAAGAACAGAATAGACACAGATGAAGCCACCCTGTTGCTCAAAATAGTGTTTGCTGCTTAATAAAAAAAAAATAATTTTAACATCAGTTTTGCTCAAAATATCTGTCTTTCTACAGGATTATAGCTCCTTCGCTTAAACTCAATCATTTAAATTCATTTATTTATTTATTGAGTCAGGGTATCTTATGTTCCAGGATGGGCTTGAATTCTCTAGCCAAGGATTACCTTAAACTTCTAATAGCTTCCTGTCTTGGTATTATAGGTGTCCACAATCACAGTTAGTTTCTGTGGATGTTGTCCAAGTCCTTCCCATAAAGCAAGCACACTACGAGTTCAATTGCTGTCAAATGTTGTCTCATCTTCTTTCCTTATAGGAATATAGAGCTATAGACAACTTCTTCCACCAGAGAGTATGTGACAAACATGCATGTTACGACAAAAGCTAGTATACTCAGAATTGCTCATTAGTACTTAGTAATTATTTGTTCCCTAGGAATCAATGTTTAGAATGACCATACAACATATAAGGGCCATTCAGGTAATGACTACAGCAAAGACCTGAATCATCTTTACATGATCTGAAGTGAGTTTTCATTCACACTGAGTACAGCACACTTGGTAATGGGTACTTCCAGCTAATCAGTTCCTCAACAGTAATTTGAGTTACCACTGTGTAAGTCCTCATGAAAAACCCTCTGTAACTATCCACTGAATATTTGTATTCTATGGTCCCTGTAAAATTCTATTTAATCACTTCTTAGTCCTAATGTTTGAACTAAGAAACCAACACAGATAGAACCTCAAACACTCTTTCTAAAAATGGGCTGATATATATCCTCCCTCATAAAGCAGCAGGGTCAGCAAGACACACAGAAAGAGTGAGGATGTTAAGGGGTTTTTATTTTAAATAAACAAACCAGAAATTGACATTCAAAAACAATCATATGACCTGAAGGGAAATGGTTTGGTCATCCTGTAAGAAATCATAACATAGACTCTGTGTCAAATGAAGGATGATGGTAGGTACCATAAGGTAGATGAATGTATCATTCAATATTGAGAGTGAAAACGTACTTCAGTTAAGGGAAGCTTTTAAAATTAATGATTACAAAGTGCCTTATAACATACTGTGCTACACAAAGGCCAAAAAAATTTTAAAAAATATAAATATATATTGCATCTGGTCTGAAAAGTTCACCATATTTGAATGTAGGAATACGTTATAAATCTGTTTTCTGCTTCACTTGATGATTTGTCTGGATTGGATTGTTGCCTTATTTATTGGTTCTCAACTATTTATTGGTACTGCAGTTAAACTCTCATTTCATAAAAATGGAAGAATATTTATCCAAGCATCCAATCTATGTTTAAATCTACAAAACAAAAAGAGTTCTTGTAAATCCTCAGCTTGATTTACAAGAACTTCATCAAGTAAAACTCTTGTAGTTTTCAGGGTGATGGTGGGGAAAATGGGGAGAGAGCAACAAGGAATTGAATGTCATTCCTGGTCTTTGTTTTTCTAGTCATCTAATTTAAGGAGGCTATCACAGTTGGACTCCCTGCTCTATCAAGTACAGGGGAGTAAGTTGTGCAGCCATAAACCAGAGAAGAAAGGAGCTGTAAACTAGAGAGCAAACGCATTCCCATGACCACTGTAAGTGGTGCCCTCAGAGTTAAGGGTAGTTGCAGCTATTAAACATTATATCTGGCGTTACCATTGAAAGCATCCTTTCAACAATTACTTGGTTTTCTTCAACAAATACACCACAGCACAAATTAGCTATACTGTTGCAGATAGACTATGTAACTCATGGCTAATTTGCTCTATATGTAAGATTATCTTGTTAGTGAATAGAATCCAAATTTAGTATCCTTTCCAGCATAGTACATTAGTCAAACACAATATAAATTCCCAATGTAGAGATTCATTCCTAATGAAATAGCAAGTGTATGTCTGTTGCCCTTTGTTGGGTTTGGTTTGATTTCTTTATTTTTCATATGCAACATTGTTTAATAAACAGCAAAGAGACTATCTTTGTTCTAAGACAAGTTTCACTCAAATTGAAATCCAAGAGGAAAACAAACAAACAACAACAACAAAAGTGGTACCATAGCATGCATTACCTCTAAAAACAAAGCTATATGTTTCTTTGCTTTTAAAAAATGGCATATATTTTCTACACTTAAACTATGCCATGGTTGACATTTAAGGGGAAATGGCAAAATATCTAAAAATATTATTATGGCTTATGAAAAACATCTCTTAGGAGCAATTAACATGTGAATGGATTCTATAATGTTTTACTTCATTGCTAGTAAAAATAAAGTGGAATTTGATTGGGGCAAATGAAAATTTTAACTTTTGTTTTTGTTTGTTCAGGGTTCTTTTGTTTGTTTTGTTTTGTTTCATTACAAGTTTTTTTGTTTTGTTTTGTTTTGTTTTGTTTTTTGGTCATGTTTAATGGTTTGTTGTGGTTTGGTGCCCAGACTCACATGTCCCAATTTTAGTCTTTATATGTTACAATGCTTTTCAAACTGGTAAAATGTAATATAACTAAGAGCAATGACAATGTCACAGATCTGAACCACATTCCTCTCCATGAAACTAGGGTGACTTGGAATTCTGCTACACACATTTATATAGACTTGAAATTTGTGGTGATACCACTGAACTCTTAAAGACAAACAATATGTTTCCATTTAAACACTTGTAGCTATAGACAAAGGTTGTGTGAAGGGGTGTGGAATAGTCATCAGTAGTGTAGAAACTGGTACATTGCCTTGGCTCAAGCAAAGCTACATGAAGGTAACTTTTTAAATGCTGTGCATCACCATAAAAGGAATGAAAGAAAAGGAGTTGGTGGTTTGGAAAGAAAAGAGGATCTGGTAGTAGAAAGTAGAAGATAAGAGAGGATGATGGAGAAACTTTGATCAAAGGATATTGTGTGTGTGTGTGTGTGTGTGTGTGTGTGTGTGTATAAATTGGTGAAAAGAAATAAGTTAAAAATAAACACTTTAACAAATCCCTTATGCATCAATATTTAATGCAATGCTTTTCCGAAGAGTTGTTGGCTTCTATGGCAATATTCAACATTTGTAGGCCATATGTTTTCAAATTATAAAATATTCAATATTAACAAAAATAATTGTAAACCAAAACCATCTCTTGCACCTGAAACTTTCTTCAGTTAGAGTGATGTATCAAACTTCATGTGATGGAAAATAACCAGAGCAAAGGCAAGCTTCTCCCAGTAAGACCCTTTTTTTTCTCATGCACACTAACAGTAATTTTATGACACTCTATTAATGGAAAGATCTAAGCTAGATTAAGAGGGCTCTCCAGTTCCCTCCCACAGCCAAGCTTGCACTGAAGTGCTTTAAAGGAGCTGTATGCACTGGAATTCTCCCATGCATTAGTACTTCAATCTTTAAAACGTCTTTGAAGCCCATCTGCTTCAGAGTTCTTTTTTAATGAAAATGGAAAGGGGCGGTCATAGCTGTCTATGATACAGAGGTCTTTTTCTATTTATCTAATTTGTTGTATCACAGAAAGGAAGTTTTCATACAGAATTATTTTATTCATAAGAAAGTGAATCAATAAAATATTTAATAGTAAATTATAAAAATACAATTAGAATATATTATAATTAAGTTGCTATCTCAATCTTTTTGAATTTCATTCTACATGAGAGATTACATTTGTCTGTAGATAATTCACAAATAATAAGATTTGTCTTATTTGTTATTTTTTCAATATTCAAGACATTTTAGTTTCACAAGAAGAGCAAATGGTCTTCCCCATATATATAATATATATTTTATTATATTATATAATATGTAGTATAATATATCTGTATATATAATGCTCAGACTTTAAAGTTTAACATGTTAACTTTAAAGTCTGAGCATTATATATACATGTTAACACCTACAATTTTATAAGGTGCTGGAGAAGTTAATATTATTTTTGAATCTTCCTTTCAGTCAGTTTTAGTAAAATCCATGAGACTAGAATGTCTATGTCAAAGTAGAGAATTTCAAACAGTATATCACTGTACCTTGATCAATGTTATATGTAATGGAATTACAATAATATATTCTCCATCAAGTTTTTCTCTATAGCTTTTCTTGGGCATAAATATTTGCCTATGTTTTTCAGAGAGGATTCAGAAAGTTTTATTGTTGAGTAATCCCTCAGGGTCAACCTCAGCTTCACAGAGAATGACACATTTCTCTCCTTTAATGTATAGGGTGTTCCATTTTTCTCTCATTTTCTTTAGAATCAGGAAGCATAATCTAATATAAAAACATATCACTCCTTTATATTATACTGAAAGTGATCTGGAAATTTGAATTTCTGTGACTACCATGTCCAAATCAATGATTGCAAAATAATTTAATCTCATTCATTTGCTAAAGATTATTATTATTCCAGAAAATTATTCAGAGGAACTGAAGCGTGTACAACATCATCAACATTTACCAGATATTTCTTTTGAAAATAGAAAGAAATGGTTTAAAAAGACCATCAGGACAACATAATGAAGTTGATGGTACATGAGAATTCCAAAGAAAGTCTAAGGATAAACTAGTAAGAAGATACTACAGCCTGGTGTGGTGGCCCACACTTAAAATCCTAACACTCAGGAGGCAAAGCTCTGTGAGCTCAGGCTGATATATAAAACAAGTCCAGGACAGCCAAGGCTTCTCTTCTTTTAAGTTAACTTTTTTCCTCTTCAATGTAGTTTATGTCTCCTTTCTGAACTGCTGCCTAATCTACTGATTTTATGGTACTTAATCTATTCTTAAAATATTTTTTTATAGAAATTTATTTTTTTTAAGCATGGAATTCCATTTTTTTTACTACATGCTCTTATCTCATTGGTGTGTGTCCATATGTGTGGGAATTTGTGTTTCAAGGTGCATGTGTGGAGGACACAGGACAACTGACAAGAGTTGCCAAGGTTGTGCATTCTTAAATTTCACTCTGTGGGCAGAGCAAGCTCAGGGTGACAAGGCATGGATGTCAAGTCCCTCTATTTGCTCAGCTACCTGGTCAGCCATAGATAAGCTCTGTGTGTGTGTTTGTATTCATACACACACATACATTCTATAGTATACTGGTTTTGTTTCTATCTTAAATATTCACACACGAATCTCAGTCTTCGTAACATTCTATCAGAGAGATAGAGAAAATAGGCTGGAATCAATTCTAAGGTTCAGTTCTCCAAAAAGCACCATTGAAGTCCCCTCCCCACCCCCTTATGAAGTGGTTTCTACTTAGTCAGCATAAGCTTTGCTTACAACTTTTGTCATTATGTTTGTTTTTATTGATTTCTAGAATCAATATCCTTCTAAATCTAGTTATCATTGTTATGCATGCTACAAAGCCACTCAAAATTCATACTTCATACATCATTTTCACACTCTAGGCTTTGAGTAATCATTTATTTTATATAATATAATATTGTATTATTAAATTGCAGTCATTGATAAAAATTTAATATAATAAAATTTTCAAGCTATTTGGATGATTTTGTAATTTTACTTTTAAACGCGTTGTGTGTGTGTGTGTGTGTGTGTGTGTGTGTGTGTGTGTGTGTGTGTATAGAGTATGTTTTCTGGAGTTGATTCTTCCCTTCCACCTTACTTTGAAGCAGGTTCTCTCTTGTTTCTGAAGGTGCATTGTGTACTTCAAGTTAAATGAACCATGAGATTTTGGCCCATTTTTCTATTTTGTGACTTGCTATTTCTTTTTTATATAACAAGAATTTGTTTTTATTCATGTCTACATGCCTTCTATGCATTGTATTGTAAATTACAGTTGCTAATGACAACTAAGTTTACTTAACTTATAGCACCAATATTAATATTAAATATTACAGGAATTATACCTAATTTTTATAAAAGTTCTCTTTCTTAGCGTTTTTATTCCTCTTGTTATAGAAAGGAGGAAACAAAAGTTTTGAAGCATACAGATGTTAAAGAGTGGAACTCGGGATTTTTACTTTCTCATTACAACACGGTCTACTAAGAAACACTGATTTTCTATCATCACTGAGCAGAAGTTCCCATTGGCACAGCTCAGTATGGCACACATCAGAGTCTGTACCTAACACTTTCTAGATTAAAGCCCTGATTGACTGAATAATCATGTCTGTGGATCTCAGCCATGATATTATTATAAATCTGACACACCTGTCTAGGCTATAAACAATGGGGTCATTGCAGAAAACACCTGTATCTATCCTGTTTAGTATTAACTGGAAGTACACCAGCCTTCTGATCACCAAGTGGACTAAAAATGTCTTGTTTGTAATGAACAGTTTGTCTTTTGAGATTTACTGGGCATAGAGAAAACCTTTATTATTTTAAATTTAATTTAATTTTATATTAATTACAGTTTATTCACTTTGTATCCCACCTCTAGGTCCCTTCCTATCCCCTCCCAATCCCACCCTCCCTCTCTCATCTCCTCCTATGCTCCTCCCCTAGTCCACTGATAGGGGATGGCCTCCTCCCCTTCCATCTGACCCTAGCCTACCAGGTCTCATTAGGACTGACTGCATTGTCTTCCTCTTTGGCCTGGTAAGGCTGCTCCCCTCTCAGAGGGAGGTGATCAAAGAGCCAGCCACTGAGTTCATGTCAGAGACAGTCCATGTTCCCCTTACTGAATGATCCCAGAGAATAAGGAAAAGCCAATAGATGCCAAAGAAGCCATTCTGTGAGTATGGTGTGTGTTTGCCTGTGACCACTCCTGAGAACTTGTCATAACATGGTCATTATCCAGAAACTTGGCCCATTGGAATGAACAATAGAACAACCCTTGCTTATTGCACCAAAGCCTTATCTTTCTGTAAATATAATTTAATTTCTTTAATAAACTGCTGGCTGATTGCACCAGCCAGCATAGCTTATCTAACCTTCCTATCAAAATTTCAGCATTCTGAAAGATCCTCATGGACCAGCTTGGGCTGAAGTTTAGGCATCAGTGACAGGCCTGATAGTGAGCTGGGATGTTTAGTTCACTTCCTCTTGGGAACAGAGTTGGTTATGTAAGTGACTCCAGTACACCAACTCCCTTAATAGACACAGAGGAAAGCATACTCTCTTAGGAACCCCGATGAATGCTCACCATAAATTAGCTTAACGCATAACATATAATTTATTTCTGGCTGGGCTTTTCTCCCAGCTAGGTTATGCTATATACTACACGGACATACATACAAAGAGTGAAAAGGAAAAAGTCAAGAGTTATAATTACATTTACATGTTAGCTAATTGGGCCCTTCGGGGCCTTCTTTCTAATTATAAGAGGGCATAGGAAGAAGAGATCTCACTAACAGCAAATATGCACAGAATGAATATGAGTCTAAATGGGTTGTACTGGCTACATAAAAGCTGTAAAACTTGATAAGAAAGGGATGATATCACTTGCCAAACATCTCCTACACATTAAAAATAAAATCAGGCACATAGCAGTGTCAGCCACAGAATACAAGATGAGAAAATAAAATTACATTTAAAGTGGACCTACTAGGACAAAAGAGAACTTTCATCTTAGCTAGATATGTTTATTCTATTTGTTTAGGAAATTGAGGACATTATTAAGTTATTATACTATGTGAAATAAAAAAATCCTACTATGTAGTCTATTCAAATCATGTATGACTTTTGAAAGACTAAGGGGAGCTACAGACAGTATTTATAAACAATCTTGAAACTCTCCAGAGATTGTTCTTAACCTGTAACATGTAAATTCGATTTTAGTTTTGTAATATAAGCAAAAAGGAAGTTTTGATTTCTGCCATTGTAAGACTGCACAGTACTGCTATGATGTCTCTTAAACTTAGATTTACACTTCCCTCCCTTCAGTTTCTCCTGGGGCTTTCAGATGCTGGAAAGAGTGTCCCCACATTAGAGCAAATTATGGCATTTTACAAGGTCATAACTCATTGTGTTTCACATGAAGTGGTGCCCTTTTGACACATCTATAAAATCCCAGTGTTTATAGTACACATGTACATAATTTCACATTACACCTCCTAACCCAGATAAACTGGCAGGAACGCTGAAGCTCAAAGTGCAAAGATTGCCTTTATCTCTTAAAACTGTCATTTTAATTTTCCACAGTAGACAATGCTTTAGCTGCGAGATGACTGAAGTTTCTGGTGGCTCTAAGACCACAGTCTTGTAATGTTTCTAATTTAATACCTAATCAAATTGCTCTGCATTTAGTATTCTTACCTTGATTTATGTGAATCGGTATATGCCGCTCCCTTTAGTACACCCAAAGGAACAGTGTATTTTACAGCATTCTAAATGCAAATCTTGTTCCCAGACTTATACTGTGGACAAAGCAATCACACCAATCAAACATAACTTAAAATAAAATCCAGACAAAATGAAATGGCAATTGGCATGTCGAGCACAGGCAGCACTGACCCTGCTGCTCTGCGGGCTGCAGTGACCCAGCTTCAGCTCTGGAGAGGGCACTGGCCTCAGCTTGCAATTTCAAAGTTACCTTCTGTGGTGTTGGAATTAAATGCCCAGTTAACACAAAGGAAACTTCCCCCAGCACAAAATCTAATCAAATGTAATGTGTGTATATTATAAGTACCATTTTGTGACTATTATATTTCAAGTTTCTAATTATGAGTTCAGTTCATAAAAAGAAAATTGGCTTCCATGTGGGCAGCATTTTCCATCAGAAATGGTGAGCACACGTTTAAGTACACAGGCCTCAAGTCATTATTCTCTTTATTTCTATGCCTATTGTGGGTTCCATTCAACCCTCACATGCTGCTCTTCGGGGCCCTGTGCACTCAGATTTATGAACATTTCCTGGGCTCAGCATGAATTTGAAAAAAAAAAAATGACTTTGGAGGACTGGGGTAGGGATCAACTGTTTATGTGATAGGTTTTAAAGAAATTCTCTGGAGGAACTCTAAACATAGGATTAAACCATGTCAACTGAACACAGCTGAAAATCCAATCTGTGCCTTCCACAGAATGTCCTAGAGTTTTCCCAACACAGGCATCTGCTCTACCCCCAGTTAGCTTAAGGCCAGCTAAACTGACTTCTACTATTTGCCAAGGACGAAAACTGTATACTACCCAATATTAGAAAATCATGAGTACTCTCATTTCAGAAAGAAACTTATAAATCCAATTCTCAAACTTGTAGAAAATAAGTAATAAAAAACATTCATTGATAGTTTCTGTCCTTTAGAAGCATAGCAAAAAGATTATGAGGTTTCAAGACAAAAATACCCATCCTATGGCTGGGCAACAGAGGGTGTTTCAACTTTTAGCCATTTGGTTACCTGGGGGCAGTGTGGTGCCGAAGTGTCCTCATCGGTGCTTGCGCTATGAATCCCGAGCAGATTGGAACGCATGTCCTCTCTGACTGAACAGTTTGGAGCAGTGCTTTTAACTGGAACTCCAGAAGAACTGTGCACTCAGCTGAAACCAGCTCAGCAGTGGAATGAGATGAGTACTGCTATTTCAGAAAGAAACTTAAAATACCCAATTCTAAAAATTGTACAAAATTTTAAAAACCCCTACTCATTTATAGATTTTTGTATTTTAGAAGCAAAAGCCATAGGTTTCAAGACAAAAATATGTTCTGTCAGAGCAAAGCCAATCCTCCTCTACAGGCAAAGGGCTGGAAGGAGAATGCACACAAATTGCTCTAGATCCCTAGAAAGAACAGAAAATAAATCTTTGAAAACTTGATCAGGAAGTGAGAAAGGAGCTCTACAAGTGTATAAGCTGGGGGACTTGGTAGGCGTTAGACAGCACAAAAAAAGGTTCTCTTTCTATTTGTGAGGCAGGAAGTTGAGGTTGTTGGGCTGTTGAAAGCCATGTGTAGACCCAATCAACTTGTTTCTTTCTCTGTGGAATGCCGATTCACATGGATTTGAAAACATGAATGGATGAACTCTTTCCAACTCACTAACCTTCCGGTTTACAATTCCCAAGACATGATTAGTCTTCATTAAGTAATTTTAGAATTAATTTACTCATGAAGAGATGTTATTCATGAACTTATTTTTTTCTCAGGCTTTAGAAAATACACTGTCACAACTTTCCAATAATATGTAAATAAGAATGTTTATTTAGGAATCAATAGCAAATGAATGTAAAAAAAAGTATTCATATGTAATGTGTTAAGTGCAGAGCCCTATGCCTTCGGCAGTTATCATAGAATAACTTGATTATAATTCAGTGACCAAAACCAAACAACAACAAAAACAGCACAGGGAGACATTACAAGAATTTAAGGTATTTTTGAAGCAATGCTCAATTCAGTTAAGAAAAGAAAAACCCATGGACTAGGCAAGCATTTATGCTATGTATCCTTGAGTCCAAAGATGATGCCCCTATTTCTCAGAAACTAGATATTCTCTGAAAGTTATTTCAGGTAGCATCACTGTTCCTCAGCACAGAGGCTGGGAACAGGCTTTAGAATTCTCAGATCCAAAGTAAAGTTCACCAGGAAAAGGGTAACGGCCTGGAAGGATCAATACAAGCCTTGGGGAAAACAAATGAAAGCAATTTAGTCATATACCCCAGAGAAGAGAAAGTGGAACAAAGATCACACATTGTTTTTATGATAATCTCTTAAAGTCATAAGAGTTTTCATTTACTTTTAAGCACAGCACAGAATTGAAAGAGCTAAAATGTTGTTTAACTCAGTGCACCGTGGGGTGGGATGGTATGGGGGCTGGTACGCAAGCAATGGAACAAAAGCAAAAGGTGAGATCAGGAGGCTGGCCTAGGGGGGCCTCACCTGATGATATTACCTCTGCTTACAGAAAAATGTACATGAGAACTGAGTGGGTTTCAGAAATCATGACAGTTTTTTACATGTATACTTTGGCAAATAAAATACACTTTGACATCAGAAATTTGGGTAAAAAATTGATGAATTCTCTCCAATTAGCAAGATTTTCACTGGGATTGCCTAACACCTTACTCTGGGTTTTCGTGGTATCAGCCACTATCTTATTCCTCTTTCTCCCAGAAATTTTGTGTGTGTGAATAAATAGTTTGAAAATAACAGAGGATTGAGAAGTAAGTCTGTGAGGAGGTGACACGTATGAAGAAGTAGATTCTTTTTTTTTTTTTAATAAAAATAAAGTTGACTTTAATCAGAAGATAACGATAACGGTGGCGGTATCAGTTTTGGTTGATAAAACTGGGCTCAAGTGTTATAACACATCTTTAATGCCATCACAGACTGGCATGCCAATGACACTCTGAATGCCAATTACAGACTGATGCTATCAAAGCTGATGGAATGTGGACTTCTAAAGTCAGACTACACACATCTTAATTGTGAGAGCAAGGAGACTGCTTTGCTCTGAACACCATACTGAGCAAGTCCCTCCATGTCTCCAGACCCTAGGGCAGGACTGTAGTTGCCTTTGACAGTTAAAACATTTCAACAGAGAGGGAAGACTCTGGGGGGGGGATGGGGGACTAAAAAAATGAAAAGCAAATTTAACCAACGTAACTGGTGCAGGCAGCTGCCACTCCTAGGAAACCCAAGTCTAGTCTGATGCCCATTTTCTTCACATTTGCACTGACATCTTCCCAAGCAGAAGGTAAAAATATTCTTGAAGGAATGTGCCAAGATTCAAGAGTGGGGAAGGCCCAGACAGTGAGTGGACAGAATATGTTTCACATTTGGTTACCTAAAGTGCTACCAACTGATTAAGGACAAACATCCAAACCACAGAACAGTTGCTGAAGTTAACTAAAAGAGGATTAAAATGTATAACCTGTGCAGAATTGAATACTAAGGCACCAAGACCTGAGTCTTGGCACATTCCTTCAAGAATGTAGTTACCATCTTGGTGCCTTGAAGAAGTGGATTCTAACTGCCAAAGAGTAAAACTTAAAATTGGAAACCAGGAGGCTCCTCTGACTACTGAGGGTTTCTGAACAGCAGCTCAGCAATGAAAGCAGACAGTCCATACTCTGGACCCCAAAACCCTGACATCTGTGTTTCTCATGTGAGAGGAGGGCTCATGGGCAAATGTGAGGGTCCAACTTGTGGCCACCATGCTAATCCCAGGAAAAGTTCGCAGGCTCTGGCTCAGCATGGCCACTGCCCTAAGCCACCTGCTCAGTACAACTGTCTGTGGATACCTTCCGGTACTGGGTGAGGCTCCAAACCCAAGAGCCCACTCTCACTGTCCTGTGGACACCTTCCAGTACCAGTGCCTCCAGATTCTTATCTCGGGCACCCACTCTCACCATCCTTTGGAGAGCATGTCTTCTGGTACGTGGGGTAAGACTTCAAATTCAGGGTCCTCTCTCACTGTCCCAGGCTTGCAGCCATAACTTCAGGCCTCCTGATGCTCAGGACCTATGGAAGCAACCCTAGACACTGCCCAAGGCTCAATTCCTTCCCTAAGGAGAAAAACAAAACCTCTGAGCTCACAGGCTCTCTTGATGTCCCCAGCAAGCACAGTGTCTGAGGACAGTGCATGGGCTCAGAGGCATCTGGCTGCATATCGTCCCTTAGTGAAAGGAGACTCCTTGAACTCCAGAGGAATCCACTTGGTCCTCAGGTCAAACAGCTGAGGAAACTCATGGCTAATTCTCTGAGAGCCACCCATCAGTCCAAGATCATTCCCACTACTTTAAGAAGGGCTCCTGCAGGAACAACCAACTTCCTGCCCATGGCTCTTCCTGCAACCAGTAGACAAATAGGTCTAACAGCCAACAACAGAGACAACCAAATGGCTAAAGGTCAGTAAAAAAGCACAATCAACAATAGCCAGAAAAATATGGCATCCCCAGAACCCCTAAGACTATAGATATGATGATCATAATGGAAGAAATTAATAAAATCCTTAAAGACATACAGGAAAATAGAGTCAAACAGATTGAGGCCTTTAGAGAGGAAATAATCAAATCACTGATACAGGAAAGTTCAAACAGGTGAAGGAATTAAGCAAGTCATTTAATGAAAGGCAGAAAAATACAAACAAACAGATGGACAAAATCAACAAAACAGTTCAAGAACTGAAGATGGAAATGGAACATTAAAGAAAGCACAAACTGAAGAAACCCTGGAGGAAATCTTAGAGAAGAAAATAGGAACTACAAGAGATAAGTATCACCAACAGACCACAAGAGATGGAGTAAAGAATCTCAGGTGTAGAAGACATAAGAGAAGAAACTGATGTGTCAGTCAAAGAAAATGTTAAATCCAAAAAAAAAAAAAATTCCTGACACAAAACATCCAAGAAATCAAGGGCACCATGTAAAGAAGAAAGCTAAGAATAATAGGAATGGACAAAAAAAGAAGATGCTCCAAAGACAAGAAAATATTTTCAACAAAGTCATAGAAGAACATTTCAGCAATCTTAAGAAAGAGATGACTATAAGCATACAAGAGGCTTACAGAACACCAGATAGATTATACCAGCAAAAAATAAAATAAAAAAGCAAAAAAAAAAAATCCTCTTGCCACATAATAATCAAAACACTAAATGTACACTACAAAGAAAAATTATTATAAGCTGCATGGAAAAAAGGTCAAGTAAATATAATGGCAAACCTAACAGAAACAGACCTGATTTCTGAGCAGAGACCATAAAGCCAGAAAGGCTTGGGCAGACATCTTGCAAATTCTAAGGGACCACAAATCCCAATCCAGACTACTATACTCAGCAAAACGTTCAATAACCATAGATGGAGAAAACAAGCTATTCCAGGACAGAACCAAATTTAAATAATATCTATGCACAAACGCAGCCCTACAGTAGATACTAGAAGGAAAACTCCCACCTGAGGAAAATAACTACACCAAACACAAAAACAAACACCGCAGATATAAATAACTTCACTACAGCAAAACCAAAAATAGACAAACACACAAACACACTCCCACAACCAACACCAAAATAAACGGAACTGACAGTCACTGGTCATTAACATCTGTGAACAACAGTGGACTCAACTTTCCAATAAAAAGACACAGACTAACAGAATGGATGCAGAAACAGGACCCATCATTTTGCTGCATATGATAAAAACACCTTAGCCACAAAGAGAGAAATTACCTGAGAGGAAAGAGCTGGGAAAGTGTTTTCCAATAAAATGGATCCAATAAGCAAGCTGGAGTAGCCATTCTAGTATCTAATAAACTAGATTTTCTACCAAAATTATTCCAAAGATATGAGGAAGGCCACTTCATACTCATCAAGGGAAACTTCCGCCAAGAAAACATTGCAAATCTCAGCATCTATGCCCCAAATACAAGAGTACCCACATTTGTAAAAGAAACATTACAAAGCTTAAATCACACATCAAACCCTAAATATTAATAGTGAGAGAATTCAACACCCATGCTCACCAAAAGATAGGTCAACAAAACAGAAACTAGACAGAAATAATGACATTAACAGATGTCATGAATCAAATGGACCTAACAGACATCTACAGACAATTTCACCCCAAAGCAAAAGAATTTACCTTCTTCTCAGCACCTCATGGAACCTTCTCCAAAACTGACCATAGAGTCAGTCATAAAGAAAGCCTCAACAGATACAAGAAGATTGAAATAATCCTTTGTTCCTATCAGACCACCCTAGACTAAAGCTGGACCTCAACAACAGCAGAAATAGCAAAAAAGCCTCCACACACATGGAAACAACTCATTACTCAATGACAGCTGGGTCAAGGATGAAATAAAGAAAGAAATTAAAGCCTTCCTAGAATTCAATGAAAATGAAGGCACAACAACCCCAAACTTATGGGACACAATGAAAGGAAAGTTCATAGCACTAACTACTTTCATAAAGAAATTTGAGATATCTCATACAAACAACTTAATGGCACACCTGAAATCCCTAGGAATAAAAGAAGCAGACACACTCAAGAGGAATAGTAGGCTGAAAATAATCAGACTCAGGGCTGAGATCAATAAATTAGAGACAGAACAATTCGAAGAATCAACAAATCCAATAGCTGGCTCTTTGAGAAAATCAACAAGATAGACAAACCATTAACCAAACTAACTAAAAGGCAGACAGACACCATCCAAATTAACATCAGAGATGAAAAGGGAGATCTAACAACAGACACTGAAGAAATCCAAACAATCATTAGGTCTTACTTAAAAAACCTATATGCCTAACTTCACATAGATCTATATTTATCACCCTGCATTAAACTAAAGTCCATGTGGGCCAAAGACCTCAACATAAAACCAGACACAGTAAGTCTGTTAGAAGAAAAAGTGACAAAGAGTCTCAAACTCATTGGCATAGGAGACAACTTCCTGAACCAAACACCAACAGCTCAGGCTCTAAGATCAACAATCAATAAATGGGACTTCATGAAACTGAAAAGCAAAGACAGTGTCCATAGAACAAAATGACAGCCTACGTCTGACAGAGGGCTAAAAACCAATATATATATATATATATATATATATATATATATATATATATATATACTCAAGAATTTAAACTCCAACAAACCAAATTATCCAATTAAAAAATGGGGTACAGAACCAAACAAAATTCTCAACAGAAGAATATTGAATTGTGGAGAAACATGTAAAGAAGTGCTCAACATCCTTAGTCATCAATGAAATGCAAATCAAAATAATGCTGAGATTTTATATCACACCCATTAGAATGGCTAAGATAAAAAACATGCTGGAGAGGATGTGAAAAAAAAGGGGAACCCTACTCCACTGCTGGTGGGAATGTTAACTTATACAACCACTCTGGAAATTAATCTGGCATTTTCTCAGTAAACTGGCAATAGTGCTACCCCAAGACACAGCTATACCACTCCTGGGCATATTCTCAAAAACGTTTCACCGTTCAATAAGGACATTTGTCAACTATGTTCATAGCAGCTTTATTTGTTATAACCAGAATCTGGAAACAACCTAAATGTCCCTCAGCTGAAGAATGGATGAAGAAATTATGGTACATTTACACAAAGGATTGCTATTCACCTATTAAAAACAAGGAAATTATAAAATTTGCACACAGATGGATGGAACTAGACAAGATCATCCTGAGCAAGGTAACATAGCCCCAGAAATACCATGCCTGTTAGGTATGTACTCACTTATAAGTGAATTTCAGCCATATAATACAGGATAACCAGACTAAAATCCACACACCTAAAGAAGCTAAATAACAAGGAGAACACAAAGAAGATACTTAATTCTCATTCAGAAGGGCAAATAGAGTAGATGCCTGAAGCACTTGAATACAGGGAACAAGATGGGAGCCTACCATAGATGTCCTAGGAAAGACTCCACCTAGAAAGAGATAGAAGCAGATGCTGAGACTCACCATCAAAGTTAGGGCAGAGTACAGGGAATGTTATGGAAGAGTTGGGGGAAAAGAAGTACCTGGAGAAGACAGGAGAGCCAGAAGGAGGCTAACAAAGCCAACAAATCTGTTCCCAGTGAATGCTGCAGAGTCTGAGACAACCAGCCATGGACCACGCATTGGAGAGGACCTAAACTACTGCTCAGAGGTGCCCATAGGCAGCTCAGTTTTCATGTGGGTTCCCTAGTGTGGGGAGCAGGAGTTATCTCTTCTCACATGGGCTCTGTTACCTGCTCTTTGATCATTCTCCTTGGAAGGGTAGCCTTGACAGGCAATAGAAGAAGAGGATCCAGGCTGTCCAGATGAGACTTGATAGGCTAGGGTCAGCTTGTAAGAGGGAAGGGCTCCCCTTTTCTATGGTTGAGGGGAGCTGAGTTGAGGGGAAGAACGAGGGAGAGAGAGAAGAAATGAGGGAATGAAATACAATCAGGACATAAAGTGAATAAATTATAAAACTTTTACAAGTAAATAAAGTGAAAAAATAGCTAAGAAAAATTCACAAGAAAAAAATTGGAAACCAATACCTAAGATAATCCAAAATTTTTATATGTGACTATTAATTATCTGACCATCCCAAATAAGTATCAATTGGAATTGGTATGCTATAATTTTTTTTAAATATAAACAATTTTATAAAACATTTTATATAAATATATTAATTCTCAGATTCATGAAAAATAGTTTCAATTGGAGTTCTACCAAAATTGACATAAACTTCTGAGCTTCAATTTTCTACACTGTGAAATAAAGTATCTGTGCTACTTAATTTGCTATTAAATCAATAGTACAGAACGTATAAAATTGATAGGTTATAAATGTCTGTGTGAATCACCATAGCAAAAAATAATTGTTGATCTGTCACCGAACACTAGCTACTCTGCTCTGTTCAGTTATTAATATGAATAATTTTATTTTAATGTCACAAATTATCTGTATGATTGTTTATGTTTTAAAATAAACCAAAGAAACTACTACTACTTCTAATTTTATAGGCAAAGCAAAGCTTAGAGAGCAGTAGTTTCCTCAAAGTACACAGACATCATGTAACTTTAAATACTTTGAAATTCTAAGTTATGCAAATTTGACTTATGGCTATGTTGCTGTTCATAATAATCTGCATTAAGATGGTGGGGCTTACATTTTAGTATATATTCTCAAAGTTATAAAAATTTCAACTTTCAAAGGTACAAAATTTCAAATTTCAATGTTTTAAAAATCTTCAACACGCACATATCTTTAATTAGGTGGGTGTCTCCCCTGTGATGAGATGTTGAGAAGTACATGACAGTGAAATCTAATACAGGTTGTATTTATTCAAAACTAAATCTCTCAAGTGACATAGGAAGTACCAGTGCCACTGAGTGCTCATTCCAATGATATCTCCATCTCCCATAGAGCATGTCAACCAACTAGAAGTTTCAGGATTATGGCTATCTGAGTTACTCATGCTTTTATCCTCCCACACATGAAGGCTTGCCACAACAATTACCTTTACAGAGAATGCCCAGAGAATTTCAGAGAAGGATAGGATAATATACCTGAAAGGCATAATCTTAATGGGTAAACTTTGGATATTTGTATTTAATCCACGTAACTTCTGCAAAGAGTTTAAAACAAGATGGTGATCTAATAGTACAGTCCTAGAATACCATGAGAGATTCTGCTTGGGCAAATTTTCAAGAATGGTATTAGAGTATAAATTGAGTTTTGATAAAATAACAGATACAAGATCACCTAGTTTAAGAGAAAGAGTAATAGAAGTTATGGAAAGAGGACATTTGGGATGATGTAAATAGGATTATAGTTTTTCTTTCGCCATGAAATACAGCAGTATACTCCCCAAATTTATTGATATATGAAAATCCCTGAATAAATCTGAAAAACACTCCATCATTTGGGAATAAATGTCCTTCACTGATAGTGGGAAGCAACCTTAGAAATGCAAAGGCTTATGGTACCCATGGGGGCTAAAACTCAGAGTGGCTGGGAGATGATCCGATAATACACTTGCTGCCTGTGCAGAGGACCTGGTGACATTTGAACACCAACATGCAGCTCACAATCACAAGTAAATCCTGCTCACGGCAACCTGACATTCTTTTCTTGCTTACAGAGGTCCCTGAACACATGCAGTGCTCAAAAAACCCAGCAGGTATGCTCACTCACTCACACACAAATGCACACACACTCACACTCACACTCTCAGGTCCTTGTGCTAAGAAGACAGTCCAACCAGCTGGCTTGAATCATTAGCCCCACAGAATCTTTCAAATGCAAAAATTTTGTATAGATTTTCTTCTATTTTTTGTGGCAACTATAGTATTACATATGCTTATTGTATACATAATAAAAATGCAGAATTTAAGGTGCTATAAACCACAGTGTAAACATTTTAACAATCTTTACTGCTTTTCTTAAAATGGAAGATTTCCTAAAGTCTTATTGATGGAAACATACACACACACAGTAGAAGATTACTCTCTGAAAAATCTAGATTTCTTCATGCTTAGGATAGAGGAGACAGTTTCTTTATCACTTTAGTGTAGATAGAGATGGTAACCTACAAACAGCAGCCATAATAATAACTCTTAACTCCATCTATAAATATTAAATACAAATAAGTACACAAGAAAATATGCCAAAATTGAAAAAAAGATTATTCAAATATGCCTTTCATTTAAAAAATAAATATAAACAGAGGTATTAAATATGTTAATCATGAGGACCTCCCAACAATTGTATCTGAGACAAATCCCAACTCATCTTGAAGATAAACCTAAACCATTATGCAGATTTATCCATGAGATACGGACTTTATCCATTAAGAGCTCAGACTGAAGTGGGAGGCATACTATTAAAAACAGAAGGATTTCCAGGCACAGGAGGTGGTTTAGTTGATAAAAGTCTTTCTGTAGAAGCTTGCCAAGCTGTGTTTAGGTCAATAGCATGAAGAAAATAACTTGTATGTTCACATGTGTCTATAACACCAAAGCTGAGAGTAAAAAGAGACAACCTTGAGACTTCCTCGCTGACAGTTCAGCAGAAACAGTGGCCACCGTGGCAGTGAGAGGCTTTGCATCATAAAATAAGGTGGAGAATGATGGAAGTAGACATCTCAACACTGACTGATCACTCAAGATAGATTTTTTTTTATTTTGTTATTATTAGTTACATTTTATTAACTCTGTATCCCAGCTGTATCCCGCTCCCTCATTCCCTCCCAAACTCTCCCTCCCTCGATCATCTCCTCTCTGCTCTTTTCCAAGTCCACTGATTGGGGAGGACCTTCTACCCTTTCATCTGACCCTGTTTTATCAGAATTTTTTAAGAAGCTGAAACTCAGCTCTAGTTTCTGGAGACTCACTACATCAGCAAAGGCTAAGATGAGTTATAAGTGAAGGTCAGATCATGATGATACTTTTGAGTATGTGACTTTCATATTGTGTGAGTCTAATCTGAATAAATTTAAACCTCTAACAAGTTTTCTGCAGGACCTCAAACAAAAGCAGAAAGGGTGACTGCCACAGTTATTTGAGACTTGTGCTGCCTTATTTTGTAGCATTGTGTCTATTAACATGCCAATTCAGAACATCATTGTTGTTTTTAATATTTCTTCTATTGGAAATCAATCTCTTTTTTTTTACTTTTTTTTTTAAAATAAGTTACAGTTTATTCATTTTGTATCCCAGCTGTAGCCCTGTCCTTCATTCCTTCCCAATCCCTCCCTCCCTTCCTCATCTCCTCCCATGCCCCTCTCCAAGTCCACTAGTAGGGAAGTCCTCCTCCCCTTCTCTCTGACCCTAGCCTATCAGGTCTCATAGGGTCTGGCTGCTTTGTCTTCCTCTGTGTCCTGGTAAAACTGATCCCCCCCCCCTTCAGGGGGAGGTGATCAAAGAGCCACCCACTGAGTTCATGTCAGAGACAATCCCTGTTCCCATTACTAGGAAACCCACTTGGAGATTGAGCTGTCTTGGGCTACATCTGTGCAGGGGTTCTAGGTTATCTTCATGCATGGTCCTTGATTGAAACATCAGTTTCAGAAAAAGAGACTGTGCCAAGATTCTTTGGTTCTTTTGCTCTCCTTGTGGAGATAGGAAATCAATCTTAAGTGTTTGGTTTGCTAGGCAAATGTTCTATCTCTCAGCTAGTCCTTCAAATTTTCTCTTATATTTGAAACATAAATGGAGATACATTCTCTTACCAGAGCACACTAATGGGATCTAGATGTTAGGCTTTCTGGTTTATAAACTCTATTGCTTTATTTTCTCCCACTCTTACCATCCTTACCTTCCTGTAGATCTTTATGTAGGGTTGAAGTCTCTTAAGGTTTCTCCATATACTTTGGCATGTCTATGGTTGTGTCTGTATGTGTAGTTACATTAATGTATAATAAGGAAAAGAATGTGATGTTAATATAAGCTAATCTGTATACTCAACTTAATATTAAGTAATTGATATTACTTAATTGATATTAAGTATATCAACTTAGTATATAAAATTAAATGCAAATTAAACTTGCTAGACAATTAGTAATTCATCAGATATGGTGATGTATACTTTTATTCCCTAACCTCAGAGGCAGAGACAGGTGGATCTCTATGAGTTTCAGGTCATTCTAGTCTTCACAGTGAGTTCCAAGGCAGACAAGTCTGCATAGGGGGACCTTTTCTCAAAAACCAATGTCTTCCTGTTCTATTCTGTCAATTTTAGCTCTATCTTCAAACTTTCTGGGTTTACCATCTTCAAAATTCAAAATTTAGGAAAAGAATTAGGTATTTAGGAAAATAATATGAAAAAAGGTTCCTACATTCAACCAAGGACCATGTAGGGATATAACCTAGAACCTCCACTCAGATGTAGCCTGTGGTAGCTCAGTAACCAATTGGTTTCCCAAAGTGAGGGGAACAGGGACTATTTCTAACAGGAACTCAATGACTGGCTCTTTGGTCTCCCCACCCCCGAAGGGAGGAGCAGTCCTGTTAGACCACAGAGGAGGGCTTTGCAGCCAGTCCTGAAGATACCTGATAAAACAGGATCAAATGAATGGGGAGGAGGTCCCCCCTATCAGTGGACTTGGAAAGGGGCACGGTGGAGATGAGGGAGGGAGGGAGGGAGGGACTGGGAGGGAATGAGGGATCGGGACACTGCTGGGATACAGAGTTAATAAAATGTAACTGATAAAAATAAAGTAAAATAAAAAAAAAAGAAAAAAGGTTCCTAATATCAAATTAAGAACTTTCTTTGAAATTGATAAAGAGGCTATATGCACAGTAAAAAATTTCCAAAGATACTACACTTAATATTAGCACAATGTATCTTGAAACTAAATATTATGTTAACTCTAAGCTTTGTTACTACCTGTGTTGAAATACTTGAGGGTGAATGATGTCATTTAAACTAACATACTACAGACATGGTATATAAATATTTTGTGATGCAACTGAATCAAAAACATCAAGATTATATGAAAGCAAAAAATGGTTATAAACAGTAAAATATGAGGCTGCAAAGACTGTTTAATTATCTTCGTTAGGGTACCTATTGCTGCAACAAAAAACCATGAGCAAAAATCAAATTAGAGAGGAAAGGATTTATTCCGCTTAGACTTTGATATTGACATTCATCACTAAAGACATTCAGGTCAGGAACTGAAACTGGAACCCGGGGGCAGGAGCTGATTCAAAGGCCATGAAGGGGTACTGATTAGTGGCTTGCTTCATATACCTTGCTGGCCCTGCTTTCTTATAGAACCCAGGACTACCAAACCAGGGATGGTACCACCCACAATAGGAGGTGCCCTCTGCCATTAATCATTAATTGAGAAAATGCCCTAAGGCTAGATCTCATGGAGGCATTTCTTCAACTGAGGCATCTTTCTATCAGATGACTTGAGTGTCACGTCAACATAAAACCAACCAATACATTAATGATTAAGAGAAATTAGTACTATTTGAGAGACCACAGCCCACCATCAAGAAACTCAACAAACTATTTCCATCTCCAGAGGATCTGATGCTATGTCTGACCTCAGAGGGCATTGCAATTCTATACAAATATCCGAGACAAACATATACATGTAATTTTTTTTTAAAAAAAACAACATATATATTTAAAATAAACAAATAAAATCTAAAAGGTAAAGTTATGTGCTGTTACAATATTTTTTATTATTAATTACACTTCATTCATTTTTATATCCCCCCATAAGCCCCTCTCTCCTCCCCTCCCAATCCCACCCTTCCCCCCCTTTCTGCATGCATGCCCCTCCCTAAGTCCACTCATAGGGGAGGTCTTCCTCTCCTTTCTGATCTTAGACTATCAGTTCTCATCAGAAGTGGCTGCATTGTCATCTTCTGTGGCCTGGTAAGGCTGCTCCCCCCCTAAGGGGGAGGTGATCAAAGAACAGGCCAATCAGATTATGTCAGAGGCAGTCCCTCTTCCCATTATTATGTAACCCACTTGGACACTGCCTTGGGCTACATCTGTGTAGGGGTTCTAGGTTATCTCTCTCTTCTTTTTATTTTATTTTTTCTTATCAGTTACATTTTATTAACTCTGTATCCCAGCCATGTCCGGATCCCTCATTCCCTCCCAGCCCCTCCCTCCCTCCCTCATCTCCAACGTGCTCCTTTCCAAGTCCACTGATAGGGAGGGACCTCCTCCCCATTCATCTGATCCTATTTTATCAAGTATCTTCAGGACTGGCTGCAAAGCCCTCTTCTGTGGCCTAACAGGACTGCTCCTCCCTTGGGGGGGTGGGGAGGCCAAAGAGCCAGTCATTGAGTTCCTGTTAGAAATAGTCCTTGTTCCCCTCACTTTGGGAAACCAATTGGTTACTGAGCTACCACAGGCTACATCTGAGCAGAGATTCTAGGTTATATCCATACATGGTCCTTGGTTGAATGTCAGTCTCAGAAAAGACCCTGTGCCCAGATATATTTGGTCCTTGTGGAGCTCCTATCCTTTCTGTATCAGACTAACTCCCAATCTTTCTTATGATTTCCTGTACTCTGCCAAAGGTTTGGTCATGAGTCTTTGCTTTGAAAACACTGCTAGTTAGAGTTTTTCAGATAGGCTCAGTAGACTCCTGTCATACGTTCAATGCACATCCCATCTGTCTTTCTAAAGGAGGATTGATCATCTTACCCCATGTCTGCTCTCTTGATTATCTTTTTAGGTGTATAGATTTCATTATGTTTATCATATCTTATAGGTCTATATAAGTGAGAATATACTGTGTTTGTCTTTCTCCTTCTGGGATATTTCACTCAGAATGATCTTTTCTAGATCCCACCTTTTGCCTGCAAATTTCATGATTTCCTCCTTTTTGATTGCTGAGTAATATTCCATTGTGTAGAAATACCACAATTTCTGAACCCATTCTTCTGTTGATGGACATCTGGGTTGTTTCCAGGTTCTGGCTATTACAAATAAAGCTGCTATAAACATGGTTGAGCAAGTATCCCTTTTGTGTACTTTAAAGAACTTTGGGTATATACCTAGCAGTGGTATACCTGGGTCTTGAGGAAGCACTATTCCTAATTGTCTTAGAAAGCACCAGATAGCTTTCCAGAGTGGTTGGACCAATTAACATTCCCACCAGCAATGGAGGAGGGTTCCCCTTTCTCCACATCCTCTCCAGCATGTGTTGTAGCTTGAGTTTTTCATCTTGGCCATTCTGATGGGTGTAAGGTGATATCTCAGGGTCGTTTTGATTTGCATTTCCCTGATGGCTAATGAGGATGAGCATTTCTTTAAGTGTTTCTCTGCCATTCGATATTCCTCTGTCGAGAATTCTCTGTTTAGCTCTGTTCCCCATTTTTTAATTGGATTACTTGGTTTGCTGCTTTTCAGCTTCTTTAGTTCTTTGTATATACTGGATATTAGTCCTCTGTCAGATAAAGGGTTAGTGAAGATTCTTTCCCAATCTCTAGGCAGTTATTTTGTTTTGATGATGGTGTCCTTTGCTTTACAGAAGCTTTACTGTTTCATGAGGTCCCATTTATTGATTGTTGCTCTTAGAGCCTGTGCTGTTGGTGTTCTGTTCAGGAAGTTGTCTACTGTGCCAATGAGTTCTAGGCTGTTCCCCATTTTTTTTCCAATTGATTTAGGGTATCTGGTTTTATGTTGAAGTCCTTGATCCACTTTGACTTTAGTTTTGTGCAGGGTGATAAATATGGATCTATTTTCATTTTTCTGCGTGTAGACATCCAGTTGGTCCAGCACCATTTGTTAAAGATGCTGTCTTTTTTCCATTGAATGAATTTGGCTTCTTTGTCAAATATCGAGAATTCATAGCTGTGTGGGTTTATTTCTGGGTCTTCTATGCGGTTCCATTGATCCTCCTTTCTGTTTCTATGCCAATACCATGCAGTTTTTATTACTGTTGCCCTGTAGTACAGCTTGAGATCAGGAATGGAGATGCCTCCAGATGATCTTTTGTTGTACAGGATCATTTTGGAGACTCTGGGTTTTTTGTTTCTCCATATGAAGCTGAAAATCTTTTTTTTTCAAGGTCTGTAAAGAATTGAGTTGGTATTTTGATGGGAATTTTATTGAATCTGTAGATTGCTTTTGGCAGGATGGCCATTTTCACAATGTTAATCCCACCAATCCATGAGCATGGGAGATCTTTCCATCTTCTGATATCTTCTTCGATTTCTTTCTTCAGAGACTTGAAGATTTTCTCAAACAGGTCTTTCACTTGCTTGGTTAGAGTCACCCCAAGGTACTTTATGTTATTAGTGGCTATTGTGAAGGGTGTTGTCTCCCTAATTTCTTTCTCAGCCTTTTTGTCTTTGGTACACAGGAGAGCTTCTGATTTTTTTGAGTTGATTTTGTATCCTGCCACCTTGCTGAATGTGTTTATCAGCTGAAGGAGTTGAATTTTCAGGGTCGCTCATGTATACTATCATATCATCTGCAAATAGTGACACTTTGACCTCTTCCTTCCCAATTTGTATCCCCTTGATCTCCTTTAGTTGTCTTATTGCTCTGGCTAGGACTTCAAGTACTATGTTGAAGAGATATGGGGACAATGGGCAGCCTTGTCTTGTCCCTGATTTCAGTGGGATTGATTTAAGTTTCTCTCCATTTAGTTTAATGTTAGCTATAGGCTTGCTGTATATTGCCTTTACTATCTTTAGGTATGCGCCTTGTATCCCTGATCTCTCCAAGACTTTAAACATGAATGGGTGTTGGACTTTGTCAAATGCTTTTTCGGCATCTAAGGAGATGATCATGTGGCTTTTCTCCTTCAGTTTGTTTATGTGGTGGATTACATTGATGGATTTCCGTATGTTGAACCATCCTTGCATGCCTGGGATGAAGCCTACTTGGTCATGGTAGATGATATCTTTGATATGTGCTTGGATTCGGTTTGCAAGTATTTTATTGAGTATTTTTGCGTCAATGTTCATAAGAGAGATAGGTCTGAAGTTCTCTTTTTTTGTTGGATCTCTGTGTGGTTTAGGTATCAAGGTGACTGTGACTTCATAGAATGAGTTTGGTAGTGTTCCTTCTGTTTCTATTTTGTGGAATAGTTTGAGGAGAATTGGAGTTAGCACTTCTTTGAAGGTCTTGTACAATTCCGCGCTGAAGCCATCTGGCCCAAGGCTTTTTTTGGAGGGGAGACTGTTAATGACTACTTCAATTTCCTTAGGAGATATAGGGCTATTCAGTCTTTCTACCTGATCTTGACTTAGTTTTGGTAGATGGAATCTGTCAAGAAAATTATCCATTTCATTTAGATTTTCCAATTTTGTGGCATATAGGTTTTTGTAGTATGACCTACTAATTGTTTGGATTTCCTCAGTGTCTGTGGTTATGTCCCCATTTTCATTTCTGATTTTGCTGATTTGGATAGTTTCTCTCTGCTTTTTAGTTAGTTTGGCCTAGGGTTTGTCTATCTTGTTGATTTTCTCAAAGAACCAGCTTTTTGTTTCATTGATTCTTTGGATAGTTTTATTTGTTTCTAATTGATTGATTTCAGCCCTTAGTTTGATTATTTCCAGCTGTCTGCTCCTCTTGGGTGTATCTGCTTCTTTTTTTTTCTAGGGTTTTCAGTTGGGCCATTAAGTTGTTTGTATGTGATGTTACGAATTTCTTCTTGCAGGCACTTAGTGCTATAAATTTTCCTCTGAGCACTGCTTTCAATGTGTCCCATAAATTCGGGTATGTTGTGCCTTCATTTTCATTGAATTCTAGGAAGTCTTTAATTTCTGTCTTTATTTCTTCCTTAACCCAGCTGTCATTGAGTATTAAGTTGTTCACTTTCCATGTGCGTGTCGGCTTTTTGTTGTTTCTGTTGTTGTTGATGTCTAGCTTTAGTCCATGGTGGTCAGATAATATACAAGGGATTATTTCAATCCTTTTGTATCTGTTGAAGCTTGCTTTGTGAACCACTATATGGTCCATTTTGGAGAAGGTTCCATGTGGTGCTGAAAAGAAGGTGTACTCTTTTGAGTTTGGGTGAAACGATCTGTAGATGTCTATTAGGTCCATTTGATTTAGGGTCTCTGTGCTTTTATTTTCCTATTTTGTGTCTGTCTAGTTCATCTGTCCCTTGGTGAGAGTGGAGTGTTGAAGTCTCCCACTATTAAGGTATTAGGATCAATGTATGATTTAAGCTTTAATAATGTTTCATTTACGAATGTCAGTGCTCTTGTATTTGGGGCATAGATATTCAAAATTATAATGTCCTCTTGGTGGATTTTTCCTTTGATGAGAATATAGTGGCCCTCCTTATCTTTTTTGATTAACTTGGGTTGAAAGTCTATTTTATTAGATATTAGGATGGCTACTCCAGCTTGTTTTCTGGAACCATTTGCTTGAAAAACAGTTTTCCAGCCCTTTACTCTGAGGTAGTGTTTATCTTTGTTGCATAGGTGTGTTTCTTGGATGCAACAGAATGTTGCATCCTGTTTCCGTAACCATTCTGTTAGCCTGTGTCTTTTTATTGGTGAGTTGAGTCCATTGGTATTGATAGATAATAGTGACCAATGCATGTTAGTTCCTTTTGTAATGGAGTCGGTGATCTAACCATGTTTCCTTGCTTGTTTTCTTTTCACTTTTGTTGGGATATTATCTGTATGCCCTGTTTTCTTGGGTAAATTTGTTTTCATTGGATTGGAGTTTTCCTTCTAGTATCTTCTGTAGGGTTGGTTTGCTGTGTAGATATTGCGTAAATTTAGTTTTGTCATGGAAAATTTTGTTTTCTCCATCTATGTTGATTGAAAGCTTTGCAGGGTATAGTAGTCTGGGTTGACATTTGTGATCTCTTAGAGTCTCTATGATACTTGTCCAGGCCCTTCTGGCTTTCATAGTTTCTGATGAGAAGTCCGGTGTGATTCTGATAGGTCTACCTTCATATGTTACTTGGCCTTTTTCCCTTGCTGCTTTTAATATCTTTTCTTTGTTCTGTAGATGTAGTGTTTTGACTATGATATGATGTGATGTGTTTCTTTTCTGGTCTAGTCTATTTGGAATTCTGTAGGCCTCTTGTATATTTATGGACATCTCTTTAAGTTGGGGTAATTTTCTTCTATGATTTTCTTGAAAATATTTTCTGGACCTTGGAGCCTGGAGTCTTCTTTTTCATGAATTCCTATTATTCTTAGATTTTGTCTTTTCATAGTATCCTTGATTTCTTGGATATTTTGTGATTGGAACTTTTCTGATTTTACTTTTTCTTTGAGAGAAGTATGAATTTCTGCAAGTGTGTCTTCAGCTCCAGAGATTCTCTCTTCCATCTCTTGTATTCTGTTGGTGATGCTTACTTTTGCGGTTCCTGATCTTTTCTCCAAGTTCTCCAGCTCAAGGGTTTTCTCCTTTTGTGTTTTCTTTATTGATTCTAATTCTGTTTTCATGCCTTGCACCATTTCTTTCATGTGTTTGAATTTGGATTCCTGTATCTCTACGATGGCCCCTATTTCTTTGTTCATTTCCTTTTTATATGCCACTAATTTTTCCTCTACTTGTGTATCTATTTGTTTGGCTATGTTTGCCTGTGTTTCTTTAAGGATTTTGTCTATTTCTTCTTTCTTTAGCTCCAATTGACTGGCCATCTCTTTGAAAGACTTGTTCATTTCCTCCTTATGAGCCTCAAATAATTGGGCAAGCATGGCTTTAAAATCATTTTCCTGTGCTTCTGCTGGATTGGAGTATCCATCGATTTTGGGGTTTGCTGGTGAAGTCATGATATACTGATTTAGGTTGAAAGTGTTCTTTTGCCTACCCCTGGCCATTGACTTATCTGAAACCTTCCCTGTTTGTTTTTGTATTCTGCAGATCAGACTGGTACTGTCTTTCTCTGGCGTCTGGAGAGTTATTCAGGAAGCTGAGAACTCTCAGCGTGTGCTGAGGACTAGCTGTACCTGTGGGAGGAAAGTCCACAGGCGCAAACAGGGCAAATGCAAGCCTGCGTGCGCGCAGTGATGGCTAATGTTGAACCCTTGAGTGTGTGGGAGGAGCTCTGCACTGTATATGTCACAGGCTCTAGTGATGATCTCAGCGCAATTTCTGGCATTAACTGCCTTAACTCCTCAATTAGATCCACAGAGCAGGAACTTCAATGACCCTAGTGCCCCTCTGTTTCCCAAAGTGGGTATGTGGGTGGGAGGGGGTTCGATGCCTGGCTTTTGTTTTAGAAGGACCCAGGATCTGGGGATCTGCAGATTCTCAAGGGTGCACTCACTTACAGGCAGGTCACTTGGCAGAGATCGGATATCTGGGCTCTCTGCTCTCTGGTTTGGCCCTGCTTCTTTGATGAGCTCTGCCAGTTCTGTGCTGCTGTCACTGACAGGTTCTGAGGTCTTGCTGCAGCTGGAGAATTTCAGGGTGGTCACGTCAGTAGGGATCAGCATATCCAGGCTCTCTGTTCTTGGTTTGGCCCTAGTTAGTCTTAAACTGGAGGGCTGTTGTGCCCCGCCAGCTCAGTGCTGCTCTGCGCCAAGTCCCGCTGTATCTGGAGATCTGGTCGCTAGTCCTGATGCTTTCTGGGAAGTCCTGGGGTCTCTTCACTGTTCTCTCCAAGCTTAGGAGGCCCAGCGCCTGGTGTGTCTAGGCTGTATGGCGTTTCTGCCTGGTTTTGGTGAGTATATAGCATATTCTCTGTCACTGTGGAATTGGGCGGGCCGTACCATCAGTGATGGCGATCCTGCAGAGCTAGGATGGCGTCTAGCAGACTCGGGCCCTGGGAGGATGCTGCAGCCGCCAAGCGAATCTGGGACCCAGGGACACGTACTTCTGGCTTTTGCCTGCCTCTAACGGGCTTGGAGCTCTGCCTCAGTGGCTGTAGTCCCCAAGCAGTTAGGTCTGTGCGGAGAAAGATGAGTCCACTGTGCTGCTGTGCCGAGGAGGAAGGAGGTCTGGGGGAGGGGAGTGCCACGAGATCAAAGGATCATTTCTCCCCTAGGTTATCTCTATGAATAGTCTTTGGTTGGAGTATGAGTCTCTGGGAAGTTCCCTGAGTTCAATTTTTCTCGTTCTGTTGCTCTCCTTGTGCAGTTCCTGTCCTCTCCAGCTGTTGCTATTTCCCACTTCTTACATAAAATTCCATTCACTCTGCCCAACAGTTGCCCATCAGGCTCAGCATCTTCTTTGATAGTCTGCAGGGCAGAGGCTTTCAGAGGCCCTCTGTGGCAGGTTCCTAGGTTGTTTCCTGTTTCCTTCTTCTTCTGATGTCCATCTTCTTTGCCTTTCAGGATGGGGATTGAGCCTTTTAGTTAGGGTCCACTCTTTTGCTTAGTTTGTTTAGATTTACCGATTTTAGTGGGTTTATCCTATGTTTTATGTTTATATGAGTGAGTATATACCATGTGTGTCTTTTTGCTTCTGGGACAACTCACTCAGGATGATCCTTTCCAGGTCCCACCATTTACCTGCAAATTTCATGATTTCCTTATTTTTCATTGCTGAGTAATACTCCATTGTATAGATGTACCACAATTTCTGCATCCATTCTTCAGTTGAGGGGCATCTGGGTTGTTTCCAGCTTTTGCTTATTACAAATAAAGCTGCTACAAACATGGTTGAGCAAATGTCCTTTTTGTGTGCTTGAGCCTCTTTTGGATATACGCCTAGGAGTGGTATGGCTGGATCTTAAGGAAGCGCTATTCCTAGTTGTCTGAGAATGTGCCAGATTGATTTCCAGAGTGGTTGTACAAGTTTACATTCCCACCAGGAGTGGAGGAGGGTTCCCCTTTCTCCACAACCTCTCCAGCATGTGTTGTCACTTGAGTTTTTCATCTTGGCCATTCTGATGGTTGTAAGGTGGGATCTCAGGGTCATTTTGATTTACATTTCCCTAATGGCTAATGAGGTTGAACATTTCTTTAAATGCTTCTCTGCCATTCGATATTCCTCTACAGAGAGTTCTCTATTTAGCTCTGTTCCCCATTTTTTAAGTGGATTACTTGGTTTGCTGCTTTTCAGCTTCTTTAGTTCTTTATATATACTGGATATGTGTCTTCTGTCAGATAAAGGGTTGGTGAAGATTCTTTCCCAATCTGTAGGCAGTCACTTTGTTTTGATGACAGTGTCTTTTGCTTTACAGAAGCTTTTCAGTTTCATGAGGTCCCATTTATTGATTGTTGCTCTTAGAGCCTTTGCTGTTGGTGTTCTGTTCAGGAAGTTCTCTCCTGTACCAATGAGTTCTAGGGTATTCCCACTTTTCTTTTGAGCCGATTAAAGTGTCTGGTTTTATGTTGAGTTCTTTGATCCACTTGGACTTCAGTTTTGTGCGGGATGATAAGTATGGTTCTATTTTCATTTTTCTACATGTAGACATCCAGTTAGACCAGCGCCATTTATTGAAGATGCTATCTTTTTTCCGTTGTATGTTTTTGGCGTCTTTGTCAAAAATCAGGTGTCCATAAGTGTGTGGGTTTATTTCTGGGTCTTCTGTTCAGTTCCATTGATCCACCATTCTGTTTCTATGCAAGTACCATGCAGTTTTTATAATTGTTGCTCTATAATACAGTTTGAGATCAGGGATGGAGATACCTCCAGAAGATCTTTTATTGTAGAGGATTGTTTTAGCAATTCTGGGTTTCTTATTATTCCATATGAAGTTGAGAATTTTTCCATCCAGGTCTGTAAAGAATTGCGTTGGTATTTTGATGGGAATTGCATTGAATCTGTAGATTGCTTTTGGTAAGATAACCATTTTTACTATGTTAATCCTGCGAAGCCATGAGCATGGGAGATCTTTCCCTCTTCTCATATCTTCTTCTAATTCTTTCTTCAGAGACTTGAAATTTTTTTCATACAATTCTTTGACTTGCTTGGTTAGGGTTACACCAAGGTACTTTATGTCATTTGTGGCTATTATGAAGGGTGTTGTTTCCCTAATTTCTTTCTCAGCCCTTTTGTCTTTTGTATACAGGAGTGCTACTAATTTTTTTTTTGAGTTAATTTTGTATCCGGCCACTTTGCTGAAGCAGTTTATCAGCTGTAGGAGTTCCCTGGTAGAGTTTTTGGGGTCACTCATGTATACTATCATATATTGGATTTCCATGCATGTCTTTATTCCAAGTAAGTATAATTAGTACGTTTCTGGAAACCATTGTTTATTAATTTATAATACTCTAATTTTAAGAACTGAATGCTGTCTGGGTAATGGTGGCATATGCTTTTAGTCCCTAGACTCAGGAGGCAGAAGTAGGTAGATCTTGAGGCCAGCCTCATCTACAGAGTGAGTTCCAGGACAGCCAGGGCTGCACAAAGAAACCATTTCTCAAAAATACCAACCAACCAACCAACCAACCTACCTAACAAATGAAATGAAATTAAACAAAACAACAACCAAAGCAAAACAAAACAATCCCCCAAACAACAACAATAAAAAACAAACCCCTGAATCTCTCTCTGTGTTTTTTTAATTACACAATAGGCTTCAAGTTCCACTCATGATACACTAAATGGTGACACTGAATAAGTTCTCTCAAAAAGTGAAATATAATATGTTCTACATAACAATTATTCTGACTTTAAAGGTTAGTTGACCATAGCAATATGCCCACTCATATACAGATGCATAAATGTAAGGTAAAACAGTGTGTTTTTATCTCTCATACCACTCACAGGACTTTGGACATTTATACAAAATGCCAGTAATTGTGAATTCAATGATTTTGCAATTACATTGAAAGCATTTCATTAACTAGTCTTTATTTTCATTAAAGTTGAATTTTTGTTGTTGTTATTATTATTCCTACTTCTGGCTATATACCTTTCAAAAACTCGAACCCACTTTGATACTAATGTGTAAAATGGAGGAAAGATCAGCTCTGTTTGAGAATGGCTCTGAATACTACATTAATGGATATAAGTAAAAGTACAATGGTAATCATCATAGAAATGATGAATTAGATATTAACATCAAGTTATTTGGAAAATACACTTGATAAATCACTCTGTGCTGGGCAGTATCTATTGCATTAAAGGCTTTCGTAATTTCTAAATTTTATATGAAATGCCAGTGTTGATAGCAGACAAGGGAGCTTGCTAAACAACTTTCTTTACCAAAATTAATGCTTATAATTTCAAGAGATATGTGGTCTACTATCAAGGTGATTACAAAGCTTTAATGATATTAGGATTAAAGCACACCAGGTCACAAAGGGAAGCATAAAAGACGGATGTAGAGCAGCTTGGGTCATGTAAGCCGAAAGGTGACCTCACACAGCAGTGGGAATGCGCATACTGACTGAGATAGGACAAAGGAACACTCCTAGGAAAATGTGAGCAATACAAATAACATGTTATAAGCATTTTCCATCTGATGTAACAGAACCCACTGACACATTACTAGATTAGATTATGAAATAGGGTAGGTGCCAATTTTGTGCTGGTTAAAGGAACTGAAGGAGCCTTTTCTAGAAGAATCTGGGAATAAAAAAAAAAAGCAAATATTTTGGAGTTCCTTTACACAAAGATAATCAATGAACAAATTAATGCACTGTTTGCATAGTCACCTAACAGAGGTGAAACATAATTTTCCAAGTTTACAGAGGCCTAGTTCTGTGGCCACCTGACTTGCTTTCTTTTCTCAGCACTGTAGAAAAATACTTGGCAGAGTATTTTGACCCACAATTTAAGGAGATGCATTTGGGAACAGTAAAAGTGTTTTTATAGATGAAGTTTGTGTTGGTAAGATTAATTGAAAAGTTTAGCTTTTAGTTATTCTGTATTTTTCATTTTACCTTTCTAATGATTTGAACCTATTATATTGTACAATTCTATAGTTCACAGAGAATGGGAAAGTTTAAAAAACTGTTTTTCACTGACTAAGCTAGTATCTAAAAGTCTTCCATACTTCAGCATAAATATATGAGTCATTGCTTGATAAATATGAAAGTGAATACAATATAACATGAAAATGCAGTAGATCAGAGGAACTCAGTGGCATAGTGCTCACTGAGAAAATATGTGTGTATCAATGAATTTTAACCTTTCCAAATAGTGGAATGACTGATACTTCTTTTAGGAGACTGACATGTACACTTAACATTAGAAACTGATAAGAATATCAAAATTAAACTCTAAGCAACATGAGTACTAAACACATAATTACATAGCACACCCACAAAATTAATATAAAAAAACTATGAACTGCATTCTTGAAAGATTTTTATAATTCACCTCAAAGAAATGGAACCATGTAGTGTCAGATTTTTAAAATGCCACTAACATAGATTACAAAAATAATACATGTAGTGTTAAAAAATAGTAATTCAATAGAACTTCCCATTCTAATAAAACAGCATGCTGTAATTCTAGCAATAATACAGGCAATCTTCCTAAGCCAGTAATAAAATCCTACCAAAATCTGTTATTGTATCATAGTCAACCTAGAAATGTCAAAAGAATGAAATGCTTAGAGGAAAATGAGGAAGCCTGCTACAAGACATCCACACAGTGTATGTTTAAGCATAACTAGATTTGTGTTTGTGTACATGAGAGTGTGTGTGTACCATCTATGTATCTATAGATTCATATATATACAGTATATTTATAAATATAACTAAATATGTGAATATAAAATACTTAATAGCATACAAATTTAAAATATCAAACTACAAAACTTCAGAAAGATGATATTTCCACAGGTAACACAATTTGCCACAATAGAATCAATTTATCCTGTAGTTGAACTGTATTAATGAAAATATATCAAAATTCAAGGATAAAATAAAATTATAAATAAAATATTTATAATTATACATAATATATAACAACTAATAAAATTATCCTTCATTATATTTTGTTTTAAATATTTTTCTCAATAACATTGATAAATCATAATTTTATATATTAATTACTTCAACATATGATGATAAAAATAACATAGATTGGGAGGCAGAGCAGTATATTATCATTCACCAAAACTCTTGGATGGAAAAACCAAAGTGAAAGCAATGACTGGAGTCTGGAAAACTAGCTCCAGGATAAAAAAAAAAAAAAACACTTGCTGCTCTTCCGGAGGACATGGTTTTGGTTTCCAGCACCCAAAAGGTGCTATCAGAACCTGCCATTCACAGCTGTCTGCAACTGTATGTCCAAAGGATCTGATGCCTCTTCTGGCCTCCCTGAATTACAGGTACAGTGTACCTACATACATTAAGCAAAACTCTCATACACAAACTTCTGCATCAGAGCCTCTGGTAACATTGGAGAAGAGAGAGCTGAAAGATTATGAGAACCAGAGGACCAAGAAATCTCCTGTGGGACTCTCTGAGAGGGAAGCTATACCCATGATACCTGAACAGAATGGCTACCTACAGAATGCATAAACCATGATAATATCAGGAGATTTTCTAACTCAGAAGGAGAAAGACCCATTGGACCCCATACCTACAGAAAGAACTACAAGCAATTAATTGCTGAGAAGAGAATTAGTCTCTCCCAGGAATGAAATCCGTAATTGGTTATACAATACAAAGTAGTCAGTCCTGAAGTGCCTGTACACAGACTACACTAAACAGACTCAGCAGGTTGTAGTTATATCTCTATATGTATATAAAACAACAATAATGGAAGAAAAAAGACCACCATTGGAAGGGGCCATGGAGGTTGAAAGGAGAGAACTTGGAGAAAACTGGAGTGAGAAAAGTGATATAGTTAGATTTGCATTAATTTTTTTAGAAAGCAAGAGAAAATTTTAAAAAGAAACATTCATAGTTTAACTTTTTTGAGGACAGTTTGTTTCCGACATTGTAAATGGTAAACTACTTGACATCTCTCCACAAGGCTTATCCAGAAACAGGGCATCACTCTGTTGTTTCTTATCATAAGGACAGTAAGACAGTAACCTATCTATCCGCTAATTTCTTCTCAAAGGTCCAACCTCTAAATATTGTGATGGTAGAAATCAACCTTCAACCCCTGATTGGTTAGAAAACAAATACTCAAACTATAGCATTGAATATTCACAAGTCATTAGCAAATATTAACATCCTTTTCTATTCTGCATTTTATATTTATGAAAAACATTGTTTTAATGGAATTCATGGCAGCTCAGTCTTCAAGTGGGTTCCCTAGTAAAGGGAACAGGGACTGTCTCTGACATGAACTCAGGGGCCGGTTCTTTGATCACCTCCCTCTGAGGGGGAGAGCAGCCTTACCAGGCTACAGAGGAAGACAATGTAGCCAGTCCTGATGAAACCTGATGGGCTAGGGTCAGAGGGAAGGAGAGAAGAACATCCCCTATCAGTGGACTGGGGTAGGGGCATGGGAGGAGATGAGGGAGGGTGGGTGAAATTGGGAGGGAATGAGGAAGGGGACCACAGCTGGGTTACAAAATGAATAAACTGTAATTAATAAATAAAAAAGAAAAAAAGGACATCAAGGTGGGAAAGGGACATGTGTGAGAGATTCAGAAGAAGCTGAAGGATGTGATAGGAGCTGGACATGATCATATGTCATTCTATACATATGTAAAACTTCCAAAAATAATTAAAATAATGAACTGTAGGCAGCAAAGGGGTTTGGAGAGTGTGAAAAATGGTCTGTTGCAAGATAGAGTATGCCAACTACTCATTCAGTATCAAACGGTCGTTCTGAAAACATGCTTACAAGTGACAACATAGAGACTGAGCAGGTGACAGAAATTAGTGAATAAAGTAGCCCTTAATCTGAAAAGAGTAAGGAGGGGGTATTTGAATGTTTGGAGGGAGAAAACAGAAGTGAGAAATGATATATAATATTGTAATCTCAGAAAATTTCTAACGTGGAAAATTGAAGTTAAATATCTAGAGTTTGTGTGTATGAGAAGTTACCTTAGTTTATTTCTATTTTTTTTCTTAAAGATTTATTTATTTATTATGTATACACAAGATCTCCTTATAGGTGGCTGTGAGCCACCATGTGGTTGCTGACAATCTAACTTAGGACCTTTGGAAGAACAGTGAGTGCTCTTAACCTCTGAGACATCTCTCCAGCCCCCTACCTTAGTTTCTTAAGAGGCATGATTGTCACTAGAGAATGTAAAAATTGAAGAAATTGTAAGTAGTATTTTTTAATGTTTTTTTTAATTTATTTATTTTTTAAATTAATCACAGGTTATTTACTCTGTATCCCAGCCGTATCCTTCCTTCCCTCCCAATCCCACCCACCCTCCTTCATCTTCTCCCTGCTGATTTCCAAGTCCACTGATAAGGGAGGTCCTCCTCCCATTCCATCTAACCCTAGCTTATCAAGTCTCTTCAGGACTGGTTGCAATGTCCTCTTCTGTGGCCTAGCAAGGCTGCTCCTAGGGGGCAGAGGGTAGAAGAGCTTGCCACTGAGTTCATGTCAGGAATAGTCCCTGTTCCCCTTATTAGAGAACCCATTTGGACACTGAGATATCATGGGCTATATCAGAGCAGGGGTTCTAAATTATATACATACATGGTCCTTGGTTGGAGAAACAGTCTCATGAAAGATCCCTGTGCCCTGATATATTTGGTCCTTGTGGCTCTCCTGTACTCTCCAGGTCTTACTAACTCCCCCTTCTTTCATATGATTCCCTGCACCCTGTTGAAGGTTTGGATATGTCTTAATATCTGCTTTGATGCACTGCTAAGTAGAGTCTTTCAGAGTCCCTGTACTGTAGGCTCCTGTCCTGTTACTTGTTTTCTGCCACATCCAATGTCCATCCCATTTGTTTTTCTAAGTGAGGATTGGTCATCTTACCCCGAGTCCTCATTCATGTTTATCTTCTTTAGGTGTATAGATTTTAGTATATTTATCGTATCTTATAGGTCTATACAAGTGAGTATATACCATGTGTGTCTTTCTGCTTTTGGGATACCTCACTCAGGATGATAGATTCTAGGTCCCACCATTTGCCTCCAAATTTCATGATTTTCTCATTTTTAATTGCTTAGTTGTATTCAATTGTGTAAAAGTACCACCATTTCTGAATCCATTCCTTAACTGAGGGACATCTGGGTTGTTTCCAGGTTCTGTCTATTACGAATAAAGCTGCTATAAACATGGTTGAGCAAATGTCTTTGTTGTGCACTTGAGCATCTTTTGGATATATGCCTAGGAGTGGTATAGCTGGATCTTGAGGAAGCACTATTCCTAGTTGTCTGAGAAAGGGCCAGATTGATTTCCAAAGTGGAAAAGTTTGCATTCCCACCAGAAATGTAAGAGTGTTCCCCTTTCTCCACATCCTCTCCAGCATGTGTTGTCGCTTGAATTTTTGATCTTAGCCATTCTGATGGCTATAAGGTGACATCTCAGAGTCATTTTGATTTGCATTTCCCTGATGGTTAATGATGTTGAGCATTTCTTTAAGTGTTTCTGTGCCATTCTACAATTTTCTACAGAGAGTTCTCTGTTTTACTCTGTGCCCAATTTTTTTTTTTTTTTACTTTATTAATCAATGTAATTTTTTTTTCAATGCAGTTTATTCAGGAACTTTGAACAATCATCTGACCCTGGGGAAAGCCAGCCCACAGCTTAAATAGCCTCTGGGTAGCCAACCCCAGCGTGCCACGTGGGCAATGCAGATAGGTCCACATACATGGAAGCAAGCCAGATCCTCAGCCTTAGCCAAATGTGGAATTGTTCGTGACAGAGAGCACTCACCATCGGGAAGGTGGAAGGCAGAAACCAGCTCCATCTTTAAGGCACAGCATTCCACAGCTCTCTACAGTTCCCCCTTTTTGTTTTAGACGCACCAGGCAAGAGTAGAGGTCTGATCTCTGATATTAGAAATAAATTGGGATTTTGTACCAATGTTCATTTAGTTGTCATCCACCCAAAGAGCATCAGACCCGACCGATACCTTTTTCTCAGAGGTGGGACCTGGGGCATCAACCCGCATGCAATCAGACATGCTCTTCTCTGGGTCCAAAGCTGCTGACCCTGAGTGCAGTGCTTAGCCTCGCATCCTGAGCGTAACATTTTAGCTTTTTATGGTAGCCAACCATGCTTGGGGAGACTGTCCTGCTTCAATGGCTGTAAAGGCCTGAATGGTCATGGCTGCATCACGCTGTTGTGAGACTCTAATCTTGCATATATACCACAGGCAAACCAAGGAGACCAACACCAGAAGGCCTGCTAATGCTCCCATGCCCGCCCATTCCTTCAGATGATTCATGGCTGCAGCAATCCATGATGATAATCCTGTGGCTAGTCCTGTGTCCACTCTGGTAGAATTTACTGTGACAATGGCCACTCTCAGCTGCTCCATCATAGTATCGAATTCTCCAGTCCAATTTCCTAAAATATAGCTCGACAATTGTTTAGACAGATTTGCAGCATAGGAAAAATTCTCATGTTATATGCTAGTGACTCAAAGTCCAGCATATTTTCATTGACAGCCAAGTTGAGCGATTTGCCATAGGGTATCAATTTGCTCCTGCACGAGGTCAATCCTCTGAGTGAACACCATCAAGCTTCCTTTTAGTTGAGCATTAATTCCTTTTTGTACAACTAGGGCATGAGCTACATTGGCTAAATGATTATTCAGGGTCTGAGCAGTCTGCCCAGTATGACTCATGGCTAATGCCCCGGTGGTAACTCCAACAGCCGCCAATGAGATGGCAGTAACAATGGTGGCTGTAGTTCCAAGATCCCTTTTCTGTCTGAAGAGAGTCATAGCGTGAGGGGCATCAATGGGCACAGGCACCCAGTGAGGCATGCGAGTAACCAGGGCATACCTAAATTCACTAGCATTCCAGCATTGGGCAAAAAAGCAAGTATCATTACTTCTGTGCCCCATTTTTAAAGCTGATTCTGAGAAAGTGAAGAAAAGGAAAAAAATTAATGTTGAAATAAAGATGTGCTGCTCCAGTTTCAGGGTTTATTCTCAGTATAAGAAATGTAAATCAGAGTGGAATTTCCTCTGAGAAGAACAAATGAACTAAAGAAAGAGGAGTAGAAACAAAAAGTGTCAATCCATAGCCTCTGAGTGTTTTTCTTAGTGTCCTGAGAGATGAACTGGAGAGGAGTAGTCTGTGGCTGTTGCTGTGACATCTGCTACCCAGACTGAACCAAATAAAATTCTGCTGTATTACTGTATTCTTTCTAGTATTAAATAGCACAATGTGATCAAACAGAGCTCTGCCATATAAAATACTGGAACATCTTTATGCCCTCAAAACAGATAAAATTTCTCCAATGGCAGACCAAAAGCACAAATCAAAGAAGACATTTTATGAATTTAGACAATATTACAGGCAAAGCTTTATACTAAATGAGATAATTCATTGCCAATCTGAGAGCTAAGGTGAAGGTCCGAATGGCCACAGCACAGAATGTTCATCTGGACTGGGTACAGGTAAAGGTAGTGACTATTCTTGCAATTATGTATAAAAAAAAGAGAATTATGCTTAAAATGCACAAAACTATGTAAACCATAACTCCAAGAAATGAAATCCTGAATAACCAAAAAAAATAAGGATGTGGAATGGTGGAGGAAGCTGGATTTCCTTTAAAGATTGGTGGGACCCATGATGCAAAGGCTTCAGTCACTCTGGGGGAAGGCATGGTGTCATGCCTAAATTTCCCTGCAGAGAGAGGCCTTATTTTCTGGTAGCATAAGTACATAATAAAGCTCTCAGCTAGAAGCTGCCTTTAGGGAAATTTTAGAATTCATCCACTGAAAAGGTTTGCTTCTTCCAAGGTCATACTCAGAAACTAGTGGGCTGAAGGAGGCAGGTGTAAACTCTTGTATCCTTTCTTCCAACTCAGCCAATGATGGGTGAATGTGGGTTCATATCTTAGCATCAGATACCTAAGGTTGCTGTTCCATCTAATCAGCCCCCCAGTCCTGTTTCATTGTATCTGCTCACGTGAAGGTTGAGCCTCAGAACTGTGTGAGTGTGAGTGAGGATCAACATTTGCTTTGTGAGAACCCAACCTGTGCCAACATGTCCAAGCAGATGATAGAATGGGCTTTACATTCACTGTTAGTCATCTTCCTTGTGAAGAAACCCTAAGGGTCTCTTCGGTAATATATGAACCCTGTTTCATCATCTGCAGCCCAAAAGCCTAGGAAAACAAAGACCAAATATGTAGTTTAATTGTAAAACAAAAAATGAACATCTCCCAAAATATTGTACATAGTCTCAAAATTAGCAGGTTTACTAGGTAAGATTAGGAATCTACCTGAAAAAAAAAAATAGTACATTAGGCATGAAACTTCAAAAGTCCTAAAATTATTTGAACGTCATATTATACTCAACTTGTAGAATTGGTCCCCTTCTTATTGTTAAATTTTAGCACCCAGGAAATAAGTTGCAAAAGCCATGTGCTCATTAGACTACATCTCTTAATCTTTGTCCTCAATTCTCCTGCTATGCCTGACGTCAACAGTGAGGCTAAGCAAAAAACACACTAAAGGAGGGATAAATGCACGGCAGAAGCCATAGGCAACACAATATGCAATGCATAGCCAGAGCCTACTTATGCGTAAATATGTAACATAAGCAAATACAAGTAACAGGAAAAGGGCTACATTTACAAGAAAAAATAATAGCCAAACATTCATGGGTCCTCATTAGGGGTTCGCTACTGTTTTGTGCTATAATCCACATTTGTATAAATTATAATATCATAATGTTATCATATGCTTACAAGAAATTCAGGAAAGAGCATGTCTTTAAAAATTCAATGCTATAATTTTTGGGCTTATGGAATCCAATGACATGACAAGATTTATTTACAAATATTTTTTACCTAAGCACGCACACACAAAAAAAATCTATATATGTCTTAGAAACATCCAGACTTCTTATTTCTTATGGTAAAGTGAAACAAAAGACAGAACAAAAAGAAATCAAGATTGTAGTATGCATTACCTACCAAGAATGTGTAGTTTTGTGATGACAAGTGGGACTAATATGTATGCTTTGTCAGTCACATGAATGTTATTGCTGATTCGGGGGAATGTCTGCCAACACGGTTGAAGGACTAATCTGCCCCAAATATCTGCACAAGGTGGTAGCATGTGGCCAGATACAAACACACCACATTGCAGCTCCGGCTTCCACTCAACACACAGGCAAATGCACAATAAAACAACAAGCAATCATTAAATAAATTCCTTTAATAATTTCAGTTTAGGGCCGGAGAGCTATCCCAATGCTTAAGAGCATGTGCTGTTCTTGCAGAAGATGCAGGTCCCATTGCAAGCATTCATGACAGGACTCACTGTCACCCAGACGCCCAACTCACTGATACTCAGAGCAAAGAACATTGCTGAACAAATAAGAAAACACTGTTTGTGGTGCCAGGGCCCACATAAAAAGTTTTGTGTGTGCTTATAACCCCAAACACAGGAGAGGGGCGGAGCCAAGATGGCGACTAGCACACACAGTTTCTGAGCAGTGGGATACCTGATCTTCTGAGTTGGAGAATGAAAGGACTCCCAACCCAGGAAAACCACAGCGAGGCTTTCTGAACAACAGGGAACATCGCAGGAGGTGAAAACTTTGGCCTCCGGTCACCCGGAGATTGCTTGGGGAGGGAGAGAAAAGATCCTTTGTTCTTGCTGCACTCCCTTCCCCCAGACCTCCTTCCTCCTCGGCACAGCGGCACAGCGGACTCATCTTTCTCAGCGCAGACCTAACTGCCTGGGGTATACAACCGCTGAGACGGAGCCCCAACCACTTTAGCGGCAGACAAAAGCCATCAGTACGTACCCCGGAGTCCCAGATTCGCGCAGCGGCTGCACCATCCTCCCAGGGCGCGAATCTGCTAGACACCATACTAGCTCCACAGGATCGCCATCACTGACGTACGACCCGCCCAATCCCACAGTGACAGAGAATACGCTATATACTCACCGAAACCAGACAGAAACGTCATACAGCCTGGACACACCAGGCGCTGGGCCTCCCAAGCTTGGAGAGCACAACGAAGAGATCCCAGGACTTCCCAGAAAGCATTGGGACTAGCAAGCCAGTCTCCAGTTACAGCAGGACGTGGCAGCGGAGCAGTACTGAACTGGCGGGGCACCACAGCCCTCCAGTTTAAGACTAACCAGGGCCAAACCAGAGAACAGAGAGCCTGATTACCCCATCCCTGCTGAAGTGACCACCCTGAAATCTCCAGCTGCAGCAAGACCTCAGAACCTGGCAGTGACAGCAGCACAGAACTGGCGGAACACATCAAAGAAGCAGGGCCAAACCAGAGAGCAGAGAGCCCCGGATACCACGATCTCGGCCAAGAGACCTGCCTGTAAGTGAGTGCACCCTTGAGAATCTGCAGTTCCCCAGATCCTGGGTCCTTCTAAATCAGAAGCCAGGCATCGAACCCCCCTCCCACCCACATACCCACTTTGGGAAACAGAGGGGCACTAGGGACATTGAAGTTCCTGCCCTGTGGGCCTGATTGAGGAGCTAAGACAGTTAATACCAGAAATTGCGCTGCGATCATCATTAGCGCCTGCGACATATACAGTACAGAGCCCCTCCCACACACTCAAGGGTTCAACATTAGCCATCACTCTGTCCCTCGAGAAACTCATCCACGCACACTTACACACACACACACACACACACACACACGCTTGCATTTGCCCCGTTTGCGCCTGCGTACTTTCCTCCCACAGGTACAGCTAGTCCTCAGCACACGCTGAGAGTGCTCAGCTTCCTAAAGAACTCTCCAGACACCAGAGAGAGACAGCACCAGTCTGATCTGCAGAATCCAAAACAAACAGGGAAGGTTTCAGATAAGCCAATGGCCAGAGGTAGGCGAAAGAACACTTCCAACATAAATCAGGACATCATGACTTCACCAGCAAACCCCAAAATCGATGGATACACCAATTCAGCAGAAGCACAGGAAAATGATTTTAAAGCCATGCTTGCCCAATTATTTGAGGCTCATAAGGAGGAAATGAACAAGTCTTTCAAAGAGATGGCCAGTCAATTGGAGGCAAAGAAAGAAGAAATAGACAATATCCTTAAAGAAACACAGGCAAACATAGCCAAACAAATAGATACACAAGTAGAGGAAAAATTAGTGGCATATAAGAAGGAAATGAAAAAAGAAATAGAGGCCATCGTAGAGAGACAGGAATCCAAATTCAAACACATGAAAGAAATGGTGCAAGGCATGAAAACAGAATTAGAATCAATAAAGAAAACACAAAATGAGAAAACCCTTGAGCTGGAGAACTTGGAGAAAAGATCAGGAACCACAAAAGTAAGCATCACCAACAGAATACAAGAGATGGAAGAGAGAATCTCTGGAGCTGAAGACACACTTGCAGAAATGGATACTTCTCTCAAAGAAAAAGTAAAATCAGAAAAGTTCCAATCACAAAATATCCAAGAAATCAAGGATGCTATGAAAAGACAAAATCTAAGAATAATAGGAATTCACGAAAAAGAAGACTCCAGACTCCAAGGTCCAGAAAATATTTTCAAGAAAATCATAGAAGAAAATTTTCCCAACTTAAAGAAAGAGATGTCCATAAATATACAAGAGGCCTACAGAACTCCAAATAGACTAGACCAGAAAAGAAACACATCACGTCACATCATAGTCAAAACACTAAATCTACAGAACAAAGAAAAGATATTAAAAGCAGCAAGGGAAAAAGGCCAAGTAACATATGAAGGTAGACCTATCAGAATCACGCCAGACTTCTCATCAGAAACTATGAAAGCCAGAAGGGCCTGGGCAAGTATCATGGAGACTCTAAGAGATCACAAATGTCAACCCAGACTACTATACCCTGCAAAGCTTTCAATCAACATAGATGGAGAAAACAAAATATTCCATGACAAAACTAAATTTATACAATATCTACACAGCAAACCATCCCTACAGAAGATACTAGAAGGAAAACTCCAATCCAATGAAAACAAATTCACCCAAGAAAACAGGGCATACAGATAATGTCCCAACAAAAATGAAAAGAAAACAAGCAATGAATCAGGGTTAGATCATCGACTCCATTACAAAAGGAACTAACATGCATTGGTCACTATTATCTATCAATATCAATGGACTCAACTCACAAATAAAAAGACACAGGCTAACAGAATGGTTAAGGAAACAGGATCCAACATTCTGTTGCATCCAAGAAACACACCTATGCAACAAAGACAAACACTACCTCAGAGTAAAGGGCTGGAAAACTGTTTTTCAAGCAAACGGTTCCAGAAAACAAGCTGGAGTAGCCATCCTAATATCTAATAAAATAGACTTTCAACCCAAGTTAATCAAAAAAGATAAGGAGGGCCACTATATTCTCATCAAAGGAAAAATCCACCAAGAGGACATCACAATCTTGAATATCTATGCCCCAAATACAAGAGCACCGACATTCGTAGATGAAACATTATTAAAGCTTAAATCATACATTGATCCTAATACCTTAATAGTGGGAGACTTCAACACTCCACTCTCACCAAGGGACAGATCAACTAGACAGACACCAAATAGGGAAATAAAAGCACTCACAGAATCCCTAAATCAAATGGACCTAATAGACGTCTACAGATCATTTCACCCAAACTCAAAAGAGTACACCTTCTTTTCAGCACCCCATGGAACCTTTTCCAAAATAGACCATATAGTGGGCCACAAAGCAAGCCTCAACAGATACAAAAGGATTGAAATAATCCCTTGTATACTATCTGACCACCATGGACTAAAGCTAGACATCAACAACAACAGAAACAACAAAAAGCCGACACGCACATGGAAACTAAACAACTTACTACTCAATGACAGCTGGGTTAAGGAAGAAATAAAGAAAGAAATTAAAGACTTCCTAGAATTCAATGAAAAGGAAGGCACAACATACCCAAATTTATGGGACACACTGAAAGCAGTGCTCAGAGGAAAATTTATAGCACTAAGTGCCTGCAAGAAGAAATTCGTAACATCACATACAAACAACTTAATGGCCCAACTGAAAACCCTAGAACAAAAAGAAGCAGATACACCCAAAAGGAGCAGACGGCTGGAAATAATCAAACTAAGGGCTGAAATCAATCAACTAGAAACAAATAAAACTATCCAAAGAATCAATGAAACAAAAAGCTGGTTCTTTGAGAAAATCAACAAGATAGACAAACCCTTAGCCAAACTAACTAAAAAGCAGAGAGAAACTATCCAGATCAGCAAAATCAGAAATGAAAATGGGGACATAACCACAGACATTGAGGAAATCCAAACAATTATTAGGTCATACTACAAAAGCCTATATGCCACAAAATTTGAGAATCTAAATGAAATGGATAATTTTCTTGAAAGATTCCATCTACCAAAACTAAGTCAAGATCAGGTAGAAAGACTGAATAGCCCTATATCTCCCAAGGAAATCGAAGCAGTGATTAACAGTCTCCCCTCCAAAAAAAGCCCTGGACCAGATGGCTTCAGCGCAGAATTCTACAAGACCTTCAAAGAAGTGCTAACTCCAATTCTCCTCAAGCTATTCCACAAAATAGAAACAGAAGGAACACTACCAAACTCATTCTATGAAGCCACAGTCACCTTAATACCTAAACCACACAAAGACCCAACAAAAAAAGAGAACTTTAGGCCTATCTCTCTTATGAACATTGACGCAAAAATACTCAATAAAATACTTGCAAACCGAATCCAAGAACACATCAAAGATATCATCCACCATGACCAAGTAGGCTTCATCCCAGGCATGCAAGGGTGGTTCAACATACGGAAATCCATCAATGTAATCCACTACATAAACAAACTGAAGGAGAAAAACCACATGATCATCTCCTTAGACGCCGAAAAAGCATTTGACAAAGTCCAACACCCATTCATGTTTAAAGTCTTGGAGAGATCAGGGATACAAGGCACATACCTAAACATAGTAAAGGCAATATATAGCAAGCCTATAGCTAACATCAAACTCAATGGAGAGAAACTTAAATCAATCCCACTGAAATCAGGGACAAGACAAGGCTGTCCATTGTCCCCATATCTCTTCAACATAGTACTTGAAGTCCTAGCCAGAGCAATAAGACAACTAAAGGAGATCAAGGGGATACAAATCGGAAAGGAAGAGGTCAAAGTGTCACTATTTGCAGATGATATGATAGTATACATGAGCGACCCCAAAAATTCAACCAGAGAACTCCTTCAGCTGATAAACACCTTCAGCAAAGTGGCAGGATACAAAATCAACTCAAAAAAATCAGAAGCCCTCCTATATACCAAAGACAAAAAGGCTGAGAAAGAAATTAGGGAAACAACACCCTTCACAATAGCCACTAATAACATAAAGTACCTTGGTGTGACCCTAACCAAGCAAGTGAAAGACCTGTTTGAGAAAAACTTCAAGTCTCTGAAGAAAGAAATCGAAGAAGATATCAGAAGATGGAAAGATCTCCCGTGCTCATGGATTGGTAGGATTAACATTGTGAAAATGGCCATACTGCCAAAAACAATCTACAGATTCAATGCAATTCCCATCAAAATACCAACTCAATTCTTTAAAGACCTTGAAAAAAAGATTCTCAGCTTCATATGGAGAAACAAAAAACCCAGAATCTCCAAAACGATCCTGTACAACAACAGATCATCTGGAGGTATCTCCATTCCTGATCTCAAGCTGTACTACAGGGCAACAGTAATAAAAACTGCATGGTACTGGCATAGAAACAGAAAGGAGGATCAATGGAACCGCATAGAAGACCCAGAAATAAATCCACACACCTATGAATACTCGATATTCGACAAAGAAGCCAATTCCATTCAATGGAAAAAAGACAGCATCTTCAACAAATGGTGCTGGACCAACTGGATGTCTACATGCAGAAAAATGAAAATAGATCCATATTTATCACCCTGCACAAAACTAAAGTCAAAGTGGATCAAAGACCTCAACATAAAACCAGATACCCTAAATCAATTGGAAAAAAAAGTGGGGAACAGCCTAGAACTCATTGGCACAGGAGACAACTTCCTGAACAGAACACCAACAGCACAGGCTCTAAGAGCAACAATCAATAAATGGGACCTCATGAAACTGAAAAGTTTCTGTAAAGCAAAGGATACCGTCATCAAAACAAAACGACTGCCTACAGATTGGGAAAGAATCTTCACTAACCCTTTATCTGACAGAGGACTAATATCCAGTATATACAAAGAACTAAAGAAGCTGAAAAGCAGCAAACCAAGTAATCCAATTAAAAAATGGGGAACAGAGCTAAACAGAGAATTTTCGACAGAGGAATATCGAATGGCAGAAAAACACTTAAAGAAATGCTCATCCTCATTAGCCATCAGGGTAATGCAAATCAAAACGACCCTGAGATATCACCTTACACCCATCAGAATGGCCAAGATGAAAAACTCAAGCGATAACACATGCTGGAGAGGTTGTGGAGAAAGGGGAACCCTGCTCCACTGCTGGTGGGAATGTAAACTGGTACAACCACTCTGGAAAGCTATCTGGCGCTTTCTAAGACAAATAGGAATAGTGCTTCCTCCAGACCCAGCTATACCACTGCTAGGTATATACCCAAAGTTTGTTCAAGTACACAAAAAGGACACTTGCTCAACCATGTTTATAGCAGCTCTATTTGTAATAGCCAGAACCTGGAAACAACCCAGATGTCCATCAACGGTGGAATGGGTACAGAAATTGTGGTATTTTTATACAATGGAATACTACTCAGCAATCAAAAAGGAGGAAATCATGAAATTTGCAGGCAAATGGTGGGATCTAGAAAAGATCATTCTGAGTGAAATATCCCAGAAGGAGAAAGACAAACATGGGATATACTCACTTATATAGACCTATAAGATATGATAAACATAATGAAATCTATACACCTAAAAAAGATAATCAATTGAGCAGACATGGGGTAAGATGATCAATCCTCATTTAGAAAGACAGATGGGATGTGCATTGAATGTATGACAAGAGTCTACTGAGCGCATCTGAAAGACTCTAACTAGCAGTGTTTTCAAAGCAAAGACTCATGACCAAACCTTTGGCAGAGTACAGGGAATCATAAGAAAGAAGGGGAGTTAGTCTGATGGGGAAAGGATAGGAGCTCCACAAGGACCCAATATATCTGGGCACAGGGTCTTTTCTGAGACTGACATTCAACCAAGGACCATGTATGGATATAACCTAGAACCTCCACTCAGATGTAGCCTGTGGTAGCTCAGTAACCAATTGGTTTCCCAAAGTGAGGGGAACAGGGACTATTTCTAACAGGAACTCGATGACTGGCTCTTTGGTCTCCCCACCCCCGAAGGGAGGAGCAGTCCTGTTAGGCCACAGAGGAGGGCTTTGCAGCCAGTCCTGAAGATACCTGATAAAACAGGATCAGATGAATGGGGAGGAGGTCCCCCCCATCAGTGGACTTGGAAAGGGGCACGGTGGAGATGAGGGAGGGAGGGAGGGAGGGACTGGGAGGGAATGAGGGATCGGGACACGGCTGGGATACAGAGTTAATAAAATGTAACTGATAAAAAAAAAGTTAAATAAAAAATTAAAAAAAAAAAAAATAACCCCAAACACAGAGTCATGAAGAGAGAAGAATCACTAGATCTTTGTGGTCTCCAGTTCATAGCCATATTCAAAGAGATTCTGTTTCAAGAAAATAAGGCACAGTGTGATAGAGCAGGATACCAAGTTCCTTCTCTAGCCTCCATGTGAAGCTGTGTATACATGATACATATTTGCAAACATATCACACATATGTACAATGCATGAACATATATGCCTGAATGCACAAATAAAAGAAATGATAAAAATGCAGTCTAGAATTTTTTAAGCAAATATGATAAATTATCTAGTGTAGTTCTAAAACCACATCAGTGCACTATTTCTATGGCCGAACCACGTGATTAATCCCTGAAATAGAAAGCTGGTGCATCAGATGTAGAACTAAAAAGTTTACTTAATATTTGGAATTTCTGGGAATGGGCAGCTCAAATGTTGAATTTCATTTGTTGAAAATAGCTTGGTTAATCCAAGATTTTAAAGAACTACTTGAATAGTGGAACAAGTGCTAAGGTAGATCCTAATATGCCAGCTTCAAAACACAGCTACTGGCAGGCATGAAAATCATGGCACTTCAGAAAGACAGTTAAAATAATCTACTAAAACAAGTCATACTCCAGTAAACTTAGTAAGGCATAATTTCAATCTGCTTATTCATTTTCTTTCAAAAATACTTTTTATAGTGACTTTCCTAGTGAGTAGACACATAGCAATACATTGTTTAAAATAAATGGTATTGGGATAAATATTTTTATTATTAGCCCTATAATTATTACGGTGTTATTACTTAACCTACTATCATAATCAATAAGACACCTTTTAGGCTTTATAATTGCCTTTAACTCCTTGGCCTGGACAAATAATTCACGTATGCTATCTCAATAATCTCACCATGCACCTCCCAGCCTCCATCCAATGCCATCTGCCTTAATCATCCTTTTCTGGTCCTCCTTCCATCCACAATTTTACAAATACTTGGCTATCCTTCATCTGATGACTCTTTCCCACACCACTTTAGGAGACCATCTTCCTGGCCTGTATGGTTACTTTACTACATTAATCCATTCTGGCTTCCTCCTCTCTCCTCTCTTCCCATCTGTCTCTCTCCTTTCTGTGGTTTTCCTGTCCCCAAAGTCTGGAACTTAGCCATGCCTACCTCCTTCTGCCTTGCCCACGTACAAGCTTTGCTATTAACCTATCAGGAAAAATGTCTTAGGAAGGTTTACACACAAGGAGAGGACAGTAACCATATCTTCAGGGCCAGTAATTAACATCACAATACAAGAATCAGACCAACCCCCAATACATAGTAAATTTCCTGGTAATTCTATACACATCAATATTAGGAGAAGTAGAAAACAAAATATTCCATTTACAAGGAAATAAGATATTTCAAAACTTTGGCTTATATATGAGCTAAATTACTATATTCAGTTTGCCTTATTATACACACACACACACACACACACACACACACACACATTCTTGTTTTTATCCTAAAAGAAAACCATATTTTTATTTTCTCTATGATTTGTTTAGCTGCAATCTAAAATACTGAAAAAGTTAAATTTTTAATAAGCATTGGACCAGTGCATGGATAGCACTTTTAGAAATTTAGAAGTTCTATTTCTATCCTGGTTGGATACTAATAAAGACATTAATGATGCTACCAAAGAAGAATAAGTGAGAGCATAGAGAGATTGTTATTCAGCCAAGGTTTTATTTATTTTTCTAATAGTTGGAGAAAACTTTACACAGAAGACACTGAGGGCCAAAGCAACGTTCTATTGGACTTCAATGCTCATAACATGAAGAAAATTTAGACTTGAGAATTGCAACTGAATGATACCTACCTAGCTCATGTGAAATACCTAGTTCCATAGCTAGTGCCACCAACATGCATTAAAAATATATTAAGACTGAAAAAAATGAAGCCTGTGAGACAGTTATGTGGGTAAAGGAGCTTTCTGCCATTCATGAACACCTGAGTTTGATCCGGGGACCCACATGAGAGAAGAAGAAAAGGGAAAAATAATAAAAGGAGATACAGTCTATATTACTGTAGCCTAAGAGGAGGACTCCTGCATCTGTTCGGCTCTGCCACAAGTACTAGGCAGGAAGCCTCAGCAACAGGTCACCTGACATTTGAAATTGAAGCTTACATGGGTATCAGGAGATCTTGGAATTTCACACTTTCCAGTCACAACAACCTGTTCTCCTCACTGCATCAGTTGGTTGATCACAGAAGCAGTGTCAACTCAGGATACAGTCTTTGTGATTTAGACTGAAATCTACATGTTGAGAGGCAAAGCCAGAATTTCAGAGAAAAACTGGATCTGTTCCCAAAATATGTGCTTTGACATCTGTACTGTTAAAAAAACTTTGACTCTGCAGTTTGACTCTGTCTACTGGTAATGGAAAGTCAGATAAAAACAGTATTCCTACCTTCTTCCTGTGTACTTTTGGAAAACTTTTTCTAGTTTTCACAGTGTTCTATCCCATATCTTACAAAAACATCTAAAGGTCTCTCTAGTCACTGTACAAAACCAGGAGGCACCTTGAATTCAAAGTACAACAGAATGCCTTAGTAAGAATCATAATAGCAATGGACTAAACCACTACAGACATGTCAGGACATCACCAAATTAGGACATAGAACTATGATGGAAAAGATGCATGCAGAGTGAGAAAATCACTTTACAGAGAAGAAATCATACCTCAAGCAATAAAGATGACTTTAATCTACTTTCTCTAATTAGAATTGAGATAATGATCAACATTATACTTTGGTCAAAATTATTTAATTATGAACACCTATGTCCTTTCTCATAATTCTTCAACCTAAGCTCATGTAACAGTGCCAAAGACAGGCTTAGGGTCACTGAATTCATTTATCTATTTCTCAATGTAATTGCATTGGTTAAATCTACTTTCTCAAATTTGATTATCAATTTTAATTGATATAATAGGCTGTATGACCAAGTCCAACTGGTTGGAACTTTGAGGGACTGAGACTACAAATTTCCATCAAAAACTTGCAATAAGATCTTTGAAATATTAAGGGAAAGCAGCTCGGTGTTAATTTTCAGATCTTAAATATTTTTTTTACCAGATCCCAATGAAAATATTATAAAATCACAGAACCTCAGAACAGTTACCTTCTATTGTGACAAAGCAACTATATTTTCTTTTTTGGAAAATTTATTCTTTGAAAATTCCATAAAAGTATACAATATATTTTAATCAATGAAACTTTTTATTTTTTAATTTTTTTCTTCACAATTTATTCATTATATATACCAATTGAAGCTCCCTGTCTCAACTTCCCCAGTTCTACCCTAGATCCCTCTTCTCCCCTTTCCCCTTCCACTGAAAGGGGGAGCTCTCCACTCTTGCCATCTGCCTATAGCTTGTTAAGTCTCCTCAGGACTTCTTGGATCCTCTTCCTCTGTGGCCTGGCAAAGCTGCATCATCAGGGGAGAGGGATCAGAGAGCAGTCAACTGAGTTCATGATAGAGGCAGCCCCTGCTCCCCTCACTCAGAGATCCACATCGAGACTCAGCTGCCAAACGGCCACATTTGAGTAGGGAGTCTAGGTGCTCTCCATGAATGGTTGTTCTTTGATGCAGTACCCCCTGGGTTCAGATCTTTTAGTTTTGTTGGTCTTGTGGACCTCCTTTCTTCTCCATGTCTCTCTAATCCCACCCAGCCCTTCTTGGATGAGACTCCCTGTGTTCTGCCCAAAATTTGGCCCTGAGTCTCAGTATCTTTTTTGATTCTCTGTTGGGTGAATCCTTTCAGAAGACCCTCTATAGTAGACTCCCATCCTGTTTCCTCTCTTCCACTGTTTCTGGTGTCTATCCTGTTTGCCATTCTGAATGAGATTTAAGCATCCTCCCTACAATCCTCCTTAGTGTTTAGCTTCTTTAGGTCTGTAGATGGCTGTCTTACATTACATGGCTAATATCAGCTTATTAGTAACTGTATACCATGCCTGTCTTTCTGTTTCTGGGCTACCTCACTCAGGATGATCTCCTCTAGTTCTATCCATTTGCCTGCAGATTTCATAATTTCCTTGCTTTTAATAGCTGAGTAAGTATTCCCTTGTATAAATATGCCACAATTTCTGTATCCATTCCTCTGTTGAGGGACATCTGGGTTGTTTCCAGATTCTGGCTATTACAAACAGGAGTTATTGCCCTATATGATTATAGGCACTTTAATCTGCTTCCTAGTAGCAATAAATGTAAGATTATGAAGCACTACTGGGAAAGACACATTGTATAAAAGGGTTTATTTTGAACTACAGTTTGAGAATGCACTCTGTCATTGAGTAGAGAGCATAAAGCATTGGCCACTTTGGATCCACAATACTAATCATACATGAGCAATGGCACTCAACTAAGTTTCTAGCTTTCTTCTTTTTATTCATTTTCTGACCTAAGTCCAAGAAATGGAGCTACTCCTACTCATTGTATGTCTTTTAGGCCCAGCTGAACCTTCTGGAAATGCCCATTTAGGTGTTCCTGAGGTATGTTTTTTCCTGATCTAAAATCCATCCCAGAAGATATTGACACCACATTGAGATCACACCAGCTTCATTTCAGCTATAATTTCCATACATATGCTTCTGGTGCCGCTCAAACTCATGTATAAATAGACATAAAATGTAATGTTTTGTGTGAAATAAATTAAGCTTTCATGTCTGGTAACTGATGTACTCTTAAAGTTAATGATATTACAATTCCCCCAAGCATACTTCTTTTAGTAAATTTTGTGTAACTCTAAAACTTGCAAGTTAATTTCATTAAGGGTGTTTTCCTGGTGATGATTTTCACTAAGAAAGTTTTATGTTTTATTTCTAATGATTCTTTTGGTCAAAAGGATGTTCACCTAGGGATGGATAGAAGGTTCAGTGGTTAAAAGCCTTTTCTGCTCTTGCAGAGGACCAGGTTCTGTCTTCACCACAAAGTGGTAGCTCACAGCCACCAGTACTGGGGGATTCAATGCCTTCTAGAGACTCCATGATCAGCACTTGTACATGATTGCTTACATATATACAGGCTAAAAATGCTACACATAGAAATCTTTAACAATTATATTTCACTCAAAACAGATACATGTATCAGCATCTTCTTTCTGTACTGTATCATTCTTTCATTTCTTTGCACTCATCATTTCTCCTTCTTTCCCAACTTCTTTCTTTTTGCCTGCCATCCTTGCTGCTTCTTTCCCTCACTTTTCATTTCTCCTTTAAATATTTCAGTTGCTTTGGTTGTTATTTTTTCTTTTAAATTTTTTCTTACTCAGATTTAATTACTTTTTGTGTTGTTCTTTAAAGTTATGGTACTAAAAGTTGAATAGTTTCTTTTTAATAGATTGTGGGATTTTTCCAAACTGGTGCAATTTCGAATTTCTTTTTATTCTTTTGCTGTGTACTTATATTTTCCTAATGTTTAATGTTAATATCTGAAACTTTTATGTAGATTAAATAAACTTTATTATCCCACAACCCTTATTATAATAGTTACACATTTAATGACACTTTTGTTGGATTACAGATTATGATATGCCTCACTGATTTTTTTTTCTCTTGAATGAATTAGAATGCTCATACGTTTGTTTCCTTAATGTTCTACTGAGTTTAATATGTCATCTAGACTAGGATATTATGGCTTGAGCAGTCTTAAATCCCAGTGTTGGTGTTGCTTTGTATTTGCAAAGATTGATAATAACTCTTCAACTGACTTAAAATAAAATAAGAGCCACATAATGCTGTTTCTTCTCAGGACACTTAAACACATGAGGGAAAGGACTGAGGTTTTCTAAAAACTAAAGCAATTAAGCCTCTATATTTTAAATTAGGGACACTTCCTGAGCTCTACATAAATTCAGATTAATTTTTCTATATGTTTTTCTCACTCTCTTTCCTCTCATATAGTGCTATGTTATGATAAGTTGATTTCTACATAACACCAACTTACCTAGTTGAATATTTTCACTAGTTGAAATTCCAAAGTTTTACAGCTTCTCACAGAAGGGGAAACAATGACTGTCATTTTAATCAAATACAAATGCAATCATATGTACTCTAACCATGTACAATGAATTCTCTTGAACTTGTAATGTGGTTGGGCACCAGCACATGTAATTTTGAATTGAAAATATCATGTTCAAAACCCACTAAATCTATTCAGGGTCAATCATTGCACTGATTTTAGCTTCACTTATTTTAAACACTTACAGGGAATTTATCAGTGCCCTACAGTTAGGTAAAATGATCAAAAGAATGCATAATAAACTGTTAAATAACCTATATAACTTATAAAACACCTATATGCCAAGAATACTAGCAACCTCATCCTCTGAAGACTATCAGCTTTTTACCCTGGATAATATATGAGTGAATATGAGTTCTCAAGCTCAATGTCACAGACTAGCATCATGGAAATATCTTTAAAAAAAAACAATTATTCTAGGGAAACAATCAAAATTCAACACATACTTTATATGTAATCTATAATGATTTATGAATCATGAAATTAAAATATAACTAGTAAGTGAAACCATCATGAGTTCAGGAGAGTCTATATCTAAGATAAAGAAAGAAACAAAAAATTAGAAAAAGCTAAATAAAAGATTAGTGACCTTGAAGATCAATCCAAGAAAATATCTATACAAAAGTACAGAAAATGAATAAGAAGTACATAAAATATTATGAGCATATAACTAGAATGAAAAAACATAGACAAATGAGGGAGAATCAATAAACAAAATTAAGCAATTCTAAGTAAAATGCATGTATTATACATTGATGGAATACATACAACATCATATAACATGAAGAAGTGTGAAAATCACATGTAAGTCAAGAATGAAAGAAATGCTGTACATGTTCCAAAGTTACCATGGGATATTTTATGCGTGAGAAGAATAAAATACAAATATACATTTTATGCTTATGAAACAAAGGAATAGCAAAAACATTATGCTTTGTGGGGTTAAAACGCAGTGATTAAAATAAGTGATCCCAAGAAAGGAATGAACTCAGTGTCGATGAAAATTACAGAAGGAAACTCAAAAAATTATTCATTCATCATTCATCAGATAATCATTCATCAGATATCTTGTAGCATGAAGTTTAAATTAATGCTAAAATTAAAAGCAAATGTTTTTAAAGAGGATAAAGACAAACTTAATGACAAACATACAAAGTGAATGAACAAGAAACCCTTTACTGTGTACGATAGTGTTGGTCTACGATAGTGTTCCTGCCTTTTTGAGAGTGTAGTAACTTCTGATGCTGAACACTATGGGAAAGGTTGTTTTTCTCAGTTTTCATACTCTGGTGAGAATATTCAGAATAGTGACAGGTGCATATGTCACTTACTTGAATCGCCCAGAAGAGTTTATGAAGCACAAGAGGATGTTATCTTGCTGAGAACAATCTTGCATAGCATGCAGCAAACTGTCTGTATATTTTCCCCATAAATGAGGTCAAATTAAAAGCTATAATTGTGACTGTATAGTCAGCTTCAGAAATCAAATTTAAGTGATTTTATCACTTTTTTTCTAGTATTTTTCATTAACTATTTTAAAAAAATGCCTCATTTGTACTTTTAATCACTTTCACAATTTCGTGACTTTAAATATTGCAAGACTATTTTTCAAAGGTATTGAACACTTACCTAATGTCGTTCCCCCAAGAACAAATGGGGTTTTGATGAATGTGAATTAGAATCCAGTTAATTTAGCTGTAAAGATTTACATGCATGAGAAAATGATACTCAATCAAAACAAGTTCGTTCTTTGTTCATTTGTTAGGAAGAGTTGTGACCTTTCTGTGAAAACACACATGCTCATACCCACCCACCCACACGCTCAATCATTATGCAGTCATACATGTGCACACACACACACACACACACACACACACACGATCTTCATCCTTGGTGCATCAAAGTATTTGCATCTGCTTATATTTAATCCGGATATGGCAGAAAAACCCTTTTATGTCCATTAATTTTAACCGACAAACCCTTGTTGCTTTACGACTTGCTGGAAAGCAGTGATGCTGTTCACTATAAAAAATGCTTCCAGATCATTCTGAAAATGACAGGTAATAGCACTATTTTAAAATTCTACTGGGAAAATTAGATATTAAACAAGTGAAAATATTTGAAGAGTAACTAAGACTTTTTAACTGAAATTACCTTTAATAGTTGCTTATTTACTTTGTGTGTATGTGTGAATATGTGCACATATAGAGGCCAGAGAGCAATATGAGGGAGTTGGTTTTCTTTTGGTCCATGTGAGTTCCAGTGCTCTGAGTCAGGCTGGATGGTCTGGCAGCAGGCATCGCATCTCTACCTACTGAATTCTCTTGACAATCCCTTTATATTTCTTAGTGACTCATCCTGTAACGAAATTATTTTTGCCCAGAAAAAAAAAAGAGAATGTGTAAATGAGCCTGTCCCTCCCAAGGTGAAGAAAGAGAGAATAAGATAACACTAGTTTCAGGGGGCTTATTGCTTTTTGTCTTTCCATCCCACAATTAAGTTTCTATTTCTTTGAAAAATGGGCAACTTTTCATCAGACAGGGCAGGTCTTTTGTACCTGTTTCTAGACAACGTTGGGTGGCCTGTACTTATCCAAGGAGCAAACAATGTATTTCTGTGCATCTAGACAGCAACAGAGACCAAATACATAGTCACATTTAGACCAATAGAAGAAGGAGAGGAGGGGCAATCATGTAATGAGACACCCGGAACCCAATAAAAACCCAAAGCCCCTTTAGTCAGCAGTCACCCAAGCTCTGTGCTCGAAGCCTCCCTCTTTTAATTCTTCAACTGATGGGGAAAAATCAATACACTACAAGTAGGCACCAAGTATATTTTACATGCAATAATTCTGGCAATAACACTGTATTTATCTTTTTCCTCCTACTTTGAAGGAAAATAAATAATTGGAGTGGAGGAATAGATGGGTCCACTGAGAAGCAGAAAGATTTTTCCGTCAGCTTGTGACGAAAAGACAGATTCCCTCCCCCCACCCCCCCCTAGGAAGCAGGAATGTGTGCACACAGTGAATGTCTCTGTCACCCTGCTGGGAACAGGGCGCTCTGTCTATTAACGATGTATGTTGCCTTTTCAGGTTTTGTCAGCAGGGGTTAAAAAAATATTTAAAAAAATGAAAAAGAAAAAGATAAAAGAAAAAGAAAACTCAACAGATATAATTCACAGGGGGGCGAATCGCACACAGTTAAATGGAGATGGCAGAGTGTGCCCGCGTTCTCCCTGAGCACTGTCAGAAAAATGAAAGTGGTACTTTGGATCGCTAGGAGCAGCATGGGGCGAACTCCACACAAAAAGAAAATAACACAAATTGTCTGCCAGGGATAAACTAGTCAAGTTCCCAGACTCGCAGTTGCTTCTTCCTTTGGTCAATTGAGAGCTTTCCAGGTGGGGGTGACATGGTGCAGGGGTGATACTTAATGTCATCAAGTGTGCAAGTGCAACCACTTAGAAATGAGTGATGATGAAGCCATCACATCCACCGAACACTCACCTGGGCAAAGGAAAGGGTTAGGAAGTAAGTTGTGTGCCCCTAAGCACACAAAAAGTCTATTTCACTCTCCTGGACCTATAAAACAGATGATAAGCCATTTGGGGAAAATGTAACAACTTTCTCCCTCCCACTGAATGTGGCATTTTGAAAGGTTGACATTGGTCCTGAAGGGATTATAATAGATCCTAATAAATTGTAGCCCTTAATCTTAATTTTTATCTTCTGATATAAGGACTTTTCTCGATCATCAAGGAATTGGATGTTTGTCACACAGTTTTCTCTTTAAAGAGGTGTGAACGGAATAAGCAATGTGGCTCTGATGTGAAAGATTTTGACCTGAGTTTGATAATGTTGACATGCACAGTTAACCAACTCCCCACAAGTTGTCTTCTGAGCTTTACAGGTGCCTGGACATGCTTGTGTACACACACACACACACACACACACACACACACTCCTAATTATACTAAAGATTTTAAAAACCAAGGTAAGAACAAGAATGGCAAGGTCAATAGTGTGGATTCTGCTCTGCCAGATTTAGCCTGTGTGGAACTGGGAAGAATGGTTTCAGGTATACTATTCCATCCTCTTCCTTATTTATTAGTGAGTGCTGTTACTCCAGCTTTCTGCTGAGGTATATCATCATGGATTTGGCATTCCACGTTCTGCATGCCTCTAACAGCGAATCAGGTAAGAATGTCATTAAAAGAAAGTATTATGAAACCTACCAACCACCTGACATTTAATTTAAATCAGACCTGCCATTCATCTTTAATAACATTTATGAATCTGTGAGGTAGAAGAAATCAATACAGGTGTTTAGAAAAACAAAATCAGCAGGAAGTAGAGGGCCCTCAGCTATACTTTGATTTTCTTCTGAAAAAGCAGCAAAGGCTATTGTTTTGTTGCTCCTGCTATCTAAATGCCCCTGCATCCTTTTAGTCAGCCAGGCGTGTGTTGTTAGGGAAACATTTTAACTAAAAAGCCATAGCCTTCAAAGTAGGGTTCCTTCTGATCCCTGCACAGCACTTCCTTTTTCTCTGTGGCTTCTTTGAGTCTTCCATTACTGAGAAAGGCAAACAGCTGTGTATGGGCACACACCACTGCTTGTTTTTTCTAAGACTAAGAGGAATCAAGGAAAGGAAACACCTCAGAGCACAAGAACCTCTGCTAGATGAGAGGGGAGCCTAAAGGCTAAGGGAAGAGCCCCTAAGATTCAGAGAGAAAGTGCTGAAGACGATGTTGATTGGTACCCAGAAGGACAAAATATTTAGCTTTAAAGATGATGAAGCTGGTTTTAGGGAAAGATAAAAACATTAATAGAGGAATAGGGGATTTTCCTGATTGGAAGTCACTCCAAAAAAGCTGGATTTTCTTTCGTGTTTCAATTATGAAATGCTAATATCATGCTACTTTTGGAAATCAGTTGTTCAATTACATATGGCCGACATTCACAACAGTATAATTGAGTAGTGAGCCTACTGAAAGACAGTTATAACTCATGTTTTATGCCTGCAGTCCTCACTCCAGTGTCATGTCAGGCTTTACTCTCCAGTACAGGTTGTTTTTATTCTATTCCAGTGCTGCTCTGGCATAGAGCAGGCAGCTCTGTGTTGAGCGTGACCGTCTGGCATTCAGAGACTCAGCTGCCTATGTGGCCCTACACACTAAATACCAGAAGTACCATGTAACCATAAAAGTGATGACTGTGCAGCCATATGTCCTGTGAACGGCAGACAAACTACTGACCAATGAGAGTCTCAGTTCAAAGCTTGGTGAATGAGTGAACTGCTTCTGAACAAATGAATTGTCTTATTTACTGAGCACAGCTGATGTTTGTTTCACCTCTGCCTATTCTGATTCTTTCTTTTCTTAATATGTTACTTCCCAAACCCAAACTAAATGTAACTCACCAGGAAACTGGATATCCCAAACATTGTCACTTATTTTGTATACACCTAAATTACTTTATGCTCATAGGTATATTGTATTCCAAAAGTATTTTTTTTCTGCAAGCACCCATTTTTTGTCCCAGTGCTAAAAGAGCAGTTGAAGCTCAGAACCCTTTAACTCTCAACCTCATTGTCCAATTCAATTTGATGCCTCATGGGACATCAAAGAATAACAATCTTAAACAATAATAATAAAACAGCAAATGCTTAGGTGCACTGAGGAACTCTTGCAAGAACCTGCCTTTGCTTACTTATATATGTACATGTTAAACTAAAGGTATCACTATTACCAAGAAGTGGACTCCTCCTGTTTCACAGATGAAGCAAATCAGCTTCAAAAGGACTATCTAGTTGAAAGTTACACAATGTTGGGTTTCAATCCAGCCAATCTGATACAATTGGACCTATACTTTTTTAATTAAATTTTTGTTACAATTTATTCATTTTGTATCCCAAATGTAGCCCCCTTCCTTGTCTCCTCCAGCCCTCCCTCCCTCTTCTCCTCTCATGACCCTCCCCCAGTTCAATGTATTCTTAACCACTGTCTAATTCTAATCAGCTAAGAACTCAAATAAATATGAAACTAAGATGTTCCTAGAATATAATTTACATAATAAGAATAAAAGTAAATAAAATAGGAAGCTTGTAGTTCTGGCTGTCAGAGACTAGCCTAATGTCAGGATTGAAGAAAATCCTAAAACTTCTGTTATGGTAACCTCACCCAGTAACTCAGAACCAGTGTGAGGCTTTTGGTGGACTGCATGAATAGGGTACAGTGAGGAGAAACATGTAAAGTTTGGATCCTAAAAATGGAAGAAGATGGGAAAACATTCTATATCTATAGAGAATCCTACTTTTACTTTAAAAACTGCAAAGCAATGCCTCTAGTCGATATCAGTTTTCAAGCAAACACCCATAGTATGAGAAAGTTTGTTGACATTACTGTTTCTATACTTCTGCAACATTTGTTTTTATAATAAAATTAGAGAGCTCAAAAACACTACACAGATCACTTACTTTCTTTAGGTGGTTATCTTAAAACTTAACAATTGTAACAAATGAGATATATGTGACTGTATTAGATACCATTTTACCAGGAAAAATAAAATGAAGTTTTATAGGTATCTCTAGAAATTCATTAAGATTCTCATATTCTTTAAAGATCACCTCTGTAGATAATTTTAATAAGAATCACAAAACTCTCAGGACATGTTTGTGTCTGTTTGACTGTAACCTTGAGATTCTCAGCAGTCCTCACATATTCATGAATGGCTTCTACTATCAAAGTGCAATCATCCCTCAGGTATCCTTGTTTGCCAATAACACGATGTACGTGAATCAATGGAGTCATGTTACTAATGTGAATGCAATCAGAATTTCCTGCCAGATATGGGAAAATATCAAAATGAAGCTTTGACTGCATCCGTTTGCCTATGAGTGCTGTTCTTCTTATTCCACTGAGGCTGATCACATTCAAGAACAGGTATAAACATGTTTCAGGTGTTATTCTGAGACAAGGAAGAAAAAGATTTTGAGCAATATACTGCATTGCAATGCACAAGTATTATGAGCCTTTAGTTTCTTATTTATTAAAATTTTCCCTCAGTATAAACAAATGTGTTCTTTGCACACATATAGAATTAAACACTTTAAAGCTATCCCTTCATATTAGTTATGTGTGAGAGTGCTATGTGATTGTGGTACTTGTGTATGTGGGTACCCGTGGTTCTAGGATTGCAGTCCAGAAGATGTTGAGTGAGCTGCTCTAGCAGTCATTGCCATATTGCATTTGTACCCTCTGACTTCTCTCCCAGATGGCATATCAGAGCTGGCATAAGCAGTCATGATTGGCTCTTTATGTGGGTGGTAGGATTCCCATGCATCGTCCCCAACTTGCTCACCAAGTCCTCTTACACCCTGTACCGTTTCACATGTTGACGACTGGTTTGTCCTTCTCAGTTTTTCTACTTGTGTAATTGTTTTTTACATATTTCCTATTATATCTCACTGCAGGCTAAACTTTGCTTCTGGTTTCCCGGGTCTGTCCGATCTTTATTTTTTTTGTCCTGCCTAGTACTATAAGTTACTCACAATTGATTAAGAAATAGCTCATCTCAATATTAATATATAAAATGAAACTAACTTGAGTGTAGCATAGTTTTATACTTCTGGTGCCTCCAGAAGAAGATAAAAGGATATTGCTGAAGACACCACACACTTCAGTGATAAGATGGGGAGAAAATGATTGGAATATGACCTGGAAGCTTCCTCACTGAAGACTCACTCTCCAGATATCAGCAAGGAGTCATTCAAACTGCCAAGGGAGAAAAGCAATCAATAGTCCTATCTAGCTTTAATGCCTACAAAGCACAGCAATGGCCAACATGGCAAGGTATCTCTAAGCATGGTACTTATGTCCTGGCTGTAACCAACATCAACCGTCAAGACTTAGAAACCTTTCAGTATGAGGGAATTCATGCCTGGCACTGGAAATTTAACCAAATACCCATGCCTAGTGAGGCCATGGAAAATAACTCGAGAAGAACCCACTACCAACAGTTTTCTAAATCAATATAATCACTAACTGCATTTAAACCCTCCTCCTTATACCCAGAAATAGGTGTAGCTCTCTCACTTTTTGTCAAGGAAGCTTCTTTTTGCAGTAGACTGAGATTTTACAGAAAGTCACAGCTGCCCAAAATGCAGAGCTTTGCTGATCGTGGAGACCTCATCCACTGTTAATACATTTAGAACACAATCCCTACATTTAAGGCTCAGAGAACATCGGGAAAGTGGCAAGAAAGACAAACATATTCTAAGAGCAGAGGACCAGGAGATCAGCTGTGAGATAACACAAAGAGGCTGAATGATAAGTTAGAAGGTAGACATGGGAAAATAATCAATACATATTTTTCTCACTTCTCTAAGACTTAGTATTGGGTCATGGTGATGAGAATTCTGTTATTTCTTCTCCACTTTTTTAGTTACTTCTCATAAAAACTAATTTCTTGAAACTGGAAAGACTACCTGAAAAATTCTTATCAATTTATACTTTTAAACGTGTGATTTTTCCACTAATGGGGTCCCTTTAATCTTAAAAGGAAGATTACTTATTTGAAGTTGATAGAATTTAATTAATTTTGATTGGCTTGTAATGGTCCAATGCTAGTATCACAAAATTACTTGAGCTCTTGAGTTTGTCATTCATCCTTACATATAACAGATTTGCTCAGAGTGACTAGAACAGGTACACACAATTCCAATACATACTTTAGAATGAATTAGTTAATGAATGAATAAATAAATAAATAAATAAATAAATGTATTATAAAAGCAGTTTTAGATGTTTGTACATTTCTTGGATATGGCATTTACAGAAAATTACAGTGGATGGAGCTGTCCAAAATCTGAATCCCATTCTGCTGGCCAAATCCCCATAACATGTTTTTAATGAGATTTTATTTGAAGCAAAATCTTCTCACATAAAATCTTCAATAAATCTCAAGTGTGTTACTGATATTCTGCTTTTCCTAATAGGTTTAATATGTGAGCTAAATTATGAATTGAAACAGCAGGCTTAAAATTGGATATGAATTCCTCAGTGCTTGCTGTCCATCACACTTTGTGTGCCTGATTCCAAAGAAGCACACTTGGAATTATGCCAAAGTGAGCCCCAGATGTTCAAGAATCTCACTTTTCTTTCTGAAATTAAAAGAGAATCCCCCACCCACATTCTGGCAGCTGAAACTTTAACAGTTGGCAAGACGCCTCTTGGAGAGCATTGAGGAAAACAACAATGATCATGCAATGCTGAGATTCTGTTTCATTACTTAGCCCCAATTCTCAGTGGAGGCTTTACACACATTAACTAACGCTCAGACACATCCCTGGGAGGCTGCTCATCATCAATGGCTCTGTCTTCTCCTGTGGAAACCAAGGCACAGGGAAATAGAAGTTGATTAGGAAAGTTTATCTATAAAGATACCAGTCACAAAAACAAGAAATCAAAAATTTTCAATATTACAAATTCCAGACGCAATCATTAAAGTCTTTGGCAAATACAGAATAAAATATTACAAAGGCTGAACATTTAATATTACAAAATTACTAGTGTTATTTTTAAACTTATAATTTAATATATTCAACGATAATGCTGAGAGTGCACGTGTGTATGTATGTGTGTGTGTGTGTGTGATTGTGTGTGTGTGCACGCGCATGGTCATGGGTACATGCGTTGGTCCATACAGACACAATTCTTCCTTCTTTGGTGGAAATATATGCTATAACTCTGAATTTTCAATTTTGATGTAAAATATAACCCAATTGTTGGCATTACAATAAATGTTATAAATTTATAAATAAAATAAATATAAAAATATTTATTATAAATATAATAAATATAAAAAATAAAAGACCAATTTCTTTAACATATCCTTGGCAAGATCTCCACACCTCTCCCAGTTTCTTCATTGGATGAATTAACATTAAAACATACTTGTAGCAAAATAATAATAAGATACAATATCTTTCTTATAATGGTTTTATATTTATTGGATATTTAGGTGATTTGAATAATTCTCCAGTGAGAGCATTTGAATACAAACACGGCTTGACTTCCATTTCTTTTTTTTTTATTAAATCTTTATTTTCTTACATTAATTACACTTTTTTTGCTTTGTATCCGAGCTGTAGCCTCCTCTTTCATTCTCTCCGAAACCCATCCTCTCTCTCTCATCTCCTCCCATGCCCCTCTCTAAGTCCATTGATAGGAGAGGTCCTTAGACTCTTCCATCTGAACTTAGCTTATCAGGTCTCATCAGGACTGGCTGCAGTGTTATCCTCTGTGGCTTAGCAAGGTTGCTCCTACCTCAGGGGTGGTGGTCAAAGAGCCGGCTACTGAGTTCATGTCAGAGACAGTCCCTGTTCCTCTTGCTAGGAAACCCACTTGGATACTGAGCTGCCATGGGCTACATCTGAGAAGGGGCTCTAGGTTATATCCATGCATGGACCTTCCTGTTATAGAAAAGATTTTTAGCTTTGACCTAGGGTGGGAACATAGTCAATATTCATGTTTTACATTTAATTTATTTTCTAAAATGTGGAGTCAATTTATCCTCCTCAGTCTGAATAAAAAGTTTACTTTAAAGATTTTTCAAAACTTAGAATAAATATTTTCTAAATAAATAAATAAATATTTAACAAGCTTAAAATTTAGCATTTATAAAATAGGATTTTAACAGATATTTGACTCTGTTTATTTCATCTTTAGAAAACCACTAACCTGAGAGTATAGAGAAGAGTAAAATTACAAACTCGCACGACTAAGAATGCTATGTCAACTCTGGGTATACAACCGGAAACAAGTTGAACACAGATGTGCAGATCACTCAATAACTTTTTAATTACATAATAATGTTCTGTAAACATGTAACTTTCTCAAAGTCTAATCAATTATTCTTTTCATTCCTTTTAAATTTGGATGAATTAACTTTTGTGTCTATAACACAGAAAAGACAGAATAGAGATATGTGACTGTGTTTAAGGTATTGGTGATTCTTCAGAAAGTTCACATTAATTTTTACTCAACACACATAACTATATAAAGTAAGAACATACGCAAAAGTGGGTAAAAGAGATGTTTCTAGTCTTGTCATGGGTCATGTAGTAGTTATAAAGTTAGAGATGAGGAATTAAAGGTTCCTGACCCCCTCTGCTTTGTAGTTTGTTCTGTCCTTTGGAAAAAATACTACCATTCATGCAGTACATTTAATTTTGTAGAGGTAAAACTTGTTCCTAAATATAAATTTTTTAATATATTCAAGGCTTTTGAATTATCAATGTGGCTTTCCCTCTAGTTTATGGAACACATATTGTATTCATATGTAGTTTAAACCTTCCAATATTAACTGACATACATAATCCAAAATGAATAATTCATCTGCCCAACAAAATATTATAGATACTTAATAATGCCATAAAATAACAATTTCTATGCATACAAACATTATATAAACCATGGTCCCTGTCTTCAATTATTTATTTGTGATTAGCACATTATAATTTAGAAATAAAAATGAGAAAACTATGTGTTTATTTAATGTGTGTATTAAATATTATCTTAAAAACAATGGATTTCTACAACTAAGAAATGTTCAGAAATGTTATTAAAAACACATCCAAATTATTGTGCAATTTTATTACTTGTTTATATGAAAAAGAGCTTTAAAAGTATGTTAATATAGGTAATTAACAATTTTCAAATTGCTGATACATTTGTTTCATTCATTATTATTCCGAATGAAGAAAATTACAATGCTCTTTTATCAGTCAAAGACAAAGGACTCCAGCATGATTATTTAGCCACATAAAATGTTTTTAGAGCAATGAGTATTTCATATGATATATAAACATTAACATTATGTTCTTTGAAATTTGATATTTTCTTTGTGTGGGAAAATGAATTCATTTTAGCTCCAAGCTATAAAAGAATGAATGTCACATGAGGAATAGCTTGAATTCTCATGATCCTTAAGAGGAGTTATTGTAGAAGATATTGGATAAGATATATTTCTAAAAGACCAATACACCCTTGACCAAGTTACAGTGGTATCACTTAATGAATTTTGAGACCCCCTATGCAATTAATAAGAAATATTGTGTTCTGTTGTTTTTCTCGCTGCCTGTGTTAACTTTGTTAGAATTATTTCTTTTCTTTGCATTTAAATAGATTTAGCCACTGGAGCTTCCACTCTTCATTAAATGCACAAAGTATCCAATTTTAGTAAATCATATGAGAATAATAATAGCAATTTATTGTATGAAATGTCAATTTCACACATATCCAGATTGCTCAACAAACATGTGAGTGTCTGTTTTCATTCTTTTAAACCTTTGTATAGACTGCTTAGAAACTCTAAAAGAAAATATTCTTATTCTTTCTTTTAGCGCATGAGTAAATACCTCATCTCTGTAACAGCTGCATAGACCCTCTACCAAAAATTGATGAGTGCATCTAATATGTTTCTATTTTATACATTAAAAAGTTAGGCAATTTCCCCAGACATTTTAAATACACTTTTCTCCCATTAAAATGCTTGTTACATCACCACTCAAGAGTAAGCGGGTTTTATCATCTTCTTGTGGTAGCTCTGATAAGAAAAGTGAAGAAGACATGACACAGACGACATGTTCATTATAGAAAGGAAATTAATGACAGTTCTGGGGTCAAACTTGGAAACTCTTGTCTCACTCACCATTGGTTCAATTGTCTGTTTAGAATAAGTGAGTAGCCAATGATCTGATTGTAAAATTTTAACAGGGCCTCTCATCATGACACCTGAATTGTCTTTCATTTACAAAGCAAGAAGAGCAGTGACAACCAACACTTCAATTTCTTATTCTTTTGTGGATTCTGGAAAACAGCTATTATTCTGGTGTGCTGGTACAGAAACCCTAACTGGACATGTTTAGAAGCATGAAGTAGTTCAAAGAGCTATCTCAAACATCACATGGCATATTGCTGTGAAAGCTTCAAGGGAGTTTGGGACTTGGGTTGTAGTGGGAAAAGAAAATCCTCTACCAGTCCATCTGGCTGTAAACATTTTACATGAAGTTGTTCTTTGTTTTTTGCCCATGGGGAAGCATGTAATTTGAAAGATTTCACTTTTAGTAGAAGCGTAATTGTGCATTTTTTAAAATGAACACAAAAGGAGCTATATGCATCTCAAATCAGTGTATTATGACACCAAATAATGACTCTACTCTCATTTTTATGGCTAGAGTTGCTTCTGCTTATCAAATATAGAATCCATTCATGAGAGAGTGATATATTATAGAAGTTAGTACCACAAACACCTTAGTATTCATAAATTTTAACTCCAGAAACTAAATGTGCCTGTAAGTTAGCTAAGCTTAATAATAAAAAAAAAACAAAAAACAAAAAAACAAACAAACAAAAAAAAAAACAGTTCTATCCAATCAGATAAAATTCAAGCAAAAGTGGCAGACATAGTTTTAGGCTAATGATTTGAGAAAAATTTTTCTCCCATTTATACACACACACACACACACACACAGAGAGAGAGAGAGAGAGAGAGAGAGAGAGAGAGAGAGAAACAGAGACAGAGAGAGAGACAGAGAGAGAGACAGAGAGAGAGACAGAGAGAGATTCAGACAGAGGAGAGAGAGAGCTTAAAGTTAGTTTTAAGGAGGGAGGGAACCACAGGGGGGATATAAAGTGAATAAAGTGTAATTAATAAAGAATTTAAAAAAGAAAATAAAAGAAAAAACAAAACGAAAAAGAAATAGCTCAGTGGTTAAAAGTGCTTACTGTTCTTCAAGAGAACCCAAGTTCATTCACTAAGACCCGTTTCCAGAAGGCAGATCATACTTCCTCCATCTCCTACTTTTGAGAACTGAATATTCTCTTCTGAACTCCACAGGCATTTGCACATATGTATTTATACTCACATACACATGCAAATAAATAAAATAATAGCCATTAATTTCTAATCCTTTATATGTGGATATTTATGGAAGGATAGGTATTATTAATGAATGTTCAAATTTATGAGTATTTAAACCAAGTCATTTTACAAAAAAAAAAAAAGTAGATTTTAGAAAGGAGGGTTTGACAAAATTTGGGGCATGAAGAGATGGATTAGGCTAGAAATAAGGGAAATGGTAATGGTAGTCTTCAGTCAGGGTCATGCGCCTTATTCACATTGTGGGCTTTCAAAGTTTAGACAGCAAGATTGAAAAAGATCATGGAGCAAGGAATTACAGAAAAGGGTAGATTATATGGACACGGGGAAATGTGGCCTTGATTTACTGATTCTACGGTGTCACTGTCTCCAAGTTCACTCTCAAACTGAGCTACATGAGGTTATCTAAGCTCACTGGGAAGTATTTAGACAGGATTTAAAGCAGAGCAGCTTGGGTAAGACTCAAGTAATTTTTTGTATGCAAGAGTACATTGCTTTAATTGACCTGCATATATTTCCATAACACACTGAGACCTAAGTGATCATCCCATGTGGACTCCTGGTGTGCATACATGTACCTGTGTGAGATATTGTTCCCTCAATCACTGATTTTCTTCCAAGAGAGAAAAACATCTCATGTACACAGTTGTGCTGTGTGTACTTTAAACTCTAGTTCTCCCTTGAATTTCACCTTCTTTCCCTATTAGCATTAAAATATGCCTTTCTGCAAGTTTCAAAGAACCTTGCTCAGAACTACATCTTGACTGCCTATCAGTGAATTGATGCTCTATCCTGCCTTAATGGCAGTTACTCAGGGTGTTTTCTTGGCAGTAAGTGCAAAATAACATACAAAAAAGTATTATTTATCAGGTAAACATTCTGTGCACAGTCTTAGACTAATAAAATATTCATAAAGTTGTTTTAGATATTCATAAAAATGGGGTCAAATTACAATGAACATTTGAAAATGTGTATCTCCCATATAGTCCCAATTTCTTCCAGTAGAAAAATAAAAGAAAATTGCACCATACAGTTTACTATAATACACCAAATGACAAGTATTTATTTGTAACCCAATATGTTGGATGCATATGTCTGTTTTATTTCACAACTTTCTTCTACATTAATGCTCGTACTGATCTTCTTTTCATCTTTATCAGGCAATTAAACACACGCTCTGTCTTCTGGCAAGGTGAATAAAAATTAAATATTCATTTAAATAATCTCCATGCTGATGTTCAACAATCCACATCTAAAATATTATTAACATGTTAAATTATTAACTCTAAATCACAGGACCAAACATTAAGCTTGTAAAAGTCATGGAGGTAAGTCATGAAAATCTGAGTGTTATTTAGCTTTCTCTGATGTGAATTTAATTTTTTAAAGGTATATAAAGATAGTTCATATAAAAAAACCACATTCATGAGTACAAGCCTTCATTTCAATATGCAAAAAATAACCATCTTTTAATTTAGAACAGAACAAGAGCTTACCATAGATGTCCCTGAAAGACTCCACCCACCAGGGGATCAAAGCAGATGCTGAGACTCACAGCCAAAATTTGGACAGAGCACTTGGAATCTTAGAGAAAAGTGGGGACATAGAAGGACCTGGAGGAAACAGAAACTGCACAAAAAGACCAATCGAGCCAACAAAGCTAGGCCCAGGGTGGGGGCTGCAGAGACTGATGCACCAAACAAGTATCATGCATGGAGAGGACTTAAGCCCCTTGCTCAAATGTAGCCCATAGGAAGCTCAGTCTCCAAGTGGGTTCTAGTAAGGAGAGCAGGGGTTATGTGTGACATAGATTCTGGTAACTTCTCTTTGATCACTTCCCCAATGGAGTCACCTTGCCAGGCTGCAGAAGAAGAAGAGGCTCCAGGCAGTCGTGATGAGGCTAGATAGGCTCAGGTCAGTTGGTAGGGAAAGAGGGAACCCTCTTTCTAAGGATTAGAAGAAAAGGAACCAGGAGAAGACAAGGGAGGGTGCTACCATCAGGATGTAAAGGGAATAAATTTAAAATATAAATTTAAATTAAAAAATAAAAAATCCTGTTTTTTAAGCTTTGTGTGCTTTGTGTACTTATTTATAAACAGTAAACATGTATGTTGGAGATAACTATATCAAAATAATTTATTGGGTATTTATGTAAAATCTGTGAGAGTAATTGTTTTTGCTTACTATAAGCCAGAGGCATGGAAATTAAAATAATATTTTAATAATTGTAATATTGACAAAGAATTAAAAGACTCATTGAATACTAGAAATGTGTCCACAGAGATTTGTAAATCTCTTCACTCATAGCCAAACTCTGTTCTCTGGCAAGCAAGAACGATCTTTTCCACAATGTCTAATACAAACTCTGATGCTCAAATAAACGATAACATTTGAAAATGTAAATGTACTTCTCTCCAGGAAAGATCAAACAGAGCTCTTGTTTAATTCATGTTATGAATATACTTTTTATTCCAAATATTCTTTCAAGATGTTTTCCCAGTAAAACTCATACATCAGATATACATATAAATATATAGGGAGTGAGTTGAAGAAGTGTGTTGGGGAAGTTTTACACTTGGCAAACCCCTTAATGAGATTTGGAACCACCATGAGCAACACTCTTGAGCCTGTGAGAACAGACTCATTTGAAAGCAAACTTCTTGCACATACTTCATTTGCAGAGTTACTGTGAGCAGCGTAAGTTCTTCCTATGTCACTTAAGGTTTAGGTTTATTGAACAACATCTTGGACCACAACTCCCCTCTTTCTTTTCCTTAGGTTTCAAAACTGTTGAATTTTCTTTCTCGGGGCTGCGAGTGGGTTCTGACAAGCACATTGAGACAGCAGTCTCCTGTACAAGGAGCTGACCATGATTGCCATCCATTGTCCTGCTGTACTCCCTCTGTAGAATTGTGAAATGACAGATGCTCTGCAGGAGATGGCTTTCAGGCACACAACATCATTTCCTTATTGCAATGGCCAGTAGATGCTCTCCTGCTTGGACATTGTTGATTAATTGTTATGGTAAAACCAGCAGGGAAGCATATGTCTGTTTATAAGCATAAATTCACTGGAACACAGCACCCCAAGTCTGTATAAAATACTGTAAGCTATAAAGTGAACATTTCCCGAGCAAAGGAACAGCAAATTTTTTTGTAGATCAAAACGTGGAAAATACAATTACTTATTTATAAGTTCTTGGTGTTTTCCCATGACTCGTTTTGTGTCTGCTTTATATAACTTCAAGAACAGCTAGAGATACAATCACCAGAGCAGCAATCTTTTCACATCTCAGCTGTGTTCAAGACTTAAAATAACTCTTATTTGTGTTTTAAGTTAGAAGAACTTCTTGAAAATTCTAGAATTATCAAGGTTGATTTTAGATGCCAAGTTAAGTCTTTGCTGCAGTGTTATAAGATGCTGCAATTCATTAACACATTGAATGCTTTGTGCTATCAGTTCTTATTTATTCTAGTAATGATTAAAAGTATTTTTGCCAACATGCAGTTTTTTGTTCTATAATAAGCAAATGTTTATGCAAATATAATTCAACATTAATAAAGTGTTTGGATGATCATTGCTGTAATGATTTATCTCTGATCTGGTCAAAAGTATGTAAGGTATTAATAATTCGCAAGAATTTGCTCCTTCTAAAGAAGACTCCTTGATTTCTTCATAGTTCACTTTTTCAATCATTCCAGATCTGATGGAGACATTTTAAACATTTATACCTTCAATAGTCCTTGTTTATATTTTTGCTTTACTTACATATCACAGTGCATTTTATAACATAAATTCTGAATTATCTAACATTAACACATTTAGTCTTTGATCAAATCACTTCCAATTTTACAAGGGAAATGAACAGATGCCTTTTTGGTTGTGTCATTAGGAAAAGACATCAGAGGAAGGTGGTGGGAAACATAAGAAATAAGCCATGTCCTTTTATTTCTGTCAAATGTTCTCATGGAAAAGTTAGACCTCCAAATGACACTAGAAATTCTGTTAAAATTACAGAGTAAGAAATGTTAAAATTTACAAAGGAAGAAAATGCAGCCAGTCCTGATGAGACCTGATAGGGTCAGAGGTAAAGGGAGGAAGACCTCCCCTATGAGTGGACTTGGAGAGAAGAAAACATGGGAAGAGAAGAAAGAGGGAAGGTGGGATTAGGAGGGAATGAAGGAGGGGGTTACAGCTGGGATACAAAATGAATAAACTGTAATTAATATATATAAATATATACATATATAAAATTAAAAATAAAATTAAAAAAACATTTGCAGGTCAGCCTCAATTCATATCTTAGCATTTTTCCATGCTTGTTTGGTATGTGGGAGGCTCTTTGAGAACTCTTATAATGTCAGTAACATTTAGTGTAAAATTAATGCATTATTTTATTTGGTATAATTACAATGTTAAGTACAAAAATAAAAGAAAAAGAAACTCTTGTTGCATTTCAAATCACTTTACTATTTTGTTATTTTATAATTTCAGAATTTACCCAAAGAATGCCTAAGGAAAAATATAATCACTAATGTAATGGGTGTAATAACTAACTAATAGAACGGTAAACATAGCATAAAACATGCAGGCTTTACAGCTTCTATTCAAGAGTCTTACTGCCATAGAGTTTGCAGGTAATGGATGTCATGTGTTCAGAAATCATTGCTGTGAATCCTAGTAAATTTGTGTTCTAACATGCTGAGGAACTAGGAAATCATGTTGTAGAGAAAAGGAAATATTTTGGTTTGTATCAATAAAAACAAGGATTGTAGACTTTTAATGAGAAATGTTATTTCTTTTACATTTTCTGATAAAGTGAAATAGAAAAATAAATGCACATTTCTACTCAGAGACAAGGAATTACTTCATATGTTCAAAAAAGCATGTGGTATAAATATGACTAAAACAATACGTTGGGTGTTTCTTAGTTTTTCACTGCTCTGTTCTTGGTAAATTGTTGTGAGTGTAATGCTAGGGATCAGACATAACATTACGTATATGAAACACACTGTACTGTGTTAATTCAGCTTAATCAAATATTATTAGCTGCTAATTCAGCTTAATCAAATATTTCAAAATAGTTAGTAAAGAGAAGTTTAATGTCCTCAGCACAAATCAGTCTTGTTTTAGTTGATGGATATGTCAATACCATGATTTCACCACTGCACTTATATTGAATTGTCATAATGCACATACCAAATAAATGTATATGGTTCCAATCAATCAATAAAAACTATGTCAAACTATGGTGCTTGTCTTCTATGTCAATCCCCACATTTTTCACTATAGTGTGCTCATCATCATATTCATTTGTCCCAAGTTTACTTAACATCTTCCTAGTTGATTACAGTCTGAACTGCTTATACTGGGGCCCTCATTTCTACTGTAGCATGTGAGATGTGAGAGAGGCATTACAATCATGATAAATCTGTTTCATGTATAAACTAATTCTGTTCAAAAGGGGGTTTATTACTGAGTGTATATTCTTACACCATAGCAGGACATAACATTTATGTGGTTTCTTCTTGTTTTTCTTTTTGTTTTGATTTTATTTCTGTCCTTTTTTTTTCTTTTCAGCTTTTTTTTTTTTTCAATGCAGTTTATTCAGGAACATTGAACAATCAGCTGACCCTGGGGAAAGCCAGCCCACAGCTTAAATAGCCTCTGGGTAGCCAACCCCAGCGTGCCACGTGGGCAATGCAGATAGGTCCACATACATGGAAGCAAGCCAGATCCTCAGCCTTAGCCAAATGTGGAATTGTTCGTGACAGAGAGCACTCACCATCGGGAAGGTGGAAGGCAGAAACCAGCTCCATCTTTAAGGCACAGCATTCCGCAGCTCTCTACAGTTCCCCCTTTTTGTTTTAGACGCATCAGGCAAGAGTAGAGGTCTGATCTCTGATATTAGAAATAAATTGGGACTTTGTACCGATGTTCATTTAGGTGTCATCCACCCAAAGAGCATCAGACCCGTCTGATACCTTTTTCTCAGAGGCAGGACCTGGGGCATCAACCCGCATGCAATCAGATATGCTCTTCTCTGGGTCCAAAGCGGCTGACCCTGAGTGCAGTGCTTAGCCTCGCATCCTGAGCGTAACATTTTAGCTTTTTGTGGTAGCCAACCATGCTTGGGGAGACTGTCCTGCTTCAATGGCTGTAAAAGCCTGAATGGTCATGGCTGCATTACGCTGTTGTGAGACTCTAATCTTGCATATATACCACAGGCAAACCAAGGAGACCAACACCAGAAGGCCTGCTAACGCTCCCATGACCGCCCATTCCTTCAGAATTGACCTCGTGCAGGAGCAAATTGATACCCTATGGCAAATCGCTCAACTTGGCTGTCAATGAAAATATGCTGGACTTTGAGTCACTAGCATATAACATGAGAATTTTTCCTGTGCTGCAAATCTGTCTAAACAATTGTCGAGCTATGTTTTAGGTAATTGGACTGGAGAATTCGATACTACGATGGAGCAGCTGAGAGTGGCCATTGTCACAGTAAATTCTACCAAAGTGGACGCAGGACTAGCCACAGGATTATCATCATGGATTGCTGCAGCCATGAATCTTTTCAGCTTTTTTTTAATTCTTTATTAATTACACTTTATTCACTTTGTATCCCCTCTGTGGTTCCCTCCCTCCTGCCAATCTCTCCCTTCCTCTACCCTCTGCATGCATGCCCCTTCCCAAGTCCATTGATAGGGGAAATCTTCTTTTCTTTCCTTCTGATCCTAGTCAATTAGGTCTCATCAGGAGTGGCTGCATTGTCTTCTTCTGTGGCCTGGTAATGCTGCTTCACCCTCCGGGGGAGGTAATTAAAGAGCAGGCCAATCAGTTGATGTCAGAGACAGTCCCTGTTCCTATCACAATGGAACCCACTTGGATACTGAACTGCCATGGGCTACATCTGTGCAGGGGTCTTAGGTTATCTCCATGCATGGTCCTTGGTTGGAGTATCAGTCTCAGGAAAGACCCATGTGCTCAGAATTTTTGGTTCTGTTGCTCTCCTTGTGGAGTTCCTGTCCTCTCCAGATCTTACTGTTTCCCACTTCTTTCCTAAGATTCACTGTCCTCTGCCCAAAGGTTGCCCATAAGTCTCAGCATCTGCATTGATAGTCTGCAGGGCAGAGCCTTTCAGAGGTCCTCTGTATCAGGCTCCTGACTTGTTCCCTCTTTTCTCCTTCTTCTGATGTCCAGCCTCTTTGCCTTTCTGGATAAGACTTGAGCATTTTAGCCAGTCTTCCCTTTTGATTAGTTTCTTTAGGTATACAGATTTTAGCACGTTTATCCTATATTATATGTCTATATGAGTGAGTATATACCGTGTGCATCTTTCTGCTTCTAGGATAGCTCACTGAGGTTGATCTTTCCAGATCCCACCATTTACCTACAAATTTCATGATTTCTTTGTTTTTTATTGTTGAGTAATATTCCATTGTGTAGATATACCATAATTTGTGCATCCATTTCTCCACTGAAGGGCATCTGGGCTGTTTCTGGCTATTACAAATAAGGCTGCTACAAACACGGTTGAACAAATGTCCTTATTGTGTACTTGAGACTCTTTTGGGTATATGCCTAGGAGTGGTACACCTGGATCTTGAGGAAGTGCTATTCCTAGTTGTCTGAGAAAGTACCAGATTGCTTTCCAGAGCGGTTGTACAAGTTTACATTCCCACCAGCATTGGAGGAGGGTTCCCCTTTCTCCACAATCTCTCCAGCATGTGTTTTCTCTTGAGTTTTTGATTTTTGCCATTTTAATGGGTGTAAAGTGAAATCTTAGGGTCGTTCTGATTTGCATTTCCCTGATGGTTAATGTGGTTGTGCATTTCTTTAAGTGTTTCTCTGCTATTTGATATTCCTCTATTGAGAATTCTCTGTTTAGCTCTGTACTCCATTTTTTAATTGGATTACTTGATTTTTTGCTGTTTAACTTCTTTAGTTCCTTATATATACTGGATATTAGTCCTCTATCAGATATAAAGTTGGTGAAAATCCTTTCCCAATCTGTAGGCTGTCATCTTTTTTTCTGATGACTCTCTTCAGCTTTTGTTATTTTGTCTTTGTTTTTGTTTTCTTTTCTATCATCTGAAGATAGGACAACAGGCCCTCATTGAATGACAAAAGCTAATGATTTTGTTTCTCATGTGCCAAAACAACAGCTTTCTTATATGTGGATGAATGTGTGTAGCAGATCATGATGAAGTGTTTTTGTTTTGGTGTGCATATTTATTTTCACCAAATAATGATTTTTGAACTTTAAAAAATGTGGTAAAACACAACAATTGTCAAGGAACTAAAGGCCACCAACCTCATGGTTTTCTTCATTTCTTAATACCTGAAAGAAGCAGAAATACCTAATTATGCATCAAAATTATTATTTTAATTATCAGATGCAAAATTTGTCCAAAATGCATCACAGAGATGAGAAAATTAATTTTTAAAATATTTTCATGTTGGAAAGTAATCCTGGTAAAGAAAATGAAATAATTCAGAGTAAATATGAACTGCAAGATTCTTTTCATGGCCTCTCCAAGCTTAATTCTTCAAGATTTGGTGGAGCTTGATACCACTGATAATGAATCTTTTCACTATACCCCAAGCTTCCAAACATATGAAGCAAGGACAATAATACATTGTAGCAATGATATAGTTTTATTTTTCTTTCATGAAATATATGAATATGTTTAAAAATTGGTACAATGCTCTGGTAAGAATCACATGGCCTATATAATTAATGTGATAAAGTGGATGTGGGAAAGAGATAGCATTTAAATATAACAAGCAAGATGAAGGATTGGGGGACTGACTTGTTACAATTTATTACGTACACAGTGTTCTGCCTGCATGTGTGCCTGCACACCAGAAGAGCGCACCAGATCTCATTGCAGATGGTTGTGAGCCACTATGTGCTTGCTGGGAATTCAACTCAGGACCTTTGGTAGAGCAGCCAGTGTTCTTAACCTCTGAGCCATCTCTCCAGCCCCCGACGTGTTATTTTTATTCAGTCAGTTCTTGTGAAACAATTCAGTCTCCTGAATCTCCCTGAGTACCCACTGAGCCCAGCTAAGAGCTACTAAGACCTACTTTGTGCCCAACTTTCATAGGATAGTGCCTCTCACATTGTTTTACTAGGGACCAAACTTTCAATACATGAACTCTCAGGAGACAAAGTATCTAAATAATAGTGTTTAAGTTCCTAATATTCATTTCACAGGCCACTAAGAGAAAATAAATATATTTATAGCATAAAATATTTGAAGTTAAAGACTCTTTTTAACAAAGAATTGATATGCCATGGACAGTGTTGGAAGAGGTGGAAGACTCAACTAGGGAAGAGAAGGTAAAAAGCAAAATTTCCCTAAGGGATAAAAGTTTGCCTAAGAAGATGAAGAAACCCTCAATACCCACTAAAGGCCAAAAAAAAAAAAAAAATTGGCAAATAAGCCAGTTAAGCACTGAGAATTTAAAAGTGCATGTATGAAATGAGCTTGTAATTTCTGGCAATTGTGAAACTACTGTGAAAGACCCCAAGTTCTGCTTCTTCACAATACTCCATGGTTTGTTAAAGTCTTTATGTTAAAATTGGTTTCTATTTTCAAACATAAAAAAATTTAAAATATCAAAAAAAAAAAAAAAAAAAAAGAGAGGAGGACAGAGGGACCCAGTCAATACTTTGATTAAATGTAATGAAAAAGAAGGAGGAAGAGATGATGATAGTTTGGGATGAGTACTGTGTGTGTGTGTGTGTGTGTGTGTGTGCATGTTTATATCTTACTTTTATGGCTTTTTTAAATAAACAAACAATTGAGATAGAGAAGTATAAGTGAAACTAGGAGAACAGAGCAATGAGATAAGTAGAGAAAAGGAGAAGACAGAGGAAAAGAGAGAAGATAAACAGAGGAAAGGAGAGAAGAGGAGATGAGAAAGTAGTAAAGGAGAAAAGCACAGATGAGAGGAGACAAGATGAAAAAGGTGCAATGGAAGAGAACAGAAAGAATAAGCGTAGGTTCCTGATAGGAACCTTTCTCATATGCAGCCTGAAGCTTGAAACTTGCTGTCCACTCTAACAAATTACCCCAAAATACGGGGTTCTTGCAGATACTAAGAGAGAGAGAAAAAATGAGGTACCCTTTTTCCTTCAGTCAATAGATTACATAGTTGAGCTGTGATGCAAAATTGTATGGTGTCCCCCACAGTTGAGTTTCATGTTCTCTATGGTTATAATTGATCACCTCGACCTGAGGGACCTTACCAGTCCACAGAGTAAAACAAAGAAGCCAGTCCTGATGAGATCTGATAGTCTAGGGTAAGTTGGAAGGGGAGGAAGACCTCCCCTATCATTGGACTGGGGGAGGGGCATAAGAGAAGAGGAGGGAGAGAGCATGGGATCTGGAGGGGAGGGCAAAGATACAAAGCTGAGATACAAAATAAATAAACTGTAATTAATAAAAATTAAATAAAATTAAAAGAAGAATCCATTTTGTCATTTGTGATTTCAGATGTTGGAAAACATGAAGTGATCATGTTTCAGAGGATGACCTTTATAATTAATGTTTCAAGTGAATAAAGCAATGATAACTTACAGCATTGTTTTATAAACTAACTTTGAATGAGATACGTCTAGAAGACTGACTTTTGCAGAAAGTAAATAATTATTAAGGTAAACAGAAGAGATAGTTGTTGGATTGCTTTTGGTAAGTCGTTGCTTTAAGTGCTGTTCTTCCGGTGAGTGAAGGAGGATGTATGTTATTTAGACTTGCTTAGACACTGAGTTCTTGCAGCATCTTGGATGAAATGCAAACTTTCGCTGTTTGTCTAGAACGAATTTATTTCTTGAGTCCACAGTATAGGGGAACTATTAACATTATTTTAGGATTTTTGTTTGTTTTAAATATAATACAAAACAGTTTTCTGAGTATTTAGGTCCATATCCTCTTTATGGCTTACTGTCAGTTTTCCTACATTTTTACTGGATGCATTGATTTATAAGTGTTATTCCTACAATTTCTTCAAGATTCAGATTAAAACTGAATTCTGAATTTGTTTTTGTTTTTATTTTTTTTAGATTTATTTACTTGTCTCAATCCTTGGGTCTGGAATTTCAGACTCAGATACATTTTGTGGCACATACTGATCATTTCAGCATTTGCAAAGCCATGAGAGGGAGATCACAAACTCAAGATGAAGTCAAGTTGTACGGTGTATTAATGGTCAGACTCAGCTACATAGTAAGATCCTGAAAAAAGAGGGAAAAATTGAAGAGAAAGAAAAGCAGAGAGAAATAGAATGAATCTACTCTCCATCTTGTGCCTCTCAACTTCTTCAGGCTCTGGCCTTGAAGGCTGGTCTAATTATTTGTGCCAGGTGAAATTAGTAATGAGTTTTTTCACACTTATTATATATATATATACTTTTATTATATATATTTATTATATATGTACATTATATATACATATATATACATTTATTTTATATATACATACTTTTAGTTGAATATTCCTCCTAATATTAAGCTCTTGAGAAATATATGAAATTTAGCACCAAAGACAAAAAAGTGAATATGTCCCTTTTCAATACTGAAAGATAATTTAATTTTTTATTCTGAGCAAATTGCCACCAGAGTATAGTATATAGACATGAACTTGAAATCAAATGATCGTCGCTCAAATCGCATTTTCTCCAACTCTAATTTATAGTAAAATTTGGATTTAAAGATGATCTTAGCTCCCATTTTTAGGTGTTCAAACCCTATCTGAACATGAACTTCATTGTCCAAATATTGCTTTCTTTGATGACTGCAAGTTGACATTGCATTTAGTTGGCGTCTTGACCACAAATAAAGTTGTTTGACTAAAGCAAAGACAAAGTTCAGAAAGGGAGCTTCAAAGGGAGTGAATCCTTTAGACATCTCTCCACACACAGAAGACCATCTTTGTTCATAGTGTCTAATTGCTATCCACACTCCAGGGGAGATTTAGGGGCATCTGCACCTAGAAAAAAAACTATAGTAGAATGAAAGGTACTAATACAAATTTATTTATGTAACAAAAATTTTGTTTTAAATATGAGATAATATGATTCTCTGTATTGTGTCTTGGTATATATGTAAAAAAGTTTTATGAATTAAAAATTGTGTAAGAAATAAATAAATATTTTAATAACAAGAAAAAAATACATATTTTGACAGAATTATCTTTTAGCTAATGGCTAAATTTTAGGGACCTTCAAAGATTAAAAGTTAAACTTTAGAATAAAGAATCCTTTTCAATAAGCATTATTTTTCATCGTGGATCATAATAATTCATTACTATGAGCTGTTACTGGATACAGCCTAAAAGACAAGATGTCATGAGAGTCAGTCTCATTTAAGGCTACATATCCTTTCTCTAGACACCATTTTTTTTAAGTGAAGTTTGATAAAAATTAGTTTAATGGGAAAAAAAACTATGCATTTTCTGCCCCATTTGCACATTACATCTCAATAACCGACTGTCGAGAAAATGTCAACTAATAATAAACACACATCTTCAGAGGTGAGAGTTGTGAAGGGTCTTTTTCTTCTCCTCTTTAATAAAATAGAACCGATGCAGATTTCTTATTCTGTACATAACTAATGAGAAGTTATACTTTCTTACATTCCAGAGAATAATCATTTTTCTTATGAAATGAATCAATAAAACAGTAAACTCTGTAAGTATCAACATTAGCTTGAAAACTATGAGACTTTCTATCAGGGTTTTTCTCTGAAGATGAATTGTGGACATGGAGAAAGAATATTAAGCCTGTTCCATACCCATGTTAGATGAGGAAAACTCAGCTGTCAGCAATAAACAGGCCGCCTTGATTTCACTGAGTCCACTGCACCTAAAATTCCTGCAAATATCTCATTTTAAATTCCTGCTGGAAATTCCGTCTGGCCAATAGGAAATGTTCACAAATTCAAATAAATTTTAACACCATTTTCTCTGATTACAATTATCCTCGTTTCCCACAAGAAAATATATAACATCATGTTCTTCAATGAAAATCATTGTAGTGAAAATGTGAATGGTGAGTAATATCCTGTAAAACAGAAACGGCACCTCAGATCACACATAATCCTGTATTCCTGGAACTTAGAAATGGGTAGCTTTTTCAATGCATGCTTTGACTTCATGCCCAAGATAACAATTTCCTCACTTATTTACATTTCACTCATACACTGAGGCTTTGATTTCAATTTGCATCTATTATTACATTTTTTTACCCTATTCCTCAAATTCTAAGATTTATAAATAAGAATCCAAATTAAATATTTTCTAGAACAAATACAATAGAAATAGAGATTTGAGGTTAGGCACATACCCTCATTTTTCTAGTGGAAATACATTCATTCTGAAATGATCATCACAAAACTAGCAAACTAGAGATGTCCAGAAGAGGCCAATAGTTCTCCAGTTAATCCTCTATCTCAGAAAATTCCTGTGTGAACTGCACCATCCTCTAGGAGAAGGACTGCAAGTTTCCATTAATGTAGCAGAACATTTAAATCTTCTCATGAAGTAGGATTTTGAAGTATATGTGCTCAAAATCCTACTTTATTCTCTCAATGTCATATCTGTAAAATTAATCCAAGGTATGGCATATATATATAAATAAATAAAATTTGGTTATTTGTGTTAGGGTTTTTAGTAGTCTATTTTATGGTGTTTTTCACTTCTGACATGTTGGGGATTTATTTTTTTTAATTAAAGGTTATTTAACCCTTTGTTAAACTAATGAGAAGAGTATTTTGTTGTGCAGGTATGTGCATTTCTAAAAGACATTTTTTAATTTAATTTATTTTTTATTTATTACAGTTTATTCACTCTGTATCTGAGCTGTAGCCCCACCTCAATCCATCCCAATCATGCCCTCATCTCTTTCCATGCCACTTCCCCAGTCCACTAATAGTGGAGGACCTACTCCCCTTCCATCTGACCTTAGACATCAGGTCTCATCAGGACTGTCTCTCATAGTCTTCTTCTGTGGCCTGGTCAGGATGCTCCCCCTACCACCACCACAGGGAGAGGTGATCAAAGAGCCAGCCACTGAGTTCATGTCAGAGACAGCCCCTGATCCCCTTATTAGGGAGCCCATTTCGAGACTGAACTGCTGTGGGCTACATCTCTGCAGGGGATCCAGGTTATCTCCAAGAATGTTTCTTGGCTGAAGTATCAATCTCAGAAAAGACCCCCAGGCCCAGATTTTTGGTTCTGTTGCTCTCTTTGTGGAACTCCAGATCCATCCAGGTCTTTCTATCCACCCCCTTCTTTCATAAGATTCCCTGCACTCTGCCCAAAGTTTGTCTATGAGTCTCAGAATCTGCTTTAATACCCCGCTGGGTAGAATCTTTCAGAAACCTTCTGTGGTAGGCTCCTGTCTTGTTCCTTTTTTTCTTCTTCTTCCAATGTCTATCCCATTTGCCTTTCTGAATGAAGATTGCACCTCTTACCCAGGGTCCTCCTTCTTGATTAGCTTCTTTGGGTTTATAGATTTTAGTATGATTATCCTATATTATGGGCTGGAGAGATGGCTCAGAAATTAAAGGCTAAGCTCATTACCAAAAGATAAGTATTAAGAATGAGATTTTAATCCTCATATCCTCTTTATGCCCAATACCAAGTGGCCTTATAAACCAGCTGCAGTCTTTTAAATGCTTATGTGCAAGCAATAGATTTTAACTTCCTGTACCTATTCCAATGATTAGTGCCAATTTTTATCAAATTAGATGTTGTATGATGATAGGTGCTTTAAAATGTTATTTTGTAGTATTACCCTAACCCTAACCCTAACCCAAACTCTAACTCTAACCCTAAATTTAATAATTCCATTTCTATATTGTTAATAATAGCGAATTCTTCAGATTTTGTGCTTGGCTTAGGTCTTCCTGCTGAATCTACAGGTTCTTTGTGTTTTCCAGATAAAGACACCTGCACTAGCAACACCTTGAACCACCAGTTTGTGTCTTGACTATGCAGTGTTTTGCTATGTTTTAACATGTTCATAAATTTCTGGTCAGTAGTGTTTTTATTTTTACTACAGATTAATTATCTACTTTTTAAATCACAGGTTCCACCTGTCTTTGCTTTTTCATCTTTTGTGTTATACTTGCCATTCACCTAATTAATATTTTCCTAGATGACTAATTATTTAACCAAGCAAATGTACTAAAATTTTCTTGTAATAGAAAATTAATTATTATTTATTGGACATCTAATATCCACTTACAAGTGTACATACTATATTTATCTTTCTGGGTATTATTTTGTTTTTTCATTTTCTTTTTGGTTCTGTCCATTTGTCTGTAAATTCCGTGATGTCTTTTATTTAACAACTAAGCAATACTCCATTGTGTAAACATAACATGTTTTCTTTATCCATTCTTCAGTTGAAGGATGCTGTGTAGGCTCTCCCTCCTCACCTGTTATGGTACACCACAACAGCAACCAATCGTGTATCCTGAGAGGAGAAGCAGGAATGATAATGGCCAGGGGTGAAGGAGACCTCAGGAAGCAGTGAGCAGGATTATAACAAAGTCTCAAGAGGCAGACATCAGTGAGACAGCTCCTATAATAAGGGGAATGAAGGCTACTTAAATATTTGGGGTTTTTGCGGTGAGTGCACATTGTTGGCAGGGCCTGGATGGTGGTATGGCTCATTTACATGAGGAGGAATTGCAGGTGTTGCTGGACAATACCCTATAAGGGGAGAACTTTAATCTGGTTGCCAGGCTGCATGACCGACCTCCTGGGGTGGGTTGGGCAAAGGTGGCTATATGAAGGTGTGGGGTAAGGGGCTAGTGATCCTACTCATGCCAAACTTAGGATGAGATTACCAGGGTCAGGACACTCCTAGACCCTAGTCTTGCTCCGGGCCAGCTTCCCCAAGTCTTCTGGCTCCCAGTTCCCACAGAGCAACATTTGGGTTGTTGAGTGGTACACTGGCTCTTGACATAGACTGAGCCTCAGTTTCATGAGGAACCACCATATTTATTTCCATAGTGGATGTCTGAGTGAACACTCCCATCAGCAACAGAGGAGTGTTCCCCTTGATCCACATCATCTACAGCAGCAGTGTAGGAGAAGAACAACAAAACAAGATTTGTAAGGTATAGGATTTGTAATTCTAGCCAAGATGAGCTAAGAAGTGCCAGATCCACGCTCTTGAAAAATCTAAAACAGTGAACATATTCTATTAGGAAAAAAAAATGAGAATGTTTGATACAAATACTAAGAACGGAGATCTAAGAGAAGTAGGAACAAATTCGTTGAGCTTTGCAGATGCCTCAGTTACTAGCTGAGGAAGTCTCTCTTGTCTGGCTAAGTAAGATTTGATGAAAAAAAACAAAACCAAAACCAACCAACCAACCAACCAAACAAACAAAAAACCCTTTGTGGAAGGAACTGAGAAGCAGGTAGGGTCTACAAGACGAAATGTGGAACAGGGACGGGGTACTGTTTTGTAAAATGTCTCCAAGCACTATGGAACACAGTTGTCCTAACGCTTCCATATTTTTCTTTTTTCTGATAGTGGACACATCACACCCAAGCCATCACAAGGACCAATTGGAAGATTTGGAGAGAAAGACAGCTGAATTCGCATAAAACTTGAAATGTTTTCACCAGAAATCACATACAGAATAATACTGTGTGCTTTCATCTCAAAAGAAGGGACACCTTTCAGCCAGACTAAGTATTATTCTCTCCATAACAAAGATGAGAAGCAGAACATACCAAGAAAAGATCCATCAACATGCTTCTAAGTTCTTTAAACAATCTTTAAACAGTACACAAGAATATTTGTAGGGAGTATAAAATATCCTGAACACAATATGGTTAAAATCATAAGGGGAAACATAACACAATTAAACTATTAAATTTTGAAGCAGCTTGATATAAAAACATAAAAGAGCTAAATGAATCAATAGAAACTCACAATGGACACAGGCTTTAGCAATAGCAGAAAAAGCTAGAAAAGTCATTATGCCCATACTCCATATGTTCAATGTTAATTATAGACACTGTAAAGATAATAAGGCACAAACAGCAGTGTCTGAAAGAGGAATGTTGCCTCATTGTTCTGCAGTGTTTGTGCTGTGACAAATAAATTACTTTACAGCATTGTAGATACTGCCAGTGTATGCTAGTGTTTGTTTGTGTATACATGCATGTGTTGTATGTGTGTGCGAGTATGTATGTACATCATGAACTCGAAGACATAGTAACAGACACTGTTAATAAACTTTTAAAAGGTAAAGTGGGATTTAAAGATGAGGAAGAGAGGATTGAATTAGCTGTCAGCTTCAAGTGTCTTATTATAGATGGGCTTTAATTCCTCAAAAGCAGCTGGGCTAGGTGTAGTGGCACATGCTTTTAGTCCCAGTACTTGGAAAGGAGAGGCGAGCTGATCTCTGAAGGTTCAAGCTAGAGTAGTTTTTAGACATAACTAGTACCAGGCCAGCTGGTGCTATACAGTGAAACCTGGTCAAAACTCAAAACACAAACAAAATAAAACCAAAACAAAATTAAGTTTTTTTTATGTGCTCCTCTTTTTTTAATTTATTTTATTAATTACACTTTATTCACTTTGTATCCCCCCATAAGTCCCTCCCTCCTCCCCTCTGGATCCCACCCTCCCTCCCCTTCTTCACGCATGCCCCCCGCCAAGCCCACTGATAGGGGAGGTCCTCCTTTTCTTCCTTCTGATCTTAGTCTATCAGATCTCATCAGGAGTGGACAAAATAAAATTTAAAAAGCAGCTGGGCAATCATTAAAAACATAATTTGAGAAAAAAAAATTAAAGACCCAAAGCATCTAAAACAATGGCATTTTGCTGTCAAACGCCCAAGAGCTGTTTCTCAGGGGGACAGCACAGTCAAATACGAGCCCTTGTCCTCACTAAAGATCAGGAACAAGGACTTAGACGAAGCTCACGCGAACCTCAGCCTGTGAGTTTCTAACAACGGGACTTCATTAAAATGCGGCATGCCTCTAAAGCATAAATATCATTTACAAAACATGAAGTGGCAGTGGTGTGCTTAGTATCCCAGAGCTCCTGCCGATTCCCCATCGGCCTGAAGGCTGTATGAAAATGCTTGCTGCTCATCTCACTAGGAATATTAAACTGCCAATGGGCTACACATGTGTAGGGGCCCAGTACAGTCCATGTTCCTTGGTTGGTGCTTCTGTCTCCCCAAGTTCCTATAGGTGTAGATTCGCTGACTCTTGGTGCTCTTGTGACTGCTTCCGCGGGCCCTACCCCCACCCCACACACATTCCTCCAGGGAACTTCCCGAATTCCTCCTAATACTTGGACATGCATCTTAGCATCTGATTTGCTTGGCTTTCTATCACAACCCCCAAGCAGGGCTGCCTTGCCTAATCTCAGTGGATGAGGCTGAGCTCAGTCCTCCCTGATGTGGCTTGATGCGCTGGGTGAGTTGGGGAGGGGGTGCTTTTCTGAGAAGAAGGCAGGAGAGGAACAGGAGGAAGAGGATGAAAGTGAGGCACGAGGGAGAAGAGGAGGGAGGGAGCTTGATTAGGATGTAAAATGAATATAGAAATTAAAAAGAAGAAGAAGGAGGGAAGGTGGGATTGGGAGGGGATAGGGAGGGGGCTACAGCTGGGATACAAAGTGAATAAACTGTAATTAAAAATAAAAGTAAAATAATAATAATAAACTAAAACATAAACCCTATAATAAAATTCAGACTTAATTCAGTTTTTAAAAACATTGATGTATTAAGTAACAGTGTATTAAAATTAAACTAAAGCTGATTTGGTTTAAAAACAAACGCTCCTGTGCAATACAGTAGGTCTGCACTCAATGCTGCTCTCCAGAGTCTGCTTCACAGGTTTGAGACTCAGTCTCCCTCACCCCACATGGATCCTGGTTCCACAGAATGGGGCCTCAGTTGCACCTTTGGGTCTTTTTGCATGTGTTGGTGATTGCCTGCCAGAACCAAAAGCACTCCCTAGCAAGAAAAGTGTCCTGTTGTCCAGACTCTCACCTCTAAGTGCATGCTTTATTTTCACTTTCTTGCCCACAACAGTTTGTCATGAAGTTCAAATCTCTCCCATAGGTCCTATAAGGTAACTAAATCAAACATGCCTGTGTGAGCTCTGAGCACATAGAACACTCTAAGTCACATTGCAATGCAATTTGCTAGAACATTTTATATTTTGGGTACATTATATATTTAAATATGATTTCTTTATATGAGTACTTTTATCTCCATTTATCAGGGACAAGCAGCAAATTAAAACAACTTTTATTAGTTTCTCAAAAGTACAAGATAAAGGATATTCATATGAGTATGTGTGACACCAAACTATATTTGCATATCTCTCAAATCTACCTTCATTTGTTTTCTGCTGATAAAGAAATCTTAGCTGACATTTTTGCTGACACACTAATTAGCTCTCTGTTGTAGAGTTTTCTGTACAATTCCATTTGCAACTCTGTGTTCTATTGTCAGGTACCAGATGAAAACATACTCTATGAAATGATAAATAGGTTGAAATTGTGAAAAACGGTGATTTTTTTTTTTCTGGTTTTCATTTGTATCATGTGATATGGCTAAACAGAACAAGCTTTGGAGGTTTGTTGGTCTATTTTTATGTCAGATGATTTTACTATTCATTTTTGTCATCTAGTATTTAATCCTTTGAATGGAGGCAACAATAATTTTTCCTGTGTTGACTGGTAATGGGAAACGTACAACTTTCCAAGTAAATGTCCAGCAAATGCTGTGGATGCAAATGACATGAAGTTGAATACAGGGAAGCATGGACGTATCTCATATGGAAGCAAGGTAGAAAATATTAGTTAAGAGCTCATTATTGTCTGATGTGTTTCAAATGAAATTTAATTTTATTTTATGTATTTCTTTTAGAAAGAAAAGGAAAGAATAGCAATAAATAGGACACATCCAAACCTTGTGAAAAATAAATCTACAAATGGAAAAAAAAAAAAAAGTATGTGCTTCTCTATTCTTGGTCAGTGTAGTAGTAACACTTCATTGCCCTTTGTTTTCATATGACATGATTTCAGTAATGTGCTTTGATATATAAAAAAAAAAGACAATAAAACAGAAAATGAAATGTTTTCTCTGTAGAGGTTTAGGTACATCTCATTTGTGAAAACAATTTCTCTAGCTTAATAATGAGAAAAATTCACAATGTGTGTAAGCACTACCAACCTTGACCCCAATGAGCATGAATTACCATAAATATATGCATGGTGGATAGAAGCCTGGTTACCTCTAGCCCCGAGATTTTGATTGGAGGATCGATTTATCGAAGCCTAGCCCATTCTAACTAATATAATTAAATTATAGTTATATTTTTACGTCGTCATCTGTAGCTGCAGTTTTAATAATACTATTCATTTGAGTTCAATGAAAACACAATTTATAAATAATTATTTTAAACTACTGCAACTTTTTTTGTTTTTACTTTTGGCATTATATTTTTGTTTCAAATGTACTATTGAACGTATTAATGTAAACTTGTTGATTGGCATTGTTAGTACCATTGTAAGATAAGTAAATCGGAGTTTAAGTTTTTATAAGTACTCTTTTTAAATTTTTTTAGTTTGTCAGACTCATATAATTATTTTGATCAAATCCACGTCTATACATTCCCTCCAATTTTTCCTTATGCTCTCACTATTTTTCCCACTACCTTCTTATTCTTATTTTCTTCCACCCTCTGAGTCCATTTTGAGCTACCTGTATATTCACAAGTATAGGACCACACATTAGAATATGAGTACCTTGTTATACATGGAATAAAAGCCTGATCTTTCCTTCCAAAATCAATAAATTGTCAATAGCTCTTAGCAATAGTCCTTCTGTTAAGTGTGGCACTCCATGAGCCCTTCCTAATCTGTGATGGGAATTTAATTGGCTTGATCATGTGTAAGCATTGTGCATAATGTCACAATCACTGTTCATGTATTCAATATTGCTGTCAAGTTAGAAAAATATTGTTTATCTGCAGACACAAATGACAATATGTACATCTTATAATATTTCTGTTCCTTATTCCAAGTGAACCACATAGAAAAGATGAGTTATAACATAGCTGGTACATTCAGAGCAGAGCTCTTTACATTCTCTTATTCTCAGAATGGTTTCCAGTTAGGGCTCTCTGTATTAACCACTATACACTATATAAATAAACTTTTCATATGAGAATTGAAGGAAGAACTAGTCTAAAATATCAAGATAAGAAGTTCGAAGTCCAGGTAGACCAGCATCATTTGTTGAAGATGCAGTCTTTTTTTCCATTGTATGGTGTTGGCTTCTCTGTCAAAAATCAAGGATCCATAGATGTGTGGGTTTATTTCTGGGTCTTCTATTCAATTACATTGATCCATCATTGGGTTTATGCCAGTACCATGAAGTTTTTAATACTATTGCTCTGTAGTAGAGCCTGAGATCAGGAATGGAACTACCTCCAGACCATTTGTTGTTGTACAGGATTGTTTTAGCAATTTTGGTTTTTGTTTGTTTGTTTGTTTGTTTTGCTTTTCCATATGGAGTAGAGAATTGTTCTTTCATGGTCTGTAAAGAATTGTGTTGGTATTTTGATGGGAATTGCACTGCGTAGGTAGATTGTTTTTGGCAAGATGGCCATTTTAACAATGTTAATCTTACTGATTCATGAACATGGGAGTTGTTTCCATCTTCTGATGTCTTCTTCAATTGCTTTCTTCAGAGACTTGTCTAACTGGATGTCTATATGTAGAAAAATGTAAATAGATCAATATCAATAATTCTGCATAAAACTAAAGTCCAAGTAAATCAAGACCTCAATATAAAACCAAAGGCACTAAATCTGTTAGAAGAAAAAGTGGGGAAGAGCCTTGAACTCATTGGCACAGGACACAACTTCCTGAAAAGAACACCAACAACACAGGCTCTAAGATCAACAATCAATAAATGGGACCTCTTGAAACTGAAAAGCTTCTGTAAAGCAAAGGATACTGTCATCAGAACAAAATGACTGCCTATAGATTGGTAAAGGATCTTCACCAACCCTATATCTGACAGAGAGGTAAAATCCAGAATACATAAAAAAAAAAAAACTCAAGAAGTTAAACAGCAACAAATCAAGTAATCCAATTTAAAAATAGGGTACAGAGCTAAACAGAGAGTTCTCAAAAGAGGGATATCAAAAGCAGAGAAACAAAGAAATGTTCAATATCCTTATTCACCAGGGAAATGTAAATCAAAACAACCCTGAGATTTCACTTCACACCCATCAGAATGGCCAAGTCCAAAAACTCAAGTGATAATAAATGTTGGAAAAGATGTGAAGAAAAGGAAACCCTCCTCCATTGTTGGTGGGAATATAAGCTTGTACTACCACTTTGGAAATTAATCTGGTTCAGGAATAGTGTTACCTCAAGATCCAGCTCTGTCACTCCTAGTCATACATCCAAAAGATGGTCAAGTAGACAATAAGGACACTTGCTCAAACATGTTCTTAGCAGCTTTATTTGTAATAGCCAAAACCTGGAAACAACCCAGATGTACCTCAACAGACAAATGGATACAGAAATTGTGGTACATTTACACAATGGGATACAACTCAGCAATTACAAACAAGGAAATCATGAAAATTGGCGGTACATGTGTGAACTAGAAAAAAATCATCCTGAGTGAGTTATCCCAGAAGCAGAAAGACACACATGGTATATACTCACTTATAAGTGGCTATTATACAAATAATATAGGATAAACATACTAAAATCTGTACACGTAATGAAGCTAAGCAAGAAGGAGGACCCAGGGTAAGAGGATCAATATACACTCAGAAAGGCAAATGTGATGGACATCAGAAGAGGGAGAAAACAGGGGACAGGACAGGAGCCCACCACAGAGGGCCTTTGAAAGAATCTACTCAGCAATGTATCAAAGCAGATGCTGAGTAGAGTCTAGTCAATGTATCATAGCCAAACTTTGGTCAAAGTGAAGGGAATCTTATGAAAGAAGGGGGAGATAGAAAGACATGGAGGGGACAGGAGCCCCACAAGGAAAGCAACAGAACAAAAATATCTGGGCCCAGGGGTCTTTTCAGAGACTAATGCCCCAACCCAAGAGCTTTCATGGAGATAACCTAGAACACCTGCACAGATGTAGCCCATGGCAGTTAAGTGTTCAAGTGGGTTCCCTAGCAAGGGGAACAGGGACTGTCTCTGACATGAACTCAGTGGCTGGCTCTTTGATCATCTCCCCCTGAGGGGGGAGCAGCCTGACAAGGCCACAGAGGAAGACAATGCAGCCAGTCCTGATGAGACCTGATAGGCAAGGGTCAGAGAGAAGGGGCTGAGGACCTCCCCCATGAATGGACTTAGAGAGGGGCATGGGAGAAGAAGAAGGAGGGAGGCTGGAAGTGGGAGGGAATGAGAGAGGGGCCCACAGCTGGGGTAGAAAGTGAATAAACTGTAATTAATAAAAATAATTTTAAAAAAGTTCAAAGTCAATTTATTCCATGTACATTTAGGTAAAGAATTGTTTCAGGTTCTTCTTGAAGGGTCTATGACCTAGGAATTTTTGGATTTTTGTCCTGGTTAAAATTTTTATCTTATGTGGTAAATTTTAGAAGGCATTTGTTTCCCCCCTGAATGTTTATCCTACTGTAACACTAGTGGACATGTCTTGTCACTGCTGTAGCTCACAGGGTCCACACCTGGGTAAAACTTCTGTAATATTTGCATAGCAAATCTCAGAATTATTAAAACTAGCCAGTACGGGTGAAATTTCTAGAACGGTACCAACTTGATTTCTTTAAAGACACTGGCTCTGGAGTAAAGAGGGGTCCACAGAACAGGAAAAGTGTTTATAAGGTATCTGGCAGACTGAGGGCTGTTGAACAGAATACATGTGTACATAACTAAACACTAAATAAATGAGTACCACTACTATGAAAACATGGGCATTAAATTAAATGAAAATTTTTCATTTTTTTTAAACTTTGAATTAGATTCTTTAGTCTTACAAAACATTTTGACCACAGTTTCTCCTCTCTCAACTAATCCCTGCTTTCCCACATGCCATCTCCTGAGATCCACTGCCCCTCTGTTTCCCCTCACAAAAGAGAAAACAACCAAACATGAAAAAAACAATAAAATATGAAAACATAAGACAAAATGTATCTGCTCTGGAGGAGCAACCCAACAGAAGAAAAAGAGTCCCAATAACAGGCAAAAAGAGTCAGAGATACACCTGTTCCTAATGTTAGAAATTCCCCCAAACACCAAGCTAACAGTTAAAATGATCTTATATATAATGTTGTATATATAACAGTTATACTTGCAGAGAAACTAATGCAGGCCCTGTGCTTACTACTTCATTCTCTGTAAACCTGTATAAGCCCTGTTTTGCTGTTTTGATGGGTCAGTTCTCCTGGGATCCTCCACCCCCTCTGATTTCTAAGGTCTTTCTCCCCTTCATCTATGGGGTCCACTGAGCTCAGAGGCAAAGGACCTAACAGAGACCTTCAATTTTTATTTTCATTTTTATATTAATTATACTTTATTCACTTTGTATCCCAGCTGTAGCCACCACCCTCATTCCCTCCCATTCTCACACTCCCTCCCTCATCTCCTCCCATGCCCCTCTCCAAGTCCACTGATAGGGAAAGTCTTCCTCCCACTTTATCTGTTCCTAGTCTATCAGGTCTCATCATTACTGGCAGCATTGTCTTCCTCTGTGGTCTGGCAAGGCTGCACCCACCAGGGGGAGGTATTCAAAGAGCTAGCCACTGAGTTCATGTCAGAGACAGTCCCTGTCCCCTTAGGGAATCCACTTGGAGACTGAGCTGGCATGGGCTACATCTGTGTAGGGGTTCTAGGTTATCTCCATGCATGGCCCTTGGTTGGAGTATCAGTGTCACAAAAGACCCCTGTGCCCCAATATTTTGTTTCTGTTGCTCTCCTTGTGGAGCCCCTGTCCCCTCCAGATCTTTCTAGCTCCCCCCCCCCTTTTTTATAAGATTCCTTGCACTCTGCCCAAAGTTTGGTTATGAGCCTCAGCATCTGCTTTGATACCTTCAATTTTTTATTCTCTTTGTGTAATGTCTGGCTGTGAGTCTCTGCACCTGCTCCCATCTGCTGTCAGAGGAAGCCTCTCTGATGATGACTGCACAAGGTACTGATCCATGAGTATAGCAGAATATCAGCAGCAGCAGGAATAATTTCATTGGATTTGTTTGTCTTTTCGGGGGGGGTGTTTATTGGTTTTGCCAGCGGTGTGTGATTCTGCCCTAAATCTCTGGGATTGCCAGTCTCCAGCTTCTGGCCACTCAGGCATTGTCAGTCATTAGCTCTTTCTCTTGGCATGTGCTTCAGGTTAAATCCGACATTGGTTGGCCATTCCCACAAGGTCTGCGCCATCATCACCCCAGCACATCTTTTAGGGGGCACAGATTCAAAGTTGACTGTTTTGTGACTGTGTTGGTACCCAGGCTTCTCATTCTGTAGCCTTCACAATACCTTTCCAGGCCAAAGAACTAGTTAGGATGTAGGAGAGATTTCTCAAAATAATAAACACAAATGGATGAGAAACAGGTTTCAAAATATTCACCATTCTTTTTTATTTTGTTTAAATTTTTATTTTTATTAATTACAATTTATTCATTTTTTATCACCCCTGTAGCTAGTACTGGTCAGAAAAAAATACAAATTAAAATTTCATCGAGATTCCATTTTACATGAATCAGAATGACTAAGATTAATACAACCATTGAGGGATAATAAATATCAATGTAGATGTGGAAAGAATTGCATTGTTTCACTGTTTCTGAGAGTTCAAACTACTGACACAGCTACTATGGTTGTCCATGTTCACTGCTGTTGTGTTCACAATATCCAAGAAATTTAAATATCCTGGATGCCAATCGGCTTTTGACTGGGTAGCCAAAACATGTAATAAACACAATGGAAGATTATACCAACGAAAATAAAAGTGAGGTTATGAAAATTTCAGGTGAACAGATAGAGCTATAAATAATCATTTTAAGTGAACCAACTCAAAGCAGAAGGAAAAATGCTTTAGTTTTTGTACCATATGTGTATGCTGTAGACTCTTTATATAAGTGTGTTTATATTGGAGTCCCCATCATAATCATGAAAGTAATAAGAGGTAGTGAATGGATAGAGACTTCAAGAAACAGAGCATAGAATGATTGTGGTATGAAAGAAGAAAAGGAATAACAACCCAGGAATGGTTAAATGAAGTGGGGCATGGGAGGCCATAGTGTTAGTCATTATGAGGAAAAATATCTAGGAATAAATAACTTTGAAAATACCAAAAAGTAACCCATATTGTAAAAGATTCCTCAAAAATACATACATATTTAAAAGGAGTTTGACTATAATAGAGCAAAGATGTCCCTCAAATGCATCATAGGCTATTAAATGAAAGGCCCAGTGCCAGTTGAAGTCTTCACACCTGTTACTTGTCAATACAAAGTTATTCAGAAACAAGGTCTCTGCATGTCATCAAAATAAATGATGCTGGAAATAAACCAACATGAACCATAACAACAAGAGTACTGAATTTAAAAGGAGTAGGGTGTTCTGACACAGTGACACAAGCAAACTGACAGAGATAGAGGGAATTTCACAAGACAATGGTATAATGGTGAGAAGTGCATATACAAGCCAAAAAATATCCAGGTTTGCAGGCCATGAAAAACTCTCAAGGCAGAAACAAAGAATGACATACTCCAGGGATATTTGAAAAAAAGCATGGCTCTGTCAATATCTGGCGTTGTTCTTGACTTAACAACTAGGAAATGATAACTGAGGTCTTTGAAACCACTAAATCTACGGTACTTTCTCAAGGTCCTAGGAAACAAATATAATAGTATCCTTGAATGCTACTCAATGAATCCTAAATCTCTTATATAAAAATAAGAAAGTATATTAAACCCCAATGAGTAATTCACCTTTGAATTTCTGCACAATTTCCTATTCATAACATAATAAAAATTTCATCATTCCTTAGTTCCAGGAAACTAGACTGAACTTCGGCAATTCCAGATATTATTTTATAGAGATAATGGATATATTTTTCTTTTTTCTTATTTTACTTAGCATACATAAAATATTTTTATGTGTACACATTTTGTGTCCAAACAGCATAAAAGGTAGCACAATAAATTTGTATCAAATATTGCATGCAAGGTTATGTTTTTATTGAGATTTATAGATACACATAAAATAAATTTGCTTAGTCTAAAATTTAATACTGCTATCCATATTTCTCTGAAAGGATGTGTAGTATGAACTGTAAGTTTCAGAGAATCAGGTCATAGGAGTGTTGTGTGTTTTTTGTTTGTTTGTTTGTTTATTTGTTTTGTTTTACCAAGATTCAGTCAAGGAAAATAGCACATCATTCAATACCAAAACTTTTCCAATTTAATCATTCAATATCTAGAATATTAAAATGTTACTTTAAAAAGCATTTTACCATTTGAAAGCTTACCCACTCTAAGAGAAAGCTTCATGTAAATTAACAATGGTATCTTGAGGTTTTGTGTGTGGGGGGGTGTTTGTTTATTTCAATAAAAAGAAGTATTTTGAAACTTCTTGGTTATATATTTTTGCATACATCCTGTGATGAATAATTTCCTTTCTTACACTGATACAGTGTAAAATCACCCAGGAAGAGTGTCATAGGGTGGAATTATCTAAATTAGGTTGGTCTGTGGATATATATGTGTTTGGTGGAGGGTTACTTCATTATGTTAATTTCTGTATGAAGACTCAGCCTAAATTTTGGTGGCACCATTCCCTAGGTTTAAGTCTGGCACATTATACACATAAAAAATGAAAAAGCAAGCTGAGTCATAAGCGTGCAAGCCCTCTGCTCTGGTCTACAGATGTGACTACTTGCTCTAAGTTTCTCCCACCCTGCCTTTCCCTGCAGTGGTGGAGTTGTATGCTCAAGCAACCTTGCTCTCTCCTACATTATTTTGACAGAGTATCACATCCCACCAACTGGATGTAACACTGAGGCAGAGTGTACTGAGAAGGGAGGCCACTTCTGTGATAAGTCTATTACATACCTTTAAATTTTGTAAAAAAGTGTCAAAGTCTTTGGTTTATCGGATAAAAAACTAGTGCATGTTGCAAACAGAGCTTAATGGGCAGTTCTGGAGGAAGCCAGGCTGACAGGAATGTGAGAAAAACAGGAACAATGGAACTGTAGCTCATGAGTTTTCAAAGAATAAGATGAATTCTATCTGGAACTTGGATGGTGGTCATCCATGAGGTCTTTTGGCCAAGTATCTGCTTTTATTCTACCCCTTTTCTGAGATTCTGCATGAAGCTGAATTTAAAGAGAAAGGACTAGTTTGTCTGGCAGAAGAAAATGTCAAGGCAAAATATTGCTAACACCTGTACAGAGTGAGAAGCTTTCACTGAAAAAGAGATCAAGATAATTGTGAAGAAATTTCAAAACAGGAAAACTATACTGAAGGCAATACCCTACCCCTTGAAAGATGCTCCATCTTGTGAAGATCCATATTCATTTTAAGGAAAAAAGGGCTATGTTGAATGTATTTTCTGCTCCTGAAGTGCCTAGAACACTGTTCTTCAGCAGTTTCTACATCAGCTGATATGTCAGTCATTCCAAGGGGTCAGGCTACAGCTTAGATTTGTAGCAGAATATGCACTATCACAATCATACTTTCCAAGATACTTGTTTTAAAGGATTGAGTAAAATATGGAGATCAGCTGAGAACATGTACTATACGGCAGATGCAATCCCTGTGAAAAAGCTCTGAGAGCCATTGCATGGAGTGGTCAGTGTGAAGCTTCAGGAATAGTGAAGATGTCATGATACTGAGTATGCCAAGACGGTTAGATATGTGCCAAAGACAGCTGCAGCATTAGAATGACACTGGTCTAAAAGAGAAGTTTACATGCTCTACATAGCAGAGCTGGAGAAGTGTGCAGCTAGTAAGCCATTTAGAGCCCAGAAAATTACAATATGAGACCCAGATGCTAGACATGGATCTGCAGAATTTGGTATTTGGGTGGATTTGGGATTTCTTTTAATATTACTACTGTATTCCATTTGTTCCCTTTGTATAACAATGTTTAGTTGGGAAATTACATGTTGGAAATATAATAACTTGTTTTAGTTTATAAAATCTCAGCTAAAATACTCTGACCTTTTAAAGTGCTAGGATTTTTAAAGATTAAGAAGACTTTTAAATTGGACTATGTGGAGAGAGGGGCAAGATGGCGGCACCGGGAGGACTCTCATTCTGAGCAGCAGCAGCAGGATCAGCACAGTGACCAGTAATCAGAACTCGTGGCCATAAAACACAGTCATTGTGTTTCCCAGGTGAGAGGATACCCCATGGTGGGGGATTCAATCAGCTTTTAACTCACCCAGCTAAACCGCAGAAGAGATCCCGGTTCCCCCAGATGCTTGGCTGCCAGCCGCCAGCCCCAGCCCCAGCCCAGAGCCACAAGCCAGTGTCTCTGGTCACAGTCCCAGACTGAACCATGCGCACCACACTATCAGAGACTGGAATTTTCAGTCGAGAAATAACCCCAGGGTACAGGAAACGACTGGGACCAGCCTTAGGTCACCCAGACATCCCCTGGAAAAGACTCGGGGTCCACGGGCACCCCAGGAGCCAACCCGGAGCCAGAGCCGGGGACCCAGGTTCCCACACTGAGCCCTGCCTGCCTGTGCGCCTGATTCGCCACCTGAGATAGAACTGTGGGCACCAGGGCATCAGCGAATGAGTTTCACTGTCCGGTGCAAACACACAGGGAGGAAAACGGCTGGTCTGATCTCAGAGCACTCAGCCAACACCCCCAACCTGAGAAGGTCCCCAGAAAATTACTCAGCTTAGGGAGGCACCCAGGTTCCCAAAGGCCGCAAAGGCAGACACAGGCAGCTTCTGCGCACCAGACAGCTGGCAGAGACTGAGCCGCCATCACACAGCTGTGCTCCAGGCACAGGCAGTTTCTACGGCCAGCCAGCTGGCGGACACTGAGCAGTGTGCACCAGGGCAAAAAAAGACACTGGGAGTCCGTGTCTCCAGAGAATCCACGGGGAAGGAAGGAAAGTGTTCTGACCTAAATCACCCAATCCTTCCCTAGAAAAAATCTAGCAGACTAGTGGGGCTGAGGCACCAGCACTCAGCTGTGCTCCAGACACAGGCACAAACAGTTGATGCGCGCCTGATGTCCAACTGGGTCACAGCAGCTGATCATTAAATTTACAACAAGAAACCCAGAAACAGGGCAGCTACCCTCAGGACTTCCCTGGCTGAGAGGAGAACCCTCTCAACTAACAAAGACCACAGTTACCACTCAGGTCTATATCCCTGAGGTGAGCAACTCCTGAAAAAACACCAGCCATCCAGGGACTATACCCAAAAAGCTGAGAAGACATCCTTCAGGAAAAACCAGCTTTCTGCAAAGGGGATTCTCTCCACCACAGGATCCCCAGGAACCACCAGAAAATAACCCCAAACACCTAAGATAGCACAATGGGTAGAGGCCAGCGTAAAAGCTCAAGCAACAAAAGACAGAGCAATATGGCATCTCCAGAACCCAGTTACCCAGGGGCAAGTAGCCCTGGACACCCAAGCATAACTGAAATCCAAGAAGATGACATAACAAGTATGCTCATGAAGATGATAACAGAAGAAACAAATAAGATTCGTAAAGACATAGAGGAAGATAAACTCAAACAGAATATTGCCATTCGTAAAGAAATAGAGGAAGCTGCAGCCAAACAGTTTATGGCCTTTAGAAGGGAAATGCTTAAAACACTGAATGAAATGAAAGAAACAGAGTTGAAGGAACTAAAAGAAAAACAGGAAAGTACAATCAGACAGGTGAAGGAAGTAAACAAAACAACTCAAGACCTGAAGATAGAATTGGAAAAATTAAAGAAAACACAAATGGAAGAAATAATGGAAAGGAAGAATCTAGGGAACAAAACAGGAACTACAGAGGTAAGCATAACCAACAGACTACAAGAGATGGAAGAAAGAATCTCAGGTGTAGAAGATGCAATGGAAGAAATCGATGTATCTGTCAAAGAAAATGTTAAATCCGAAAAATTCCTGACACAGACCGTCCAAGAAATCCAAGACAATATGAAAAGACAAACCCTAAGAATAATAGGTATAGAGGAAAAAGAAGACTCCCTTCTCCAAGGCCCAGAAAATATTTTCAACAAAATTATTGAAGAAAATTTCCCCAAGCTAAAGGAGAGGCCAATTAGAATACATGAGGCCTACAGAACACCCAACAAATTTGACCAGAAAAGAAAATCCTCCTGCCAAATAATAATCAAAACAGTAAGTATACAAAACAAAGAAAAAATACTAAAAGCTGCAAGGGAAAAAGGCTAAGTAACATATACTGGCAAACCCATTAGAATCACACCTGACGTTTCAACAGAGACTATGAAAGCCAGAAGGGCCTGAATAGATATCATGCAGACCCTAAGAGAACACAGATGTCAGCCCAGGCTACTATACCCCGCAAAACTCTAAGTCCTCATAGATGGAGAAAACAAGATATTCAATGACAAAAACAAATTTCAACAATACCTACAAGCAAATCCAGCCTTAGAGAAGACACTGGAAGGGAAAATACAACCCAAGAAAGCTAGCTACATTCAAGAAAACACAGGAAATAAATAACCTCACTTCAGTAAAACAAAAAGCAATCAAGCACACAACCTGATGACCACAGCCAACATCAAAATCAAGAGATCTAACAGCCACTGGTCATTAATCTCTCTCAACATCAATGGACTCAACTCTCCAATAAAAAGACACAGATTAACAGAATGGATACGTAAACTAAACCCAGCAATCTGTTGCATACAAGAAACACACCTAAGACACAAAGATAGACATTACCTGAGGGTAAAGGGTTGGAAGACGACTTTCCAAGCAAACGGACCCAAGAAGCAAGCAGGAGTAGACATTGTAATATCTGATAAAATAGACTTTCAACCAAAATTAATCAAAAGAGATGGGGAAGGACACTTCATACTCATCAAGGGAAAATTCCACCAGGAAGACATCACAATCCTGAACATCTATGCCCCAAATACAAGGGCACCCACATTTGTGAAAGAAACATTGATAAAATTTAAACCACATATAGATTCCCACACATTAATAGTGGGAGACTTCAACACCCCACTCTCAACAAAGGACAGGTCAACAAAACAGAAATTAAACAAAGAAACAATGTCTCTGACAGAGGTCATGAATCAAATGGACCTAACAGACATTTACAGAACTTTACACCCAAACACAAAAGAATTTACCTTCTTCTCAGCACCTCATGGAACCTTCTCCAAAATAGACCACATAGTGGGTCACAAAGCAAGCCTCAACAGATACAAGAAGATTGAAATAATCCCATGTATCTTGTCTGATCACCATGGAATAAAGCTGGACCTCGACAATAACAGAAATAACAAAAAGGCTACACACACATGGAAACTGAACAACTTGTTACTAAATGACAGCTGGGTCAGGGAAGAAATAAAGAAAGAAATTAAAGTCTTTCTAGAAATCAATGAAAATGAAGACACAACATACCCAAACTTGTGGGACACAATGAAAGCAGTGCTAAGAGGAAAGTTCATAGCACTAAGTGCCTTCAAGAAGAAATTCGAGATAGCTCATTCAAGCACCCTAATGGCTCACTTAAAAACCCTAGAAAAAGAAGAAGCAGACACACCAAGAAGGAGTAGACGGCTGGAAATAATCAAACTCAGGGCTGAAATCAATCAATTGGAAACAAATAAAACAATTCAAAGAATCAATGAAACCAAGAGCTGGTTCTTTGAGAAAATCAACAAGATCGACAAACCCTTAGCCAGGCTAACTAAAAGGCAGAGAGACACCACCCAAATCAACAAAATCAGAAATGAAAAGGGGGATATAACTACAGACACTGAGGAAATCCAAACAATCATTAGGACTTACTTCAAAAGTCTATATGCCACAAAATTTGAAAATCTAAATGAAATGGACAATTTTCTTGATCGATTTGACTTACCAAAGCTGATTCAAGACCAGGTAAATCAACTAAATAGTCCTATATCCCCCAAAGAAATAGAAGCGGTCATCAAAAGTCTCCCATCCAAAAAATAGCCCGGGACCAGATGGCTTCAGCGCAGAATTCTACCAGACCTTCAAAGAAGAGCTAACACCAATTCTCTTCAAACTATTCCACAAAATAGAAACAGAAGGAATATTACCAAATTCATTCTATGAAGCCACAGTCACCTTGGTACCTAAACCTCACAAAGACTCAACAAAGAAAGAGAATTTCAGGCCAATCTCCCTTATGAACATTGATGCAAAAATATTTAATAAAATACTTGCAAACCGAATCCAAGAACACATCAAATATATTATCCATTATGACCAAGTAGGCTTCATCTCAGGTATGCAGGGGTGGTTCAATATACGGAAATCCATCAATGTGATCCACCATGTTAACAAACTGAAAGAAAAAAAAATACATGATAATCTCCCAAGATGCTGAAAAAGCATTTGACAAAATCCAACATCCATTCATATTCAAAGTATTGGAGAGATCAGGGATACAAGGCACATATCTAAACACAGTAAAGGCGATATACAGCAAACCTATAGCCAACATAAAACTGAATGGAGAGAAATTTAAAGCAATCCCACTGAAATCAGGGACAAGACAAGGCTGCCCACTCTCTCCATATCTCTTCAACATAGTGCTGGAAGTCCTTGCTAGAGCAATAAGACAGTTGAAGGAGATCAAGGGGATACAAATTGGAAAGGAAGAAGTCAAATTATCACTATTTGCAGATGATATGATAGTATAAGTGAGTGACCCCAAAAACTCTACCAGGGAACTCCTACAGCTGATAAACACCTTCAGCAAAGTGGCAGGATACAAAATTAACTAAAAAAAATCAGTAGCCCTCCTGTATACAAAAGACAAAAGGGCTGAGAAAGAAATTAGAGAAACAACACCCTTCACAATAGCCACAAATCACATAAGGTACCTCAGAGTAACCCTAACTAAGGAAGTATGGTTGTATGAAAAAAGACTTGTATGAAAAAAATTTCAAATCTCTGAAGAAAGAATTAGAAGAAGATAGAAAGATCTCCCATGCTCATGGCTTGGCAGGATTAACATAGTAAAAGTGGCCATCTTACCAAAAGCAATCTACAGATTCAATGCAATGCCCATCATATTACCAACACAATTCTTTACAGACCTGGAAAGAAAAATTCTCAACTTCATATGGAATAACAAGAAACCCAGAATTGCTAAAACAATCCTCTACAATAAAAGATCTTCTGGAGGTATCTCCGTCCCTGATCTTAAGTTGTACTATAGAGCAACAGTTTTAAAAACTGCATGGTACTGGCATAGAAACAGAATGGTGGATCAATGGAACTGAACAGAGGACCCAGAAATAAACCCACACACTTATGGACACCTGATCTTTGACAAAGACGCCAAAACCATACAATGGAAAAAAGATAGCATCTTTAACAAATGGTGCTGGCCTAACTGGATGTCTACATGTAGAAAAATGAAAATAGATCCATACTTGTCACCCTGCAGAAAACTGAAGTCCAAGTGGATCAAAGACCTCAACATAAAACCAGACACATTAAATCGGCTTGAAAAAAAAGTGGGAAATACTCTAGAACTCATTGGTACAGGGGAAAACTTCCTGAACAGAACTCCAACAGCACAGGCTCCAAGAGCAACAATCAATAAATGGGACCTCATGAAACTGAAAAGCTTCTGTAAAGCAAAGAACACCGTCATCAAAACAAAGCAACTGCCTACAGATTGGGAAAGCATCTTCACCAACCCTTTATCTGACAGAGGACTCATATCCAGTATATATAAAGAACTAAAGAAGTTGAAAAGCAGCAAACCAAGTAATCCACTTAAAAATGGGGAACAGAATTAAACAGATAATTCTCTGCAGAGGAATACCGAATGGCAGAGAAGCATTTAAAGAAATGCTCAACCTCACTAGCCATTAGGGAAATGCAAATCAAAACAACCCTGAGATTTCACCTTATACCCATGAGAATGGCCAAGATCAAAAACTCAAGTGACAACACATGCTGGAGAGGTTATGGAGAAAGGGGAAACTTCTCCACTGCTGGTGGGAATGTAAACTTGTACAACCACTCTGGAAATCAATCTGGAGCTTTTTCAGACAACTAGGAATAGCACTTCCTCAAGATCCAGCCATACCACTACTGGGCATATATCCAAAAGAGGCTCAGGTACACAAAAAGGACATTTGCTCAACCATGTTTGTAGCAGCTTTATTTGTAATAGCCAGAAGCTGGAAACAACCCAGATGCCCCTCAACTGAAGAATGGATGCAGAAATTGTGGTACATCTACACAATGGAATATTACTCAGCAATGAAAAATAAGGAAATCATGAAATTTGCAGGTAAATGGTGGGATCTGGAAAGGATCATCCTGAGTGAGTTGTCCCAGAAGCAAAAAGACACACATGGTATATACTCACTCATATAGACATACAACATAGGACAAACCCACTAAAACCTGTGCATCTAAAGAAACTAAGCAAGAGAGAGGACCCTAACTAAAATGTCCAATCCCCATCCGGAAAGACAAAGAGGATGGACATCAGAAGAAGAAGAAAACAGGAAACAACCTAGGAACCTACCACAGAGGGCCTCTGAAAGCCTCTACCCTTCAGACTATCAAAGCAGATGCTGAGCCTGATGGGCAACTGTTGGGCAGAGTGAATGGAATTTTATGTAAGAACTGGGAAATAGTAAGAGCTGGAGAGGACAGGGTCAACACAAGGAGAGCAACAGAACAAGAAAATTTGAACACAGGGAACTTCCCAGAGACTCATACTCCAACCAAGAACTATTCATGGAGATAACCCAGAACCCCTGCACAGATGTAGCCCAGGGCAGTTCAGAGTCCAATTGGATTGCATAGTAATGTGAAGAGGGACTGCCTCTGACATAATCTGATTGGCCTGCTCTTTGATCACCTCCCCCTGGGGGGGAAGCAGCCTTACCAGGCCATAGTAGAGGACAATGCAGCCACTTTTCATGTGAACTGTTTTGCTAAGATCAGAAAGAAGAGGAGAACCTCCCCAATCAGTGGACTTGGGGAGTGGCATGCAAGCAGAGGGAGGACAGAGGGTGGGATTGGGAGGGGAGGAGGGAGGGGCTTATGGGGGGATGCAGAATGAATAAAGTGTAATTGATGAAAAATTTAAAAAAAAGGGAAAAAAATAATTTAAGAACCTTAAATGTCTTTCAAAAGTGGAGGAAAACATGGAGTTAGTCAATTGGCATGGAGCACGACTCGCCCCTGGGAGTAATGGTCTCCTGAACCTACTCAGACCTTGGACACCTCCACTGCTAGTTCTAGAACTGATGCAGGATGTTCCAACGAGGGGGTTAAGGCTTCTCATAATATTTCCTATAATCCCACACCTGTTTGTTTATATCCCCCATTTTTATTCATTATTAGCCAGATAGAGCCAAGTAATTGTGGTAATGATACTTGCTGTTTTGCCCAATGTTGGAATGCTAGTAAATTTAGGTATGCCCTGGTTACTCGCATGCCTCGCTGGGTGCCTGTGCCCGTTGATGCCCCTCATGCTATGACTCTCTTCAGACAGAAAAGGGATCTTGGAACTACAGCCACCATTGTTACTGCCATCTCATTGGCGGCTGTTGGAGCTTCCACCACGGCATTAGCCATGAGTCATACTGGGCAGACTGCTCAGACCCTGAATAATCATTTAGCCAATGTAGCTCATGTCTTAGTTGTACATAAAGGAATTAATGCTCAACTAAAAGGAAGCTTGATGGTGTTCAATCAGAGGATTGACCTCGTGCAGGAGCAAATTGATACCCTTGGCAAATCGCTCAACTTGGCTGTCAATGAAAATATGCTGGACTTTGAGTCACTAGCATATAACATGAGAATTTTTCCTGTGCTGCAAATCTGTCTAAACAATTGTCTAGCTATATTTTAGGTAATTGGACTGGAGAATTCGATACTACGATGGAGCAGCTGAGAGTGGCCATTGTCATGGTAAATTCTACCAGAGTGGACGCAGGACTAGCCACAGGATTATCATCATGGATTGCTGCAGCCATGAATCATCTGAAGGAATGGGCGGGCATGGGAGCGTTAGCAGGCCTTCTGGTGTTGGTCTCCTTGGTTTGCCTGTGGTATATATGCAAGATTAGAGTCTCACAACAGTGTAATGCAGCCATGACCATTCAGGCCTGTACAGCCATTGAAGCAGGACAGTCTCCCCAAGCATTGTTGGCTACCATAAAAAGCCAAAATGTTATGCTCAGGATGAGAGGCTAAGCACTGCACTCAGGGTCAGCCACTTTGGACCCAGAGAAGAGCATGTCTGATTGCATGCGGGTTGATGCCCCAGGTCCCGCCTCTGAGAAAAAGGTATTGGTCAGGTCTGATGCTCTTTGGGTGGATGACACCTAAATGAACATCGGTACAAAGTCCCAATTTATTTCTAATATCAGAGATCAGACCTCTACTCTTGCCTGATGCGTCTAAAACAAAAAGGGGGAACTGTAGAGAGCTGCGGAATGCTATGCCTTAAAGATGGAGCTGGTTTCTGCCTTCCACCTTCCCGATGGTGAGTGCTCTCTGTCACGAACAATTCCACATTTGGCTAAGGCTGAGGATCTGGCTTGCTTCTGTGTATGTGGACCTATCTGCATTGCCCACGTGGCACGCTGGGGTTGGCTACCCAGAGGCTATTTAAGCTGTGAGCTGGCTTTCTCCAGGGTCAGATGATTGTTCAAGGTTCCTGAATAAACTGCATTGAAAAAAAAATTGGACTATGTGATATATTATGAGAAAATGAGGTTTTGGGCAAGAGGAAGAAAGTTTTTATTTAAAAGTAATGTGATTTGTGTAAAGTTGACAATAAGGGGAGAAGGTATGATGGTTCAGATCAACTGTCAACTTGACCCATCAGGAATCACTTGGATAAAGAACCTCAGTGAGGACTTATTTAGATTAGTTTGGCTGGTGGGGCATTGTCTTGACTGTGTTGATGTGGGTAGACTCAGCCTGACAGTTATCATTGCTGTTCCCCAGTCTTGAGTCCTGGACTTTAAAAGAAGAAGGTAAGCCTGCCACAAGAATGCATTTATTGTCTCTCTGCTTTGGATTGTTGATATGAGCAGCTGCCTTAAGTTCCTACCTTGACTTTCTCACAGTAATGGACTGTAATCTGAACTGTGAATCAAAAGAACTCCTTCCTTTCATTAGTTGTTTCTTTCCAGAGTATTTTATGATAAAGGAAAGAAAGCAGGACAAAGATACCTTCTGCCTACATCAGTCGTGCCAGCAGAGAATCATGAGAAAGTCTCTTTACTGAACTGAAGAATATTCCCAATGTACCTCTCTATTTTATGTCTATCTCTATTTTTTCTATTTATGTCTATCTTTATTTTTTTCAGAATAGTCATAGCACAGCCACATTGTTGTAAACATTTTGCTTTTACAGGTGTAGAATCATTGAAAAGTATGTTATTACAAGCTGTTTTTCCCTTTCTGTACATTTTAGAATAGTCATGCTAACATGGAAGGGGAAAATCTCATGGGTCCCCACCTATACAAAAAAAAAATATATAAACCCCTAAGGAATGCGGAGTGAGGCCCTAATTATTATTAAATTCTGAAGATTCAACCCTAAAGTCATACATAACTAGTAACATTAAATGTAATAAGCAACCTTGTTAGGCATATGTGTGTGTGTGTGTGTGTGTGTGTGTTCTTGGTACACACACATATAAAAAATTAAAGAAAAAGGTTATGATTTCATAAAGGAGCAAGAAAGTGTTTGGTGATGGCAGGGATTGGAAAGGGAAAATCAATGTAATTAAAGTTTAATTTAATAATAGAAATAATATTAAAAATCTTTATAATCTTACTCTTCTGAAATACTTGGAGAATTCTTTGTCTCCTTCTATTTCTCCCTCAGTTTGCTTCTCCATGCTCTTGTCTGGTTATGGCCATCTCTTGTATGCTTATAGGAATCGAATGCTGTGCTGTACAATAACAACAACAACAACAAATCAAAATCAAGTTTCATCTTTATTGCCTATGAAACAAACACATTAAGTCAGTATAATTAGTATCTGTGTCTTTCATTGCTCATTGGTAAACTAATAGATCATAACTTATAGGGTTTTGTCAGAATGGGTAAACTGTTTCTTAGAGGGCTTGTAAACATTAAGACAAGTAAACATTAACTTCTGTAAATGACAGTGAAGGAGAATTTGTACATTGTTCTGGCTTCTTCATAGACATGTTTTTATTTTGTTTTGATACAGGGTTTCTCTTTGTATATCTTTGGCTGTTCTGGAACCATCTGAAGGGATGCAGTGCTTTTTCCTTGGGGCCCTAAGCTCCTGCAATAAAGCCTTATGAGACAGGAAATATAAATGCCTGTGCCTTATATCTAAGCTCTTCTATGACTAGCTCATAACTTAAACTACCATTTATAATAATCTACAAATTGGCCAAGCAGATGGTTACCTCTGATCAGGTACTTTGTGTCTGTCCTTCTCATATCTTCCCAGATAGATCTCCTACCTGACTCTATCCCAGAATTTTTTCTGCCTTCCAGATGTTCAGGAAGCATCAGGAGAAAATGGCTGGAGAAGGAAAAAGACAAAAATGTAAGTACTCTGAGAATTTTGGCTGGGAGGAAGCTAATCTAGCTGGGAGATTTAGGATGAAGTAATAATTGCTCAGTATTGTAGTCAAGGCTAATTTAATAAATCTTAGTCTATCTGTGTGGTTACTTGAGAAATAGCTGGTTAAAGAGTAACCACCACAATACTAAATTTATGTATTTATATTAATATTAATTATTCTTTTTTAATACTGGCATATCATAGGTGGAACATAAAATCCAAACTAGCCTGAATACAAACCAGCTTCAAAGCTCTGTTTAAGAAAAGCCAAGAAAAAGAAAGCTGCAAGTTATACCTTCTGCTTTGCACAAACATTAACAATGGCTCTGCCAAGGTCTGCGTGGTGTTAGAAAGGCCAGAGCTGCATGCAGCAGTCTCTCAGAAAAGTCCAGGAACTTGTGGTGAGTGGAGATGGCAGTTTTCTGGGCCAGCCACTGCAGCAGCAGCTGGCAGATGCCACCAAGAAGCAGGTGGATGCCTCACAACATGGCAGGACAAGCTCATCCTGTATGGTAGGTCATGGCAGGAGGCTTAACTCTTAAAGCTTGACCTGTACAGAAAAGAAGGAGAGAGGCATGTCACATACAGTACACTGTAGAAAGCAATAGCTAAGCACATACATAGAAAGACACAAAAAGCAGCAACAGATTCTATGTCAGAGACAGGCCCTTCTCCCCTTATTAGTGGATACAAAGTGAATAGACTGTAATTAATAAAAAATAATTGAAAAAATGCATACTGAATTAACCAGGTGAAAAACATTTAAGCTTATGTTTTAATGTTAGAAAGGTAAAAAGACTCTATGTGAAACATCAAAGGTATATAAAATAGATTTTATTTTACATTTGATAAAATAAAATCCTTAAATACAGAATTAAATAAGTTGAAAGGAATAAGCTACATAAAGATGGGAAAGAGTTTAGATAAAGTAAAAAAAGAAAATTATATTAGCTTACAAGGTCATAAATGAGAGATAAGTAAATGCACATTAAAAATAAGTCTCCAAAGAGGGAGAAAGAAAGAAAAATAGATAAAAATATTATCAAAGGCTCAAAGATAATAAATAAAGAAACAACCTAAACATAGTCAACAGATACAAAGCTTAAGTAATAAAACAAGTCTACATAGACTTAAAGAGATTATAAATAAATAAATAAATAAATAAATGTCTTCAATGTTAAAAAATAAAAATAAGTGTAGAGAAGAAAGACTGGATGACATGCAGTTTTGTTTGGACTATCAACATGCAAATGATGTTAATGTTATGCATCCTCTTTGAGAGAAATCAAAATGGATCAGACCTAGATGGAAATGGACTGCTAAATTATATCAACCTGTTTATTTCAAAGATATTGCAACCTCAGAATGGAAACAAGGAAATAGGTTAAACTGGGAACTGGGCTTTTTATATGTTCATACAGAAGAATAAAAACTGTGGATTCCATTAAAACTGATAAAAATCATATTTGACAGAGGGAGATCTCCTGATGATCTTGGTTACACATAAGAAGAAAAAATCAATAACAATGCAGGCAATGTATATGCTGTTCCCTTTGTATGAGAATAGATTTCAAAATGGCTGGAGTATGAATGTCTATGCATAGCCGATAAATTTTGTTGGCTATAAAATCCTCTAAACTTATGCCATTCTTTTAAATGGAATAGATAAAAACTAGTATTACAGTTTGCTATAAAATCCAGACTTGCTTAAAAGAGACAGATATCTTTCACCTGCTCAAATAAAGAGCAAATAATCATCTTTTTTTCACAAATTTTTTTTAATTTTTCATCAATTACACTTTATTCATTCTGCATCCCCCCATAAGCCCCTCCCTCCTCCCCTCCCGATCCCACCCTCCCTCCTCCCTCTGCATGCATGCCACTCCCCAAGTCCACTGATAGAATAGGTTCTCCTCTCCTTTCTGATCTTAGTCTGTCAGTTCACATCAAAAGTGGTTGCATTGTCCTCTACTATGGCCTGGTAAGGCTGCTCCCCCCCAGGGGGAGGTGATCAAAGAGCAGGCCAATTAGATTATGTCAGAGGCAGTCCCTCTTCACATTACTATGTAACCACATTGGACTCTGAACTGCCCTGGGCTACATCTGTGCAGGGGTTCTGGGTTATCTCTATGAATAGTCCTTGGTTGGAGTATGAGTCTCTGGGAAGTTCCCTGTGTTCAAATTTTCTTGTTCTGTTGTTCTCCTTGTGTTGACCCTGTCCTCTCCAGCTCTTACTATTTCCCAGTTCTTACCTAGAATTCCATTCACTCTGCCCAACAGTTGCCCATCAGGCTCAGCATCTGCTTTGATAGTCTGTAGGGCAGAGGCTTTCAGAGGCCCTCTGTGGTAGGTTCCTAGGTTGTTTCCTGTTTTCTTCTTCTTCTGATGTCCATCCTCTTTGCCTTTCTGGATGGGGATTGGACATTTTAGTTAGGGTCCTCTCTCTTGCTTAGTTTCTTTAGATGTACAGGTTTTAGTGGGTTTGTCCTATGTTGTATGTCTATATGAGTGAGTATATACCATGTGTGTCTTTTTGCTTCTGGGACAACTCACTCAGGATGATCCTTTCCAGATCCCACCATTTACCTGCAAATTTCATGATTTCCTTATTTTTCATTGCTGAGTAATATTCCATTGTGTAGATGTACTACAATTTCTGCATCCATTCTTCAGTTGAGGGGCATCTGGGTTGTTTCCAGCTTCTGGCTATTACAAATAAAGCTGCTACAAACATGGTTGAGCAAATGTCCTTTTTGTGTACTTGAGCCTCCTTTGGATATATGCCCAGTAGTGGTATGGCTGGATCTTGAGGAAGCGCTATTCCTAGTTGTCTGAGAAAGCGCCAGATTGATTTCCAGAGTGGTTGTACAAGTTTACATTCCCACCAGCAGTGGAGAAGGTTCCCCTTTCTCCACAACCTCTCCAGCATGTGTTGTCACTTGAGTTTTTGATCTTGGCCATTCTCATGGGTGTAAGGTGAAATCTCAGGGTTGTTTTGATTTGCATTTCCCTAATGGCTAGTGAGGTTGAGCATTTCTTTAAGTGCTTCTCTGCCATTCTATATTCCTCTACAGAGAATTCTCCGTTTAGCTCTGTTCCACATTTTTTAAGTGGATTACTTGGTTTGCTGCTTTTCAGCTTCTTTAGTTCTTTATATATACTGGATATGAGTCCTCTGTCAGATAAAGGGTTGGTGAAGATTCTTTCCCAATCTGTAGGCAGTCGCTTTGTTTTGATGACGGTGTTCTTTGCTTTGCAGAAGCTTTTCAGTTTCATGAGGTCCCATTTATTGATTGTTGCTCTTAGAGCTTGTGCTGTTGGTGTTGCAAAGAATCATCTTGACTGATCTGTGTGCACTGAACATTCCATATTTATATTATTGGATAACATAAGAACTGTATGTTACTTGTGAAAGTTTATATGTTTACATAACAAAAGGACCAGACATCAATGAAGTTGGGTTTACCTGACAAGATTCATTCTGGCGGATGCTGAAAGGCCGATATGTTTGTTACAGACTCCTGCACAATGCCACCTCAGACTGCTTGTGTTTCAACACAGCTTGCTTCCAGGAAAGCTTCAAAGAAAACTGGTGATGGCAATCCATCCAGCCTTTCAGACAGTTCCAGCCAAATCTTCATTTAAGACACTGCGTTTAAAGATAATGACAATTTACAACTAGTTTTCTTAAGTCTTGCTTTTTTTTAATTTTTTTTTTTAAATTTCTTTGGGCCTTCAAAAAGGAAAACTTTGCCACCAAAGAACAAAAAACAACCTTGAGAGGATGACACTAGATTTCCCAAATGGTGGGGTGAGTGTTTTTTGGTCACTCGCCATTTTACAAAGTGTTACATGGTTTGTAACAGGAGGGAAACAAGGGAAAGGAGATAAAATTAGGTCTTTAAAAGGTGTAGGGGGTGAAAAGAGAAAAGAGGGAGACTGAGCCAGAAGGAGAAGTCCAGGAAACATCAGGAAGAGAGCTTGACCAGGAAAAGACAATAAAATGCAAGTATTATGGGGATATTGGCTGGGAGGAAGCTGGAGTAGCTGGGAGCTTTAGGATGGAGCAACAATTGCTCAGTATTTTTCTCAACGCTAATTTAATAAATCTTTCTAGTCGTGGTTATTTATGGAATAGCTATGGTGGAAATTTACCACCATAGTAAATTTATCAGTTATATTATTTTTTAATGAGGATGAAATATAGGGTGCTGAAGGGCACATAGTCACACACAATCATACACCTTCATACACAATGATACATACATAAACACACATACATGCACAAACACTTATACCTATAGACAGACATATGCCCCCCTCCCCCATGCAAAGTTTAAGAAAGTGAGTTGTAAAGCATGGGAGAATATCTCATGTCTCTGGGATGGAAGTACAGAGAACAGTGCATCTTCTTCTGAGCCACAAACTGAATAGTGCATGATGCTCTGCTAGAGACTCTTCATTAGCATACGTCTAAATCTCATCTCCATTTTTAATTCTGTTATGCCATGAATCAACCTCATCTTACTACTATCATATATTGCAAATTTCAATGAATAGAATACCATGATGAAAAAGATAATTTTATTTCATTGCCATAAATTGCTTAGGTAACAACATGTCTATCATTGCATTTCTATCTAAAAAAAAAGACAATTTTTTTCTATACAGAATTTTTAATCATGAAACCAACTAGAACATTGACTGTGTATAACCTTATTGTCCAGTTTACCTGTTGTTTCTGAGTCCAAATTCCTAATAAATTGTTTCTACTTTTTGTATGTGTTTATGGTACTTTTATGAGTGTGCCCATGCACATGGCAGTGCATGCTTGTACCCATGTATGAAAAGGTCAAAAGTCAGCTATTTTTCATTGTTGGTTTTCCCTGTATTTTCTGAAACAGCATATCTTGAAAAATCACGGCAGGAGCTAGACTACCTAACCAGAGAGCTGGTGGGGTTCACCTCTTTCTTTCCCACACCTCAGCTGTGGGCACAGGGTTTCAGATGGGTGTTTCTCCTTCTTGATGTTTATGTGAGGGCCAGGGATTCATATTCAAGCTTTCATGTTTACCTGGCAAGCACTTTACCAGCTGAGCCATCTCCTTAGTCTCAATTTTTTTCTCAAAATACTATAATAAATTATCTGCACTTCCCAATCTTATGCCATGCCTTCCAACACCTTTCTATCTAGATGTGAAAAACCTAAGTTGTGAAAGTATAGAAAACTTAGCTTGGGTTAAGTTTAACATAGGAATTTTTAGTCCTAAAGATTTATTTATATTATCCTTTTTAATTTTTATTTTGCCCTTAAAAGAATGTTGCTCAAGTCAAGCTGTTTCAAAGTTCCAAATCCACTGTTAAATATTTCTTAAACATATTTTCTGTGGATTAAATCCTAGCAATAAACAGAACACCAACAGCACAGGCTCTAAGAGTAACAATCAATAAATGGGTCCTTATGAAATTGAAAAGCTTCTGTAAAGCAAAAGACACTGTTGTCAGAACAAAACGACAGCCTAAAGACTGGGAAAGGATCTTCATCAACCCTATATCTGACAGAGGGCTGATATCCAGAAATATAAAGAACTCAAGAAGTTAAACAGAAACAAATCAAGCAATCCAATTAAAAAATGGGGTACTGAGGTAAACAGAGAATTCTCTGCATAGGAATATAGAATGGCATAGAAACACTTAAAGAGATGTTCAACATCCTTAGCCATCAGAGAGATGCAAATCAAAACAACCCTGAGATTTCACGTTTCACCCATCAAAATGGCTAAAATAAAAAACTCAAATGACAACACATACTGGAGAAGTTGTGAAGAAACGGGAACCCTCCTCCATTGCTGGTGGGAATTTAAACTTGTACAACCACTTTGGAAATCAATCTGGCACTTTCTCAGACAATTAGGAATAGTGCTTCCTCAAGACCCAGCTATACCACTCCTAGGCATATATCCAAAAGTTGCTCAAGTACATTTGCTCAACCATGTTTGTAGCAGCTTTATTTGTAATAGCCAGAACCTGGAAACAACCCAGATGTCCATCAATTGAGGAATGGATACCGAAATTTTGGTATTTTTACACAATGGAATACTACTCAGCAATTAAGAACAAGGAAATCATGAGATTTGCAGGCAAATGGTAGGATCTAGAAAAGATCATTCTGAGTGAGGTATCCGAGAAGGAGAAAGACACACATGGTGTCTTATATAGACCTATAAGATATGATAAACATAATGAAATCTATACACTTAAAGAAGATAAACAAGAAAGAAGACCTGGGGTAAGGTGATTGATCAATCCTAACTTAGAAAGACAAATGTGATGGGAATTGGATGTAAAAGAAAAAAAGTAACAGGACAGGAGCCTACCACAAAGGACCCCTGAAAGACTCTACCTAGCAGTGTATCAAAGCAGATACTAAGACTTATAACCAAACCTTCAGCAGAGTGCAGGGAATCATATGAAAGAAAGGGGAGTTAATATGATGTGGAGAGGACAGAAGCTCCACAAGGACCAAATATATGTGGGCACAGGGATCTTATATGAGACTGTTTTTTCAACCAAGGACAATGTATGAATATAGAAACTCTGCTCTATTGTAGCCCATGGTAGCTCAGTAACCAACTGTTTTTTCCAAGTAAGGGGAACAAGGACTATTTCTGACATGAACTCAATGGCAGGATCTTTGACCTCCCTACCCCCCAAGGGAGGAGCAGCCCTGCTAGGCCACTGAGGAGGACTTTGCAGCCAGTCCTGAAGATACCTGATAAAATAGGGTCAGATGAAAGGGGAGGAGGTCCTCCCCAATTAATGGACTTGGAATGGGGCAGGGAGGAGATGAGAGAGGGAGGGTGGGATTGGGAGGGAATGAGGGAGCAGGATACAGCTGAGATACAGAGTTAATAAAATGTAGTTAATAACAAAAATTTTTTAAAAAAGTAATGAATTTTGCTTTGAAATAAAAATTTCACTAAAATAATGCTTTTTCTTTTCTTAAGAAAACTGCTAAGAAGAAAATGTCTAGCTATGACACACTTCCTTCAATGTCAATCCAAACTATGTTATAGAGGATTTAAGTTATCATTGGGTAATTAGTTTAATGGATAATAGTGGAAGAATGTTTCCACATCAGTCACTGTGATAATTCTGAGCAAATGTAGCATCAGTTCAAGTGCACTCTTTACTCATGGGGAATGCCAGGCAATCTGTCCTAATATTGAAAATACTAATCCACACAGAAGATTAAGGTAGGACATCACAACATGACTGTCTCCTCCACAACCAGACAGCTAACATTTCTTTTTATATCCATCTGTAATGTACATGCTTTTGGGAATAGCCTGGAAGAACTTAAGAACTATTTGTCTGGTTTGATGCCTTCAGAATATTAGCTTGTTCATGACTTGAGATTATTCTTTCATTTTCTTTAGGAATATTTGATGAATAGTAAGAAATGATTGTAATTTACTCAGGCAGTGCTTGGGTTTCTAAACAGTTTTATCCTGTAACATGCAGAACATGTTGCCAAGCTACAGTACTAGAAAAATAAGAAAATTATTTTACTGACTCTTTTCACTTAAATGTTCAGTCATGACATTGTGTTAATGTTAATTTCAAATAGAATGCCTTTGTTTTCCACATTAAAAAGGAAGAGAAAAAAAGTATGGTGTGATTGCTCAACTCTTTGACTTCATGAATATTAATAAGAATGGATGATATGAGGCTCAAAGCACTCATTGCATTTGCTTAAATATCCCTTTATGATTTCCAAGGATAATTATTAAATTATATGAAGAAATATGCCTGATACTAAGACTTTTTATGCATAAAAGTTCATTTTAAAGTGTTTTGCCACTTATAACCATTAGCAACAGTTAATTCATAAAGTAAGTAAAGTTTTAAAAGATTCCAGACACTGAGACATTTTAAAAAGTGTCTGTGTTTGAGTTTTCTTGTTGTATATGTACAACATGTTTCTAAAGTAGTAATTCATAGCTGCATAATTATTTTCAGAATAGTTCTTCACAGGCAAATATTGATGTGGAAAATAAGATCATAAATGGCAGAGATAGCAAAGAACGTAACTTTAAAAGAAGAATTTGAAGTCTTATATCCTATTATTGAAATTAAATATGAGTTACAAATTAATGAGGATTATTCCCATTTGACCTAGAGTATCTATTGTGCAGCAGATTACAACTCAGGTACCTGCAATATTACCTGGTAATTTTTAATCTATCAACGTGTACCTGACATGTGAAAAATAACAGCAAATTCACCAGAGGTCAACTAAATTGATTCAGCCAACACCTGTTTGTCTTATGGATGTCAGCAGTACTATATATTTTTTCCTAACACTAATATATTTGCTTCTCCTTGACTTTTAGGATAAAGACTGTTCCAAGAGGGGTTTGGAGAATAGCTCAGTAATGCAGCTCTTGACTGCTATACATTTGGCCCCAGTTTTGAGACCTAGTAACAATAACAAGTAAATTAATTAAAACAAATCTTTCCTAAAATCTATATATTCACTTCCTAAGGTGAAAGCAATTTATTTACATGATAGTGTATTCTCACAAATTTGTGTTCTAACAATAATAAACATGTCACCATTGGGAAAGATGTGATTTTACCATAGCAGCAGTAGGCTATTGTATTTATAAATCTCTCAATTTAAAACAACAAGCATTAGAAGATTCAAAGCTGTATTCAGGTAAAAATAGGAAATATGAAGTATGTAAGGAGACCAATGAGAAGATCCTCGTTTATTTTATATGTGAATAATCAGAAATTTGAGGGTAAGCCTTTAGAGATTAATTATTTGTACTTTGTTCTTTATTGACTGAGACAGAGGTTAAATTAGGCCATGCTGGCTTCTATCTAGCTACATACCTCAGCTTTGCCTTAAACTCACAAACTTCAATTTCTTAAATGATGAGCTTGAAATTGCATACTACAATGTCTGGCTGAAAGATACATATTACATTTAACTACTAGAGTGATGTTAGTATGTATATTATCGACTATATTTATAGATAGATAGAGATAGAGAAGAGACACATGGAGTATAGATGTTGGATTATTATAGAGAAATATAGATGATATGTAAATTACAGATAATGGATGATTCAAGGTAAAGAATGGGTATGTAACAAACAATATATGATAGACAAAAGGTGGTTGATAGATGATTTTGACATTTAGATGTTTAATACATGATTTTATTTGAAATGACAGATAATAGATACATAGATAGGTAGATATACAGATATCTTTATTGTACACAAGAATCAGTAATCTGTCCACATATTGCCATTCTATTCTGTACAGAAATGTCAAAAGATATTGAGTAATCCTGGAACAATTAAGCAGACTGAACAAATAATAACCAGTTATGCAATTTTGTGTGATTGCTCTCATAAATACTTATTTTAAGAGGTATGTTAAAGAGTAGGTAATTGAGTCCATGTCAGAGGCAGACCCTGCTCCCCTGATTTGGGAATCCACATGAAGACTGAGCTGACAATTGGCTACATCTGATCAGGGAGTTTATGTCCTCTTCATGCAAGGGCTGGGGCTATTGCCAGTCCACAAAGGAAGAAGATGCAGGCTATCCTGATGAGACTTGATTGGCTGGGGTCAGATGGTAGGGGACAAGGGCTTCCCTCCTTCTGAGAAATAAGGGAGGGAGTATAGGAAGGGATGGTGGGACTAGGAAGAAACAAGGAAGGGTGCTGCAATATGGATACAACATGAATAAATTATAAAAAATAAATTTAAATTAAAAAAGAGATATGTCAAAAATCAGATAAACTTCCTGCTTAGCACAATTCTTTACAGACCTTTAAAGAAAAATCTCATCTTCATATGGAAAAACAAGAAACCCAGAATTGCTAAAACAATCCTCTATAATAAAAGATCTTCCAGAGGTATCTACATACCTGATTTCAAGCTGTACGATAGAACAATGATAATAAAAATTGCACGGTACTGGCATATAAACAGGCTGGTAGATCAATGGAATTGAACAGAAGACCCAGAAAAAACCCACATACTTAAGGACACCTGATTTTTTTAAAAGATGCCAAAACCATACAATGGAAGAAAGATAGCATCTTCAATAAATGGTATTGGTCTAATTGGATATTTACATGTAGTAAAATGCAAATAGGTCCATACCTATACCCCTGCACAAAATGGAAGTCTAAGTAGATCAAAGACCTCTATGCCAGTACCATGCAGTTTTTATAACTGTTGCTCTATACTACAGCTTGAGATCAGGGATGGAGATACCTCCAGAAGATCTTTTATTATAGAGGACTGTTTTAGCAATTCTGGGTTTCTTGTTATTCCATATGAAGTTGAGAATTTTTCTTTCCAGGTCTGTAAAGAATTGTGTTGGTAATATGATGGGCATTGCATTGAATCTGTAGATTGCTTTTGGTAAGATAACCATTTTTACTATGTTAATCCTGCGAAGCCATGAGCATGGGAGATCTTTCCCTCTTCTCATATCTTCTTCTAATTCTTTCTTCAGAGACTTGAAATTTTTTTCATACAAGTCTTTGACTTGCTTGGTTAGGGTTACTCCAAAGTACTTTATGTCATTTGTGGCTATTGTGAAGGGTGTTATTTCTCTAATTTCTTTCTCAGCCCTTTTGTCTTTTGTATACAGGAGTGCTACTGATTTTTTTTTTTTTTGAGTTAATTTTGTATCCTGCCACTTTGCTGAAGGTGTTTATCAGCTGTAGGAGTTCCCTGGTAGAGTTTTTGGGGTCACTCATGTATACTATCATATCATCTGCAAATAGTGATAATTTGACTTCTTCCTTTCCAATTTGTATCCCCTTGATCTCCTTCAACTGTCTTATTGCTCTAGCAAGGACTTCCAGAACTATGTTGAAGAGATATGGGGAGAGTGGCCAGCCTTGTCTTGTCCCTGATTTCAGTGGGATTGCTTTAAATTTCTCTCCATTCAGTTTGATGTTGGCTATAGGCTTGCTGTATATCGCTTTTACTGTTGGGAGCCGTGACTCAGCGGCCTGCTTTGATATTTAAATCTCGGTGGAGAGATGGCTTTTAGCAGAGGAGAACTTGCAAGTCCATCTCCTTTTGTTTGTGACAACAGGTGGGATAGCTTGTGAGGGTCACACCTCTTCCTCAGGCTCCTTGTGCAAATTAACCTATTGTTCTGAGATGTTTTACTGGCTAAAGTAACTCCTCAAAATAAATAAAGGGGTCAGAAGGCTGGAGGCAGAGGAGGAGGCAGCACTTGAGACTGGCTGCTGGCATTGCTTGCTGCAGCAGTCTGCCTTTTGCTATGGCTGTCGAGTCTGGACCTTTAAAAAGTTTCCTGTGTGCTGTGTGTTTATTTTATTAATATTAATCCTCACACCCAACTCAAGAACCGTTCGACTCTGCCCGGCTGGCCCCGGCACTTTACTATGTTTAGATATGTGCCTTGTATCCCTGATCTCTCCAATACTTTAAACATGAATGGATGTTGGATTTTGTCAAATGCTTTTTCAGCATCTAGGGAGATTATCATGTGTTTTTTTTTTTCTTTCAGTTTGTTAATTTCCATATATTGAACCACCCCTGCACACCTGGGATGAAGCCTACTTGGTCATAGTGGATAATATCTTTGATGTGTTCTTGTATTAGGTTTGTGAGTATTTTGTTGAGTATTTTTGCATCAATGTTCATAAGGGAGATTGGCCTGAAATTCTCTTCCTTTGTTGAGTCTTTGTGAGGTTTAGTTACCAAGGTGACTGTGGCTTCATAGAATGAGTTTGGTAATGTTCCTTCTGTTTCTATTTTGTGGAATAGTTTCCTCAACATAAAACCACACACACTAAACCAGTTTGAAGAAAAAGGTGGAAAGAGCCTTGAACTCATTGGCACAGGAGACAACTTCCTAAACAGAACATCAACAGCACAGGCTCTAAGTGCAGCAATCAATAAATGAGACCTCATGAAACTGAAAAGCTTGTGTAAAACAAAGGACACTGTTTTCAGAAAAAAAGACAGCCTACAGATTGGGAAAGGATCTTCACCAGTCCTATATCTGACAGAGGGCAAATATCTAGATCCTATAAAGAACATAAGAAGTTAAAAAGCAACAAATCAACTAATCCAATTAAAAATGGGAGACAGAGCTAAACAGAGAATTCTCAAAGGAAGAATACCAAATGGACAAAAAACACTTAAATGTTCAACATCCTTATTCACCAGGGAGATGCCAATCAAAACAACCCTGAGATTTTACCTTTCACCCATCAGAGTGGCTAAGATAAAATAACTCAAGTGACAACACATGCTGGTGAGGATGTGGAGAAAGGGGAACCCTCCTCCATTGCTGTTTGGAACTTATACTTGAACAACCACTTTAGAAATCAATCTGGCACTTTCTTAGAAAATTAGGTATAGTGCTACCTCAAGATCCAGCTATACTACTCCTAGGCATATATCCAAACTGTAAACAATGTAATAATAAGATGTTCAGATGTTACTTTTTATATATCTTATTTGAAATTTTAAACAATTTTACAGTGTTAGTAATTGAAACATGTATCTGCCTTTTTAAAGAGAATAATATCTCTGGGTCTTGGACTATTACATGATTATTCTTTACTTAACAGCTGATTATCCACTTAAAATGAGTACATACAATGTTTGTCTTTCTGGGTCTGTGTTACTTTATTCAGGATTGTTTTGTTTTGTTTTTTGTTTTTGTTTTCTAGTTCCATCCATTTGTCAACAAGCTTCATGATGTCATTTTTTTAAACATCTGAGTAATACTCCATTGTGTATATGTACCACATTTTCTTTATCCATCGTTTGGTTGAGGGATACCTAGGTTGTTTCCAGATTCTGACTAAAATAAATAAATTTGATGTGAATATAGTTGAGCAAGCATCCTTATGGTAGGATAGAGTGTCCTTTGGGTAAATGCTTATGAGTGGTATGGCTAGGTCTTGAGATAGTTCAATTTCCAATTTTCTGAGAAACCACTATTATGATTTCCAAAGTGGCTGTACAAGCACTTCTACCAGCAGTGGAGGAGTTCTTGCTCCACATCCTTGTAAGCATGAGCTGTCACTTGTGTTTTTGATCTTAGTTATTCTAACAGGCTTAAAGACAGATGCCTGGATTTCCTGGGATGGGGACATAGAATAGATTTCATGGATGGACTTGGTGCTGGGAATGGGAACAGGAGGATCAGGTGGGGGTTGATGGATGGAGAGACTACTGAGAGAGATGACTGGAATTAGAGGACATTTTAGGAGCGAGGGAGAAACCTAGCATATTGTAAATAAACGAGTGGTGGGCTATATAATGTTTATTACTTGTCCTATAACTACTACTGCGGCATTATCTAAAGCACTTTCACAATTAATAAGACACAGACATCTGTTAGATTTTATGATTGCCTTATTTACCATGGGCTGGGCAAATATTTCCACCTATGCTATCTCAACAGCCTCTCCATCCATAACCAATGATATCCTTAACCTTTCCTATCTGTACTACGTTCCACCCATAATCTTATAAATACTTGCATATATCTTTAATCTTGGTGTTTTCTTCATCCAAGCCATCCACAGAGTCCTTCCTTCCAGCCTATGGGATTTCTTCTCCAGGCTAACCTTCTGGTCTCTCTGTTCTTCAAGCCAGGGAACCTTATGTCTGCTCACTCTTTTGGCCTTGACTAGATACAGGCTTTTATTTTTAACCAATCAGGAATAATGTCTTATACAGATTTACACAACAGGATAGGTGTATCCAGCAGTAACCCGATCTTGAGGGCCAGTAATCAGCACCAAAATACAAGCATCAAACCCAACCCCCACCACTAGTACTATGGAAAGTACATGAAATCTACAAGGATGACATTAGTGAAGACCCTTAGTAATGGGTGACACAGAGCATAAACTAGGAATCCTTTTTAAGCAGGCAAGGTCTGAAGTAGAGGAGCAGGGACACTAACCCAGCCAGAACACCTTAGGTCTTCAGTATGCCATGGCTGCAAGATGTTTTAGGACAGGAGCCTAGCATAATCATTAGGCAGAAAGACCAAAGAGATTTCGTCCAGCAATGGAGAGGAGCAAGATGCAGAGTCTCCCAGCCAAATAATAGGTGAGGATTGGGGAGTTCTGCTGAGGAGGGAGAAGAAGAATTGGAAGAGCCAGTGGGGTCAAAGACACCATAAGAACACAGCCCACAGAATCATGTGACTGGGACTCAAATGAGCTCACATATATCAGAGAAGTATGGTTTTGGCCTAGGTCCTCTGAATGTATATTATGGTTGTGTAGCTCTGTGTTCTTGTGGAACTCTTAACAATGGAGCCAGGGCCAGTCTCAGACTCTTGTTCCTGTCAATGGAACCTTTATTCCTACTGGATTGATTTGCCTAGCCTTGATGTGAGAATATATGTGTGTTCTTATTGTAGCCTGTTATGCCATATTTGTTTGGTGTCCCTGGAAAGCCTACTCTTTTCTGAGGTGAGGTGGATGGGGAATGGATGCAGGGAAAGAGGAGGTGGGGAAAGAGATTCAGGGGTGGCGAAGTAGAAGAAACTGCAGATGTGATATAATTTATGAGAGAAGAATAAATAAAAAAGGAAAGCATTAAGAATAATCTAGTCCAGGTAATAACTTACAATTCTATGCTAATACTCTTGATATTCTCAAAAAAAAAAAAATCAAAGTCTCCTTTTAAGTGTTGGAAAAATGATTACTTGCAAAAGTTTACATTCATCAAGCAACATCCCCAAAGTGAACTGGCTGAAACCAAATGCACATTCAACAACAGCTCTTAACTCCTGTGACAAGCTCAAAGCAAGTGATGTGAGAGACTGGGCTCAGACTGCGTGTAGATGTATGGCAAATATTCATTTTATTTACCACGTTTCTTTAAAATTATTATAAATATATTGTGCTATATATTTATTTTTTGTGTACTTGTAAACCAATTAGTTCCCTTGATTTATGCTCGAGTATTAGTACAGACTGCACAGAAAAGATGTCAGTTAGGATGAAAGAATGTAGTGACTTCCATTCCTCATAGAGAAACGCACTCTCAAACACTTGAGTTGGTGCTGTTTTCATGCAGAACTGGCTTAATTTATCTATGTTCAATTTAACAACACAGAATACTGCTCTTTTACATTCAAGATAAAACTTGCAAACTCCGGTGGGATTTGAGCTTGCTACTAGTTCCACTACACCAGACTTATGGGCTGTAACTTCTCGGCTCTACTGTCGTTCAAACTAACACAGTCTGGCTGAAGCCAGTGATCAAAAACACATCTTTTTTTTTTTTTAGTTAAAAGTTTGTTTTCTGCTCCTCAGAACTTAGTTCTGAACAGAATGAATACCAAAACATAAAATAAGTGAATAAATACTGTTTGTTTTTTAACTCCACTTTTTTTTTCCAGTGAAGCCCGCCAGAGTGAGCCACATTAGTTTCAAAGAGTCAGTGATGGCAACTGGAACAGCTCTGGTTTAATGGGCTGTTAGACAGCTCTCTACAGTGGGTTTTCTTGTCCATTTTATAAATAAAGATAGACACTGTCAGAAAGACACTGAAAATAGGACATGATGATTTCAGTTCTAAAGCTACATATAATCTTATACTTCTGAAATATACTTTCAAAATATGTACTCATATTAGACTCTTACTTTATTGAAATATGCAGTAGTTCTTCAACTTTGCACAGGGTAATTTTATCTTTAAAGATAATTCTTAATATTAGACATAGTGGAATTAGCTTGTTCCCAAATTATTCGGTTATTTCACTTTGAAACACTTGTGAAGTAGCTAATAATGAAGAGGACATTTATATTATTTTTAAGAAGATGGGATATATCACATAAAAAATAAAACAAAGAACAGTTCCCCATTGGTATGATTTTGGATAGTTTCAGTTGTTTGTTTTCATTAAAACTTTACAAACTGCTGATACATTTAGGTCAGTAGCTGAATGTTTTCATGCTTCAAAATATCACTGATATGTCAAATTAGTTATCAAATTAATGAGATGTTCCAGATTTACATAATCCTTCACAAATATTTCAGTAATTTAGGAAAGCAATAGAAACAATATTATCCTAATGCTAATAACAAATAAGAAATAGAATAACTGAGTTAGTATTTAGAAAAAATAATTTTTATTTTATTAACACAACTGGTGATTCTAATCCTAAAAAATTACATATTTTCTGTGAATTTTAAAGAATATTTAAAAAAAATTACCCATCTATTTCAAACTATAAATTACAATAGCAACAACTTTTATGAGTCTTGTTGAATTGAGTAAGTTGTACAACAAAAGTAAAAAAAGATCATTATCTTATAGCCAGTAGAAAGAGAAATAAAGTTTAGTTGTTTAGTACAAAAGTAACTTTAATTATTTTTCAAACTGAAATTCCATATTAAATGTAATGGTTCTTGGCAATCAAACACTTTAAGAATAGTAAATCACTTTTAGATGTACTAAATAAATGAAACTAGACAAAAATCTTTAAAGTCTCTGTAATTTTACAGAAAAAAACCTTTTTATGTTAATTACATTGAAATTATGCTAGAAACGTATCTCCTGTAAAAATTTTATTATGAATTGTTTTGAAATAACCAGGTAAGCATATGTAGAAAAGAAGATGTGATGTTGAGAAATGTCTGTTTCTTAAAAATATAATTTTTATTTGAAAGCAAACAAATAACTCTTTGTTAAGTAAAAATATATATATATATATATCATACTTCACGGAACTTTCTTCTATATGTCATTAATAGCTTGTTGTCATAGAGGGTAAATTATAATTTATCCAGGTCAAAGTTTGGGTAAACTGAGGACAGAAGCAGACACACAAATCAGCATTACCTAGTCAACATTTAAAAACAATTTATAAGTTTGTTGCTTTGATAGGGTTTAATGATCCTCATGTGTGTGATTTTTATGTGAGTGTTCATTCTTACAGTTTACCTGAAGCTATAGTTGTATCACCACTGGCTGATATCTTGAATCCTCAGCCCAAGTATTCCACAGAGAACTTCCCAGGTTGAAATGTCTGTTGCCCATTTTGGCAACCACCATTCCGGTGTTTGTGATTTGAATGAAGAAATAGCCATAGTCACTCTCTCAAGGATTTATTTAATCCTCATCCTGATGTCATTAGCACTGACAGGGCTTAGGGTAACACTCGGGGAGATAAACAGTTTTGATATATTTCTTCAAAGGATGTGTTCTGTCAGTGAACGTGTCTGAAAGCGCCGAGGCATATAAACATGCCTCAAGTGGGATTACTTATAAAGTATAAAATGACTAGGCCGGGAGAGGACTGGTGGTTTTGACAGCTTGTAACTTGAAATTGAACATGACCCTTTTTACTCTCCTGCAAAATTTGCCTTAAGTTTTACCTATCTTCATTGGAAAGGGAAGCAGTCAGTGCTAACCACAGCAAAGTGAGGACAATTACAAATATAATTATTTTAAAAAATCAATTTAAAATAAAGACTGGAGCTGTGTGAAAACAGCTTGAAGTAAGGCATGAATTAATCAGCTTTTCTCTCATGACTGGAAGTAGCACCATAGGGAAAGGTTGAAGATGGATCAAGTGAGATGTTCCAAAGAGCTTGTTAATTTGTTCTCTGAAGCATAGTACTTGGCTAAGTGAAAATGTATCTCATTTCCATGAACATTTAATCATGAAACTACCATTATCCTTTATGGAAAGGGTCAACAGTTTCAGGTTTTGAAAATAAATTATTTTACTTTGTAAAAAAGACTACTATGAAGAGGAATCATTTTTCAGAGACATTACATCATGGCTAAATCTATTCTTCTGGAATTCTTTCAAAGGATTTCATGCATACAATAATAGCTAAAAATCCCAAATAAAATATGAGATATGTATTTTAGAAAAATTTTAGTGCTTACCTATCTTTCTTTTCTTATTTTCTCATCTGATATAGACCCTTTGGATAAGTAGGTTCACACTGGCATCTTATGACAATTAATACAAGTTGATAGCACAGTTTAAATTAAGAAGTCTTAAACTGGGCATGATGGCTCAAGCCTGTAATCCCAGCGCTTGGGGAAGCACAGGCAGACAGATCTCTGTGAATTCAAGGCCTGCCTGATATGAAGAGCGCCAAAACAAGGAATAGGACAGGAGCCTACCACATAGGGCCTTTGAAAGACTCTACCCAGCAGGGTATCAAAGCAGATGCTGAGACTCATAGCCAAACTTTGAGAAGAGTGCAAGGAATCTTATGAAAGAAGGGAGAGATACAAAGACCTGGAGGGAACAGGAGCTCCACAAGGAGAGCAACAGAACCAAAAATTCTGGGCACAAGGATCTTTTCTGAGACTGATACTCCAACCAAAGACCATGCATGTAGATAACCTAGAACCCATACACAGATGTAGCCCAAGGTATCTCGCTCTCTAAGTGGGTATCTAGTAATGGGAACAGGGACTGTCTATGACATGAACTCAGTGATCTGTTCTTTGATCACCTCCCCCTCATGAGGGAGCAGCCATACCAGGTCACAGAGGAAGACAATGCAGCCAGTCCTGATGAGACCTAATAGGCTAGGGTCAGATGGAAGGGGAGGAAGACCTCCTGTACCAGTTGACTTGGAGATGGACATGGAAGGAGATGAGGGAGAGAGGGTGGGTTTGGCAGGGGGAAAGGGAGGAGGCTACAGCTGAGATACAAAGTGAATAAACTGTAATTTATATAAAATAATAAAGAAATTATAATTGTTAAGGAAAAAAGCAAGAATAGGATAGCCAAGGCACAGAAAAACAAACAAACAAACAAAGGGGGGGGCAAATTAAGGACTCTTCGAGTAAAATAGACAATTGCCAAGCCATTTGGATTATATGTGTAAATATAATCTTTATAAATTTAAATCTAATATCACAGACATTGCTTGAAGTTCTCAGGAATATTACCATGACTGCCATCATAGCTTCTTTGGTCATGGTGTTCTACTGTTTTGTAGTCTTTTTTCTTTTCTATACTTTGGAGTTTCAACCAACACACAACCAAGTTAATTGTAGCTTTTCAATTAAAGATGAATGGATATGTGCACATTACAAGAAAGGCAAGCTACCAGTTAACATCCTACTACATAGAAACTTATAGTTATAGGCATGCCAGGCAAGATGTCAGTCTCTCTGTTTAATGCCCATTAAATATGGTGAGTCAAGTTTTATTCCTACAGCTGCAGGTAGGAGTCCTCAGTCATCACAGAGTCGTGCACATTTATATTAATACGCATATGTACTTAACAAGTGTAAAATCAAACATATTATCTTTAAACCATTTCAATTATTTAACTACTTTTTAATTGAAAATAGAATATTTTCTTAAATAATACATCCAGACCACAGTGTCCCCTCCCTCCACTACAATGAATTATCCCAGACATGTTCCTTCTCCCCAAGAACCATGCTCTCTCTGTTTCCCTTCAAAAAGAAGCAGACCTCCAAGAGACAACAACCATTCACAGGATAAAACAGGATACAATAAGAAAAGGAAAAACCTCTCACATGGAGACTGAGCAATTCAACCCAACAGAAGGAAAAGAGTCCCCAAAATCTAGCAAAAGAGTCATTGTTAGGAATCCCAAAAAACACCAAGCTGGCAGCCATAGCATACACACAAATGACTTGGTGCAGACCCCTGCAGGCCAGGCCCCATACTACAAGCTCGAGTCTCTGAGAGGCCCTATCAGCTATGCTCAGCGGGCCTGTTCTCCCTGTGTCCTCCAAACCCTCTGATCCCTACAATCTCTTCTTCCCTTCTTCTTTGAGGTTTCCACAGTTTGGAGGGGAGGGACCCAGTGTTCTCCATTATAGACTTTCTCTTTGCATAATGTCTGACTGTGGGTCTTTGCATCTGCTTGTATCTGCTGCCAGAGGAAGCTTCTCTGATGATGACTGAACAGGCACTGACCAGTTGTTGTAGGTTTTACCATAGGTGTCTAGGCTATCCAGTCTCTATTTCTTTATTGCCCAAGTAGTGTCAGGAATATAGTTCTTTTTTTGTGGTGTGGGTCTTAAATCAAACTAGACCTTAGTTAGCCACTCTCACAAGTTCTAGACCACCATTGCCACAGCACATTTTCTGCCAGGACAGATTACAGGTTGAGAGTTTTGTGGCTGGGGTGGTGTCCAATTTTCTCTTTCTGTAGCTTGCAGAGTATCTTCTGATGCCAAAGAGACAAGAAAGCAGGGATGAAGGCTCCATGCAGGCACCAGCTCCACCACTCTACATTCAATGACCTGTGTGGATGTTGTCCTCGGCAATGGTGCCCTACTGCCAGTTTGCAGACAGCAGCAGTGTGCCTTCATAACAGTTTGGGCTGTTGAGGAATTTTCATGGGACTTGCTTGGCCAACAACTCACTCAAATGCAACCCAGTCCCACCACTGAAAGCCTTGCCTGAAGACAAAAGATGGTTAGTTCAGACTCTGTAACTTCCATGACAAGAAGTCCTCTCTATAATCAACGTCATAGATTCCAGGAAGTTTCAATAGCACTGGGTTTCCACACCACTCCCAAAATGTCCCCTAATTCCAAATTATTTAATTTATTAATGATTATTAATCATTCAACATCTAGTAATTGTCCTTGAAAAGCACATCTGTGTATTCCCTTTACTCTTGCCAATTAGATAATGACCCTTCCCCTCCATCTAATTTTGACAAAGTTTTTTTTGACCAGGTAATAAGAAGAAAAGATGTTGCATAGTCAAGTTTTTCAATTGCTTTCATTATGCTTTTTAAATTACCCCAAGGTTTTCCATTCTTTAGCAGTCATTCAAAAGACACACACACACACACACACACACACTTGTTTGTGTTTTATATAAATATGTGTGTATATATGAAAGACAAAAGCAAACATCATCATACTTTTCATCTATAGCCCTATAGCTACTGATAGGGAGCAGAACACTGTTGCTGGTGGTGGTTTTGATGCTATATTGTGACACACATTTGTCCTCTGTTTAATGATTTCTGAGATCATTATTAGGACATTTCCTAAGAATCAATGGGGTTCTGAGCTTCCTATGGCACAAAAAAGTACTTTTTAACAACGTGTCTTATTTTAGTGGCATTCTACAGCACAAAAATTGAAAGTGGAAATTTCATATATCATGACATTTCTAAGTTTTTATAAATAAGGAACTGAAGAGTAGCTTGACTGTTAATTCTTCTCTGTGTTTGAGCTTCACTATTATGTGGAAAGTATAGGCTCAATGATGAGAATAGATTTTCTATTCATAACTTCACATTGTGAAAATTAACACAAGAAAAAATAACTATGTAAATACTGGACTACAAATACTGTGGGTAGGACACAATTGTTCAACATAATGATAATTTAGTTGCGCAAAGTTAATACTCATGGCCTTTACTTGTTGTTTGGATATAAAATAATCCATACAAAATATCTCATTATTTTGGAGGCTCTGTATACAGTTGGTGGATTCAACCATTGAAAACGGGAAACATTCTCATCTAATTTAATGAATTCATTAATTTAATGATTCATAATTAGTTGCTGTTACTTGGAGCTGATGAACACTGTACAGCCTACTTGAAAGACTCCTCCCCTTCCCAACATGAGATGAGCAGACTGGGTTCCATGTTCTTATGTGTCACCCCAATCCAAGTGAATAAATGCCCCTGTCTTTGGCCTGACATTTCTGAAACCATTGAGTAAAATTAATCTTATTTTCTTCAGATTGATGATATTAAATACTTTGTCATAGGAAACAGCCTTCTAAAAACATATGTCAACTAACAGAATGTATGTCAGTTGTTTTAACCTAACAGAGAATATTGATCATTATTCTTAGGTCCTTCCCTAGGCAAATTTTTAAAGCAAACCTACTGATCTTTTCTTACATTTCTGTATATCATGAAGAAAGAGGGTCAAGGCTCTAACTACATCTTGAAATAAAGAGCATCATGTGATGCAGAGTTGAAGAGAATGGGTCATCTTTCCTATGGCAAAAGAACAGAAGTATAAGGACCATCACATAGCCAGGGAAGGAGGAGGGTGCCTTTAAGTATTTGACAGCCGGTACCTTTGACATTTATACCTTTTCTCCTTTCTCCTGGACCTGCCCCTAGGAGAAAAGATAGATGAAAAAGACTCATAAGAAATGTAAGTGATCTTTATTGACCTGTGACTTTTGTAGAACTATGGCCTCTGGCAGGTGACTACAGGAGGCATTTATTCTTGAAACAGGTAGGGAAATTGAGTGCAGGTCTGAAAGAATGTGCATCCATGTGTGTGTGTGTGTGTGTGTGTGTGTGTGTGTGTGTGTGTGTTCAGAACTATAGGATTTTTGCAGGGACAATGAAGAAATCTGGAAGAATTAGGAAAAAAGGGAAAACTGTAACATCTTTTAATAAAGAAAAATGAAAGTCTTGTTATTTAAATTATACATACTTAGTCTCTGTTCTTCTCTAGTGTTTCTTCAGATAATCCATTAATTTCTTCACAAACTAATTTTCTTTCATAAATATCATAAGAAAAATGATAGTAAACCCAGTCTCTAAAGAACTTTTTGTAGCACTCTCTCTCTTTATCTCTGTTTGTGTGTGTGTTTGCATACATGTGCACATTTGTGTCTCTGTGTGCTTTGGCACCTTTTGAGGACAGAGGTCAACCTGAGGTATCCTTTGTGAAATGTCATGTACTCTGCTTGTCTCAGAGGAACCTGGGCTCATTTGTCTGAGGCAGGCTGGTTATTCAACAAGACCCCCTGTCTCTGTGCTAAGTTTAGGAACAGGCACAGCCTCAGCTCCTGGCTTTTCATGTGAATCCTGGGCATCAGATTCAAGTCCATAAGCAGTACATTAGGGCTGCATTATGTCTATTATCTCTATAAACTCTTCCTCCAAAGTGATGTCCATTACCGGAGGACAGAAAGCTCTGGCATTTGCCATAGAAACAAGTGAATTAGATCACAAATCCTGCAAAAGAGATGTAAAAATAAAAGTACAAAGGACATGTTTAAGAAAACAGTAAGAAGGCTTCATTTACCTGAGCCATGATATTAAAAAAAAAATAGATTCCCATAAAATAGAGTCATTAAAACTTTCTATAAATTGAATGTTTTACTCAGAAAAAGAAACACAATAGATAGATGAAGATGTACTTTAATGGCAGATTCATATCCCTGTAGAAAACTACTTAAATATAGTAATAAAGAGTGGGAAATTATTTCATCTATATTTCCTTTAACCTTTCGGGGCATCTACTCTGGTTTGTTCAGAGCGAGCTATTTTATGCATACATAAGCAGACACTGTCAAATTTAAACTACAAGATGAAAGAGAAAATCAGCTCTAACACCATCAATACTCCCTGCTGTACGGTCCCACTCAATCTATTTTTTTTTTTTTTTTTGCCTTAGTTCACAGAAACGTTTCATATAAGAAAATGAAAAGGACAGCCCTGCCCTGTGCCTCTGCCTTGCTGTTGCTCTCTGCTATCGATCTCACCTTCATGTTTCATCCCGGGAGCTGCGGGGCCAGACCTCCGTGCACGTGTCAGCAGCATCTACCTCTCGGCCAGACCTGCCTAAGGGGAAGCGGTGGGGTGTTTGCTCATCTAGTGGGGCCTACTTTGCTCTGGTTCAAAAATCACATTGTAGAGAAGCTGACACCAGCTCTCTGTAAAATGTCCTACCTAGCAGCCATCTTGAAGGTGAAACAGTTTTCTTGAGCAACTGACTCTCTGAGATAATGAAGCCTTAAGAAATCTAAGTTTTAAAGGGGATGGGGAACCGAGGGACAGACTAAAGGTGTTTCCGATTTGATCCTGGCTCTTCAGAATAGGAATAAATATATTCTGTGGTCTTGGGGATCTAGCATAGCATGGGTACTACCAAAGGTCACTGAATTTTAGAAGATGCGACAGACAATACACACTTTTTTTTTTTTTTACACAACTCCACCCATGTTTTCGAGGAAAGCTAAATTTATGCTTTTCAAATTTTAACTGTTGACTTTAAGATTTGTAGTTTTTCATAGTCGAGGTCACTGTAGAAAAATGTCAGCACAAAGCACTGTGGCTGATGCTGTGCTTATGTTAACAACATACTGCTGTTCCTCCTCGGCTGAGAGCAAATACGAAAGAAAGGGGTCTAGACGAGCACAGACTCATTTTAAGCATCTCCATGATAAAGTCTAAAAGCCATTCTCTTTGGACTGTGCCAGAATGTGTCAAGGAGACCGATGACTTGTGAGTCCTTATTACTTTCATAAAGCTCCTTCTCACAATCCACGATCTTGACTACCTCTAACAATGGTAAGTGTTCAACACTTTCTTGATGTCAGATCCAGAATGTAAGTGCGAATCTAAGAAATACATGAATTGCAAATGCTACTTGGAATAGCCACCATGTATGCTTTGACTTTTATCAGAAACATTTCTAGATTTCATAACAAATTTATGACATTTGAGTATCTTTCTTAATTAATGTTGATTTAAAAGTAACGGTCTAATATGCATATATGTATGTATATATACATGTCCAAATGTTATAGAGATTTTGTAAAATCTGCACTATTTTATTCAATTTTCAAAAAAAATTAAGGACTATGATCTCTGATTTATTTGAAAATTATTCTCGTACTCTTGATTTGTTCCAGTTTTAAGTCTTTTCTATTTCAGCTTAAGGAAAAAAAAAAAACAAAACACAGACCAATACTTCAATACATTAGTATTTTTAGCAATGCTCTACCACACAGACATCATCGGTCTACAAAGGATATGGTTCATATCATCAGGAAAAGAAGTCAAATTCTGGCCTCACAGTCCATGAAAGCTGTAAACTAAATCACTTTGATCTTCTTCATTTTCTACACTTTGATTCTCACGCAGTATTTACATCCTCTTATGTTTATATGACCTTGTGAACCCATGCCAGCTTCAACAGACAGCCCATGAAAACAAGCAGCATGTTGTTAAAAACCAACCATACTTTAATAAGTCTGCTAAAAGCTGATAGCATTGCCCAGACTATACGAAGCATTAATTATCCTTCCTCTTTCCTGAGTCAAAGATTATAAGAAAAGGAAAGGGCACAACCTTAGTCCATCGCTGCAGCAAAATTGCAGCAACAATAAAAAAAAAATCAAATCTTATTTGTTAAAATGTTGAGGTTAACATTTGATGACTTCCTCCAAATGCCTCACTTGGCCACACATTTGCTTATAGTGATGATAAACAAATTCATTGTAGATACTGGGAATTGACTGACAGTGTATGTTTAAAATACATTTTGAGATAGAAATAGACTCTCAAAGTAAACAACGAATAGTTCTTTTATGCTTACTTCTGGGTGAAAATTCACCCACTAGAAAATTATTGCACTTGCAGATGCAATGTAATTCCCATAAAAATACCAACACAAGTCTTTACAGACCTTGAAAGAACAACTCTAAATTTCATACAGAACAACAACAAAAAACATAGATTAGCTAAAACAACCCTGTAAAATAAAAAATCTTCTGGAGGTATCTCTATCCCTGATATCAAGCAATGGTAATAAAAAACAGCATGGTAGCAGCAAGGAAACGTAGTGGTGGATCAATGAAATTGAATCAAGATACAGAAATAAACCCATAAACCTACAGATACTTGATTTTTGGCAAAAAAGCCAAAAGCATACAATGGAAAAAAGATACATTTTCAACAAATGGTGCTGGTCCAACTGGGTGTCTGCATGTAGAAAATGTAAATGAATCCATATTTATCACCATGCATAAAAGTAAAGTCAAAGTGAATCAAAGACCTCAATATAAAACCAGGTACACTAAACCAATTAGAAGAAAAAGTGGAGAAGAGCCTTGAACTCATTGGCCCAGAGGACAACTTCCTGAACAGAACACCTACAGCAAAGGCTCTAAGATCAACAATCAATAATGGAACCTCATGAAACTGAAAAGCTTCTGGAAAGCAAAGGACAGTGTCAATAGAACAAAATGACAGCCTACAGACAGAAAATCTTCACCAAACCTACATCTGACAGAGGGCTAAATGAACATCGGTACAAAGTCCCAATTTATTTCTAGTATCAGATATCTAGACCTCTACTCTTGCCTGATGCATCTAAAACAAAAAGGGGGAACTGTAGAGAGCTGCGTAATGCCGCGCCTGAAAGATGGAGCTGGTTTCTGCCTTCCACCTTCCCGATGGTGAGTGCTCTCTGTCACAAACAATTCCACATTTGGCTAAGGCTGAGGATCTGGCTTGCTTCCATGTATGTGGACCTATCTGCATTGCCCATGTGGCACGCTGGGGTTAGCTACCCAGAGGCTATTTAAGCTGTGGGCTGGCTTTCCCCAGGGTCAGAAGATTGTTCAAGGTTCCTGAATAAACTGCATTGAGAAGAAAAAAAAAAAAAGAAGTTAAACACAAACAAACCAAATAACCCAATTAAAAATGGGGCAAAAAAATAAACAAAGAATTCTCAATACAAGAATATCCAATGGGATGAAACACTTAAAGAAATGCTCAACATCTTTAGTCACCAGGGAAATGCCAATTAAAACTTCCCTGAGATTCCACCTCACACCCATCCACTTGGTTATGATCAAAAAGTCACCTGAAAACATCTACTGGAGAGGATGTGGAGAAAGGGAAACCCTCTCCATTGCTGATGAGAATGGAATCTTGTACAACCACTTTGGAAATAAATCTGGTGCTTTCTCAGAAAATTAGGTCTAATAAAATAGGTCACAATCCACATATACCACTCTTGGACATATATCAAAAGATGTTCAATCATACGACAATGACATTTGCTTAACTATGTTCATAACAGCTTTATTTGTAATAGCCAGAATCTGAAAACAACCTAGATGTCCCTCAGCCAAGAGTGGATACTAAAATTGTGGTACATTTACACAATGGAATACTATTCAGCAATTAAAAACAAGAAAATCATGAAATTTACAGGCAAATGGATGAAAGTAGAAAAGATCTTCCTGAGTGGGGTATCCCAGAAGCAGAAAGACACACATGGTATATATTCACTTATAAGTGGATATTAGACATGTAATATAGGTTAAGCATACTAAAATCTATAACCCTAAAGAAGGTAAACAACAAGGAAGACCCTAGGGAAGATGCTTAATTCTCCTTTAGAAGGGCAAACATCATAGACATTGGAAGTGGGGAAGACAGGGAACAGGACAGGAGCCTTCCACAGGAGGACTCTGAAAGACTCTACCCATCAGGGTATTAAAGCAGATGCTGAGATTAATAGCCAAACTTTAGGCAGAGTGCAGGGAATCTTATGGAATAAGGGGGAGACAGAAAGCTCTGGAGGGGACAAGATCTCCACAAGTATACCAACAGAGGCAAGAAACTGGGTCCCGGTGGTACTATAGAGACTGATGAATCAACTAAGGACCATACATGGAGAGGACCTAGACCTCTTGCTCAAATGTAGCCTATGTGCAACTCAAACTCCATTGGGGTTCCCTAGTAAAAGGGGCACAAAGAAAGAAGATCCAGATAGTCCAGATGAGACCTGATAGGCTAAGGTCAGAGAGTAGGTGAAGAAGATCTCCTCTATCAGTGAACTAGGGGAGGAGCACAGGCTGGGAAGAGGGAGGGAGGGTAGGACTGAGAGGAAATGAGGGGCCTTCAGCTTGGGTACAAATTGTATAAATTATAATAAATAATAATAATTTTAAAATAAAGGAGTTCACTACCAAAAAAAGAACAAAAATTTTAGCATTTGAATGTGTTTTGGTTTCATGTGCTAATACCTAAAAACATTAATTAAAAGAAAAATACCTGTATTTTGAAATGAGTTAAATTCTCACACTCTGTTGGAAGCAGGAGAATCATCCATGTATTAAATTGAAGGCGATCAAAGAAATAGAAACAGTAAGCCAACACTTAAAAAATTTATAAAATCTTTCAGCGGCAATGTTGAAAACACTACTATATATCCATGCATGTAAATATGACTTGAACTACCATTCATATATTGTCTATTATTTACTTATCTATACCAACTCATATACTATTACTGATTTATCTATATCAAATCATAAACTAATAAAGTGTTTGAAGAGTGTCTTCAAAACCATGAGTAAGAAGAAAATTTGCCTTTGTAACATGCATTAGAGCAAGATTGTAACTTTGCTTGAAGTATGTGTGATTCAATTACAATAAACTACATTTAAAAAATAATATTTTAATAAAACCATAATAGCAATTAAGTCTATGTGAGCTGAACACTTTTAAGTAGCAGCAGTATTTCACCCACACTGCATCGTTAGATCTCGCTAGTATTACATTGTTGTATTACAGTCACATGCCTTTGAGCTCTTTAATGTTTTTATTTGTTAATGGTCTTAAGTTGAAGCCATGGCTATCTTGAGCCCAGCTAGTGGGAAATGTCAAAATGGCCATTTGCAGTGACAGGCAGTAGATAGTCAGTAAGGTCTCGCACTCATCTTTGCCAGATGTTTACATGTGGCCTCAAGTGTGCCTTAGCTCTCCCATTACTTGAGTCAACATTTTGAATTCCAAATATTGTTCTAAAACTGAAGATTCCAAACAGCTGTCATTCTCTTTGCATTTCAAATTTGCAAATTGTCACATGTGCCCCATTCGATTGAGCAAATCAGTCACTCACCTCAGCTCCTGCTTCCTAGCTGACCTGAATCCCAAAGGGGGAGCAGATTCTGACTACTGACAAGGCGGTTAAAAGGATTTCACTGTGGAAATAAATATGGGAGGAAAGTTATCTTAGAGACTATTTACAGTACAGTTCATTATCTACAGGAGCTTTCAAACAATGATGCAGACAACAAGATATTTCCTGAAACATATGTGAAAAGAAATACTCGGTGAGGGCACTGAGTTTGCAGCATAATCAAAGCCACCAACTGATGCTCTTGAAGAGATGAGTACTCATTCTGTCACTTTTTAGATCAATCTTTAGATCAACACACAACAGTCCTCACCTTCTCTGTCTCACACTGTATGACTCTCCCCCTTCCTCATAGTTGCCTTGTGAGTTACCCTGTGCAGAAACTTCAGTGACAGAATGAAAAAAAAAAAAGGAAAACAAAACAAAAGCAACAAACGTTCTTAGTCTATGACCATAGTGTTATGATCTACTATGATGATGCAGCAGGGTACCATGGTGGGACCAGGCCAATGTGTACCCCCTGAGGAATTATAAAACGAACCAGATCTGATAAACGGAAGTTTATTGGAGGAAGGGAGAGGAGGACCTGAAGAAGGTGTAGAGGCATTAAGTGAGCCTGAGGGAGCAAGAAAGGGGAGTGGGCATCTAGGACACACAGAGAGAAACAGCAGGAACTAAGAGAAGAGAGCTAGGGGGTGAGGGAAAAGGAGATGGAGAGATGGAGGGGGAGAGAAAGAAGAGAGAGAGAGAGAGAGAGAGAGAGAGAGAGAGAGAGAGAGAGAGCAACCTGGGGTGTCCAGTGGTCCTTTTATGGACCACATACACCTGGAGTACCTGGCGGTGGTGGCAACTGATAACATAAGACTTGTTAGATCCCTGAGCAAGGCCAGCAGAATCTCCTGCACAATAACACAGACTGCAAACAGTTTTTTAGTAGCAACAGGAGTAAAAACTGTAGCTGACCCTTCTCCCTGGAGCTTTGAAAATTTTCACACACACACACAGAAATACAAGCAAAGGAGCATGTAAACACACAACTGTTATTAAGTTAATCTACTTAATTTCACGTTATTTGCTATATACCAGTAAAGTACAAATTCTGAAATCATGAAGTTAAACAAGCTAATATTTCGCATTCTCTTGAAGAACATTGTTTTTAAGGATAATGGATTTTAGGTTAAGGAAGATGTGTACCATGAATCTGTCAGCCTTTCTATATCTTGCTGGGGACAGTGAAAACACTGTTCTATGCTTATAGAAGCTATTTCCTGACCCAAACACAAATTTAGCTTTTCTCTAAAAAGTAATATATTTTTTTCTTTTACTTAAAAACCTCAATTACAAACCAAAATCAACATCCTGGGTGTAATAACTATTATTGAGCTTAGTCATTATTTCTAAAAGAAAAAGAGAGAGAGACACAGACAAAAACTGAGAATTACAATCTGTAAAAATAAAATATACAAAGTCCCAATTTATTTCTAATATCAGAGATCAGACCTCTACTCTTGCCTGATGCGTCTAAAACAAAAAGGGGGAACTGTAGAGAGCTGTGTAATGCCACGCCTTAAAGATGGAGCTGGTTTCCGCCTTCCACCTTCCAGATGGTGAGTGCTCTCTATCACAAACAACTCCATATTTGGCTAAGGCTGAGGATCTGGCTTGCTTCCATGTATGTGGACCTACCTGCTTTGCCCACGTGGCACGCTGGGGTTGGCTACCCAGAGGCTATTTAAGCTGTGGGCTGGCTTTCCCCAGGGTCAGATGATTGTTCAAGGTTCCTGAATAAACTGCATTAAAAAAAAAAAACTAATAAAAAATATACACATAAAGATAAGAACTTCATAAATATTTTGATACGGAAAGGAAATTTAGGACTTTTACTTAATTAAATTATAGAATTTTACTTAATCTGTTTTTATATTAGTTAAAATTTTGGTGTGAATCTTTTCTTTCTCATTGAGACTATACTTCTTAAATACAAAGGCTATAATACAGTTGAATAATTGAAAAATTGCATACTTTCTTTAGCCTTGTTTATTGTCTATCCTGGACAAATAAACAGCGAGCAGAACCTTCAGACTCTGATAGGTTAGTTCCAGAGTGGAAATCTACTCAGTTGTTCCAATCTGAATGCTGTATTTGCTAAAATATTTTCAACCAAGGGAAGTCAGATAATTTTAAAAAATAAACATAATACTTAACTATGTTAAAAATTTAAGAATATTTGTCTTTTTCTGGAGAATGGCACAAATGGTCTTATTTTTATAACTTTGCCCATTGTTCTGGCTAGTTTTCTGTCAACTTAACACAAGCTAGAGTTATCTGAATAAAGGGAACCGTGGTTTGAGAAAATGTCTCCGTAAGACCTGGCTGTAAGGCATTTTCTTAGTGATTGATGGGGAGGGACAAGCCCATTATGGGTAGTGCCATCCCTGGTCTGTGTTGCAGCATCTGTAAGAAAAGCCGGCTGAGAACTCTGTAAGCATCACCCCTCTACAGCCTCTGCATCAGCTCATGCCCTCAGGTCGCTGCCCTCACTGCTTTTGAGGATAAACTTTTGTATGGGATTGTGAATGAATTAAACCCTTTCCTCTCCAAGTTGTATTTAGTCATGTCATTTCATCACAGCAAAAACCACCCTAACTAAGACACCTATGCTGTTATAAATTCAATGAATATCATGACTATTGGTGTCTGCTTAATAGTAGGTGACACCTTCCGGAGGGAACCAGTTCTTGCTTTCGAGCTGGAGATACAGTGGAGCCTATCACAACTGGCAGATCAAATCGGAAGAAATGCAAACCTGGCAGTCTAAGTACAGCAGATCCTTTCTGCGTCAAAACAACGTTTCCCAGCTCCCAGGCAGTTAGCTCTATCACAGGCTTTGTGCTGCCTTCAGGCCTGGAACTATCTGCATGAGCCCAAGGTCATTAAAGGAGTGCAATATGCTCTACTTAGTCAAAAATTCTACAAGCTCATTTCATCCAGGAACTTCAGAATACACACCCAAAGCAACTTTCTGTCAACTGCCAAGACACGGTATGGGCTGCCAAATTGACATATGAAATTAATGGTTAAATTGTGTATAGAGCTGTTTTGTTAAAAGCATAAGGTGAATGGAATAATTGTACACACAGCTGGAAACTGTCATAGACATTATATTCTTCAAGGTCACTGGGAACAACATTTATAAGATGTTTCAGGGTGAAACACAAGATTGTGTTCCCAGCTTTCTGATTACGGAACTTTTTTGTCAACTAGTCAAAAAATAACCTCATTTCAATGTGTGTTCTGGCTGAAGGACACCTTTTGAATTTATGTGCTAACCCATTTACATTAAACTCACAGACAACAATGCTATAACTCATGCCTGAGAGAAAATATTCACATATATTTTCTCTGAAAAGAACACTACAACCACTGTCTGTTGGGGAATATTACACAGCCCTTCAACAGTATGCCAGAGGACCCTGTGAAGCAGGGAAACTCCTGCCTCTGCTGCCAGCAGCAACAAGAAGAGGGCAGGGATATGTGAAAATCAGATGCTAAATGAGTGCTGACAGAGACACTTGTTTAACAGTACTGGAGTTGAAATTAGCAGAGCATCTTCTTGTTTAACTAAGCTAGAACCAATTCTAAGTTCAGAACGAATGGGTTGAGGATTTTTTTTTTCTGCTGCTGCTGCTCTGCACTTGTCTGTGTATGACCGCAAAGAGTATACACATTCATTTTGTGGTTACACATACAATTCTGGAAAACAGAACAATTTGCAAATATGGAAACTGTGAACAAAGAAGATCAACTAACTATGCGTGCCTGCCTATGCATATTTATATTCTAATACAAATACTGTAAATTGGAACATTTTCACTTTCATTTGTTACCTATGTTTGAGAAAAAATCCTGAAGAACAGCCATGGAATGGCTTTGTCAATTTCACTTACTTCTTCCTTATCCTGAGTTGTATTCAACTCTTTATTCAACTTTATTGAATAGCTTAATTTTTATTCACAACCACTCCTTCAATTAAAAAAATCAATGAGTTTTAACCTTATCTTTGTGAGGAACTATGGTCTAGACTACTGGTCAATTAAATTACAATTTCTCAGAATGGGTCTGGGCATCATTATTATTTTAAATACTGATTAAGAAGCTCTCTAGATGATTTTAACCAGCAGCCAGGCTTAAAAGCTAAGTTTAAATACAAAACTGATCCTGCATTAGGAGGGTCAAGTTCTGTAGTATCTTTTGACAGAGCCATTGCTCTCATGTATAAAATAAGTACTTTATCCACTACTTTGTAAAATACTTCCATGATAAAATAGATTAGCATGTATGAGAGTTGAAAATGATGTAGACAACTGTGGTGTTTGTGTGTGGGTGGTGGTTTTGAATCCATGTGAGCGTGTGAGCACGTGCACATACCTGTACATATCTACACAGAGACCAGAACAGAGTATCAAGTATCTTAAAGACTGATTTTCACTTCCTTTGTTCTGAGTCACTCTCTCACTGAGCCAGAAATTGGTTTTGTGTGCTAGTCTGGCTGGCCAAGGAGCTTTTGAGATTCCTCTGTCTTTGCTTTCTTCCAGAAGCTGGGATTACAGCCATGTGGAGCTAAGCCTGGCTATGTATGTGAGAGGAAGTGATTGGTACTCAGGTGGGTGTGTTTGCTTCACTCTTAGCCACTAAGTTATTTCTTCAAGCTAGTTTACAATGCAGAAGATGGGAAAAGTTCCGTTATATCTTTCAGATAAGACATGCATTTTCCCTTCATGAGGTATGCGACATCCACAGGGGTTGTCTGCATCCCGACTGCCCATTCTACTTGCTCATTTCCTTTACTGCTTCCTAAATTCCTCATATTTTGGTTCTCCACAGAAGCACTACATGTGCCCTTCTCTGAGTATATGTTTGATATTTACACTGCCTGGAATTATCTATATAAAAGCCTGTAGTTATCTACATAAAATCTTGTCCACATTTACTGCAGGATTCCAAAGCACCTATTCTTAAAGTCTATTTCCTTTGTCACCTCTGTACCACTGTTGCCAATTGAGACCAATGATGTCATCATTCCAAATGAGCTACAAGAAATTCTGCAGTAAGAGTAGGGTATTTTTGTTGTTGTTGTTGTTTGTTTGTTTGTTTTTTTGTTTGTTTTCACTCTTGGGCAGCATAGTTACATCATGATTTGTAGGACAAACATAAAAACTAACTGCAACATTTTTCTACATGTCAGTGAAAGTTACGAGAAGAGATCTTTATTTCCTTTTATGTGGAGAAAATTGAGAAAACCTTCAATGGAACAGGCACTACTCAGTTAAGAGTCTGGGGGAAAAAAAACACATCATGGCAAATTTGTCTCTTTATCCAAGCTGAGATGAAGTTTTCTTCTTTGGCTTGATGCCAGTCTTCTAAGTGTCCTGTGATCTACAACTTAAAGTAGTGACCTCACAGATTCTCAGATTTACACCATTGCCCCCTCCCCAAGGTTTTGATATCCTAAGACATAGACTGAGCAACACCACCAGCCTCCTGAAGTGTAAAGTGCATGCAGGCCGCTTGGAATTTCTCAGACACTATTTACATGAACTACTTCCCTGATAAATCCCTTTCAGCTGTGCACTTATACCTGTTAGTATTAGTTCTGTCTCTCTTGGGAACCTAACTAAAAAGATTCTGCATCAGGGAGCTAAAATAGAATTCTTTCTTACTCAGTTCCTCAACACTCATAGAATGAAATCTGCCAAATTGTTCGCTTTGCAAAAAAAAAACTTGTGATTAAGTACACAAAGCTACTTAATACTGAAAGATAAAAAGTGCAAAAGCCAATTATCAGCTCTGCAAAAACAGATAATCACATCATTGCAACAGACAAGCACTAATTATGCTGTCACACAGACATCATATATTTTTAAAGATTTTTAGACACAACCACTTTTTCAATCTAAACATGAGGGTTCAAAGACATGCAGGAGTGGAAACTTAAGAAGAAAGCCAATGTTCTCTCCTGCCAAGTTGTTCAGTTGCGCTTCACTTCTGCTTCTCAGTTCTAGCATTCTGTTAACCTTCAAAGACCATCCCTCCCCAGGGGTAAAGAGTAATCCAGTAAGCAAAGCAGCCATTTCCCAGACACACACTGAGAAACATGTTCTTCCAGTACTAAGCAGCAGACTGTAAGTGGATTCTGACTTGACATCTTGGTAAATGTACCTCTTATGCTTGCTGTTAATCTAGCAGAAAAACTAGCACAAGCTTCACATAAAAACACAGAGTTCACAGAACTCGTCAATCTCCCTATTTCAGAATTTATCTCTTCAGCCATGTTACTAACATCTGGTAAAGGAAGCATTTTAAATACAGAAACATGAAGATTTGACGTTTTTCTTCCAGAAAAATAAATGAATTTCAATTAAATTTCCAAACTCCTAACATTCCAGCTCAAAACACTGGCAAAAATTCAGAATAGTGGATTAATAATTAAAACTAACAGAAACAGTCACCTTAAAAAATGTATCATTTTTTTTTTGTCTTGGCCTTCTCTTCAAATTGAGTAATTCTAGGAGAATTTACAGAATTTAATATTCATTTAACAAAAAAAGCCAGTGAAGTACCTAACTGGAAAAGTATGTGTGTCTTTGTGAGTGTGTATATGCATGTGAATTACAGCTTAAAGAGCCAGCGTCCTTGAAAGATGGTTCAATGGGAAACATGCTTACAAAACAAGCATGAGAACTGAAGCTCAGAGCAGCAGCACCCACAGATATTCTGTGTATGCCATTACTCATTTTAATCCATGAACTAAATCACTTTTTGAAATTTTTAACATAGTTTTATAAAAATTTTCATTGCTATGACCGTTCTTCTTAGACCATTTTAAGAGAAGAGGTATTGAGTAGGCAAAGAATGTTAGAAAGTTCAAACCTGCCCTTCACTACCCTGCAAAGCTGTTCCTATGATGTGCTTTCTTACAGTGTTGACTTTGAGGCTAGTGCTGCGCAGGAATGACAAAAAGGTGAATCTTCCTGAAAAGTTAAGAAACAAACATTTATGTAATTTTTCATTTGTGAAAAATAAAATTCCTCAGTATTACAGGTTTGTGACTGAGTGCATGAATGGTGAAAAATCACTGTAGATTTTGAATGATGTCATCAGAAGCTGTATATGTCCAATCACAGTATTTCAAATGGTTGCAATGGTAGATCTAGGTGCCTGCAACTGTGAAATACAGCAATACACATTATTTTTTAACCTACTTTAATATAAAAACAATTTATCTGCTCATAATTATTGTAACCATGTATGATGACTAATGTTGATTCCTGGCTTGATGGGATTAGAATCACCAATTGACACACCCTGGGTGACAATGTTTTCAGAGAGGTTTAACTGCGAAGGAAAAACACACCTTGAATACTAACAAAAAACATTCCATGGGCTGATGCTGGACTGAATAAAAGGTAAAAAGCAGATGAAGTGCATGTACCACTATCATACCCTTCCCCCATGATGGGCTGTGCCCAAAAAAACCATGAACCAAAGCAAATCCTACTTCTTGAGTTGTGTTTGTTATGTTGTCACATGAATGACAAAAATAATTAATATACATTGTGACTTGATCATCTCTACAGATGCGGAAAATCATTCAACAAATGTCATCATTGCTTTATTATAAAAGTCATGGAAAGGCTAGAGTGGTCAAGTATACCTAAAAAGCATAAGGGCTCTGCATGACAAGCCTATAGCCAGCACTTTGCCTAATGCAGTCAAAGTAGCAGAATCATAGTAAGCTTGGCAATAAGACAAAGCTGATTGCTTTCTTTGCCTTATTCAAAATGGTATTGAAGTTTCAGAACAATAAGACAAGAAAAGGAAAGAAAATAAGAAGTGAAAAGATCCCTACTTTTATTTTTTTATTTTTTTTATTTTTTTTTATTTTATTTTTTTTAGATCCCTACTTTTAGATATCATTCTCTTCATAATAAAACCAGTAACACCCTCCCCAAATTGTAGAGACGTTAAATACCTTCCACACTGTGTCACAATACAAGATGAACTTACAAGTCAGTGGCCTTCCCAAACACCAAGTACAAACACATGGAAAAAGATATCCAGTTAACAATATGAACCACCAAAGCAATAAGAATTAAAATATTTAATAATAAACCTCACTAAGAAAAACAGACTTCTGCAATGAAAACTTTAAATCAGTGCATAAAATAATTGTGAAAATGTCCATCCTACCAAAAGCAATTCACAGACTGAATGCAATCATAATCCAAATTCTAGGATCATTCTGTAGAGACATAGAAAACAAATAAACAAACCAAAAATTACATAGAAGAATAAAATAGCCAAGTATAGACAAAGCAATCTCACACAGAAACAACACAGCAGGGCTATGATACTTTTTGGCTTCAAAGTACATTACAGAACCACACTATTAAAAACCACATGGTAAGAACACAAAACAGCCACATAGATCGATTGAATGAAACAAGTCCACATACTACTCAACACAAACACACCTACCTGATTTTTATAGAGATGTCAAAAGTGCACTTTGGGGAAAAGAAAACTTCAACAAAGGGACTGGGAAAAGGTATTACAGTACAAAAGGAGGTGAAACTATAATCTTGTCTCTAGCCTTGCACAAAAATCAACTCCAGATGGATCCAAGACCTCATCATAGGTCCTGATTCTCTAAATTTTCTTTAAAAACTGGTGATGACAAATTAAGTACTAGAGCCAAACTTATCCATTATGTCAAATAAAGCTGCTAGTCCTACTTGACTGCTAAAAGTCATTCTCCTACCAAGGCAACCAGTATTAATGTATCTTCATGCATTGTTTATAATTGCTTGTGTTTAATCAGTTGGCTTTTAATTGCCATGTACTAAGTGCTTTCCTCTTTATAACATCTAAGATAAATTATTAATTAGCTATTTATCTATTGCTCTTTAATTCCTTATCTATTAGAATTTCCCCCTTCAATCTTACATAGTATAATTTAAGGATAAAATGAGAAAGTCAAGTAAACTATCAAGACTAATACAAAGTAAATGTGGTTATTAGATATTTCAGGCACTAGGTATATATATATATATAAACAAATATGTATATAATTTATATGGTTCTCTTAAAAACATTCAGTGGTCCAAGAATCCAGCAGATTCTCTGCTCTGACTTCATTATCCCCATATAACAGGAACTGAGTGAAAGACGTGTTCTAGGAAATGTACCATGTGGCTCTCTTACAGCATCATATTATGACAGCATTTACTTTGTTTATTTCCTGTTTCAGACTTCCACCAAATAGCTTAAGTTGGTGTGTGTGTGTGTGTGTGTGTGTGTGTGTGCGTGCGCACGTGCACATGAGCGCAGGTGTTATTGTTTTTCATGAACAATTTTACACATATTTATAGATGTTGTTTTGTTTTAACTAGGGTTAACTACACATGTTTTATGAGACTTAATTACAATGGAGAAATACGATAATAAATAGTAGTTAAGCCCTAAAGTTTGTATTCTTAAGGTGGCATGGCCTCACTTAATATGTAACATATGATCTGAGTTCATATAAGGAACAGGTGTTGTCTCTGACATGAACTCAGTAGCTGGCTCTTTGATCACGTCCCCCTGAGGGAGGGCAGCCTTGCTAGGCCACAGAGGAGGAAAATGCAGCCAGTCTTGAGGAGACCTGATGAGATAGGGTCAGATGGAAGAGAAGGAGGACCTCCCCTATCAGTGGACTTGGAAAGGGGCATGGGAGGAGATGAGGGAGGGATGGTGAGAATGGGAGGGGATGAGGGAGAGGGCTATGGTTGGGATACAAAGTGAATAAATTGTAATAAATTTACAAAAGCATAAACAAACAAAACAAAAAAGGGATTAAGTGATAAATTTAGATGGTGGAAGCAACAGTAAGATTAAATGAGTTGATTTTAAATTGGATATATTTATCCTTCACTTTTTGTAACATCTTTGTCTTCTTTTATTTTACCATTTGTAACACTTCTTATGGTCTCAGTATTTGTTTAAAGTTTCTCTTAGATATGCATGTGGTTCAATCAATTTCATACTTACGAAGAGCTTAAAAACATTTTAAAAATGTATTTTTTAAAAAGTGTAACAGCAACATTGATAGTTTACAAATGTTCACTGTATTTTGTCAAAATTCACAGCACATGCTTAATGCAAAAATTACAAAACTAATTTTTCAAATGCATGGAGGTCCAGAGGACTTGTTGGCTCACCTATCGCCAGGGAATGTTAAGGTCTACACACCAAAGGCTATCATCTTACCTAGACACTGCACAGGAGTCCTTTCAGTTGCTGAAGCTACAGTGCAAATGTAAACTCCGACTTCAAGTTGAGGAAATATATCTGAGAATTTATTGTTTTTATATGAACAATTCCATCTCCATTGCAAATAAATTCACTCAGTTTTGAGAGTACAAAATTATTGATAAGCAAGACTGTTTTTAAATCTTGATAAACAACTAACTCAATAACCATCAAAAATAAAACTCATCAAATAACACAAAATCATATGGCATCCACTAACAGAGGAATATCTTAAAGAAATGCTCATCCTCATTAGCCATCAGGGAAATGCAAATCAAAACGACCCTGAGATATCACCTTACACCCATCAGAATGGCCAAGATGAAAAACTCAAGCGATAACACATGCTGGAGAGGTTGTGGAAAAAGGGGAACCCTCCTCCACTGCTGGTGGGATTGTAAACTGGTACAACCACTCTGGAAAGCTATCTGGCGCTTTCTAAGACAACTAGGAATAGTGCTTCCTCCAGACCCAGCTATACCACTGCTAGGTATATACCCAAAGTTTGTTCAAGTACACAAAAAGGACACTTGCTCAACCATGTTTATAGCAGCTCTATTTGTAATAGCCAGAACCTGGAAACAACCCAGATGTCCATCAAGGGTGGAATGGGTACAGAAATTGTGGTATTTTTATACAATGGAATACTACTCAACAATCAAAAATGAGGAAGTCATGAAATTTGCAGGCAAATGGTGGGATCTAGAAAAGATCATTCTGAGTGAAATATCCCAGAAGGAGAAAGACAAACATGGGATATACTCACTTATATAGACCTATAAGATATGATAAACATAATGAAATCTATACACCTAAAAAAGATAATCAATTGAGCGGACATGGGGTAAGATGATCAATCCTCATTTAGAAAGACAGATGGGGTGTGCATTGAACGTATGACAGGAGTCTACTGAGCGCATCTGAAAGACTCTAACTAGCAGTGTTTTCAAAGCAAAGACTCATGACCAAACCTTTGGCAGAGTACAGGGAATCATAAGAAAGAAGGGGAGTTAGTCTGATGGGGAAAGGATAGGAGCTCCACAAGGACAAAATATATCTGGGCACAGGGTCTTTTCTGAGACTGACATTCAACCAAGGACCATGTATGGATATAACCTAGAACCTCCACTCAGATGTAGCCTGTGGTAGCTCAGTAACCAATTGGTTTCCCAAAGTGAGGGGAACAGGGACTATTTCTAACAGGAACTCAATGACTGGCTCTTTGGTCTCCCCACCCCCGAAGGGAGGAGCAGTCCTGTTAGGTCACAGAGGAGGGCTTTGCAGCCAGTCCTGAAGATACCTGATAAAACAGGATCAGATGAATGGGGAGGAGGTCCCCCCTATCAGTGGACTTGGAAAGGGGCACGGTAGAGATGAGGGAGGGAGGGGGGACTGGGAGGGAATGAGGGATCGGGACATGGCTGGGATACAGAGTTAATAAAATGTAACTGATAAAAATAAATAAAAAAAAAATTCTTGAAACATCTAACTCTGCTTTCAAATCTGCTCATTTAATAATTACTGAGAGATATTAGAAAAATAAAATAGAGATGGCTAATAGGAGAAATATTTTTCCTAATAAAAAATTGGCCAATTAATAATAACTTCAGTATATAGAAAACACAAAAACAATAATAATAATAACAATAATAATAACAGGGGCTTTCATGGAGAAAGGGCTATGTTTGTCTACCAGAGATAGATTAAGATATTTCTCATTTTACTTCTATAAGTCATTATAGTGTAAATTACCTCATTCCAGTTTTGCAGAAAAGAAAATTTAGAAATCAAGAGAGTTTTGTTTTTGGTTTTGTGTTTTGGGTTAGCATGGCAGAGAATATTTGAGGATGAGTTAACCTGACCCTTCAACCCCACCATCCCCTCAGGTCTAAGACATTATCAACTTGTTTGACTCAGGAAACAGTTGACCCTCTAAGAAACTCCACATTTTTTTAAGGGTGCTTGTTTCTGTCTGCTTGTGTCTTTCTCTGTCTTTCTCTCTTTCTCTGTGTGTGTGTGTGTGTGTGTGATGTGCATGTGTGTACAAATGTCCATATTTATGTAGGTGCACATGGTTGTGTTTGAGAATGTAGAAGACACAAGCTAACACGAACGTGACTTCCTGTTTCACTCTCTACCTCATCTACTGGGCAGAATCTCTCACTGCAACCCAATGCTAACTAACCAGGCTAGTTTAACTAGTCTACCTAGCCCGTTGACTGTAGACTCCTTCCTCACATGTTGTCAAATACACCAGTCCAACAACCACTCCATTGTGGCGGTCAGAAAGCTGGTTATTTTCTTTATATGCCAAGGTCTTGACTCACTGGGCCATTTCCTCAGTCTCAAAGATAATTTTCAAAATGCAGTCATGTGCAGCTTAAAAGAAATTTATGGTAAACTGAAAGTGAGTAATTAAGAGAACAGTGTAGCTGGTAAATATCAATTTGATAAAATAACAGGAAAAAAAAGGAAACAGGGAAGAAGTTTAAAAATAAAAGAATATGACAAGAACTTTAGGTAGAATTATACAACATTTTTTAAATTAATTTTTTATTTTTTATATTGATTATAGTTTCTTTGTATCCTAGCTGTAGCCCCTCCCTTTACTCCTCCCAATCCTGCTCTCCTTCCCTCATCTCCTCCTATGCCCCTCTCCAAGTCCCGAAAAGGGAGGTCCTCCTCCCCTTCCATCTGACCTGAGCAGCCTTGACAGGCCACAGAGGAGGACAATGTAGCCAGCTCTGATGAGACTTGATAAGCTAGGGTCAGAAACAACAATTTTTTACATTGATTCTCAATGACATGTACCAGGGTTCTCTTAATGTGGCAAAAGAAATTTTAAAAAAGAAAAGAAAAAGAAAAAAAGAAAAGTAAGCAAAACAACAACAACAACAACAAAAAAAAAAAAAAACCCTGAAACACAGGATGCCCCTGTGATGCCCTGGTTCACAGTGTTTAGGGATCAGTGTCAGGACTGAACGTTCTCACATGACAGAATATGAAAAATTCTACATGCTTTATCGGGGTTCCATGTAATTTTCCAAATATAATCACAATCAATAAAGAAAGAATGCTCACCCTTTTAGATAATAGTAATCCCTAGAAAAATATTGACAACTAAAATTTTAAATCATGTATAAGTTGGTTATTGACAGAAAATTTCTATAATATAAAAGAAATTAATTGAGATTGCCTGTAATCGAAAAATTCCAGAAATCAAATTAGAAATCTCGGGTTTTCAAGATATAGCTTACAAGGCGTGATGTGGAACAAAAATTAAGCTGTTGCCAAGTACTGAATTTGGTTCCCAACATCCTTGTTAAGTAGTTGTCAACTGTTTGTAGCTCCACTGTTGTACAATATGGTATGCTTTCTTGGCCTCAGGTACCTGAACTCATGTGACATACATTTGGCATAGACACACACACACTAAATTAATTAATTAAAAATAAATCGATCAATCAATAAACCAATAATACATACATACATAAATTAATGTAAATCTTAAAAACTAAGCATATAGCCCCATTTCCTGTTAGGTGCATTTGTTTAATATTAAACAAATTATTGTTGCTCTGAAATTAGGTTTTCTTGTACATAAAGTCATAATAAAGGAGTAGCTATATCATGCCTTCCTATTTGAGTTTCATAAGGAACAAAGGGTGCTAATGTGTTTTGCTAATAGTAAGGTAATTTAAGTATTTACTATCAGTAAATAGAAGGGACTGTAAGACAAGTTTTTCTACACATGCACTAATTTTATTAGAAAAAAAAACACAGGATGGTAAAATGCTAGTGTTTTATTCATTTAGTCTGGTTAGTACCTAACCAGAATGTGATTCTTTTATTTTTTTCACTCAAATTGATTTATTTCCAAAATAAAACTTCTACTTCAAATGAATGGGATATATCAAGAGAGAAAGGGGTGGGAAGAGATGACTTTAAATGTTAGAAAATATTCCACCCATGTCTGACTTCAAAAGGACACCTTTGAGTTGAGGTAGACAGTGAAATGAAAATTGCCTCTAGTTTCTCTGCCACATGTAAAATAAAATAAAAGAGCCAAAGGGAGGGGTGACATTTCTCTTTATCTGCCAATAGCAAATATACTGCTCACAATTTTTAGTGTCCTCTAAATTCACTGGGAGTTTTGTGTTAGGAGTTGTCAGAGACAGAAACCCAATGACCTGTCACTTCCCACCCCAAATTCCATGTGTAGTACAACCAATGTCCATTATAAAGTGGGAATCCAGAGACAGGATTTACATCCAAATTATACTTGCATGCACTGTCATAAAAAGATGTAGCTATTCAGCTATATTCTGAGGCAATGGCTGACAATAACTTTTCTTTATCACAATCCCTTTGTTGCTCATTAGAACAGTAATAGATGCCCACAATAATTTTCTTTTTCATTGTTTCTTCCCTTCAGGAAAGTGAACGTTGTTTCATATTTTGTGACAACAAGCATTTCCTTTCTTAGATCCACTATTGTCCTTTCTTTTAGAATGCACAAAAGTAATGTCATCATTCATTTTACTGAATATGATTTCAGTTATCATGTCAATAGCAATATATGAATTTCTCCAGTCTTAAAAGAAATGCTTGTATCAGCAACACAACTCCCATCTCTACTCAGAAGTTTAATATTAATGAGAGTAGCTGAGCTTTTCCCATACCAACCTGACAGTTTGTGTCACAGATATCTATGTCAAGTTCTCAAAAGCTACGGACCCAGAAGACAGTGGTACAGATCTCAGGGCAATGATAAGCCCTAAATGAGCCACAGCAGAATTGGTCTAAAAAGCCAATAGTGCTGTGCTTTAAGAACCTGTGACTTTTGCATCCTATGTACGTTATTTTCATTTTCTGAAATGAAGAAAGTGAATGTTATACAATGTTAAAGAAGGAGTTCGGAGTCTATGAAATGACGATAGAGAATGATCCAGGATTGTAAATACCTCTGTAATTAAGGTTGTCTTTTCTTACTTGTATACAAAAAAAGTGATATTGTATATTGTGTATATTTTTTTCAGAGTGGTTCACCATCAAATACCTGGCTTTTTTTCTGAAACAGGAAAACAATGATCTAAGCATTTGTTTTTCAGCTGAACACCCAGCAGTGTTCTTTCTTTTCACATAATGTTTTCAAGTGTATATTCAGGGTTATACATTGTAGAATTTCTGTGGGTGGAGTCATTCCATTTTCTAAAAACTTTCAAGACATTTTTATTGCCTAAAATGTTTAGCTTGCAAAACTTTTTTGACACTAAGCTCTTGAAGACACATATGCTGTATACAGTTTTAAACTCAAATTTCTTTTGCTTCTCTTTTTTTGCTTTCGTTGTTGATTCTCTTGTAAAGAAGGCTAAAAGCAACCAGAAATAACCGTGACATACCATGGGTGATAGATTGTCTTGAAATTTCCTCCATCAAATTAATTAGTGCATGGCTTTTCAGTTCAGCAACACTTGCATATTTAAGACATGAGCTGAATATAGACAGATGTTTGGCCAGAAAGCAGCATCCCTGGCTTTTGTCTAATTAAGAGTTAGTGTTGCTGCTCCTTTCTGAAGACTCTTAGATGTAGGCAGCATTGTCTGCCATGTGACAGCATTTTATTCTTCTGTCTGCCACCATTAAGACCAGTTAACCTCACCTTGTGGAATCAAAAGGCTTCTTTAGCTTTATAGGTCAATTTTTTTTAATTCCTCTTGTCTTTCTGTTCCAAAAATCTAGTGAGCATTTAGTGAGGTTAAATTTAAACACACATGAGCACACACACACAAACACACATTTTTCCTGATACTAATTTTCTCTATTAGTTACTATTGTGTCTATGATTAAAAAAAATAGATGGAAAACTTTAAAGACAGAAGATTCTTTTTCATTTCATAGTTTCAGTCCATATTTTTTGGGAATAACTGCTGGAATACCTTTCTCAGTGCAGGTGGAGGAGGAGCCAGAGGCTGTGTACAGAGTGGGAAAATAGGAAGCAGAGAGAAGAGGACTAGAATTAGGGCCAGAATATTTCCTCCAAAGACCTGCACTTAGCTGCTGACTTCAACCACTTTTGTTCTATGTACATTCCAAAAGTTTCATAGGTTACAAAAATAGAGAGAACAGCATTGAAATCAAGAGCTTGTTGGGGGGGGATTCATTTTTAACACCTAAATCTTTGCTTTTATTTCAAGTAAGATTTTTATTTTCCTGTTATCACTTGGAAAATGTTACAAAGGATGTAATTACCTAATAGCTTGCTTTTGAATTTTCTCGATGTACTTAATAACTCTGAGATGTTACTGCCTGGATATGGTAACAGGTAAACACTTGAAACATGCAAACACTACCCTAAAGTGAAATTGAGCTTCACTCTATTACAATTCACACACATGAGCCAGAGTCACAGTAGAATAGAATTGATGTGAATGAGTAGTTAAAGTGATAGAATGTTCTTAAAATTTCTGCCCCTCTCTAGAATGAATGATATTCTGATTTATTTTAGTAAATCCAATTTTAAAATCAAATAGGAGTAGAATATATATAACATATATATATATATATATATATATATATAGCTATCAAAGGTTTTTCAGTGGACTAATGGTTGTATTTACCTACTATGTACCCATCCTCATTCCTATTACACATAGACAAGAAACATAGCTAGTTTTTGAAACTAGGGTGAATTATGAGAATTTTTTTTAAATTTATGTATTTGTTCACTTTACACCTCAGTCATAGACCCCTCTCTCCTTTCCTCTCAGTCCCAACCTCCTTCTCTCTTTCTTGTATCCCTCCCTCCATCCCCCTCAGAAAAAGGGAACCCCCACCTACCCATTCCAGCACATCAAGTCACGACTGAGCACATCCTCTAGCACAGTGGTCTGGCGTGGCAGCTTCATCAGGAGGAAGAGATCAAAAAGCATTTAAGAGAGCTCTTCTCAGAGAGAGCCCCCCTCCCCATGTTAGGGGCCAACATAAAGATCCAGCTGTCCATCGTGTACATATGTGTAGCGGCCTAGAACCAGTCCGTATACGGTCCTTGTTTGGTGTCTCAGTTCTCTGCAAGACCCTCCCCCCAGGTTAGCTCGCTCTTTAGGTCTTCTTGTAGAGATCTGGTTCCCTCTATCCAGTTCCTTCTATGGTTCCTCCCACTCTTCCGCAGGGCTCCCCAATGTTTGGCTGTGAGTCTCAGCATCTGTTTCAATCTGCTTCTGGGTGAAGCTTCTCAACACTCAGCTATGCCAGGCTCCTGTCTGCAGGCGTAGCAGAGTGTCATTATCCTTGCACATTTTTCAGGCAGGTTAAATCTTGGGTCAAAGTTTTCTAGGTGAGTTTGAGTTCCCTTCCCTCTACTTGGAGTCCTGTCTGGTTAGAAAGTGTCCTCTTCATTCTCCAGGCCCTCATCATTTGGGCTTTCCTCTAGAGTCACCTCCAAAACCTCCCATACCCTGTTACAGGTGCCCAGCCTGTCTCAGAGATGCCCCAGACCAGGGTTTCTCTGCTTCCTGCATGTCCTCCGTCCTCCCCTAGCCCTTTTCTCCCCACATCAGATCTCTACCCTCATTTCCCTCAAAACTTCCTCTACTAACCTGTTCCCTCTCTTCAAGCACTTCCTCTGTCTTTTCTGTTTCTCCTTCTTAATGAAATTCATGGACCCTTCCTTGAACCCTCCTTGTTTCTTAGCTTCTTTGGGTCTGTGGATTGTAGTATGGTTATCATGTACTATAAGTCTAATATCTACTTATACATATTGTATAAGTGAGTACATGCCATGTCCATCTTTCTGGTTCTAGGTTACCTCACTCAGGATGATTTTTTTCTAGATCCATCCATTTGCCTACAAATTTCATGATGTCATTGTGTTTAATAGCTGAGAAGTATTTCATTGTGTAAATGTGCCACAATTTTTTTATCCATTCTTTGTTTGAGGGAAATCTGGGTTGTTTTCAGTTTCTGCCTATTACAAATAACCTTCTAGGAACAAAGCTGAGCAAATGTCCTTGTTGTATGATAGAACTTTTGCCCAGGAGTGCTATATGCCCAGGAGTGCTATGAGCTGGGTTTTGAGGTAGAGTTACTCCCAATTTTCTGAGAAATCTCCATATTTATTTACAAAGTGGTTGCACAAGTTTTCACTCCCACCAGCAATGGAAGGGTGTTCCCCTTTCTCCACATCATCTCCAGCATGTGCTGTCACTTGAGTTTTTGATCATGGCCATTCTGACAAGTGTAAGATGGGATCTCGGAGTCACTTTGATTTGCATTTCTCTGATGACTGTTGATGTTGAGCATTTCTTTATGTGCTTCTTGGTCATTCAGATTCCTCTGTTGAGAATTCTTTGCTTAGTTTAACTGCTCAGCATTGATGAAAAGAAAAAAAAATTACATTTTGGAAAAATATAAAAATAGTTATTTACTGAGCAGCCCATCTGTGTTCTTACACTAAAGTCAAGGAGTGAACTTTTCCTGTTCCCATAAGTTAACTTACCACAATAGTAGCCTTGCTGGGTCAGTATGCATTCACTGTAGAGCGTGGGTATGGTTGAGGTAGAGGGTCAAACCCTGTTCCACAGCATGAGCAGATGGCTGACAAGGAACCCTAACAAAATTAGCATTTTCCTCATCCGGAAGATTTTACCACTAAATGGTAGGGACAAAATCAGGCATCCTGAAATATAAGAGAAGTGGTAATAAAAGACACATGTTTCTCAAATTAAAATGGATTAATTAATGATCTCTCTAGCTTACCAGGGTGGTACAAACAAGAAGCTTTACAATGTCTCTGTAGTAGATGAATTGCACAAGATGGCCAAAATTTCACTATGAATAAGCTTTGTGTCATGTGATTGTACTCAATACAGATTAACATGCTTGAAACACATTTAGGGCTGAGCAGATTGATAGAAGAAACTGTTACATATAGATTTTCTAATAATGACTGGCTCCCTTGCACAAACAGCCATCAGGAGATCAGGGGCATTTGGACAAGATATTTGATCTAAGGAGGAAAAAAAAAGACATAATTTTTCTTAAGAGCCTGATATCTCTACTACCCAGTGATACTGAAAAAAGAAAACAGGATGGGAAGCTGATTCTCTACTCTCTGTCTAAATGTTCAATAAACTATTATTTTATTTCTATTTAGTTTAATAACTTGTTTATTTTCTGTAGGGTAGATTATTTTCTATTTCATTTGACATATCACTGCATAACAGGGACACTACACACAGAGTACTTTCCATATCAGATCAATGTTGAAACTAAATATAGTAAAAAAAAAAAAAAAAAATCAATCAAACCTGGTCATTGATTTGACATCAGCCTTGGCTTTTGATTTTCTTACTGTGATCTTTCTGCTTCTAAAAATTCTCTCTTTAATCACCGTAACAGAACATGAGTTGGAAAGACCCATTTTCACTTAAGGAGCTTTGGCTTTTAGCTGAAATATTGGCAAAGTAAGTACCAAGTTGGCCTGTTAATGATGTCTATATGTGAATACTGTCATCATTTTTCCTTACTTTAGTAATAATACAACTCCAGTTGAAAAGATAAAATATTTTAATATGCATGTTATTTAAAGTATAAATCAAAGAAGAATAAATAATAGCTCATTATTAAAATAATACTTTGAGTATATGCCTAGCAGTGGTATAGCTTGGTCTTGAGGAAGCGCTATTCCTAATTGTCTGAGAAAGCGCCAGATTGACTTCCAAAGTGGTTGTACCAGATTACATTCCCACCAGCAGTGGAGGAGGGTTCCCCTTTCTCCACAACCTCTCCAACATGTGTTGTCATTTGTGTTTTTCATCTTGGCCATTCTGATGGGTGTAAGGTGAAATCTTAGGGTCCTTTTGATTTGCATTTCCCTAATGGCTAGTGAGGTTGAGCATTTCTTTAAGTGTTTCTCTGCCATTCTATATTCCTCTACAGAGAATTCTCTGTTTAGCTCTGTTCCCCATTTTTTAATTGGATTACTTATTTTGCTGCTTTTCAGCTTCTTTAGTTCTTTATATATACTGGATATTAGCCCTCTGTCAGATAGAGGGTTGGTGAAGATTCTTTCCCAATCTGTAGGCAGTCGTTTTGTTTTGATGATGGTGTCCTTTGCTTTACAGAAGCTTTTCAGTTTCATGACATCCCATTTATTGATTGTTGCTCTTAAAGCCTGTGCTGTTGGAGTTCTGTTTAGGAAGTTGTCTCCTGTGCCAATGAGTTCTAGGCTGTTCCCTACTTTTTCTTCTAACAGATTTAGCGTATCTGGTTTTATGTTGAGGTCTTTGATCCACTTGGACTTTAGTTTTGTGCAGGGTGATAAATGTGGATCTATTTTCATTTTTCTACATGTAGACATCCAATTAGACCAGCACCATTTGTTGAAGATGCTATCTTTTTTCCATTGAATGGTTTTGGCTGCTTTGTCAAAAATTGAGTATTCATAGGTACGTGGGTTTATTTCTGGGTCTTCAATTCAGTTCCATTGATCCTCCTTTCTGTTTCTATGCCCAAAATTTGCTCAAGTACACAATAAGGACATTTTCTCAACCATGCTTGTAGCAGCTTTATTTGTAATAGCCAGAACCTGGAAACAACCCAGATGTCCATCAACGGAGGAATGGATACAGAAATTGTGGTATTTTTACACAATGGAATACTACTCAGCAATCAAAAAGGAGGAAATCATGAAATTTGCAGGCAAATGGTGGGATCTAGAAAAGATCATTCTGAGTGAAGTATCCCAGAAGGAGAAAGACAAACATGGAAAATACTCGCTTATATAGACCTAAAAGATAGGATAAACATAATGAAATCTATACACCTAAAGAAGATAGTCAAGACAGCGGACACGGGGTATGATGATCTATCCTCATTTAGAAAGACAAATGGGCTATGCATTGAACGTATGACAGGAGTCTACCGCAGAAAGCATCTGAAAGACTCTACCTAGCAGTGCTCCAAAATAGATACTAAGACTCACAACCAAACCTTCGGCAGAGTGCAGGGAATCATATGAAAGAAGGGGAGTTTGATGTGGAAAGGATAGGAGCTCCACAAGGACCAAATGTATCTGGGCACAGGGTCTTTTCTGAGATGGACACTCAACCAAAGACCATGAGAGGATAAAACCTAGAACCTCTGCTCAGATGTGACCCGTGATAGCTCAGTAATCAATTGGTTTCCCATATTAAGGGGAACAAGGACTATTTCTAACAGGAACTCAATGACTGGCTCTTTGACCTCCCCACCTCCCAAGGGAGGAGCAGTCCTGTTAGGCCACAGTGGAGGACTTTCCAGCCAGTCCTGAAAATACCTGACAAAAGGGAGTCATATGAAAGGGGAGGAGGTCCTCCCCTATTAGTGGACTTGGAAAGGGGCAGGGAGGAGATGAGGGAGGGAGGGTGGGACTGGGGAGGGAATGAGGGATACAACTGGGATACAGAATTAACAAAATGTAACTAATGAGAAAAATAAAATTATGGAAAAAATAATAATACTTTGAGTAAATTATTTCAAATAATTATTTGATGTTAGAAATGTATTGTTGTTTTCACTGTGGTTTTATTTTTTATTGCTTGTATATATTTTTATAATAAGTCCTAATAGCTCTAAGTTTCATGATAATTCAAAGTTGTTACTATTTACGTTCCTTGGAACTAAGGTGGCAATTCTTTTCTTCTACCATGTAGGTCTCAGGGATCAAACTCAAGTTGTTAAGGGTAGCAGCAAGTACTTATTCTTCTCGTTAAACCAAGTTGCTACTCATGGGGAATTCTGAATTCTCATTAGATTCCTTCACACCCAAACTTCCTGCAAACAGCACGAGTAGCAGAGTGACTAGAATTAAAAGCAAATGGAATATATTTGTATGTGTATTTATGTGCATATATGTGTACATAAGTATGTGTGTAGAATCTTTATTGTATGTATATATGTGTGCATACATATATCTTATATAATTGCTTATAGAAGTAGTAACTTATCAACATATACACATATTTCAAAGATTACACAACAGGACACTTTATATGTTTTATGAATATTTGAATTTTTAGTTGGCCCAATAAAAATTATGATCTATCATTCACAATGACTTATTGTTTTATAAATGAGAACTTATATCTAAATTAGCACTTCAAATGTCACCTTTATAATAGCAATACAAAAATGCTTATTTACTCATTAATTTATTTAATATATTGCTTAATTTATTGAAATAAATTTCTAGTGAGCCTTCCATAACCATTTCATTAAACCTTGCCTAATGAGAAAAGAATGCTGCAATAGTCTACTGAAAATCACATATTTTTATAAGCTTTACAATTCTTGAAAGGTAAAACAGCTAAAATGGAAGAAACTTTGAGGAACAGAACCTGTACCCTGTTTATTATGTCTTGATCCTAGATAAAACTCACACCAAATGAAAACCGCTACTGCCTATAAGAAGTTTGAAATGACTTGAAATGAGTTAACCAGTTCACAGGAGCATGTTATTGAAAACAAAAAGGTACAACTGAGGCAACTGTGGAACTTACATGTCAACAAGCCAGCTCATCATCTCCTGGGTGGCTTCCAGTGAGAAGAATGCTGAGACACACAGTCTTGCCTCTGTCCTTTCACTGAAGGGAGAAACAGTGCTGACCATGCTGTGCAGCTTATAAAGATGAGTGTCCACGAAGTCACAGCACCTGTCACCCTATCCATGTCAAGTTCTTTGCTGTACAACTGCAGGGGCTTGAGATACTGGAAACTATTTCATTTTCTTTTTTTGCTTAACCCAGGTCCACTGTGCTAGAAGAACCTTGCAGTTTCTCTGCCCTGCCTACAAGTCCCCCATCGCTGTAGTACACAGTGATTTTTAAAATATTTACTGAGTGCTTCAGCACTGAATCTAGCCATTAAAGCAGAGGTAGGACTTCTCATTATACCAGAGTTTCCAACAGAATGCTAGAAGAGCCTAGTAATTACTCAGGTTCCTATTTGTCCTAGAAACTGTTTTTCAGGGCTGAAATGGCTAGAGGAAACAAATCTTCCTCTATTTTCTGCCAAAGTAAAAGCTCAAGATAAAATTATACTATGCAAAATGATTTAAAGCAACAAGAGAAAATAACATCTCTTCCATGAAGAAGTGACCTAAAACTATTGGATTATCTCCTATCTGTTGATGTATAATCACTTAACTCTAAGGGATGTGTTTGGAGCTATCTATATCTCTTTGGTTATTTACAAGACTTACTGTTAGTCAGCTTATTGTTATTTATTATATAGCAAAAATATTTTATCAAGATCAGCATTCTCTGCCTCCCTTCACTTTTGAAAAATTATGGGGACATAGTAAAGGGGAAACAAATCTCACTGTTAACATTATGTCATCTGTCCTTTAAAAAGTTCTTCAGATACCTGCCCTGTCAGTCTTTCACTTTCCTCAGCCACTGATTAATCAGTTAAAGACTCTAATTACTTTTACGTTCATCATTTCTACATAGTATTTTGAGTATTCTTGCTGTAACAGTAAAAATAACTGGCTTTTTTTACTCTGATGTTTTAAATTTCAATGGAAAGGAATTGTTTTTCTCTGCAGACGAATGTGAGTCTACAAAGACGTTCAGTAAGTTGGGAAAAATAATCTTAAAAATTGGACATTTGCTAATATGCTGTAATTGACTAGGAAAGTTAAGATGACCTCTCAGAAGAATATTAGCTCAAGACTTGAGGAGTACTTACTCTCAAGGGCCATTCATACACAGAAAAAAAATATGTGAATGAATAGTTTAGTTTCCTTGGCAGCAGACACTGGGTGTGTAGTTTGTGAAACTTGGAACACCTATCACTTTGTAAAGAAATAACATGGTATGTCCAGAGCTCCTGAAGGAATCAGAGTGGAGCAAAATGAAAAGGCAAAAGGAAACTTATCTCCAAAGCAGAATACAGAGCAAGTGCATTTGTGACTTTAATGTTAATTATTGTGAAGAAATTAGCAATTTATTCATTTATTATTTTTGAGGTAGAGCCTTGCTATGCATCTCGAGGTGTTCTGCAACTCACTACATAGAACAGGCTAGCCTTGAACTTCCAACCTCTGTGTCTGGAGGGCAGGGAGCAAAAGTAACCATGAGTTACTAGTAAATCTTAAAGTCATACGCCATTTACATTTTAACTCAAAATGTAAAATTTTGAATATTGAAGTCTTTTTTTTAATATTTATGTCGTGACTAAGTTTTCGCTAAATTTTTCAAGTGCTCCAATTTTGTCTTGAAATAGTAGCTGAATCTGATTCACTTTCAAGGCTAGTTAGGCATGGTTCAGGGAACACAGGTGTAGCCAGCTAACAAGTTGTAATGTTACCTGCATTAGTTTATAATGAGAAGGAAGTCATGGGAGGAATTTGCTTTGTGGATTTTCTATCTCAGAACTTCTCATGCACTGAAGAGTAAGATTGTCAGTGGTGCCAGCTCTTCTAAGTTAAAACTGTGTTGAGTTACACTGAGGAATTGTGGGTAGCCCTTCCACTCTCCCCTCCACTGAGCAGGTCAATGCATAGCCGCATGACTTTTGCTTCTTGTCTTTTCCTTTGAATATTGGATTGTGTAGTACAGTCTAGCCAGGAGCTCAATACAAGTTATCACAGCTAAGACACACAACAGATATTTTGCCATTGATTGTCATGTCATTTCTACCTGAATTTCTTTTTTCTTTTGTTATTATTATTATTACTTACAATGTATTCTCTTTGTACCCCAGTTGTAGCTCCATCTCTAATCTCCTCCCTGTCTCACTCTCCCTCTCTCTTCCTCCCCATCCCTCTTCCCTAGTCCACTAATAAGGGAGGTTCTCCTCCCCTGCTGTCTGACCCTAGCCTATCAGGTCTCTTCAGGACTGCCTGGATCCTCTTCCTCTGTGGGCTGGCTAGGTTGCTCCAACAGGGAGAAATGAGGAGGAGCAGGCAACGAAGTTCATGTCAGAGACTGTCTCTTCCCCCCTTTGTAGGGCACCCAAATGGAGACTGAGATGTCTATGGGCCACATCTGAGCAGGGGGTCTCAGTCCTCTCCATACATGTCTTTGGTTGATGTACCAGTCTCTGCAGTGTCCCCCTGGTCCCTTATTATTTTTATTTTCATTGTTAGTCTCCTTGTGTGGCTCCTGTTCTCTCTTGGTCCTTCTATATCCCCCTTCATCCATAAGATTTCCAGTGCTCTGTCCAAAGTTTGGCTGTGAGGCTCTGCATCTGCTTCAATCCCCTGCTTCTTGGAGTCTTTTAGAAGACAACTGTGGTAGGCTCAATTCCTGTTCCTTTGCTTCTACCACTTCTGGAGTTTATCCTGTTTCCCCTCCTGAATGAGAATTAAACATCTTCCCTAGGGTGTTCCTTGTTGTTTAGCTTCTTTGGGTCTGTAGATTTTAGTATGTTTATCCTATATTATATTTCTAATGTCCACTTATAACTGAGTATATACCATGTGTGTCTTTCTGCTTCTGAGATACCTCTCTCTCTGGTTCTGACCATTTACCTGCAAATTTCATGATTTCCTTGTTTTTCATTACTGAGTAGTGTTCCATTGTGTAAATGTACCACAATTTCTGTATCCATTCATCCATTGATGGACATCTAGGTTGTTTCCAGATTCTGGCTGTTACAACTAAAGCTGCTATGAACATGGTTAAGCAAATGTCCTTGTTGTGTACTTGAAGATATTTTGGATATATGCCTAGGAGTAGTACAGCTGGATCTTGAGGTAGTGCTATTCCTAATTGTCTGAGAAAGCACCAGGGTGATTTCCAAAGTAGTTGTTCAAGTTTGCACTCCCACCAGCAATGGAGTAGGGTTACCCTTTCTCCACAGCCTCTTCAGAATGCGGCATTGCTTGAGTTTTTGATCTTCTTTTAATTTTTTTTATTAATTACACTTTATTCACTTTGTATCCCCCCATAAACCCCTCTCTCCTCCCCTCCTAATTCCTTTTTCCCTCCCCCTTCAGAGTGCATGGAATCTTATGAAAGAAGAGGGAAATAGTAAGATCTGAAGAGGACAGGAACTCCACAAAGAGAGCAACAGAACCAGAAAATTTGAACAGAGGGGTATTTCTAGAGACTCATACTCCAACCAAGTACCATGCATGGAGATAACCTAGAACCCCTGCACAGATGTAGCCCATGGCAGTTCAGTGTCCAAGTGGGTTACATAGTAATGGGAAGAAGGACTGCCTCTGACATATACTGATTGGCCTGCTCTTTGATCACCTCCTCCTGAGTGGGGGGTAGCCTTATCAGGCCACAGAAGATGACAATGCAGCCACTCCTGATGAGATCTGATAGACTAAGATCAGAAGGAAGGAGAGGGGGACCTCTCCTATCAGTGGACTTGGGGAAGGGCATGTGTGAAGAAGGGGGAGGGAAAAAGGGTGTGAGGTAGAATCTCAGAGTCATTTTGCTTTGCATTTTCCTGAGGGCTAAGGAAGTTGAGCATTTCTTTAAGTGTTTCTCTGCTATTCGATATTTCTTTGTTTAGAATTCTCTACTTAGCTCTGTAAACTAATTTTTAACTGGATTATTCGGTGTGTTGGTGTCTAATTTCTTGAATTCTTTATATATTCTGGATATTATCCCTCTGTCAGATATAGGGTTGGTGCAGATCTTTTCCCAATCTGTAGACAGTTGTTTTGTTCTGATTCAGTGTCCTTTGTTTCACAGAAACTTTTCAGTTTCATGAGGTCACAATTATTGATTGTTGATCTTAGAACCCGAGCTCTTGGTGTTCTGTCCTGAACGTTGTCTTCTGTGCCAATGTATTCAAGGCTCTAGCACAATTTTTTTTCTAACAGAGTTCGTGTGTCTGGTTTTATGTTGAGACATTTGATCCACTTGGACTTTACTTTTTTGCACTGTGATAATATAATTTACAAAGACAAACATGTGAGAAATTGAGGTAAATCAGAAATGGGGCAATGGCTGCATAAATTTAGGGTTTTATAAATACAGCCATCAATATTGAGAAGGCATGGGCTAAGAGAGATCATAAGCCATCTTTGCTGTGCCAACATGAAGACAAGAGTTCATATTTTAGCATACATGTAATGGGTTAGGCATTTGCAACGTCATCTATGAGTGGGGTGAAAACAGGAGAATACCCCAGACTTGCTCAAGAGTAAGAGCAAGCCCAGATTCAAGGAGAGACTCTTCTTCGAATGTATGTTTGCAGTAATATAAAGGGTCATTCAATGATTTATTCTGTTTCTTTTGTTTGTTTTGTAGAATCTTTTCACACAGGTGCATATTCCCTCACATACAGAGAGAATATTAAAAGAAGGAATAGAATGGTTAAACATCATTGTACTAAAATAATAATGAGAATAGTTCTCAGTTTATTTTATTTTATGTATATGGGTGCTTTGCTGAATTACTTGTATAACTATTAACAACTTGCATACTTGGTGTCCTCAAAGGCTAGAAGAAAGTGCCAGGTACCTGAAAATACAGTTACTGATAGCTGAGAATTACCATGTGCTGGGAATTCTGGAAGAAGAACCGGTGCTCTTAAGCATGGAGCCATCTCTCTAGCCTCTGAAAACAGAGTTCCATACTTACTGTTTATTAACAACAATATAAGGATGTAGGTACTGTGCTGGGATTCTAATCCAGTAAATATAAGAACTGGAAGCAGCATTATCATTGTGCTTTTAAAAATATATCTATTCACCTATCTATCTATCTATCTGTCTATCTATCTATCTATCTATCTATCTATCTATCTATCTATTTATTTTATGCTGTTGGCACTCCTTCTTGGTGAGCACTTCTTTCAGGAACACAACCCAGCTTGGTGGGCATCTTCTTATCACCAGGTGACTGATCTAAGACTGTGATCTTGTAACAGGAATCCAAAGAGCTGCTATGATTCCTCTTTTATATCATCTGACTGCACAACTCTTCTGATACAGGCTAGTCAGGCCTCCCAAAGCTAGATTTTACAGTAACAAAGGGAGGTTGTTGGAAATGCAAATGATAACATGTTGCCTCAGATGTATCAGAAAGATTGCTCTCTGGGTCATGAAATGTGTACTTTTCAAGTTCTCGGGATCATTCCCAGAACAAAATGCAAGTAGAGTGGTTTTATCAAAAGTTTTAAGTTAGGTTGTAGGAACTTATTATCATATTTGGGAAAGTCTAGCCATTTTTCTGGTAATATTTTCACATTAGAAAAAGATAAAATAAAACCTACAAAGAAAGTAATATGGTGTTTGGTGAGGATTCTCTAGGAGAGGGAACTGAATTGAAACCCTGACTCTTGAAAAAAAAAAGAAACATGTTTTATCTTCAGTGTCTATAATAAATAATAAAAAAAGATAAAATACCTCAACAGAAGTTAATGTGAGGATTAAAATAGTAGACCTGCCTGTCTGAATAGCAGAGAGTAAGTTCTCAATGTTGCTAATTTCTTGTGATGTTGTAAATAGGTTAAAAAGAATGGCACAGCAAGACTACCTAACTAGACCTCTATATGAGCAACAACAACAAATAGGTTACTGGAATCACCTGCCTAGGCCATCTTGGGGAATGGGGCAGGAAAAACAGCAAAAGGGTAGAAAAACAAGCCAATTTTATGTGCTGGTCAGCATGATGGGGATCTGATTTGATAGAGTCTACACAGGCCAGGAGAATAGGTACCCTTGCCCTGTGAGATTGACCCTGTCATTTTCGTAGTAGGGTAGAGGCCTTTGTTCCTAACATAGGTGTCTTGACTTAACTGAAATATTTTTTTTCCTTTTTCAAATTTAACATCTTACAAAAACTATATAATCTAAGAATCTCCTCAAAAGAGGAGTACAGAGTGTGTTTTCTAGATGCTAGATATCAGGTCTCAAACCCAGGACAAATCTCACTCAGTTCCTGTGGCTTTTCCCAGTGCTTCTCAACTCTCAACTGTACATCTATTCACTCCAGAGGCTGAATGTCTGCTTCCCTTCTCCCAGCCTAATCTTCATATAAGTCAGCCATTTTGCCTATTTCCCTGTGTGGGAGTTTGAAAGAGAACGGCCCCCATAGGCCTAAGGAGAGAAACACAATTAGTGGATGTGGTGGCAATGTTGGAGGAAGTACGTTACTAGGGGGTGGACTGTAAGGTCTCAGAAGCTCCAAACCAGGCCTAAGTGGCTCACAGCATATCCTTCTGCTTCCTGTGGATCCAGATGGAGACCTCTCAGCTCCTGCTCCAGCACCATGTCTCCCGGAATGCCACTATGATTATAATAGACTAAATTGTAAGCCAAGCCCATTTAAATGTTTTCCTATGTAAGAGTTGCCATGGTCATTTTCACAGCAATAGACACCTGATTTTTGGCCTGGGCCATCATTCTTTTTTGACGGTGCCTTCTCTTTTGCTCCCTCCCCCTTCTCATGGTCCAACAGCCATGTTCAGTCTGGGCTCTTCCCTGTCTGTGCTTGCTCTATGATATCTCCAATAAAATGCTCTCCATACCCAAAGAGGAGTCATGTTCTCCTCTTTGGATTTTACTTTTAAATTTGCATGGTACATTTTAAGGACCTATACTCTTTATTTTTTCATACTCATCCTGTGCAGTGCCTCTAATACAAACCTGATACAGACCTCAAGCTTCAGAGACCCCACATGATGTCACCAGCCTGGTTTAGTGTTACAAAAACCTCTACTTTCGCAGAAGATCAGTAAGGAGGGGACTTTAGAGTGTATATATCTAGAGTCTCTCTTGGTCTGTCTGGCTGGAAATACTATTCACATAGAGCCATGTTTATATTTAGTTGAACAGAATTGAAATGATCCAGCTTCCTTGCTGTTTGGCAAGTGTGCTAATTGGCTATGTTTTGCTACCCTGGGCACACTATTAGACAAAATTGCAACAAAAGGCATCAATAAAAAAGCAGAAGGCTTCAGATTGTTAAAATCAGGAATGTTATTAATACTATTAAAATGCTAATTGCTGTTTAGTGGAGATTCAGTGGAGATTCTGAAGCAGGAAATGCTTAGGCTGCAGGATCTAATGCATGGATTGTTTGTTCCCTAAAGGGGAGAGAATTCACTTTTGTTTAATTTATCTGTAGTAGGAGGCATTCAGAGGCAGTATGCTGAAGTGAACACAGACCTCCTAGGGTCAGAGGCACCTTGGGTTTCACCCCCGCCCTAGGTGGTCCTTAATTGCCACAACAGAATGCCTGGCTGTAACTTACTGTTTGCACTGCACATGACCTTGTATCCAAACTAGAGCACTGTGAATTAATCCCTGTAATATTTTGTGTTTAACATCTGTGTTGTCACCAGACATTATTCAGAGGCAAAAAACCAAATAGCTGTATTTGTCGCCTGGCTGCATTTTTAAAAATGTCTTCTCAGTTGTTTGGCACAGTCTCCAAGCGGCATACCTGAAAGAGGGTAAATCCATTGACTTTATATTCTAGAACAAAAATCAACAAAATGTAAGGGTTGTCATGGAACAAAAAAAAAAAAAAAAAAAAAAAAAAAAAAAACTATGTTTGAAACAAGGTTTCTCACCACACCTTGATTTCCTATTACTTTCCTCTCTTTCCTAGCACCTGTTTCAAAATGACAGAGAACTACAACCTACATTGACTTAAGCAAAGTGATTTCAGGTCTCCATCTGGGTTTTATTTTTGGAGGCACAGGGAGAAACATAGCTGCACCGTACAGATGCAGGAACAACATAGAACAGCATGCTTCAGTCACTGAATCCCTGGAAGAGGAAGACAGTTCATAAAAATGCAATTACTCCAACATGAACTTGTCCAAGACCCTAGAGTTAATACCAGATTCTCCTTCCTGCTTTCTATATACACACAACCCCATGGAGAAGTGCACACACACACATATACAGAGGCATATGTGGCTTCATGCTTATAAATGTTTTAAATATCACATCTATTTAAATATAAGAACTAAGACAAAAATAAAGTTCAAGTCATCCATCTAGGACCAACCAAGTTTTATAGTATTATAGAAAATTAACAACACTGATAAAAATCACCAGCATTGAAAAAAAAAGTGCTAAAGTGCTCCAGACCCTTATACCAAACATCTTAAGAGAGATCCCAAGATCTGATATTACATTAAGCAACAATCTGTCACTACTAAGTATAGACCAACTTGTGGAGGAGGTCAATCGTCTTTGATTTCATAGCTCCTGTTTAGACATATATTCAGAGGTTATAAGAAGGAACATTTTTACAGATTTGAACTCGAAAAAGGCCTGAACTGCAGGTAGATGTTTTGCTCTTCCCTGCTATAATGGAAAGTACAGAAATCAGCCAAGGAAAATGAGCAAACATGAGCTAATGCTGTAAAATGTGCAGGCTTGAGAGCGTTGAATAATGTTTAAGAGAAGTGACAGCTGGGAAGAGGAGTTTCAGCATGATATCACATTCAGATCAGAACAAAGTGGGAACAGCATGGAGAGAGAAATGGTAGGGTAGGCTGCAAGAGGAAAATACCTAGAGAATTGCCCCAGTTAAAAATTCATAGGGAAAATTGCTGGAAAGAGAGTTAATGGTTTAATGAATAAGTTATTATTCAAACACCCAGAGGTTATAGGTTAACACAGAGGGCGTCACCATAATGACGTAAGTGCTGCTATACTTGACACATATTTATTTTCTTTATTATTTTTTTTGGGGGGGAGGTTATCTAAATAGACTGTCAACCAACTAGAATTTTTAAATACTGAAAGTATTTTCATTGGATTTTGATATTTCCTAGCATAATATTCTCATGAAAAATGATTAGAGAAGAAAATGTTTTTGGCTGAAAAACAAAACAAAACAAAACAAAACATGAAGTTTCCTGAAAATATTGATGGGTGTTATCTAAAATAACATTGTAATTTCTGTGTGAAGCTTCTTTTTTTAACTTTATGAATTTATCTGGGCCCCATCATTTACTGAGAATTTGACCACATGTAACTCTCTTATCTGGAGAAATATTTCAGTTAAGCTATAAATATTACTACACTAGTCAAGTCTTACTATTTGAAACATCATGAGTAGGGAAAGGAAGAGAGGAAAGAGTATATTTTAAAACAATGTCAAAGTAATATTGATAATGTTAAAATTTATGAATAAAGTATCAGTATAAACAATATCATGATATTCCTGATAACAACTTATACTTTCAAATGTGCAGTGTATATTTTATTTTTAAAAAAGGGGTTTTTCTCTGTTTATGTCAAAGCCAGACTTATAGACTTGGTGTTAAATATTTTTAGATTTATTTATTACATTTTTGTGTATGAATGTTTTGCTGTGCACATGTCTTTGTAACAACACATGCTTTCCTGGTGCCTACAGAAGTCAGAAGAGGGCATTGTGTTCTTGGAAAATATAGTTAAAGACGGCTGTAAGCCGACATGTGAAAGGTGGAAATCAGATCCAGCTCTTCTTCAAGGATGTTTGAAAGGGTGGCAAGTGCTCTTAACCCCTGAGCATCTCACCACCCAATTTATTCCTGTTAGTCTTATTAATTAGTCATTTTAGTTTGTGATTAGTAATTGAGATTTTAAATGTTTCTCTTTTATTTAAAATAGGTTTTTTTTTTGCATAAAATATACTCTGATTAAAGTTTTTCTTCTTCCAAACTTTTCCCAGTTTCCCCACACCATCCCTCCAATCTGGATCCACACCTTTTCTGTGTCTCCTTAGAAAAAAACATGGATTTAAGGAATAATAGTAACACAAAATATAATAAAACGAAAACAGAATTGGAATAGGAAACAAAAAACAAAGAAAAAGAGACAAAAGAAAACCCAAAAACACACATAGATACAGAGTCAGAAGTTTGCACACACTAGAGTTCCATATGAAATAGAAAGCCAGAAGCCACAATAAGCGCTCCAATGACAAATAAGGACCAAAAATGCCACTGAGTTCATTTGTGTTTATCATCTACTGCTGCACATGTGGTCTACCTTTAGAGAAATTTCTTCATTTCTCAGAGAAAATTAAGTTTTCATTTGCAAATGGCTACAAATTGGAGATAGCTTCTGGGTTAGGGATGGGGGCATGTGTCCATTTCATCGCTCAGTTTTTTCACAACTTCTGGCACAGAAATCTTACAGGAATAGGAAAGGGTCCTAGGAAGAAGGAATGGTAAACAAAGACCTCAGGAAAGGAATGATGATTTTTACTCTCTTAATATTTATCATTATGCAGTATAAGTAACATCACTTAGACTTTCTTCCAGGAGCTCTTTCTTACTTGAGTTCCTACCATAATTCATCATGCCCCCAGTAGACTTTCAAATTATGTTTCCTTAAAGTTAATGGGATTAGGAAAAGGACAGCCACTAAGGCGTCTCACCTCTTAATGAGAGCTTTCTTAGCTCTACAAATCCTGTGCCAAACCTTGGAAATTACTGCTGGGAAAGACTTAATTTTTAAAGCACTTTTATCCACATGTGACTCTCTTGGGGCACCACCACTTTCATTTAAACTCATTTAATTGCCTAGCTCCCCAGACACATTGCTCTGCAGAGAGGAAGACATGGCTATACTGATCAAGGTCTCTACTAGTATTCAGCACAGTTATGACAATGTAGGTAAACCAGAAAGCTATTCATTTAATCTGGATTCTCTATAGCATAGAGTGCAGAATAAAAGCCAGCATGCTAGATTGCACTAGATTCCATTTATAAGCCAGGAAGTAAGAATAGAAAAGCTAATGGTGATGATGGCTAACACTAACCAACCCATCTCTGTCACAAATGACTAAAATCCTTTTACATAGATTCACATAAGTGTCACAAATTAATAAGTATTTGCTTTTTCACACTCTCTGCTTCACAGACAAAAGTGATTTTCCAGTTCCTGAAGGCAGTCTCCCAACAAAAGTGGACATGTCACTTGACTCTGTGATATCTTGTTAACAGCACTGACATCTTCTTTCGTGATACTGTTTAATGTGTCTGAATTAAAATCATCCGGTCAATTTTATATACTATTTACTAATAATAACTTCTATAAGATCATTATTACAGCTTAATAGTCTGTGTTTCTTAACTTTCTTTAAGAGTTAAATTTCACTATATCAAAAATGCCCAGTCACTCATCAGAAAATAAATTAAATTTTTCTTTCTCATTTCTCAGGCTGAATGGATAACAGCATACAGTACAAACATTTGTTTCTTTAATTCAGTCCAGATTAATATATATGTATGTTAGACACAATCAGAATCTTCCTTGTATGCTTTAGCTGCCTTCATATGTGTGTGTGCCTGAGTTTGTATGTGGGTATATGTGTGTGAGTTTGTTCGTGTGTGTGAGTGTGTGTGTCTAAGGATTCATCTCAGATCTTCTGCTTACATGTCAGACAGTTTAATGATTACATCTATGTAGCTAAATATTTTCTCTTAGTTGGTTGATTCTACTCGTCTTTCATTACCCTTAGTTTTCTTACTCCTACTGACTAAGCAATCCTCTCAAACTACATGACATCAAAATGTATCTTTCATAGAGGAAATACCACCTGTTATCAACCTGCCTTATTGTTAAAATTATCCTAGTCTATACCTGTCATTGTCACTAATCACATATCTACATCATGGTAATAAAATTATCAATAACTCATCTTTTGAAAACTAATATACTTGTAATGTCATGTGTATCAATTCATTTATAAGTGATAAATGTTTAAGTAAAAACCCATATACAAGTATTACATATTTAATTTTGTTAATGAATTTTACTCTTCCAATAATTGATAGATTTAGTTCCTTTTATACTGCATAGGAACCTATAGTTTCTTCATGACAAGAGTTGGTTGATTCTGATCATTAGGGACATCTATAGATGTCTGTTCTTATCTCTTCCTTCAACAACCCTATATCTGACAGAGGGCTAATATCCAGTATATATAAAGAACTCAAGAAGTTAACCAGCAAAAAGTCATGTAATCCAATTAAAAAAATAGGATACAGAGATAAACAGAGAATTCATGATAGAAGAATATTGAATGGCAGAGAAACACTTAAAGAAATGCTCAACATCATTAGTCATCAGGGAAATGCAAATCAAAATGACCCTGAGATTTCACCTGACACCTGTCAGAATGGCTAAGATAAAAATTCAAGTGAAAACATATACTGGAGAGGATGTGGAGAAAGAAGAACCACCCTCCACTGCTGGTGGGAATGTAAACTTGTGCAACCACTTTGGAAAGCAATCTGGCGCTTTCTCAGACAACTAGGAATAGCGCTTCCTCAAGATGCAACCATACCACTCCTAGGTATATATCCAAAAGATGCTCAAATACACAATAAGGACATTTGCTCAGCCGTGTTTGTAGCAGCTTTATTTATAATAGTCGGAAGTTGGAAACAACCCAGATGTCCCTCAACTGAGGAATGGATAAAGAAATTGTGGTACATCTACACAATGGAAAATTACTCAGCAATAAAAAAAAACAAAAAACAAAAAACAAGAAACTCATGAAATTTGGAGGTAAATGGTGGGAACTGGAAAGGATCATTCTGAGTGAGCTGTCCCAGAAGCAGAAATACACACAGGGTATATACTCACTCATAAGTTTCTATTAGACATTAGGATAAACCTACTAAAAATCTGTACACCTAAAGAAACTAATCAAGAAGGAGGATTCTGGCTAAAATGCTCCATCCACATTCAGAAAGGCAAAGAGGATGGACATCAGAAGAAGGAGAAAACAGGAAATAAAGTCAGGAGCCTGTCCCAGAGGACCTCTGAAAATCTCTAACCTGAAGACTATCAAAGCAGATGCTGATACTTATGGCCACACTTTGGGCAGATTGCAGGAATATTTATGAAAGAAGTGGGAAATAGTAATATCTGGATAGGACAGGAGTTCCACAAGGACAGCAACAGAACCAAACAATCTGGGCACAGGGGTCTTTTCTGAGACTGATACTCCAATCAAGTAGCATTCATAGAGATGAACCCCTGCACAGATGTAGCCCATGGCAGTTCAGTGTCCAAGTGGGTTCCATAGTAATGGAAACCAGTGACTGTCTCTAACAGGAACTGATTGCCCTGCTCCCTGAGGGGAGAACAGCCTTACCAGGCCACAGAGGAAGACAATGCAGCCATTCTGATGAAACCTAATAGACTAGGATCAGAGGAAGGAAAGGAAGATGTCCCCTATCAGTGGACAACGTCTGTTATTTATGAATACAGTGGTATAATGTGTTGCTATGTACTCTCATTTGGACATGGGTGTGCCTCAACAAATATTCATTAAGGTCTGAAACTTGAAAATATCTATGCAAGAATTCCAGATATTAATGCAACCTGTCTTTTCAAAACTGATCTCTACTACTTGAAACATTAAAGATTTATCTTTGCCTCCAAAATAGTTTGGATTGTTCAGTTCATCTACAATATTTCAAGAGTTGGATCTAACATTTGGTTATACGTCATGAATGAATTTCTTTTTTCTTTTTTTTTTCTTTTTTTGGTGAGCCAATGTGTTTATTAGGGTGGCTTATAGAAGCAGGAATGACTTTATTAAAGACAGTTCCATCAGTGGAATGATCATCCCCAACATAGATAAGTGGTTGTTCTTGTAAGTTTTGTTTCTGGAGCTTCTTGATCGCCCTAGTTTTATTTGCACAGATGAATTTCTTTCTTATATATCAACTTACAATGAACTCTTCTAATTATTCACTAGGTCAAATTGTGTCAACTAAATGCTACTAGGTTAATTAAGTTTCCAACTAACAAAAGCTTAAAATTGTTGCCACATTAAATTCTAAACATGGGGCTGGAGCAATGCCTCAGAGGTTAAAAGAATTGGCTGCTTTTCCAGAGGTCTTGAGTTCAGTTCCCAGCAACCACATAGTGGCTCACAACCATCTATAAGATTTGGTGTCTTCTTCTGGCCTGTAGGTGTATATGCAGATAGAACATTGTGTACATAATAAATATATAAAATGTTTAAATTCTAAATGTGAAAGTATTATTTTTAAAAATGTGCCATTGATTTTGGATAGCTATGTAGATATTCACTGAAACCTGTTATGAATTTATTATATATAAGGATATTGCACATTGATATTATTTTACTATATTATTTTTCTTGTAATTTAATATTTTTCTAAGAATTTATACATTTATATGCAACTGTAGGTAACATGGCAAACATACACAGTGCATTGTTTGCTCATTTGGACCATGTGTGAAACTGCTAGTTATTTATTAGCCATGAGCTCAGTATGACCAAAGGTGATAAGTTGCTTTCCTCGGTGGTTGGGCTTACTTTTAGCAGGGTGCACATGATCTAGTCTGGCCAAATCACTACCAGCATTTGCTCAGCATTTTATTTTTCCTTTTTCCAATTCAGATTGTTGCACAGCATATTTTCAATTTGATTTCAACTTGTATGTTATCAAATAGCTGTGAAATATTGAATATATTTCTTCTTAGTTTATATTTTATACTTTATTCACTTTATGCCCTGATTGTAACACCTTCCCACTACTCCTCTCTTCCCCACCCTCCATCTCTCTTTCCCCTATCCCTCTTCTAGTCATCAGAAAGGGGGAGCCTTCCACCCATATCATCTGACCACAGTCTATCAAGTCTCATCAGGACTTCCTGCATCTACTTCCTTCGTGGCCTGAGAAGACTCTCTACCAAGGAGAGGTGATCAAAGAGCTGGCAGCAGAGTCCATGTCAGAGACAGCCCCTGCTCTACTTACTAGAACACCCACATGGAGACAGAGCTGCCTATGGGCTACATCTGAGCAATGGTCTAGGTCCTCTCCATGAATGGTCCTTGGTTGGTGCATCAGTGTCCCCTGGGCCAAGATTTGTTAAATCTGTTGTTCTCCTTGTGTAGTTCCTGTCCCTTCCTGGTCCTTCTATTCCCCCACTCTTTCCTAAAAATCCATGCACTCTCTCCTAAGTTTTCCTGTGAGTCTCTGAGTCTGTTTTGATCACCTACTGGGTGGAGTCTTTCACAGGATTTCTATGGTAGACTCCTGTCCAGAGTCCTCTCTTCAACTGCTTCTGGTGTCCATTCTATTTTTCCTTCTAATGAGAATTAAGCATCTTCCTTAGGGTTCTCCTTGTTATTTAGCTTCTTTAGGTCTGTTGACCAGTGTTACATGATTGATATCCACTTAAAAGTGAATACATACTTACCATGTCTGTCTTTCGGTTCTGGGTTACCTCATACAGGATGATCTTTTTCTAGTTCTATCCATTTGCCTGCAAATTTCATGATTTCTTTGATTTTAATAGATGAGTAAATGTACAACATTGTGTAAATGTACAACAATTTCTGTATATATCCTTCAGTTGAGAGACATCTAAGTTGTTTCCAGATTCTGGTTATATAATTTTTTATTTATTACAGTTTATTCACTTGATATCATAGCTGTAGCCCCACCCTCATCCCCTCCCAATCTCTCCCTCCTTCCCTCCCTCTCTCATCTTCTCCCATGCCCCTTGCCCAGTCCACTGATAGTAGAAGACCTCTTCCCCTTCCATCTAACCCTAGTCTATCAGGTCTCATCAGGACTGTCTTTCATAGTCTTCCTCTGTGACCTAGTCAGACTGCTCCCCCCTCAGGGGGAGGTGATCAAAGAGCCAGCCACTGACTTAATGTCAGGGACAGCCTCTGCTCCCCTTATTAGGAAGCCCATTTGGAGATTTAGTTGCTACGGGTTACCTCTGTGAAAGGGTTATAAGTTATTTCCATGATTGGTCCTTGGTTGGAGTATCAGACCCAGAAAAGACCCCTGGGCCCAAAACTTTTGGTTCTCATGCTCTCCTTGTGGAGCTTTTATTCCCTGCAAGTTTTTCTAACTCCCCCTTCTTTAATAAGGTTCCCTGTACTCTACCCAAATTTTGGCTATGAGTTTCACCACCTGCTTTAATACCATGCTGGGTAGATTCTTTCAGAGGCCCTCTGTGTTAGGCTCCTGTATTGTTCCTTATTTTCACCTTCTTCTGATGTCTATCCCATTTCCCTTTCTGAATGAAGATTGTGCATAATACCCAGTGTCCACCTTCTTTCTTAGCCTCTCTAGGTGGCTAGATTTTAGTATGATTATCCTATATTATGTGTCTAATATCTACTTATAAGTGAGTATATACCATGTGTGTCTTTCTGCATCTGGAATACCTCACTCAGGATATTCTTTTCTAGTTCCTACCATTTGCCTGTAAATTTCATATTTTTCTTGTTTTTAATTGCTGAGCAGTATTCCACTGTGTAAATGCACCACAATTTCTGTATCCATTCCTCAACGGAGGGAAATCTGGGATGTTTCCAGATTCTGGCTATTATGAATGGAGCTGTTAAAAACATGGTTAACCAAATGTCCTTGTTGTATACTTTACCATATTTTGGATATATGCCTAGTAGTGGTATAATATCTCGATCTTGAGGTAGCAATATTCCTAAAAGTCTATGCAGCAGGGTATTAAAGCAGATGCTGAAACTCATAGCCAAACTTTGGGCAGAGAACATGGAATTTTATGAATGATGGGGGAGATAGAAGGACCTGGAGGGAACTGAAGCTCTCCAAAGACAGCAACAGAACCAAAAAATCTGAGCCCAGGGGTCTTTTCTGAGACTGATACTCCAACGAAAGACCATTCATGGAGATACTCTACAACCCCTGCACAGATGTAGCCCATGGCATCTCAGTGTCCAAGGGGGTTCCCTACTAACAGGAACACGGATTGTCTCTGGCATGACCTGAGTGGCTGGTTCTTTGATCACCATCCTCTGAGGGGTGGGGGCAGCATTACCAGGCAACAGAAGAAGACACAGCAGCCACTCCTTATGGGACGTGATAGGCTAGGGTCAGATGGAAGGGGAGAAGGACCTCCACTATTAGTGGACTTGGAGAGGGGCATGGGAGGAGAACAGGGAGTGAGGAAGGGATGGGGAGGACACAAAAAAATGGTCTACAGCTGGGATATAAAGTGAATGAATTGTAATTAATTAAAAAACTTAATTAAAAGGAAGCTCTTTTATCTCAGTAGGCCCCCTTTATTAATTGTTGATCTTAGAGCCTATGCTGTTGCTGTTCTGTTCTGAAAGTTGTCTCCTGTGCCTATGAGTTCAAGGCTCTTCCCCACTTTTTCTTTTGGTAGATTTAGTGTGTTTGATTTTATGTTGAGGTCTTTGAGCACTTGGACTTTAGTTTTGTGCAGGTGTGTAAATATAGATCTATTTTCATTTATCTATATGTAGCCATCCAGTTAGATCAGCACCATTTGTTGAAGATACTTTATTTTTTTCACTGTATGGTTTTGGCTCCTTTGTCAAAAATCAAATCTCTATAAGTGTGTGAGTTTATTTCTGGGTCTTTGATTCTATTCCATTGAGCCATCAGGCTGTATCTATGCTAGTAGCATAAATTTTTATTTCTGTTGCTCTTTAGTACAGCTTGATATGAAGGATGGCTCTACCTGTCTATTCTTCAGAAAAGGTGAGATTTCCTTTCCATGCAGCCCAGATCATTCAGATTCATCAGGACTGAGCATGTCCCCTTTCCCTGTGGCTAGCAAGGCAGTCCCTCCAGGGGAAAGTGATCAAAGAGCTGGTAAGTGAGTCCCTGTACTATGCATTCCCCATAAGTGAGAGACGTCTATGACAAGAACTCCAAGCCTCTGAAGAAAGAAATTGAGGAAGGTAACAGATATGAAAAGATATCCTATGCCCCTGGATCAGTAGTAAAAATGGCCATCATACCAAAAGCAATCTACAGATTCAGTGCAATCCCCATCAAAATACCAACACAGTTCTTTACAGACCTTGAAATAAAAACTCTAAACTCTATATAGAAAAACAAAGCACCCTAAGTAGCTAAAAGAATCCTATACAATAAAAGATCTATATTCTTGAGCTTATGTCATTCTTTGATACTTTCCATAAAGTCATCTCTACTATTTCTCTTTTATTTACAAATTTCCCACAAGAGACTTCAACTATCTTTACTGTTCATGATTAAGTCTGTCCTGCTAGTCTCACAAAATCGGAATATAACACCAATTTTGCCCATTCTTTAGTGGTCATTTAACAGCTATCATATATATATCCTGAGATATTTATTTATTCTCTTTTTCTCCCCCAAAGTACTCCTATTCCTCTTGTGGTCACTTGTCTATCATCTTTTTATCATTTTTTTCTAAAATGTTAGTTTCTCAAGTCTTTGATCTTTGATGAATACTCTACCATTTTTTCACCTTAGTCATGCTCTTCTAGGCCATTCCTTTAGCCATAACATGTTTAGTAAATGGAGTTCGTCTAAACATGATTTTAAGCATCTCTCTGAATTTCTACCCTAAGCAATGCATCTGCTAGAACATCCAATTCATACAATTCTTTTCCTTCGGCAATACATACATTCTACACACCTACTGTTTTTTCACCACTCTTTATTCTATGCTTAATGCCATTTTCATCTAATGAAGTTATGATCTTGCAGATTTCCATAACAACACAAACCACACTGTTTCCCACTATTTCACCATAGTCATAAAACAAGACAATGATTCTCGTTAAACCTAACTATCCCTGTTTGACATACAGGCACAGCTCAATGATGTCTTCTGTGCTGGACATCCACAAGGTTCCTGTCTTAAGCAGAACACACAATAAAACAATATTTTGAAAGATAAAGTATGAAGCCTTCTCTACAGTTTGAAGATTATAATATTTTATACATGAGAAACACAAAGAACAAAAATTAGTTTAAAGTAAAAGGAAATAAACAGTCCAGAATTTCCCCTTCCAGCACATAACCATTAATATCTTGATGCCTACTTATTGAATGCTGTTATCCATCTCAAATATGGAACTTTATCTCAAAGTAAATTTAGTAAGATCTTCTTAGACACACAGAGAGATATGCTTTACTTACATCCCAGGCAGTCACCAACATCATGAGGACAGTGATGTTGACTACCAAATTGACTATATTTATTCATCCATTATCAAAAGAAATACTAGACTAACAAAAGACCTCTAATGAAAATATTCCACATGTATGTTAAGTCACATGTGAGATACTTATTGTATGAAAAATTACAGATGTAGTATTATTCTACAAGAACTACATAAATTATAAGTTCCTTAAAATTTCATGTTATAAATGTCAAGGAACAAATGTCCATTGAATCTATTAGCAAGGGATAAAAGACTGTCACAGGTGACATGCTTTAATACTTCATATTTTCCAAACAAGAGGAGATCATCACTTTAATACAGAAGAGATGGCATAGCTTTTTTTGTGACAGTTCCTTATCAATGATGCTTTTCTTAGTTTTATAATGACAAATTACACTATGACCAACCTTATGTCATATTTTCTGTTCAGTCCTTCAATTTTTGAACTTTTTCTGTCTTCAAATCATAAAATCACCAAAAAGAAAAGGAATGAAAAATAAGAAAGTTAAAAAGGCATACTCTCTTTATAAATTTATAGTCATTTGTACTTATAAAAAGTTGAATATTGTCATATCAGACAATAGGATATAAAGGAAAAACCTACTCTAGTTTAAAAAGAAATGAGTCAGGAAAAACAAGATGACGGATCTGGGAGGACACTATGTTTGAGGAGCAGGACAGCAGTGTCTGTACGGCAACCAGGAGACTGAACTCTGAGATTTAAAACAGCAGCGTTTGTGATTGCCAGGTGAAAGGAAGTCCTATTGTGTGGAAATCAATTGAGACCGACCTTAGGTCACCCAGTCAATCCCTGGAAAACGTCCTGGGCACCGGTGGGCACAAAGCCGCTGGCCCATATGGAGGTACACAGCCTCCTACAGAGCCCCCAGCTGCCATCCTGGACCAGGACACATAGACTCCGGCCCAGAGTGAAGCACTCAACCACCATTCCAGACTGGGGCACACAACCTCTTGCCCAGAGTGAGGCGCCAATCCTCCAGACCAGAGTGGAGCCCTTAGTTGCCTTCCCAGAGAGGAGTGCACAGCCTCTGGCCCAGAAGGAGAAACAGAGCAACCAGCCCAAATAGGAGGACAGAGCCTCTGGATCAGAGCAGCACCCCCAGCCACCATTGCAGACCTGGACACACAGTCTCTGGCCCAGAGTACCTCCCAGACCAGCGGGGAGCCCTTAGTTGCTGGCTCAGAGATGAGTATACAGCCTCCAGCCCAGAAGGGGGCTCGCAGCTACCAGCCCAGACTTGGGTGCACAGTCTCTGGCCCAGAGCAGAGCATTTAGCCTCTGGCCCAGAGACTTGCTGTGTGCTCAACTCACCTTCCCAAAGAGAACTGTGTGCCCCAGGGTACCAGAATGAGTTTCCCTGTTGGGAGAAAACACCACAGCTAGGGAATCAGCAGGTTCTTCAAGAGGGCTGAACCTGGAAAACAGTGTAACAACAGGAACAGATCACTAAATTCAGAATGAGAAACCCAGCAGCAGGGCAGCTGTCTCTAGGACTTCTAAGGGTGAGAGGAGAGCCCTCCCTGACTAACAAAGACCAAAGCTACTACTCAGGTCTATACACCTGAAGTGAGCAGTGGCAATTCCTGAGAAAAACTCAAGTGACAACACATGCTGGAGTGGTTGTGGAAAAGAGATCAAGGGGATGCAAATCGGAAAGGAAGAAGTCAAAGTTTCACTATTTGCAGATGATATGATAGTATACTTGAGTGACACCAAAACTTCAACCAGGGAACTCCTACAGCTAATAAACACCTTCATCAAAGTGGCTGGATACAAAATTAACTAAAAAAAAAAAAAAAAAAAAAAAAAATTCAGTAGCCCTCCTGTATACAAAAGACAAAAGGGCTGAGAAAGAAATTAGGGAAACAACACCCTTCACAATAGCCAGAAAGGACATAAAGTACCTTGGTGTGACCCTAACTAAGCAAGTCAAAGACCTGTATGAAAAAAAAAATTCAAGTCTCTGAAGAAAGAATCAGAAGAAGATATCAGAAGATGGAAAGATCTCCTATGCTCATGGCTTGACAGGACAAACATAGTAAAAATGGCCGTCTTACCAAAAGCAATCTACCCATTCAATGCAATTCCCATCAAATTACCAACACAATTCTTTACAGACCTGGAAAGAAAAATTCTCAACTTCATATGGAATAAGAAGAAAGCCAGAATTGCTAAAACAATCCTCTATAATAAAAGATCGTCTGGAGGTATCTCCATCCCTGATCTCAAGCTGTACTATAGAGAAACAGTAATAAAAACTGCATACTACTGGCATAGAAACAGACTGGTTGATCAATGGAATCGAACAGAAGACCCAAAAGTAAACCCACACATTATGGAAATGTGTGGGTGTGACAAAGATGCCAAAACCATACAATGGAAAAAAGACATCTTCAATGAATGGTGCTGGTCTAACTGGATGTCTACATGTAGAAAAATGAAAATAGATCCATACTTATCACCCTGCACAAAACTAAACTCTAAGTGGATCAAAGACCTCAACATAAAACTAGACACATTAAACCTGTTAGAAAAAAAAGTGGGGAAGAGCCTGGAATTCATTGGCACAGGAGACAACTCCCTGAACAGAACACCTATAGCACAGGCTCTAAGAGCAACAATCAATAAATGGGACCTCATGAAACTGAAAAGCTTCTGTAAAGCAAAGGACACTGTTGTCAGAACAAACCAACTACCTACAGATTGGGAAAGGATCTTCACCAACCCTCCATCTGACAGAGGGTTAATATCCAGTATATATAAAGAACTAAAGAAGTTAAAAAAGCAACAAATCAAGTAATCCAATTAAAAAATGGGGAACAGAGCAAAACAGAGATTTTTCGATAGAGGAAATGCTCAATGTTATTAGTCATCAGGGAAATGCAAATCAAAATGACCCTGAGATTTCACCTGATACCCACCAGAATGACTAAGATAAAAACCTCAGTTGACAACACATGTTGGAGTGGTTGTGGAGAAAGAGGAACCTTCCTCCACTGCTTCTGGGAATGTAAACTTGTACACCCACTCTGGAATTCAATCTAGTGCTTTCTCAGACAACTAGGCATAGCGCTTCCTCAAGATCTAGCCATACCCCTCCTAGGTATATCCAAAAGATGCTCAAGTACACAATAAGGACAGTTGCTCAACCATGTTTCTAGCAGCTTTATTTGTAATAGCCAGAACCTGGAAACAACCCAGTTGCCCCTCAACTGAGGAATGGATACAGAAATTATGGTACATCTACAAAATGGAATACTACTCAGGAATAAAAACCAAGGAAATCATGAAATTTGCAGGTAAATGGTGGGAACTGGAAAAGATCATCCTGAGTGAGCTATCCCAGAAGCAGAAAGACACACACGGCATATACTCATATAGTCATATAATACAGCATACACCTACTAAAATCTGTACACCTAAAGAAACTAATCAAGAGGGAGGACTCTGGCTAAAATGCTAATCCCCATCCTGAAAGGCAAACAGGATATACATTAGAAGAAGGAGAAAACAGGGAACAAGTTAGGAGCCTGCCACAGAGGGCCTCTGAAAGGCTCTGCCCTGCAGACTATCAAAGCAGATGCTGAGACTTATGGCCAACTGTTGGGCAGAAAGCATGGACTCTTATGAAAGAAGAGGCAAATTGTAAGATCTGGAGAGGACAGGAGCAACACAACCAAAAAACTCTGAGCACATGGGTCTTCCCTGAGACTGATTCTCCTACCAAGTAGCATGCATGGTGATAACCTAGAACCCCTGCACAGATGTAGCCCATGACAGTTCAGTATCCAAGTGGGTTCAATAGTAATGGGAACAGTGACTGTCTCTGACAGGAACTGATTGGCCTGTTCTTTGATCACCTGCCTCTGAGGGGAGAGCAGCCTTACCAGGTCACAGAGGAAGACAATGCAGCCACTCTTGATGAGACCTTATAGACTAACATAAGAAGGAAGGAAAAGATGTTCTCCCCTATCAGTGGACTTGGGGAGGGACATGCATGCAGAGGGTATAGGAAGGGAGGGATTGGGATGGGAGGAGGGAGCTAAGGGGGGATACAAAGTGAATAAAGTATAATCAATAAAAAATTTAAAAAAGAAAAGTCATAGATAGTTAATAATCAGATCAAAACTTGAATACCAGTGATTCTGCTGTCTTCTCCTTGATTAAAATAATGTATAATCAGAAGACTATCTGTGGGTTTAGGAAGTTATTACAGCATTTCCCACTCCAAAGTCACACACTGCCACAATCTCTAGGAGCCTTCTCTTCCTTAAAGCTCCAAATTAGCTCCATCTCAGCCTCTAGTTATAAGGGAAACTGAGCACTGAATTGAAAATATTGACATCCCCTAGAGCATAAAGGGTATTGATACTCGAGGAGTACTGAAGCAGAGACTTAACTAATTGGCCTATTGTCTACACCACATTGAGTATTTATGTTCAAGTTTCTATGATTACTCTTACTGAGAAAAAGTATAATCATCAAGAATATCTACAAAGTGTAAGTCTATATTATTAAAATTAATCTTTTAATCTGATTCAAAGTGATGCTATCTCAAGACACTATACAATTCTTTAGTGGCAGTAGTGACATTTGTAGGGCATACACCATTCTACAAGAAGACAAAGAAGGGCAAACAGCTTTATCTGATTGTTCACCAATAAAGAAAAAAAGAAAGCGAAGTGCATGGTAGGAGAGTAGGTAAGTGGATTCCAGAGGAGTTTAAGATTGTAGGAGATTACTTCCTGTGTTTATTGTTTACTATGAGGTGAGCTTCTCTGCTCTACCATGGCCTCCTGACTATGAAGGACTGAAACCTTTGAAATCATAAGCCAAAATCAACAGTCAATCCCTGTAAGTCATTTTCTTAGGTATTCTCAGCAAGCAGATATCTAATATATTGTACTTATTCATATAAACAAAACCACATATAAACAAATACTCCTCCAGTCTTCTTGAAAAGCTTAGTGAGCACCTGCTTGCTTTGTGGTTCATTATATAATAGAATTGAGAGGAGACAGTAAACTGGCTTCAAACTCTAGGCTTCTTGGCTTATAAGAACAGGCAACGCACTTGTTTTCTTTGCTAGTTTTCTCTCTACTACCTATTATCAGATGTCACATGATATAATTCAATATCCAACAAATTTCATGAATTATTAAACAGTAATCAATGAATCAACTTAATCTTTTTTTTAGTAAATGTGCTGTGAATAAGTCATGGGAACATAAGATAAGGAAAGTACAATTAATATAGTTATTAATTGTAATAAATTTTAGGTTATCCTGGCTATGTTTCAGCATTTAAAATAGAACAGTTGTTATAGCTGAGTAATAAATTTAGCTCATGATACACAAGGAGTACCTTATAATAATCAGTAAAACCTAAGGGAATGGAAAGCTTGAAAGCTTGCTATGCCAGGAAAAAGGAAGTTAGCTTTATGAAGGATCAAAACTAGTTACTAGATATGAATATGATTTGACGTTTATTCTCAACTCAAAGAAGAACTTTCTCTTCTAGATGTCAAGAAATAAAATATGCTTAATCAAGAGATACCAAGCTGTCTGTCAGAGGAGTTGTTCAGCAAAATTTATTTGACAAGTGGGTTGAAATAATTCAGAGTAAAGCTTGACCTCTGAGATCTGGTAGACCAAATGAACTCTAATTCCCTTTCAAGATCAAAATACTGTGCTTTTGAAATGCACATTAAAATAGGCATGCAAGTCAATAAATGCCAGTCACCAAATGACTTGTAAGTGCTGAGGGAGATTAGAGGTGGGAGAAATAAATAACTTCTGGAGTAGAAAGAAAAAAAAAAACTCAAAGAATGTGATATATATATATATATATATATATATATATATTTAAATATATTTTCTACTACCTTTAGGGAAGTAGTAGAAAAGTCTTTGCTGAAAGCAATCCAGCAGATGGGAAATATTTGATCAGAAATGAGGAAAATGAAATCTTTACTGTGTTCAAGAAAATAATACAGAGTTTTACATTTTAATATATAGAACATACAATAATTACATATTTAAATTAAAATTTATATGTATCACACTTTTAGATGTGATACATCTACATATATATGTGACCATATTGGAAATATATATAATGGTAACCTAGAACCCCTGCACAGATGTAGCCCGTAGCAGTTTAGTGTCTAAGTGGGTTACATAGTAATGGAAAGAAGGACTGCCTCTGACATAATCTGATTGACCTGCTCTTTGATCACCTCCCTCTGAGGGGGGAACAGCTTACCAGGCCACAGAAGATGACAATGCAGCCACTCCTGATGATCTGATAGACTAAGATCAGAAGGAGAGGAGGACCTCCCCTATCAATGGACTTGGGGAGGGGCATGCATGAAGAAGGGGGAGGAAAGGTGGAATTAGGAGGGGAGGAGGGAGGGGCTTATGGGGGATATTAAGTGAATAAAGTGTAATTAATAAAAATTTAAAAATATGACATACGTATGGATTGAGCAGCTTTGAACAAATAATAATGTTCTCAAGTGTGAATGTGATGCAATGCACATCACATGCTTGGGTCTATATGTTTCTGAACACCGATTTCTCTGTATAAATTCTTTGATTCCAGTTATTTTGAAGATGAATGAATCAGAAGCAAGTACCTCTACTTGCTGAGTCCTCTTGCCCATAATTATGTGCTACATAAGGTGTACAGCAGAGAGTCCTGGAACAGCCTCCTCAGATTCTCATTAACTGGATGACTGTTCATTAAATCTCAATATGTTACTTTTTCACAGAAGTCTTCCCTGAGCCTTCTTGATAAATGGCTCAATGTTTACATTCATCTTTGGCAGCATCCTCTACTTCTCATTCATAAAATGCAAAACAATTATAATTAAGTGATTATCAGGGTCATAATTTATTTTATGACCGAATGGACTTTGACCCTAATGTAATAAGTTCATAAACATCAGAAGCCATGTTCTGCTGTGTCCAGAGAAAAAAAAGCAGACACTTGCATATTTAGACACTAATAGAAATCTATTAAATATATATATAAATAAATAAGGCGCTTTTTTGTTGTCTAGAATTTCATACATACGTAGTATGTATTTTAATCAGGTCCACCTCTCACTCTCTGATCCAATTCCTCCCTTTTTCTTCTGCTACTCCCACTCAACATCGTGGTTCTGTTTTGATTTGATTGCTTTTCATGTCAGTCTACTCACTGCTGCCAACATGGTTATGGGTGTAGGCCATCTAGGCGAGCACAGTTGCTTCTCATTGTCTACATCTTGGAATACAACTGACATTTCCTCCTCCAACAATCATAAATTGCCAACAGCTCTTTAGTTAGTGAAGGGAACTTATGACTATATTGTCCCTCCATGCTGGGATTTTGTCTGGCAAGATATTGTACAGGTCTTCAGCATGCTGTCCCTATGAGTAACAATCCTTCTGTGTTTTGCTAACAGTTTTATTGTATTTAGTCTGCCTCTTGCTCTTGCAATTTTTGTGTCCACTTCACATCAATGATTCCTGGGCCTTGATATCGGTGTATGTGTGGAGGGATTATACCAAATCTGCCTAGTTTAGGTCTGAGCATTTCATAATTTCATAGTTTGCATTCTTCCACTAGCTGTGGGTTTCAGTATTAATCCTCACCTGCTGTTGAATGAAGTGTCTCTAAAGAGGGTTGAGAGACACTCAAATCTCTTGTAAAAATGAGTTAGTTTAATACTTTGTCTGTGTAGTAGAATGATACTGGAGATTTCTCTGCTTAGGGCAGGCTTGAGACAAAACTAGCCACAGGTTCTTGACCAAGATAACAATGCCAAGCAGAAGTTCCTTCTTGCCCTATACCTAATCAAAAGGTGGTGGTTACTCCCATAATATCTGTGCACTATCGCCTACGCTGCCAAGTATACCAGTATACCGCTAAAAAATTAAGTGTGTTGAAATGTTTGGGTTAGCAATAATTCCTCCACAACAAAGTACTTATTTCTATTGTTTTATCACCAACAGTTATTTATTTTGACATTTACTAAAATACCACGCCCACATCTACCTAAACTAATGGAAACAAGTACATATGCCTCAGCAATGTTTATCAGGTGACTTGGGGAAACAAGAAAGAATGTAGAACATCAGGTATTGTTGAGTTACTGTTGAATAATGTTCATGGAAGCTCACAATTGAAGATACAAACTACATACATAGAATGTCAGTATGTTACACAAGATTTCTAAACATACCCTACAAGAAATCATGATAATATTTATTAACCAAGAGGTACATTTAAAAAGAAATTGAATATAAGTTGGAGGCATTTACATAGGACTATTATTTCATTTTGCTATGTAAACATACCATAATTTTATAACTGGGTCATAATACAATTTGCTAGAGTTCACACTCGTTGTGAAAACGAAGTTCAATGACAAAAGCCATCAGCTGAACATTTTTGACAAGCAAAGGCAGTTGGTGAGCTTATAGTCTATCAGGTTATTGAAAGACTGAATTGTGGATAAGATATACACTTTATCATCATAGCAACAAAAACTTAAGAGCCATCTATGGTATGTAAACTGTGATTTATTAGTGTTATGACTGTTGGTCATCACTCGTCCTATAGGAAGTCAACAGTATTAGTCCATTAACTCTAAATAGAGCACTGATCATGAAAAAAAGCTTGGATGTCTTAGTCCTATCATAATGACCTTTTATGGCCATATTTGCTTATTATAAAATATATACTATAAATATGTAAGTAGAGTACCATTGAAATACAGAGGTGCTGCATGAGATATGAAGGCTGACTAATTCACCGAGACACCAGAATTATTGCAGTGGCAAATGTTTTTATTTGGTGCATGATTTTATAATATAGCAGTTTAATTTCATGATTAAATCAGCAACTGTCTAGGAAAATGGGGACTTTTCCCTAATAAAACCTCTCCACTTCACACAGCTAGTGATAGTATGTTCATGAGTTCATTTCTTTATGTCATAATTAGCCTTGTGTTAAGAGAACAAAATGAAATGGAAGTACCCTAAGCTCAATATGGAATTCTTCTAATGAAGCCAAATGTTAGGTGATTTTTTTTTCAGTTCATGCGTTTGTTATCTTGCTAATACCCACTCCATGCCATTGCAAAAACATCTAAAAACAGTTGCTCACTCCATAAATAAAGGCTTCAATACTTATCAAAACAACGAGCTGCTCACAAAGCATAAGTTGCTGTCTTTGCGAATAATTCGTTCTGTGCCATATAGCAACTGAAAATTGTTTTCATGAAAGAGAATTATAAATTGATTTATTATTACAATTCTAATAGGATTCAAGTGAAGTAACACAGAATATAGGATGCTTATATTTACTCAATTTATCTCCTACTATTGCTGATAACTATTCTTTGAATATACAAAATTTTAAAATATCAAATGCATAGCACTTATATGAAATTAAATTAATTATAAAATAAATGGAATTTTCAGAGAAAGTACAGGAATATGTTACAGCAGATGAGAAATAAATACTGAACACTCCGCATGGCCCTGGGCTATAATACATAACATGTTACCTCAGTGTATTACGTACTGAGAAACATCATGGCCAGTGTGGTGTTCACAGTGGAAACTCCCAACTTCTGAAGCTGAGATTGTCTAAAATGATACAGTGAAACATAGTAAACTCTATTACACCATGAGTCCGTCTATATGCTATTATATATACAAGATTAAGATTACTCTGTCTGAGGGCCTCTGAAAGCCTCTGCCCTACAGACTATCAAAGCAGATGCTAAGCCTGATGGGCAACTGTTAGGCAGAGTGAATGGAATTTTATGTAAGAACTGGGAAATAGTAAGAGCTGGAGAGGACAGGGTCTCCACAAGGAGAGCAACAGAACAAGAAAATTTGAACACAGGGAACTTCCCAGAGACTCATACTCCAACCAAGGACTATTCATAGAGATAACCCAGAACCCCTGCACAGATGTAGCCCAGGGCAGTTCAGAGTCCAATTGGGTTACACAGTAATGTGAAGAGGGACTGCCTCTGACATGAACTGACTGGCCTGCTCTTTAGTCACCTCCTCCTGAGGGGGAGCAGCCTTACCAGGCCATAGTAGAGGACAATGCAGCCACTTTTGATGTGAACTGATGGACTAAGATCAGAAAGGAGAGGAGAACCTCCCCTATCAGTGGAATTGGGGAGTGGCATGCATGCAGAGGGAGGAGGGAGGGTGGGATTGGGAAGGGAGGGAGGGGCTTATGGGGGGATGCAGAATGAATAAAGTGTAATTGATGAAAAATTAAAAAAAAAGGGAAAAATAATTTAAGAACCTTAAATGACTTTCAAAAGTGGAGGAAAACATGGAGTTAGTCAATTTACATGGAGCACGTCTCGCCCCTGGGGGCAATGGTCTCCTGAACCTACTCAGACCTCGGACACCACCACTGCTAGTTCTAGAACTGATACAGGATGTTCCAACAAGGAGGTTAAGGCTTCTCATAATATTTCCTATAAGCCCACACCTGTTTGCTTATATCCCCCATTTTTATTCATTATTAGCCAGATAGAGCCAAGTAATTGTGGTAATGATACTTGCTTTTTTGCCCAATGCTGTAATGCTAGTAAATTTACTAGCTGATTACTCGCATGCCTCGCTGGGTGCCTGTGCCCTTTGATGCCCTCACGCTATGACTCTCTTCAGACAGAAAAGGGATCTTGGAATTACAGCCACCATTGTTACTGCCATCTCATTGGCGGCAGTTGGAGCTACCACCAGGGCATTAGCCATGAGTCATACTGGGCAGACTGCTCAGACCCTGAATACCTTTTAGCCAAGTAGCTCACGCCTTAGATGTACAAAAAGGAATTAATGCTCAACTAAAAGGAGGCTTGATGGTGTTCAATCAGAGGATTGACCTCGTGCAGGAGCAAATTGATACCCTATGGCAAATCGCTCAACTTGGCTGTCAATGGAAGTATGCTGGACTTTGAGTCACTAGCATACAACATGAGAATTTTCCCTGTGCTGCAAATCTGTCTAAACAATTGTCTAGCTATATTTTAGGTAATTGGACTGGAGAATTCGATACTATGATGGAGCAGCTGAGAGTGGCCATTGTCATGGTAAATTCTACCAGAGTGGACGCAGGACTAGCCAAAGGATTATCATCATGGATTGCTGCAGCCATGAATCATCTGAAGGAATGGGTGGGCATGGGAGCGCTAGCAGGCCTTCTGGTGTTGGTCACCTTGGTTTGCCTGTGGTATATATGCAAGATTAGAGTCTCACAACAGTGTAATGCAGCCATGACCATTCAGGCCTTTACAGCCATTGAAGCAGGCAGTCTCCCCAAGCATGGTTGGATACCATGAAAAGCCAAAAAGTTACACTCAGGATGAGAGGCTAAGCACTGCACTCAGGGTCAGCAGCTTTGGACCCAGAGAAGAGCATGTCTGATTGCATGCGGGTTGATGCCCCAAGTCCCGCCTCTGAGAAAAAGATATCAGACAGGTCTGATGCTCTTTGGGTGGATGACACCTAAATGAACATCAGTACAAAGTCCGAATTTATTTCTAATATCAGAGATCAGACCTCTACTCTTGCCTGATGCGTCCAAAACAAAAAGGGGGAACTGTAGAGAGCTGCGTAATGCCGCGCCTGAAAGATGGAGCTGGTTTCTGCCTTCCACCTTCCCGATGGTGAGTGCTCTCTGTCACAAACAATTCCACATTTGGCTAAGGCTGAGGATCTGGCTTGCTTCCATGTATGTGGACCTATCTGCATTGCCCAAGTGGCATGCTGAGGTTGGCTACCCAGAGGCTATTTAAAGTGGGCTGGCTTTACCCAGGGTCAGATGATTGTTCAAGGTTCCTGAATAAACTGCATTGAAAAAAAAAAAAAAAGAAAAGAAAAGAAATATTAAAAAAAAGATTACTTTGTCTAAAATTGTAATAATTCTTAATTAATTTAGGCTTCATAAGTAAATATAATACAATGATTATTAAGATAAAAGTGGAAAAAATTAGACATAAAATATGTAATTTAAAAATAACCTTTGTTTTTACCGAATTTTATCTGGAAATGTTTAAGTAACAACCATTGTTTATATATTTTTAAATGCTTTAACTTATTTTACAACATGGCATGTTACAGGTATTGAGCTACATTTTCTTAAAAGAAGGTCATCTCAAGTACATTTGCTCAACCATGTTTGTAGCAGCTTTATTTGTAATAGCCAGAAGCTGAAAACAGCACAGATGTCCCTCAACTGAAGAATGGATGCAGAAATTGTGGTACATCTATACACTGGAGTATTACTCAGCAATGAAAAATAAGGAAATCATGAAATTTGCAGGTAAATGGTGGGACTGGAAAGGATCATCCTGAGTGAGTTGTCCCAGAAGCAAAAAGACACACACAGTATATACTCACTCATATAAACATACAACATAGAACAAACCCACTAAAATCGGTACATCTAAACAAACTAAGCAAAAGAGAGGACCCTAACGAAAACGCTCAATCCCCATCCTGAAAGGCAAAGAGGATAGACATCAAAAGAAGAAGAAAACAGTTAACAACCTAGGAGCCTGCTACAGAGGGCCATTGAAAGCCAGAAGAAGAAAACAGGAAACAACCTAGGAACCTGCCACAGAGGGCCTCTGAAAGCCTCTGCCCTGCAGACTATCAAAGCAGATGCTGAAACTTATGGCCAAGTGTCAGGCAGAGTGAATGGAATTTTATGTAAGAAGTGGGAAATAGCAAGAGCTGGAGAGGACAGGAACTCCACAAGGAGAGCAACAGAACAAGAAAATTTGAATACAGGGAACTTCGCAGAGACTCATACTCCAACCAAGGACTATTCATAGAGATAACGTAGAACCCCTGCACAGATGTAGCCCATGGCAGTTCAGTGTCCAAGTGGGTTACATAGTAATGGGAAGAGGAAATGCCTCTGACATATCTGATTGGCCTGCTCTTTGATCACCTCCCCCTGATGGGGGAGCAGCCTTACCAGGCCACAGAAGATGACAATGCAGCCACTTCTGATGAGAACTGATAGTCTAAGATCAGAAAGAAGGAGAGGAGGACCTCTCCTATCGGTGGACTTGGGGAGGAAGGGTAGGATCGGGAGGGGAGGAGGGAAAGGCTTATGGGGGTTACAAAATGAATAAAGTGTAATTAATAATAAAAACAGTATATGAAAAAAGAAAATGTATGATTGCAAATTCACAAATAACAAAAGGTATTATCCAAAAAAAAGGTCATCATATAAAGCCAAGACAGATCTTGAATTTGAAAGTCACCTTCCTGCCTCAGTCTCCAGAGTTTGCTGTTCATAGGTGAATAAATAACAAAGTACCTTCTGAAGTAAGCTTGAGACATTTAAAGAGTGAATCCTGTTATGAAAAGTAGTGTAGTGATTGACTGATTCTGATCAGATTTTTCTTAATTCTCATCTAAATTATAATTACATGAGCTAAAACTTACTAGCAGTACAGAATTTATCTCTATTGAGAGGAATTTAAAAAGTCTTTAAATTTCACTCACTCTCTTACTTATCAAAAGCATATAAATTATTTCTGCTCAAGGTAGAGTCAATTTCATGTGTGTACCTAGAGATGATTCTGGGTATGCGCAATCGTAATTCAGTGGACATTATTAATGCAATCAGAAATGCAGAAACACTATGTCCTACAGTACAGCAGACTAGATCAAGACCTGTTGGATCAATTTTACCTTAGTTCAAAATTTTCCTATGGCATTGACGCGTGAAGTGCCTTTGAAAGTTCTGTAATCCCCAGTCCATCTTTAATCAGCATGTCTGTTCTGTTCACTGCTGATGTATCTGACACACATTATGTCCTTAGCATAAAGTCACTGCCAGTACATAAAAACATGAAGTTTTAGTCCTAAAATCATGCAGCTGTTCTATAAATCTTTAATATAATGTAAGAGTCAGAAATTTCCCACAATTTCTGTGACTTTTCTTATTTCTTAATGTTTATCACTTTCACATGTTTGAGGGCATCTTCACCACCCACTACAGTCTAGGTAAAGTCACTGGAATTTTATTTACTCTGGATTTATTAGACTATACTCAATCTCTTCCCTTATGTTGCTTACTCTATATGTGGTTTGTACATCAACTTGAAAATCATAGGGTCGATGAGAGATAAATTTTTAGGCAAATACAGTAGGCTACATAATGACTGACACATAGCAAGCTCATATAAGCATTTAATGCTATTGACATACACATCTCTATCTTATTATTGGCCAATAACTGACTTACAAGCATAAGGTAATATAATGCTTGGCAGATCAGGAGGTCCCCTTTACAGATGTTCAGGTGTCCTGACTCAGCAGGGGTCAAAAAGCATTGCTAGAGGGAAAATCCGGTGGGAGTTCAAACTCTCCAGGGTCTCCAAAACTCCTCTCTTCCATGTATGTATTTACAGTGAGAATGCAGGCAAAATAAATTTTTTCAGAACTCTTAAATTCATCCTGAGATGTAAGACAATCCAGAAATCATCCATCCAGAACAAGATCTTATTATTGAATAAAGTAGTGATCTTTGTGACACTTCAATATATCCTAATTTCATTGTCCTCATTCCAGAAGCAGCTAATTTTTAAAAACCCACAGCTCACCATCACAGTAGAACCAAGCAGAGAGGCAGTCACTTGAGGTAAGCAAATGGGTCTAGAGCTCCATTAATGCACCATGCTCAAAGATCTGCCTTTTTCAACTCTAAAATCCAGGAAAAGTCAGGTCTCAGAACATGGCTTTATTTGACCTGCCTCTAAGCTCTCCTAGTGCAATCAACGTTTTCTCCAGGGGCAATTGTCAAAATAATCAGTAGAAATTGTTTAATATCACACAGAGCCTAGGGCAATGATCACTGCTGAGCCCAATAAGAAAATAAGCCTGGGCTTGGAAAGGAAGGATAAGCATGAGTGAGTAACCCTGCTCACAGCCAGACTTGCAAATCTCAGATTTACCCTCAGAACTCCTGAAGGCCAAGGGGGGCTCATATGGCTGCTCATGAACAAGAGAGGTACCTAGTGCTCATGACCTTGGACTTTATGAAAGATAATCAAGTTGAAGACTGCTATGAACAGTCTTCCTTGAGACTCAGGGGAATCCCAAACACATAGGAAACATCATAAGTACTTCCTAAGTTTAAAGAAAAAGCACTTCCATTTAATCACTAACTGATCAGTGAGCCAAACATACAAATGCCTGTAGACACACATACAAACAACACAAACTTTAGCAAATTAATAAAAAAATAATAATAAAAGCACAAATAGCAGCAACAGTGAGCCCTGAGGTAATGATAATGTGATTACTGGGTATGCCACATGGTATCACATGAGATTTAAAAATAAATGACAAGGTATATAAATAAAAAGTGTGGGCCACACAAGCAAAAAAAAAAAAGTGGTACATTTGGAGTATATCAAAATAGTGACAAAGTTTTAGAAAGTAAACGTATGGAGTTGAAAACTATAATAACAGTTGTACAATGAATGGTTGGCTAGCACAGATCAACAGAAGACGTGAGTAGGTGTGGAGGAAGAGCCACCACCTTGAAGACAACATAATGCTGTCTAGATATTACAACAAAAAGAAAATTAAATGAAGACAATTGAGCAGAGATTCGGAAACTGAGACAAAATACCACACCAGTACTCACAACAGGTGCTTCGGGAGTTGAGGAAAAAATCTGTGACCTCTGCTGACATCACATAAGTTTCAGCATGCTTGGAGAAGACTGCTTACTGCATTACAGAGTGGTGCATGGCTGTCTTAGGAGCTCACTGCCTGGAGGTGTCCTCAGTTCATTTCCTACGTTGCAGACATCTTCATACCCTCAGGACTTGACTGTTGCTTCACTCCCACAGTTTCACGTGCTACTTATCAGAGATTCTTTAAACTACATTAAGACTTTCTACACCTATCTTGACCTTGTTCCTCAAAACTGTGAGTGTGATCTTGCAGGATTTTATAACTTAAGCCTCCAAAATAAACAATATGTAAATGAAAGCAATTTCTGTGGCTATAGTGAACAGTCTGCGGTCATCCTTGCCTTATAGCTACAGTGCTCTGTGAATGCCTGGATACTGGCACCTGTGACACTTTGATGCTTCAGTTTGTTGCTACTTCCATTAAGAAGGCATAACCCTACAATGAGACTATGCTTGATTTCCTACTGTGACAGTAGCAAAGCTGAAACTGATGAAGATATGAGAGCCTTCTCACATCGAATTATGTCCTTGGAATACTGCTATCAACAGGAAGTATAATGATTAAATTACTGTGGGATAAAAGATGATGAGGGAAAAAGACTGAGAAGCCTGAGCTTAACCATTGAAAAAAAGAAAAAAAGCAAAAAGGTTTGGCCCACAGCTGCTTATCCACATAAAACTCATCCATGCTTCACAAGCCACAGAAATCCCCCAAATGAACCACTTTATACCAATGATTTTTTTAATACAGCCCCATCTTTTCAGTTGATGTTTCACTTGTAGGGAAAGAACAAAGATTCAGATAATAATTCCAAGTTTTTATACTTGTTTATAATTTTAATTTCATCATTATTAGTACATTCATAAGTCTTTTCAAATGTGAGCAAAATCTGTTGCTCAACATTTCTCAATGCAGAGAGGCAGTATTAAGGCTATTAGTTTCTAATCCTAATTATATCATTTTGTTAATACTCATGAATAGCAACAACCTTTGCGAAAGCAATGAAAGAAAACTCAAAAATAAAAATTAACAATTATCTTCTCTCTCCCCCAATTTTTGTAATGTATCTCTATAAAACTCTGGAATGTTGGTTCTTCAGTGCTCATTACTGCATCATAGATGGGACAATCAATTTTAATGTATTATTTCATGGCATTCCAGAATAATGACTTTGATTTAATTCTTAGAGTGAAAAGTAAAATGAAAACAAATAATCACTTTTAAAATAAAAGTCTCTCTTTTTATTTATTTCCTTCAAAATAATATACTGTTTTTAGTATTCAATTAGCTTTTTTAAAATTTGGGGTTTCAGATTTAACAGGTTTTGAAAGGACTGATTTAATATAAATGAATAAATGGATTTGCAAATGGGTTATTTTCCCTTTGCATTTAGAGGAATTTTAGGATTGTAAAATCTTGGAGAAATGGTTTAGTGGATAGGACCTGAGTTCAGTTTCCGGTATCTACCTGGTGTCTCACAGCCATGAGTAAGTACAGATCCAGAGGATCCAACGAACTTTGCTGACTTCCAAAGGCACCAAGAACACACACACATACACACACACACACACACACACACACACACACACACAAGCAAAACACACATTCAGATAAAAAACAAAAAGAGCAGGACAAGAGAGTAGAATGTTGCTGTTTTAATTACTTTTTTCTTGCTGTGAAGATACACCACGAACAAGACAATGTGTAAAAGAAAGCATTTAATTGGGAAGCTGCTTAGAGTTTCACAGGATGAATCTATGACCACAATTACAGGAAACATGGCACCAATCAGGCAGCTATGGTGCTAAGTTAGTAACACGAAGCTTCTGCTCAGAAGGTTGGACAGTGGGCTGGAGCAGGCCTCTGAAATTTCAAAGCCAAACCCTAGTGAAACCTCTCCTACAACAGGCCACATCTGATCTTTCCCCACAAATGGCCCACTCACTAGGGAGCAAGCATTCAAATATATGGACCCATGAGGGCCCTTGTCATTCAAACCACAGCAAATGTTAAATGTTTTAAAAATAGAATTTAAAGGTTCTGTAATCTTCCAGATCATTAATTATGCTAGAAGGATTATATTTTCAATACTAAAATAATTATTTCTGTTTTTATTTCATTACTGTTGCTGTTTATTATTATTATTATTATTATTATTTTGCTTACATAGTGTATGCAGTAGACAAATACCAGTGTAGATCAGAGAACCACATTTTGAAGTTGTCTCTGTTTCCACCTTTATTTGGATTTCAAGCATGGACCTCAGGTCTCCAGCCTTGCATCTCATGTGCTGTTAGCCTCTGAGGCATCTCACCAACCATCACTAGAATGTATTTGATGAGTGTGTGTCTAATTTTAAAATAATGTGGTAGGATCCTAGTGCAGGTTTAATTTAGTTGCCTTCAGAAATTGGTGAGGACTTCTTAGAGAAGTCACCTTTTCTTTTCCTGAAGTATACAAGGATTGCAGCCATGAAGCCCTGTCTGAAGGTCTGTACCTAAGCTGTGAAAACTTACTAGAAGACTGTCATGGAAGATAAATTATACATTCAGAAAATCAGTCTGAGTGTTTTTATCATTATAAATGATGCTACACAAAGTAAAAAACAGTTCTTTTGATATATTGAAAAAGCACATAGAACACTTAAAGCTCAAAATACTTCCTAGTTCCTGACAGGTTCATAAGTATGCCTCAAATACTCAACACACTCCAACTTCTTTTTTTTTTTTTTTTTCAATGTAGTTTATTCAGGAACCTTGAACAATCATTGGACCCTGGGGAAAGCCAGCCCACAGCTTAAATAGCCTCTGGGTAGCCAACCCCAGCGTGCCACGTGGGCAATGCAGATAGGTCCACATACATGGAAGCAAGCCAGATCCTCAGCCTTAGCCAAATGTGGAGTTGTTTGTGACAGAGAGCACTCACCATCGGGAAGGTGGAAGGCGGAAACCAGCTCCATCTTTAAGGCGCGGCATTACGCAGCTCTCTACAGTTCCCCCTTTTTGTTTTAGACGCATCAGGCAAGAGTAGAGGTCTGATCTCTGATATTAGAAATAAATTGGGACTTTGTACCGATGTTCATTTAGGTGTCATCTACCCAAAGAGCATCAGACCCGTCTGATATCTTTTTCTCAGAGGCGGGACTTGGGGCATCAACCCGCATGCAATCAGACTTGCTCTTCTCTGGGTCCAAAGCTGCTGACCCTGAGTGCAGTGCTTAGCCTCGCATCCTGAGCATAACATTTTATCTTTTTATGTTAGCCAACCATGCTTGGGGAGACTGTCCTGCTTCAATGGCTGTAAAGGCCTGAATGATCATGGCTGCATTACGCTGTTGTGAGACTCTAATCTTGCATATACACCACAGGCAAACCAAGGAGACCAACACCAGAAGGCCTGCTAACGCTCCCATGCCCACCCATTCCTTCAGATGATTCATGGCTGCAGCAATCCATGGTGATAATCCTGTGGCTAGTCCTGCGTCCACTCTGGTAGAATTTACTGTGACAATGGCCACTCTCAGCTGCTCCATCGTAGTATCAAATTCTCCAGTCCAATTACCTAAAATATAGCTAGACAATTGTTTAGACAGATTTGCAGCACAGGAAAAATTCTCATGTTGTATGCTAGTGACACAAAGTCCAGCATACTTTCATTGACAGCCCGGTTGAGCCATTTGCCATAGGGTATCAATTTGCTCCTGCACGAGGACAATCCTCTGATTGAACACCATCAAGCCTCCTTTTAGTTGAGCATTAATTCCTTTTTGTACATCTAAGGAATGAGCTACATTGGCTAAAAGATTATTCAGGGTCTGAGCAGTCTGCCCAGTATGACTCATGGCTAATGCCGCGGTGGTAGCTCCAACAGCCGCCAATGAGATGGCAGTAGCAGTGGCGGCTGTAATTCCAAGATCCCTTTTCTGTCTGAAGAGAGTCATAGCGTGAGGGGCATCAACGGGCACAGGCACCCAGAGAGGCATGCGAGTAACCAGGGCATACCTAAATTCACTAGCATTCCAGCATTGGGCAAAAAAGCAAGTATCATCACCACAATTACTTGGCTCTATCTGGCTAATAATGAATAAAAATGGGGGATATAAACAAACAGGTGTGGGCTCATAGGAAATATTATGAGAAGCCTTAACCCCCTCGTTGGAACATCTTGCATCAGTTCTAGAATTTCTTGTAGAAAGAAAATGTTCTTCCCAATGTAGTCTGTGGTTCAATAGCTTTTAGTTAGTAAGAAGTGAAAATGTACTAGTCAGGTAGTCAGATTTATAGCAGTTTAAAAAAAGGAAACAATTATTACGGAAGGGGAAAGTTCCAAGAGGACCAAAGTTTTTTTATTTTTCAGTAAAACTCCTTGAATTAACTTTCAGTAGAATTTTATAATTAACTCTAAGTTTGTTGGGAATAGAAATATATAAAGAAATAGAAATATGTAAAAAACTTTTGCATGAAATAATAGAAATAACAAAATATCAGTCATTTGTTTATTTGCTGTATTTTGACCCCATTAATGACTTGTATCACATAACTGGAAACATATCACAGTCTCAGAATCCAGAGAAATTGCAACCATTGATCAATTATTGTGTAAACGTACTCTGTTGTGATATTAAAAACCCTCAATTTGTATTTTTTCTCACTTAGGAATGGTATTGAATAGCTGTGTAGATCAGTAGACAGACAGGCAAGCAATATCTCTGTTTGAATTTCACAGTCTTGCAGTGTGAGTGTTGCTGATGGTTAACAATTGAAAGATAATGTGAAATTATAGCAAACAACAGGCATACTTAATACAATGAAGCTATGCCTGTGGGAGAAGGGATTGGATGCAAACTAGCTAAGATTTAAAGGTCAGCTCTGAGTTGCTGCAGTGTTGATCCAGCCATGCAGTGTGAGGCCTCTCTGGTGAACAAAAGAGCAGGGTCTTTTCTCAATGTTGTCTTTATTTTCTGGATTGCTTTGATTGTCAGAAATACCTAGGAGCAGCGGTTTTGAAGGCTTCCTTGTTTTCCCTGTTGACAGGAATGTGATAAGAAAGATTAAGACTTCCGCAAGACAGAGAAAACATCACTAACAGTCTTTGTTGAAACAATCTGTCCAACTACATGTAACATCTCAGACTTCAGTCTTTGTTGAGTTCTCTATGTCACTCATTGGACCATTGCAAGCTCTACACGATATGCTAGTAAAGTGGTCCACGAGATGGAGAAATTAATTAACACAATCATTTTGTCATCCTAATTCTTAAGCTTAGATACTATAAGAATTATATAAAATACAGTAAATAAAATTGTAAAGTGTGTCTAAATTTAAGAAAATGTACTTTAAAATAGAAATGTTATCTTGTAATCACGAAAGAATGTTACCAGAGGAAAGTAGCTCTACTAGTATTTTACTTTTTCTTTAACAGAATACTCAGCAACTAAATACTTAACCCACTTGTAGTTAACTCAGATCTAGATCCTTGTTGTTAATCGTGTATGTCCATATTTTCATTGTTGTTAATAAGCATAACTCTTTTCCAAAAAACCTTCAATGTGTTTGTTAATATATAAATCAAATTATTTAAATAAATGCTTTTGTTTTCTCTCTCTTCCTTTCAAAGTTTACCTCACATTTATAAGCAAAACAATGTACAATTAATTATTTATCATTGCCCAATAAGAATAATCACATGAAAACTTGAAAATCACTCTTTCAAAAATAAAATAAAAACTTTAAGCTATGAAGGAATTAAAAGTATGCTACCGAATGTATTAGTTGCCTTTTGTTTGGGGAATAGGATTTTAAAGCTATTTGAATATAATTGAAAGCTCAGGTTTACTGTCAATCTGGAATTTTTAATTCCAGATTACTACATAATAAGTACTTATTATATAGTAAGCTTGGAACTAAGGATTTTATTTGCTAATGATGTATTAAGCTCACAACAAATTTAACATTCAAGTGCTATTTTCTTTTTTTCAGTTACATTTTTTTTAATTTTTTAAATATTTTATTATTATAATTTATTACAATTCATTCAATTTGTGTCCCTGCTGTGGCCCCCTCATATCTTCCCTCCCAATCTTACTCTCCCTCCCTCTTTTCCTATGCTTCTCCCTAGTTCACTGATAGGGAGGTTCTCCTCCCCTTCTACTTGACCCTAGCCTATCATGTCTCATCAGGACTGGTTGCATTACCTTCCTCTGTGGACTGGGAAGGCTGCACCCCACATGGGGCAGTCATCAGAAAGCCTGCTGCTGATTCATGCTGGATAAATTCCCTTGTCCCCTTATTAGAGACCCCAATTGGAGGCTAAGTCTATGGGCTACATCTGAGCCAGGGTTTTAGGTCCTCTCCATGCATTGTCCTTGGCTGGGATATCATTCTCTTCAGGAACCCCAGAGCTCAAGTTTTTTGGTTCTGTTGCTCTCATTTTGAAGCGTCTGTCTCCTCCAGGTATTTCTATCTCCCCCTCTTTCCTAAGCTTCCCTGCACTCTGCCAAAGTTTGGCTATGAGTCTCAGCCTCTGCTTCGATATTTTCTTTGTTATTATATATCTATCCTTCACCTACTTGTGAAAGACAGAAGACAGCTTTCAGGAGTCTGTTCCCTCCTTCCACTGTGTGGGGTCCAGGGATACATCTGATGTCATCTTAGCTGGAGGCCCGCAATACCGTGCTGTTACCCTTGCCCTAAAATTAAGAAAGAAATTAATTAAGAAATTTAGTGACATACCCAAAGTCACACAAATCACTCACTTGTGAGTTTGATTTTAGACTGAACTGGGCACTTGACTCCATTATATTTCAGAGAAATGTCCACGAGGAACCACAGTTGTGTGACCTTTGGCTCTACTTGTTAAGCTTTTGGTTTTGCGGTCTTTCAAATATTAAGATGATAAAAGAGAAAAAAAAAACAAAAATGTTCTTGACATCGGTCTGCTCTTAAAACTGTACTATAATATCATACCTGGTCATGACCTGTAATCAGTTGGGAAGTCATGCTCCGAGACTGTATCTGTCGCAATACATCAACCAGCACAGAATAACCATTGCTGGTTTATTATTTCATGCACCATCATACAATCATTTCTTCAAGAGATTATTTTAGCTTTTAATGAATATAATGAACACAGTTCTGATATTCATCCACTGAGACATGGTGGTAAGAAAGAAACTTGAGTCCCATGCTTAATCAACTTTTGGTGATTGGTTAACATATACTTTTTTTATTCATCCTAGGCTTCCAACCCTTCACTTTGGTGCCCATATTCAGGCTGGGTTTTCTCACCCCATTAACAAGACCTAGAAAATACCTTAGAAGATATTAGAGTCTATCAAGTCAACCAGCTATAACATTCACAACTCTTGAAGATTTAGAGGTAGATACTACTCTGAATTCTGCAGGGCCATCTGTAGAGAAATTTGCCTTTGGATGAATTATGGCATGAGGTCAACTAAACTCATCCCTTGTGTGGATAATTCTTATGTGCCATAATCTCTTTAAAGTTAAGATTAATGTGATCAAAGTAAATGGATTCCATATACTCAGCGTGTTCAGATAAAAGTGAATGAGGCTAATTGAGCAGGTTGAACAACTGTAAGTTTGCTTTACAGTGAATAAAATGAAAGAAAATGAAGAGTCACTTTCAGAGAAGGAGACAGGGAGTCAGAGACTGCCTCCCCGAAGAAACGACAGAATTTGAAATTCAGTAAGAAAGACAATCTCATGAAACTCCATAAAGTATATGCTGAAGCAGAAGAAAGACAATTTATATATAAGCTGTATCTTACAAGTGAGAATTTTTGATGGCTTTGCAATCTTTCAATCTTTCAAGCACATTTAACTCAGTCAATCCTGTATACTTCTGACAAATGCTTCTTATCTAAATACATCTCTAGTTCTGACAATTACCACAGATCAAATATCTCTATACTGTCCAGAGCAAAATTTAACTTTATTTTTTTCTGGTATCCAATGTGTTTGTTATCTGTTGTCAATACTAAATTTAATTTTTATTCCTACATTGACTCCTCATTTGAATTACAGTACTTTACGGACTGTTACAGTCTATTTCTCAAAAATAGTATTTTTTAAAATTATATAGATGTTCCCAATCTTTCCTATGATAATAAAAATAATTGAAAAAATTGGGGAAAAAATTTAAGATTTAGCTCAAGTCCTAAATATTTTTGAGAAAGTCCCAGGAACCCAAAGTAAAATGAGGTCCCTTATTTAAATTTTTTTTGTTTTATATCTCACTCATTACATCTACTATATAAAAGGAAAGAAATGATCTGGTCATTTATTATATTAGCCCAGAGTGAATGATTGCACAATGCGAGTCTCACTTAAAGATCCACTGCCATTGTTTATACATTAATCTTCTCCAGCTAGAGTATCCATGTGCCTAAGGGCTGCAGGGAGGCACTTTGCTTTCTCTGTATATCTAGATGACATTAAACATTGACTAAATCATCACAGAAGTCACAGGAATAGATTTGATTTATTAAAGTTAAGGATGGTCTGATTTTCTATTTCTGGACACATAGAAGTATGTGCATTTGCATAGTTGTAATGTGAAGAGATAGGATGGTGCTCTCTGTGTCAAAGGCTCTAAGCTCAGACGGGAACAAGCACGCATTCTCCAGTGATGCAGAGCAAGTGAAACGCAGGTGTCATACAATGCTGGGATCAAGCAGGAAATTGATTACCAATTTGAAAATATAATCTCGGATAGTCAAATAAATTATGACCTTCATAAGTTATATTGTTTGTTTTGGCAAGAGATGCCATAAGACAGCGGAACTTGAAACATGCTATTGCCTTTTTAAAAACATCACTATGCACTTGCCTTCAGAAGTATTTCTTACACCCATGCAAGTAGGGACCACTGATTTTTTTTTTGACAGAATAATGGCAAATACCCATTGAAAAAAGTTAAAAATCAACTGCAGATGAATAAAATTAGAAGCTCACTCATCATTTACACAAATTACCTCAAAATGTATTTAAAGCTTCAATTTATAGCCTGAAACTATGAAACTAGTAATGGGAAATAAGGGACAACTATTGAGGACAATGTAAAATTATTTATTTGAAAAGCGTAGGAAATAAATCCAAGTATAGACAAGTAGCATTACAAGACACTCAAAAGGCTTTTTCACTGAAAGGAAGAGTGAAGAAAGTGAAGACACAGCCTGTAAAAGGACAGGGAGTTCTGCAGAATATACTTCTGATGAGCAGCTAATATTTTCAAGAAATTAGTGAGCCTGAAATGGAACATCAAAATAATCTCATCTTTAAAAAAATGATTAATTAATATAGATAGATATTTTATGAAGGAAATAGGTAAATAGCCATGCTGTGTAAAGAGAGGGTCAGTGTCACTGATAAATATGGAGATGGAAAAGAACACCATAGTAAGCTATTAACTTTTCCATTTAGGATATATTCTTCACAAAAGGAATGAACAATTACTGAGGAGGCAATAATTAAAAAGAGGCAATAATTCTTGGGGATGTACACTGGTGAGGTATAACGAAAGAAAAACATATTTAGGATTCTCAAAAATTACCAATACAGCTGCCTTGTGATGAAGCAATAAATCTACTTAGTTAACATCCAAAAGAAATTAGAAAAGCATGCCAAGGTGACATTTGCACTCCAGTGTCCACTTCAAGACTCTACTCAGCCGAGAGTTGGAAAGCACCTAAGTGCTCATCAACTGATAAATGGATAAACAGCAGTGAAGATGAATAATAAAATACTCCAAAGCCTTAAAACAGAATGAAATCATGACAGCATAGTTAGAACTGAGGATAATTTTTTTTCACATAAAACATGCCAGGATAAAGACAAATGCTGTCACATGTGGTCTCATTGTTTCCTGAATATATTAGAAAAATAATAACTTAATTTCTTAGGAATCAAGAGGAGAGTTGGGGCTGCAGAAGTTTGGGAATACAAGGGGAAAAGAGAGATGGGGAAAGTGTAGTTAGGTTCTAGAGCATTAGACTGGAGCCGGAACTGTTGTGCTTTCACAGAGCAAAATGACTATAGATGACAATGAACCAAACACTAGTTTCCCATAGAAATGAAAAGTGTTTGGAGAGAGAGGTCTGTTTTATATAATTTGAACATTATGGAATGCATGTGTCTATAAAAGCATCATGTTGTTTTATGTATAGATATTAAGTTTTTAATTAAAATAAATCTGATAATAACATAAAACATTGGCTTCAGGTTTGAATTATACTTTTCATCATTTCCTGTCTTGACAGAGTGAGGATAGGTTCCTTGACTGCTATTCTTCAGCCTTATATCTGTGAAAGATGATAGTATGTATATAATAGAACTATGTTACTGTGTCAGGCTGGAGTCCAGAAAGTCACACCAAAATGCTAACAGATTTGATGTTTGTTGTGGGTTTGTTTCCTAATTCACAGACAGCCACTTTATCAGTCATGCCTTCTGACATGTCTGTCTTCACAAGACAGAAGGGATAAACTACTTCTGGAATCCTGTTCATTAGAATGTTAATGGTACTCATGATGCTTCCCTTCCATGAGATAGTAACTCACATAGGTTCCACCTACTAAGAGCATCACATAGTAGGTAAGATTTGCAGGAAAGAGTTTGGGGAAGCATTCAATGGAAAGAGTGAATATTGATATTCCTATATAGCAATGTGGAGCTTGGGGAAAGACACAATCTTCTTTTGCTGTGTTGGACCCTTCACAATGCAATAAAGACCAGGCAAACAAGATGGTACAATGCTGGCAAAATTGCTTATAAGCTTAAACAGTGTCACTCTTTATTGTATGTGAGTTCTACTCCATAGACGGAATTCATACTTTTTACTGTAAACATGGTCAAAACCCAAAGAAGCTACAAGCCCTAAGAGAACTATTTATGTTGTTTTGATGAATGATCATCTAGTCAATTTATCTTCTAAATAGCTGTTTATATTCCTAGTATTTTGGTGCTCTCATCTTTTGTCATAGAAGTTTATTATTTCAGAGCATTATAGTTAATACAAACTCATAACTATTCAAAATGTTTGGAATAAGCAAGTGTGAATGCTTAGCCAAATTGGACATAGATATTAACCACACCTTTCCCCTGGGCTCAAGGAACATACAGCATAAGAGGGACAAGCTCATAGCAAGGAGAGCTAGCCTTTAGGTATTGCATGAATGCAACACACACATGAACCCCAAGCAGCTCAGGTTGCCCTCAGAAGATCACCACAGGGGAATTAAAATCCCAACATGGAGTGTGGAGGGCCTCCTGAGGCCTCCTGCTAGCTAAACTAAGGCTCTAATGGCAGTAGCTGGCAGCTGAGCAGGGGAGAGTGACTGTTCTTGTGTGAGGGGATGAAGAAAGCAGCATGGCAGGCTGCCAAGGCCCACTGGATTTCTCTGACACATGTACATATGAGACACACTAACTGGATGTACATTTTAAAGCATTATTTCCTTTCTCATAAAAAAATCAACAAACAACAACACAAAGTATGAACACACAAAGCCTAACAACAACAAAATCATAAATAAATATTGGATTAGTTTTGTGTTGTCCAGCTACTCCTGAGCATGGAGTGTGGATGATATACCCAGTGTTACTACATTGAAGAAAACTGATTTTTTTTCTTTCCCTGCAGGTATCAATTGCAAATAGCTTCTTCATTAGAAGGGGAATTTGACACAATTCCAACCCTCAACAACAAGCTATTTTCTTCACTCTGTTTTTCTTTTATCTATACTGGAACATTCTCTGTAACTTAAAAAAAAATGGGCCTAGAGACCTCTCGCAGCTAAGAGAAATCACTGTGCTTGTAGAACCCAGGTATCTGCAATTCCACAGGGTCCCTTGCTCTCTCCTGGAAATCTCAGCACCCAGCTCTCAGTGCTACAAAAACATACATGCAGGCAAACACTTACATAAAGATAAAATTAAAGAAACCTTTGAAAAAATTTTAAAAATTAATTGAATGAAGTCTTAGTAGTAACTGCCCTTTAAAAGAAAAAAATGTCATTTAATGCAAATACTTCAGAACAAAAGATTCTTCAGCTGGTCTTGGTTCCCTTAGTTTTTCAACGAACTAGATTTACACATCCACAATTAATTGTTTGCCCAGCAATTTTTATTCATTCCATTAGAGAGTTTTTCAATGAAGTAAACTAAATATTATTTTAATTGTTTTTCTTAAATTTTTCATCTTCCAAAGGACACAGTTATTCGTATCATTTCTCTGGTTATATGAAATGATTTCATTTAAAATATTCTGCTTGCTAGCCTGAGGCCTTCTGCCTCAGAATGTACCTTAGGCATGTGTTAATTGACCCATGAATTCTGCTTATTGTGACTGATTGCTATGTTCCTGGCTCCTGTGAACAAGTCCCGTTCCAGACTTTGCCATGGGCAATCCAGCATTTTATCTTTTGTCTGTCACTGACTTAATCTCGGTTAGGCTTCAGTTCTTTGCCAGCAGAATGTTAACTAGCAGGTTGGCTCTTAGATTGGGGGATTTCTCTTTGTTTTACTTTCATGTTTCTACAGCACTAGACCGGAACACTCCCTTAAACTGCATGTGTCTGCATGTGGTTCCTTTGCATGTTTTTAAACCACAACTTGGGCTAAAGCAGTTGAGATTTTCACTGTGGTGGGGACACTGGCTGCAGTGCTTGCTGTGTGCCAGCAGTGGGAAGTGGCCCACTATACTGCAGCTGCTCCTGCTCACGGGTTATTTGCGTTATCCCATGTCGTTTTTATAGGATGTGAAAGCATTGTTTATTTATTTGTTTTCTGCATCATATTGCTTTGTGTTGTTTAACTATGTTGATTGCACACTACTAATGATTGTATAACGTGTTCATCTAAGAATGTTTTACAAACATTCTGTTTCTCAGTCTTGAGTACTATCATGAGTGAGCTCTCTGCTCAGTGAGCTACGTCAGCTTTGCCATAGCTGCAGGGAAGTAGCTAGATGTCTACAAGAGTCAGTTATGTAAAAACAGGCCCTTCCTTGTTTTTCTGTGACACTTTTTCTAGATTAATTACTGAGTCAAAATTGTAATCATGTTTTTTAACCTAAAAATGGAATTAAGTATAATATTCAGCCTACAGAGTAACCAGAGAACAAAGTGACCCAACGTTTATAAACAGCAGCCCTGGATACCCATGTCTTTTTTGCTGTGGATAAGTCAATAGCTTTCACCACTTGTTCAGACTGAACTGTGGGAACACTTACTGCACATTTAGAGCAGGGTAGGAAGCAGAACAAAATGCAGTTGAACGATTCTCTTTCACACATGTGAACTGTTTTGGTTTTGAAGGATATTGATAAAATCTTAATGATAAATTAGTGAAACTTATATTTTTCAAGTCTATTTTTTAACTTGACTGAATAAGCATTTAAAAATAGAAAATTTCATTATCTATTAAAAATATTTTATTTCAGAATCTAAAATACCCACTTGTAAAATAAATATACGCCATGAAGCAGTTTTCAAATTAAAACTTTAATTGAATTTTGTCCTTGCAATTAAATGCAGGTTCAGCACAATTGTTTTCAACATCTATTGGTTTTGTGAAATGAACATTATTTATCCACCAATTATTTATGTTCTATACTGCACTGGAGAAACCCTTAATGGAAAGCTACATTAGAAAGCATCTACTGTAAAACTTTCCCTTTTTTGTTATTATCATTTATTACAATTTATTCAATTTGTAAAATATTCTTAAAAGGATTTTAAGCAGCTATATGACAATATAAAAATATTGAAGCAGTTTTAATCAAGACATGTGGTTACTAGAAAGAATGAAACTTACATACATTGAACAAAACCCACAGGATTTGGTTGCTGTGTCTCTGTCTATTTTCAGGGGACAAGAAAAAAGAAAGTGATCATTTCCTGCAGACATGGAGCCATTTGTTTTCTCAATTTAATACTACCAAGGTCTAAAACCTATTTTAATTGGCTTTGCCAATGTCATTCGTAATATACCTTTTTTTTTTCTGACTAGGTGGTTGCTTCTGCAACCCTTCACAAGAGGCAACATCTTCCTTTCCTGTACCGGAAGACTCTGCAAATTTAGGATGCATGTAGGCAGGCAAACAGCAAGAGAACTAGTGTCCCTCCCTACTCCTGAGAGGAGGGATGGAATGTGCAACTGAAACCGCAAAGGGAGGGGAGACAAAGTATTTTTTTATTTATGCATGTACATAAGTTTAATTTTAACTATGAAATGGGAAAATGTGTTTGTATCTTTTCAATAATTCCATTTTTAATATAGTGGAATTTTAATTTGTACAAAATACTGAGGCAAACACAATGTAGAATTTTCAGAGTTATTCTGGCATTTTTTTTAAAGTATCGATGGCCCTGTTCAAATGCACTCATATATAATCATTCTGCATTTCTAGTAGACTTAATATATAAAGTGCTTAGGGTTATTTATGATTTTTCCAGACACACCACTTTCTTTTAGCAATGCCTTTGGCTTTTAAACATTGTTTCCCATTAATAAAAGGAAGTGACATTTGGGTATGAAGACTGAATATAAGCTTTAAGTAAACTGCATATGATTTACTATTTAAATCTGGCATTTAAATAGGGTTATACAATTCAAAATATGTTCTCTCATTACAGGGTTTAGGTTTGAAGTGTAAGTCATTGTTCATAATCTTGCACTTCTATTAAAATGTCTTGTTTCCATTCTAAATATTAAAACAGATTTTAAGATATGTTCTGAGGCATATGTAGTTAATTTGCCAGACAATACCAGGATACTGGTATTTTTCAAATGAAGATCTATTTCTTTGAGAAATACCAAAATTATTTTCTAAAGTGTTGCAGGCTGCAGTTTATAATATTCTCTAAATATGCATTTCTCTCAGGTTTCTCTATATGAAGAACTTTTTATCAAAGATTGTTGATAAATGCATTTCTTTTTTAATTTTTTATTTTGTAATATTAGTTACAGAATATTAACTTTGTATCCCAGCTGTAGCTCCCTCCTTCATTCCCTCCCAATCCCACATTTCCTCCCTCATCACTTCCCTGCCCCTTTCCAAGTCCGCTGATAGGGGAGGTTCCTCCTCCCCTTCCATCTGAACCTAGCTTATCAGGTATCTCCAGGACTGGCTACAATGTCCTCTTGTGTGGTCTAGCAAGGCTGTTCCTCCCTTGGGGGAGGTGGGAGGCCAAAGAACCGGCCATTGAGTTCATATCAGAAATAGTCCCTGTTCCCCTTACTAGGGAACCCACTTGGAAACTGCACTAACATAGGGTACATCCCAGCAAGGGTTCTAGATTATTGCCATACATGGTCCTAGTAGATCAAAGACCTTAACATAAAAAAAAAAAGATACACTAAATCTGTTAGAAGAAAAAGTGGGGAAGAGCCTAGAACTCATTGGCACAGCAGACAACTCCCTGTACAGAACACCAACAGCACAGGCTCTAAGAGCAACAATCAATAACGGGACCTCATGAAACTAAGAAGCTTCTGTAAAGCAAAGAACACTGTCATCAGAACAAAACGACAGCCTACAGACTGATTAAGGATCTTCACCAAACTTATGTCTGACAGAGGGCTGATATCCAGAATATATAAAGAACTCAAGTTAAAAAGCAATAAATCAAGCAATCTAATTAAAAAAAAAGGGGTACAGAGTAAACAGAGAATTCTCTATAGAAGAATATAGAATGGCAGAGAAACACTTAAAGAGATGCTCAACGTCCTTAGCCATCAGAGAGATGCAAATCAAAATGACCCTGAGATTTCACCTGACACCCATCAGAATGGCAAAGTCAAAAACTCAAGCAACAACAAATGCTGGAGAAGTTGTGGAGAAAGGGGAACCCTCCTCCACTGCTGGTGGGAATGGAAACTGGTACAACCACTTTGGAAATCAATCTGGCGCTTTCTCAAACAATTAGGAATAATCACATTTCTGACTGCAAGCCTGAGAGTCTCACATTGCTTAATAGAACTTTTTATATATGTCTAATGTATTGCTTATGTTCTATAGTCTTGCCTTGCAATAAACTGATTTTTCAAATATTTCCATGTCATAAAAACACTAAGATCATTGAAAGCCCATGGCACAAAAACCACAACAAAGAGAATCATCCTGCTTACATGATGGCATGTGCTCACCCAGCGCAGAGAAAATAAGGCTCAGATCTCACCAGTCTTACTCTTCTTTGTTTGTTGAAGGTTTTTACAACTTCCTCAAAGGAGCTGCCATGGCTATATCATAGGAGGACCAGGATTTTGTTCTGAACTCATACTTATCAGTGATTACATTTTAGAAAGAATATTTTCACTCAGTGAACTTCTTTTGCATATTCTGAGTAAGAAACATTTCAATAAAGGTAAATACAGCAAGGATCATCAAATTTATTCTCCTCATTAACTCTGGAAAATGCTTTATGCCAGCTAAACCAAAATAATACAGATGATGTTACAATTTTAGTTGTTACACAAAGGCAATATACCACATGTTAATTAAGAAATTTTGTTATTCTTATTTGGAAATGACATATGAAATCCCTCTAAAATGTTTAATAGGATGTTAAGAAATTTCTAAACACATCTCCTGACATTTCTTATTCAACTATTGTGCTCAGAAGCAGAAGTTCATGTTAAAATCTCCAGAGTTACAAGGTTGATCCTGGAGCAATAATGTCTGAACATCGATCTTCAGTATGGTAATGAGGTAAATAGTTCATTCTTTGGAAAGCCTTTCTAGGACAGAAGTTCTAGTTCAAGGACGGAGGGTCGGAGGGTAAGCAGAGGTGAGAAAGAGTCATTCTAAGTATAGAACTTGTATGCATTCATCAGGTCTTGGGAGAAGAGCCTGGAATACAGTGAAGTGACAATTCACAGAAGTTATCTGAAGTTCACCAAGTCATTGAGGATTCAGGGCACTGTAGAGAAGGTATGAAACACAGGCATGCTCCTGATGGGTTTCACTCTCAGGTACCTTTTGCTACTTACTGTGTGATCATGAGTCAGATATTAACTTCAAAATTTGGTTTCTAAATTACAATGATAATAGTGCTACCTGTGTCTCAGCTTATTTTTCATGAGAAATTAAACACAGAGAAAAATACTGTACAGTGGACTACAAAAACCACAACAAAGAGATGTATTTAATGTACATATTACAGTATATTGTTTAAGAGATTAATTATGCTTTCAAGCAATTCTATGTTCAATCTACAAGTTGTTACTTGTTTAGTAAAAAACCAATGGAAAGTTATTCACAATTCTCTCATTTATCCTTACATGGAAAATCCAGATGTATTGTAGTGATGTTTAGATGTGATAATGTAATACAGTTCTGGCGTGATTCTCACATAGCAAGTCCTTAGAGAGTGCTTTGTAAAATATCCCAGGTGGTGCTGTACACTGTAAAGACGATTTTTCATTATTTGAGAAAAATGCTGGAGTACACGAGTATGAAATAGATTTCAGAGACATGCCCAGCATAGCTAGATCTAGAATAAAAGAAAAACCCGAGAATATTCTGAGAGGTTTTTTCCATGTATCTTCAGCAGAACTTGATGAGACTGGCAATTTCTAGTCCAGCAGTGTCAGTGACACAGCCACACCAGAAACAGATAAAGATGAAGGCATCATGTCACAATAGGGAAGGGGAACTCAGAGATGCCTGATGTCATTCCAGGAACAACCTGCAAACCACTTGGGGGAGTGCTGGTTAGTCTTGAGATATAGACATGATATAGAAAAAGAGAAATAACTGTGTGTTTATCTGTAACTTAGAGTAGCCCTACTACACACCAATGGAAAGTTATTCACAATTCTCTCATTTATCCTTTCATGGAAAATCCAGATGTATTGTAGTGATATTTAGATGTGATAATGTAATACAGTTCTGGCGTGATTCTCACATAGCAAGTCCTTAGAGCTAAACAGAACTCCCATCTTTTAAGTTGACTTCTTTCAGATTCTACTGAGCTACCTCTCCACATTCCGGCTTCCAGATTTAAAACCAGGTACACACACCATATCCTGCTCCCTCTTCTCCCTTTGACAACTGTCCTTCTGATTACACGTAGACAGGTTCTCCATGTTCAGTTTCAGATGATTACTGTATGCCTACCTCGTGATGTGAGAGCTTCATTTGCCTCTACGTCCTTAACCTTAATCACGAAGGCAAAACCCTCTGTTCCTTACGGCAACAAATGCATTGCTTTTAATGAAAGTAAAGTAAACAAGCAAGTGCTTGTTTAGTTTTCATCCACAAACACACAGATCTACTCACATGCAGTTTTCACCTACTAAACCTTTAAAAAATTCCATACCATTTCACTACCAAATGTCAAAACTGTCAATAAAACCCCTTTTTCTGAAAAGTCTAAAACTTCATCACCTGAGTTATATAAACTATCTATGGCCAAGTTCTTACAAAACCTTTGCCCCAACCAAAGTGCATTACAGCCTTATTGACATGTGATACAGGCTCAAAATCCACTCAGGTGACAAGCTTAAGATCAAAAGTAAATACATCTCACTCAAAAACCAAGAATGAAGAACCTGGGATACAAGTGAATGGAGATAAATGTGGATGAAGTAATCCACATAGATACCTCCCTGTATTCTGTTTTATGTGGCATTCTACCTGTATCCGTCTTCAAATTATCTTTGAGTTTTCCTCAAGTCTTTGAAATAAGGTTGTTCTACCAGTCTTTTCTTTTCTCTTCCTTTCTTTCATTTTTCTTTTCCTTTTCTGTTTTTTTTTTCTGTTGGAATTATGATATTCAATTTCTTTATCTAGATCATGCTTACTCAATACATTTCCTTTCAAGCTGGCAACAGTTCTACCAAAATAGAATTGAAGTCAGTGAGCTTTGGTGCAGGGTGCAGCATGAATGCATATAAAGGATCTTGTTTCATTCTTCTACATGTCGACATCCAGTTTTCCCAGCACCATCTGTTGTGGAAGCTGTATTTCCTATATGTGGTTTTGTTGTCTTTGTGTGGCTCCTTGTAGATCTTCCAATTATGTCAGTTATTCCACAGACTTGATTAGATAGTAAACTGAAATACAGATGTTTCTAAGAAAACTGTGTGGAATATCACTGATAAAAATGGCTTAAACTCTTTATGTAAGATTTTTAATTATTTCTGGATGACAAAGATAGAGTGTATTAAAGATACAAGATATTTACACTAAGAATTTATAATAAAAGTAATTACTATAGTATAATGGTCCATGGTTAGTAGACATGGGGAAATGTTAGTTTAAAGGTCATTAATTTTATTTGAAATATTTTTTAATACAGTATTTCTTCTCAAGCAACAAGATGATATATTAGCATTTGCTAGTTCTGGATGATGAGAATGCAGGTGCTGGTTTCCTTGGTCTCAGTTGTTGCTTATGAGTAAAAAAAGACATACCAATTAGGTGTATGAAAAAATAATTCTTCAGGGAGCTGTTTTGATAAATGGATTTTAGATCAACAACTCTATAACATTCTCAGCTAAATATTAGGAAGTGTAACAGTCGGCTCTGGAGAAAGCCAAGGCTCCAAAAGCTGCCAGTTCCCAGACAGATGGGGAGATAGGTGCTCCCCAAGAATCTAGCATATGCTTCTCCATGGAGACCAGGAATCGCTTTCTGGATGACATTTTTGCATGGCCCTGGTTACAGAAGTCGACATTGGCTATTAATCTCCCAGGGTGCCATCATTTATTCTGTAAGATTCAGGGTGAGTACTCAAGTACTTTGAGATTTAAAACATCCTAATGCAATAGTTCTTGTTTGTTGCTAGTTGGGTTAATCATTCATATAATGACATGTGTGATGTTAATGAGTGTGTATCTGCATGTGGAAAGGTATGTGCAGTCTCATGTATCCATTGACATGCATATAGAGGTTTCAATTTTTAGCGTCATCTTCTTCCTTACTCGAGGTTCTCATTTTATTTATTTTTTAACTGGCCTGGAAGCCTCCTCACCTGGTATAAACTACACTGCCGCTTATGGCATGCTAGCTGAATGCCGAGGCTGTGGAGACTGCTGATCTTGACATCTGTCCTACAGCAGTGGTTTGCTGGGACTGCATGCATGTGCTCTTGGTCCAGCTCTTTGATGTGTTTCTGGAGACACAAACTTAGGTCTTCTGGCTTCTGAGAAAAACATATTATCATCTGAACCATCACCTGCTGTGACATTATTTTTTAAATTCTATTTCATAAAACTTCAATTTAAAAATATTATTGAAGGTGTTACTATATAGATATGATTTCTGTTTAAAAAGTTGATTTATTTCCATCACCATGCAAGCTGGCTGGTGATGGTGTTGTTTGTATGCTCTTCCTCATACTTTCCATAACTTCTTTTTAGAAAAAGAAAATGCTTCTATGCTATTTAACTGTTATTGGGTGGAGGAGAGCGGTCCTAGAGATTTCCAAACCAATAGAGGCTTTTACTATTGCCTTTGAAAGTAAGAATGCTACTGCTGAGGACAGCACACAGTTCAGACTCAGACTTGGAGGAACTGAGCTAAAACGGGCCTGGAAGCTTCTTCATTGAAGAACATCCTTCATGTATGCAAAGGTGTGTGTGCACAAAAGATCAAGGGCTATAAGCAATAGTCCTGCCTAGCTATAAAGACTAAAAAAAAAGTTGCCACTATTACAAAAATTTCCAAAGACAGAGTGTCGCTTAAATCATGAGAGCACTCACCAACTGTTTACTTGGACTTAAGTCTGGCTAGATGGGAAGAAATTCCAACTATGTGTGGCTGGAGAAGTCATAGATTTTAGGGATTTCTTACTACTCCTAATTTTCAGAACCAGTACAGCTTCTAACTGTTTCCTAAATACATATCCTTGTATTCATAGGTGAGTGCAGCTATTAGCTTTCATCAAAGATTCCTTTCAGCCAAAAAGATAGTGACACCAAGTCACGAGGCAGAGAATAAGGGCACGTGGAATGCCCAGCCCTAACCTATCCCTGCATCACAACATCAACAATCACGGTTCAAGAGATGTCCGCCAATGGGAGCAGTAAGATTATAAGCATCAGAGAACTAAGACACCTGCTGCTAGACAGTGTCTTACAGAAAAGGTAGAGAAGCTGAGCCCATGAAATTTCAACAATATGGCAGGCCTACATAAGGGCCACACCAGTTAACATACCAGAATGCATGGGAGAAATTCACGAAGTTTCACAGTCCCACCCCCATCCATAAATATAATAAATAGGGAAGAGGTCATGAATTCTAGAACTAGGGGAGAATATAGGAAGAGTGGGAAGAAATGATGGAAACAGTAAAACTACTCATGAAATTCTCAAAGAATTCTCTTTAAAGAGAGAATTGCCACTTGGAGATTCACTATGATCCTTAGCATTGTTTGTTCCTTTGATCCAAATCTGAAATTGAAAAGAGCATAGGTTTTCTTTTAAAAATGAATTAGCGTGTGTGTGTGTTTGTGTGTGTGGCTAAGGACTCTCCTCCTACCATGTAACTCGGGTATACAGCTCGTCAGCACATACCTGTGTCCAAGGATCCACCTCCTTGGCCCAGACAAGGCACTGTTTAGGGTGCATGGTAACAAAGAGGGAATTAACAGTGTGGACATGTTTGAAAATGGAGGTGGTGGACCTCAAGTTTAAAGGGAACTTGTCTTTCCTTTCCTGCTTTTCCAGTGATGTTCTAGGAACTGTTGTGGCCTTAAGAAATAAAGAGAAAAGGAGTTGGAGACATTCCTTAGAGAACCTTATCAAGTAATACCTGCATATCATATACAGATTCCTGTATATAAATCTGTTGTTTTATATGACATATATGCAGTTTGTGTTTTATCATAATCTAGTCTCTCACGGAATAAAATTCACCAACACATTTCCAGTTCACAGGAATTCTAGCAGGTGATAAATGGTGATCCAGCATAATCTTCTACAAAAATAGCACCATACTGTTTAATAAAGTAATCTCATTAACATCCTGGCTCCGTAAACAGTTCCAAATGTGAAGAGTCCAGGCAGATTCCCCAGAAAGAAAATGAGAATCCAGGTGAAATTATAGAGAAACTGGAAGGCATAATGTGACAAGTCTTACACAAATAATTTATGACTTTGCTTCTCTAGACAATGCATATTAGAGGCCCTTTAAGGTAGATGCATTTCTTGTAATTATTCTTGTTCAATTAGTCCATATTTACAGTTTTGTCTTTTCTTTAAATCAATAAATACTTACTTAAAAGCATTTAAAAATTTAAGTAGCTATTTTTTAATTTATGGTTCTGTTATCAGTTTCCAATTCTGTTACATTATGTACAGGGGGAATAATTTTCTGAAGTTAAAACTTTTAAAATTAGCTGGATGTTCTGGTGCACTTCTGTAGCTCCAGCATTTGGGGAGGCAGATGCAGGCTTACATCTGTGAGTTCGAGGACAGCCTGGTTTACAAAGCAAGTCCAGGACAACCAAGGCTACACAGAGAAACCCTGCCTCAAAATAATAATAATAATAAAATGTAACAATAATAATAAACAGTTCCAGGATATCCAGTGTCCCCTTCTGGCCTTTGGAGGCACCTGTACATGTAGTACTCCTACAGGCAAGCAGACATACATAAACACATACATGTATACATACATACACACATCACTCATACAGACATACATATATACATACACACACATACAGGCATACATATATACATACATACATACATGTTTACATACATACTTTTAAATAAAAATATATGATTAAAAATATCTTATTCAAGCCACTGTCACCTTCGAGTTTAAGGAAAATGCGTAACTACTGGGAGCCATACTGGCATAGGAATTTTATTACAAGTATTTTGGAGAACATGTAAATGTAACTTTGTGGGGCATCTGCCAATGGTAAAATGATAGAATTACAGGGTGTATATTCAGCTCCCCTTGAGTCTGCCAACAGTATCTAAGTGCCTGTAGCCTTTCACACCTCGCCAGCACTACTTGTACTCCCAAATCTGAACTCATGTTTGGTAGTTTTCATCTTCCACATTTTAACAACTCTGTAAATAGGATAACATTACATTTTTTGTTTAGATTATATTTCAGTGAAGACTTCTAATATGGAGCATTTTTCTCATATGCTTACTGGAATTTCATACCATCTTTTGTGAAATGCCTTTTCAAATTCATTGTACAATTTGAAAATTGTGTTGGCTGCCTGATTCGTAAGGATTTGTAGTCATTTTCACACACTGTTCTCCCTTTGCTGATTATGTGTGCTGTAATGTTTTCTTCTGCTTAGGGAATTCCCTTTTCCTTCTTCCAATGATGTATTTTAAGAAACAGGGTTTTCTAATTTTTTTAATCACAAAAAAACTTTATTTTTAAACCAACAGTGTGTATACTTCTTTTTAATTTTTTAAAAATTATTTTTTTTATCATTTATTACAATTTATTCAGTTTGTATCCTGGCTGTAGCCCCCTCCCTTGACTCCTCCCAGTTCCGCTCCCTCTCTATTTTCCCCTATGTCCCTCCCCTTGTCCACTGATAGGGGAGGTCCTTCTCCCTTCTATTTGACCCTAGCCTATCAGGTTTCATAAAGGCTGGTTGCATTTTCTTCCTCTGGCCTGGCAAGGCTGAAACCCCCAGGGGGAGTTGATCAGAGAGCCTGACACTGTGTTCATGCCAGAGAAAGTCCCTGCTCCCCTAACTAGGGAACCCACTTGGAGACCGAGTCTATGGGCTACATTTGAACTGGCGTTTTAGGTCCTCTCATTCATTGTCCTTGGTTGGGGTATCATTCTCTTTAGGGCTCCACGGGCTCAGTTTTATGGCTCCGGGGTTTCTAATTTCAATGTAGCTTCACTTGTCCATATTTAGTCTTAGTTACAATGTTGTGTCTTGGTAGATAAATGTTTACCTGTTCTAAGACCACAAAGACACACTTCGGGTCTCATTCAACATATTAGTTGTTTTACCTCTGTACTTAAAATATTAATGTAACTTTTATTTATTTTTATTTGGTACAAAGTAAGTTTTGGTTACAGTCATTTCTCTACATGGATTTTTTTTTCTGACACAACTAATGATAAAGATTATTCTTTACTGAAGTTCAGTGACATCATTTTCAAAATTTAGGAAATCATGAAAAATCTGTATTTGGATTGTCCATTGGCTCTGAGGGGATATCTTTTCTTTTTTATTGATTCTTCATTGTCTTATTTATCATAGATAGCTTATTACAAAGCATCATATTATCATTGTTTTGATGAAACAATGTTTTCATCAAACATTATCATTGTTTTGATGAAACACGGTGACCAAAGCAACTTGGACAGAAATGGATTTATTTCACTCAGAGTTCCACACACCTGTTCATAATGAAAAGCAGGCTTTCAGGACATATGCAAGGACTCAAGTCCTTTCTGAAAAGATGGTAACTCTACCTCTCTCAGGCCTTTGAATTGGTAGTAGCCTCCAGGGCCTGATGTCTCTGTGACTTGAAAGCATCCTCAATCTCTTAGGTACCACAGATCAGGAATTTCTGTTTACACAACAGATGATGTCACTTAAGCTGCTGTCATGCTATGATTTTATATTTTAATTCTTTTGAATCTGTATGTTGGAATCCAGTTTTTTTTTATTTTGTCAGTACTCACATTTTAACAGAATAAAACTATTAAAATAGTAATGATAAAGACAATAAAAATAAGTATACAATTATTTATATTTTATAAAATATATAAAGTTCTAGTGTCTTTATCAGTGTTTTTTTGCTGTGAAGAGACACCATGACCACAGCAACTACTATATACTAAAGCATTTTCACGGGGTTTATTTAGAGTTTCACAGATTTAGTCTATTTTCTAGGCAGACATGGTGCTGGAGAAGTAATTGAGAGTTCTACATCCTAATCTACAGGCAGCAGGAAAAGAATAACCATTGGGCCTACTTTAGGCTTTTGAAACCCCAAAGTCCATCCCCAGTGACACACTTTCTCCAACAAGCCACATCTACCCCAACAAGGTCACACTCCTAATCCCACTCAATTATTGCCACTCTCTAAGGGAAAAAAAGCATTAAAATATAAACGTATGAGGACCATTCTCATTCAATGTACTATATCTAGGGACTTGAAAAGTGACTAAGCAGTTAAGAAACTTGCTCTTGAAGATGAAAGGTAAGATCGCAACACTCATGTAACAAGACAAGTGTCCTGAAAATGCCAGGAACTACTGCTCCAGGGAATCTAATGCTGTTTTTTTTTGCTTTTGGGCATGCACAGGTACAGATACACATAGGCACATATACCCGTTGCACACATACACACACACACACACACACACACACACACACACACCAATAATAATGAATAAAATCAGTACTAAAAGGCATGAATTTGAAGAATTAACAGAAAACATTATGGGGGAAAATTCATCAAATTAGTTTTCATAAAAATGTCCTAGACATGGTCACCAAAGCAAAGGCATAGGACGGTCATTACACTCTACTCAGAATCCTTTCTGTACCACAGGAAATAGTCTTCAGAGTTAAAAACTAACCTAGAGTGGAAGTGCATGTATGACAAATGGTTAATCCATATATGTATATATGAATCTCTTAAGACAACAGCACAAAACAAGTAATGTGGTTAAAACTAGACATCTCCCCCTAAGGGGGGAGCAGCCTTGTCAGGCCACAGAAGAAGACAATGCAGCCACTCTTGATGAGACCTAATTGACGAGGATCAGAAGGAAGGAGAGGGGGACCTCCCCTATCAGTGGACTTGGGGAGGGGCATGCATGCAGGGGTGGGAAGGAAAGGAGGGTTTGGGATGGGAGGAGGGAGAGAACCACAGGGGGGATACAAAGTGAACAAAGTGTAGTTAATAAAGAATTAAAAAAAAAACAGTAAACAACAACAACTAGACATCACACTCAAACAGACATTCCTTCAGAGATGTGGATAGCAGGTATGTAAAAAAGCCAATTAACTGCTAGCGAGCTCCACAGCACAGGATTGAGTGTTGATGCAGTTAGGTTGATTTCATTCAATAAAATAAGAGGAAATCTTTGAAATTTCAGTAGGGCTAGAATGACGTGTTTTGGTAAGAAAAAAAATTAAAGAGAAAAGAAAAGAATGGTAAAATAAAAGAAACATTTTAAAAGTCACTTAGTGCCACCAATCAGTATGACAAGGCAAGCCAGCATATGACAATATGATGTCACCACATACATCTAACAGTGGCCAACACTAAATGACAAAAACAAACAGCAAGCACTAGAGATCATTTTGGCAAAAGTTTGGGGGTGCTGTATCTCTCAGGTTGACATTGCCATTGTCACAGTTCTAAAGGAAAATATAATCCAGAGTCTTACAAAAAGATAGACCTCACAAACCTAGTTTTCCGTGTCTATCCCAACTTTAAATCATACAAACAAGCTGAAAATAGTGAAAGTCTCAGAGAAACATTTGTAATAACATTGTTTTGGCAGAATGAGCCACCATTGCTAAAATATAGAAGCAATATGAATGTCACAGAGAAGGCTGTTGATTTCTCTCTCTCTCTCTCTCTCTCTCTCTCTCTCTCTGTCTTTCTCTGTGTGTGTGTGTGTGTATGTCTCTGTATCTCTGTTTCTCTCTCCCTCCCTCAGTATATCTTTTTCTTTTATTCTCTATAAGTTAAGTTACAAAGCAAAAGCAGTTTCTGTAATGTCAGAATACAAAGAGAATTTGTTAGCAAGAGGTCACCAGGGGAGAGTGAATTCAACAAGCTCCTCTTCATCTACACTAATGTCATCAAGCCAATGGTTTTTGGGAAGATCATGGTACTGTAGAGAACACAGTAATATAGTTAAGGCACTTCAACTTTCTTGTTATTTTAATGAACAATAGGCTGGCCTTGACAGTATATTGTAGAGAAAAATTGTTGCTTTAGATTCTGAAAAAGAGAATAATGCAATAAAATCACAATTAGTTAGAAAATTTATATTTTTTCAGATAAACACTACAAAGTCAAAAATACATTTTATCATTAAGAGTGCATTCACTTACGAATATGCTAGTGTTTCTAGCCAAGATAGTCCCCAATTAAGGCACCAATTACTACAGTTTTAAATTGTGGTGGCTTTTATTTTTTAACACTTTCTCTGAAAGCTGAGGGACTTATTTGAGCCTTTTATTTAATGCTATTGCTTTTTTATATTCCAAAGAAATTTAAAGTGCAATCAAGTTCCTTATTCAATTCAAGCTATTGTAGGGACCACAGAAGCTCAATTAAAACCTCAACTTTCTATTAATCAGTTGTCTGGTAATTACCCCACCTTGTCTATTGTGTTCTTCTCACTCCCATAACTTTCTCTCAATAGACTCAAGCACTTGGAAGTGGCCCTTCTGACAGAAAAAGCCCGGTGTGCTTTGCAGGAAGCAGTGTACTGAAGTGTGGCTGTTGTGAGAATAATGCTTTGAAAAAAATGACCTGGCTAATTAATGAGGGATTCTAGCAGAAGTCCTGTTCCTGGTGAAGTGCTTGTGACGTCCACATTAATACTAAATGAGCCCGTCAGAATTAATGTCCTCACAATAAACACCAAAGGAGTGGGGATGATGAGGTTATTACTGTAAAGTGTTATCCACAAAGACAGAGAGACTGAGCCTTCAGAGACAATCACAGCAATTTGTTTTTGAGGTTGGTCCTGGTGCAAGCCCTACTTATTAAATATAATGAAGACATGGAAATACGCAGAATATTTTATGCATAACTCAGTTCATTTGCAAATGTAGACGTGAGTGAAAATAGAAATGTCTAAATTCCATGAAAATGTCTATAATAGTCTAGCTCTGCTAGAAATATTTACCCTTATTTATTCATTATTAATTTATGTATCTACTTATATGTATATTTATTTATTTGATTCATGGTCTCGCCACACCAAAATTGAAATCAGGGACATCCCCTTGGCTCTGCCTCTCAGGTGCCGGGATTTAACCACCACATCTGGGCTTTGCTTGCTTATTATGTAGAAAATACTAGAGGAATTGAGTAATCCCATGAAAACACTTAGAGCAATGTCTCCTGAACTTCAAATTTATGACTGAATTTCAATTAAAAAAAGTAAAGTTTCAGTGACTACAGAACATGGTACTGATGCTTTTCTCACACTGTTTAAGAAATGGAAGAGCCTGTGGTGTTTCAAAGAACGTCATTGGAAGGGATGACAGACAGGTGCACAGGGAAGCACCTTTAAAGCCTGTTCCTCCCTTCTGTTCCCTCTTGAAGCAGAGCCCCTCCACTGCTGACACACTGACTCAGGAGTCTCAGTCAAGGACATATTTTTTTTCTATTCTAAAAGATTCATTCTTTAAAAATTATGAATGCACATGCGCGTCTCTGTCTGTGTTGTGCTCATATGAGGACAGGGCCCAGGAAGGCCAGAAGGAAGTGTCAGGTCCCTAGAAGCTTGACTTACAGGCACTTGTGAGTCACACCATATGAGTTCAAAGAACTAATTTCAACCTCAGAGCCATGTCTGCAGCCTGAAGGACTTTTTAAGGAAAAAAAATATTTCTTCAAACACTAATTTTGAATATATACTTGATAATCATGTTATTAATCAAAGGTTCTAAATGAAATTATGTCATATTTATGTCAAAGCCTTATACAATAAATATATAAACCTTATGCTTATATATTTAATAATATAAAGCAAATTAGATGCTTTCAAGCATTTTTAAGTTTCTAGGAGTCCTTGACTTTTTATTTCAGCACTAAGCATTGTCTGTGTCCCTACTTGTGTTATAATGCATCACGTAGCTACTTTTACAAGAAGAGACTACTGGGATCACCATGTGGCCTCCAGTACTTTAAACTTCACTTATTCCACTCCTATAAGACAAATCTCAAACACCTAATGAAGCTTTCATATTTTATCAAAACCCAATCTAAAAGATACATTTAATAAAATCAAATTCTGGCACTTCCATCCTTACATGCATGCTTTCTAAACTAGGCACCACACAGGCCTCTGAGTCTTGCTGGCCTTCAGATTCACAAGGCAGTAATTTGACCTCCAAAATTAATGATGACAGTGATGTAAATTTTCTAGATATTCCTCGCCTGGTGTAGTAAATCAATCCAGATAAGGTCCACCCTGCAGAATCTCGGAAATCCAGTCCTGTGCACAGACATCTGTATGACATTACTCACACTCTAATTATCAAAGTGAGTGTGCAAATCCCAAGAATGATCAGTGGGACCAGAGCCCACACTGGGCAGCAGGAGAGACCTGTTCAGTGGAGGAACTGAGAAGAAGCCTCTCTCTCTGTCACACAATATTAGCTTTCTCCCATGTTCCTTTTTAATTCCCTCTATTTTATTTTATTTTTGTTTTCATTTTATTTTTTATTACTTACACTTTATTCACTTTGTATCTCCCCATAGCCTCTCCCTCCTCCCCTCCTGATTCCACCCTCTCTCCCACTTCTTCATGAATGCCCCTCCCCAAGTCCACTGATAAGGGAGGTCCTCCTCTCCTTCCTTCTGATCTTAGTCTATCAGATCACATCAGGAGTGGCTGCATTGTCATCTTCTGTGGCCTGATAAGGCTGCTACCCCTTCAGAGGGAGGTAATCAAAGAGCAGGCCAATCAGATTATGTCAGAGGCAGTCCCTCTTCCCATTACTATGCAACCCACTTGGACACTAAACTGCCATGGGCTACATCTGTGCAGGGGTTCTAGGTTATTTCCATGTATGAGTATGAGTATTGGATGGAGTATGAGTCTCTGGGAAGACCCCTGTGTTCAAATTTTCTGGTTCTGTTGCTCTCCTTGTGGGGATCCTGTCCTCTCCAGATCTTACTATTTCCGACTTCTTACATAAGATTCCATGCACACTGCCTAACAGTTGGCCATAAGTCTCAGCGTCTGTTTTGATAGTCTACAGGGCAGAGCCTTTCAGAGGCCCTCCATGGCAGGTTTCTAGCTTGTTTACTGTTTTCTTCTTCTTCTGATGCCCTTCCTCTTTGCCTTTCAGGATGGAGAGTGAGCATTTTAGTCAGGGTCCTCTCTCTTGATTAGTTTCTTTAGATGTACAGATTTTACACCATTTATCCTATATTACATGTCTATATGAGTGAGTATATACCAAGTGTGTCTTTCTGCTTCTGGGACAGCTTACTCGGGATGATACTTTCCAGGTCCCACCATTTACCTGCAAATTGTGGAGAGAAAAAACTTAGGGAAGAAAACAGGAACTACAGAGGGAAGCATAACCAATTCCCTCTATTTGTAATGGACCTATTAATGGTTCCTCTAATGGCATTCATGTCTTAAACCCAAGAATATAAATCCTTGTGATGATTTTGCTCTACTAAACAAAATAGAATTTGTTGGGCTGATTGAGAACACTGAAGTGGAGAGTTTTTCCTATACAATTTGTTTGTGCTTAATATAATAACAAGAACCCTTATGGGAGTAAGAGAGAACAGTCAGTTAATGGCAGATGACATGATAGAGAGAAGAGATCAGAGTGATGAAGAATGTGGCCATGAGCCCAGGAATGCAAACAGCCCCTAGACACTGAAAACAGCAAATAGATGGACTGTCCCTTGGGAGCCTGTCGAAGTAAATAACCCTGCTGACACTCAGGCTTACAGCCAACAACTCTACCTTTGGTTTTGACTTCTTGAAATACAAAATAAATGTTTGTTATTTTTAGCCACTAAGCCTATAGTGGGAATCTTTTACAACAGCAATAGAAAACAAATGCACTAGTTATCAAATGTCGATACTCCAACACTATGGACACAAAGGGTTCAGAGATAAAGATAATCCATCAACTAACTGCTAAAGGCCATGGTTTAGCATTTTCGCTTCAGCTATAACATCCCAAAGAATTGTATACAAATCTTTCACTTGCTTGGTTAGAAGTACTTTATGTTATTGGTGGCTATTGTAAAGGGTGCTGTTTCCCTAATTATTTTCTCAGCCCTTTTGTCTTGGGTATACAGGAGGACTTCTGATTTTTTTGAGTTAATTTTGTATCCAGCCACTTTGCTGAAGGTGTTTATCAAGCTGAAGGAGTTCTCTGGTTGAATTTTGGGGGTCGCTCATATATACTATCATATCATCTGTGAATAGTGAAACTTTGACCTCTTCTTTTCCAATTTGTATTCCCTTGATCTCCTTTAGTTGTCTGATTGCTCTAGCTAGAACTTCAAATACTATGTTGAAGAGATATGGAGAGAGTGGGCAGCCTTGTCTTGTCCATGTTTGTAGCAGCTTTATTTGTAATAGGCAGAACTTGGAATCAATCCAAATGTCCCTCAATTGAGGAATGGATACAGAAATTGTGGTATTTTTACACAATGGAATACTACTCAGCAATTAAAAACCAAGAAATACTGAAATTTGCAGGCAAATGGTGGGACCTAGAAACGATCATCCTGAGTGAGGTATCCCAAAAGCAGAAAGACACACATGGCATATACTCACTTTTATAGTCCTATAAGATAGGATGAATATACTGAAATCTATCCACCTAAAGAAGATAAACAAGAAAGATGACCCAGGGTACAATGATCAATCCTCACTTAGAAAGACAAATGGGATGGACATTGGATATAGGAATAAACAAGTAACAGGACAGGAGCCTATCACAGAGGGTCTCTGAAAAACTCTACCTAGCAGTGTATCAAAACAGATATTAAGACTCATAGCCAAACCTCCAGGAGAATGCAGGGAACCAAAAAAATGGGGGGGGAGTTAAAATGACCTGGAGAGGATAGGAGTTCCACAAGGATCAAATATATCTGGGCACAGGGGTCTTTTATGAGACTCTTTCTGTAAACAAGGACCATGTATGGATGCAACTTAGAGGCCTTGTTCAGATGTAACCCTTGGTAGCTCAGTATCCAAGAGGGTACCTTGATAAGGGGAACAGGGACTGTTTCTGCAATGAACTCGATGGTAGGCTCTTTGACCTCCCCCCCACCCCCCCGGAGAAGCAGCCTTGCTAGGCCGCAGAGGAGGACTTTGCAGCCAGTCCTGAAGACACCTGAGAAACCACTATCAGATGGAAGGGGAGGAGGTTCTTCCTTATCAGTGGACTTGGAAAGGAACAGGGAGAAGATGAGGGTGGGAGGGTGGGATTGGAAGAGAAAGGGGGAGTGGGATACAGCAGGAATACAAAGTTAACAAACTGTAACTAATATTAAAAAATAAAAATTAAAAAAAAAGAATTTTATACAAAATTTTTTTGAAAGTAAAATCAAGAAAAATCCTCAGTCAGTATATCAAACAGCATATTAAAAAAATGACTGAGTTGATATAAGTTGAAAAAATATATATATATACAATTTATGCAGATGTTGGCCTCATTCTTTTGTTCTTTGAGAGATGGTAGGTTTTGTCAACTGTGCACAGATTCATTCTGAGAACAGCGCTTTTAGTAGATTCTACCCTGTAATGGTATTGTTCCTGTTCTTTCCTAACACTACAGTTAAAGTGTGCCAGCCTATCTGTTTTCACTCAGGATTGCATTTGGAGAGCTAGTTTTATAAGTGACTGTAGTTACTTTAATCATTATTGTGAAAAAAAAAATACTTGACAGAAACAACACCTGAAAGGTAAGGTTCTTTTTGGCTGATGGTGTCCATGCACTTTCAGTTCATTTCAGCAGGGAAGACAGGGTTGAACTTCCCCATGAGGGACTGCGGTGCTTTGAATAAGAATGACGTCCCCATAGACACAGTGATTGTGTAGGTGGGAACAACACTGTTTAAGGGAATCACAAGGAAGAGGAGGTATGGCTTTATTAGGAGTTAGCATGTCACTAGAGGTGGGCTTTGAGGTTTTAAAACCCATGCCAGACAGTCTCATTCTCTCTCTCTCTCTCTCTCTCTCTCTCTCTCTCTCTCTCTCTCTCTCTCTCTCTCTCTCTCCCCCTCCCTCCCTATGAACTATGAATCAGGATGTAGATCCTAGCTATAGCTTTAGCAGCTGCCTTGTCTTGTTGATATAGGATTAAAACTCTGAAACTGTAGGTAAACCCTAAGTAAAACGCTTTCTTTGATAAGAGTTGCCTTGGTCATGGTATCTCTTCATAGCCATGGAACAGTGACTTAGAAAGGGGCTAAGGCTTTTCTGATCTGCCCTATGGGGAAGCAGAAAGCCTAGGGCAAAATCAGAAGCTGCAAGGGCCTCCCCTACCGAACTGCTTACACTAGTCAGGCCAACCCTTCTAAAACCTCCAAATTGCAGCCCCAGCTGGGAGCTGAGCACTCAAACCATGAGCCTGAGGGGAGATCGCAGATTCAAACTGTAACAGCATCCCTTTCTTTCTTGGTAAAATTGAAGCTTCCCAGAAAAAAATATGGTATTATTCCCTCTATAAGGACTTAGCAGGCTGGTAAGTTGGTTGTTGTATTATAGAGAACATTTATCAGCGCAGAGGTCTATGACTACACACAAGGATACTATTTTCTTGTCAAGGAAGAAGCTGCTACCAAGTCAGGATTAGATCATTTACAAACCTGCAACACATGCCAGTGAAGACACACAGCGGATAGATGACAGATGCAATGACTGGCTGATTAGTGAATTATGCCAAACGTGTATGTATATGTATGTGTGAAAGAGAAGAGCAGAGGGAGGGAGAGAGGGAGAAGTAGGGAGAGAGAGAAGACATATTTAAGAAAAAGAGGGAGGGAAAAGTAAAAGAAACAGAAAGAGAAAGGGAGAAACAGAGGCATGACTCATGGCACAGCATGGGCTTCGAATATGTCTCTTTTTGTCCTACCACTTCTTTCCGTCTGATTCATATGACACTACGATTCTTGTGACTTGCCTTTCTTGGATGAAGTCAATGAGTAATAAGTACTCTTATGACAAACAGCTGTGTACCTAAGAAACCATGTTTCTATGACATGATGTGGGCAGAATGTTCTAATGAATGTTTGGTCTTCAGCTGGTTAGATCTTTTCTTACTTGAAACAGTAGTCCATGAAAGACAGCCTAATGGCATCAGTTTTTCTATGCTGTGAATGATAGAGTGAGCTTAACTTGGTCTGTTGATGCTCGATTTGAAACATTGACACTCTTTTAGACCATAGGGTATCTCTTTGTTCTGCAAAAGTCCAATTCATAGGGATGTACAAATTCTTATAGTACGCTCATGTACTGGGAAATCCTATAATCTCTTTTTTGTACTCTTTCGTGGTAGCAGTTTGGTATAGGTTATTTTGTACATATGTGGTAATAAACAAACAAACAAACAAACAAACAAACACTTTTTGTTGTTGTTGAGTTCCAAGCAACTGTGGCTCTAAATAGAGAAAAAAAAAAGCATTTAAGACCAACTCACATAGTTCATCAAGAAAAAAAAATTAATTTCTAGCTTCTTTGAAAGACTTCAAGAGGAATCAATAATTGTATTGTAAAATATTTTCAGTTCATTTCATAATTCTACGTATCTCTATACTTCTACTTTTTAACCTAGTCCACATTTACTTTGAATGTTCCTGACCTTTTTTTTCTTATTGTTTGTTTCTCAGTTGTCATTTCCAAGGGACACTCATAGATCTTTCACCTCTACTGATTCCAATTTTTATTGACCTTGGTTGTCATAACCATCCTCAAGAGAAACACACCTAGAGAAACCCTAAAGATGCTGATGTTAGCAGGATATGAGTTTCAGGTGGAATTGGAAGATACTGTGGTCATTTCTACATTAATACTATGGATAGTGTAAAATACAATGTCATTGAATTTTCTTAATTCTATTAAAAATGTGATTGCTGTAAAAGTATCAAGAGACTTAAGAATATGAAGCTTCCTGGATAGTCTAATGGGAAATGACAGTTAAAGAAACAGGTGGAGGAAAGGAAATAAAATGAAAATCTCGGGGGAAGAAAGAGAAATGATGAGTAGCTGTTTAATGAGATAAAGGTAGAATGATGCATGATAGAAATGCTCGACAGATCTTCAACAAGGAGTTGTCCTTGGGGTAATACTATTATATCATATACTGGAAATTTACTAAGAAGGTAAATATCATCTTTTGCATATGAGTTCTCTTATTTAACAATAAAAAAAATACTGAGATCATGGAGTAGACCTGACATTTACAGATACCATTTAAAATCAGTGAAAATTAAAATAGAAGACTTTTTAAAAAGAAGATATCAACATGAAGAAAAGAAAAAAGTTAGTTCTTTGTTTACAATTATTTTTACTTTTAGAGGAAGCACACCCTGAACCACTGCAGAGAAGATGATATTGTTTGTTTGTTTGTTTGTTTGTTTGTTTCAGTGGTTATTCACTCTGAGATCAGAGTACATAGTAGACAGCAGATTAATCAAAGGACCACACTCTGAGTGTCTCACAATTGTTACATTCTCTGAGTTCCTTTCCCAGTTACCTTTTATTATGTGTTATACGTCATGCTTTGCTAAATGTCAGCATTACTGTGACCAATACTGACATCCTGATATTCTAAGTGAGACTGAGAGGCACCTGTTTCAGAAAACAGTTTAAGAAAATATATAAAATATGCTCAAGATAGCATTCTGCCAGATTATTAGATAATGCCATGTTGGGAAGTAATCTACATAATTAAACAATTCCAGCAATATATCACAAACATAGTTATAGATACATGCTTATGCTACCACGACTGTTAATTTTTTTCTCAATACAAATTATGTTTAAATTAGTATTCATTGTTCTTTTAAGTGAATTTCAAATTAATCATTTTGGGGGATTATGAAAAAGACTTTCTCTGTGTAGGAGAACCCTGCACATCTTGGATGAGATTTGTAGACCAAGCTGGCCTTGAACTTATAGAGATCTGCCTGCCTCTGCCTCCTGAGTTTTGGAATTAAAGGCATGCATACACCACCAAGCCTGGCCTTGAATCTTATTTTTTTAAGTAAGCAGAACTAATCAAAATTGAATGTGAAATTCTCCAAATTAAAAGTCAAAGTAAAAGTGTTTTCTATTCATTTACATTTTAATGGGTAATTATAAAACAAGTGAAAATTTTAAAGCACTAAATAGACCAAGAATGTGTGTGTGTCTTCTTAACAAAAAACGAAAGTCAGAGTAAGGAGTACTTCAGTGACTGATTGCATGGAGCCTACTATTGTCAGGGATGAGAAAATGAAATCGAATGGGATGAAGACACAACAACAAATTTTGCACGAATGAAAAACTAAAATCTAATCAGAAATGATTACACATGTTTCCTGTTGGCAGGATTCTACAATAAGCACCTGCAGTCTCTATTCTTACTAGCTGTGGAGACTTTGGGCTTTTAGCCTTGGAAACTATGGGAAACGCAGGTACTCCAACCCTGAGGAAAGCCTTCAAGGGACACATGCTCTCACTCACAAGCTAGTGCTGTGCACCAGGGCAGGACAAGTTCGAGGAAGCCCACAGCCAGGTTGCTTCGCTGACATATCCTTTGTCAGTGTACATCAGCCAAAGACAGCATCTCAGAGCATTGGATCCAAACCATTCATCCATTGCTGACGTTCATTTGTACCTATATATAATGACATTAAGCTTACCCATGTCTGCCTGTTCATACGTTGCTTATGATAAATTTTGTAATCAAAAACATAATAGTATAATTTTTATTTGAGGAGTATAGATTGAAACAATTATTAGGTCATAAAGGGCAGTGTATGTGTTCTATATATGTGTTACAAACATCAAATATGTAGTTACTGTACATAGTAACATATATAATCATTTATATATGTTAAATGAAACAAATAGCCATAAACAAATCTCATATATTTTCAGAAACAGTGGTTAAATCTTCCAGCATCTAGTAATAGCAATAGTGATAGTAAGATGCCATAATTTCCAATGACATTTTTTCTTTTTGAGAGAAAATGATGTCCTCATGCTTCTAGAGTATATTTTTGGAGGAAAATTGCAGACATCAGTTTTGTGTCCAGGCTTGCAAACAACATGATGTGAGGTGCACTTAGACTCTTCCCACCTTGGTTTCTTCTAATAGAATAACATTGTAATAGTCTCTTTCTTAAAATCACACAGGCAAGGTCTTGAGAGGGAAAATGACAATGTTGGAGATGGAGTGGTGTCACAAGGAGACTAGAATTTTCAATTTAATGTTAATGTCTTGAAAAGAAAATTGTCACTGTAAGGAGATGCATGATAATGCATTGCCTTATTTCTTCATCTATTTTTCACAAAAAAAAGTCAGATGTATTTACTTAGTTATATGTCCCATTTTAGAAAATAAAAGAAATGAAACTTGGACAGAAAACATGAATCCAATGGGAATTGTAAAAAGGGTTAGGATGGTGCATATGAAACATGGGTTTGACATATTTAAAAAAGAACTGTACATTTGAAAATTTTACAAGAATATCTAAAATTCTTAATAGGAATTCCAAAACGTTCAACAACTTCTCAGCATCAATTGTAAAAGAAAAAGTGAATTTTATGACAGGGTTTTAATGTCTGAAATTGAGATCCCAAGTTAACTCTTGTTAGTGAAATATTTAAATGGAATCATAGCAGAAATAATTACTGTAAATACATTTCTTGTTGTCTTTATTCTTTACCTTCTTTACCTTACAGATGAGTTGATAAAATGTATTTATTTATATTCTCTCTTTCCAAATCTAAAACCAAAATTTTAGTATAATTTCGAGGAGATAATTTAAATAATTTTTCATGTGTTTTTCCCTGAAGATGATACACTATACTAGTTATACTTTCATTGGTAACAAAGACGTATTTTAAATGTAGACTAGCACGTGCTTCTAGAATCCAGGTCTATGGCTGAGGAAAGGACAGCTAGCTTAAACTCCCTATGCCATTCACCTTCAACATTTAGTGTATGAAATTTCCAAGGAAAGGAAAAAAAATGATACTGTAAGATTCTTCAAATAAGTCTGTAGGACAGATAAAGAAATCAAGTTACCTTTTTTTTTTTTTTTCCTTCATGGTCATAGCATGTTATTTGGCTGCTCAAGAAATGCCTACATCTGAGGATCGGCATTTAAGCATGGCCACTGGACAGGGTGAAAGCTTTGGGGCTCTCAGATGGACGTCATTACTGCAGACACCAGAAGTATCAGTCTCCCACGTAAACAGAACTGGACAAACCACAGTGGGCGTGGTCCAGTGAAGCATTTGCCAAGTATCTGTCCAGGTCTATTACAGCTACTGAGCAAACAGGTTGGTTGGCATGAATAGTTAGTTATGTCCTTAAAGTACACGTCATTAAGAGGCCCGCATGTCTTCTGATTTACTAGTAACTTCTCCAATTCATCTAACGTCTCCAGATCATCTATTACCTTTCCAAACGGTGTGTGCTTCAGGTCCAGATGTGGCTGCTTGCCATCGGTGATGAAGAACTAAGATCCACTGGTATTTGGGCCATTATTAGCCACAGAGACAACACCTCCAACGTTGTGCTTCAGATAGTCACTGTATTCATCTTCAAACCTCTTGCCCCAGATACTGCTTACCTCCTCTTCCAGTATTGTTGGGGCTCCCGTTTGAGCCAGAAGCCATTGATATTTCTATGAAATACACAGCCGTTGTAGTAATGACTGGCAAAAAGAGCCAAAATTCTCAAATGTTTTGGGCGTTTTCTTACAGAAGACTTCTATTTTGATATCTCCCAAATCTGTATGCAATGTCACAGACATTCTCCTTCTTGATGGTTCCAGAAAGCACTATTTAACTTCTCAATTAAAGAGAAAACTTGAAAATGAGTTTCTAAACCCTTTCTGCTCAGCACCACCGCTGCGGAGACAGAAAAGCCTCATTTGCAGGCACTGGCAAGCCTGTGGGTCTTAAAGAGTGCAGCGCAGGGGCCCTTCTGGGACGCGCCCTCAATCAGTTTCCCCTTAGCACACAGGACAGGATGTGCGCCTCACCCCTCGGCCCCAAATTTGATAATCTCACTCAGAAGCAGAACTGACTACCCGCCATTAACCTCATACGCGCCTGAGGTCCAAGTTACACTTCTTTGGCTCCTTTCTCAGAGCTCTTTCTGTGCGGAGCACTGTAATGTTATTGTGAAGGTAAATCATCACTGTTAACTTGAATGGACTTAAAATCACCTAAGAGACTCAACCCGAGATAGATATGTGCGGTTGTTTCCAAAGAAGTAACTGAAGAGGGAATATTCACCCTGGGGACCACCAGTTCCATCCCAGGAAGCAGGCTAGCAGACTGAATAAAAATGAGAAAGTGAGGAAGCCATGCTGGCAACAGCACTCATCTTCCTCTTCTTTGGAAGCAAGGATGCAATAGGACTGGTCCACTGCTCACTCTGTGAAAAGCCGTCCCAACCCATCTGTATTGAGATTGTTCTTCTTTACTGTCTTTATGGCCCTACTACCCACTGGGCACTTACATTTCTTTTTGTGGTGGGCCATTAATTAAAATTTACTACATGTGTTGTTATAATCTCCCAGAGGAGGTGAGGTCATGAAAAACGATATGCTTTCATTTTATATATTGAAGTTCCACAGAGGCCTTCCAAAGATAGATAAGTAACTTTATACAGCTTTTAAAAGAGTATAGATAAAGATAACAATAGGAAATGTGGCAACAGTTGATAAGATTTAGCTCCTTCCTAAATCTGCTATGATGAACCCTCACAAGGACCAGTTAACTCACTGGGGAGGACTGTCTCCAAACTAATGCATCACTATAATTCCTGATGGTCAACGGTAAACACACCTCAAATAAGATTGATTTCTGCAAGACAATTCCAATGCCATGCATGGGCCAGAGATCTTCTGCTCGGGGTGGTTTCTCTCCTCACCACAGATCCACTATTAAACTCCAGAAAGTTCTCCAGATAACTCCAGATAGCTTCCATCTGAAGAGCAAATCTCATTATAATCATTCCTTTGAGAATATAAAAACTAACACCTGGAACTTCAGACCAAAGAAGGGAGTGTTCAAAAGAATGGGAGTACATCTCCTGACTCTAACTGAGAGCTTTAAAAGCAGTTAAATGGAAAGTGGGCCTGTTCCATGCTAGGAGCCTCATGAAAGTGACATATTTTACTTCCTTTAAAGATAAGTACTTCTGAAGGGGAGGCATTGTGATACATATTTTCAGTCATAGTGCTATGGAATTGGAGACACCTGTTGCACATTGAGTAGCTAGTGTGGACTACTGTGAGCTCAAAAGCATAAAGGCACATGTTCCACAGGAATGGCACCAAGGTTGTCCACTGGCCTCCACACATTCTCTCTCTCTCTTTCTCACTCACACACACACACACACATAGGCACACAGGCACATGCACACACCTGAACTCTTGAGTTTATCTCTAAATTGAAAGAGAAAACTGATATAAAGAAGTACTATTTGTTCACTTTGTATTCTGGCTGTAGCCCCCACCCTCATCTCCTCCTGGTCCCACCCTCCCTTTCTCGTCTCCCCCTTAGCCTATCAGGTATCATCAGGACTGTCTGGATCCTCTTTGTCTGTGTGCATATGGCTTTAGTCCTAAGAATTCCACACTGGAATACAAATGAAGGTGGCCAGTCCTGGGAGATACTCATTCTCCTTCCAGCAGTCAGTGGCTGCTGATAGCTCAATTAAGGGAGGAAAGAAAGTGATGAACAAAAACAAATTTATAAAATAAATTAATTAAAAATAATTGCTATATGAATACACATGCCTTCCACTTCCAATAGTCTAATATGTACCATATCATACCCCCATCTTCATGAGCTGTCACATTGTGAATATTATCTCACTAGCTTTATCCAGACAGCTTTGTAAGTCCAAGGTTGATTTGTGTAGCAGTAACTCTGCTAAGAGATATTTAAGCTCTGATAATAATATTTTTCCTAAGGAAAAAAATGTACATATTTGTGTGTGTGTGTGTGTAATATATATTCTGCCCCCCCCAATATTTTGGAAAACTATTTTTGATGAATATAATTTATACCCAGTTCATATTACCTGGAGGTAAAGAAACGGGCTCCTCTGTAAATCTCCACAGAGTTAAAAAAAAAATCTCCACAGAGTTAAGGCACTTCTGTGAGAGTGATAAAAGGCTGCACATTCAATATTGACAAACATTTTGAGAATAGGTTTCTAATTTCCACTTACCTGCCAGTATGTATTTTCTAACTTTAGAACTAGTGAGCAGATATATAGTTAATAAATAATTGACAACACATCAAAGTTCAGTTTACTAATGATCCAACTTTTTAGTTCTGCTTTCCCTATATACATAAGCTTTCATGTATTTACATGGCTATTGACATTCATCATGACCAATATTAAACACAAAATCTCGTAAACTTTGAGAGAAAATGAGGTAATTTTAGATTTCTGTTGCTAATTTGCCATGTGAACAGTTTTGTACTCCATGCATGGTATAGGCACTTTGTAAACTTAAACAGTAGATTTCATTGTAGCTTTGATTTAAAAAGTTGTTCTTTATTGTTCCCTGGTAGTGCTAAGTGTTGCATGATTTGGAAGGGAATTTGAAGGTTCGTGGTTACCATACCAGCAGGAGCCAAGGCTTAATTACTTGGAAATACCTTTCCATGGCTGATACCCAACAGGAAGAAAACCATGTGCTTATGTATACTGACCAGTTAACTACTTCATGTGCCACCCCACACCCAGGGACAACACAACTGTGAGCAGCTTGATGCTATTAAAAACGTATGGATGGGGATTGGGTAGGACTTGGTGATACTTTCCCACAGACATGCTTCTTGGCTCTAAGTAAATTAATAGAGAGATTTTGTACTTAACTGCTGTCAGCAAAGTACATTCACCCAATTTGAGCTTCTAAACACATTATTTCCAATGCTGTTCATTAAGGTAACACTTTAAAGTTACTCAATTGCTAGTATGTGCTCTGTGTCAACTTGGAGGCTGCCCATTAGAACTCCTTACACCCCAGAGACAGAGGTTTAGTTCCCAGCTCCTGAGATCAGGTCAAGAATTGCAATAACAATTAGTAATTAGCAGTTAGTCTCTCAATTCACCACATTAGAGGGTCATTTCTCTGAAGCATTCAGTCTCATGGGAGAGGAAATGAATACAGTAGACTAAAAAATGTTGAAAGTTTGAAATCAAGGAAAGATGGTGAATTCTAAGATGCTCTTTCAAATCACCAGATCATTTACAAATCCCTGAAGATTTCACTTCTGTTAAATTAAGTTTTTTGTTTTGTTTTTTTCTGTTCAGGGCTTTGCATTTAATTCTAGGCTTTGCATTAACACATATAGCGTGTAGAAGACAATACTCTTAAAATGATGACATCCATGAGCCCAGATAGAAAAAAAAAATATGAATGTTACAACAAGTAATTTTTATCTCCCTTTCTAATATATCATTAAGTAATGTATAGAAAATTTAAATAGTAAAACATTTACTTAAATACAATCTCAATTTTAAAAAAGCAAGAATATTTTCTGAAAGTATCTACAAACAAAAATCTCAGTTCATAAAGTAAGGTTTATAGAAAATGTCCTTTCGGTGCTATTGAAAATGATGTTTCCTAAATCTAATTTACATGAAAATAAGAGTGAAATTAATCTGCACTGTTCTCTAAATTTCAAACTAATCTTCAATTTTGCAATGTGTATTCAGTGAACACAGTAAATGAATTCTGAGATTTCAACTTAATACTGATTTTCAACATTTCCAATATTATAATTTTTATGGATACATCTCCCCTTAAATAATTGTTAATAGGTTATTCACTATAGGTTTTATATACATTAAAAACATTTTTACAAAACAACTCATTAAATTATTTTCCAATATAACCCACAATGACAATCTTCATGGCGTTTTCTATTATCCAAATTTTCCATCAATGGTGGTATCCTGACAGTAATTGTCAGATAGATAGAGTCCTGTAGCTTTCTTATCAACAGTATCTTACAATTCTGAATGGTCTGATTTTTGTAATATTTAGATACTTTTCAGGAACTTGTTATGAACCACTGATTTGCCAATCACTTATGGTTTAAACTATCCCTCAGATTTCTCTTAGACCTGGGATTACTTAGATTCCATGTTCAGAAGATGGAGTAGATATTGTTTTTCCTTTTATTATGTTTGTACAATCCCCACACTTAGATATTATCTGACGCAAACATACAAGGAATATAAAATGTAGAAAGTGAAGGGAAGAAGGGCTTTGTGCTCAAAGCAAACTAAAGCACAGAGCCAAGTCTGATCATCCCTTTTCTGTTTTACATTCACGGACCAAGAAAAATTTGAAAACCTAGAAGCATCAACCAATGAATAGAAAGAACAACAGGAAAACTTTGTTCTCTTACCCAAGGTACAAGGAAGTTAGGCAACCTATGAAACAAAACTAAGATGAATATCTTGGGGTCAGAATCAATGGAAAAAAATATTCACTCCCACCAGCAAAAGACAGGTGATGGGCTGAGAGTCCCAGTGTCTTCAGGCCGTAGCAGGTGCACACATATGTACTTCAGTGTGATGCCTTAAGAGTCCTCAGTTATCACTGGGAATAGAATTTTTGCACATATAGCAAAAAATAAGTAAGGTAACATATGCACTTCTGTGTTGGCAGTGGTGCCAAAGGAAAAAAAAAAAAAAACAACTGAAATGGTTCAGAGACAGTATTGAAATAGGCAGATTAGGATGTTCTTTCTTGAAGGGGGTGTTCTAGTATAACCAGAGTCCAAATGCTTGTAAAATACAAACTCACTCATTCTGGGTTGATATATGTTTAATAATTACTGCTTCTTATAAATAGAACAGCAACAAAACACATAAGGCCCAAAAGCTGTTAAGTGGACAAAAGTGCATGGGTTAATGTAAAGGAGTAAAACCAGAAGCACGTGTTGTAGTCCAAAGCAATTTAGCTGACCATGAGGCACTACAGGTCCTAATAAAAAATGGTGACCAGCATTCCACATGGAAAAGATTTTCTTATGCCCATGGGTTTTATGAAGTGTTTATTTGGAGTGCTTATTCAATATAAGAAAAACACCTCCTCTCAGGATGCAGAATAATTGAGCAATTAATGTTTGATACTAATTGTAATTTTTCTGACTTCTAATCAATGAAGACTTGGCCCAATTTTTCCAAGATTTTGTCCTTGTCACAGATTTTCTATGGATAAAATTCATGCCAATCAATTCTCTAACCAGGGACCATGCATGGATATAACCTAGAACACCTGCTCAGGCATTGCCCATGGTAGCTCATTATCCGTAGTAAGGGGAACAGGGACTGTCTTTGGCATGAACTCTATGGCTAGCTCCTTGACCTCCCCACCCCCACCCCTGTGGGAGGAGCATCATAGCTAGGCCACAAAGGAAGACATTGCAGCCAGTCCTGGTAAGACCTGATAAGCTAGGGTCAGACTGAAGGGGAAGAGGACCTCCTTATCAGTGGACTTAGAGACGGGCAGGAAGGAGATGAGGGAGGGAGGGTGAGATTGGGAGAGAATGAGGAAGGGGGCTACTGCTGGAATACAAAGTAAATAAACTGTAATTAATATAAAAAAAATAAAAAATAAAATAAAAAGGATGAGCACAAAGGGCAAATATCTTAATGTTTATAACCTAAATAAATAATGACTTACTTTTCTCAAATTAGTTCCTGTCATTTTAAGGTATCAGTCATGGGATTTAGCACACCATAAGCTCAATATAAAGCTAAATTAGGACATAGATGATATCAAACAATGATACCATGATAACTTAATATTTTTTAGTAATTAAACTACTTTCTGTGCTATGGCTTTTGCACGGTGAAATGCAGTGGTTCCTGGAGCCTAGCAGCGTGGGTAACATATCTGGTTCTGGACTTTGCTCCCATGACCAGCCTTTTGTCTCTTTCTAGAGTACTTAAATGTCTCTGTTTAATCAGAATCTATAATAAAACATCCAAAAAATCATGTGTTTTAATTAAAAACAAAGGTTTTCAGTAATGAGTAATAATATTTGGGAACAATTTAAAAAAAACACCTATGTCATAATTAATATATAAAAAAAAAAGATCGTATAAGTCAAGGGAAAAAGAACACTTAGAAATTCAAACCACAGCCAGATAAGGTTTCACTTCTCTTCCTTTCATTTTATCTTTTTTTCTACTCATAATAAAAAGAAAAATCAATGAAACCTCATTTTGGCAGAATTATGTGTTCACAGCAAGTAGATAGACACCTCTTGTAATAACCTTGAAAGCTAGGAAGTCTGTTTATTTTGGGTAGAACATTCATTTGTGATGTTGATCCTGTAAATGTTATTATCAAGGAGATAAAATTATGAATGCCATTAATTTCTGTGATCTTGCAAAATGAAATGGTTTTAACATAATAAACAGTACTGAACATTAAAATATTCTTCCTTTTTCAAAATTTTGTGAGAAGCATGCATTAAAGCAGGAAAATTAAATGTAAAATCATGAGGTCAAAATGTGGTTTTATGGTCTTAAATGAAGTTATTGCACAATCATTCTTATTTGGGGGACACAAAAAGACAAGTATCAACCTGGTGTGTATGTTGAGGTGTTGTTATGCATTGGTCGATGGGCTAGAGAATGCAGTCTCACTATTCTGTGACTCACAAGTCACAGAATAAAGTGTAGAACCATGTCATGCCACTGCTGACACTTAACGATTTGGTTTTTGTGTTTTCTCATAGCAGGATGCCCATCTTGCCAATGCCTGTGGTAAAGACTTTTTTTCCCTCTCAGTGGACATTTGGATGAGACAAAGTCTGTTTATAGATTGCTTGTACACATGGAATCTTCTTATGATAAACTAGAAAGAATCTTGGGGTTGTCCCCGTGTTCGCACTCTTCTTCAAGTGTGTACATCCAATGCCTTCAGAGCAAAATTCTTCTTTTGTAGAGTAATCAAACCAGTATTCGTACTGGTGGATAGCTTTTGAACATGGGGATATACTTCCGATTCCTTTTCATGCCTTGAGATACAATACTCCCCATCTGCATCTTCCCTGCAGCCCTTTTACAAAGCTTTATCCGGCTAGTCTTTTGTCATTCTTCTATACTGTTTCTTCTCCAAATTAATGTTATATTCAAACCTGAATCAAATGGTACAGCCTTCACGTCCTTCCTATCATGGCCTTATGTGGCATTTCAGTTATGATTGCACTAGTCTTGGTAGCATTATTATTATACAACACAGTGTATCCAATCGTTAATTATGATTTTGATTCTAATGTGCTTTTTACGACAGTAAGGCAGAGCTACATCATACTTTTTATTTCATAAATGGCATCACTTTTAGTTTATCCAGTACTTAATGAATGTCAGTGGTTATGATTATTGTAACAGCAGAGAAAACAAATGTGTATGTTTGTATATATTTATGTATGTATGTATGTTTTAAGCACTTGAGTAAAGAGAAATAAACAGTGTCAGATTTGTGTTTAAATAGGACTGAATTCAACAATGTAGCAATACCTGCCAAATTAAGAAGAACAGAAAAATATAACAAATGCTAAATATTTCAGATTTGTAAAATGCAATCCTGGGACAAGTGTCTAAGACATTAGATGCCTCTAAGGAGCGTGCTAGTAGCATGCTGGGTGAGTGAAGATGAAAAAACTGCTAATGGAAGGAGGCCTTACCTTGGGTATAATTGATTTTTGCCATGAGATAATGTGAGTTGCTATGACTAAACTTCAGATCATTCAAGAGATGATTAAAGCTCAATTTTATGTGAAAACTTATGTAAAAAATTAACAAATCATACAGAAACAATTTAAAATTTAATGAATTCATGGCATCGACTGACAATTTCTGCCTTCTGTTCTACGACTTTTATAAACAGTGACTTAGATGAGAGAAAACGGCAAAATTAATTGTGGTTCTTTAAGGGCTGTGAGAAATCCTACACAAGCTTTTGAAATGCAGATTTTGAACATCATATGTGTAGGGAGAGGAGCTGAATGGAGAGTTCCATGGTAAAATGCTCCTTGCTCTCCAATGAATTAAAATTCTTTTCTCAGAAGCCACATTGAGCATCTCACATCTGCCTGTAACTCCTCTTCTGGAGATCCGATGTCATCTTCTGGCTTCCACCAGCACCAGCAATAACACAGAGAAAGAGAGAGAGAGAGAGAGAGAGAGAGAGAGAGAGAGAGAGAGAGAGACTGAGAGAGACTAAGAGAGAGGAAGAAAAATAGACAGAGCTATGGAAAGGGAACATTAAAAAATAAAACAAGTATTAATAACAAATGCCTTTGAAGACAGTAGATTACTTGGACTAACTTAGATATTGAATTTGGTAAATTAAATGTAAGCTATGATAAAAAGAGAACTATTTTCTCCGAAAACCTTGATTTTAGAGTTTGACGTGTTCGCCAATTATAAGAGCTCCTGTTTATTATCCCCATCTCCATCTCTGGAACATTAACTTTATACAGACTTGTTTTTCATCATCTCATTTGAAAAAGCAGACATTCAGAGTTTATCTAAGTTCTTCCCACTGCCGAAAATGAAATGTAGTTCTTCCAGCCCAGAAAGTTTATGCTGTTGCTACCCACTTTCTCCACCCAAATCCCTAAGACCTAGAATCAGGAGTGGATGTGGATGTGTTTAGCCAACCCCAGATCTTCTGGGAGCTCATTATTTCTATGTACGTGCTGCTGATGAACCTCATGTCAACATGGATGAATGATCTCTCATGAGATGCTGGCCACTCAGATGAATAGTTACACAGTCTAGCTGAAGCTATGTGAAGCTATGTGAGGTCACTGAATGATCTCTCCCACAGATGCCAGCAACACACTAGAGAACTTTCCTTCCTTCCTTCCTTCCTTCCTTCCTTCCTTCCTTCCTTCCTTCCTTCCTTCCTTCCTTCCTTCCTTCCTTCCTTCCTCCCCTTTCTTCCTTTCTTCTAGTTGTTGATTTGTTTGTTTTTCGAGACAGGCTTTCTCCATGTAGCCTTGGTGTCCTGGACTAGCACTGCAGACCAGGCTGGCCTCGAACTCACAGAGACCTGCCTGCCTCTACCTCCCTGAGTGCTGGCAGTACAGGCATGTGCCACAACACTTGGCAGATTGGAGGACTTTTAACTGAACCATTTGATTTGTGAGACTGAAAAAAAAAAGCAAATGCTGTGGAAAGGTCAACCTGAAAGTGTGTGTGTGTACATATTAGAGAAAGGAACCAACTTCAGTGGCGCAGGTGGAATGAATGAACAGATTTAGCCATCAGTCTATTGTGCACAAAAAAAAGGCCAATGATTAAAATGAGGTTTCTCTCCTAGTGTTTTACTTAGTAGAACATAAGAGATGATTAAAAGGGTGTATGAGAAGGGGTAGTATTTTTATGTCAATAGAACAAGATCAAAGACAATATAATCTGTACTTTGGTTGCACATAGTAACGATTCTGGTCCTATTGATGCTACTTGAATGAAAATCATAGTTATCAATTTAAAATATAGTTTTGTTTTCTCAGAAAAAACACCCTTATTCATCTGTCATATTTTTATTAATCTTTAAATTGAAGTTTCTTGAACTGCTAAACTTTGGTTTTTGTTCTTCTGACAAAACATTGACAAGCTGAGAAAAACACACACTGAGTGTTTTTGATCAGCAAATATGTATCACGCTGAGTCGCATTCATAACCTATGAGCGAATTTGGGCCATTTTGATTCGAGCTGTCAGATAAATTTCTCTGGGGTATCTGTCCTATTGTTGTGCAGCTGAGCAAAATAATATTTTATTGTTGGTCTTAATTAATAATTCATTGAAATATACCAAATGAATGCACTCAGAATATGGATATAAATCTGATTAGATAGATCTCTGAATTTCACAGCCGAACCACAGTGTGATGCTGGCATTATAAATTGCCAGTGTAACTATATATTAGCGCATTTACTATCAGAACAAGTTGTGAACTAAAATATAGAAACATTGACGAATTACTTTCTGCCTATAAATGAGAAAACAGATTTGTAAAATGTGAAATGAGCCATTCTGGCAAAGTAGAATTTGAGCTTCGAGTGTAAACACTTGAGTTAATGGCTGGGGAGTCTCAATCTCAGAGGCCCCGGTGCAAAGGGAGGGTGAAGCAGAGGTTACAGGCACTCTTCAGCATCTCACTTAGAGCATCCTTATTGGATTTAATTAGGCAGATTACCTGTTATGCATGGTGTACTGTGCTGAACACTTTTAAACTGGTATGTCCTCGAGGCAAATGGAAGGCACAGTCAGGAGGAATTACAGTCCACACAAATAACTCAGCCTGTTTTATTAGTGGGCCTTTTAGAAATGAAATCTTCCTAGCCAATGCACCATTTAATGCTTAACTCGATGGAATACCTAATAGTTTTTAAATGTTGACTGGACATAGAGATTTCTGAACTCAAGTTGACCACCCTGTCAGTTGCCTTTTTCCTAGCAATGGCATTGGAGCTTTGAAAGAAACCAACATAAACAGACATTTTAGCACATTGTCCCTTGTTCTGAATTACCAGCTAATGGTACCATTATAATTATTTACAGGAAAAGCAAACTTGCTTTCTAGAAGAATGTAACATTTTACAATTATAACTTCAGAAAGTCAAATTGTTCAAAACATGTGCTTGAACTGTGGTGTGTGCTAATCACTTCATGATGTAAATGTTAACTGCGTACATACACGTATGTTAAATTCTTGAATCTACTGAATCACTTTTTTCAGCTCACCACCTACAGGGAGGGGTCAGCATGTCAAGCGATCCAGAGTGGTATTTTGTATGAATTTGAAAGAATGCTTTTAAAGGCCAGAGGTTTAGGAACATAAACCAGATGTGCTCATGTTAAAAGTCTCCTTAGTTTGGGGGATAGAAAGGTCAGACTCTCAGATCTCTTCAAAATCTTACTGTCAAACACAATCCATGGAAACTAGGCATCTTGCTATTCTGAGAGCTGTTTCATTTTTTTTTAATAAAAAAATTTTGTCTGGTTTATGGTATCTATGTTATTTTCTGCTTTTGGAAACCAATTATGACATTTTAATATATATATTTTTTTTAATTTCAGTTTATTTACTTTGCATCCAAAGGATGCCCCCTCCCTCCTCTCCTCATGGTCCCCTCTTTCGCTCCTACCCCCTTCCCCTCTACCTTTCCATCCAGAAAAGGAGATTCCCTCTCCCTTCTATCAACCTTTTCCAGCACATCAAGTCACATCAGGACTGAGCATAGCCTCATCTTCTATGGCCAGGCAAGGCAGCACTGCCAGGGAGGAAGTGACCCAAACACAGGCAATAGAATATATGTTAGAAACAGATGCCCCTCCACTGGCGAGGCTCCCCATATGAAGACCATGCTGCCCATTGGCCCCATATACGCAGGGGACCTAGGTCCAGTCCATGCATGCTCCTTAGTTGATGTCTCAGTCTCTGTAAACCCCCATGAGTCTGGGTTAGTTGTCTCTGTTGGTCTCGTGAGTTTCCTGTTCCTTCCAGGTCCTTCCATCTTTCCTTCAGTACTTCCACAGGACCCTGGGAGCTTATCCCCATGTTTGGCTGCAAGTCCCATCTCCATCATCTGTGTCAATCTGCTGTTGTCTGGAGCCTCCCAGATGATAAGTCAAGTTAGGTGGCTGTCTACAAAGCTTAGAAGAACATTAATAGTGTCAGGGGCTGGCTCTCTACCATGGAGTGGGTCTCTGTTTGTGCCAATTATTGGTTGGACATTTCTTCAATCTTTGTTCCCTCTTTATCCCTGAACTTCTTGAAGGCAGGGTAATTTTTGGATCACAGGTTTTGTCAGTGGTTTGTTGTTCCTCTCCTTCTACTAGTCCTGCCTGGCTAGGAGGTGGTCACTACTGTCTTCTGCCCCCAACTCTGTTAGAAGTCTCAGCTAGAGTCACAGTCATAGCGTCCCAGGAGCCTACCCTTTTGCAGGCCTCCATCTTGACAAACAGATGCTCTCTTCCCCAGTTTTCCTTCTTGTTTCCAGCCCTCTCACCTCCTACCCCACCCCACACACCATTCTCCCCACATCTGATTCCCATCCTTGTTTCCTTCCCCATTCCATCTCCTGCCCAGTTCCCTCTCTTCATTCACTTTTGCTGTCTATTAAATTTCCCCTTCTGAGTGACATTCCAGCATTCTCCCTTGGGCCCTCTATTTTTAATCACTTAAAATTCTTTAAAACAAGACAGGAGATCTAAATTTTAATCTGTAGACATGATGGTGAAATACTGATTGAAATGCCAATTCTCATCTGTTTGATAAACATAAAGATCATAATTAGGTTATCAACAAATATAATGTTATAAAAATGCATTTATGCAAAGATTATTATCTTTTTTAAAGTTGGTTATACACATGGTATGGGAATTTTTCTTCCATTGTAATCAATTTGATTTTAAACATATTTATTGAAAATGAATGATTCAACAATTCCATAGTGTTTAGATGTGATTGGATTTTTCTTTATATTATTTTTGTGTCTTTTTCTGAAACAGTTAATATAGAAATAAATATTTCTTAAAGGTAATAGTCCTTTTTTATATTTCAGTCTGTCTTAGAAATAAATCATTACAGTGTTTATTCTGTTCCATGGTCCTATCTAGTCCTTGTCTGTTTAGCCTCCATAGTCCTGGACGTTGAGACAAGTCTAGTCTATTTTCTAGATGGTCTTAAGTGGGAAATTTAAAACTATTTCAACCATAGCTTTTTCAAATATGAAAGTAGATAATATCCTTATCTCAGATTTAAACTATTGTTAAAATACAAGATTCAAAATTACCCTCTTAATATTAATTCAATAATAATTTAAGTCCTCAGTTTATAATGCTTTATCAATTTTACTTCTGTTTATTGGTTAAATATAACTTGAATTTAAACTGAGACTGGCCTTATATTTGCATCATTGGCTTAGACATTGCAGTAAGAGCTTATGAGCAATGTACTTATGCCTTTAACCCAATACAATTCAGTTTTAGATGACCACTTGGACACTGAGAAAATGCCATGACTCCCAGCCTTCATGTCTTGTTTCCTTGTTGAAAAGCTAACTCTCTGACATAGTATCATAGCAACACTAGTGTACTAGATGTCAAATGCTATTTACCTTACACCTTTTGATAATACAGTGAGAAGTAATTTACCCACCTTGAACACAGGTGTATTCTATGTGCAGAGCTATCTTACTTTTAAGGAGTACACTGTGGTCTCTGGGATATGTTTCTTACTCTATTGTGTCCACATGGCTGTTTCTGCACAAGATAGTTTTATAGGAAAAGTAGAGCAAGAGAACAATTATCATTAAATCATTTTCAGCACTATTCTCCATCATAAAGAAAAGCATTTCTCAACACGTGGTTCCGGACCTCTTTGTGGTCCAACAACCCTTTTCCCGGGGATTGTATATCAGAAATCGTGCATGCTAGGTATTTACATTACTATTCATAACAGTAGCGAATATAGTTATAAAGTAGTAACTAAATAAGTGTATAGTTTTATTAAAGGGTAGCAGCAATAGGAAGATTGAGAACCACTGTTGTAGAATCACTGGGCTTCATAAAAGACCAAGGCTGTATTTGCTGCTAAGCCAGAGGATAACAAGAAACAGCCTGCATGATTTCACACTGCTCCCATACAAGTATCTTTTTAAACAGGAACGATAATAACAGTGCTACTTCTGTCTTAGGAGGGGTGTAAGGGTCCAGCTAGGAAGAATGAGAATAGAAATGACTTTTTTCAGTGTCCCAGCTCATGACCCGCTTATAAAATCCTGCTTCCAATCCTGATATTCTTGTTTTCTGCTTTAAAGATTTAACACTCAAGCAAGAAGTTCTCCCCCTAAGGAACATTGTGCTGTGTCTACTGGGTTGCAATCCTGAAACCCAATGTTTCTCATGACACTAAATGAGAATGAACAAAGAGTGTATGTGAGGAAACATCATTGATCTCCGTAAATAAAGGAAAATATGCTAAACAGTGAGCACTGGAGACATTGAGTGGACATGGAGCTGAGTATGCCATTGGTATATATGGTTGAAATGATGACTCTTTTGATGAAAGTTTAATAGGGAAACTACATAACTCCAACATAGGAGGACCTCTGAGAGTTCATCCTTGTCAGATAAGAACTTTAATTTGTCTAATCAGGGAAAGAACTCTGTGAAGCTCTGGGTAAGAGGCTTGAGGGAGCCAAAGGACTCTTATAAACTCCAAAGATGTCATCTCTGCCGGTGCATAAACAAGGCCTTCACCAGCTGACTACATGCTCTTCTTTGTTTGATTATGTCTCTATTTACATTGTTATAATTTTTCTCTTATCTTTTCCTCTTTCTTGTCATGCAACAGTTGTGTAGATTACACTATACTTCTTATTTTTATCATGGTTCACAGGAAGGACGTCAAGAATGGGTGTGATTGTTCTATAGAAGAGAGAGTCAGCTAGGGCAGGAAGATGCGTCTGATGGGGCACCTTCATGAGCAGGATGGTCTTGTTTAGAAGTTCTAGTTTTGGATGAGGGCACATATAAATGAAGTTTTTCCAGGGGCGATTTGAAGATGCTATACTTTGGCTCACATGACCTCCAACCCAAACATTCTCTAATGTGCAATCTCTTACTGCCAAGGCTAGAAAATGAAAACTGTATTTCACAGTCTTCTCATATCTTAAGTTTTCTCATAATTCAGTTTTCTGTCAAATGCATTTCATGAGTTTTAGATTCAGAACTGTGTTATGTGGCAAGAGACACAAAACATGATATGACCATTTTGATGATCAAGTTTACAGCAGAAGCTTCAAGGGTTCTAATTAGATGAGGTTGTGCAATGGTGTGGGTAGAATTCCCCACCGGGGAAAAGACAGTGAGAACACAAAAACTGTGTTCTGCAGTTTCCATATTAGGCAGCTTCCACAACACAGAAGAGGCTCTTTTGTGACATTCCCAGAAGCTGGGACCTGGGGAATGGAGAAGGCAGCAGATCACTCCTCCTAACATTTGTATTAATTCTATTGGGTCAACCTACAGTTTAACTAACTTCATTGTGGCAACTTACCTGCACCCATCTTATGAAAAGCTCTAGAGTAACACAAAGATTAAGACGATAGAAACCCTTTGTTTGACAAATGTGGAGAGAGCACTATGATCTAAGTGACACTTTAATGCACTGGAACTCAAAATTAAATGATAGAAGAATGCAAGTAATTCTTTTAATATTAGGTGTGATTTTGTTAACTGTGTATCTAAAATAAGCAATACAATTTTAGCAACATATTTAGGGTGGTAAGGTTAGAATTTCTCTACATTTCAGGCTGAGGTATTTAAAACCTGTGCTTGAGTAAAGGAAGGCTCAGGCAAATTTGTGTGGATGCTGAATTTGCATACAAATGGGAAGCCAGGAGTGTGAAAGGGAGACAGATAGTGCTGTGTTTTGAATATAATTTGTCCTCTGCAAAATTTATGTGCAAACTTGGCCCCCAATTTAAGTAAAGTAAAGGGGGTGGCCGTCCCAAGGGTTATGGTGACATAACTAGAAGGCAAAGCAGTCCTCCCATTGACTCAGCTGCAGGCGGCCTGTGTCTCTTTCATGGTCACTGTTTTCACATTTCTGCCATGTTAGGATGTAGCACCAGGACTTTTTCTTTTCTTTTTTTTTAATTTTTTATTTTTAACATTAATTACAGGTTATTCACATTGTATCCCAGCTGTAGCCCCTTCCCTCCTGCCCTCCAATATCACCCTTCCTCCCTCATCTCCTCCTATGTCCCTCACCAAGTCCACAGATAGGGGAGGTCCTCCTCCCCCTCCATCTGACCCTAGCTTTTAGGGTCTCATCAGAACTGGCAGCATTGTCCTCCTCTATGGCCTGGCAAGGCTGCTCCCCTCTTAGGGGGTAGTGGTCAAAGAGTCAGCCACTGAGTTCATGTCAGAGACAGTCCCTGTTCCCCTTACTAGGAATTCCACTTGGATACTGAGCTTTTTCAAATGGGTCTGCCAAATCCTTGAATCCCCATCTGCAAACTCATGAGGCAATAACCTTTCCTTTACAAATTACTCAGGCTCAGTTATTCTGCTGTAGTAACAGAAAGCTGACATGAGAAATCAGAACATACATCTAAAACTGTAGGCTGGGGATCAGTTAACAGTAAAAGGAAAATGAATGGGAAATTCTATTTTGTGTTGTGTGGATGGAATATTTATTTGCCTTGTAATGAAAAAATAATTACAGGTTTCAGATATAGGTAGAACACAGTAGAGATGGCCTATACATTAAAATAAGTAGGGAAAAGAGAACAATATGAAGGAAGTGGTTAGGAAGACAACACAGGAGGGGATACTCTCATAGCAACACTTTGAGAAGAACACATACTGGAAAGATGTTATGTATCGTATGGATCAGAAATCAACAGGGCCTGGTATTCTTAAAAATGAGAAATTTAAATATATATATATATATATATATGGAAGGGAAAATAGCCTCAACTTTTAAAAACGAAACGACCAGAAGCTCGATGAGGACAGGGACTCCCCTAGGATCCAAGGAGGCTGTACCAAATCTGAAAAGAATGTGGGGATCTTTTCTGAGCTACAGTGCTGAATTTTGTATGTAAGATATGACTAGAGAAGTCATACAGAGATTTCCCTGTAGCTGTCAAAATTGAAGACAAGATCGCAGATATAGAATATACCATTGTCACCTAGAAATTATAGATAGCACTGCAAGGCTGTTGAGCAAAGTGGGGCTCGCCACTTTTTGCCAAAATAGACCTCAGTTTCTCTAACGGTTAAGAAAACAAAAACAAAAACAAAAAAACAAGTGTGTTCTATACTAGTAAAAAGGAACACAGAGAAAACAAATTAAAAGTATTAGATGAGGTGTTCTGTAGATGGTGGATGTATTTTACATAGTCTGTCTCAGTACCATTTTATATTGCAAGGAATTAGGGTCTTTGGAGTTTTTCTACCAAGCTTTTTATTACCTGCTTCATGGAGAGGGTAGAACAGTAAGCACAGTTAACCGAAAACCACAGGGGGAGATTCCTTCTTCAACTTATTTCCTATCCAAGGTTTAAGCAGACTTCGAAAACTCTGGCTTTTTCTATGGATAAGATAGCCTTGCTGATAGATAAAGTTTTATTTTCTGCAGAGGCTGGTGTGTTAGCTAATGGCTTGTTATAGCCTGTCCTTTACAGTGATTTTTAATCTTCTTGCCCTTCCAGTGATAAAAAACCTGAGATCTATTTCTTACTTGTTGCTTCTGAAACATTAGAATGAAAGGGCAGTAAAAAATAAAATAAAATAAAATAAACCCAAATGTTGTGCAATGTTGTCAGTTGTTACACTTACATTTCAGTCACCAGTTGATACTGGAATGTCCTTTTAAAGTGAATTTGACATTTCTATAAAACAAATTCATAATTCAAAATGGTGGCTTTTCAGGCAGAAGATTTGATAGATTTTGTGTATGTATGTTTTGGGTTAGAATGGTACACACACACAAACACACACACTTCAATCAATTGAAAATACTATCTCCAGGATAAAATGTTAATATATAAATAATTTTATGCATATATTCTTAGTAATTATTAAATTTCAACAGCTACTAAATAGCTAAGCACAGTTTGCAGGAAACAATATGAAAGGGCACTGTCCATATAGTATTTAGTAGCAAAACTCTGTAAAGATGGTAATCCTCTTTGAAGATGTAAAACTCAACTCCTTTATTTAACCATAATGGAAGTTAAATTGACAAAGAAAAGGGCGTTGCTCGTGGTTTTGTGCTAGCACTGTCAGATGGATGGGATAAAAGTGGGTAAAGTATTTAAATGAGATCTTATAATATCATATACAATGACTAATGGCACGTTTCTTCACTTCAAATTAAGGAAATTAATTTGTAACATATTTCACTAATAAAGAAATTTATATTTGCACCAAAATTCAGTAACAGCTTTGTGGGTTTTTTTTTTTTTTCAGTCATTATTGAATGTGTATGTACAGAAATGTCACTTCCTAAATATTGCTGCCACTGTGGGAGAGGGAGCCTGTCACATGCGTGATGTGCCTTCAAGGCCAGAATATAAAGCACAGCCCAGTGGTCTCCAGCTGTGCTGCTGAGGTGCCTTTGGGTAATACAAGAAACTCAAGAATCAGTGGGAGATAGTTTTAAAAGTTTGAATCATTTCTCTACTAGTTATCTGTTGGCTACAGGTAACTACTAGTGTAACTACTAGTTCAAATTTCAACATTGGATTTTGCTACATTCTCTACAATGTTGTCATGTCTTTGAAAAGTGTTTAAAAACCACTGCACAAAAAGACAGTATTTTGTTTAAAAAAAAAAAAGTGGTAATTTGAAGCTAAGATGGTAGTATCAAATTCAGTTATAATATTTATAGTCACATTACCTCCAATGTTAATATCATTGTAGTTATTTAAAAAAGAAACCAATTACTCTTTTTTTTTCTTTTAAATACAATGTAAATTTTCAATTGCTTGATAAGCTACTTGGGTTTCAACACATATTTATTTTCTATCAGTTTTGTGCCAGGGTACCACAAAATAGCTATTGAGTCACCAAAAAATGCAATATAGAAAGTGAGGAGAGCACACAGCTCTTATCCTTGTTTAAGCTGAAGAAACCAAATATTCAGCTGCAGTAAAATTAGAACACGTGGCCAGGGGATGCATGCTTAAGGGAAAGTTCAGAATAGAGGGAAGCAACATTTCAAGATTCTGAGAGGCCTTTACCCTGAGTAGGTATTTCCACAAAATCATTAAGTAAATTTGGCTGTCCATTGTACTATATAATGTCTTTATGTCACTTTCAACCTCTTGTAAGTTACTCACCACTGTCTTATCTAAAAAGTGATCTTACCTCAGGAGATTTTTCTTGATGATATTGAAAGAATAATTGGAAAAAATGCATAATATTATGCCAGAAACCTAGAAAATTTGAACATGATATTAGTTATCAGCAGTGAATTTAACAGTGACAAAGTTGTTAATGAAAACCACGATACACATTAATAAATTCTTTTACTCAGTTAAAATTTGTTTCATTTTACTGTGATTTATTTCCATCTTTCTAAGAAGTAATACTAATCATAGCATTAAGAGAACCAGGGCAGTTAATACAATATTTCCTGATGTGTAAAAGTTCTAAGATACAAATGAATAAAGCATTCTCTTATCTGCAGATCCTGCTCTGTGTCATCCCTGGCAAGGATGACACAAAAACTCCTTCTTAGAACATTACAGACCTGGCAGCTGTCATTTGCTGTAACTTAAGTTTTTCTATGAATTTATATTGTGGTTCTCATAATTTTAGTGATTTTTTAAATAACAAAAAATTTTCTAAATGAATAAATTCTACTTTTGTAATTTTGTAATCTTTTGTAGAAAATAATTAATAATAAAATTTCTAAAGGCAATAGTGTCTCCAATGCAAACTTGCTTTAATACATTAATAGGGAGATGATTTTATTTTGACAGATTTTTTTTTAATTTCGAAAGAAGTGGTTGTTTTTGAAACCTTGTAAATGACATTTAAAATATAAATTTAAAAACAATATTTAAACATTTTTTTTCTTGATTATCTGAAAGGCTTTTAAATTGTTTTAAAATGCCTTGTGATCTATCATAGAATCTTAGAAATGATCAATTCAGCTCTCAGTAGCTTTCAGGATGTGTTAAACCTTAAAATATTAGCCTATATTTATTTTGAAAATCCTTTGTTTTCAATTATGATTATCACATTTTTTGTGTGAAGCAAATATTATTTTATATTTTTCTTTGAAGAGTTCTGCTATAGCTAAAAGGAGGATCAGAGACACTTGACCTAGCACAAAACATATTTACTGTGATGAACTGGCTTGCACAATTATAAAGATTGAAATATCTCACATCTGCTTTGTGTCTCAACAAAGTGAAGGCCCATTGAGTAAATGCTATAGTTCTAGTTCAAGGGTACTGTTCCATAAATTTCTGTTTCAGGTTACCTGTCTTTACTACTTGTATTTTCAGGTTGTTAGATAAGACCCACCCACGGCTAGAGAAGAAATCTGCTTGCTCAATGTCCGGAACCACCCTCAAGTAGACACAAAAAATTACCTGTCACATCACATATTATAGATGACAGAACTTAGGTCCAAAGAGCTTTCTAAATAATTTAGAAGTGTGTGCTTATATAGCCAACGAAGAGCAGTGTCAACAGTGGAACCCTCACAGAGAGTCCAGAGTTGATGCTCTAAATACTACACATAACACCTGCAGAAACTGCAAAGAAATGCTTGTAATGTCAAATTACATAAAAAGGGGAGAATACTTCCTAGAAGACACGATAGAGTGTGCATATTTGGTTAAGCTTTTCAGACCTTCACATGAATTGTAAAACATGAATTGGCATAATAAAGTCTTAATTGGATATGTACTATTGATGTATTCGTCCTACTGATTTGATACACTTCAAAGAGTTATGATGTATGTAATTTTAAAGAGTATTATAATCTTTCATTGGCTAGAGATGTGATCTGCCAGTGAAAGCTGTTAAAATAAAGTGTATTTAAAATAGACTTGAAAAGAATGGAATGAAACTGTCAGAAAATTCTGTAAAGCACAAGAGCAAATTTCCTGAAAACAATTTGGCCAAATTATCTAAATCCAGACACTGAAGAGGCAAATCAAAGAAAGGAGTGGCTTTCCTAGAATGTGCATAGAATACAACTGAAAATCTGTGAGATAAAAAAGAGATGGAAATAGCAAGAGAAAAAGAAAGTTCTATGTAAATTGAATGTGTGGGCAAAGGAAGAAACTGATATGCATACTGGTGTGAGCAAGCAGTACATATATTTAGTTTGTAGAGGTTACCGAAATGACACAGAGAGAGGGAGAGAAAGACCGTCTTTACAACCATGATAAATCTGCTTTCTTGAAATCTATACTCCATGGCACCTCTGTGATCATGTTGCTCTGTCAGCTGCAATCACTTAAGCACATATCCCATTCTGCTTACTCAATGTCTTGTACATTAGCAATGTAAGATTTTTTAATTAAATTTTTATTTTTTATATTAGTTACGCTTTATTCACTTTGTATCCCAGCTGTAGCCCCCTCTCTCATTCCCTCCCACTCCCACCCTCCTTCCCTCATCTCCTCCCCATGCCCCTCTCCAAGTCCACTGATAGGGGAGGTCCTCCTCCCCTTCCATCTGACCCTAGCTTATCAGGTCTCATCAGGACTGGCTGCATTGTCCTCCTCCATGGCCTGGCAAAGCTTCTCCCCCTTCAGAAGTGGGTGGTCAAAGAGCCCACCACTAAGTTCATGCTCAGATGTAGCTCATGGCAATGTAAGATTATTTTTTTTACAATTTCTTAATTTATTTTTTTTACTATTAATTACACTTTATTCATTTTGTATTCCCCCATAAGCTCCTCCCTCCTCCCCTCCAGATCCCATCCTCCCTCCCCCTTCCTCATGCATGCCCCTCCCCAAGTCCACTAATAGGGGAGGTCCTCTTCTCCTTCCTTCTGATATTAGTCTATCAGATCACCTCTGGAGTGGCTGCATTGTCATCTTCTGTGGCCTGGTAAGGCTGCTCCCCCCTCAGGGGGAGGTGATCAAAGAGCAGGTCAATCAGATTATGCAATGTAAGATTTTAAAGTCAGGTAAATAAAACAGAGGTCTGCCCTAGCTAGACCATTATCTGAATGGTTTTAATTGGCAATACTGAATGAGTTTCATAGAAATATGTTCTCAGAGAACAGCAACAGCAACTGTATATTATGAACAACAGAAGTCAAAAACTGTACCATAAAAATATCAGATTTGTGTGTGTGTATGTGTGTGCACGTGCATGTGTGTGTGCATGTGTGTCCTTGTATCTCTGTGTGCTTGCGTACATGTATCTGTGTGTGTGAGTTGGTATGTGTGTGACCAATATGCTCACTGTAAACAATACTGCATACTTTGCAGATTCAGCAATACCTTTACTATCTCTTTATCAATTTAGTCCCAGAATGCATCGTTTCTTAGACATTTAAGGAGGATATTGCAAAAAAGGTTACTGTAACACCATTCAATTATGAATAATTAATTGTATAATAAAGAGGGCTGCACTAGACGATGTAGCCATTGAATAAATAATAACACAGAAATTAGCAGGAACACATTTTTATTTTAATAATGTTAGAGCTAGTTTTATAGTTTGACCAATGGTTTTATGAAAATACTTCTTGCAAATTTTTGTTGGCTACTTTATTTAATAGTTATGCTTAAGAAAATAGTAAAAAGAAAAAAATAGCAGAGCCATGCGGTATTATCCATGAAGCAATATGAGCTTAATTTAAAATCCAGTTTTATAAACTTTGGATTAGTTAGCTCAGGGTAGGCTGACAGGTAATTATTTAAAGTCTTTATTTAAAGGACTGAAAAGATGGTTCAGAGGTAAAGAACATTTACTGCCTTCCAGAAGACATGGGATCAGTTTCACACACTCATGAGTGAGTCCAGTTCCTGGGAACTCAATGGTTTCTTTTGGCCTCTGTCAGTATCTGCATACATCACAAACACACACCCACTTACACACACAAATAAATCTTACAAGAATTCATAATAACAGCAATTTTACCTTCATGAAATTGTGCTATAATTTATTTTAGTAACTGAGCAGAGTTTGGGTCATATGTCTCTTGAGAATAACAACTGTAAAATGCTCAAGGAAATCCCAAGTGTATCTTGGAGCAAAATTTTTGATGCTTTGTCATTCCATTTGGTCTAAATTGGTGATAGGCAAGTATTCCATCACAGAGTGTCACAAATACTTAAAAACTGGTAACTTTTATAAGTGCTTGTTTGACTCTCTTTATATTGTTTCATTCCAAATAATTAAAATATATTGTAAAAGTAGTGTAAAATTTCCTAGGGAGAATACTTAAATCTCATTCAAAATGACAAACAGGATAGACACCAGAAGTGGTGAAAGAGAGAAAACAGAATGGGAACCTAGGACAGAGGATCCACTGAAAGGTTGCACCCAACAGGGGATGGAAGTAGATGCTGAGACTCACAGCCAAGCTTTGGGCAGAACAATGGGAGTCTTATGGAAGAAGGTGTGGGGAGCAGGATAGGACATGGAGGGGACAGGAGCCCCACAAGGAGACCAACAAAACTAAAAGAAAAATCTGAATCCAGGGGGTCCTGCAGATACTGATGCACCAACAGAGGACCATATGTGGAGAGGACCTAGACTCCTGCTCAGATGTAGCTGATTGTCAGCTCAGTCTACATGTCAGTACCCGAGTAAGGGGAGCAGGGGCTGTCTCTGACATGAACTAGATTGCCTGCTCTTTGATCACTTACCCCTGGCAATGTGACCTTGCCAGGCCACAGATGAAGAGGATCCAGGAAGTCCTGATGAGACTTGATAAGCTATGGGCAGATGGCAGAGGAAGACAACTCCTTCTTTCAGTGAACTAGGGGAAGGGAAGAGAGGGAGAGAGGGTAGGACTGGAAGAAGTTGAGGGAGGGGGCTTCAACAAGGATATATAATGAATAAACTATGAAAAAAATAAAATTAAAAAAACATTTAAAAAAGATTTGAATACTGAGTGCAGCAAATGTCCAGCAATGCTCACTTTCATCTGATATATATATAATTTTTTTTAATGTAGGTGGAGACCTCTCTTCACTTCTGTCATTCTTTTCACTATTTTTTTAAATGAATCATTGTTTCTGATGACAGGAGATTTCACATTTTCTTCCAGGTCTCTTAATTGTCCTATTATGAGCCCTCAGTGGTTGAGATGATTAATATAATAAAATAAAAACAACACTCACAACATGCAAACAAATAAAACTCAAATCCTGTGTGTCTTCATCCAGGAAGGGGTCTTGGAGATTAAATGCATAAATGCATGGCTCAACAAGCAAAAGCTTGATTTCTCTTCAATATATGTGAAATAAGGAAGCACACTGCCAGTCATTTCTAAGAAACAGTTTAAAGTTATATGGTGAAAAAAGAAACAAAAAGCCTAAGTAAAATGTTATTTTGGACTACATGTATTTTCAACAGTAATATAGTGTGAACATTTTAGGAAGTGGGCACTTAACTATTATATAAAAATATAATGTAATATAGCAGCTCTCTGTTGCTGGAATAAATGTCTCAATATGAAGTCAATTTAAAATGAATGATGGATTGATTTTGTCTGACAGTTTTGCAGGTTAAAGGCTGTTGAACTCTTTGTTCTTGGACCTGGAGTGAAGACTCTATCATGTTGAGACTGAGTGCCAGAAGAATGTATACTTCTAGTTTAGTCAGAAATAATAGAAAGAGGACAGGACTAGAGTCTTAAATTCCCCTGTGCAGCACACCATGACACTCCTTCTTTTAATGATTGTGACACCTTCCAACAGTGGGTAGGTGAATTCTGAGCCTACAACTCAAAAGCTTTCACCAAACCACAGCAACCAACATCCAGCCCAATCTCGCAAGATGCTTTTGATGTAGCACTGAGTACAGCCTACAACTATGATGATCTGAGAGTTTGCAAAATTTCTGCTACAAACTAATGCTTTCTTGATGGTTCCTGTTTATATTTGTGATTTATTAAGTCATGGAAAGTAAAAGACCTACATAAACAGAGAAGGTTCAAGCAAGATTTTAGTTTTTAAGTCTTCCTGAGAAGTAAGTGGACATTAGGTATCTTTTGTGGATCCCAATAATAAATTCTTTGTGCTAAAGCATGACTCCATTTGAAAGATGACACAACACATGTGGTTATTTAGAAGATGACAAAACAGTCTTTGATATGCACTTCCAAGTCTGTAGTAATTTTGTATCTATGTCTTTAAAGGAGACTCACAATGTTGCCCAGACACAATTGGTCATCCCCAGTTCTCATCTGGAGTCTTGAAGAACAGTTGTTATGAAGCTGAGTGATTTGCACGCACCATTACTTTGTTGTTGAAGACTTTCCTAATAGTATATCAAAACCAACAAACTATCTGCAAGCATAGAACTTGGTGATACCATAAGGAAAGCTTATTATTTTTTAAAACCCAGTCCTAGAAGTTTTCAGTAGTCTTATTGGGCTATCACATTAAATCCCAGCATGAAGTGAAACAGTGTTAGTAATTAGGAATAGTGCTTCCTCAAGATCCAGCTATATCACTCCTAGGCATATGCCCAAAATTTGCTCAAATGCACAACAAGACAATTGTTCAACCATGTTTGTAGCAGCTTTATTTGTAATAGCCAGAACCAGGAAACAACCTAGATGTCCATCAGCAGAGGAATGGATACAGAAATTGTGGTATTTCTACACAATGGAATACTACTAAGCAATCAAAAACGAGGAAATCATGAAATTTGCAGGCAAATGGTGGGATCTAGACAAGATCATTCTGAGTGAGGAATCCCAGAAGGAGAAAAACACACATGGTATATACTCACTCATATAGTCCTATAAGATAATGAAATCTATACACCTAAAGAAGATAAACAAGAAAGAGGACGGGGCTAAAATGGTCAATCCTCACTTAGAAAGACAAATGGAATGGGCATTGGATGTTGGGAGCTGTTACTCAGTGGCCTGCTTTGATATTTAAATCTCGGCAGATAGATGGCTTTTGGAGGCCTTTTACTAATGGCAGAGGAGAACTTGCAAGTCCATCTCCTTTTGTTTGTGACAACAGGTGGGATAGCTTGTGAGGGTTACACCTCTTCCTCAGGCTCCTTGTGCAAATTAACCTATTGTTCTGAAATGTTTTACTGGCTAAAGTAACTCCTCAAATAATAAAGTGGTCAGAAGGCTGGAGGCAGAGGAGGAGACAAAGTCTTGAGACTTGCTGCTTACTGCAGCAGTCTGCCTTTTGCAAAAGCTGTCGAGTCTGGACCTTTAAAAAGTTTCCTGTGTGCTGTGTTTTTATTTTATTAATTTTAATCCTCACACCCAACTCAAGAACCATTCGACTCTGCCCGGCTGGCCCCGGCAATTGGACATAGGAGAAAACAAGTTATAGGATAGGAGCTTAACACAGAGGGCCTCTGAAAGACTCTACTTAGCAGTGTCTCAAAGCAGATACTAAGACTCATAACCAAACCTTGGGCAGCGTGCAGGGAACCATATGAAAGAAGGGGGAGTTTGTATGACATGGAAAGTTTAGGAGCTCCAAAAGGACTACATATATCTGGACACAGAGGTCTTTTCTGAGACTGACGCTCCACCAAGGACCATGTATGGATATAACCTAGAGCCTCTGCTCGGATGAAGCCTGTGGTAGCTCAGTAACCAATTGGTTTTCCCTAGTAAGGGGAACAGGGACTATTTCTGACATGAACTCAATGGCAGGCTCTTTGACCGACCTCCCTACCCTCCAAGGGAGGAGCAGTCCTGGTAGGCCACAAGGAAGACTTTGCAGCCAGTCCTGAAGATACCTGATAAAACAGGGTCAGATGAAAGGGGAGGAGGTCCTCCCCAATCAGTGGACTTGGAAAGGGGCAGGGAGGAGATGAGGGAGGGAAGGAGGGAAGGCTTGGGAGGGAATGAGGGAGCAGGATACAGCTGGGATACAGAGTTAATAAAATGTAACTAATTAAAAAAATAGTTAAATTGAAAAATAAAACAAAAAATGAGAACAAAAATATACCTGATCACAAAGGTTTTTCATAAAAGAAATGGAAATAGAATGTCTAAGGATTACTGAAAAAACACATGATTTGCCTTGTATAAATGCTAAAGATTTCAAAATATAAAGGTCACAATATAAATCATGATAAATTAATACACGTGGAAAAGGTGAAAAAAAAAACAGTGTTAGCTAAACAAATACATTTTAGTGGACCTCCTTTGTAGAGACATTGAGTTTCATTCATTCAGTATTTCCCAATTTTTCCATGGCTAAATTCCAGATGTTATACATTAACAACTTAAAAAGTAATTCGGAGACTGCAAATGATAATGATCAGAAATACAAATAAAAACACATTAAAAAACTGTGGAAAAAGTGGCTAATAAAATTTGGCAATTGTTTTTCCTTCCTATTTAAAAATATAGTTACAGGTCCACTGAGTTAGTTCAGTCTATAAACGTGCTTGTTACAAAAGCCTGGGGCTTTGTATTCTGTCCTCAGAATCCAAGTAAACCTGGTAGGAGAGAACCAGCTCAACAACAATGTATTTTTACTTCCATATGCTATTGTGGAACACATAAGCACACACACATAAACATGTGCACACATGCACACACATAATACATACACACAGTACACACAGGCATACACACAATAAAAACACACATTCACACACATGTACTCAATACACTGCACACACAAAGACAGACACATGCATAGTACACACACATCCACATGCATACATGCACACATGCACACACACAAACAATGCTCTTAAAATACTTTCAAAATTATAAAAAGTTAATTACAGATATATAGGTCTCTGTCCCAATCAGGTAGATTTTTATCATAAGTTTAGCTGATTTTTGTCATCTGAATAAAAATAACTTACAATTAAGCTGTGTAAAGTCTATCTACAGTTATAAAATATATTCATAAAGCACAATTACATCTCTACATCCTAATCAAATTGCAGAGCAAGATTTTTTTATCACTACTTTATTTCTTCCTACTGTAGACTACAGGTTACATGCCTCAGGGATAGGAAATGAAGCTGGTCATTTGCTCTTTATGGTTCTAACTTGACAACCTATGACAAGGCTACTTGGGTAGGAACTATGAAGGAAGTCTACTTTTGTTTCTCTTCCTGGAAATACAAAATCCTGAAAACATAAAATAGTATTTCTCAGTGTGATGACTTTCTTCCACTGAACACAGAAAGTGAAGGTTCGACCTCCAAAAGCTGACTGAGTCATATAGTTGTGCTCACTTGTTAAACTACACAGTGAGCATCTGCAGAAAGTTGTAGCGTCAATGCAGCTAAATTCTTCCCTCATGTTTATAAATGCATTTGGATTTTCTACTAGCTCTAAAGTGTTAATGACCCAAAAATCCTCCATAGACAACAACTTAAAAAATGACCTGGGATTTTCCCAACAGCACTTAATAGTAAAAGATAAGTGGAAATGGGGACAGACTTCAACTGTTGAATAGGCTACCCCAAGGGGGCAAGGGCACGGAGAGCTCACTGCCATTTCCGAGTTAAATGTGTAATTGGGCATGCAGGGTCTGCTCAAAAAAAAAAAAAAAAAAAGCAAGCTTACAACCACAAGCCCACATTTGCTGTGAATTATATTCATTCAATCTATCTAAGCAGGTTTTTCGGGTTTTGATGTGAGATTACAGGAGCTGACTGTCTATCCATAGATACATTTAGGCATTTTTACTTCAATACTAACCCAGATGGGAAGCTATTTTTATTTTCCCCACACGGTTCCCCTTTTACAGCACTCTTCTTCAGTTTCTTGCCCCAGCCTTCTGATTAAAACAAGAGAGTTCACTTACCAAAGCACAGCCAAGGGAACAATACATTAATACATTAAGTAAAATTGAAAGCTGACTGTCTAGGGCCAGTGCTCTAGAACTCGATGGGGCTTGGAGAGTTTTAAACAAATTCCCACAACGAGAGGGAAAAGGCTTCAGTAAGGACTTTTAAGTATCTTCTATTCTACAGATTTCGGCAAACTAAAAAAAAAAAAAAAAAAAAAAAAGTTAAAAAATGAAATTTGTAGTATTCTAGTGTGCCATTTTGGTATTTAATTCCAGTACTATGTCGTAAATACTTTTACTCCCTCGTTTCTTCATTTTCTCATACACTAAATATGTCATTCACTTGGAGATCCAGCAATAGTTAGTCAAAACTGTGGACATCTGTACGCTGGAAGCCAATCAGCAAGGCAAGGGTAGAGCTTACTGCATCTTGCTTATAATTAAGACAGTAAGGATATATATATATATATATATATATATATATATATATATGGATATCTATCTATCTATCTATCTAGATAGATAGATAGATGACAGTAAGGAGATATTATATATCTTACTGCTTATATATATCTCCTTACTGTCTTAAGTATAATATAATATATAATTATAGTATATGTATTAATTATAATATATATCTTAAATAATAATATATAATATATAAGGCTTAGTTAATAAAATGCCTGTCATACAACCTGAGTTCCGACCCCAGGACCTACATAGGAACACATTTGCGTATGGTTTTGTATATTTGTTTTACATTGTTGTTGTTGTTTTGCCTGTTTGTTTTCTTAAGAGAGAACAAAAGAAGGCCTGAAGTTGGGGAAATGAGAATAATATGGGATGAATTTGAAGAGGGGAAACTGTAATCAGAAGTAATTTATTTTCAGTATATATATATATGTACACATATATATACATATATGTATATATATGTATACACATATGTATACATATATATGTATATATACGTATATGTATACATATACGTATATGTATATTATAATACTTTCATAAGTATATAATATAAACTATATATAAAATGTAAAATATCTCCATACATAATCTTAAAGTAAATTGTATTTTCATATATATATATATATATATATATATATATTAACACATATATATATATATGAGAAACCCAAAAAATAAAGAAATAGAGCTAGATGTAATGAATATTTGTAATCCCAGTCTGTAGAGGTAAAGACTGAAGATTCTTATGGTCTGTTAGCCTGGCAGTCTAGACTAAAGGTTCAGTGACAGACTCTGCTGCTGCAAAAAAAATAGAGAACACATGAAGAAGTGTTGAAAATTGCCTTCTCCAGTCCACATATTATACAAATGCACACCTCTGTCCATCTTCTACCCAACATGTTCATGAAGAAGCACAAACACAACAACATTAGTAGAGAAAATGGAACTCATTATTAGCCTTCTTGACTATTAATTAATTAATTAGTTAATCAATTTGTTGGGATCAGTAAGCAGGCACTTCTACAGGCAGCCCCAAGGGACCTGACAGACCAGTTATTAGGCATTTGTGAAGACACCCAGACTACCTGGAACTACCTGAGCATGCCCTGGGTCACCCTATAAGAGAACTGGAGCCCTCCCCCCTCTCTCTCTCTTACTCTTTCTTTCTCTCTCCCTCTCTCTGCAACCCCCTTCCCCAATAAACCTCCCACATGGAACCGATCTCGTGGTGTGATTTGTGAACCCACGTGTAACCTCCACATTGGTGCGTTGGTCCTAACACAATTATCAAAAATAAAATTTCACAAGAACTATTTCTGAGTGAAGTGAATATAGGTTTTTATTCCTTAGGAAATGACATTAAGATATTGTACCATAAAAAGCATTGTGAGATTAAACTAGTTGGTGATAGTCCCACATCAGAGAAGCAGTCATTAATCAACTTATTAGACAATGTTAAGATAGTCAGAGGACCTCGGGGTGCCACAGAGCTCCGTATAAATGCACATTGTTGTTTTGCAAAATCTATAGACAAATTTTTAGGAACAATTATTGTACAGAAGTTCTTTATGTAAAAGCTACTACTGGGGACTACAAGTAAATCTAGAGGTTCAGTCAATTTTTTTCAGGAAAGAAAGTTGTGTTGCTTGGTTTCTAATTGACAGCCAAAGGTACATTTGGTATTTGAAGGGGAAACACACACACACACACACACATACACACACACACATATATATGTTCCAGCCATAATCTTCAATGATTAATTTAAAGAAGCTGTAAAGAGCAATGACAGCCAGAGTTGTTTCAACAGAGAGCTATAGTTACTGTCATGGTAGTGGCTGATGCAGCCAGCACAGTGCAAATGAAGGGTCTAAGCAGTCTGAGGCTTGCTTCTCCATGGCTGCCATGTTCTGGGAGGAGTGGCAGCACACTTGGATGTGAGGAAAGTGTGTGTTACCCAGGTTTCCTGCCTTCTTCTTTGTTTTCTACAATAAAGCCCATAACTGTGAGTCACAATCCTACGGATGGCAATGAAATTTTTCCTCAAATTGAAACATTGACCAGACCATTCTTCCAAATACATTATGTACTCCAAATATTAAATTTTCAATTGATTTTCTATCATTCACATGTTTTTTCTTATTTCAGAAAAAAAAATGTGTTTGTAAACAAGAGGTAAAAACCTGACCCTTGATATTCCGTATTTTGTCCCCAGAAGTTTTTCCAGAACTTTATTTTTAAAACAGCCCTACTTAAGCTGGAGGTTGTAAAGTACTTTGAGTGCAAGTTTAAACTTTTCCTATGAAATAAGATTTCTGAACCATGCACGTCTCTATGTGAAAACACATATTCTACTCTAGCTTATCTGTGTATCCCTAGCAATAAAAATCTCCTCCAGTAAATAACAACTCCAGTCCTCAATATAACTCTAATCAAAGAGGAGTGGAACAATTAAACAAAGCCTGACATTCTATTCAGAACACAGGAACAATACTGAACTCTTCCTACCTGCATATACCTCATATTCTTACCTGGAAGGGAAAAAATGTGTGCATAGACACAATATAACTCCACCAGAGATCAGGATAAAACCTACAGATAGTGGGAGGAAGTAGTTAAATAGTCAAAGACTGCTATGGCCAAGAGGGTTAGTAGTCTGGTTTTCCAGGAGGACATGCTTAAGGAAATATTGACACACTAGGAGTTGCCCTTTCTTTCCACTAAGAGTAGTGATTTCTCTGCCTGAGGAGTAGCAAATAGTAGCATAAAAAGAAATGATAAGTAGTTGTCTACTCACAAAAAGAACTGCTCAGAGAGTGGAAGACATTCAGAAGATAGTAGAATGCCTCAGAGGCCTTCAAATAGCAACAGCCTTCAAATTCTGACAACAAAGGCTCCTGTTCTGTAGTGTAAAGCAAAGGAACCAACACTGGTCATACAGAGCCTGGGAACTCTGCCTTGTACTCAGAAATAGCGAGGCAGGAACTGAAGAAGACCTTAACTACTATTAAGAAATTAAGAAGAAAGAGAGGGGAAGAAATCGGTTAGACTAGAGGAAGCATGTACTGAGCCAGAAGAAGAGGAATGAGAGAAGGAAGAGGGAGAAAGAACAATATGATCCCATTTAGTCAGTGGATGCCAGGGTCTCTGGGAAGCTTGTGTGTCCTGGGTAGATTGTTGGTTGCTAAGAAAAGGAAATGTATCAGGACCAAGCCACCATCTTCTCTCACATGAGCTAAAGATTTAAAAAACTTAAGTAAGCAGAAATTGACAAATAAATTGAGAGTGCTGGTATTTAGTATTTACATTTTTATATTCCCTATTTTGCTGAATAAAGAAGCAATGGGTGCAGTTTATGTCTCATGGGATATATTTGATATATCTGTTATTACCTTTTGATGCAATCATAATAATGACTAATTATTGACACTGGTAAAAGCAGACCTTAATTTTTGGTGTCCCAAATGCAGACTTACATTTTTTTTTTAAGAGGATACACAGAAACGCTTGCAACTATTGAAAGAAATGGATGTCCAAATGTCAGTCAAAAGTAGCCCATAACTTATATGTCAGTGGCATAGACATAAGAGTTTTATAATGTAAGTGGCAAGGTAACATTTAAGATGTGAGAAACATCTAGCATTCTCATATAAAAGAAGGGGCACAAATGTACAAAAATTTGATGTATGATAAAATGTATAAATTTCTAAAAGAAAGCAACAATTTTATATGTCAGAGGTATATAGAAATAAAAGTGATCTTATTCTAACAGTTAACTTGAAGCAATTATGGTCACCTGCACAAGATCAAGCCCTTAACACTCCAGTAGGAACATGGAAGAACACAGGAGCCTCAATCCCAAAGTGAGATATTTACATTTTGTGATCACTAAGGTGAAAGAGTAAACTTTCTTTCATGTGTGGCTTGTGGTACATCGGTCACGCCCCAGTGGCTGGGCCACACTCATGAGTATATAAAGCAGCACAAATTGAATAAAAATAAAAAAGAGGGCATGAAGTTGGGAGTGGGGAAGAAGATATTGAGAAAGAGGTAGGAAGAGAGCGGGGGAGAAATGGAAGTTGATACGTCAAAACACTTTATAAGTTCAATAAATGATGATAACAAGTTCTTGTCCAGTAGAAAAAATAAATAAAACCCTGCATAGAAAAAGAAAATAATAAAAAAAACCAAAAAATAGCAAAATAAAACATATTAGTGAAGATTTGAAAAGGAGAATACTGTTGACAGAGGGAAATGCAAAACAGCATAACCCTATAAGAAAAAGCATGGAAATTCCTCAAAGCAAAGCAAAGTGAAACAAAATAAAACTGAAGAGAAACCTAACATATAATCTAACAACCCTAATACTGAGTGTGTATTCAAAGAAATGAATCAAACCACTGAGCACAAGAGTAAAGACAAGTAATCAACCAAGTTGTCCATTAACAGTTGAGTGAATAAAGATAAAGGCATCCATACAACATGAATGTTATTCAGTAACAAAAAGAATGAAGTCCTGTCAATTCTGAGAACATGAATAGAGCTAGAAAACACCATATAAATTAAATAAGCTTGGTACAGAAAGAGACAAATTTCACTTGTTCTTGTTTTTAAATTTTTAATATACATTTTTTAAATTATTACAACTTATTCTCTTTGTATCCCGGCTGTAGCAGCCACCCTCATCCCCTCCCAATCCCACCCATCCTCCTCCCTCATCTCCTACCATGCCCCTTCCCCAGTCCACAGATAGGGAAGGACTTCCTCCCCTTCCATCTGACCCTAGCCTATGAGGTCTCATCAGGACTGGCAACAGTCTTCCTCTGTGACCTGGTAAGGCTGTCTCCCCTCCTCCTCAGGAGAAGGTGGTCAAAGAGCCAGCCACTGAGTTCAAGTCAGAGACAGCCCCTGTTCCCCTTTCTAGGGAATCCACTTGGACACTGAGCTGCCACAGGCTACATCTGTGCATGGGTTCTAAGTTATCTCCACGCATGGTCCTTGGTTGGAGTATCATTTTCAGAAAAGACCCCTGGACCCAGAATTTTTTGGTTCTGTTGCTCACCTTGTGGAGCTCGTGTTCCCTCCAGGTCTTTCTATCTTCCCCTTCTTTCATAGGATTCTCTACACTCTGACCAAAGCTTGGCTAGGAGTCTCAGCATCTGCTTTAATACCCTGCTGGGCAGAAGCCCTCTGTGGTAGGCTCCTGTCCTCTTCCCTGTTTTCTCCTTCTTCCAATGTCCTTCCTGTTTGCCTTTATGAGTGAGGATGATCATCTTCCCCAGGGTCCTTCTCCTTGCTTAGCTTCTTTAGGTGTACAGATTTATGTTCTTAATCATTATTTCTAAGTTTTGAAAGATGATATTACAAAATTAGAGAAAATAAGGGTGACTACTGAAGAGGACATTTTTAGGGGTGGTAGAGAATGCTTAAATAACTACATAGAAAGCAACTATCTAGAAAAAAGTATGTTTCACAGTACATAAAGGTAATTAGTAATTCTAAAAATATTTTGTATTTCAAGGTAATGAGAAAACAAAGAAGCCACAAAAAATTATAAACATCTGAAGAGAGAAGATGCTAGTTACTCCGACTTTATCATTTCAGGCTGCATATGTCCATCAAATTTTCCAAGGGTATACTAAAATATGAAAAAAAAAATCATGCACCAAATAAACATGCTCACATTTTTGCAGACATGCATTTTTACTGCTTCAAATATTTACTTGTGAATTAGGAAACTGGCAACTGATTATGTTTCTCCTTTCTCTACATATATTTTATAAATTATTATGTTATTCATGTATAATGTTCAACTTCATCTACAAAAGCATATTTGTGAAATTAAAGGCAATTAACTAAAATTAATGAATAATGTTGAGGACCCAGAATGAGCTGAACGGATGAGAAGAATATCTTCAAAGTTGTGTAGACCTAACAACCTCCATTTGCTTTGCCCTAGTCCTTCAGTCAGAACACAAAAAGCAAGGATAGTATGTGAGTACAAATTCAAGTCACCTATTTGGAAAATAACTGAGATAAATCGGAACAAAGCCGTAAAGGGCCATGAAGTCTGAGAAGAGTGTTCGAAAAACAGATTCCAAGTTCTAAGTCAACTTTACCATGTAGAGGAGTTTAGCAAACACATTTCAGGCTGATTAAATAGTACTAAAAAGAGCCCTGAAGTGTGAAAATTCATGATGTGTGCAAAGAACGGTGAACAATATAACTCTTAATAGGCTGCTTCGAAGCCCTGTGAAAACCAAGGCAGGAAAACTGTGTAAGAGTCCGACTGTAAATGTGGGAAAGGTCCCAGGTGCCCTGTGACAGATCGTGAAAGCTTTTAAGCTATGCAGGAGCTATCACATTCGTGTTTCTGAAGGTTACACTATTGGCAAGCAGGAAGAAAACCACAACAGGAGAACTTTCCTAGATGTTAAAGCACTTTTATTTCAAGATGAGGAGGCCTTTTTAGAGGAGATGCTCAGGAAAGGGTGGAGACAATATGTCCTTTGCTTTGAGGGAAGTGTTGTTAAACATATGTTTCTTCATTAATATCAAGGAGCATATGCGCAGTCCCTATATTCAGCATGATCCTGGCCCGTCCCCAAAAATTATTTATTAAGCACCCACATGCATGTGAAATTTTAGCAGAGCTAAATCCCCTCCAAATGTCAAATGTATATTTTAATTTGAATGTTTCCAGATAAGCTTAAGGCCTGGTAGCTTCTTTACAACCGCCGCCAATGCTGTCTTAAATTTCAATAAAATCAGATGCATCCCACTCCAATGTGCATTCAAAGAAAGCCTTCGTTTTAAGCATCTCCTATTGAGTTTGATTCAATCAGAATACATGCTGGGTAGGCAAGGGTGAGAAGGTATGTGGCAGATAGACAATGCATTTCTTAGTTTGGGAAAGTCACACTGAAAAAGAAAAGGTAGTGGGGGGGTGGAATCTTACACAAATTAAACGGCAGATTCCTAAGGCAGCATATCAGCTTGAATGTGACCATGAAGAGCACACAGAAAAAAACGCTGAAAGAATTCTTGCTTTAAGAAAGAACACCGTGAGGTGCCTAGTTTGAGATCAAGGTGAGCTTCTTTTACAGATTTCTCATTGAAAATGTAACTAAAACTGCTAACAATTTTAAAAAAGCAGAAAGTGAAGAACATTTGTTCAGTTCCTATTTGAATTTGCAGCTTAATGTGGTCTGGTAGAACTATTAAACTGTAGTATTGGTTACTTGCATCATTTAGAAACTAAAACAAATTGTTAATTTTTTGAACCTTAATTTAAATATATTGTTATGTTTAAAATGCAGCAGAATTCAAAGTGAGTTCCACTGAGCTTTCAAACACTCTCTATTCCTCACAATGCCTTAATGTATTTCGAAACTTTCTTTTCTGAGGTTCAGGGTTCAACAAAAGCTAGCTTTGTGGTGGACATGAAACTGAGACAGAAGGAAAGAAGTGGACACAGGTTCTCTCATGCTGGACCATGCAATTGTCATCATGACCCCTCTTTCCACAACTTTACTGGCTCTCTTCGCTTTGTTGACCTAGTATTTATTATTAATGTATAGCGTTATGCATATGTTTAAGAAGTACATCATTACGGTCCCAAAATACACCTGTGCCTACAAGGTTCCTGCAGGTTAATGTCTTCTGCTAGGGAAAATGGCCTCATTTGCATTGACTTTCAATGAGTTCCTGCAGGCAAACACCTGCAGCATATCATCTGCAGATACCTGCCTGCAGGCAGAGGGGTGCTGTCCTAGGGCCTACGGACTCTTTCTATGGGGTTGACTCTTATACGCTGTGCAGAACATGAAGAGGGACCCACTGAGCCAATAAATTGTGGTTGTGAGCCGATCTATGAATGGAAAGGGTTGATTTGTGTGATGGCTGGTGACACAAACAAAAATGGTCACAGAAATGGAGTCTGGTCTTTAATGAAAGTAACAGCACACTATGAAGATGTTCTGAATACAGACTCAGTGAGATGCAAACACAACAAATAAAATAAAAAAAAAAAGTAGTTTGAGTTTTAAATAGTTAAATATTTAAATTAAAGAAAAGTACATCATTATATTTCAAGTTAATTCATTTTGTAATATTTAAGTTTTTCCTTAAAGATGTTTTCAAATTTTCTTGATGACCAAGTTACAAAAATGCTTTCAGTGATATTTATTAAACAAACAGCTCTAAGGATTGGTGTGTGGTACATTTGGAGAGAACACTTTCCAATGCAAGAGTAAATTAGAAACCTATTAGGTAAATATGCATCATAAGAATATCAACAGAACAATTTGGCTTGCCACTATAAAGGATGAATTATTACACTGCTGAAAGATATAATTAAAATTACTTCCATGCCAACTTCTTCTCTTGCATATTTTGATGTTATAGAACCCAAGGGTTTCAACCATTGAACCTGCCTGCTCGGCAGTTTCCTCTTTCCCACTGAGAACTCAAGGATTCAATCAAACCCTTACCTTCTCAGGCTCATCAATTATCTACTGACTCTCAAACTGCAAATGTGTTTACCTAGCTATCAACTTACTTTCCCAAAAGAATGCCTAGTAAAGCCAATATATTCGTAGATATAATGAGAGAGAGAGAGACAGAGTCAGAGAGATAGAGACAGAGAGAACTGGTTCCTCACAAGGTTCATGGACAAATTTCTTTTAGTTTTTCTTTGCAGCCTTCCCTCAATACTGCATGTAGCGAGCCAGCAAAACTCTGACTTTCCAGTTGATCTTGAATTTGGTGAGGTTTGCACCATTCATCTCTCCTCGTTTAGCCGTTTATTTTATTATCTTACTAATTCAATTCTGTACAGATGGTTCTCCAGTTCTAGGCCTCACCTACTCATGTTTGGAAATCAAGTGGTTTCTCAAAATTGTAAAACAAATCATTACTTTTAAGATTTCCAGTGGCTTCTAGTCACGCACATTTAAAAGTCAATACAGGAGCTTTGTAAGTCCCTAGTCCTCCTGGCCCTGCCTTACTCTTAGACCTTATATCATCTCTTTTATTTTCTTTCCCACTTTCTCTTTTTGTGCTAGAATATAGGTTTTGTCTTGCCTTGTATTTGCCAGGCATTCTCTTTCCACAAAACTTCATTGCTTTCCTGAGTATTTCATTACAGAATATTTTTAAGCATTTTCCCAAGAGATAAACTCCTTTCCTGCTTTTTTTTGGTTTTGTTTTGAGACAATTCAGTCCTTTATCCTACATAGTTTACCTCATGAAACAAGTCTTCCTTCAACGTTCTGTTTCTTTAATATTCCTCTATATTATACATATTATATTCTTTTGTATAGGAATATATAATATTCTTTTTTACAAAGATGCTAAACTTCATGAGAACTTCTGTTTTATTACTGTTAATTTTATCATTATCATGATTATTTTCTTGTTTTTCTACTGAGCCTAGAAAGGTGCAGGACATATGCCAAACACAGACATGTATTTTCTGGAACTTGAAAAAGAAAGAAGAGTTGTAAATTGAGTTTGATCATTAAGGGAGAATAAAGAATCAGATATCAGATGATTGACATTTGAGAAATGTGTTGTAGGTAAGGGGTGGAAGTGAAAAATATGTATGAGGAGGAGGCCAAGATGGCAGTACCAGAACACTGCATTTAAGAAGCAGGACAACATTTTCCGTACAGCGACCAAGAGACTGAACTCTGGGCCCTAAAACAACAGTGACCGTGTTTCCCAGGTGAGAGGAAACCCCCATGGCGTGGGAATCAGTCGGGTCCAAGCTCAGGCCCCCAAGCCAGAACCCAGAAGAGATCCTGGGTCGAGCAGGCACTATGTCTCCAGACCAGAGCCACACGCCTGCGTGTCCCGATCACCTTCCCAGGCTGACTGGTGGGCACAAAAAACACCAGAGACTGGGAGTCCCAGTTGCGAGAAAAACCCACAGGGAAGGAAAGCAGCTGGACTGGCCCTGGGTCACCTAGTCTTTCCCTGGAAAAAGTCTCGCAGACATCCGAGCTGCCATCACTGAACTGGCCTCCTGCCGCCAGCACAGACAGGGGCTGTGCCCAGCCCTCTAGCACAGACGGAGCTGCACGCCCTAGTGCAACAGAGACAGGGAGTTCCTGTCAGGAGAGGGCCCCACAGGGAAGGAAGGAAACAGTACTGACTTGGGCGACCCAGGCTTTACCCAGGGAAAGTCTCTCACAGACCGCAGGTATGAGCCACCATCACTGATCTGGCCCCAGGTTGGAAGCACAGAGAGTGGTTGGGAACCTAGTTCCCGCAGACTAGCAGGCTGGCGCCCATGCCTGCAGCCCAGAGACCTGCTTTGTATCAACTACTCCTCACAGACAGAACTGTGTGCCCCAAGACACCAGAGACTTGCTGTCACTGTCTGGAGAAATCCTCACAGGGAATTAACCCCAAGGGGATGGACTTAGACCACCCAGTATATCCCAGGAAAAGGTCCCACAGACTGGCCCAACCCAGGGACCTGTTGTGCAACAAATAATCTGCTGTTACCAGGAGAGCAATACTCACCCGCCACAGATTACTGCTTGGGTACTGGGACACAGAGGCCCAACCTCAGAACTACAAAAGCCCAGGATCCTCGAGATCAACCCCCAGATACTGCTCCATGCGGCAACCAGTTATCCCTAACAAAACTGACTAAACCACGGGACACACGGGTTACAACAGCAGATCACTAAATTCACAGCAAGAAACTGGGCAGCTGTCTTCAGGACTTCTAATGAGAGGAAATCCCTCTCGACTACTAAGGACCACAGTTACCATTCAGGTCTCTATGCCTGAGGTGAGCAGTGGCAACTCCTGAAAAACACCAGCCAACCAGTGAATATACCCAAAAAGCTGAGAAGGCTTCCTTCAGGAAAAAACATCTTCCTGCCAAAGGGATTCTTTCCACCACAGGATTCCAGGAAAAACCAGAAACCAACTTCAAAAACCTAAGACAACTTAATGGGTAGAGGCCAGTATGAAATTTCAAACAACAAAACCAAGAGTAATATGGCACCTCCAGAACCCAGTTATCCAGGGACAGGTAGCCCTGGACACCCCAGCAAAATTGAAAAGCAAGAGGACATAGCATCTATGATAACGAAGAAGATAACAGAAGAAACAAATAAAATTCGTAAAGAAATAAAGGAAGATTAAAAAAAAAGGTTATGGCCAACCATACAGAAATAGAGGAAGTTGCAGCCAAACAGTTAGTGGCCTATAGAGGAAATGCTTAAATCACTGAATGAAATAAAAGAAAAAGAGGATTGTTCAAACAAACAGGTGAAGGAATTGATGGAAAAACAGGGAAATACAGTCAGAGGGGTGAAGGAAATCAACAAAATGGCTCAAGACCTGAAGACAGAATTGGAAAACTTAAAGAAAAGACAAATGGAGGAAATTGTGGAAAGAAAGAACTTAGGGAAAAAAACAGGAACCACAGAGGTAGCATAACCAATAGACTACAAGAGATGAAAGAAAGAATCTGAGGTGTGGAAGATACAATGGAAGAAATAGATGTATCTGTCAAAGAAAATGTTAAATCTAAAAAAATCCTGACACAGACCGTTCAAGAAATTCAAGACAACATAAAAAGACAAAACTTAAGAATAATAGGTATAGAGGAAAAAGAAGATTCTCTGCTCCAAGGACCAGAAAATATTTTCAACAAAATCATTGAAGAAAATTTCCCCAACTTAAAGGAGAGGCCAATAAGAATACAAGAGGCCCACAGAACACCCAACAAATTAGACCAGAAAAGAAAATCCTCCTGCCACATAATAATCAAAACAGTATGTATACAGAACCAAGAAAAGATACTAAAACCTGCAAGGGAAAAAGGCCAAGTAACATATAATGGCAAACCCATTAGAATCACACCCGACTTCTCAACAGAGATTATGAAAACCAAAAGGGCCTGGACAGATATCATGCAGACCCTAAGAGAACACAGATGTCAGCCCAGGCTACTATACTGAACAAAACTCTCAATACCTACACAAAAATCCAGCGTTACAGAAGACATATGGAAGGGAAAATACAACCCAAGAAAACTAGCTGCTTTCAAGAAAACACAGGAAATAATTAACCTCACTACAGAAAAAAAAAGCAACCAAACACAAAACCTTATGACCACAGCCAACATCAAAATCAAAGGATCTAACAGCCACTGGATATTAATTTCTCTCAACATCAATGGACTCAACTCTCCAATAAAGAGACACAGACTAACAGAAGGGATGCGTTAACAAAACCCAGCAATCTGTTGCATACAAGAAACTCACCTAAGTCACAAAGATAGACATTACCTAAGGGTAAGGGGTTGGAAGACAGCTTTCCAAGCAAATGGATGCAAGAAGCAAGCAGGAGTAGCCATTGTAATAGCTGATAAAATAGGCTTTCAACCAAAATTAATCCAAAGAGATGGGGAAGGACACTTCATACTCATCAAGGGAAAACTCCAACAAGAAAACATCACAATCCTGAACATCTATGCCTCAAATACAAGGGCATCCACATTTGTAAAAGAGACATTGATAAAACTTAAACCACACATAGATCCCCACACATTAATAGTGCGAGACGTCAACACCCCACTCTCAACAAAGGACAGGTCAACTAAACAGAAATTAAACAAAGAAACAATGTCTCTAATAGAGGTCATGAATCAAATGGACCTGACAGACATTTACAGAACCTTACACCCAAACACAAAAGAATTTACCTTCTTCTCAGCAACTCATGGAACCTTCTCCAAAATAGACCACATAGTTGTTCACAAAGCAAGCCTCAACAAATACAGGAAGATTGAAATAATCCCTTGTATCCTGTCGGATCACCATGGAATAAAGCTGGACCTCAGTAACAACAGAAATAGCAAAAAGCCTACAAATACATGGAAACTGAACAACTTGCTACTAAAAGACAGCTGGGTCAGGGAAGAAATAAAGAAAGAAATTAAAGTCTTCCTAGAACTCAATGAAAATGAAGACACAACATACCCAAACTTGTGGGACACAATGAAAGCAGTGCTAAGAGGAAAGTTCATAGCACTAAGTGCCTTTAAGAAGAAATTAGAGACAGCTCATTCAAGTAACTTAATGGCTCAACTAAAAGCCATAGAAAATCAAGAAGCAGACACATCAAAAAGGAGTAGACGGCTGGAAATAATCACACTCAGGGCTGAAATTAATCAATTAGCAACAAATAAAACAATTCAAAGAATCAATGAAACGAAAAGCTGGTTCTTTGAGAAAATCAACAAGATAGACAAACCCTTAGCCAAGCTAACTAAAAGGCAGAGAGACACCATCCAAATCAACAAAATCAGAAATGAAAAGGGGGACATAACTACAGACACTGAGGAAATCCAAACAATCACTAGGACTTACTTCAAAAGTCTATATGCCACAAAATTTGAAAATCAAATTGAAATGGACAATTTTCTTGATCGATTTGACTTACCAAAGCTGAACCAGGACCAGGTAAATCCTATATCCCTCAAGTAAAATACCAGGTAAAATAGTCCTATATCCCTCAAGGAAATAGAAGCAACAATCGAAAGTCTCCCATCCAAAAAATTCCCAGGACCAGATAGTTTCAGTGCAGAATTCTACCAGACCTTCAAAGAAGAGCTAACTCCAGTTCTCTTCAAACTATTCGACTAAATAGAAACAGAAGGAACATTACCAAATTCATTCTATGAAGCCACAGTCACCTTGGTACCTAAACCACACAAAGACCCAACAAAGAAAGAAAATTTCAGACCAATCTCCCCTATGAACATTGATGCAAAAATACTTAACAAAATACTTGCAAACCGAATACAAGAACACATCAAAGATATTATCCACTATGACCAAGTAGGCTTCATCCCAGGTATGCAGGGGTGGTTCAATATACAGAAATCCATCAATGTGATCCAGCATATTAATAAAATGAAAGAAAAAAAAAACACATAATATTCTCCCTAGATGCTGAAAAAGCATTTGACAAAATCCAACATCCATTCATGTTTAAAGTATTGGAGAAATCAGAGATAAAAGGCACATATCTAAACATAGAAAAGGCAATATACAGCATGCCTATAGCCAACATCAAACTGAACTGAGAGAAACTTAAAGCAATCCCACTGAAATCAGGGACGAGACAAGGCTGCCCACTCTTCATATCTCTTCAACATAATTTGGAAGTCCTTGCTAGAGCAATAAGACAGTTGAAGGAGATCAACGAGATACAAATTGGAAAGGAAGAAGTCAATTTATCACTATTTGCAGATGATATGATAGTATATGTGAGTGACCCCAAAAACTCCACCAGGGAACGCCTACAGCTAATACACACATTCAGCAAAATGGCCGGATACAAAATTAATTCAAAAAAATCATTAGACCTCCTGTATACAAAAGACAAAATGGCTGAGAGGGAAATTAGGGAAACAACACCCTTTACAATAGCCACAAAGGGCATAAAGTACATTGGAGTGACCCTAACCAAGCAAATCAAAGACTTGTATGAAAAAAATTTCAAGTCTCTGAAGAAAGAATTAAAAGAAGATATCAGAAGATGGAAAGATCCCCCATGCTCATGACTTGGCAGGATTAACATAGTAAAAATATCCATCATACCAAAAGCAATCTACAGAGTCAATGCAATTCCCATCAAATTTCCAACACAATTTTTACAGACCTAGAAAGAAAAATTCTCAACTTCATATGGAATAACAGGAACCCCAGAATTGCTAAAACAAACCTCTCCAATAGAAGATCTTCTGGAGGTATCTCCATCCCTGATCTTAAGCTGTGCTATAGAACAACAGTAATAAAAACTGTATGGTACTGGCATAGAAACAGACTGGTCGATCAATAGAACCGAAAAGATGACCAAGAGATTAAAGACACACACTTATGGACACCTGATTTTTTACAAAGATGCCAAAACCATACAATGGAGAAAACACAGCATTTTCAACATTTGGTGCTGGTCCAACTGGATGTCTACATGTAGAAAAATGAAAATAGATCCATACTTATCACCCTGCTCAAAACTAAAGTCCAAGTGGATCAAAGACCGCAACATAAAACCAGACACATTCAATTGGTTAGAAAAAAAAAGGCGGGGAATACCCTAGAACTTATTGGCACAGGAGACAACTTCCTAAACAGAACACCAACAGCACAGACTCTAAGAGCAACAATCAATAAATGGGACCTTATGAAGCTGAAAAGCTTCTGTAAATCAAAGCACAACGTCATCAAAACAAAACAACTGCCTACAGATTGGGAAAGAATCTTCACTTTCCCTCTATCTGATAGAGGACTAATATCTAGTATATATAAAGAACTAAAGAAGCTGAAATGCAGCAAACCAAGTAATCCAATTAAAAAATGGGGAACAGAGCTAAACAGAGAATTCTCTGTAGAGAAATATGGAATGGCCAAGAAACATTTAAAGATATGCTCAATGTCATTAGCCATTAGGGAAATACAAATCAAAACGACCCTGAGATTTTACCTTACACACATCAGAATGGCCAAGATCAAAAACTCAAGTGACAACACATGCTGGAGAGGTTGTGGAGAAAGGGGAACCCTCCTCCACTGCTGTTGGGAATGTAAATTTGCACAAGGACTCTGCAAAGCAATTTGGTGCTTTCTCAGACAACTAGGAATAGCGCTTCCTCAAGATCCAGCCATACCACTCCTAGGCATATATCCAAAAGAGGCTCAAGTACACAATAAGGACATTTGCTCAACCATGTTTGTAGCAGCTTTATTTGTAATAGCCAAAAGCTGGAAATAGCCCAGATGCCCCTCAACTGAAGAATGGATGCAGAAATTGTGGTACATCTACATAATGGAGTATTACTAAGCAATGAAAAATAAGGAAATAATGAAATTTGCAGGTAAATGGTGGTACCTGGAAAGGATCATCCTGAGTGAGCTGTCCCAGAAGCAGAAAGAAACACATGGTATATATTCACTCATGTAGACATAACATAGGATAAACCTACTAAAAACTGTGCATCTAAAGAAACTAAGCAAGAGAGAACACATTGACTAAAATGCTCTACACCCATCTTGAAAGGCAAAGTGGTTGGACATCAGAAGAAGAAAGCAGGAAACAAGCTAGGAACCTTCCACAGAGGGCCTCGAAAAGCCTCTGCCCTGCAGACTATCAAAGCAGATGCTGAGACTTATGGCCAAATCTTGGGCAGAGTGCATGAAATCTTATATAAGAAGTTGGAAATAGTAAGAGCTGGAGAGGAAGGGAACCACACAAGGAGATCAACAGAACCAGAAAATTTGAACACAAGGAACTTCCCAGAGACTCATACTCCAACCAAGGTCTATTCATGGAGATAACCTAGAACCCCTGCACAGATGTAGCACAAGATAGTTCAGTGTCCAAGTGGGTTACATAGTAATGGGAAGAGGGACTGCCTCTGACATAATCTGATTGGCCTGCTTTTTGATCACCTCCCCTGAGGGGGGAGCAGCCTTACCAGGCCAAAGAAGATGAAAATTCAGCCACTCCTGATGAGATCTGATAGGCTAAGATCAGTAGGAAGGAGACGTGGACCTCCCCTATCAGTGGACTTGGGGAGGGGCATGCATGAGGAAGGGGGAGGGAGGGTGGGACCGGGAGGGGAGGAGGAAGGGGCTTATGGGGGTATACAAAGTGAATAAAGTGTAATTAATAGTAAAAAAATTATGTATTAAACCTTAGATCATCATAGATAGGACGGATATTCTTTTCAAGGTTCCCAAATACATTTAAATTAGAGATTATGTGTATGTTTAACCTAGGGTTTTCATAATTGATTAATAGTTGTTTTTACTGCCATTATTTTATTATTTTTATTTTTTTTCAGTTTTTAACTTCATTTATTTTTTTATAAGTTACAGTTTATTCACTTTGTATCCCAGGTATAGCCCCCTCTCTCATCCTCTCCCAATCCCACCCTCTGTTCCTCATCTCCTCCCAAACCCCTCTGCAAGTCCACTGATAGGGGCACTCCCTGTCCCAATCCCTCTGACCCTAGCCTATCAGTTTTCATCAGTATTGGCAGCATTTTTTTCTTCTGTGGCCTGGTAAGCCTGCTCCCCCTTCAGGGGGTGGTGATCAAAGAGCCAGCCACCGAGTTCATGCCAGAGCCAGCCTCTGCTCCCCTTAGTGGACATGGGGAAGGGCATAGGGGGAGAAGAGGAATGGAGGATGGGATTGGGAGGAGATGAGGAAGGGGGCCACAGCCGGGATGGAAAGTGAATGAATTGTAATAAATAATAATAATTTTAAAATGCAAAAATGATTATTAACAGATTAAGAAAATGATTCTAGCATACTCTAATTGAGTGATTTTGAAAGTGTTCATAACTTGTTTCTAGATGTCATTGACAACATCATAATACATATGTAAAGATGGGACTGAAAAACACTTAATCCTTTTGTCTAGAACTAGAAGCCCATCCAGACATCAGTGGTTCAGCCTCTTTATGTCTCAGACTACAAGTAGACTTATCAGACAGAGCCTACTGACATTGTCTTGGTCCATGCTATCTGAATTTGCCTGCTGCTGTCAATTATAGGACTGCAGATTCACATTAAAGCTAGCTAACATTTCTCTATATCACTTGGAGTACTCTTCACAGCAGATCCTCCTCCACGATTAGCTCACATTCTGCCATCAACCAGTGCTCACTGGCGTCATAAATACCATGCAAAAGACAGAGTTCCCACTTGGCCACAGTGCAGAAGTCATTTCATTTCAGCTTCATATTCATATCTGAAGTGGATCTGATATAGTGTAGAATGATGTATGACATACTTTATAAGGATTATAGCTTGGTAATTACCCATAATATTGAGTTTTGTGTTATGTTTGCAAGAGGTACTAGACTGATTTGACCAGAGACCCAACCTCAAAACCACTGTAAAAGTTAATATGTAATACTAAATTCTAAGTAACAAATAATAGTGACCTTGAGAATTTTAAACAGCAACAACAGGTAATGTGCTCCTCTTATTTGTTGTCATGCACCCAGGTCCTAGCCTGTCTGAAAGAAAACATTAAATATTCATTTCATTGACAAGTTCATCTCAATTGCATTTTTCAGTGATCAGTCTACAGAGGATAGTGCCTTGGCTTAAAAGATAGTTCAGATCATTCAGCACTGTCTCATAGAACTGTGTTTTATAGATCCTTTGTCAATTCATGTCATTGTCACTCGGTCTGTGTGGCTACTGAGAATGAGAACAAAGCACCAGATGACCTTAAGAGTTAATTTTAAAAGTCTTTTTTGGAGTGCACTTAGGAGACAGTTGGTAAAGTACCTATTCCATAAACATGAGGAGCTGAGCTTGATAGGCAACATGAAGGCAAAGTTGGGAGTGGTCACATAGACAGCAGTTGGCCTCCAGTCTTCATAGGTATACACTTTGTTGCATTCTCACATATGCACACACACATACACACACACAAACACATACATGGAAACACACACATACAAACAGATAGAAGATTATTGATTGTGGGTCATCAAATATGATATTTAGTCCTACTATTCATATATGTAATGATACAGATATCATATTTGATGACCCACAATCAATAATCTTCTATCTGTGCTGTGAAGTACATATGTTTTAATCTGTAAGCCAATTAATTTGCTTGAAACACAAAAATATACAAAGCACCTTTGTGACTCTGTAATTTGTTCTGGCTATTTGTGGGCAAGATGTCTGGAAAAACTATTAATTTTCCCAAAGGTTTCACTTGAATTTCCTGTTAACAATGTTATTCCTTGGTGTCCACAAAAACCTATTGAAATGAAATCATAAATTTTTAAGTTAGTACAAAATAACATCATTAATAAAATCATTAAACTGTCAAAACTCCTAAGCTATCAAGCATTGAACAAAACAACATATGTCTAACATCTTCCATTTTATTGTGCATGTGATGAAGTGGCAAAGAAAATTGTCTATAATTTTCCTTCATGAGAAAAAGGGATATCTCAGAAACACATGAATGGTGATGTGTTCCCATTTTATTCCATTAATTCATTCATCGGAAGAAAAGAACGAAACAAAGGTTGTTTTTGAATATGCTCTATTTCTCACTACCCTGTGGCCAAAGACAGAGTGTTTATTAAGTTGCTGGAGAGTTTCTCACAGTGCCTGCTGCAGCTGTACAAACTGCTCTTACCCTCTTCCCATTGACAAGTTCATTTTAAACAAAAGTTATGAACTCTTTCCCCAGAGCTCTCTCTGCACTTTGCTATAAAATCCCCACTTACCTCCCATTTTCACCCTGGGTCACAAAGAGTTTTTATTAGATAACAAAGTAAAACAAAAAGTGCCCATGAACCTTGTGGAATGCCATTTTACACAGAGTGTCCATCAAGGAGTCCAGGCCTCCCTGGGGAGTTTCATGCGGTTCCACAGCTATCGGGGAGAAGACTTTGGTGCTTTTCACAGGCATGGGTGAAAAAAAAAAAACTGTGTAGACACAAGATGTGTAGAGTCACAAAAGAGATCTCATTTACAACACAAGCATTATCTCCATTTATCAGTTGTTATTTAATAGGGCAGTGGATAAGTTTTTGACCACTTCTCTAAACGTTGGATGTCTCCATTATCCTTTAAATACAATAAAAAAAGAAGACAAATTTTCTTCAACTACACTATTTTAATTTTTTTTTAAATTCTGGATTGTTTTTATCAGTATAGATCACTGTGGATTTGTGATATTTGAAACAATTGAACAAAGCATCCTTCCACATTTTATTCTGGATCTTTGTTTTTACTGAATATCTATGATTCCTACAAATAACCCGTTACATGTTTGAGAGACCAAATTCTCTAACTGGCTTCCCAGGTGATTCTAGCACAACATGGAATAAAGTATCACTGAGATCAGGACCACCTCCAGTTTACTATTCACTTGGACTCTTGGTTAGCAATAACAGCATAAAAGAATTAATAAGTTGACAGCTGACTTATGAAGAGTTGTATGTTAATCCATCACATCCTCCTGTCCTTTTCTTTATAATTTGCTTATTTTCTACTTCTGATATTCCCTCATTCTATTCCAATCATTTAGGCCAGCAATCACAAAGTCTTCTTTGATCAGATAGCATTTTCAGCCATTTGCCAAATAAATGTCAAGTTCTGTCTGTTTCAAACTCATCTGAGTCATAACTGTCCTTATCTTCATATCACGTCCTCACTGCCAGCATCCTAATATAGACCTTCATCAATGGCTGAGTTTCATGGCAGAAGATAACTCTCTTAATTGCCGAACTACCACGGCAGGGTTATCTGAACGAGCAGACATTGCTTTATTTTTATTCTGTTCTCTCATCTGAGAATACCAAAGTAGGTTTTTTTTTTCATTAATTATAACAACATGCTTCTTGACTATGGATAAGTTGTGGCATTCTGAAACTCCTGTGTCTTGGTCATCATGCCCCTTTTGTTAGAGATTTAGGATTTATTGAACTCAGAAGAGGAGAATCTGATTAGGCTTTGAGGAATGTGCTTATGAACTCACTCTTGCTCTCTTCTATACCACACAGAGAGATCACATGAGCACAAGGTAAGGGGCCTTGATTAAAAGCCAAGCTTTCCTCAAAAGAAACCAAGCTTGTCTAGTACCCTGGCCTCAGGCTTCCAGAATGCAAAACCAAGGAAAACATTTCTATGTAGACTATGGTAGCCTACTTTATTAAGTCAATTATACTTTGCTTGAAATTACTCATTGAAATAAAAATTGGACCTCTTTATTTCAACCTCTTGAGAAAAAAGTTAAAATAAATATATTCAGATGTATAATGTCTTCCTAGATATAGAAATAATAATGAGGAATAAATCACCAGTTATTACATGCCAAGTAAAAAGCACCCTCTTTTCATCAGGGACTTGATATTCAATCTCCTATAAAGCAAATATTAAGAATCACTTTTAATATTCAGAGATACTAAACAATTTACTAAGTATTATACAGTCAACAAATGCATGGAAAATCTAGCTTGCTGTTATAGTTTCCTTTTCTAGTGATGATGTCTTGACTCAGAGCAATATGGGAGGAGTTACTTTACTTACACATTATAGTATCTCATCAAGCAAAGCTAGAACTATTCACAGCAGGGCCTTAAAGCAGAGGCCACAGAAAAATTGCTCCATAGTGGCTTGCTTAACACTTTGCTCCTAGACTCACTAAATCTACCTTTCTTATCCAACCAGGTGCACAACCTAGGGATGGTTCACCCACAGTAGGCTGGGGTTTCCAACATAGACTGTATCTAAGGCAATGCCTCGCAGATGTAAGTGTCCCCAGTATAACAAGAGCTCTATCTATTGCGATTCCATCTTACCAGGTGACTCTACATCTGTGTTACGCTGAAAACTGAAGCTAACTGTGACATCTGACTCAATGCCACACTTTATAACTTCCCTTGATATGCATGGGGAAATGAATAAAATATTGTTATCCAGAAGGTACGGGTTTGATGTGAAAAGATGGAAAAGATTTTAAAAATAAGTGAGCAGAATAGAATCAAAAGACCTGGCATAAATTTAGTGAAATATCCCTGAAGAAAACACCACCCACACAAAATCCAGCCCCCTAGTATGCCCCTGAGCTCGTGTCTTTAATAAGAAGAGGAGTCATAAAAAGAAACTCCAAGTTAGAAACTTTTCTTTATGACTCCTTTTTTTCTGAAAAATCACTTCACATTATCAGCAATCTTCTAGAACTACAACTTTAAGCCTCATGGTATTCTGTACCACAGTTATTGTTAAACGGAACAAGGAAAATGACATTGATGAAAATGTCAAAATAAAGGTATGATTTCTTCCAGGAACACTTAAAAACAATTCTCTAGAAAAATTCTTTTAATGATTAATTAGAACTAATACTACTAAAACTACATGATAGGAAAATACGCACTTTACCTTTTAGATCAGTTTTACTTTCCAGGAGTATCCAGGCTTTTGACATTGTGATATGATTTTGTCATCTTCAATTGTGTTGGATACATACAATAGTTGTTTCCCACAGGTCACAGGTTGGACATCCTGTTATCCGGTGACATTTAAAGCACTAACTGCACTTTATACAATGAGTTGTAGTGTCGATGTCAGGAAAAAAAAATATAAACAGTATTAGCTGTAGAAAACTATGTCTTTAATATCAGGATATTTGTCTTAATTCCCACGAATGCCAACAAGAAGGGTAGTTCTTGGGAGGAATATGAACTTTTAAGTATTCTAATTTTCTAAAAGCCTTAGGCAGAACACAGCTTTAACAAACTTTGAAAGTAATAAATAAGCTATCTACAATTTTATGTTTGAAAGAATGACATAGGCTACCTGGGTTAGCCCTTTAGAGCAGAAAACACATCGCTTTATCTTCCATTATGTCTATTAAATGGATCTTACAGTCATTTCACCAAGCCTGACATGAGGCCCAAAACTTTATATGAATTTTCAGATGAGGATTTGTTATATCAATAAACATAACTGATGAGATAACTGAGAGAAAGAGAGAGATTAAATGTCACAATTCCCAGTTGAAAATTATCATCAGTGTAAGCACATTGAAATATCCACGTACAAGATAACAACAGCATTATAATAAAAGATGATTTTTGTTGTTTCCAGACACTCTTTCCACCATAACTTTGACAGAAAAGAGATAATTAGATATCCATGCAGCTCTCTGGGCTTGATTCATCAGCTTCCTCATGTCCATCCCATATTTTTATCTCTCCCACTGCTAAAATACAACCCATTTCTCAAGTCCAGGTCTTGATGATAACATTAAATCTGTATTGTCCACATCATTATCTGTCACTTCTGGATTGTCAAGGTGGAGGCCATGGTTTAGGACTCTAGAGGATTAGCTCCTAGAGGATTAGGAATTTTCATATAATACTCAAGCCACTGTGGATCAAGACTGATAACATCTTAGAAACACACACCCAATGTTCCTTGTTTTAGTATTTCTCTGAGAATCAGCTGTTATAAGAACAACAAAATGGCTACTTCGTATTGCATGCTTACAACTCATCAGGAAGCTGCAGATATCAAATAATTTCAGATATTAGCAAATTTAATCTCTCAAATTAATCTTGCTGTTATCAAATTTCTCTTGCTGTATATCATCGGGAGGTTACTTACTTCAAGTGATATTTATTTTATTAGCATTCTGAAGGTTAAATGTCTAAATTGGCTCAATGGGGCTTTTAGGTTAGGGTCCTAGGAAACTGAAATCAAGTGTCTATGGAGTTAAGCTCCTATCTAGAGTTTTGTGCATTCCCACAGACAAGCTCACCATGGTTTGGACAAATTTATCTCCTCTGGTGCTTTACCTTCCTTTGCCAGCTGTTGGGTAAGCCAATCTCACCTCCACATGACTTGTTGTGATTTCTTCTATCTATAAGGTCAGCACTAGTGGAAAAAAGTCTCTCTCTCGTCAGGTTCTTTCACCTTCTCTCTCTCTCCAATAGCTGGAGAAAACTTTGCTCATATAGGTTTCATGACTAAATTAATCACATTTGCTGTTTGCTACAGTCCTAAGACAGATGTCTCCTTACCTCCGTGGACTCCAACCATTTGTAAAAGGGAAGTGCTAAGGCTATCAAAGATGTAAGGATGAGGATCACAGGGGTTGAAATTTTGTCCAACCTAAGAGAGATCTGTTCTCTTTTTTTCTTTATGGTCACAAGACACAATTAAAATTTAAACACAATTTGGACACTATTTGCTATTCTTTTATTTACATTGTGAGTTAATTTTTCTGCTTCAGTCCTACTTATGTGCACATAAAATTATTCTTCCTTACACATTTGAAATTTTCTGCAATGTGTGTTACAGTTAGCAGCCTTTGTCTATTTCCTGGGTTAAATATATATATATATATATATATATATATATATATATATATATATATATATATTCATATATAATATATTTGTTCGTCAAAGAAGATCAACGGGTAACATTAAATTTTAGTTTATCTGTATCTTAGGAAAAGACCTTTCTTACTCCCAGAGTGCCCAGACTGCTTAGGAAATGTATAGGTCCTAATGCTTTTTAACTTTGACACCTATATCTACTTTGTAGTAGAGTAATACAGTGGATGACGAATAGTTCCTTTTCTAATATCGTCTATATTTTGGAATATCTCGAAAGAAACTGATTTTCTGGATATTTCAACATAGGAAAAACAAGAAAAATCTGAATAACTTTCAGAGTACGCTTGGCACCAACATCAGTTACTGTCTCAGATAATACCACTTTAATCACAAGAATTAAGTTTTGCGAATATTTCTTTCCAATGTTTAAAATGTGCTATTCATTTCAAAAATTCCAGTTCAATAATCAGTATTTGTGGTACAATATAAAGTGGAAAAAATAGCTAAGACACCATAACAATAAAAGACTTCCATCATTGAGTGCTTACACTTACCATATTTTAAAAACAGGCTTGACAAAGTGGCAGGATACAAAATTAACTCAAAAAAATCAGTAGCCCTCCTGTATACAAAAGACAAAAGGGCTGAGAAAAAAATTAAGGAAACAACACCCTTCAGAATAGCCACAAATGACATAAGGTACCTCAGAGTAACCCTAACCAAGGAAGTCAAAGACTTGTATGAAAAAAATTTCAAATCTCTGAAGAAAGAATTAGAAGAAGATATGAGAAGATGGAAAGATCTCCCATGCTCATGGCTTGGTAGGATTAACATAGTAAAAATGGCCATCTTACCAAAAGCAATCTACAGATTCAATGCAATGCCCATCAAATTACCAACACAATTCTTTACAGACCTGGAAAGGAAAATTCTCAACTTCATATGGAATAACAAGAAACCCAGAATTGCTAAAACAATCCTCTACAATAAAAGATATTCTGGAGGTATCTCCATCCCTGATCTTAAGTTGTACAATAGAGCAACAGTTTTAAAAACTGCATGGTACTGGCATAGAAACAGAATGGTGGATCAATGGAACCGAATAGAGGACCGAGAAATAAACCCACACACTTATGGACACCTGATCTTTGACAAAGACGCCAAAACCATACAATGGAAAAAAGATAGCATCTTCAACAAATGGTGCTGGTCCAACTGGATGTCTACATGTAGAAAAATGAAAATAGATCCATACTTGTCACCCTGCACAAAACTGAAGTCCATGTGGATCAAAGACCTCAACATAAAACCAGACACATTAAATCGGCTTGAAAAAAAAGTGGGAAATACCCTAGAACTCATTGGTACAGGTGGAAACTTCCTGAACAGAACACCAACAGCACAGGCTCTAAGAGCAGCAACCAATAAATGGGACCTCATGAAACTGAAAAGCTTCTGTAAAGCAAAGGACACTGTCATCAAAACAAAGCGACCACCTACAGATTGGGAAAGAATCTTCACCAACCCTTTATCTGACAGAGGACTCATATCCAGTATATATAAAGAACTAAAGAAGCTGAAAAGCAGCAAACCAAGTAATCCACTTAAAAAATGGGGAACAGAGCTAAACAGAGAATTCTCTGTAGAGGAATACCGAATGGCAGAGAAGCACTTAAAGAAATGCTCAACCTCACTAGCCATTAGGGAAATGCAAATCAAAACAACCCTGAGATTTCACCTTACACCCAAGAGAATGGCCAAGATCAAAAACTCAAGTGACAACACATGCTGGAGAGGTTGTGGAGAAAGGGGAGCTCTTCTCCACTGCTGGTGGGAATGTAAACTTGTACAACCACTCTGGAAATCAATCTGGCGCTTTCTCAGACAACTAGGAATAGCACTTCCTCAAGATCCAGCCATACCACTACTGGGCATATATCCAAAAGAGGCTCAAGCACACAAAAAGGACATTTGCTCAACCATGTTTGTAGCAGCTTTATTTGTAATAGCCAGAAGCTGGAAACAACCCAGATGCCCCTCAACTGAAGAATGGATGCAGAAATTGTGGTACATCTACACAATGGAATATTACTCAGCAATGAAAAATAAGGAAATCATGAAATTTGCAGGTAAATGGTGGGATCTGGAAAGAATCATCCTGAGTGAGTTGTCCCAGAAGCAAAAAGACACACATGGTATATACTCACTCATATAGACATACAACATAGGACAAACCCACTAAAACCTGTGCATCTAAAGAAACTAAGCAAGAGAGAGGACCCTAACTAAAACGTCCAATCCCCATCCAGAAAGGCAAAGAGGATGGACATCAGAAGAAGAAGAAAACAGGAAACAACCTAGGAACCTACCACAGAGGGCCTCTGAAAGCCTCTGCCCTACAGACTATCAAAGCACATGCTAAGCCTGATGGGCAACTGTTGGGCAGAGTGAATGGAATTTTATGTAAGAACTGGGAAATAGTAAGAGCTGGAGAGGACTGGGTCTCCACAAGGAGAGCAACAGAATAAGAAAATTTGAACACAGGCAACTTCCCAGAGACTCATACTCCAACCAAGGACTATTCATAGAGATAACCCAGAACCCTTGCACAGATGTAGCCCAGGGCAATTCAGAGTCCAATTGGGTTACATAGTAATGTGAAGAGGGACTGCCTCTGACATGAACTGACTGGCCTGCTCTTTAGTCACCTCCTCCTGAGGGGGAGCAGCCTTTTACCAGGCCATAGTAGAGGACAATGCAGCCACTTTTGATGTGAACTGATGGACTAAGATCAGAAAGGAGAGGAGAACCTCCCCTATCAGTGGACTTGGGGAGTGGCATGCATGCAGAGGGAGGAGGGAGGGTGGGATTGGGAGGGGAGGGAGGGGCTTATGGGGGGATGCAGAATGAATAAAGTGTAATTGATGAAAAATTTAAAAAACAAAAGGGAAAAAATAATTTAAGAACCTTAAATGACTTTCAAAAGTGGAGGAAAACATGGAGCACGTCTCGCCCCTGGGGGCAATGGTCTCCTGAAACTACTCAGACCTTGGACACCACCACTGCTAGTTCTAGAACTGACGCAGGATGTTCCAACGAGGGGTTAAGGCTTCTCATAATATTTCCTATAAGCCCACACCTGTTTGTCTATATCCCCCATTTTTATTCATTATTAGCCAGATAGAGCCAAGTAATTGTGGTAATGATACTTGCTTTTTTGCCCAATGCTGGAATGCTAGTAAATTTAGGTATGCCCTGGTTACTCGCATGCCTCACTGGGTGCCTGTGCCCATTGATGCCCCTCACGCTATGACTCTCTTCAGACAGAAAAGGGATCTTGGAACTACAGCCACCATTGTTACTACCATCTCATTGACGGCTGTTGGAGCTACCACCAGGGCATTAGCCATGAGTCATACTGGGCAGACTGCTCAGACCCTGAATAATCTTTTAGTCAATGTAGCTCATGCCTTAGTTGTACATAAAGGAATTAATGCTCAACTAAAAGGAAGCTTGATGGTGTTCAATCAGAGGATTGACCTCTTGCAGGAGCAAATTGATACCCTATGGCAAATCGCTCAACCTGGCTGTCAATGAAAGTATGCTGGACTTTGTGTCACTAGCATACAACATGAGAATTTTTCCTGTGCTGCAAATCTGTCTAAACAATTGTCGAACTATATTTTAGGTAATTGGACTGGAGAATTCGATACTACGATGGAGCAGCTGAGAGTGGCCATTGTCACAGTAAATTCTACCGGAGTGGACGCAGGACTAGCCACAGGATTATCAACATGGATTGCTGCAGCCATGAATCATCTGAAGGAATGGGCGGGCATGGGAGCGTTAGCAGGCCTTCTGGTGTTGGTCTCCTTGGTTTGCCTGTGGTATATATGCAAGATTAGAGTCTCACAACAGTGTGATGCAGCCATGACCATTCAGGCCTTTACAGCCATTGAAGCAGGACATTCTCCCCAAGCATGGTTGGATACCATAAAAAGCTAAAATGATACGCTCAGGATGCGAGGCTAAGCACTGCACTCAGGGTCAGCCGCTTTGGACCCAGAGAAGAGCATGTCTGATTGCATGCGGGTTGATGCCCCAGGTCCCGCCTCTGAGAAAAAGGTATCGGACGGGTCTGATGCTGTTTGGGTGGATGACACCTAAATGAACATCTGTACAAAGTCCCAATTTATTTCTAATATCAGAGATCAGACCTCTACTCTTGCCTGATGCGTCTAAAACAAAAAGGGGGAACTGTAGAGAGCTGCGGAATGCTATGCCTTAAAGATGGAGCTGGTTTCCGCCTTCCACCTTCCCGATGGTGAGTGCTCTCTGTCACGAACAACTCCACATTTGGCTAAGGCCGAGGATCTGGCTTGCTTCCATGTATGTGGACCTATCTGCATTGCCCCCGTGGCACGCCTGGGTTGGCTACCCAGAGGCTATTTAAGCTGTGGGCTGGCTTTCCCCGGGGTCCGAGGAGGATTGTTCAATGTTCCTGAATAAACTGCATTGAAAAAAAAAAAAAAAAAAAAAAACAGGCTTGAGGCAAATAATCTCAAAATTTATCTAACATATTATCAGATATTGAGTAAAGCATTTAGTTTTTCCAAATATAATAAAAGATAGATGTACTACTTTGAATCTTGACTACCACATAAAGTTGAGGGGTTTTGTTTTTGTTTTGTTTTGTTTTTTTATATTGAGGGCTTAGAACAATTCCAAAGTGCTGAACCCATTCTACTATTGGGCTGAAAACTGTTGGGAACATGTCTTTGAGAGGAAAAAACTAAGACCCAGGCACTTCCTTCTCTCTGTTCCACTTTTCTTGATAGTAGCAGGTCAGTAAGTTTGCTCTCCCACAGTGTTGCACCATGAGTTCTGCCACAGCCTTAATGAAAGGACAACGCAATCATAGACAGGAACCTCTGCAAACACGAGACCAAATCGATCATTCCTCCTCTGCTGTTGATTCCGCATGTGTTTTATTACAGCATTGGAGAGTCTATACAATAGGTGAGGGGCATGAGAGGAGAAGAGGGAGGGAGGACAAGAGAGGGAGGGGATGACAGAAGAGGCTACAGCTGAGATACAAAGTGAATAAATTGTAATAAATTTAAAAGTAAATAAATATATAAAAATAAAAAGTTATATCCATAACTGTTTAGTATGAAGCCATAAATAAGAGAATTTTTATTGCAGAGAGTTGATATAAAAGAGAACTGGCTCTCATATACTGACTACAGAGAAACCTACATTTCAAGGAAAGCATTAGAAAACATGGACAAGAGGAAATAGATAACATTTCTTCAAGTGGGTAAAGAATAAGGAATTTTCAGCTATTATTTTTCTTTTCCTTTACAATACATGAAAAGTGACCTCCATATAAACAAAACATTAAAATTATGTGATAATCTGCCCAAAACTTGTGTCCTAGGTTGATTTTATTTAGCTACCCATATTTATTTGATTTTTTTTTCACTTCAATTTTTTTCAGTTGGCCATGAATTTTCTAAACCTTGCCTTCTTAATCTGCAGTTCTTACAAATTGAATACAACTACATCATTATGGGATGTTTGAGAAAACTGTTGGAATTACAGGGATGTATTCGGAAAAATAAATTTCTTGAAAGAAATACTGCGGTACTTTTAAAAAGTCATAGCTTTGTTTACATTTTAGTTTTTCAAATAAGAATGGACTCTGAACTTAAAAATTATTTCCAGCAGAAATTATTAAATTAATTCTATAAAGCTGTCAAATAAAGATTTCTATAATCAACCACACAGCCAGCCTTTATATAAACTCCAAAGCCTGTGCCTGCACCATTTTAAACCTTCTGTTTCACTGAAGCAACAGACCAGAAACTGATTACAGGGGACGCTAATGCAATATAGCACAGCTCCCTATCAATTTGAGAAGGTTTTTTGAAACAGAAGCATTCAGTCCACTGCAACAGTAGTGTTAAGAACCAACATGATCTTTGATGTTATAAAATAAGATATGAATTTATGTTCCATTTATTCAGTTTCATGAAATGTTCTTCAAAGTGCTTCTACTGTATCATTGCTTTGCTTTGAAGTGGTTTGTGACCCACATGAAGTAATTATTACCATGGCAGGTTTCCAGATCACTTGATATTGGAAACTAAAACCTCACATATGAGGCTAGCAATCCCTGAACACCTTTATTATTCACGTTGGAATCAATGATATATTATTTAGTTACTGTGGCTTATAAAACCATCTGGTTTGTTCTGGTTTGAACAAAGAAACTCATTTTTTTCCTCTTGCTAGTTACTCCCTAGCTATAAGAGAGTTTTTGTTAAGATCATGTCAACACATTCTTTATAAATTCAATATAGAAACAGATAGAGGCCCAGCTAAAGGCTCAGAAGGGGGTACTTTGAATGGATGGGGATTTACAGGTGGTTAGGAGGGAAGAAGGGCAGATCCATAACGTGTCAGCAAAGATCACAGATGATTCCTTTGGCTATGAGGGAATGGTACCCATTGGGGTCTTTGCTCAAATCCTGGGAGTTTTATTTACAGTGCTAGAGAGTTTTATTTGAAACTCCAAAGATGAATTACACAGAAAAGTAGCACAAAGTGGTTTGAGTTGACATTATTTCTTTAGATTCATTACAACTCTGAGTTTACAAACCTATATATAATAAGAAAAATTTCTATAAGCAATATGTTGGTAACACATTTCAGACCACAGTACAGAGAAAGTAAATATATGAATTGACTTGACAAGTTATTGATCAAATATATTGTTTTGAAAACAATAAAAAAGGAAAGAAACAAAAGTAAAAAAAAAAAGAAAGAAAGTAAAAGTATTTTTACTTCTGGAAAATGCACACCATAGTGAAAAGCATCTTGACAATTTTGTGGGCATAGCGCTTCAATGTGAACCTAGTGGCAGTCCCGGAAGGAAGGCTAGACTTTGAGGAGTACGCGTCTGCTCCTCTCATACACAGCAGAAATTATCCTAAAGTGACATTTTTGATGGTTGCCATATTAAAAGGAACTTTAAACATTTTAATAGGATGTAGGAGAAAGAAAAATTTGACACATTATCTTTTACATAGCTGTGTAAGTTTTTAAATTTCCTTAAATACATTTTTCTTAGATAGATAACTTTCACATATAAGAATATATTTTCCAGTAAAATGTTTGCACTTCAAATTTTTAGCAAATATATCTTATCATGATTTTACTTTTAATTGTTATATTTTGTAGTCGATTGTAACATGGAATCTTTATCCAAGTCTTTATGGGATGCTTATAATAAAATATAAGTATAAATTTAAAAGTGTTTAAAATATGAATATATGTAAAACATAACTGGAAATTAATTTAGATATAAGCTCAAAATGTTTATCAGTAAAACGGACATATGCTTCATTGATTTATTGTACATATTATGCACTGAAAGTATATGATTGAATTTATTTTCAATATATTTAAATTACACATTATGAAACAGAATGTGGTAATTCAATACATATAGATGGCGTGTACTAAATCAAATTAGCTGTTAATATTTTCAGACTCTGTTTTGGGCTTTCAGAATATACACAGGGACACTTATGGCAAGGAACTTATGTCTCTGTCCTAAAAGAAGTGAGGGAATGACCCTAACAGCACACACATGAGTGAGGAGCCTCATTGCTAATAGAGCATAGAGAGGAACACTCTTCTGGACAGCAGTATATAAATGCTGACTTAGTATATAAATTATTGACTTTCACTCAATACATCCTAACGATAGTTTCCCTGTTCTCCATTCCTCCTTGCTTCCCCTGCCTGCCTTCCTCTCACCCCCAAATCAACTTTCTTTTGTTTCTTCTTCAGAAAATAGCAGACGTCCATGAGAAGGTAGAGAAACAGAACAAAACTTGATACAATAAGACAAGGACACCCACTAGAAGGGAAAGAGTCACAAGAGCAGACTCAAGAGTCAAAAGAGTCAGAGACACCTCCGCTCCCACTGTTATGAATCCCACAAAAACAACAGGCTTACCGTCATAACATACATGCAGGTGACCGGGCTCAGACTCACATAGAGCCTGTGCGTGGTGCTTCAGTCTCTCTGAGTGTCCTCTGTGCCCTCTGACTCTTAGAGTCTTTTGCTTCTCTTCCACATGGTCACCATATCTCTGAGAAGAGGGGCCTGATGGAAACCTCTAATTTATCTCTGCACAGTGTCTGGCTATCGGTCTCTGAGTCTGCTTCCATCTCTTCCCAGAGGAAGCCTCTTTGATGATGACTGGACACGGCATTGTGAATATAGCAAAATATCTATGCATAGAGCCGAAAAGAATTTTTTTTCCATTAATGGCTGATTTTTACCCTGATCTCTATATTATTCAGTCTCTAGATCCTGGTCATATAAGTAGTTTAGTGTAGGATATGGGCTCGCTCTGCTGAGGTGGGCCTCATTTAAACCAAACTTGGGTTGGCCACTCCCACAAGGTTTGAACCAATTCTTGATCTGCATACTGCTTCTTCTGCATTATCCAGTGTCTGATGGATAGCAAAATCTAGTTCTTGTTATACACCTAGAAATGAAATGTAATCAAAATGAATATCAAAGGAGTGGGTGTAGATTTGGACTAGCAGTGGGCTTTGGGGCCAGTGTAAATCAAAGTTAAAATTCCATAAGGACTTTTTTAAAATATAAAATCAAGGCTTTGATGATGATGCCAGTGAAAGTGTGTATAAAATTATATAATATCTTATTCAAGATTTGGAGAAGGAGGACCTTTTGTCTACACTGCTAGAACACTTAATTACATTGTGGGGGAGGGTATAGGAAATGTAGAAAACATAGCTACAAAAACTTGGCAACTCTCTAAGAAGCTTATGGTGCAATGTTTGAATAATTGCCTAGATTCTTCAAGAAGTTGTAGAATGCAAAACAATGGACAAAAGGGAAGGAGTTGGCCTTTTCTATTTTTAAGGAATCCACCATTAATGATACTATAATATAAAGAAATGTTTCATGAGAAAAGGGGAACACTAAAGTTATAGAAAAGCATAATCTAAAGCTGAGATATAATTGTATAATTGTAAATCTCAGGGAGAATCTGGAGTCAGCAAAGTGCTTGCTTTCAAGCACAAGTGCCTGGGCTCCATTCTTGGAAAGTACATAAAAATATGACAGGCATTGGCTGTGACCTCAGAAACAAGCATAAAAGAGACAGGGGTCATCTTCAAGGCACTGTTCCTCAGTCATCTTAGAAGGGGAGAAAAGTTAAAAAGGGCTCAATTTGAACATGCCTGGAGGTATCGTGTTCATGTGATCTTGCAAGAAACACAGCAGCAGTACACAAAGTCATACCAGCAGTGATTGATAGTGAGTTAGTATAAAAAATAAATCAAATTCATATGCATCCACCAACTCTACAGCCATATAGTGCTCTATCAAAACTCAATTATCTTTTACCAAACTGTGTTAGTCACAGAGCAGGACCAGTGTCTGGGTGCAGAGCTGATCATTATAAGAGTGTGTTGCAGGGATTGAAGGTAGTCAAGGAACTTCTTCCATTTGTCTGAGTAGATTTTAGGATCTCCATGCCCCAGTATCGTCCCAGTGCCTGGGTTGGGAAGATAAATGTCTGTAGGGTTTGTCTTATACTTGTTTCATCAATGACTTTAAATACATGTGGAGAGATGAGGACAAGCATTGTGTCTTAACTTTCATGGTCATCAGCTCAAACAAAAAGTCTTTAAATAGCTAGAATTAGAAGTTTCATCTTCTCTTAAACCTGATTGAAGTGGTAAAATACTAGATTCTACACTCAGCATTGGATGAGGTTAGGCTGTTGCAAACTTTGGAAATGTACGAACTATTTATGTGCAGGGGTCACGAATCTATAGAAAAGATCGATATTATTGTCTCAATGTAGTAAAACCCACAGCCCAGAACTCGTGCTCTTACATTAGACTTATTGACCAGTTCCTAGAGAATGTACCATAGCAGAAGTAAGTATGAACTTTGACATTTGTTATGAAGAAGTTTAGCTTCTCTCTTAGAGTCCCTTTTCCCCCCTCTGTATGATTTACAGTAAAATAATACAATTGTTGCAAAAGTTCTACAAAGAGGCATGTTGATGAGAAATGCAGCAATTCTCAATAGCAACATGACTGTTGTGTATATGCGCATGTGTGCATTTGCGGTGGACAATCCTCCAGTGATCTCTTGGGAATAACCTAGTTCTACATCATATCTCCGCTACAACTTGCTAATGGCTCTGAGACACAAACATTTAACCAATCTACTAACGAAAGCCTTCCCTGGCACAAAGAAATTGTGATATAGAAAACATTTTTAAATTCACTATGATATGAAATAATTTATTATGCAATAATTCACAAACCACCTTGTCTGAGAAGTTGTTCGGCCTCAAATGTGCAAAAAAAAAAAAAGAAAAAAGAAAAGAAAAAAGAAATTAAAAATTACAAGACCACTTTACACAAGCCTCATGGCTGATGTCAGAGTTCTGGGCTCCTTATTACACAGAATGCACAAAATTACAAAGAAGTATGTGATGGTTTGGTTCATAGGCACCAGGAGAATGGAAAGATTCATCACCAGGAGAATGGAAAAACAGTAAGAAGTAATGTGGAGAAGAGAGAAGTGGTTTGTTTAAAGTTCTAAAGGCAAGGTTAGGAGTTTGGCACTTCACATCGACTTGTTCATCCATATAAGTGACATATTCTTAACAGACAAGGAATAGGTCTGAAAATGTCTAGTGTTTCTTTTTTAGAGGATGTGTTAGGCTTGGAAGAAAACACAGAAAGGAGCAGTTGAAATAGTGGCTCCTTAAAAACTGTTCACAGCCATTGAAGCAGGACATTCTCCCCAAGCATGGTTGGATACCATAAAAAGCTAAAATGATACGCTCAGGATGCGAGGCTAAGCACTGCACTCAGGGTCAGCAGCTTTGGACCCAGAGAAGAGCATGTCTGATTGCATGCGGGTTGATGCGGGTTTTCCGCCTCTGAGAAAAAGGTATCGGACGGGTCTGATGCTGTTTGGGTGGATGACACCTAAATGAACATCTGTACAAAGTCCCAATTTATTTCTAATATCAGAGATCAGACCTCTACTCTTGCCTGATGCGTCTAAAACAAAAAGGGGGAACTGTAGAGAGCTGCGGAATGCTATGCCTTAAAGATGGAGCTGGTTTCCGCCTTCCACCTTCCCGATGGTGAGTGCTCTCTGTCACGAACAACTCCACATTTGGCTAAGGCCGAGGATCTGGCTTGCTTCCATGTATGTGGACCTATCTGCATTGCCCCCGTGGCACGCCTGGGTTGGCTACCCAGAGGCTATTTAAGCTGTGGGCTGGCTTTCCCCGGGGTCCGAGGATTGTTCAATGTTCCTGAATAAACTGCATTGAAAAAAAAAAAAAACTGTTGTTGTATTAGTCTAAAGGAGACGAATAGAATGTTCGAGAATAGCATTTACAGAGATACAGAAAGGCCTGAAAAATACATTGTAGTCATGTCAAGGGGATTCACTAATAGAATAGATAGACAGAATGATCTCAAAGATTGTTCGCAATTATATTTGATGGAAAGCTCATTTCTTGTACATTTTTGAGAATGCATTTGAATTATCACATTTACCCTGTCCTAGTGTAACTCCAAACTTGCTCATATATCCCACCCCTCTTGTTTAAATTTATGGTCTCTTTCTCTATCACTTGCTATTGCAGGCACCTATGTATTTGTATTTACATATTTATTTCCAAATATAAGCTCTTGAATCCATATAATATTATTTATTTATTTATTTATTTATTTTTCAATTTTATTTTATTAATTACACTTTATTCACTTTGTATCCCCCCCGTAAGCCCCTCCCTCTTCCCCTCCAAGTCCCATCCTCCCTCCCCCTTCTTCACACATGCCCCTGCCCAAATCCACTGATAAGGGAGGTCCTCCTCTCCTTCCTTCTGATCTTAGTCTATCAGATCTCATCAGGAGTAGCTGCATTGTCTTCTTCTGTGGCCTGGTAAGGCTCCTCCCCCCTCATGGGGGAGGTGATCAAAGAGCAGGCCAATCAGTTTATGTCACAGGCAATCCCTCTTCCCATTACTATGTAACCCACTTGGACACTAAACTGCCATGGGCTATATCTGTGCGGGGTTCTAGGTTATCTCCATGCATGGTACTTGGTTGGAGTATGAGTCTCTGGGAAGACCCTGTGTTCAAATTTTCTGGTTCTGTTGCTCTCCTAGTAGAGTTCCGGTCCTCTTAAGATCTTACTATTTCCGACTTCTTACATAAGATTTCATGCACTCTGCCCAGCAGTTGGCCATAAGTCTCAGCATCTGCTTTGATAGTCTGCAGGGCAGAGCCTTTCAGAGGCCCTCTGTGGCAGGTTCCTAGCTTGTTTCCTGTTTTCTTCTTCTGATGTCTATCCTCGTTGCCTTTTGGGATGGGGATTGAGCATTTTAGTCAGGGTCCTCTCTCTTAATTAGTTTCTTTAGATGTACAGATTTTAGTAGGTTTATCCTATGTTATATGTCTATATGAGTGAGTATATACCATGTGTGTCTTTCTGCTTCTGGGACAGCTCACTCAGGATGTTCCTTTCCAGGTCCCAACACTTACCTGCAAATTTCATGATTTCCTTATTTTTCATTGCAGTGTAATGCTCTATTGTGTAGATGTACCAAAATTTCTGCATCCATTCTTCAGTTGAGGGACATCTTGGCTGTTTCCAGCTTCTGGCTATTACAAATAAAGCTGCTACAAACATGGTTGAGCAAATGTCCTTATTGTGTACTTGAGCCTCTTATGGATATATGCCTAGGAGTGGTATGGCTGGGTCTTGAGGAAGTGCTATTCCTAGTTGTCTGAGAAAGCACCAGATTGATTTCCAGAGTAGTTGTTCAAGTTTACATTCAAGTTTACATTGTAGAGAGGGTTCCCCTTTCTCCACAACCCCTCCAGCATGTGTTGTCACTTGAGTTTTTCATCTTAGCCATCCTGATAGGTATAAGGTAAAATTTCAGGGTCATTTTGAATTGCATTTCCCTAATGGCTAATGAGGTTGAGCATTTCTTTAAGTGTTTCTTGTCATTTGACATTCCTTACATAGAGTACTCTGTTTAGCTCTGTTCCCTACTTTTTAATTGGATTATTTGGTTTGTTGAATTTCAGCTTTTTTAGTTCTTTATACATACTGGATATTAGCCCTCTGTCAGATAAAGGGTTAGTGAAGATTCTTTCCCAATCTGTAGGCAGTTGTTTTGTTTTGGTGACTGTGTCCTTTGCTTTACAGAAGCTTTTCAGTTTCATGAGGTCCCATTTATTGATTGTTGATCTTAGAGCCTGTGCTGTTGGTGTTCTGTTCAGGAAGTTGTATCCTGTACCAATGAGTTCTAGGGTTTTCCCCACTTTTTCTTCTAACTGGTTTGGTGTGTCTGGTTTTATGTTGAGGTCTTTGATTCACTTGGACTTCAGTTTTGTGCAGGGTGATAAGTATGGAGCTATTTGCATTTTTCTGCATGTAGACATACAGCAAGACCAGCAACATTTGTTGAAGATGCTATCTTTTTATCCATTTTATGGTTTTGGCATCTTTGTCAAAGATCAGGTGTCCATAAGTGTGTGGGTTTATTTCTGGGTCCTCTGTTTGGTTCCACTGATCCACCATTCTGTTTCTATGCCACTACCATGCTGTTTTTATAACTCTTGTTATATAGTACAAGTTAAGATCAGGGATGGAGATAGCTCCAGAAGATTTTTTATTATAGAGGATTTTTTTTTACCAATCCTGGGTTTCTTGTCATTCCATATGAAGTTGATAATTTTTCTTTCCAGGTCTGTAAAGTATTGTGTTGGAAATTTGATGGGAATTGCATTGAATCTGTAGATTGCTTTTGGTAAGATGGCCATTTTTTACTATGTTAATCCTGCCAAGCCATGAGCATGGGAGATCTTTCCATCTTCTGATATCTTCTTCTAATTCTTTCTTCAGAGACTTGAAATTCTTTTCATACAAGTCTTTTACTTGCTTGGTTAGGGTCACACCATGGTACTTTATGTCCTTTGTGGCTATTGTGAAGGGTGTTGTTTCCCGAATTTCTCTCTCAGCCCTTTTGTCTTTTGTATACAGGAGGGCTACTGATTTTTTTGAATTAATTTTATATCCGGCCACTTTGCTGAAGGTGTTTATCAGCTGTAGGAGTTCCCTGGTAGAGTTTTTGGAGTTACTCACATATACTACCATATCATCTGCAACTAGTCATAATTTGACTTTTTCCTTTCCAATTTGTATCCCCTTGATCTCCTTCAACTGTCTTATTGCTATAGCAAGGACTTCCAGAACAATGTTGAAGAGATATGGAGAGAGTGGGCAGCCTTGTCTTGTCCCTAATTTCAGTGGGATTGCTTTAAGTTTCTCTCCGTTCAGTTTGATGTTGGCTATAGGCTTGCTGTATATCACCTTTACTATGTTTAGATATGTTCCTTGTATCCCTGATCTCTCCAATACTTTAAACATGAATGGATGTTGGATTTTGTCAAATGCTTTTGCAGCATCTGGGGTGATTATCATGTGTTTTTTTTTTTCTTTCAATATGTTAATACGATGGATCACATTGATGGATTTCCGTATATTAAATCACCCCTGCATACCTGGAATGAAGCCTACTTGGTCATAGTGGATGATATCTGTGATGTGTTCTTAGATTTGTTTTGCAAGTATTTTCTTGAGTATTTTTGCACCAATGTTCATAAGGGAGACTGATCTGAAATTTTCTTTCTTTGTTGGTTCTTTGTGTGGTTTAGGTACCAAGGTGACTGTGGCTTCATAGAATGTGTTTTGTAATGTTTTTTCTGTTTCTATTTCATTTTAACTTACAGTACACAACTATAGACCTAAAATATCAAAGACATATATACTTCTAACTTTACCCTTCTAAGTTCATAACTTAGAGAGTCTTGTTTTATATACAATTATAACTGTTAATATATTAAATATCATTTATTCTGATACTTCTAGGCCTTTGGCATTTACTTTCCTGAGTTTACAGGAAATAATATTTTTGCCAAAATAGAAAAGCATTAGTTAGAAATAAAACAATTAATAAAGACTTCCTGTAAATTCATGAGTCCAAAAGTAGGAGTATGTAAGAAAAGTAAAGACAGATAAAGAAATGCTTATTGTGGACACACTGTTTGGCCTCCTTGGTGAAATTTTGGTTATAACCATTCTATTTTATTTTATTTTAATTTAGTTTATTTATTTACATACTGCAAGTTTCTGCAACATTTTCATCTCACTGTCATATGCTGACTGCCTCTAGGTTATTAGGTTTCAGTTTCCAAAACTGGTGCTGGTGATAACTTTTATTAAAATAAAATTAATAAGGAACCCCTAAAACTATTGACTGTCATAATAATCCCCATACAGGGTGATTTCTTCTCTCTGCTTCACACTGAACACTGTCAATCAGATGCACATTTTGTACTTTACATCCTTTAGAAATTTCCACTTGAATCCATATGTGACATTTGTCCACATTCCTAATTAGCATGAGGGTTTCAACATGGATGATAGGAGAGCGAAACATCTGCTACTGCGCTGTCTGAGCACTTAATCATAAGCTTTCAAAGACTCCAACTCAATCTACATATGCCACCGGTTGGTGGTGGAGCCTGAGTACTTTCAGATGTCTCCACCTCATTGGCTGTCACCTCCCCCAAGTCTGTATCACTCAGCTGCTCCCCATCAGGACTTGAAATGTGGTGAAGAGAGATGATTCCGCCAACTTCTTCCTTGCAGCATCTGAAACTTTGGCAAAACCAGGAGTGAAATCCTTGGTTTGCTTTTTGTTTTATTTTGTCTTTCTTTTTCTTTCTTTCTTTCTTCTTTGAAGAGGTCCTCCATGAAACTAATCTTATGTGAACAGTGTCTGTCAAGACTTGCATGTTTTCCAGTGTAAAAGCAATTACAATGGCCAATTGTTTAGAAAATCACTCTGTATATAAGCCAGCAATTGTTTCCTTCTCTTTTCCTATTGCCTCTTAGGAATAACCACATTTCTCAATGGTGCAGTATGTTTCTGTACAGAACTGCCATGTTTGTTTCAAAACTGACTTTCAACACATTTCTCACAATTTCATTAACTAAGTCCAATATATCTTACTAAAAATTGTGGAACCTAATATTTTGGATAATGTTTTCATACTCAAAATACTTTCAAACACTGACATACAATGAAAAACTAGACACCAATTTAAAATAAAAACATAAAATTGTGTGATAACTATTAATAAGAATGTTGAAAAGAAAGGTACGCTGATAGACTTTTGTGCGGTGTTGCCCAAAGGTAAAGTTGGTGTTTTTTTGGTTTTGTTTTGTTTTAGCTTATGAAGATTTTGTGTATTGCTTTTTAATCTTATGACATTGGTAGAACAATATACAAAAGAAAAAAGACAATCCTTCCTTTTATGTAATAAATTAAAATTATATGTTTTCATTTATAAAATCTGTAAACTTGTGAAAATTATATACAGACTCTCCATCACTCTCTTTCATATCTCAAACTCTCCAAATACCATAGTATCTGTGGACCTCTGAGAACCAGACTAACCCTCAAACCCAGATGTGTTAAGCCAATGACATCTATCTTCTTTATTTTAGAAGGGAATTTATTTTTTTGCTTAATTTTTTCTGTGATTTTTTAAGTGCATGTTGTTAAGGCATTATTTGTTTAAACTTTTTAAGTAATATATTATTTTTATTACAGTTTATTCCCTTTGCATCCCACCTGTAGTTTCATCCCTCTTCCCCTCCTAATACCATCCTTCCTCCCTCTTCTCCACCCACGCCCCGCCCCAATCCACTGATAGGGGAGGTCCTCCTCCCCTTCCAGCTGACCCTTGTCTATCAGATCTCATCAAAGGTGGCTGCATTGCCTTTCTCTGTGGCCTGGTAAGACAGCACCCCACTGACAGGGAGGTGACAAAAAAGCAGGCCAATCAGGTTATGTGAGAGACAGTCCCTGTTCCCATTACTAGCGATCCCACTTGGAAACTGAACTAGCATGGGCTACATCTGTGCAGGGGTTCTAGATTTATCTCATGAATGGTCCTTGGTTGGAGTATCAGTCTCAGAAACACCCCTGTGTCCAGATATTTTGGTTCTGTTGCTCTCCTTGTGGAGCTCCTGTACTGTCCAGGTCTTTCTATCTGTCTCTTCTTCCTAAGATTCCCAGCACTTGGCCTAAAGTTTGGCTGTGAGTCTCAGCATGTACTTTGATACACTGCTGGGTAGTCTTTTGGAGGCCCTCTGTGGTAGGCTCCTGTCCTTTTCTGTTTTTTACATCTTTCTATGTCCATCCTGTTTGCCTTTCTAAGAGAGCAGTGAGCATCTTACCCAGAGTTCTCCTTCTCGATTAACTTTTTTAGGTGTACAAATTTAATATGTTTAGCCTATATTATGTGGTTAATATCCACTTATGAATGAGTATATACCATGTGTGTCTTTCTGCTTCTAGGATACCTCACATGATATTTTCTGGTTCCCAACGTTTGCCTGCAAATTTCATGATTTTCTTGTTTTTCATTGGTTAGTAGTATTCCACTGTGTAAATATACCACAATTTCTGTACCCATTCCTCAACTGAGGGACATGTGGGTTGTTTCCAGGTTCTGGCTATTACAAATAAAGCTGCTACAAACATGGCTGAGCAAATGTCCTTTTTGTGTACTTGAGCACCTTTTGGATATATGCCTAGGAGTGGTATAGCTGGACCTTGAGGAAGCACTATCCCTAATTGTCTGAGAAAGCCTCAGATAGTTTTCCAAAGTGGTTGTACAAGTTTACATTCCCACCAGCAATGGAGGAGTGTTCCCCTTTCTCCACAACCTCTCCAGCATGTGCTGTCAATTGAGTTTTGATCTTAGCCTTTCTGATGGATGTAAGGTGAAATCTCAGGATTGTTTTGATTTGCATTTCCCTGGACTAAGAATGTTGAGTTTGATGACTAAGAATGTTTAAGTGTTTCTCTGTCATTCAATATTCCTCTTTTGAGAATTCTCTGTTTAGCTCTGCTCCCCATTTTTTAAGTGGATTACTTGATTTATTGCTGTTTAACTTGAGTTCTTTATATATTCTGGATATTAGTCCTCTGTCAGATATAGGGTTGGTGAAGATCCTTTCCCAATTTGTAGGTAGTCGTTTTGTTCTGATGACAGTGTCCTATGCTTTATAGAAGCTTTTCAGTTTCATGAGGTCCCAGTTATTGATTGCTGATCTTAGAGCCTGTGCTGTTGGTGTTCTGTTCAGGAAGTTGTCTCCTGTGCCAATGAGTTCAAGGTTCTTCCCCACTTTTTCTTCTAACTGGTTTGGTGTGTCTGGTTTTATGTTGAGGTCTTTGATTCACTTGGACTTTAGTTTTGTGCAGGGTGATAAGCATGGATCTATTTGTATTTTTCTACATGTAGACATCCAGTTAGATGAATACCATTTTTTGAAGATGCTGTCTTTTTTCATTGTATGGTTTTGGCATCTTTGTCAAAAATCATGTGTTCATATGTGTGTAGATTTAGTTCAGATTCTTCTATTTGATTCCATTGATCCACCAGTCAGTTTCTATGCCTTTACCATGCAGTTTTTACTACTGTTGCTCTATAGCACAGCTTGATATCACTATTTGCAGATGATATGATAATATACATGAGTGACCCCAAAAATTCTACTATGGAACTCCTATAGCTGATAAACACCTTCAGTAAAGTAGCTGGCTAGAAAATTAACTCAAAAAATCAGTACTTCTCCTATATACCAAAGAGAAATAGTTTGAGAAAGAAATTAGAGAGACAACCCCATTCACAAAAGCCACAGAGGATGTAAAGTACCTTGCTGTGAATCTAACCAAGCAAATCAAAGACTTGTGTGGAAAAAAAAAACTTTCAGTATCTGAGGAAAGAAATAGAAGATATCAGAAGATGCATAGACCTCCCATGCTCATGACTTGACAGGATTAGCATAGTAAAAATGGCCATCTTACCAATAGCAATCTACAGATTCAATAAAATTCCCATCAAAATACCAACACAATTCTTACAGACCTTGAAAGAAAAATTCTCAACTTCATACGGAATACAAAGAAACCTAGAATCACTAAAACAGTTTCCTACAATAAAAGATCCTCTGGAGGCATCTCCGTCCGTTATCTCAAGCTGTACTTTAGAGCAACAGAAGTTTATGATTTTATAATGAGTTTTTTAATACTGTCACTATATGTATCATTCACTGTTGAAGAATAGAGATTCAGGGTGAGTTCCAGAGCTTCTGGAAAAGCACTTTAATTATTAAAGCCAGTTCATTCTAACTAATTAACTTACATATTTTGCAAATATTTTGAACATTTATGAAATAAAGAGAACATTTTAATAGAATAAATAGTATGAATATGGATGAATATTAAATACATATAACTTGTGAGTAACAACAGAAAGTACAGAGCTTGACAATGATATATTAGCAACAAGTGAAACATGAAATTGTGTCCTATACAAAATAAAATGCACAGAAGCTATTCTGTTTGTATACTTTGTTTATTAAACTTCAAAATTCTGAATTCAGACCACAAGTATTTTCCCCTCATATTTATATGTCTTATTTTCCTTAGTGTAGGTTAAGTTTTACGTGACTAATGTACAAGTAATTTATTAATAATGAGTGCTGTGTATAATCATTAATGAAATACAGTGGATTCAGCATATTTAGTTATTCTAAAATGTCTGTCAAACATATATAATGCAGTGCATATTTTGTATATAATTTATAAAATGTTGAGTTTTCAACTACATCCAATAAGTATAAAAAGAGGGAATAAAAATCATACTTGTGTGATGCTGATTTAATACTTACATTGTTTTTTGGAAAAAAAATACAAAATAACATGAACACACTCTTGCTGTTACTCTTTGTCACAACTCTTCTACACGGGTTCCCTGAAATGTTTCACTGTTATGTACATTAAAAAAAAATTACATCAGGCATGTGTTTCCCGAAATTACATTGGCAAAAACCCTCACTAATGCAGGCTCTTAAGTATAACAATTCTGTACAACAAGTCTTAATTTTCATATATGTCCATATGCATGCATATGTACACATACACACACATATATTTTAGTGTCTAAGTTTCTTTTTCGCTACATAAATACATGCAAATATGTTTTCTTTGTTTAAAAAAAAAAACAACTGTGCAGACTGAAGCACTCGCCTGGCATATGAGCCTGTGGTCGTCACTTTTCAGACATGTAAAGAACACCCTCCAAGAAAGCACAGGAAAAGAGATTTTGGAGACAATGAAGGGGGCTCTATATTTAGAGTAAGACAGAATCCCCATGTTATATTTTCTACTGCAGACATTAGAAAAAAGGCAGAAATATTAGTTTGAAGTTTAAACTTTTATAAAGACAAAGATGTTAATGCCAAAGCAGTCATGGATGAAATATCTGAAAATAAGCCCTGATAACAGACTGTAAGTGAGAGTCACTTCACTTTGTGGACAGAAGAATCGGTGTAGATGACCTTGTGGATTTCATCTCTCTAGCCTTCCAAGAATTGGGAGTGAATAAGCTTGTGTTGTTTTGTTATCCTATCAGTGATAATGTGAGAGATGCTACGTTATAAAGCTACCAGAGATGGAGAGCCGAGACACTTCACTTCATACATACCTGCTATACAAATTAAAGGCAGATGACTTTCAGAACTACTTTAAATAGCATGATGTGTTTGACAGATTTTATGTAAACATAGATATTTCATAATTGTGTGGTGTGAAGGTGGGTGCTAAATCAGAAATGCATTTGAAGAAGAAAACCTCTAATGTGGTTAAAGAAACCACTTTAGAGATTTAAGGTTAGGATAGTAATCCTTTCAAGGCTGGCAAGTCTTCAGTCATTTCTCCCTAAACTTTATGAGTAGACTAGGTCACAAATCTTTCCACTTGGCTGTGAGAAGAATGACAACATTTTTCAAGAGGTCATGTCTCTTTGTCAAATTTTAAAAGGATTTTTGTTTGTTTGTTTGTTTGTTTTTGTTTTTGGATACATGAAATTGAAAAGTTTTATAAAATCAAGGAACCAAATACTAGGTAAAGTAATTATATGGAATGGCAAGGTGGCAAAAGTCTTTCTTAGGAACAGTACTAAATAGCAATACATGCTACTGTTTGTTCATCATGAACCAGGTGTCAGACCATATTTTTACCAGGCCTTGATGCAGCAGAGATGACTACATCCATTTGAACTGATATTGATAAAATGTCACACCATCTTTGCCCTCTGCAACATGGCCTTTATTCGTAGCACATGTTCCTAATTCCTAATCTTATTTGAGGTGCTATTTTATACACACACACACACACATAAAGTAAATTAGCACGTTAGTCTATGGAGATATAAATGAGAAAAGTGGGAGAGAGAAGTAACATGGTTATCTTAAACAAATTGTATCCTGTGTTAGAAAATCCGTACATCTACTTCAAATCCCATATCACACCCCATTGTGTGTCCTGGATAAGTGCCCACCACTGTTGCCATAGCATCATGTTTTTAATGAGAAGTCTCCTTTTTTTTTCCTTGCCAAGAAATCAATTTGAGCTTTATATCCTTCCTTAACAAATATGTTAAAGAGGCCATTAGAATATCTCATAACTCCCGCTACCTTTTTCTATTGCATTTCTAACTATTTTTCATTTAGTAACAGAATCTCTAAAACTAACTTGTTTTAAACTAATTGTATTACTGTAGGAGACATTTTTAAGTGTTTCAAACTTTGATCACATTATCTGTAAGGCAGTGCTATTTATGTCATTGCATAGTTCTAACACTCTGCCCAAACCAAAGGACTTCCATGTTCTTTGCATAGTGTTAGTTTGCTGTGCATTATATGCTTATAATCAGATTTTTAAAAGTTTCCTTTCTTAATACTGGACTTGTAAATGTACAGACTTCCTATTTGACCTGTGTATAAGCAGAAAAGAACTAATACTGAATAAGTCTGTATACCCAAACATGATCATGGGTACCACTAGATCTCATCACTTTTTAATTGAGTAAACATAGATAGGTCATTTATGTTCTGTCAGTCCCAATTCTCTCATTTGTAAAAAGAAGTTATGGCTTCACAAATATTTCAGGTGTCTGGCATGAAAAGTTATTTACAGGGCAGTGTGAATTTAAAAGAACTCTGTGTTCTTTTAAATTCACACAAAAAAAAATAAGTGTAGGAACAGTGTTAGGGAGAATTAATAACTACATTTTTGTAAGTGATAAAACTTAAAGTAATCACTGTCGAAAGAACCCAATGTTTTACTTGAACTAGTTTTAGTCATGAATCATATATACAGCAGATCCATGTACATTTCCTGTAGGGTCTATTTAAATGACCCTACAGGAAATGTAGGGTCCTAGATTTCCTTAAAAGAAACAGAAAAGATAGAAAGAATCAATTTAACAATTGACACTTATTTTTTTATCACTTGTAATGTTTTGAATGTTAAAATGTAAATTTGAAATATTTAAATCTTAAAAGAATGAAGAACCAAGGTGAAGGGGCAAACTTAAAAGGCTCACCATCCAGATAAGATTCTTTCCTTTCATTTCTACTATAAACCTCAGAAACTCAGGGCTAACACAGGAACTATGTCTCTCCAATAAAAATTCAGTTTACATTAGAAATAATTTTTTTCTCCAATGTGCTAAAACTTACATAAGAAAGGGAGATATGTGAACTTGGACACTGGGCTTCAGAATTGTAGAAGCATGAATTTCTGTTATTAAATCAACTGGTCTATTGCAATATACCATTTATACCTGAGAAGTAGGATATGGTGGAACAAAAGCCACCAGTGTGCATTGATACATGACTGGGAGTCTTCAAAAGTCTTCAAAGCCTCCAGCCTTAAGAATTCAAGCTTCCAATTTTAACCCTCCAGTTATAAACCTTCGGTATTAGACAGCACTAACCCATCTCAACACATCACAAAAGCAAGACTTAGGACTTCTGTACCGTTCTTTGGAATTTAATAAAATCTTAGCAAACTTCCAGTTATCTATAAAAAGTTGATGCAATCATCCAAAAAGATATAATTTGGTATTGCTAAAAATAAAGAAACATTTTCTTTTACAAACTTGGGTGCCTTTCTGTTAGTGGCATAGGTGATAAGAATTGAAATGTCATGTTGGTGGATTTTTACTTTTATGAGTTTAAAGTATCCTTCCTTTTCTTTTGATTAGTTTTGGTTTGAAGTCTATTGTGTAAGATCATACAATGACTATACCAGTTTGTGTCTTATGTCCATTTGCTTGGAAAAGGGTTCTATAAACCTCCACCTTGAAATAATAGCTATCCTTGATGTTCAAGTGTGCTTCTATGGTGCAGCAGAAAGAAAGATCCTATTTTCACATCCATTCTGTAAGACTGTATTTTTCAAATAGGGGCTTTGAGACTATTGATATTGAGAGATATCAATGTCCAATGATTGTTGAATCCTATTCTGTTGACAGTGGTGGTGATGGTCATGGCAATGTGTGTATGTGTTAACCTTTTCTGATTTTCTTGGTGTGGAATTATTTAGTCCCTGTATTTTCATGTGTGTGAATAACCTTCTTACATTGGAGTTTTTCTTCTAGCACTTTTTATAGGACTGGGTTTGTAGATAGATATTGTTTAAATTTGACTTTATCATAGAACATTATATTTTCTCCATCTATGGTGATTGAAATTTTTGCTGGATATAGTCATCTGGGGTGACATTTGTGGTCCCTGAGTCTCAGGAATACATCTGTCCAGGTCCTTCTGGCTTTTATAGTCTCTATTGATAATCAGGTTTGTCTTTACATGTTACTTGGTCTTTTTTCTTGGCAGCTTTTAATATTCTTTATTTGTCCTGTGTGGCAAAGGGACTTCCTTTTCTTGTCTAATCCATTTGGTGTTCTGTATGCTTATCGTATCTTTATAGGCATGTTCTGCTTTAGGTTAGGAAATTTTTCTGCTATGATTTTCTGGAAAATACTGCTTTGGACCTCTGAGCTGGGTTTCTTCTCTTTCTCTATGCATATTATTTTTAGGTTTGTTCCTTTTTCACATTTAATCTTAGATTTCCTAGATGTTTGGTGTAAGGAGTATTAGTTTGCAAAAGAACTACTACTAAAGTTTAAATCACATATTGATAGGTATACACTGATAGTGGGAGACTTCAGTCCCCCACTCTCACCAATGGACAGTTATCCCAACAAAAACAAAATAAAGATATACTGGAAATAACAGGCACTATAAAACAAATGCACCTAAAAGACCTTCATGAAACACTTCACCTAAACACACATACACACACCAAAAAAAACCAACAACAACAAACAAACAAACAAACAAACAAAACAAAAAAGGAAAAAACCTTCTACTCTTCACCTTATGGAAACTTCTCCAAAATTGGCCACATGACTGGACTTAAAGCAAATATCAACAGAATCAAGAAAATCCAATGATTCCCTGCATCCCATCATGCCACCTCCAGATTAAACATGCATATTAAAAACAACAAAAGCAACAACAACAACAACAACAAAAACTTACAAACATGGAAACTGAACAATTCTCTACTGAATGATTGCTGGGCCAAGACAGAAATAAAGAAATTAAAGACTTTCTAGAATTTAATGAAAATTAATGGACAAAAATGGAGGAAAGATTGAGGGAATGGCCAACCAATGATTGTCCCAACTTGAGACTGAAGTGAGAGAGCCAATTCCTGACACTGCTAATGATACTCTACTGTGCTTGCAGAAAGAAACCCTGCATAACTGTCTTCTGTGAGACTTCATCCAGCAACCTATGTGAACAGATGCAGAGACCCACAGCCAAACAATAGGCAAAGCTCAGACAGTCTTGTGGAAGAGTGGGAGAAGGGATCGAGAGAGCCAGAGGGGTCAGAGACACTACAAGAAGACATACAGGCTAAACTAACATGGGCCCATGAGGGCCCACAGAGACTGAACCACCAACAAAAGAGCATGCATAGACTAGATCTAGGCACCCTACACATATGTAGCAGATGTGCAACTTGGTCATCATATGGGTCTCCTAATAATTGCAGTAGGCTCTTGTGTCTGACTGAATTGCCTGCCTTTGGATCCTTCTCCCTTAGTCTTGTCTGACCTCAGTGGGAAACGATGGGCTTAATCTTTCTGTGACTTGATTGCCAGGGTAGATTGATATTCATTCAGAAAAAGGGTCTCCCCTTCTCTGAGGAGGACTAGAGGGGGGAGTGGAGGAACACCCAAGGATGGGACTAGGAAGAGAGGACAACAACCCAGCCATAAAACCTTTGACCTAAAAAATCTGTCTTGCATATATATATATATATATATATATATATATATATATATATATATATATGCTATGTAAATGATGACAGAAAACTTGTGGGAATAGCCAACTCATGTCTAATTTGACGTAAGGCCCACTCTACAAGAAGAAAGCCATACCTGACACTGCTTGGGTAACCAAGAAGCAGATAATACATAGCTCAGAGACCTAGGGTAAAACCAAATATTTATGGGAAAAAATTATTAACATGATACCTAATGATATTCTGCTATACTCATGAATCAGTCCTATTCATCATTATCAGAGAGCCTTACTTCCAGGAGCAGATGAGAACAGATGCAGAGACTAACTACCAGCTATGACATGGGGAGTCTACATTGAAGGTCTCCATAATAACCCTCCCCTTTGAGCTGTGGAAATCCTGTGGAGAAAAGACAGAAAGATTGTAAGAGCCAAAGGAGATAGAGCACAGAAAGAGAACTAGGCCTTCTGATTCAACTTAGCAAGGTGCTTTATGAGCTCACAGAGACTGGAGCATCAAGCACAGATAACTCCAGGAATTCTGAACCACATCCTCTGCACATATAAACTATTAGTTTAGTATTTTGATGGGAGTCTGTTTCTGGGACTCTCTCTCTCTCTCTCCTGTTGGGTTTCTGTGTCTAACTTCAGCATGATAGCTTTTTTTCTTCATACTATTATACTTTATTTTTTCAGGTTTGGTTGTTATCTTTTAGAAGCCTTCTCCTTTCTAATGAGAGTCAGAAAGGTCATGGATCTGGAGGATAAAGGAGCTGGGAGGAGGAAAGAGGAAAAACTAAAATCAGGACATATTGTATGAGAAAGAATCAATATGAAGGCTTTTGCCTAGACTTATTGTAACTTGTTTTGTCATGTTTGGATGTGGTCTCTTGGAGGCGTACTTTTTCTGAATAGGAACCAGGAGTGAATGTTATGGAGACTGGGGATGGGGAAAGCCGGGAAGAGTGGAAGAAAGGAAACTGTGGTCAGGATGTACTATATGAGAGAAGATTCTATTTTTAACTTAAAACAACCTAATTTCAATAAAAGAAAATACTGAAAATAAATAAATCATTTTAAACATAAAAAGAAGACAACCCAATACACTCATGTCTGATTTAATTAAAGCTATATACAATTGGGAAAATTAATAGGAATGAAAAGTAATTGTCAGTACATTCTTTGTGTTAAGAATAAGTTTTACCAACAGTAAAAAATAATATTCAAACACAGGCTAATGATTTGTAGGTCAATGCCAGACTTGATTTCTTTTTTTTTTTTTTTTTTCAATGCAGTTTATTCAGGAACCTTGAACAATCATCTGACCCTGGGGAAAGCCAGCCCACAGCTTAAATAGCCTCTGGGTAGCCAACCTCAGCATGCCACGTGGGCAATGCAGATAGGTCCACATACATGGAAGCAAGCCAGATCCTCGGCCTTAGCCAAATGTGGAGTTGTTCGTGACAGAGAGCACTCACCATCAGGAAGGTGGAAGGCGGGAAACCAGCTCCATCTTTCAGGCGCGGCATTCCGCAGCTCTCTACAGTTCCCCCTTTTTGTTTTAGACGCATCAGGCAAGAGTAGAGGTCTGATCTCTGATATTAGAAATAAATTGGGACTTTATACTGATGTTCATTTAGGTGTCATACACCCAAAGAGCATCAGACCCGTCCGATACCTTTTCTAAGAGGCGGGACTTGGGGCATCAACCCGCATGCAATCAGACATGCTCTTCTCTGGGTCCAAAGCTGCTGACCCTGAGTGCAGTGCTTAGCCTCGCATCCTGAGTGAAACTTTTTGGCTTTTCATGGTATCCAACCATGCTTGGGGAGACTGTCCTGCTTCAATGGCTGTAAGGCCTGAATGGTCATGGCTGCTTTACGCTGTTGTGAGACTCTAATCTTGCATATATACCACAGGCAAACCAAGGAGACCAACACCAGAAAGCCTGCTAACGCTCCCATGCCCGCCCATTCCTTCAGATGATTCATGGCTGCAGCAATCCATGATGATAATCCTGTGGCTAGTACTGCGTCCACTCTGGTAGAATTTACCGTGACAATGGCCACTCTCAGCTGCTCCATCGTAGTATCGAATTCTCCAGTCCAATTACCTAAAATATAGCTAGACAATTGTTTAGACAGATTTGCAGCACAGGGAAAATTCTGATGTTGTATGCTAGTGACTCAAAGTCCAACATACTTTCATTGACAGCCAAGTTGAGTGATTTGCCATCGGGTATCAATTTGCTTCTGCAAGAGGTCAATCCTCTGATTGAACACAATCAAACCTCCTTTTAGTTGAGCATTAATTCCTTTTTGTACATCTAAGGTATGAGCTACATTGGCCAAAAGGTTATTCAGGGTCTGAGCAGTCTGCCCAGTATGACTCATGGCTAATGCCCCGGTGGTAGCTCCAACAGCCGCCAATGAGATGGCAGTAACAATGGCAGCTGTAATTCCAAGATCCCTTTTCTGTCTGAAGAGAGTCATAGTGTGAGGGGCATCAACGGGCACAGGCACCCAGTGAGGCATGCTAGTAACCAGCTAGTAAATTTACTAGCATTGCAGCATTAGGCAAAAAAGCAAGTATCATTACCACAATTACTTGGCTCTATCTGGCTAATAATGAATAAAAATGGGGGATATAAACAAACAGGTGTGGGCTTATAGGAAATATTATGAGAAGGCTTAAGCCCCTCGTTGGAACATCCTGCATCAGTTCTAGAACTAGCAGTGGTGGTGTCCAAGGTCTGAGTAGTTTCAGGAGACCATTGCCCCCAGGGGCGAGACGTGCTCCATGTTTTCCTCCACTTTTGAAAGTCATTTAAGGTTCTTAAATTATTTTTTTCCCTTTTTTTTTAAATTTTTCATCAATTACACTTTATTCATTCTGCATCCCCCCATAAGCCCCTCCCTCCCCTCCCAATCCCACCCTCCCTCCTCCCTCTGCATGCACGCCACTCCCCAAGTCCACTGATAGGGGAGGTTCTCCTCTCCTTTCTGATCTTAGTCCATCAGTTCACATCAAAAGTGGCTGCATTGTCCTCTACTATGGCCTGGTAAAAGGCTGCTCCCCCTCAGGAGGAGGTGACTAAAGAGCAGGCCAGTCAGTTCATGTCAGAGGCAGTCCCTCTTCACATTACTATGTAACCCAATTGGACTCTGAATTGCCCTGGGCTACATCTGTGCAAGGGTTCTGGGTTATCTCTATGAATAGTCCTTGGTTGGAGTATGAGTCTCTGGGAAGTTCCCTGTGTTCAAATTTTCTTATTCTGTTGCTCTCCTTGTGGAGACCCTGTCCTCTCCAGCTCTTACTATTTCCCAGTTCTTACATAAAATTCCATTCACTCTGTCCAACATTTGCCCATCAGGCTTAGCATCTGCTTTGATAGTCTGTAGGGCAGAGGCTTTCAGAGGCCCTCTGTGGTAGGTTCCCAGGTTGTTTCCTGTTTTCTGCTTCTTCTGATGTCCATCCTCTTTGCCTTTCCGGATGGGGATTGGACATTTTAGTTAGGGTCCTCTCTCTTGCTTAGTTTCTTTAGATACACAGGTTATAGTGGGTTTGTCCTATGTTGTATGTCTATATGAGTGAGTATATACCATGTGTGTCTTTTTGCTTCTGGGATAACTCACTCAGGATGATCCTTTCCAGATCCCACCATTTACCTGCGAATTTCATGATTTCCTTATTTTTCATTGCTGTGTAATATTCCATTGTGTAGATGTACCATATTTTCTGCATCCATTTTTCCGTTGAGGGGCATCTGGGTTCTTTCCAGCTTCTGGCTATTACAAATAAAGCTGCTACAAACATGGTTGAGCAAATGTCCTTTTTGTGTGCTTGAGCCTCTTTTGGATATATGCCTAGGAGTGGTATGGCTGGATCTTGGGAAGAACTATTCCTAGATGTCTGAGAAAACGCCAGATTGATTTCCAGAGTGGTTGTACCAGTTTACATTCCCACCAGCAGTGGAGAAGGGTTCCCCTTTCTCCACAACCTCTCCAGCATGTGTTCTCACTTGAGTTTTTGTTCTTGGCCATTCTCATGGGTGTAAGGTGAAATCTCAGTTTTGATTTGCATTTCCCTAATGGCTAATGAGGTTGAGCATTTCTTTAAGTGCTTCTCTGCCATTCGGTATTCCTCTACAGAGAATTTTCTATTTAGCTCTGTTCCCCATTTTTTAAGTGGGTTACTTGGTTTGCTGCTTTTCAGCTTCTTTAGTTCTTTATATATACTGGATATGAGTCCTCTGTCAGATAAAGGGTTGGTGAAGATTCTTTCCCAATCCGTAGGAGGTCGCTATGTTTTGATGATGGTGTCCTTTGCTTTGCAGAAGCTTTTCAGTTTCATGAGGTCCCATATATTGATTGTTGCTCTTAGAGCCTGTGCTGTTGGAGTTCTGTTCAGGAAGTTTTCCCCTGTACCAATGAGTTCTAGGGTATTCCCCACTTTTATTTCAAGCCGATTTAATGTGTCTGGTTTTATATTGAGGTCTTTGATCCACTTGGACTTCAGTTTTGTGCAGGGTGATAAGTATGGATCTATTTTCATTTTTCTACATGTATACATCCAGTTGGACCAGCACCATTTGTTGAAGATGCTATCTTTTTTCCATTGCATGGTTTTGGCGTTTTTGTCAAATATCAGGTGTCCATAAGTGTGTGGGTTTATTTCTGGGTCCTCTGTTCAGTTCCATTGATACACCATTCTGTTTCTATGCCAGTACCATGCAGTTTTTAAAACTGTTGCTCTATAGTACAACTTAAGTTCAGGGATGGAGATACCTCCGGAAGATCTTTTATTGTAGAGGATTGTTTTAGCAATTCTGGGTTTCTTGTTATTCCATATGAAGTTGAGAATTTTTCTTTCCAGGTCTGTAAAGAATTGTGTTGGTAATTTGACGGGCACTGCATTGAATCTGTAGATTGCTTTTGGTAAGATGGCTATTTTTACTATGTTAATCCTACCAAGCCATGAGCATTGAAGATCTTTCCATCTTCTCATATCTTCTTCTAGTTCTTTCTTCAGAGATTTGAAATTTTTTTCATACAAGTCTTTGACGTCCTTGGTTAGGGTTACTCTGAGGTACCTTATGTCATTTGTGGCTATTGTGAAGGGTGTTGTTTCCCTAATTTCTTTCTCAGCCCTTTTGTCTTTTGTATACAGGAGGGCTACTGATTTTTTTGAGTTAATTTTGTATCCAGCCACTTTGCTGAAGGAGTTTATCAGCTGTAGGAGTTCCCTGGTAGAGTTTTTGGGGTCACTCACATATACTATCATATCATCTGCAAATAGTGATAATTTGACTTCTTCCTTTCCAATTTGTATCCCCTTGATCTCCTTCAACTGTCTTATTGCTCTAGCAAGGACTTCCAGCACTATGTTGAAGAGATATGGAGAGAGTGGGCAGCCTTGTCTTGTCCCTGATTTCAGTGGGATTGCTTTAAGTTTCTCTCCATTCAGTTTGACGTTGGCTACAGGTTTGGTGTATATCGCCTTTACTATGTTTAGATATGTGCCTTGTATCCCTGATCTCTCCAATATTTTAAACATGAATGGATGTTGGATTTTGTCAAAGGCTTTTTCAGCATCTAGGGAGATTATCATGTGGTTTTTTTCTTTCAGTTTGTTAATATGGTGGATCACATTGATGGATTTCTGTATATTGAACCACCCCTGCATACCTGGGATGAAGCCTACTTGGACATGGTGGATGATATCTTTGATGTGTTCTTGTATTCGGTTTGTGAGTATTTTGTTGAGTATTTTTGCATCAATGTTCATAAGGGAGATTGGCCGGAAATTCTCTTTCTTTGTTGAGTCTTTGTGAGGTTTAGGTACCAAGGTGACTGTGGCTTCATAGAATGAGTTTGGTAATGTTTCTTCTGTTTCTATTTTGTGGAATAGTTTGAAGAGAATGGGTGTTAGCTCTTTTTTGAATGTCTGGTAGAATGATGCACTGAAACCATCAGGTCCTTGGCTTTTTTTTGGATGGGAGACTTTCGATGACTGCTTTTATTTCCTTGGGGGATATTGGACTATTTAATTGATTTACCTGGTCCTGATTTAGCTTTGGTAAGTGGAATCGATCAAGAAAATTGTCCATTTCATTTAAATTTTCAAATTGTGTTCCGTTTAGACTTTTGAAGTAAGTCCTAATGATTGCTTGGATTTCCTCAGTGTCTGTAGTTATGTCCCCCTTTTCATTTCTGATTTTGTTGATTTGGATGGTGTCTCGCTGCCTTTTAGTTAGCTTGGCTAAGGGTTTGTCGATCTTGTTGATTTTCTCAAAGAAGCAGCTCTTGGTTTCATTGATTCTTTGAATTGTTTTATTTGTTTCTAATTGATTGATTTCAACCCTGAGTTTGATTATTTCCAGCCATCTGCTCCTTCTTGGTGTGTCTGCTTCTTCTTTTTCTAGGGTTTTTAAGTGAGCCATTAAGTTGCTTGAATGCGCTGCCTCAAATTTCTTCTTGAAGGCACTTAGTGCTATGAACTTTCCTCTTAGCACTGCTTTCATTGTGTCCCACAAGTTTGGGTATGTTGTGTCTTCATTTTCATTGAGTTCTAGGAAGACTTTAATTTCTTTCTTTATTTCTTCCCTGACCCAGCTGTCTTTTAGTAGCAAGTTGTTCAGTTTCCATGTATTTGTAGGCTTTTTGCTATTTCTGTTGTTACTGAGGTCCAGCTTTATTCCATGGTGATCCGACAGGATACAAGGGATTATTTCAATCTTCCTGTATTTGTTGAGGCTTGCTTTGTGAACAACTATGTGGTCTATTTTGGAGAAGGTTCCATGAGTTGCTGAGAAGAAGGTAAATTCTTTTGTGTTTGGGTGTAAGGTTCTGTAAATGTCTGTTAGGTCCATTTGATTCATGACCTCTGTTAGAGATATTGTTTCTTTGTTTAATTTCTGTTTTGTTGACCTGTCCTTTGTTGAGAGTGGGGTGTTGAAGTCTCCCACTATTAGTGCGTGGGGATCTATATGTGGTTTAAGTTTTATCAATGTTTCTTTCACAAATGTGGGTGCCCTTGTATTTGGGGCATAGATGTTCAGGATTGTGATGTCTTCTTGGTGGAATTTTCCCTTGATGAGTATGAAGTGTCCTTCCCCATCTCTTTTGATTAATTTTGGTTGAAAGACTATTTTATCAGATATTAGAATGGCTACTCCTGCTTGCTTCTTGCGTCCATTTGCTTGAAAAGCTGTCTTCCATCCCTTTACCCTCAGGTAATGTCTATCTTTGTGACTTAGGTGTGTTTCTTGTATACAACAGATTGCTGGGTTTTGTTTACGCATCCATTCTGTTAGTCTGTGTCTTTTTATTGGAGAATTTAGTCCATTGATATTGAGAGAGAGTAATGACCAGTGGCTGTTAGATCCTTTGAATTTGATGTTGGCTGTTGTCATATGGTTGTGTGCTTGGTTGCTTTTTGTTTTACTGTAGTGGGGTTATTTATTTCCTGTGTTTTCTTGAATGTAGCTAGCTTTCTTGGGTTGTATTTTCCCTTCCAGTGTCTTCTGTAATGCTGAATTTGCTTGTAGGTATTGTTGAAATTTGTTTTTGTCGTTGAATATCTTGTTTTCTCCGTCTATGAGGACTGAGAGTTTTGCAGGGTATAGTAGCCTGGGCTGACATCTGTGCTCTCTTAGGGTCTGCATGATATCTGTCCAGGCCTTTCTGGCTTTCATAGTCTCTGTTGAAAATTCAGGTGTGATTCTATTGGTTTTGCCATTATATGTTACTTGGCCTTTTTCTCTTGCAGCTTTTAATATTTTTTCTTTGTTCTGTATACTTACTGTTTTGATTATTATGTGGCGGGAGGATTTTCTTTTCTGGTCTAATTTATAGGGTGTTCTATAGGCCTCTTGTATTCTTATTGGCCTCTCCTTTAAGTTGGGAAAATTTTCTTCAATGATTTTGTTGAAAATATTTTCTGGGCCTTGGTGCAGGGAATCTTCTTTTTCCTCTATTCCTATTATTCTTAGGTTTTGTCTTTTTATGTTGTCTTTAATTTCTTGGATGGTCTGTGTCAGGAAGTTTTTAGATTTATCATTTTCTTTGACAGATACATCTATTTCTTCCATTGTATCTTCCACACCTGAGATTCTTTCTTCTATTTCTTGTAGCCTATTGGTTATGCTAACCTCTGTAGTTCCTGCTTTCTTCCCTAAGTTCCTTCTGTCCACAATTTCTTCCATTTGTGTGTTTTTTTTTTTTTTAATTTTTCCAATTCTATCTTCAGGTCTTGAGCTATTTTGTTGGTTTTCTTCCCCTGTCTGACTGTATTTTCATGATTTTCCGTCAATTCCTTCAGCTGTTTGTTTGAACAATCCTCTGTTTCTTTTATTTCATTCAGTCATTTAAGCATTTCCTCTCTAAAGGCCACATACTTTTTGGCTTCAGCTTCTTCTATTTCTTTTTGTATTTAATTTGTTTCCTCTGTTATTATCTTCTTGAGCATAGATGTTTGGTCGTCTCCTTGAATTTAATTTATGCTGGGGTGTCTAGGGCTATTTGCCCCTGGATAACTGGGTTCTGGAGATGCCATAATGCTCTGGCTTTTGTTGGTTGAACTTTTACGCTGTCCTCTACCCATTGGGCTATCTTAGTTGTTTGAATTTAGTTTCTGGTTGTTCCTGGACTCTTGTAGTGGAGAGAATCCCTTTGGCAGGAAGATGTTTTTTCCTGAAGGAAGCCTTCCCAGCTTTTTGGGTATAGTCCCTGGATGTCCGCTGTTTTTCAGGAATTGCTACAGCTCACCTCAGGCCTAGAGACCTGGGTTGTCCTGATTAGTCAAGAGGGCTCTCCTCTCACCGGGAGAAGTCCTGGGGCCAGCTGCCCTCTTTCTGGGTTTCTTGCTGTAAATTTAGTGATCAGCTGTGGTAATCTGTGGCGGGTGAGTACTGGTCTGGTGTCTTGGGGCTCTCAGTTCTGTCTGTTTGCAATCTGCAGTCTGTTAGACTTTCCCTAGGTGACCCCAGCAGCACAATTTCTTCCTTCTCTGTGGGGTCCTCTCTGGACAGGGGTTCCCAGTCCCTGTTGTACTGGGGCTCACAGCTTGTCTGTACCGTTGAGCTGAGCCCAAAGTTCTCTGCGAGTGGCAGGAGCTCGGCTGTGATGGCGGCAGAGACCTTCCTGGGAGAGACTGGGTGACCTGTGATCAGACCCGCAACCCTGCTTCCCCGTGGGGTCCCCCGCGACTGGGACTCCCAGTCTCAGATACCCTTGTTCCCACAAATCAGCCTGGGAAAGTGGCTGGGACACGCCCGCTTGCGGCTCCAGCTCAGAGACCCAAAGCCTAGGTTACCCGGGATTTCTTCCGGGTTCTGGCTGGGTAGCCGTGAGTGGACCCGACCGATTCCCACGCCGTGGGAGCCTCCCTTCAACTGGGAAACATGATCGATGTAGTTTCAGGGCCCCGAGTTCAGTCTCCTGGTCTCTGCACGGAAAGTGCTGTCCTGCTCCTCAGACGCGCTGTTTTCCTGGCGCCGCCATCTTGGCTCCCCCCCAGACTTGATTTCTTACTAGATATTGAAAAAATGAGATGTTGACATAATAGCAATTATTCAAAAATGTATCTAAAAATTAAAAAAATCCATCTATTCATGACACACACAGGCAAAGACACACACACAATAAAAACCACATTACGGTATAGCATACCCTAACTTATCAAAACCAGTGCTAAAGAAAAATAATAGTAATTCAAGTTTACGGGACATACAGTCCATAGGATAGAGGAAAGTGCTAATGGAGTATCATTGAAATAATGCACCAAAAAGTAAAACAGAATCTTATCATTATTAAAGAATAAGCTATCTTATATTTTGTATTAGGTAAATATCTTTAAAATGAAGTGAAAATGATGTTTAAAGATGATTTATGCATTTATATATCTCTGCATGCATATGTACATGTACATATAATAATCTCATTAAGGTTAGAAGAGGGCATTGGGACCCTCAGAACTAGAGTTACAAGCATTTGGAGACGCGGATAGGTATGCTGGGATCTGAATTCCTGTCCTATGTCATAGCAGTAAGTGCTCATAACTAATAAGCATTTGTGAGAGCTAAAGTCATTTTAACTTTAAAATACAGTTCTTGAAAGATCTATAAAGTAAAAATGACTCTAACTTGTGAACTCTGTTTGCCTAAACTAAAAACTTCCTGGAAAACTGAGTTGTGTTCTTTATATAAAATGGCAACGCATGTATTGTCATGTCTAAAAACAAGATTGGTTGTCCCAGTTGCAGGATGTGCTTGGTCACAATTAGGTGGGAGGAAGCAGTATGTCAGGATGTACGTTTGGCCTCAGTTGGTCAAAGGCAGGAAGTAATAGCCTTGTGGGTTTAGCCTTTATGAGCCTCTGTCTAATGTAATTTGGCTCTATTATCTGGGAATCCTGGGAATAAATTTGGCTGGTGTCCATCATCTTGGCCAATATTTAACACAAATTGCTTTAAATTTGTCTCAAAATCTGTGGTAGTAGTCTTATTTTTGCCCAGTGGCATTAACACATTTTCCCCTGCCCCACAAATGTGTGTGTGTGTATGCCTACATTCTATAAAAGCTGAAAGAATCCATGACTAGAAGACAACATGTAAAGAATGAAGATCAAATAGGAAAAAGAAAAAGAACTTATGATGTGAACGAATACTGAAAAATGAATCCAGTTTGAGCAGAAAGAAATGAAAAGCTATGAATAACTATCTGAGAGTTCTTCATAAGCAGAATCTGGTGGTGGAGAAGCAGATTTGGAGGTTGCTCTGGGGGGAAATAAGCTCAAACAACCCTACTGTAAAAGCATTGACTAGACAGTTATAGTTTTGCTATAAAGAAAACTACAGCTCCCAGTAGACTCATTCTCTAATTTCTACAAAACAAAGAACAAAGATTTTATAAATCATTTACTGACTTTTTCCAGAAAACTGAATATGGATAATCCATTATCACAAAGTGGTGTTGTCCAAGAATAAAAAAAATTATTTAACATCCAAAATCCATGATATTCCTTGTATCAATAAATGTTGAGAAAAACTAAAAAAATTTGATATACGTTAAAGAGGATGTAGTATGTCTGCCTGCAATCTCAGTACTCCATGAACACTGGCAAGGAGATCATAAATCCAAGGCTAATGTGGACTGGAGAATAAGACCTGCTATCAAAAAGTAAATGGATAAAAAACAAATACAGATTACTAATAAACATCCTAAAGTTAAAACTGGGCCCAGGGGTCTTTTCTAAAACTGATATTCTAACCAAGGAGTATGCATGGAGATAACCTAGGCCCCCTGCACAGATGTAGCACATGGCAGCTCAGTGTCCAAGTAGATTCCCTAATAATGGGAACAGCGGCTGTCTCTGACATGAGCTGGCTCTTTGATCACCTGCCCCTGAGGGTGGTGCAGCCTTACCAAGCCACAGAGGAAGATTATGTAGACATTCCTGATGAGATCTGATAGGCTATAGTCAGATGGAAGGGGAGGAGGACCTTCACTATCAGTGGACTTTGGGAGGGGCATGGGAGGAGAAAAGGGAGGGAGAACAGGATTGGGAGGGGATGCAGGAGGGACTACTGTTGGAATACAAAGTAAATAAATTGTAATAAATAAAAAATATTTTTTAAAAAACATACTAATGTCTACAGACCTAAAGAAGTTAAACAACAAGGAGGATACTAGGGAAGATGCTTAATTCTCATTCAGAAGGCAAACAGGATAGACACCAGAAGTGGTAGAGGGAACGGGATGGGAGCCTACTACAGATGTCCTCTAAGAGACTTCACCCAGCAGGAGATGAAGATGCAGAGACTCATAGTCAAACTTTGGACAGAGCACAGTGAGTCTATTGTTGTTGTTTTATAATTTACTCACTTTGTATTCCAGCTGTAGTCTCCTCCCTTGTCCTCTAAAATACTCCACCCAGCAGGAAAACAGATGCAGGAACTCACAACCAAACTTAGGACAGAGTATAGGGAGTCTTACAGAAAAAGGGGGAGATAGAAAGATCTGGAGGGGACAGTAGGGGAGGAGGACTTCCCTTATCAGTGGACTAGGGAAGAGGGATAGGGGAGGAAGAGGGAGGAAAGGAGGGAGGGAGGGATCAAGAGGAGATGAAGGAGGAGCTACAACTAGGATACAATGAAAATAAATTGTAAAGAAGAAGAGAAGAAGGAGAAGGGGAAGGAAAAGAGGAAGAGGAAAAATTCCTCTCAATGTATGAAAATATGGCCACCTTTGAAACCTTTGAAAATCATACTGTCACATCATATGCTTAGTAAAAGAGTGATTCTATTCTAACTCGGATTAAAACAAGGCAGCATTTCTAGTCTTATAGGTTCGGTTCACCATCATTTACCCTCTGAATACCTCAAATAACACAGAAAATTAGTCCATATGCTCAGAAAAAAAAAAAGCAAGGGTTTCATTTAAAAATGAAGGACAGTCTAAACAGATAAATTTTTAATATACTCTTTACCAAAGCAAACAAACCTAACAAATGAGCTTAGCAAGGCTGTGGAATACAAGACTAATAGAAAAAAAAATTATATTGGACATAGAAATATTTTAAATCTTATTTTCATTTAAATCAAAATTTACAAAATACTCAAGCATAAATCTAAAAGTCTAAATACAAGATCTGAACAGTAAAAGCTTCAAAACATTACTGAGAGAAATTATGAAGACTAAATCTAGTGGGCAGAACTATATTGATGAGTTAAACATTATATTATTAAAATGCCAATATTACTAAATTCTAATAAGTAAGCCATCAATAAAATTCACAGCAGTTTTGGCCTTGTTTTGTTTTCTTTGCTGAATTGGACACGATGCTTCAAAAATTCTTACGAAATTCAAATGAGCTTGTACAGTTCAAACTACATTGTAAAAGGGAATACATTGGGGAGAGAACTATAAACTTATTTTAAGAGTAAATGTAAAACAAAAGTAAGGACACTCCTGGCTTACCAATAAATCATTGCTATATAATGGATTTTCCAGAAGCAGATCTATAGGTAGATGAAAAACTGATTTTGAACACAAATCCAAAGGTGATTCACTTGAGAAAAAAAAAAAAGCTGCCTCTTTTATAATATTGCAGTAAAAACAAACTGTTTACATGTTTCACAAAAAGAAGAGAAGAAATGCAAAATATATCTCAAAATGGTTAGAGGCTTAAATGACATTTTCTACCTTTCTTTTTAAAAATAGGCTTTCAAAATGTAACTATTACTGGCATGATGCCTGGTATGTACATCAGGATGGCCTTGAACTCACAGAGAGCTGCCTCCAAAATGTAGGGATTAAAGGTGTGTTCCACCATACCTGGCACCAACTTTCTTAGTGTTTTCAAAAGTATGTTTCATAAAAGTACATAGCATCAGACCTGTAAAAAAGCATTGAAGCATCACCAAGTAAAGCCTTGTTGTGAGAGAGAAAGAAAACCTGTCACAGACTTGGAAAAGTATCAGGAAATTATATAACCAGTGTAGTGGTTTGAATAGTTATGGCCACCATAGATTCCTGTATTCTAGTACTTGGTCCATTGGGGATGACACTATCAGGAGGTATGGCCATGTTGGAGTAGGTATGGCCTTGTTAGAATTGTGTCAGTGTGGGAGTGGACTTTGACGTCAAGCTATGCCCAGGGTGACATACAGCCTCCTCCTGCTGCTTTTTGATCAAGATGGAAAACTCTTGGTTCCCCCAGAAACATGCCTGCCTGCACTCTGTCATGTTCCCCACCATGACAATAAGAGACTAAACTTATGAGACTGTAATGAAAGCCATCTTCAAATAAATATTTTACCTTATAAGAGTTTCAGTGGTCATGGTGTCTCTTTACAGCAATAGAAACCCCAAGACACCAGCAAAACTCAGTTTCACAATATATAAATAGAAAATTTTCAGTGTTCAACAAATAACCATAAACAAGCAGAAGTTTTAAAATAATCCTTTACAGAAAATTAACAAAAAATTAACACCAGGATGAGAAGGGAGAACAGACACAAAAGAACAGCTAACTTTAAAGTCTGGCCACCTGAAGGCTTGGCAATGATATGAATTAACTGCAATTCTCATAATCAGACACAAACAAACAGGGTACTTGCTTAGAAAGCAGTTTGGTACTATTCTAAAATGGGAAGTACCCACATATCAGATGATCTGGACGTTATCTATATAGGTGCTATCCAAGAAAACACATGTGCACAAAAGTTAATGACTACTGTCTGTAATCGTATCTGAAAAAATGGAAACAATGCAAGTTATCATAAAATGATGTAATTTTGTAATATACAATTTATATGAAATAATACACAAAAATGAAACCAAATGATCAAATGCTATTTGTTATGACATAGATTAGTCTCAAAAGAATGATATTGAGTAAAAATGCTTATTACATAGAATTTTATATTCTTAAAGTTAGAGAAAATGAATATAAATCTAGTGGTTTTCAACAGATTTGTGGATGCCTGGGATAGAATGAAAATGGAAGGGATGAGATTAGAGCACCACAAATAGCATGAGGCTATTAAATTTGGACTCTTGACTGTGTTAATAAACTCATGAATTCATGTTGAAGTCAAAGCCTCCAATTTTGAGTTAAACTTTATTCAAAATCAAGTGTATGCCAATGAAGCCGTTAAAATAAAAATATGATTATAAAGCCATCATTGATATGCACTTATTTTGTTCTTTAAACAAATTGTATTCCTTCTACTTATCCTATAAACAAAACATTGAGCCAACATTTTAGTTTGTATTTTTTTTCTTAGAAGTCATTTGTATTCTATTTTGTTCTTATTCATATTTATATTAGAAAAGAAATACAAGGCTCTGTGCATGCAAGGCAAGAGATCTCTCATGGAGTATCATTATCCTGAGCCTTTCTATTTCACTTTTCATGGAACCAAACCAGGACACATTAATTTTTATGTTCCCAGCTTAATAAGTGTCTATATTATGCATGAATTTTGAGATTGAAAAGACCACCATCACCACTATGACAATGAATATAAAATATTTAAGTTTGTTTTATGTAGTGATAGTTCTTTACCTTCAACTGGATGTTAATCGCTATTCTTGTTCACAGCTCTCACAGCTTTGTGGTAGAACATTTCACTTATTGAATCCAGATCCATTTTCTATAAGTCTTTCCAGAATACTTTGATGGTAGTTTACTTAACACCAGCCTGGTTCTACAGGTTATCTTAGTATCACCTATTGCCCAATTTATTCAAACATATTTCTTAAGCCAAATACGTAAGTTAATATTGGGAAAATGATATCAGATACTCCCACGTGTACAGATCTATTTTATGACATAAAGTAATGTGACACAGCAATGCTGTCTTAAAACAGTACCCTGAGTAACTGAAATCTTGCAAACACAGGATAAATAAAGCAACACAGTGAAATCCTCACTTCTTTGAAATAGCCCAATATGAAGAAGGGCATAAGACAGGAACAGAATCAAAATATCTGGGCACAGGGGTCTTTTCTGAGACTGATACTCCAACCAAAGACCATTGATGGATGTAACCTAGAACCCCTACTCAGATGTAGCCCATGGCAGTTCAGTATCCAAATGGTTCTCTAGTAAGGGAATAGGGATTGTCTCTGGCATAAACTCAGTGGCTGTCTCTTTGACCACCACCCCCCCAAGGGAGGGCAGCCTTGTCAGGCCACAGAGAAGAACAATGCAGCCAGTCCTAATAAGCTAGAGTCAGACTGAAGGGGAGGAGGCCCTCCTCTATCAGTGGAGTTGGAGAGGGGCATGGGAGTAGGTAAGGGAGGGAAGGTGAGATGGGGGGGAAGGAGGGGGATACAGATGGGATGGATACAAAGCGAATAAACTGTAATTATATAAAAAATAATACCCATCAGAATGACTAAGGTCAAAAACTCAAGTGACAATACATGCTGGAGAGGACATGGAGAAAGAAGAACCCTATTCCATTGCTGGTGGGAATGTAAACTTGTATAACCACTTTGGAAATCAATCTGGCTCTTTCTCAGACAATTAGGAATAGTGCTACCTCAAGATCCAGCTATACCACTCTTAGGCATATATCCAAAAGAGGCTCAAGTATACAACAAGGACATTTGTTCAACCATGTTTGTAGCAGTTTTATTTGTAATAACCAGAAGCTGGAAATAACACTGATGTCCCTCAACAGAAGAATGGATACAGAAATTGTGGTACATCTACACAATGGAATATTACTCAGCAATTAAAAACAAAGAAATCATGAAATTCACAGGTATATGATGGGATATAGAAATGATCATCCTGACTGAGGTATCCCGGAAGCAGAAAGGCACACATGGTATATACTCACTTATAAGTGAATATTAATCGTATAATATAAAATAATCATACTAAAATCTGTACACCTAAGGAAGCTAATCAAGAAGGAAGACCCTGGTACGATGCTCAGTCTGCCTTCAGAAAGGCAAATAAGATGGACATGGGAAGAGGGGGGACACGGGGAACAGGAAAGAAGCCTATCACACAAGGCCTCTGAAAGACTCTACCCAGCAGGGTATCAAAACATTTGCTTAGATTCACAGCCAAACATTTTGCAGAGTGCAGGGAATCTAATGAAAGAAAAGGGAGATAGAAAGACTTATAGGGAATAGGAGCACCACAAGGAGAGCAACAGAACCAAAAAATCTGATCACAGGGGTCTTTTCTGAGACTGATACTCCAAACAAGGACCATGTATGGAGCTAAATTAGAACCCCTGAACAAAAGTAGCCCAATGGCAGCTCAGTGTCCAAGAGGGTTCCCCAATTAAAGGAACAGAGACCATCTCTGACATGAACTCATGGGTTGGCTTATTGATCACCTCCACGTGAGGGGGGAGCAGCCTTACCAGTCCAAAGAAGAAGACAAAGAAGCTAGTGGTGCTGAGATCTCATAGACTAGGGTAAGATGGAAGGGGAGGAGGACCTCCCCTATCATTGGACTGAAGGAGGGGCATAGGAGAAGAGGGAAGGAGGGCGGAATTGGAAGGGGATGAGGAAGGGAGCTACAACTGGGATAAAGTGAATAAACTGTAATTAATAAAAATAAAATAAAAATTAAATGTATATACATATAAAATAAAAATTTAATTAAAAAAAGAACATAGAAAAATTATACACTCTGAGACACACCAGGCTATGATACATTGTGTGAATTCACTTCATGACATCATGTTGTCACTTTAATTTCTGTGCTTTTCTGCTTTAAGAAGTGGAAATATTTTTAAAAAATAAAATTCTTCCCATTGATCTTCAAATAATCAGTTATAAACTCTTCCTTTATTTCTTTATGAAAATATATTGTAGTACTTTAAATATCTAGGAGGATATAACATTTGTTGCTTAATCCTGACTAAGCAGTGTGGCATAAGAAAAATGTCATCCTAATTGTTTTTACTTAATGCCCACTGTAACCTTCCTCCATCTTGGGTTCATCAGATCTTCATTTGGTTCCAATATTAGTGTAAACTCTCAGAATCAGAGGATCAAAATGACTGATGGGGATTATATATTATTTGAATCATTTTTAAAGAAGTGCAGAACACAAGTTTGCATTTTTGGAAATTTTAATTTTGAGCCTTTTATTTGGTGAATTATTTGAACATATCTCCAAATAATTTCCAACCTTCCCAGTATATTATTATGGTGTTAATCACCTGACAGTTATGTATCTTTCATTACCTTGTAGGTAAATTTTCCCCCTACTGATGCTTTTTATCCAGAGGAAAAGGGAAAATAAAAGAGGTTAGAGTCAGCAAATATATTGTCCCTTTTAATTCTACTCTAAAAGTACAATAAAAACATCTTTTCAGTCCCCAGTATAACTTTTTCATGATTTTCATTTTTTTCTGAGAGCTAAAAATTTGGACAGATTGATGAATCTCAAAGTGTACATAAGTTCAAGTTTGACACATCATACTCAATCAACAAAATACTCAGCAACGATATCTTTAGTTCTCTCAGATTGTTGGCAGGTACCTGGCATTTTCAAAACCAATTTTTAATCTCAGAATGTGTCAGAGCCTCTGGAGCATCAATCACCGTCTGCCCATCCCCTTCTGTTTGTGTTCATATAAATCTGAACAATGTCTCCATCCCTCTCTTTATCCCATTCAACTCCCTGTCAGGACTTTGAGTTTCTCAGTTTGAGGACTATTTTCTGAACAAAGTCAGAAGCAGGGCCACCTTTTGTATGATCTAGACTGTGGGGGAGAGATATGCTTCATGCTTTTGTTTCTCTATAAAATGAATAATGGTGCTATGACTGAGATAATTTAATCCAGAGTGAAACACAATGTATTTTTTACATAAGCATTTTGGAAATAACGTAAATGAAGACATAATAGAATGTCACAGTATGATGGATGTCTTCTAATGTAATTAAATTTGATTTTGAAAATTTGACAAAGTGAATACTTGCTCATAATTTAGGCAGAAGTATTAAACATTAAGTCAGACAACCTTAGACACATTTTTAGGGAAATATTTTTCAGCTCTTCACAGACCACTTATTAAGATAAATGATTCTGTCATATCATATTTATAACAATATATGATATTTTTGATGTAAAAGAAACTAAATCCAACTGAATTTTTGCATTATCAGAAACAATGTTGTCACCCCATTTTAGTATGAAAACAGAAGAGTTAAAATGCCATTCATGGTAAGGCTGCTCCCCCCAAGGGGGAGGTGATCAAAGAGCAGGCCAATCAGATTATGTCAGAGGCAGTCCCTCTTCACATTACTATGTAACCCAATTGGACTCTGAACTGCCCTGGGCTACATCTGTGCAGGGGTTCTGGGTTATCTCCATGAATAGTCCTTGGTTGGAGTATGAGTCTCTGGGAAGTTCCCTGTGTTCAAATTTTCTTGTTCTGTTGCTCTCCTTGTGGAGACCCTGTCCTCTCCGGTTCTTACTATTTCCCAGTTCTTTCCTAAAATTCCATTCACTCTAACCAACAGTTGCCCATCAGGCTCAGCATCTGCTTTGATAGTCTGTAGGGCAGAGGCTTTCAGTGGCCCTCTGTGGTAGGTTCCTAGGTTGTTTCCTGTTTTCTTCTTCTTCTGATGTCCATCCTCTTTGCCTTTCTGGATGGGGATTAGACATTTTAGTTAGGGTCCTCTCTCTTGCTTACCAGGCCATAGTAGAGGACAATGCAGCCACTTTTTATGTGAACTGATAGACTAAGATCAGAAAAGAGAGGAGAACCTCCCCTATCAGTAGACTTGGGGAGTGGCATGCATGCAGAGGGAGGAGGGAGGGTGGGATTGGGAGGGGAGGAGGAAGGGGCTTATGGGGGGATGCAGAATGAATAAAGTGTAATTGATGAAAAATTAAAAAAAAAATAGTTACTCAAAAAAAAATAAAAAAAATAAATGATGAAAAAAAAAATGCCATTCATGGAGATAACCTAGAACCCCTGTACAGATGTAGCCTATGGCAGTTCAATGTCCAAGTGGGTTCTATACTAATGGGAACAGGGACTGTCTCTGACATGAACTGATTGGCCTGCTCTTTGATCACCTCCCCATGAGGGGGGAATCAACCTTACCAGGCTACAGAGGAAGACAATGCAGCCACTCCTGATGAGACCTAATAGACTAGGATCAGAAAGAAGGGGAAGAAGAAATACCCTATCAGTGGACTGGGGGACAGGCATGGGTGGAGAAGAGGGAGGACACATGGGATAGGGAGAGGAGGAGGGAGCGATCTACAGGTGGGATACAAAGTGAATAAACTGCATTTAATAAAAATTTAAAAATAAAAATATGTTTAACTCTGTTTCAAATTATTATTATAATGATTTTTCAATGGTAATCTCTTATACAATTTGTTTTTCTTTTAAACACCATAACTTAAGATTTATGATTTATTTAATCAGTTTTGATGAATGGGCTATGATTATTTAGTATTTTAATACAAGAGAAGGATCTCCAGAAGCTAGGATCATGGAAGTATAATGGTGAACATATGTTTATAAGTTTAACACATAACATTTAGCCAGGCATGGTGGTTGATGTTTTTAATGCAGGCCCTGGGGAGAGAGAAGTACTTGGGTTTCTATGAGTTCAAGTCCAGCCTTGTCTAAATGGCAATTTCCAAGCCAGCCAGAGCCACACAGTGAGACCTCACCACAAACAAATGAAGAGCTGGATGTTCTGCAGTGTTTCCCAAGCATCACCCAGGGAAGGTGAGTTCCATTTAAGAACACAATCTTGTACTTGCTCCAATTTGAGTCCTCTAAATTTTGGAGTATGCAAAGTAATTACAACATAGGTTTGATAAGAAAGTTGGCTTCCTATAGTTAGTTATTTTATTTGGAGGATGGGTTAAAGACTCTTTTACTATTAACATGATCTAGCTAACTCTAAGTAACATTTTTTTACAAAGGATCTAAATGTATGTATCTGCCATTTTCATGAATTTGCTTTCTTAATTGTGTGCCTGCAACGAGGGAACATTTCCACATAGGATGGAAACAATCACCTACTAACTTTTATAGATTAAAATATGCCTGAGGTGCTAAAATTGTGTTGTTGCCTATTTGTCTTGAAGTAAATTGTATATATGCATGTTAATTTGCCTGTAAAGGCAAAGGGTGAATCATATTCACTGGAACAACATAAATGGGAATTAATGGTTTTTTCTAAGAGCTTCATTGTGTTGCTCACCAAAGTACATTTAATTCTAAGCACTAGGAGAGGAAAAATTCCTTTGAAGATGACAATCTAAGATCAAAGCCTACTTGGTACAATGGTTGAAAGAGATGCCAGACACAAACACAGTTCCCAGAAAGGAAGCACTTAAAAGTGCTCACCACGTCTGCATATGACCTAAAACTTCAGGGATGCTGAGACACTGTGTTGGTACAACTTTCACCCAACACAGTGAATACTTTCCCTTCTCGCCTCTAACAGGTGTCTATCCTCTTCCTACATCATTCTCTCCCACACTCATGTGTATTGGGGTTCTTTTGTTGTTGTTGTTGTTGTGACCCAACAATATTAATCCAGACCATTTGTATGATGGTCGGTTTGGAGGAAACCATTGGAGCATGGTTCTTACACATTTGTTTTACACATTTGTGGTACCTTTTTGACATGTCTTTTGGTGAATTCTAGCATTTTCTGAAGATTCTTTTAAGTTAGATCTCTATCACCATTGCTTAGAAGCAAACAACTTCTTACAAATAGTTTCTTTTAATCTGTCATAGGATAATTTAACTAAGAGAATGTATCTCAAAACGTAATTACAAATCAAGATGACTCACTGTAATTCTTTCTAATGTGTGGGAAGATGATTCCTAAAGTTAGACTCATAACTTCAAATAGCATCAGGAGCTTAATGGAAACAGGGGCTGCTTAGTTTTAAGTGTCTTTATAATGTTTAGAAAGATTTCTCTTGAGTCCTTAATTGCTCAATTTTAAGCAGCCTTCAGCATTTAGTGAGGGCGCTTAGATTGGGAAGTAGACCTTGAGAAACAGTTTTGCCCCAGGCTCAAAAGTACCTAGGAAGTGGCTCAGTGGAATGATGTGGGCTGAATATATATATCTATCTTTATATTTGCATCTCTAGGATACTGTTTCTTGTATACTGTGGTTCATTCTCTAGATGCTGCTTAGTCACGAATGAAGAAAACCAGAGATTCCCTTATACCAAACACTTTGCATTAAAATTTAAAGCTGTCTATAGACAAAACAGAAATCACAAGTCTGCTTGCAACATCGTTTATAATACATTACTCTTTGCTCAAACCAGCTTCATCCACTAGCAAACAAGTCATTCCATTACATGTCCTCCAAGTTCTCCTAATGTTATTGTGTATTTTTTTTTCTTTGATTAAAAAAACTGAGCAGAATGCAGGGAATCTTAGGAAAGAAGTGGGAAACAGTAAGATCTGAAGAGGACAGAAACTCCTCAAGGAGAGCCACAGAAACAAAAAATCTGAGCACAGGGGTCTTTCCTGAGACTGATATTCCAACCAAGGACTATGCATGGAGATAACGTAAGACCCCTGCACAGATGTAGCCCATGGCAGTTCAGTATCCAAGTGGGTTACACTGTGATAGGAACAGGGACTGTTTCTGACATGAACTGATTGGCCTGCTCTTTAATTACCTCCCCCTGAGGGGGAAGCAGCATTACCAGGCCACAGAAGAAGACAATGCAGCCACTCCTGATGAGACCTAATTGACTAGGATCAGAAGGAAGGAAAAGAAGTCCTCCCCTATCAGTGGACTTGGGGAGGAACATGCATGCAGAGGGTGGAGGAAGGGAGGGATTGGAACGGGAGGAGGGAGAGAACCACAGGGGGGATACAAAGTGAATAAAGTGTAATTAATAAAGAAAAATATTGCAACACATTTTCAAAAAGTCAGGTAGTATTCTTATAGGTTAGAATATAAAAATTTTAAACATGTAATGTCAATGTTGGGAAACAAGAGGCTCATGGGCTAGTGATTCCAGTAAAGTGTATAATTTAGGACAATTCCCTGGATATACAGAAAATAAAATTACCGAAGATTAGATGCAAAAGTGGTTTAGAGAGTCAGGAAGCCAGCCAAGAAATGTTGTCCCTGAACTTATTGAGAAAGATAAGCATTTTCCAAGAAATAGAATGAGGAAATTTTCAGACACTGGGTGCTGTGATGTGAATACCTGTGCAGCAATCCCCTTATCAGGGTTGTCAAGTGCTTTTGGCTTTCAAAAGTGAAAACAGGAGATGGTGGAAATCAACAGTCACTTACCCCATTCTCCATCACTCAGATAGCTTATCAAACATTCACATTGGTCGTTTCTCTCAGGTGAGAGATCCTGGATGCCTAGTACAGACTACCCATTCTCCAGGAGAGTAGTAGGGAACACAGCTACACATGGAGCTTCAGGTAAAGGATGAAGGATAGATACAAAGCATGGCCTCTTCATCTTTCAATGCTGTCATTGTTTATCTTTGTCATCGGTTCTATTATGACTAATCTTTGTTGTAAACTGGATACTCTTTGAAAGAGGAACCTCAATTGAATAATTTCATCAGGTTGGCTTGTGGGAATGTTTATTAGACATTTGCTTGCCTGATAATTGATGTAGGAGGGCCCAGCACACTGAGGATGGTACTCTCCTTAGGTAGGTAGACCTGGGCTTTACAAGAACTGTAGCTTAAAAAAAAGAGCTTGGGGTCAAAGCAATTGACAACTTTCCTCACAATTCCTGCCTCTGTTCCTGCATAAGTTCCACCCCTGATGTTCTCAGTGTTATACTATAATATGTAAGTTTAAATGAAACTTTTACTCCCCATTTTTAGTTACAGTATCTATCACGACAACAGCAAGAAAACTAGACATCTTCCAATAAGCAATTTCTAAATCCTGAAAACCAAATTACTACTCTTTCAAGTATACCACACTCACATCTTACATTGTATAGGATTAACCCATATTCACTATGAAATCTGGATCAACCCCTCTATCAACAGTCTGGACTCATCTCTACCTACTTGAGTTTATAGGATGGAAATGGAAACCCCTTACATAAGCCTGTTTGTAAGCCTATTCTATGCACAATTCCAGAAACCTAGTGTCTTAAACAAGACAAATTAATTTTCTCACAGTAACACAAACTAAAATCCAGTATCAGAGGTCAGGATAAATAGGACCCTATGAGAGTTCTGTCCTGTCTGGCAGCAATCAGCCATCTTGTTATATAGCATCTACCAGCAAATTTGAAGAGGAGGACTCAATTAAGTCCATGGCATTCTTTGTGGAGGCGGCTGTGTATAAAGAGGAGATTGATCCAGCTCTGTCTCTGTCCCTTAGTATAGACTGTTGGGCTTTTACTGCAGACAATGGAGATCCACATTTCAGCCCTGAATACATGCATGTTTCAGTTTCCTCATACTGCAAGGAGAACTGTCTCATTTTGTTTTTCATTATTTCGTTTGGTATATATATGTATATATATATATATAATGTATATATATGTATGTATATGTATGTATATGTATATATATGTAGAATTCTCTGACATATATATGTATATATATGTATATATATGTCAGAGAACTCTATATATCACTGTATATATGTAACTCTATATAAAACTGTGCTATATATATAAAACTCTGTTACATATATATATATATATATCAGAGTATATATATCAATCAGAATAACTGATTGTCATGCCGCTATCTCTTGAAGAATGGGATTACTGTCATGTACCACTATGAACAAAACCAAAGGTATTTTTCAAATTTTTTAGTATCTTTTTTTAAACATCTGCCTCTGACATGAACTCAGTGGCTGGCTCTTTGACCTCCCCCGTCCCCCCGCTAAAAAAAAGAGGAGCAGTCTTGCTAGGCCACAGAGGAAGACATTGCAGCCAGTCCTGATGAGGCCTGATAAGCTAGGGTCAGATGGAAGGGGAGAAGGACCTCTCCTATCAATGGACTTAAAAAGGAGCATGGGAGGAGATGAGGAAGGGAGGGTGGGAATGGGAGGGAATGAGAGAGGTGGCTACAGCTGGGATACAAAGTAAATAAAGTATAATTAATATAAAAAATAAAATTTAATTAAATAATATTGATTTTCTGTGTGTGTGTGTATGCCCCCATGTCCATTCCTGTAAGTGAGCATTGGCATGCATGCATGTACCATGGTACATGTATGATGGTCAGAAGCAAAGCTCAGGTATCAATCACTGTCTTCTTCATCATTTGAAACAAGTTTTCTTTGTCGTTTTTGAATTGTTCATGCTTTTGTAGTTGGCTCACCTTGTCCCAGAATCTCTATCACTTCCTCCTCAAACACCATAGGAGTTAAGCCACTGGAGTTAGGGGCAAGTGGTTGTCTTCTGCCTGCCTTCACATGGATTTTACACCCCGTAGAAATAGCTTTTGTCCACCAAACCACTTCTTCAGCTGTAACTGTTTTAATGAGTACTTTGATTCAGTAGCTAAATCTTCTTGTGGAGATGAAATAAATTCTATCTACAAATGTCATGGCCTCTACTAGGCTATATTCCTTTATAGGAACAATGGTGTGTGGGTAACCACATAAATAACAAAACCATCCCATAAGACGTTACCATACCATAGAGTCAGAAACCCTTCTGCTAAGGTGAAACATGTCATATGTTAAACTTTTATTCTTGCAATAACAAATCAGTCTCCTCTAGTAGAAAAACTGCAACTCTCTCCTATTTTGTAGTAGAAAAACTGCAACTCTCTCCTATTTTGTAGTAGAAAAACTGCAACTCTCTCCTATTTTGAAGGATGTGGTTCTGCCTCAGAGGCTGAGAACTCTGTGCTGCTGGCAGCTTGGGAACTAATGAGTGTGGTGTCAGGTCAGCCACAGTAAAAGGCTAACTTACTAACCTAATACCTGCAGAGGATTTGCCGTTTCATACATGGGCTTGTTGAGCAAGTACTAGCTTGAGAGGTGAGGAAAAGTCATCGGGAGAAAATGTAGGAAGTCACAGGCTCTAAGAAAACTTCCTGCTGTAAATATTGGTTGAGGATGTTTCTCTGAGAATATCTTCATACTCTACTAAAAACCACCATTTAAACTCCCTCTCCTGCATTTTGCCAAGTTTATTACATCTTTCTGTCTGTCTAAAATGTCTTAATCTGTATAGTTTGATGTAATAAAATATAAACTAGCTTTGCACAGTGGCAGTACATAGCCAATGAGGTTTATCTGAGGCATAATTATTGTTAATAAAATATAAACTATAATGGTTAAACAGCAAAATAATGATTTTGTAGCCTACAACCTCCTTGTTTATGAAGATTTTAACCCTATTAATTAATTGAAGACCCTTTAGAGCTTATTCACCTCTTAGTTAGCTTATCTCCTAACACCATCACATTAACAGTACCTCTGTCTTGAATGTCCAATCATAAATCCCAATCTATCACTATGATAAATTTGATGACTAGATTCTCAACAGTGAATTCAGGAGAAACACAAGCAATAGCATAAAAACAGACCACCATCAAGGCTTACAACTCAAGATAGCTGCATTTGAGTTCTTTGGTTTTGTTGTCTGTTTGTCTGTTTGGGGCAATCAGCCACCCTGCCCATGTTCCTCAGCCTTGTCATTTGGGAACTCACCTATTCAAAACTATAGGATGTAATAAAAACACTTTTTATGAAAGTTGCCTGTGCAAATATATTCTTCCAGAATACTTGAAGCATCATGGGATGTTTCTGTATGCATCCATTTCTGTGATTCTATGAACTGAGTATCATCCATTTCAGTGAGATGTGTAAGTCAGCTTTATGTGTCTCATTGTCAGAGCCAAGCAATAACCTAAAACTTCTAGTCTCTGTAGAAGAAAAAAAATAAAACATTTTAGTGTAATAGAATCTGGAGTTTTCCTGAAGATTCTCTTAGCATCATCATTGACTATAACAATTCCTCTACATTTTCATAGTGTAAGGAATCTTTCAAGATGATTTTGATGGCTAAACATACAAGTGATGGTGTGTAATGGGAACCACCTTTCCTATTTGTGTATCTCATAGACACATTGAATTAATACATGAATTTTGCCCAGGACAGTAGGTTTTTATTTGTTTTATTGTTGTTGTTGTTCTGTTTTGCTTTTTTGTTTGTTATATGATATGGTGTGATGGTTTGAATGAAAATGGCCTCTATAGGGTCATACGGGAAGTATGGTTTTGTTGTAGTAGGTACAGCCTTCTTGGAGGAGAGATGTTTTGGGGGTGAGCTTTGAGGTTTCAAATGCTGAAGCCAGTCCCAATGTCACTCTCCTCCTGCTGTCTGTCACTCCAGATGCGCGACTTTCCGCTCCTCTCCAGCACTATGTCTGCCATTCTTTCTGCCACAATGACAATGGACTAAGCCTCAGAACTGTAAGGCAGCCCCAACTAAATGCTGTTCTTTATGAAAATTTCTGTGGTCATGGTATTTCTTCACAGCAATAGAAACCCGAACTAAGGCAAATGGAGAGGTTTGGCAGTCTAGTAGTCTTTTGTAGGCAATGCCCATCTCAATAGCATGTATTTCTTTACTTAAGAAAATAGTATGGTTATATTGTTATTTATTAAACATATTGTTTTCATTGTTCATTCTAAGACTGAAAAAATAATTATCCTAAGTTTGTTAGGGATGAGAATATCTTCTATCCTAATCTCCACAAAGCCAAACATACAGGCCACATCATTCTTCAGGACATTAGGATAATTTTATAGACTGGATTTACAAAATCTAGGGATCTTGCTTTATTCTATCCCATGGACAATTGGCTTATAAATTACTTCAGATTTTTCCAGAAGAAATCTAAGTTATGGCTGTCTTGGGATTATATTAAAATAATATTTCTCAAAAGGACTTGTTACATGAGCACAACTGAGTTCTGTTAAATGGCTTCTATCTAGAACTAATGATCAACTCATTATAAATTTCATCTGTGGATGATAATCTACTTGAGCCAACTCTCTGAAGCGTAGTATGGTAACTACTTATTCTCAGTGTAACAGGCAAGTACCACTTTTATCCAGGAATTCTTCTCTGGATTCTTCTCCTTTGGTAACTGTGGTACCCAATTCCTAACAGAATCTTACTGTCAGTTGTAACTTACTAAAATACAGCAACCAAATAATTTCTGAATAGACAGAGAAATGCTGATATTCCAAGTTTTCCAGGAACTGAGGTTAGAGAATGGTAGTATAAAGTACATTACATTCAACATCCTTCCTGCCTTCCTGTACTCTTCCTATCTAGCCTTTTATGGAGATTCCAGCAACTTATCTTCGCCCATTTTATGTCTGCCTTCCTTGAGTGTCCGTCTCCAAATTCACCAGCCACACATGTTATTAATGCTTACTTGCAGTTTGAACAGAAATACTGGATATTAATAAATTACATTTACTTTGACATATTTAACCCATTCTCGTCTCTTCTGCCATGCTTCTTGTGCTAACACCATTAGGACCTCTTGACTATTATTAACGACCTCTTGACTATTCTTTATACAGATTAACAAGATCCTACAACTTCTTGAGCAGAAAGACTATCTTCCTGGTTGGTATCTGTCCCTCCCTTTTTGTAGGATGCTGCCATCCTAATCTTCCTGTAGAACTACAGAAGAACAGGATGGTGAGGATGGGCCCAGAGGATAACTGAAATTCTACTAGGAGGCAACTAATTCAGCTTGTATAGAAAGAAGACAAATTCATTGCCAGTTTTAGGTGTTTTGGGAATGCAAATTTATCAATTTAATCTGCTTATTCTCTGCTATGTTTGTTCTCTTCCCAGGCTTCTACTCTTCCCAACAAGGTCCTGTTCTTAGCCCAAATTTTTGGTTGAATTGTACTTTTCATTAATTTGGAAGTTTGTCTATTGCTACAGTCAAGCTTTGGGCTATATCCTATGACTTTAAGAAACAAGAAATTAGTATAAAATTGTCTTCTAAAATTTCCATCTGAACATTGCAAATGGGATCAGAGACAATCAACATTTCAATTTCTCTGTCTACCCCAACAGGTCTATGGAGAAGCTATCTCATGTTGCAAACAATGTAATATTTACTGTTACCATAGCTACTAAATGCCACAGACAGTTGACTCCAGAGCCTGTCCTTCTATCAATACTTGCTTACCTAGGCTCACTGCTGATCATTTATTGGAACTGAGGTGTCAATACTTGTTCATTATCACCTCTCAACCAACCAATCAAATTATACATGTGCTTCTAAAATATATAAACAAGAAAAAACACAATCTTGATTTTAAGTTTCTTTCTTGAGGCTACATCTGGTACCAATTACTCTTTTACTCAGAAACCAGATGGCACAATCTAATGGAAGCAATTTTAAAAAGCTTCATGTGGACAGCGTTTTGGCTTAAGCAAACCAGCAAGGGACCGTGAAGCACCCAAGGGCTCTGAGGACACGGCAATTGAATATTATGCTTAGGTTTGAAGTGACAAGAAAAATGAGCAATTACTAGATATTTTTTCAGTGAACCATAGTAGGGGAAAAAATTACTCACTAGTAAATCTGTTTGTCAGTCTGAAGTCTAACAGAAATAAACAAAGATACCAAACGTTCTGACCTCATGTGCCCATAGCTCTGTGGTTGCTGCCCATTGGTGGAAAGGGGTGTATAATAGGAACACAGCACAGACATTCCCACTACCCTTGAATAGTTTACAATTCCCTCACTCTCCAGACACATACTTTCTTCTTTCCACTCTTGCCACTTGTAGTTAATAATCTTTGACCTTCTTGAGGAAAGCAAGCTTTCAGCCGGCAGTATTCATGGCCCTGCAGACATATCATCACTGTTGGCGTCTTCCTCCAAGCCATGCTCTACTTTTCATTCTTTCTTTTTGTAGTTTCTCTAGGTTAATACTTAAATCTAAAATTTTAGAGCTAATGAAAATGTGATGCATATGCACAGTGGAGTTCACTTTGGTGGTAATGCAAAGGAAAATCACGACACTTGCAGAGAAATGCATAGCTGTAGAATTATACAAAATGATATAACCCAAACCAGAAATACAAATGCCTCATGCTCTCATTCCTATATACAATCTCATCTCAGTCCCTTCTCGAGGAATTTTTCCAAGGTCAATGTGTCTCCCATTTTTCTCTCTCTCTTTATTCTTTGTCTCAGTTATTTACTTTTCTTTAATGAGTTTAAATAATATACACGTATGAATGGTGGAAGCCACAAAATACTGCCAATGCAGATTTGTTTTCTAAATTTCTAACTTAACCAACTGTATTCACCACACATGCTGTTCAATATTTTATGGATTCAAACTCCTTTCATCAATTCTGCTCTACTTTTAGAATTTTGCATAAAATTTAGTGGCAAATTTCTGGTTATTTGTGTAAAAAAATTACTTTGGCTTTGTTCAGGTAGAATCAGTAAAGAAGTGATCTCTTCATTTTTTTCTATCCTGGTTTTTCAAATCCTTTCATTTTCAAGTAGATAATTCATCTAGCAAATGTACAAAATATGTAAATATAATTCAATTAAATAATATATTGATAAAAAGAATTATATAAAAATGTAAGTACAAGCTGGGCGGTGGTGGTGCACACTATTAATCCCAGAACTTGAGAGGGAGAGGCACGTGGATCTCTATAAAGTTCGAGGCCAGCCTTGTCTACAGAGTAAGTTCCAGGACAGCCAGAGCTATACAGAGAAACATCTCCCCCCAACCCCCCAAAAAGTGCACTAATATATAAAAGTATCTTTAATTTGCCAAGTGTAATTTTCATTTCTGAAGCTTGCTGCTGAATAAACTCACCTCTTTCTAAACTCTGGTGCAACTCAGCTGTTTTGCCTGAAATTCCTCTCCAAGCTGACTATTTCAAACTGGCTTCTCTCACTTCTGCCTGAATTGTTCTGCTTGGCCTCAAACTAACTCTAGCAATCTTTTCTAATCTTCTGTCTCCTTCTTATTATCAGGCTCATTCTGTCTTCACTTGTGTCTAGCTTGTTCTCTCCGCAACCTGTCTGTAAAACTGTCCCTGTAAAAACTATCTCTCATCTCCATGAATTAAACTGCCTCTCAACTGGATCCCACTCTCTGAACTGTACTGTACTGACTTCTGTACTGAACTGTGTACTATACTCTACTGTATTGTTTTCTTACTCTCACACCACTGTACCTTACTCTACTTTCTCAACTCCACCGAACTGCTCTTAAGTTGTTTTATCTTTCCTGTTTCTTCTTGTGAAGTTGGATGTATCCTATCTCTGACTCATTCTGTCAAATATTTCTTTGCCACTTTGTCTGCCCCTCAATTAGATGTCACTTTCAAACATGATTTGAAAGTTAGGTTTCCTTCTGCAACCTAACTTTACTTTCACTGTGTGTGATGAGCCACTCCTGATGAGACCTAATTGACTAGGATCAGAAGGAAGGAAAAGAAGTCCTTCCCTATCAGTGGACTTGGCGAGGGGCATGCAGGCAGAGGTTGGAGGAAGGGATTGGGATGGGAGGAGGGAGGGAACCACGGGGGGGGATACAAAGTGAGTAAAGTGGAATTAATAAAGAAAAAAAATGAAAAAAATTACTGAGGGTGTGCCTATAGTCCAGTCAGAGGGATTATGGTTATGTGGCGTGTCTGCATTTCAGACAGATCACACGGCTCTAGAAGGACTTTGGATATGATCAAAGCAGCCATGTAACTGGATTAAAATTCTTCTAGTTAGAATATACTTGTTTCAGTCATCAATACTGAAAATAAATCATGCACACATGCTACTATCAATACTACTTGATTCACCTACCTGTTTGAAGTTCTTAAAATAAATATAGAAATGAATGTGATAAAGTTTGAAAAATAAAATAATGTTTGGCTCTGCCTGAAGACAAAAATTCAAAAGATAAATTTGCAGTTAATAAAGGTCTTTAGTAAGAAAGCTAACTCATCTAAAACACGAGAATACATCTATTTATGTGTATTGACAGTACAGGTAAAGCTGAATCTGAGATATATACTAACTTCATTTGTACTTAATAAATTAAATGTAAAAATGAATCTAACAGAGATTTGTAGTACCTCTATACTAAAATCGAGAAAAGAACAGAAAAACACAGAGAAGGTTTTAAAAATTAAGCAAGTTATATCAATTCTTCCTAAATTAATCCACAGATATAGTGTATTTCTGATGTAATGCCAACCTCTGTTTGGATGTATATATGTGTTTATATGTAGAAGACAAAGCAGACTATATATTCCATAAGGCAGCAAAATCTGGTAAAACAAAAATGGTCACAGAGAGCTCAAAGACAGGCATTGCTGATGTATTTACTTCACCTATCAACATCATCTATAAAATGTAGAAATGTAGATACTGGCATATTGAGCCATGATAGACTTGGTTGGCAATGAAACCAGATAGATCTATAGACAAATTCTCACTGATTTATGATAAAGGTGAAACTATGCTGTTTTCAAATACTGATGCTGAGTCTTTCCTGTGATACTGTCCACTCCCTTGCTGAAGAAACATTTGTATTCCTTCCTAATGTTTTATTTAAACAATTAAATGTTCATGGTATCTCAGATAATGTAAGCTAAATCTGTATCACTTCTACAAATATAAATAGAAGAACAGATAAAAATTCCTCAATGGGACTAAAAAAATTAGATCATAAGAGAAAGAAACTTAAAGAATTGGAAGTTCCTAAACTGAAGAAGTTTGACCTATCAAGAAAAAAATCACCTTCAAATAGATATAAAGCTCATAGACTGAAAGGCAATCACAATGTATAGTTGACAGATTTCTAGATTCCAGAATACATGAATTTTCTTAATAACCAGTAAGTAAGGAACAGTTTGTGTACAATAGATAGGCTGATTGTTTGAACAAACATTTCACAAAAGAGGACATTTAATTAAGAATTAAAATTATAGATGTTTGCCTACATGATACATCAAGGCAATGTAAGTTAAAAGGAAAATGAGAGCCTTGAAAACACAGTAAAAATGCTAATGTGAACATAATGGAAAAAACTAATAACATGGCATGAATTTCTGAAAATTTCATGAAGTACATACCAGTGGGTGCACAAACTGCTTACCCTGAATCCTAAGTCAGCATGGAAAAGGCCAACAACAGAAAGGCACGTTCTACAGCAGCCATTTCCTCCACAGCATGTGCCATGCACGGTGTGTACTTGTCTCCCCAAGACATGGCCAGATCACTCATCCCCGTGCTCACCACCACTGCAAGCGGTTGTCCCTCAATGGCTGTCATCACAGCAAGCGTTGTATCTACATAAGAGAATGTCTGCATGAAAAAGTAAATGTGAATGCTCTCTAATGAAACAGAAACAGTGACTACATCTAACAAAAATTCAGAAAGCAAATAACACACAAAGGGAAGCTTAATTCACATAAAATACTAGAAGTCAAGGTAGGCTATGACTTTAGCAAACATTGGAATGCTTGAAAATTTAAGGGTGAGCCTACAACTTCTGATGATGTATAGAACTGTTTGTTGTAGTTTTTGATTTTGTCTCAAAACTGTTTGTAGTAGAACCATAGCTATGAAAATATATAAATCTGTATAACCATTGTGTAGGATGCTTCCAAGGTGCTGGAAAAACTAAGTAAAAATGTTTCTTTTTTTTCTTTTTTGTATGAGATGAAACTGCATTGAACTCATTATAGTGCCCATAATTTTTATTGAATACCATATCTAACATTCATGCTTGTACCTATTTTTGTCTTTGAATAATGAAGTTTGATTTCATTAATAAACAAAATTCCAATCCAAGCTGTGGCCTATTATACTCTATGTATTATATAACATAATAGAAGCAGGACAGCTATTTAATTTCTGATATTTCCATTTTTGGAATAAATGCCAGGAGGTTCATATTTAAATATTTCTTTATTAGAACCACCCATGGCAAGAAAGCCAGCTCAACATATGTGCCCCAAATCAGTCCTGTCGCCAATTTTTCTGGCATAATCAGAACACATAACCTTTTCTCATGCAAAAAAAAATTGTCTAATTTTTCAATGCTTATGAAATCTTGGATATTTAAAGCAAGGACCAATTTTGGAGAATGCCATGCATATTTCCTGTGGGAATTTTATGCCAAATTTCTCATAACCGCTACTATGTCTTTAAAAACAGGGAAAAGAAAATCCTACCACAGAGAGCCTCTGAAAGACTCTACCCAGCAGGATATCAAAGCAAATGCCAAACTTTGAGCAGAGTGCAGGGAATCTTATGAAAGATGGGAGAGACAGGAAAACATGGAGGGGACAAGAGCTCCACAAAGAGAGCAACAGAACCAAAATATCTGGGCACAGGGATCTTTTCTGAAACTGATACTCCAACCAACTACCTTACATGGAGATAACCTAGAACCCTTGCACAGATGTAGCCTATGGCAGCTCAAACTCCAAATGGGCCCCGAAGTAATGGAAACAGGGACTGTCCTGACAGAACTCAGTGGCTGGCTCTTTGATCATCTCCCCCTGATGGAGGAGCAGCCTTTCCAGGCCACAGAGGTAGAAAATGCAGCCACTCCTGATGATATCTGATAGGCTAGGGTCAGAGGAAGGGGAGGAGGACTTCCCCTATCAGTGGAGTTGGGGAGGCTCATGAAGGAGATGAGGGAGGAATAGTGGGGTTGGGAGGGAATGAAAAAGGAGGCTACAGCTGGGATACAAAGTTGATAAATAATAATTAATAAAAAATAAATAAATTTTAAAAAAAGAAAAAATTCTATAGTCTTTAAAACTCAGAATCCATCTAAATATGTCAGCATAAACTGCGTTAGAAATTATTATATTAGGAATCCAAAGTGTCTTGCAATTAAACATTTCAATAACTCTTATCCCTCTAAATTACACATATCCATAACTGGCAACTCAGGTCTAACATGTTTTCATATTTGTTAGGAAGTTCTTGTCTTATTACACCAGGGACATCACTAAAGTAGATGCAAAGGAAATACTGGGTTGCCCACATCTAGTACTACATGCCCCTTGTTATTTCTAACTGCATTATCTAGCAAGTATTTTATATATTTTACAGAATTTTCTTACATAATGATAGTCACACACACCCGTTTTTGTGTTCACAATAAGCATATAAAGTAATATAATCCCTATTCTTTTCCTGTTGTCTTGTTATATGTAGATCCTCTAACTGAAATACAACTTAAATTATGAAACTCATTAAATTGCTGCTACTATCTTTGTTTTGTGTGTAGAAGGCTAGGGAAAACCTAAATTCATTGCAACACTCACTCAAAAATTATGGGTAATTAAATCATTCAACTGAATGTACAACATAGTCTAAGGATCCAAAGTTTGAAAGACAGCTACCCTCGGAGGCTGATCTCACTTCTCTACAGGAAATGGCAAAAACAATTTGACCAATTAGAAGAAGTCTTTCACAGTTTTCAATGAACAGCTAAACCCTGGGTGTGATAGATCATGAAGGAGTATAAAAAGGGGGACATATCCATCAAAGAAAGATCCCATGCCCAATTGAAAGAGCAGCTACAAGCTTCACTTTCTGTTCTGTACTGGCTGACTTTTTTTAATGTCAATTTGACACAAACTAGAGTCATCAGAGTGGAGGAACCTCAACTAAGAAAGTGCCACCATGAGAACCAGCTCTAGGACATTTTCTTAATTAGTGATTAATGGGACACAACCCAGCCCATTGTGGGTGGTGTCACCCCTGGGCTTGTGGTCCTGGGTTCTATAAAAAAAGAAGGCTGAGCAAGCCATGAGAAACAAGAGAGTAATCAGCACCCCTCCATGGCCTCTGCATCAGGTTCCTGTCTCAAAGTTCTTGCTCTAAGTTCTGTGTGAGTTCCTGTCCTGACTTCCTTCAGTGATAAAGAGAAAAATGGGAGTGTAAGGTGAATAAGCCCTTTCCTCCTCACCTTGCTTTTTGTTATGGTGTTACTTCTTAGCAAAAGGAACCCTAACGAAAACACGTACACATAAAGAAATATCAGCATATGTGATTTTATGGAAAGCCTCACTGATTCAGGCCTAAAGGTAATAAAAGGCCACTGTGGAAAAGACACAAGTCACCACTGTAATCCCTCTTCTTTATATCATCTATACAACAAAACACAAAGCTGCTAGGATCAGGACAACAAAAGTAGATAAAAATTCATTATGTCTAAAAAGAAGAGGACAAGGAAAAGATTCTCTATTTCAAAGTAAGGAAAGGAAAACACAGTCTCTAAGACTCCAGAAGTTCCCCTATATGTGAAAGACGTTAGGGCAGTCTCTGTCTTTGGAAACCAAAGGCAAAGTACGTGCCTAAGTCATGAGTTGAACAGAATATCAGAGCCGACCGTCAGCCTAGGAAATACCAGTGAATTCAAATAACAATTCCAGAGAAAGATGAAGAGACAAAATTCTTTTTCTTTTTTTTAATTAAATTTTTGTATTAATTACAGTTTATTTACTTTGTATCCCAGCTGTAGCCCCCTCTTTTATTCCCTCCACATCCTACCCTCCCTCCCTCATCTCCTCCCTGCCCCTCTCCAAGTCCACTGATAGGGGAGGTCCTCCTCCCTTTCCATCTGAACCTAGCTTATCAGATCTCATCAGGACCAGAGGCAATGTCCTCCTCTGTAGCCTAGCAAGGCTGCCCCTCCCTTGAGAGGGTGAGGGTGGGGTCAAAGAGCCAGCCACTGAGTTCATGTTAGAGACAGTCTTTGTTCCCCTTACTAGGGAACCCACTTGGATGCTGAGCTGCCATAGTCTACGTCCGAGCAGGGGTTCTAGGTTATACCCATGCATGGTTCTTGGTTGGAGAATCAGTATCAGAAAAGAACCCTGTGCCCAGATATATTTGGTCCTTGTGGGGTTCCTATCCTCTCCAGGTCTTCTTACTCCCCGTTCTTTGATATGGTTCCCTGCACTCTTTTTAATGTTTGGTTCTGAGTCTCAGCATCTGCTTTGATACACTGCTAGAGAGTCTTGCGGAGGCCCTCTATGGTAGGTTCCTGTCCTAAAGATAGGAGCCACCAGAATGTTTAGCTTTTTGATTTTGCAACAGGATGTTGCCATTTGTGAAGTTCACACTCATGAGTGTGCAATAAATTACAAAATCAATCATGTTATGTCTCAGTGTTTTAAATAAGTCTGGGGTTTTGTTAAGCTGCAGTCCCAGCTACCATCAGCAACACATTACTTACAGGCTGATTTAGGTCAGACCAAAAAGCTAAAAGTGAGAAAAACAAGGGCAAATATCTCCTATCTGCCCAAAATACTCACCAAGCTAATCATAAGGGTCAGTGAGAGAAACCATAGAATCAACAAACCCAGCACAGGTCAGTTTCCAATTATTCTCATTTAACATTCAATTAAAAATTTACAGAAGATGGTGCATGGTTTTATTTCTTTTATGTCTGTTTAAAATTTAAATTTGAGCATTTCATACACTACATTTTTTTATTTTTTTTTATTAATTACACTTTATTAATTTTTTATCCCCCCATAAGCCTCTCCTTCCTCCCCTCCCTATCCCACCCTCCTCCCGTTTCTGCATGCATGCCACTCCCCAAGTCCACTGATAGGGGAGGTTCTCCTCTCCTTTCTGATCTTAGTCTATCAGTTCTTATCAAAAGTGGCTGCATTGTCCTCTTCTGTGGCCCAGTAGGGCTTCTTCCCCCTCAGGGGGAGGTGATCAAAGAGCAGGCCAATCAGATTATGTCAGAGGCATAACCCTCTTCCCATTACTAGGTAACCCACTTGAACACTGAACTGCCATGGGCTACATCTGTGCAGGGGTTCTACGTTATCTCCATGAATAGTCCTTGGATGGAGTATGAGTCTCTGGGAAGTTCCCTGTGTTCAAATTTTCTTGTTCTGTTGCTCTCCTTGTGGAGACCCTGTCCTCTCCAGCTCTTACTATTTCCCACTTCTTACATAAAATTCCATTCACTCTGCCCAACAGTTGCCCATCAGGCTCAGCATCTGCTTTCATAGTCTGCAGGGCAGAGGCTTTAAGAGGCCCTCTGTGGTATGTTCCTAGTTTGTTTCCTGATTTCTTCTTCTGGCTTTCAGAGGCCCTCTGTAGCAGGTTTCTAGGTTGTTTCCTATTTTCTTCTTCTTCTGATGTCCATCCTCTTTGCCTTCCAGGTAGGGATTGAACATTTATATATACTCACTCATATAGACATACAACGTAGGACAAACCCACCAAAATCTATGCATCTAAAGAAACCAAGCAAGAGAGAGGACCCTAACTAAAATGTTCATACACTACATTTTTAATTTGTATTATATTTTCTCTCATATGCCCCCCAACTCCTCTCAGATCTTACCTCTTTGTCTTCAACCACCTTTATGTTCTTTCTCTCTCTTAAATAATAAACAAAAGAAAAAGCCACCAAAATCATGGAATCAAGTTTGTGTTTGTCTTCTACTCCAGAGCATGGGGCCTACACTGTAGTGTGTTTAATATACCCAGTGTAACTTCACAGCATAAAACTGATTTTCCCTCTACCAGAAGCTCTGATTTGTAACTAGCTTCTTGGCTAGGGCTGAGACTTTGTGCATACTGTCCCTTCTGCCTGCTGGGATTGCATTTAGCTTGAGCATGTCTAGGTCCTGAGTGTGCTGTTAGAGTCTCTGTGCATCTGTAAGTCTCTCAGCCCTGTTTTGCGTTAAAAAGGCTATCTCCTGAAAGTCACCCACCACTTCTGATCTTTACAATCTTCCTGTCCACTTTTCTGCATAGATCCCTGGTCTTTGAGTGAAGGACTATAACATAGACATCCCATTTAGGGTGGAGGACTGCAAACTCTCTTCCTTTCTCCACATTGTCCAGTTGTGGTTCTCTATGCTAATTTCCATCCACTGGAAAAATAAAAGCTTCTTTGATGAGTGCTGAGTAGTGCTCTGATGTATGGGTATACCAATATGCCATTAGGAATCATTTTATTACTGTGTTCTTTTGGAAGAATGATATCAATAAATTTTACTCTAGGGTCCATGATCTAGCTAGTGTCAGGTGCTCTGCCTCATTAACCATACCAAGAATTGGTTCCATCTCATGGAATGGTCCTGGAATATAATTATTGTCAGATCCTCCCCTAACATTTGTGTCACTATTGCAAACCAACTATTATTATAGCCTACCTGATTTGTAGCTGGGTGAAATTGATAAAAAAACATAATCATCAATTTATTTTCTTAGAATCATCTATTCTTTATTCTTTTTGGGACTAGGTCTCTAGTCTATGCTAGCCTTGAACTTACTATGTAGCTAAGGAGGACAGTGAACTTATGAGTTGCATTCTGTCAACTCCCGAGTGCTGAAGTTACAGGGGTCTACCACCACACACAGTTTGTACAATGCTAATAATGAAAAGCAGAACTTTGAGCCCCCTTGGAATCACCCTGACTGATTTTCAGTGTGTACATGAGTGGTGTGGTTTAAAATGATAGCTGTTGTGGGGCTAGGACATATACAATGGTAAAAGTTCAAGGTCCAGGCAGACATTTCATTTAAATGCAGGCTGTTAAACTCAGTAAAAAAAAATAAAGCAAGATCAGAATGAATGCTATTTGGAAATACAAGTAACCAGAATCCATTTACAAGTGATCACTCCAGAAACTGAGTGGAGAGAAGAAGGTTCGTTCACCACGCCTCAGAGAGGAACCATGTATGTTAGTCTATGCACCTAAAATCGGAGGCTTGGGTCACATGATGTTAAAACCTAGGAGGACTCCATCAGACCACACAGCATACACACTTCTAAAGATGAAACATATTATATAAGATTGAAGTTATATATAAAAAAAACCTTTAAGTTTGAAATAATGTAAACAGAGCATGTTCTTAGAGTATAATAAAATTCCATTTCAGTGAAAGAACTATATCTGCTAAACAGTCACCTTCTCAGAAATTAGCCAACACATTTGAAAATAATGCATGGGTGGTTCAGAACAAGTTAAACCAGTTACATTTTTGTTGAGTTGAAATTAATGAAATACTTGAAGTTTGACTGCCACTAATATAATTATGAAAGAAATTTATTAGTTTACATGACTCTAAAGTTGGGATGCAAATAAATTTCCTAAAGCAATGAACTAGAAAAATGAGAAATTAAACCTCAAAAAATGAAAAGGTAAATAAATAAGGAAAAATTAAATTTAGGAATATTAACAGATAAAAGCTGTTTATTATGAAGATTAAGAATGGCTGAAAAACTGTTTCCAGACAGATAATCACAAATGAAGGGAAAAAGAAGAAAGATTTTTTTTTCCAATTTCCAGAAGGGTAAATGAAGATAATATAGGTGATGATGCCACAGAGACTAAAAATGAAAAGGATGGAAGTATTTTATAACTTTTGTCTCTATCATTGACAAGTTTAGATAATATCAACAAGCTCCTTGAAAGGCACAAACCGCTTTTCCCTTAAAATAAACAGATAATTCAAATATTTAGTAATCTATTATAAAAATTAAATTTGTCTTTGAAAGCTCTACAAAATGACAACTTCAGGTTTAGGCATCTGTATAAATTAATTCTATGAAATATTTTATGACAAAAAATCTATATATTTTTATATAAGGTATTCCAGACTTTAAAGCATTGATACGGAGTTCCAAGATGGTGATGAACAGAGCACACCATTTTGGAGACACTGAGGACATGAATCTCCAGAATTGGTGAGTGGAGAGACAATCGAAACTAGAATTTGGACTTTGGGGCTTGCTAAAGGAGAGGGGACACCACAGAAGTGTGAAGTGTTTGTAGAGATAGATCTGCACAGACTTCTCTGGGAACGAAGTGGGATGCTTCCCTTGTCTAGGCCTCCCACGCAGGGAAGCCTGCACACAGCACCAGGCAGCTGAGTGCAAAGCTCACAGCTGGGGGATTAAGACAGGAGAGATAGTACTCCAGGTCTCTTACTGCAGCCGACAGCTGTAACCGCCCACTGAACACCACCCCTCGGACACATGTCCCATCCCGGCCCCGCCCAGGGTCCTCCTGTGGAGCTCCAGACCCACAGAGCATCCCCTACCCCCACCCCGCTGATGTGATCCCGCTGGAAGAAGCTCAGCAGAGCTCATGTCCCAAGTGGCCAGAGTGCACACACCTCCAGAAACCACCACACCAGAGGAGCGCACCCACTGCCAGTGCCAGAGCACAGGCCCAACCACAGAGTGCCAACCACAGAGACTCAAATCCACAATACAATCCTTCTTGGATCCAAAAGCCACAAAGCTCAGTGCCTGGGACCCAAGACCGCAGAGGCAGGACTCCGGACCCCGCAGCCACATCGGAGAGCTGTAACCTCCCCTGAATGCCACCCCTCAGAACACAGGTCTGAAGAGCCCATACCCTACCTAGTACCCTCTCGCCGAGCTCTGAACCCTCGCAACACACCCCCACTACCACCACCACCTTGTCCCGCCAGAGTACACGCACTGCTGGAAACTCCACCCGACCAGAGTGCTCACCCAAAGAGTGTTAGCCACAGAGACTCAGATCCACAGTACAACCCTTCCCAGATCCCAAGTCTGCAAGTGGCAGCACTGACTACACAGGGCTGCCCAGCCAAGTGATTGTATGGGACATCCAACCCCTCAGTGGCAGAAAACCAGCTGAATAGCCACCAAAGACCCACAGACCTGCAAAAACAATATGTGCCTGCAATCTTCAACAGCACTTGCAATCTCTTAAGAGCTTGCAATACCTTCAGTGCCTGCAGGCACCCCTCTCACACACTGAAGGCCTCTTCATTCTCCAATACCCTGTCCCTTAGGACACACCCACAAGCACACGCTCAAACACATGCTACCCTGCATTTGCCCTTCTGCGCCTGCGAACTTTCCTTCTACAGGTATAGCTGAATAACCAACGCACACACGGAAACCACTAGACATCACCCATTTTCCTGAAGAATTCTCCAGACACCAAAAAAAGACCAGTCTGATCTGCAGAATCCAGGAACAGACAGTGAACACTATGGATAACCAAATGGACAGGGGTCAGCAAAAGAACACAACCAATGTAAATCAAGATAGCATGGCTTTACCGGCAACCCCCAAAATTATTGGACACTCCAACTCATCAGAAACACAAGAAAATGATTTTAAAGCTGTGATTATCCAGTTATTTGAAGCACATAAAACAGAAACCAACAAATATCTTGGAGAAATAGTCATACAGATTCAGACAGATAAAAAGGAAACAAATAAATCTCTCAAAGATTTAGCCTCCCAAATGTAAACAAAGAAAAACAAAGTGAACGAAGCTCTTAAAGAAACACAGGCAAATATAGCCAAACAAATGGAGGCAGAAGTAGTGTCACTGAGAGGAAACAAACAAAAAAATAGAGACCATCTTGGAGACACAGGAATCCACATTCAAACAGATGAAGAAATTGTTGCAAGACATGAAAATGGAATTAGAATCAATAAAGAAAACACAAATCAAGAAAACCCTGGAACTGAAGAACTTAGAGAAAAGAGAAGGAACCACAAAGGTAAGCATCACTAAGAATACAAGAGATGGAAGAGAGAATCTCGAGTGTTGAAGATACACTCGCAGAAATTGATACTTCTCTCAAAGCAAAAGTAAAATCTGAAAAACCCCAAACACAAACCATCCAAGAAATCAAGGACTCCATGAAAAGGCAAAATCTAAGAATAATAGGAATTGATGAAGAAGAGGATTCCAGGCTTCAAGGCCCAGAAAATATTTTCAAGAAAATCATAGAAGAAAATTTCCCCAACCTTAAGAAGGAGATGTCCACAAATATACAAGAGGCCTACAGAACACCAAAGTGACTAGACCAGAAAAGAAACTCCTAATGCCACATCATAGTCAAAACACATAATCTACAGAACAAAGAAAAGATACTAAAAGCAGCAAGGGAAAAAGGCCAAGTAACATATAAAGGTAGACCTAACAGAATCACACCGGACTTTTCATCTGAAACTATGAAAGCCAGAAGGGCCTGGGGAGATATGATGCAGGCCCTAAGGGACCACAGTTGCCAACCTAGACTACTATACCCAGCAAAGCTTTCAATCAACATAGATGGAGAAAACAAAATATTCCACGACAAAACTAAATTTAAGCAATATTTGAACAGCAAACCAGGCCTACAGAAGATACTAGAAGGAAAATTCCAATCCAACAAAAGAACTACATGCAATAAAACATAGGTTAAAGAAAATTTCCAAAAAAAAATCAAAAGAAAACAAGCAATGAATCACAGTAACATCATCAACTCCACAATAATAGCAAATAACATTCAATGGTCATTATTATCTATCAATATCAATGGACTCAACTCTCCAATAAAAAGACACAGACTAACAGAATGGGTGCAGAAACAGGATCCAACATTCTGCTGCATTCAAGAAACACACCTACACAACAAAGATAAAGACAAAGGCAGGAAAACAGTTTTTCAAGCAAATGGACCCTAAAAACAAGCAGGAGTGTCTATCCTAATATCTAATAAAAAAGATTTTCAACCAAAACTAATAAAAAAAGATGCAGAGGGGCACTACATTCTCATCAAAGGAAAAATCCACCAAGAAAACATTAAAATTATGAATATCTATGCCCCAAATACAAGAGCACCTACATTCATAATTGAAACATTATTAAAGCTTAAATCTCATATTGATCCTAATACCTTAATAGTGGGAGACTTCAACACTCCACTCTCACCAAGGGACAGATCAACTAGACAGAAAACAAATAGGGAAATAAAAGCACGTACAGAATCCCTAAATCAAATGAACCGAATAGACATCTACAGATCTTTTCGCCCAAACTCAAAAGAGCAAACCTTCCTTTTAGCACTGCAAAATATGAAACCTTCTCCAAAATAGACCATATAGTTGGTCCCAAAGCAAGCCTCAACAGATACAAAAAGATTGAAATAATCCCTGGTATTCTATCAGACCACCATGGACTAAAGCTGGACCTCAACAACAAACAGAAATAACAAAAAGCCGACACACACATGGAAACTGAACAACTTACTACTCAATGACAGCTTGGTTAAGGAAGAAATAAAGAAAGAAATAAAAGACTTCCTAGAATTCAATGAAAATGAAGGCACAACATACCCTAATTTATGGGACACATTGAAATCAGTGCTCAGAGAAAAATTTATAGCACTAAGGGCCTTCAAGAAGAAATTTGTAACATCACATACAAGTAACTTAATGGACCAACTGAAAACCCTAGAGAAGAAGAAGAAGAAGAAGAAGAAGAAGAAGAAGAAGAAGAAGAAGAAGAAGAAGAAGAAGATGATGATGATGATACACCCAAGAGGAGCAGACGGCTGGAAATAATCAAACTCAGGGCTGAAATCAATCAATTAGAAACAAATAAAACTATCCAAAGAATCAATGAAACAAAAAGCTGGTTATTTTAGAAAATCATCAAGATAGACAAACCCTTAACCAAACTAACTAAAAAGCAGAGAGAATCTATCCAAATCAACAAAATCAGAAAAGAAAAGAGTGACATAACTATAGACACTGAGGAAATCCAAACAATCATTAGGTCATAGTACAAAAGCCTATATGCCACAAAATTTGAAAATCTAAATGAAATGGACAATTTTCTTGATAGATTCCATCTAACAACATTATGTCAAGAACAGGTAGAAAGACTGAATAGCCCTATATCTCCCCAAGGAAATCGAAGCAGTCATTAACAGTCTCCCCTTCAAAAAAAGCCCTGGGCCAGATGGTTTCAGTGCAGGATTCAATCAGATCTTCAAAGAAGTGCTAACACCAATTCTCCTCAAACTATTCCACAAAATACACACAGAGGAACATTACCTAACTCATTCTATGAAGTGAGAGTCACATTGATACCCAGACCACACAAAGACCCAACAAAATAGGAGAACTTCAGAACTATCTCTCAAATGAACATTGATGCAAAAATACTCCATAAAATACTTGCAAACCAAATCCAAGAACACATCAAAGATATCATCCACCATGACCAAGTAGGCTTCATCCCAGGCATGCAAGGATGGTTCAACATATGGAAATCCATCAATGTAATCCACCACATAAACAAACTGAAGGAGAAAAACCATATGTTCATCTCCTTAGATGCCGAAAAAGCATTTGACAAAGTCCAACACCCATTCATGTTTAAAGTCTTAGTGAGAGATCAGGGATACAAAGGAAAAAATTAAACATAGTAAAGGCAATATACAGCAAGCCTATAGCCAACATCAAACTCAATGGAGAGAAACTTAAATCAATCCCACTGAAATTAGGGACAAGACAAGGCTGCCCACTCTCTCCATATCTCTTCAACATAGTACTTGAAGTCCTAGCCAAAGCAGTAAGACAACTAAAGGAGATCAAGGGGATACAAATCGGAAAGGAAGAGGTCAAAGTGTCACTATTCATAGATGATATGATAATATACATGAGTGACCCCAAAAATTCAACCAGAGAGCTCCTTCAGTGGATAAACACCTTTCAGCAAAGTGGCTGAATACAAAATCAACTCAAAAAAATCAGAAGCCCTCCTGTATACCAAAGACAAAAGGGCCGAGAAAGAAATTAGGGAAACAACACCCTTCACAATATTCACTAATAACATAAAGTACCTTGGGTTGACTCTAACCAAGCAAGTGAAAGACCTGTTTGAGAAAAACTTCAAGTCTCTGAAGAAAGAAATTGAAGAAGATATCAGAAGATGCAAAGATCTCCTGTGCTCATGGATTGGTAGAATTAACATTGTGAAAAATGTACATACTGCCAAAAAGCAATCTACAGATTCAATGCAATTCCCATCAAAATATCAACTCAATTCTTTACAGACCTTAAAAAAAGATTCTCAGCTTCATATGGAGAAACAAAAAACCCAGAGTTTCCAAAATAATCCTGTACAACAACAGATCATCTGGAGGTATCTCCATTCCCGATCTCAAGCTGTACTACAGAGCAATAGTAATAAAAACTGCATTGTATTGGCATAGAAACAGAAAAGAGGATCAATCAAACTGAATAGAAGACCCAGAAATAAACCCACACACCTATGAATACTCAATATTTTACAAAGAAGCCAAAACCATTCAATGAAAAAAAGACAGCATCTTCAACAAATGGTGCTGGTCTAACTGGATGTCTACATGTAGAAAAATGAAAATAGATCCATACTTATCACCCTGCACAAAACTAGAGTCCAAGTGGATCAAAGAGCTCAACATAAAACCAGACACACCAAACCAGTTAGAAGAAAAAGTGGGGAACAGCCTAGAACTCATTGGGACAGAAGTCAACTTCCTGAACAGAAAACCAACAACACAGGCTCTAAGAGCAACAATCAATAAATGGGACCTCATGAAACTGAAAAGTTTCTGTAAATCAAATGACACCATCATCAAAACAAAATGACTGCCTGCAGATTGGGAAAGAATCTTCACCAACCCTTTATCTGACAGAGGGCTAATATCAAGTATATATAAAGAACTAAAGAAGCTGAAAAGCAATAAACTAAGTAATCCAGTTAAAAAATGGGGCACAGAGCTAAACAGATAATTCTCGATAGAGGAACATCGAATGGCAGAGAAACACTTAAAGAAATGCTCAACCTCATTAGCCATTAGGGAAATGCAAATCAAAACGACCCTGAGATTTCACCTTACACCCATCAGAATGGCCAAGATGAAAAACTCAAGTGACAACACATGCTGGAGAGGTTGTGGAGAAAGGGGAACCCTCCTCCATTGCTGGTGAGAATGTAAACCGGCACAACCATTTTGGAATTCAATCTGGTGCTTTCCCAGACAATTAGGAGTAGTGCTTCCTCAAGACCCAGCTATACCTTTGGTATATACCCAAAATTTGCTCAAGTACACAACAAGGACATTTGCTCAACCATGTTTGTAGCAGCTTTATTTGTAATAGCCAGAACCTGGAAACAAAGCAGATGTCCATCAAGGGAGGAATGGATACAGAAATTGTGGTATTTTTACACAATGGAATACTACTCAGCAATCAAAAAAAGAAGAAATTATGAAATTTGCAGGCAAATGGTGGGATCTAGAAGATCATTCTGAGTGAACTATCCCAGAAGGAGAAAGACAAACATGGTATATACTCCCTTATATAGACCTATAAAATATGATAAACATAATGAAATCTATACACCTAAAAAAGATAATCAAGAGAGCAGACAAGGGCGAAGATGAACAATCCTCATTTAGAAAGACAGATGTGCACTGAATGTATGACAGGAGTCTACTGAAGGCATCTGAAAGACTCTACCTAGCAGTGTTTCAAAGCAGTTACTAAGACTCATAACCAAACCTGAGGCAGAGTACAGGGAATCATATGAAAGAAGGGGAGTTAGTATGATGTGGAAAGGATAGGAGTTCCACAAAGACCAAATATATCTGGGCACAGGGTCTTTTCTGAGACTGACACTCAATCAAAGACCATGAATGTTTATAACCTAGAACCTCTGCTCGGATGTGGCCTGTGGTAGCTCAGTAACCAATTGGTTTCCTATAGTAAGGGGAACAAGGACTATTTCTAACAGGAACTCAATGGCAGGCTCTTTGACCTCCCCACCCCCCAAGGACGGAGCAGTCCTGTTAGGCCACAGAGGAGGACTTTGCAGCCAGTCCTGAAGATTCATGTTAAAACAGGGTCTGATGAAAGGGGAAGAGATCCTACCCTATCAATCAGTGGACTGGGAAAGGGACAGGGAGGAGATGAGGGATAGAAGGAGGGAGGGAGGGAGGGAAGGTTTGGGAGGGAATGAAGGAGCGGGATACAGCTGGGATACAGAGTTAACCAAATGTAACTAATAAGAAAAATAAAATTAAAAAAAGAATGATCAGAAAAAATAATAAAGTATTGATAGTTCTCAATTTATTTTATGAATCAAACTATATACGCACCGAAAAGAGAAAGACATTGGGAGAACATCCTAAAGAAAAATACTCTTTTCTATGCTGTAATGAGATACCAATGACAAATGCAACTCTATTTTTTAATTATATTTTCATTTTTAATATTAATTACAGTTTATTCAGTTTTTAAACCAGCTGTAGCCCTCTCCTTCATTCCCTCTCAACCTTCCCTTCCCTCCCTCATCTCCTCCCTGCCTCTCTCCAAGTCCAATGATAGGGGAGGTCCTCCTCCCTTTCCTTCTGACCCTAGCCTATCAGGTCTCATCAGAACTGGCTGCATTGTCTTCCTCTGTAGCCTGGAAAGGCTGCTCCCCATTCTGGGGCGGTAATCAAAGAGCCCACCACTGAGTTCATGCCAGAGACAGCCTCTGTTCCCCTTACTAGGAAACCCACTTGGAGATTGATCTGCCATGGGTTACATCTGAGCAGTGGTTCTAGGTTATATCCATGAATGGTCCTTGGTTGGAAAATCAGTCTCAGAAAAGACTCCTGTGCCCAGCTATTTTGGTTCTGTTGCTCTCCTTGTGAAGTCCTCTTCAAATCTTACTAGCTTCCCCAGAGTGCAAGATTCCCTGTACTCTGCCCCAAGTTTGGTTATGAGTCTCAACAAGGCAAATCTCACAAAGGAAATCGTAAAAACAGTGGCTGGCTTACTGAACAGCTGAATACTATTTATGCAAAAGTTTCCAAAGAATTATTAAAAACTACATAAACAAAAGAATAGTAACCTTAATGGTACGTTTAGTGAAATTACAATATACAAGAAACAATGTAAAAAAAGCTACAATTTTTATAAAAAGAAAATCAATTATTAATTAAAGTGAATAATGCCATTTACAAAGACCACAAAATATATAATTTAGTTCTTCTATATCTATCACATAGTTATACATCTAGTATATATTCATTTATCAAAACATGTCAAGCTAACATGAAGAAAGCTATAAAATATTGATTAAAGAGAGCCCAAAGTTTAAAAAAAATGCAGTTTTATTTATTCATGATTGCATAACTCAGTATCTGTGAGACATCAATTCTTAATCTTTTATAATTTTACACAATTTCAATCTGACTTTAAGCAGGACCATGCAATGTGTGTTTGTGTGTGTGTGTGTTTACATCCTAAATAATTACATTTACGATAAAAACTATAAGAATCAGAGAAAGGGCTAAAGTTGAAAGTGAAAGTGGAAGAGTGAGAACAGTATAACAAAAGGAGCATTGACTTGATGGAAAGGCTCTATGATTCCTGTTAGTAGCCAGACAATCCTGTACCTTTGCCAAAACGTGCATAACTATATATTAAAGATTATTTTCCTGTGTATAATTTATATTTTATTTTTTAAAAATAGGTAATAATGCTTTTTACTCAACAGGCATCCCCTTACATGTTTTCCTTTATTTTAGCCTTACTTTAAAATAGCTCACTTTAATTAAGTTTAACAATTAAGGATAGTATTAAATCAAATTTAAAATATTGTTTATATGCTAACAGTTAAGCAATTAAATTCTAAGCAAAAAGCTTGTTATTTTTCCAATAAAACATATTAGATGAAGTCAGAATGCATAAAAATAAGGAAATGCTAATTTCAGAATGACAATTTCAAGACTATGTCCTGTAGGTGAAGTAGCTCACGTTTCTAAACTTGCTATCTTATCTCAGATTTGCATTCATGCAGCTGTTTACCAGGAGTAACAGCAAAACCATTATTCTTCACTCACTGAATATAGCTTCCTATCCAGGGACAGAGTGACAAGTAAAAGTACATTAAAATCCCAAGACTGGAACCTTCTAAAACATTACAATAAGCATACTGAAATTTTGCACAGATATGTGCATTTATCTGACTGCAGTTAGGGTCAGATGTCTCATTCAAATGATAAGCAAAGACCTCAAAAGAATCTAGTGGTTTTGGCCTAAGAATAACTAGCATGCATAAGCGCTATATATAATTACAGAAATATTCACAGATGATGGCCACAGCTACTGTAACATTAATGGGGTATGTAAAAATAAAGGACAAGTGAGAAAATGTTAAGCCTCTCAAAGAGGGAAAGAAAAAGAAGACACCTTTAAATATAATCTTTCTTTATTACCAACCTCTGGGAACTGTAGGAAGGATACATACACATCTTCTTTAGGAGTCCTTTGGGAACAAACATGCATTCGTTAACATTACATGCATCTGCTTTTTGGTTCCTCTGCCTGATTCATCAGTCTACAGCCTGCTCTACTAAAGCTAGCACTCTCCAGCAGCCATTCAAAACACTTTGGCTGCCACACATTCAACAGATAATTGGTCTTTTGGCCTTAATTGATTTGAAATACACATCATTTAAAAATTAAAGGACAATGGACTTAATTTGCAATGAGAAGAAAGCAGGGTTTTTAAAGGTTGAGTTGATGGGATTTAGAGTAGACGAATGAGCTGTTAGCGTCATTTATGCAATCCATTAGTTGCTAATGGTCTTAGGGACATCTGTTGATGATGCCGAACTTGATCAATTTGGGGTGCAACTTTCCTGTTGGGAAATCCAACCATGCACTCACTCAGAAATTTAAATGGGATTAATGCTTGCATGTTGGCCATCACATACAGCCCCTTGTTTTCCTTGTCAGCCTTTCACCCAGAAGAATAAAATGATTATATAAGGAGAGTGTTCTTGGTGTTGATTTACAGAAAAGTTCTGAACATTTGAAATTTTGAAACAAATATGAAATATTTTGTAATAGCCCTCCATAAAAGTAGAGCTTACAAATACATATTTACATATACATATACATAAATACAAATTTACAGTGTTGTTAATAAAGTGGAAAATTAAAAGCTCATTACTCTGAACTTAGACACATGGTGTAAAAAATCGTGAATCTCATTTTTGCGTGAGTGTGTAAAAGATACTCCTTTTATCTCTAAATTTCCATTCCATGATGGTACAGAATATTTACTTCTCATGAGTTCATAGCATCTATACTGGGTGAAGATGAAGTATTTGGGTTAGGTCCAAGGTCAATATATTGAAGAATCTATAGATTTCATGCTGCCTGTATTTTTGAAAATTACTATCCAAGTGAGTGCATGTTGGAAGCCTAGCAGACCACTGTAGTTATGCCATGATGTGGAGACTCTTCTGAAGCCTGTTAGCTCACTGATAAGAGACAAGGATGGAATTCTGTAGTTAGCCAGACCTGGCTTTGACCTTTCTTTCTGCTGTAAAATGATGATACTTTGATTCATTGGAGACTGAATTTTTTCAGATCTAACTTGAGAATTAACCATGAACTGGAACATTGACACAAAAATACTCAATTAAATAGTCACAAAAGGAATCCAAGAACACAAACAATATCATCCATCCAGAACAAGTAGGTTTCATCCCAGGCATGCAGAGGTGGTTCAATATATGGAAATCCATCATTGTGATCCACCACATAAATAAAGAGAAGGAAAAAGAAAAACACATGATCATCTTCTTAGAAGCTGAAAGGATTTGACAAAATCCAACACCCATTCATTTTTAAAGTTTTGGAGAGATCAGGAATACAAGGCACATACCTAAACACATTAAAGGCAATATAGCCAACATCAAAGTAAACTGAGAGAAACAAATCAATCCCACTAAAATCATGGACAAAGCAAGGCTGCCCACTCTCTCCTACTATCTTCAACATAGTACCCAAATTCTTAGGAGATCAAGGGAATACACATTGGGAAAGAATACACATTGGGAATACACATTGGGAATATACATTGGAAAAGAAGAAGTCAAAGTATCACTATTCACAGATATTATAGTATACATGATTGACCCCAAAAATTCTACTAGAGAACTCCTTCAGCTGATGAAGGCCTTTAGCAAAGTGGCTGGATACAAAATTAACTCCAAAAAAAAAAGAAAAAATCAGTAACCATCCTGTATACAAAAGACAAAATAGCTGAGAAAGAAATTAAGGAAACAACACCCTTTACAATAACCACACATAACATAAAGTACCTTGGGGTGACTCTAATCAAGCATGTGAAAAACCTGTATGAATAAAACATCAAGTCTCTGAAGAAAGAAATCAAAGAAGATATCAGAAGATGGAAAGATCTCCCATGCTTATGGATCCGTAGGATTGACATAGTGAAAATGGCCATACTACCAGAAACAATCTACAGATTCAATGCAATTCCCATGAAAATACAAACACAACTCTTTACAGAACTTGAAAGAAGAATTCTCAATTTCATATGGAAAAAAAAAGACTTGTTAAAACAATCCTGTGCAATGACAGATCTTCTAGAGGTATCTCCAACCTTGATCTCAAGTTGTATTCTATCGAGCAACAGTAATAAAAACTCGATGGTACTGGAATAGAAAAAGAATGGTGGATCAACGGAATTGAATAGAACACCAAAAAAATAAACTCACACACCTACAGATACTTGAGTTTTGACAAAGAAGCCAAAAACCATACAATGGAAAAAAATACAGCATTTTCAACAAATGGTGCTGGACTAACTGAATGTCTACATGTAGAAAAATGCCATTAGATCCATAGTTATAACCCTGCAAAAAACAACAGTCTAAGTGGATCAAAGAACTCAGCATAAAACCCGACACACTAAACCTGTTATAAGAAAAAGAGGGGAAGAGCCTTGAACTCATTGGCACAGGAGACAACTTCCTGAATAGAACACCAACAACACAGGCTCTAAGATCAACAATCAATAAATAGGACCTCATGAAAAGCTTCTGTAAACCAAAGGACACTGTCATCAGAACAAAACAACTGCCTACAGATTGGGAAAGAATCTTCACCAAACCTATGTCTGACAGAGGGCTAATATTCAGAGTATATAAAGAACTTAAGAAGTTAAACACCAACAAACCAAGTATTCAAATTTAAAAATGGGATACAGAGCTAAATAGAGAATTCTCAATAGGGGATTATCGAATGGCAGAGAAACATTTACATGCTTAACACCCTTAATCATCAGGAAAATGAAAATCAAAACGACCCTGAGATTTCACCTTACATCCATCAAAATGGCTAAGATCAAAAACTCAAGTGACAACACATGCTGGAGAGGATGTGGAGAAAGGAGACCCTTCCTTCATTGCTGGTGAGAGTGTATATTTGTACAAAGACTTTGGAAATCAACCTGGTGCTTTCTCAGAAAATTATGAATAGTGTTGCCTCAAGATCCATCTTTACCACTCCTAGGCATATATCCAAAATATACTCAAATATACAAGAAGGAAATTTGCCCAACTATGTTAGTAGCATCTCTATTTGTAATAGCCAGAGCTGGAAATAGCCTAGATATCCCTCAGCAGAGGAATGGATACAGAATTTGTTCTACAATTTACACAATAGAATACTACTCAGTTATTAAAAACAAGGGGATCAGAAATTTTCAGGCAAATGGTGGGAACTAGAAAAGATCATCTTGATTGAGGTATCCCAGAAGCAGAAGACACACATGGTATATATACTTACTCATATGTAGATATTAGCCACATAATATAGGATAAACATACTAAAATCTATACTCTTAAAGAAGCTAAACAAGGAAAACCTTAGGAAAGATGTTCAATCCTCACTCAGAAGGACCAACGTAATAGACATTGGAAGCAGGAGAAGACAGGGAACAGGATAGGAGCCTACCACTGAGGGCCTATGAAAGACTCTACTGATGGAAGTATCAAAGCAGAGGCCGAGGCTCAGCAAACTTTGGGCAGAGTGCTGGGAATCTTAGGAAAGAAAAGAGAGATTGAAAGACCTGGAGGTGACAGGAGTTCCAAAAGGAGACCAACAGAGCCATAAAAACTGAGCCCTGGGAGCCCTGATGAGACTGATACCCCAACCAAGGACCATGCATGGAGAGGACCTAAAACCCTGGCTCAGATGTAGCCCATAGAGTAAATCTCCAAGTAGATTCCCTAGTAAGGAAAGCAGGGACTGCCTCTGGCAGGCTCTCTGATCACCTCCCCCTGGGGAGTGCAGCCTTGCCAGTCCACAGACGGAGGTGATGAAACCAGTCTTTATGAGATCTGAAACGATAGGGTCAAACAGAAGGTAGGAGGACCTCCCCTATCAGTGGATGAGGGGAGGTGCCTAAGGGGAGAAGAGGGAGAAGGGTAGGATTGGGAGGAGATGAGGGAGAGGGCTACAGCTGGTAAATGAACTGAATAAATTGCAATAAATGACAATAATAAAAAAATAAAAAGATAAAAAATATTAACTTGAGTAGTTTGGGCACTAACTAAAAAAATCTGCAGATGTGGGACCCATTTTTTTGCCCTGTAGCCAGAAGTTAGCCATGTGAACATTAATTTAAAGTCTCGCTTTAGCCTAACTTTAGCCATGCTCCTCCAAGCCTTCCCTCCAGAACCTTCTGATTCTAGGCTTCAGCATCCACACATGTGAGGTCCAGATTGCTCAACTTTGCAGGAGTTCTGCTCAGTCATCCTGGAGAAAACCTGCACTCTTGGTATCAAATCCATCGATAATCCCTCAACTTAAGTAACTGTCCATACTGTCCTGTCTTCAGCTAGCATCCTCACTTATTCTCTGAAGTTTTCTGTCCTCTACCACCACCAACACTCAGCTAGAGTCTTGGCTTTAATCCCTCTTTTCTGTGTGAAATTTGGAATAGAACCTAGCTCTATACTGAGATACAACTGAGATTACTATATTTGAATAGTTACTGAAGAACAGGTTATATTATTATTATTATTATCAATTTCCATTTCTCTTTAAGATTATCAAGTTAAATTCTTCCTTCTTAATATGAATATAGTCATTGAAATCAAAATCAGTTTAAAATTACAAAGCATTTATAAAAATGGTATAGTGAGTAATGTTAATTCATCACAAGATTTTAAAAGGTATATGTACATTGTACATGGCCTCAGTGCCTCAGTCCATATTCCACACTTACATAGTGAGGATTTGCTGCACAATGGAACAAGACTTCATCTCTTCTCCCTAGGGTTACAAAAAGGCAAAGGCAGATTTACTAAGGGGTGTGTGTGTGTGTGTGTGTGTGTGTGTGTGTGATGTTCTATGTGAGAGTTAATGGGATTTCATGTTTCTAAATAGTATCAGGAATGCAGATTAGAGGTCATACAGTGAGAACAGGAGTAGATTAAAGTGCATTGATAAAGAGAGATTTCCTAAACTGATTCTGTAGCTGTGAGTTGTAAAACAGCCAAAAAGCATCTTTAAGACCGAAAATAATTATCAAACTGCTGATGAACCCAAATATAACAAATAAAACTATAATGCATACAGCATAATCAATTACTAATTATACCATACAGTCATGTGTGATAAACTAAGACATGCTTTGGGGCTTAAGGGTACCAGAGAGATGATCTGTCTCATTCAGTAGAGTTGACTTTACAGTGAGAAAGAGGTGGGATGTTCCACAGAAGCCATGACTGAGTCTGTTTTTACCTGAGGCTAAAAACAACAGAGTAATAATAATGAGAGGCTAGCAAGAGCTCTGCTAGCCTCTTGCGGCTCTCAGAAATAAGACCCTGTGGGATAGATGGGATGGAAGTAGACATTAAGACATTCACTTTCAGAAGTTCAAATCTCTTCACTTAGATTCAGGGAGCATGCCTCTGCAAAACATTCCCATTAGAAGGAGTACTAGGTATCACAAGCACGTAAGGAAGAGGCTTTAGACGGGCAGAGCTTTCTATGAATCAATACGACAATAAAACAAGCTTCTACCACAAGTACATAATTCAGTCTTGCTTGAGGCCATGTCAAGACACCTGCTCATTTCCTGAAAGGGCCCTAAATACAGAGAGCAACACAGTGCTTTTAAGGTTTTACCCAACTTGGTAGATTAAAGGACCATTCAGCAGGCTCCTTGGAGAAGCTATTATGGAAATTAAAATGACCTTTTAAAGGTATGGTAAGTCCCTCCTGGAACTTTGTTCTATCCTCTATGCCATCCTGCTCTAGGTAAAAGGGAAAGTGCTTGTGGATAGTTCATTGCATGGGGAATATCCAAAGCAATGAGTTGCTTTTAGAGTTGATTAAATGCTAAAATGAAGCTTTTTGATAACCACGAGAGCTGACTATTGTAAGTGTACTCCAGTGTCATGAATATTACTGCTAATACATGATAAGATTTTTAAAAGGACATAATAAAGTGTAATAAGGAACAGATCACTTCCTTTCCTTTTGAGGTTTAGAAAAAGCCATTTGGTCTTTACATGATGGCAAAAGGGAAGTCCTTTTAAAGTGAATGACTTGTCCAGGGGGGTTGTAAAATGAGATTAATAGCTTAAAGGAACGGACTGTTCAACAAGCTGTGATGAGGTTAAAGATATTTTAATATAAAAAATGAGGATTTAAAGAGAACACAATTTAATATTTGTGGCCTGCCAGTGACAGAAACTGTTGATGATTAATAAGAATGGCACTTACTTCTCTATGTACATTGCTTAGCTGGACAGATTGTCACATGAGTGCATTATAGTGCTGACGGCTAAATACCCATGCTAGCTGGAAGGACTAGCAGTGAAATAAACTATTGTACCCTGGATCAGTTTCTCAAGTTATATTGTAGATATGCTGTTCTGTAGAATGTCAAATAAATGTACTAATACTCAAAATATGATAATGCAAATAACACTATATAAGAAGATGAACTATTATTGAAAATGCATTAACTTATTAGTATGCATTATTTTGTGTGTGTCTGCATGAATGTGTGTAAATGAGATTGCAGAGATGGTTCAACGGTTAAGAACGTGTACAGTACTGCTCTCCCAGAGGATCCAAAACAATTCTCAGCATCTACACTGGGCAGCTCATAATGGCTTGTGATTCTAGCTTCAAATACCATCTTCTGGCCTCAGTGAGCACACGCATATGCACAAGTCCACATATACACACAAACACACACAAGGCCACAATTAAAACAGTAACAATATCAATCATTATCATTGGTGATAATGTTAAAGAGGTGATTATGTTATCCAAAATAAACTATATACACTTACCTACACTTGTTTAGACTATCTAAATATTTGGTGCAATATCTGTTAGACTCATGACCACCACTACTGTATCCTGTTTTTCTGGGCTGCTCAGTTCTTAAACTGAATGACTCTGCTTCTGTTTTTACCGTGTCTGGTTCATTCTTCCACAGTAGTAAGACAGAGCTTACTGAGGTCATGTGTGCCAGATTCAGCAAGCCCTCTTTGAGATCACTGAATACCAGATAGCACACAGAGTAAAAGTGCACTCTTTTCCTGACCAAGGAGGCATTCCTGACCCAGTCTCCATGCACCTTGCACTGTTACCATCCCATTTGTTTTCTTCTGTGGGCTGCTGTAGCAGATGTCCTTCAGCACCTGGACACATTCATCTAGCCTTTTCTCTAGGGACTTTTCTCCATTAACAAGGATGCAAGCTGAGCTTTGAATTCACACCCTCAAAGGCATGCCCCATGAACCTTCTGGCAAAACAGCTAATCACCAAACCTTTCTCAATAGCTCATGCCCCCACCTGGCATTCAGTTTCCCATGACTCAAAGGGCAGAGCCAAGTTTTGCATCCTGCTTCTTGGCCTTGAAGATACCTTTCTTGAACCTCAACCACTGGCCTTAGCATTGACTGCTGATGTATTCACTTCTCTGCTGGTCTGAGGTGCCGTTTCTCCTTTCTACAAGTATTCTTTCCATTATTTACTATTAACTTTTTCTTGACCTGGTAATTTTACCTCTTTGTCATTTATCTTTGCACTCATATTTTTAAAAATATTTATTAATTAAAATTTATTCACTATGTATCCTGGCTGTATTTCCCTCCCTCATCTCCTCCTGGTCCCACCCTCCCTCATCCTTCCTTATGCCACTCCACTAGACCACTGATAGGGGAGGTCCTCCTCCCCTATGATTATATTCCTGTTGACTTGACTTTTAATACTGTTATGTCTTTCTTTTACTTATGACTTGGCTTGTGTCATTTGTCTAGCTTTCTTCTTAAATATCAGACTACTTTAAGTTTAATTATTATTATTTTCAACAGTCATACAATTTCTCTGGCTTAATAGATACCTGGTCTTTTACTGCAATTCATGCAACTTTTAATGTTTTAAATAATTTCTATTTAAAAAATATTTTGGGGCTTAAGAGACATGTCAGTTATTGAAAAATTTAACACACAAGCATGATCTAAGTTCAAAACCATAAAAACCATGTAAAGCAGAAACACAGACACCTAAAATCAGGACTCCTGTCTTAATGTGCCTTAATTCTATAGCCCCTCTGTTGAGACTTTATTTCTTAGCATAACTAAGGCTCCTCTGTTAACAACTGTGTAGCCTTTAGCCTATCAGAAGCCATTTTGCCTCCAAATCTCCATTTTCATTATGTCTCTATGGTTTTATTCTCAAACTTTCAATGCTTTATTACCTGGATACAATATGAAGTGGCCCAACTGCAGAAGCAATCAAAGTAAAGGTCAGAAACACTCTGTCTAGCTAGTCAAAATGATGTAATGTGTTCTACACCTGGATACTTGATTGTGTTTTTGTTACCTGGTTGTTACCTAGTGCAGTTTGTTTTCTATACCAGGTTATAGTTGTGTTACCTGGTTGCTACCTGGTTTGTTTGTTTGTTTGTATAAAAAAAATCTGCCTTAGGAGCAGACCTGTCTGTCACTGTCTGCTCTGGAGCCTAAAAATTGACCCTGACTGTTCAATTTCTGTTTAGCATTCAATAAACCTCTGCTGAGCTGAGTCAGGTGTATGAGTGGTGAGTGAGCAGATCTTCCTGAACCTGTAACATTCTAGGATGAAGTGGAAGTCAGAGACAGGAGAGCCCCAGGAAGAGCCTGACAGTGATAGTTCACCCAGTGCACACAATGGTGAGCAGCATGTTCCCCCCTGAGAGAGAGAGAGAGAGAGAGAGAGAGAGAGAATAGAAAGCACTTGTACATAACACACTCAGATAAAAACATAATTTTGTTACAATTTCTTTGTGCCTATATATTTTAATTAGGTTTTTGTTTTGCTGGTTTGTTGGTTTTCAGTGACTCGTGTACACCCATCTACTCAGGAATAAGAATTACATGCTGTTCACTTGCAGAAGCTGTCTGCTCTGAGAAGTTTAAGTGTGTCCCTTTCAAATTTTCATGTAAGTGGATCCTCTGTTTACAAATATGTGATCTTTTATCATTATGTTAGACAATAATTAGCAAGATTTTACAAAGCAAGTTCATTGTAACAGTACTGAGAGTGGTAAATTGAAATAAATAAATATAGATGTAATTATTTTTCATCTCAGAATGACTGGGAGAATGAAAACAAATTGATTCTTAATGCACTTTCCTGGTCCCCATCTATCTGACTTCACCAGAGCTCTGGGGATGTATACCTTCAGTTCCCTTTATCTGTTTGTCTTTGTGATTTTCTAATTTTAATTTTAATTTTTATATTGATTACAGTTTATTCCCTTTGTATCCCAGCTGTAGCCCCCTCTCTCATTCCCTCCCTGTCCCACCCACCCTCCCTCATCTCCTCTCATGCCCCTATCCTAGTCCACTGATAGGAGATTTTTAAGTACACTGAACTTTGACCACCTGTATCTTAATTTATTTAGCCCCTCATGTTAAAGTACAGAATAAGATTCCACTGCTACCTTCAATAGACAGGACACACTGTGAAAACATTAAATGGTATAAAATATATTTGGAAAGTAATACTATAACAATATTTGATTATTAAGCAATTAAGGCTTTTAAAAAGAATTATCCTTCTTCCTGAATAGAAGGAAGTAAAGAGACTATTAGAGGTTGCCCATAAGCTTGCTTTATGACACAATATCCGAAGTCATCGTTACCTACTGTTGTCATGTGTCTGACATCATGTTCTGACAGCCCCTGTGGGGATTTGGGAAGATGCTAACATAGCTTTGTTCTGCTTGCATTCTTTTCTGTACTTGCTCAGGTGTTCCCCTGTGAGTGTACACAGACGGATGTCTCTAGCCAAACGGTGGTGTCTTTGTTCTTAGTGTTTTGTTCTGGAGGATCATCCCAAACATAGAGTATATGTTCAATATAAAATCTTGTAAAATGAAAAGATCTGTTTACTAGAACACAAATGTTTTTCCTCAGACCTTGTCATGGATTCTAATATGATGGGAAGAGAACATAGAAATTTAACTTCTTCCTTGAATCCAAAAGTCGTTTTGATATGTATCTTCAAATTGACATGCCTGTGGTTTTTATATAATCCCCCAAGTAGCTGGAGTAATTAGTTCTGCTGAAATCGCAAGAAAGTTTAAATGGCAATGTGGAAGCTGAAGATAATCTGTCTATAAAGTCTCTTGGTGGGCAAGGCTTGCAGTAGTTTAGACTTCACAACAACCACAACCACGTGCACTCATCCACGGGTGTGTGCTGCTGAGCCTAGTAGCTAAGCACAAGTCTCCGAGGCAGGTGCCAGGTCGCTACTATTTATGTTCCAGGGTGTTAGGCTGAAAATATTCATAAGGTAGATATGAATTCTTTGCCCAGCTATTGGAAAAATCAAACAGTGGATGGACTTGAACTAAACTGTATTTTTGATCCAAGTGTACCTAATGCAGATCTGTTGGGTCAAGCCTCATTTATTTTAGCCCAGCCCCTGCTGGACCACACACATGTGTGTGCCTATGAACTCACACCCCTGTGGCAAAGCCAAATTTCAGGGTGACTTTCCATGGAAGTGTGTTATGGCAGTAGTTATTACACACCTATACTCCCAGCACTAACAGGCTGTGGCAGGAGGATTGCCGTGAGCTCAAGTCCACTCTGAACTACAGAGTGAGTCTGCAATTTAATAGGAGATTCTTGTCTTAAAAAAAAATTCAGAGTCAGGAAAACTCCCAATCTTTTGTAAGTTATGTTTATTTTTTCTAACACGCAAAAATATCTAGGCTTCTACTGACCTTTGCCATTCTATCTGTATGTGTTAGTCTTTTGTGTTCTAATGGAGTTATTAATCACATTTTGGTTTTGGAAAGGAATAAAGAGAAATCAAATAAACAAAACATATCTGGACCTGGTGGCGCATGACTGTAATACCAACACTAGGGGAGGTAGAGGCAGGCAGATCTTTGTAAGTTTGAGGCCAGCCTGGTCTACAGAGCAAGTCCAGGACAACCAAGGATACACAGAGAAACCCTGTCTCAAGAAACAAAATAATAATAACAATGATAATAATAATAATAATGAATAAAAATAATTTATACACAGCATTGGATTTCTCTGATTATTTATCCAGATTTTAATCCTTGGTGAATTTCTTTGTTTTGTTTTTATTTTATTTTCTTCAAGAAGACTTTCTAAGCTTTTTTTTTTCTTTAAAAGCATTCTGAGAAATAAACAGTACCCTGTGTTTGGCCTTTAATCTCATCAGCTTTGTCTCTGTGTCCCATGAGTAAACTGTACTTCTCTAACAACTGTGTCAAGTTTTATGATCCGATTTTAATTCATTCAGCTCCTTCCACTGCACGAAGACCATTCTAAACATAAGAAAAGCATTTCATAGACACAGTAAACTCCTGAGTTTGCTTGAAAATTCTCTTTTGTGACTCTTACTTGTAACACTAGCCAAAACCTTTAATTTTTTTTTATGTGTGTACTTACCAAAGTTTAGGCAACAGAGTTTTCATTCAACTTATTAATAGAAATCTGTGACTGATAAATTTTCCCCTTAGATAAAGTTTATGTGAAATACCTACAACTACAATGAAACTCAATCTGTTGACAAAAGTCAAGGAACATGACCAAAAACATATCTCCCAAAGTGCTCACATTTGGCCCTAAAAACTGAAGGACAGTGGCCTATGAAACAGTTTAAATTGAGCTTTTAAAAGAGAGTGACTGATCTGGTATTCGTGTCTGCTCTTTCTTATAATGATTTTTGCTGCTGTTCTAAATCTTTGTGTTTCAGAATCTCTTGGCGTATTTCAATTCTATTTATACTTATTTAAGTTTCAAAGCTTCAGCCTAAAGTAAAGAGAATTCAGCACAGTGTACAAAATAAAATGGTGTGCTTGGGCATTTATCAATGTCTTTGCAGTCAAACAAGTCAATGAAAAGTGCTGAAAGCAAGGATGTATTAAAGCTAGACAGAACCAAAATAGCAAAGTCCAAATGTCTGACTTTCTGTAGCAGGAACTGTACTACTATGGAGTATAGGGAGCTTCAAGTTTGGAGTCATGAACACCAGAATTTAGAAAATCATTTTAACTGTGGACTACCCACCTAGATAAATTTGAAAATGTATCTTATGGTGTAGGATTGTGTCTGTTTTTGTTTGTTTGTTTGTTTGTTTCCTTCATGGGAAAATTCACTATCCTGATCTCTTTTGGGGCTCACACTGCTGTGTGAATCAATGGGAAATGGAGTGGGAAGAGGGTCTCAGCTCCAGGAGAACCCCTGAGCAAGATGTGTATACGGCTGTTACCAGGGAAAGCAACTGTAGATCCAGATGATCTGCAGAAGACTATGGAAGACAGAAGAGCCGAGCCACACCACCACATGTACTTTGTGAAATCTAGAGAAGTCACAAAAGGACTAAGACATGCAGGAGGGGCAAAAAGAGACAGGTGAACTCCATACCACAGGCCAATCAACTTCCGTGTGTGCTGACATGCCAATTCAATCAAAGCCCCTTTTGAAGGAGTTCTCCCAGTTCCATGTGAACTGAAAACCTCAAATGAACAGAATCTTTAAGATCTTGGAGGAAGACAGACATATATCTTCACTTCATTCTCCTTGGTCCATCAGGAAATGTGATATAAACCTCCTTGTTGACACAATTTCAAATAGCTGTCCCTTCTCTCTGTGACTTTTAAGGGACTTTTATGTAAAGCGAGAGAGGGGTATTTCTACTTGGAAGGGGGATGCAGGATAGAACTTGTGAACTGTTCCAGGCTACAGATAAATTTTTGTCTTTGTAAAAATTCATTAAATCATTGTAATCTAAATATGTCTACCATGGGTTTACAAAAATATCCAGCTAATTTAATACGTGACTTAATCTTTCTCTGCCTTTGGGCTGTTCACTCTGGAGTCATTGTAAGAGTGAGACTTAATGGAAATCCGCCATTAATTGGACTGTGCTGAAAAAATGTATGATTTGAAAATTATTTTTATAAAATCTACCACATGCCAGAAGTAGATAATAGAAGCCTAATTTTGTTTAATTTTAATAGACATGGAGGTCATATTTCATCACAAAATATCTAAATGAAAATTAATTAATCAATTTTCAAATTCCAAGTCCAATGTTCTCTGAGGTCAAGTGAAAACTATGTAGGTGATTTTTGTCTGAGATGAGGCAAAAGCTCATGAGCAGATCTAAAAATCCTGAGCAGTATTGCTTAGCCTGATACAGTCATTAAATACTTACATTTCTTCATAAATCTTAAGGACATCAGTTGTCAGCCTGTCTGGGCTAGGCACTGGGTGTTCAGTTTCTGGTCCCTGTAATAGCACAGAAAGGAAGACATGAACTATAAGAATTGTTAAAGCAACAAAAACGCCTCTGTGTGTTTTCTTTTGAGAGGAAAGGTAATTTGTTAAGAAACCTCCTTGACAGGATGATGGAGCGTACTTCTCCTGTTTTTTCCCACCACGAAGAGCCCTGAGAATCAAAGGCAAGCTAGGCTTGCTGTAGCGCATTGACTGACAATCAGATTTTAAAACCCCAGGAAATAGGATCTCATAATGTTACCTAATGGGATTCTGAAATAAAGTCGCCTGCTCTCAGGTAGCGTCAGGTAGCAAAATTAAAAGAAAAGCACAGAAACTCAATTATTACTGGAACTGGCTCGTTAAGTCAGCTGCTGTCACAACTAGAAGCCGCTTTAACTCCGTAGCAATATTGCATATTTTCAGTGTCTTGTACCATTAGAGATTATTATGCCTCATAAAGTTAATAAATGTAAATCAAATGTTGGCATTCTTTACACATGAAAATCTTTGGAGGCTTATTTTCTATAGACCCTTCTCCAAAAGAAGTGTAATTTCATTAAGATGTCATGACAACAGGATTCAAATGTGATGACTTAATAATTATCTGCTATTATTAGAATCTCATATTTTTAAGCATTTCACAGTGCTCTACAGTATTCAGGTATTGATGAAGCAGTTCACAAAGTAATCATTCTGGGAAGAGCTTAGACATTCAATAGCAATAATGGAAATTCAGTAATGAAAACCATGGCTTATTTTACCATGAAATCTAATGCCCTGACAACAAAGGACATGAATGGTTAACATTTGTTATTTGACTAAAAAGTTTCCCATTGCATTGCATTTCTTTCCACATTTTCCTGTACTTCATCATTAATAAGATCCAAAAATAGTGGAAGAAATCCAAATATGTCATTTGGAATATTCAGCAACAACTAGAAATAAACCAAAAATATTTAGAGTAGTCCATATTTGTAAATTTTTTCAAAGGAACTTTAAGTGAGCGATGTGAGTTACAGATCTTAAGTATTCATAGATGTCAGTTCTCCTTTGGAATTGACAATGCTGTTAAAAAAAAGCTAATTTCTTTCACAAGGAAGCAGGTGAGACTGACAATACAGAAATGTGAGCACTGTGGATGCTTCCTCTCAAAGTAGAAGTACCAGCCCTTTATCTGTCCACCTTGGCTTGCTTCTCATTGCAAAGTTTCAGGGAAATGTATTTTGAGCAAACTCCCTGGACAGGTGTGCCCTGTTCCTTTCCACAGAACCAAGGATGTAAATAGATAGGCTGGGGACGCTGTGGATTTAGGATAGTCTAGTTGCACCCCTGACACATGCCCTAACTTTAAAATATAGATCATTGGAGCTTATCTAATTCCAACTTGTTATTAATTCTTTATTCAAGAGACCAAAATCTTAATGAGCTTTTGCTGAATTCTGGGGAGCAGAGAGTTCCAGAAAAAAAAAAATTCCAGACATGAGAATAGTAAAAAAAAAAAAAAAAAAAAAAAAAAAAAAAAAAAAATCAAATGAATTGAGAATTTGTTCTTGCTCTATAAAGTCAGAGATGTTAAGAACATAAAACTATTCCCAGGGTATACCATAAAATTAAGAAAGTAAGATTTTGTCATTTTCAAAATACTAGGTGGCTATATCACAACAAATGAAATACAAAAATATTAAGCATTATCTTTCTGCAAGAATAATGCAGAACCACTGAAGCAGAAAAAAAAACAATAGGATTAAAGCTAAAACTACACTGTGATACTTTGGATTTAATCATTTTGATAACAAGAAACAGAACTCCTTTATGACTGTTACTTGACAAGAAACTTGAAGTCAGGATAAATGAGGCTCTTGAAAAAGCCACATGCCGGGTAATCCTAGGTCTTCAGTTCAGGTTGAAGATGAAAATTGAAGCCAATAGGAATGGTGGTTATGCCAAGGTGTTTGGTACTGGTAGACCTAGGTGTGAAGCTTCTTTCTTTCTTAGAGGCTAAATGGTCTTCCTAAAACCCATTCTCTCCAGCCACTGGGTGAAGGTCAGTACTTGCCTTGTACAAGTGCTCCTGTTAAGTACTGTATTGACAGTATGTAGCATAGTGCCAGACACAATGGAAATGAGAAAATGAATTGCAGGTATCCTTATTAGGTCACAGATACACAAAAACATTAAAGAATAAATGGCTGTGTCCTGCTTTTGTAGAAATTTTGGGACATTTGAAAATGTTCTGCTGAGAGACTGATCCAAAGTTTAACCCATTAAGATACACTCACAAAAGCCCTCAAAGCCAGAGTCACAGATCCTGGTAGTATCACCATCCGTTGCCACCTTCTTCTGCTAACAGGCAAATGTGCAGTCTGCTATCATTGTTCTCATTCACACAGAAGATCCCTATCTCTGGAAAGCAGAGATAAATTAGCACTGCAATCTAAAACTCAACTTCTCAGTTTCGTCTATTCATTCCGTTCAGGAACACAGCTCAGTTGCATCAGTTTTCCATCAGTTAAACCTCTCTGGGAATGCTCTCACAGACAAACTCGTAAAAGTCTTTGGCCTCCTAGGTGACTGAAAATCCAGTCAGGGTGAGTATGAGGAATACCACACGTATTCTTGTTGATGAATAGGACTGTGTGGGTTAACATGTCCTGCTTGTACTTTCTAGTGTCACCCAGCTGAGACTTGAGTTCATCTTATAAAACTTCCCTTTTATTCTTCCACTCAACTTGCTCTCTTACAGCATATGCCTACTGTTGGTTTGTACTATCTCTTCCCCACACCCTGCTCTGTACACTTAAAATTCAAATTTGGGTTAATCATGGGTAGAAACAAGGTTATTGAGATGCAATCAAATGGTTACATGGTTAGGTACTCTTAAAATATCAGTCTACTTGATCTCAAAGGTAGCATGGCCTATCAAGGATAGCAAAGGTCTAGTGCTTTATTCTCCCTGCAAATGATTAGATTATTCTGACACAATTTTAAAGATATTGTTCTTAGACACAGATTCTTGGGTCTAAGACAATAGATATTTTATTGCTTGCAACAATGTCAGTGGTGCTAACATCATTTTGTTATTGGCAGTGGTGGATCTATGAGCACCATATGGAATCTTGGAAAAGGGGGAAACAGTTGCATTCACAATACTGTGGATTTCAGTATAGAAGAGAGACAATGCTGGCCAGTGTTAACACTAACTGCTCAGAATAAGGTTGCTCCCCTTTCACTCCATATGACGAAAGGTTCTCTGCTGTGTGTGTTCATTCTGCACCAATAATACTTTGGAAAAGAATATCAGTGTGGGGGATGTGGAGAATGTGCTTGAGAAAACTGAAGTGGAGAATTATCTTGGGCCAGAGAGGTGACACAGTAAGCAAAATGCCTGACTGAAACCCAAGTAAAGGCTGGTAAATGCTTCAAATCCCAAGACTGTGGCAGAGAAGAGAGAAGGATCCTACGGCTGGCAAGTATGAGCAAACCATGGAGCCCCAGGTTCAGAGAAAGACACTTTTCATAGAAAAATGTGGATAGTGAGAGAGGAATACATTTAATATTTATATCTGGCCATCCACCTGTACGTGCTTGAAGAGATCCCAACCACATACACCAAGGAAATGCACACGTGCGTGCACACACACAAATATTTACCTCTTTAAATTTAAAGTTTAATTTTAATCTTGCTGAATGAAAGTTAATGTTCACCTATACTTTCAGGGAACAGAGGAGTCAAATGCATTGGTTCTGAAAATAGCAAATGAATAAATATTAGCGCTAATCAAGCTTGGTCTCGTCGTTGCTCATCCTCCCTTGGACCCGTGTTTCCCTCCACACAGATACAAAAGATTTTACAAAAAACTCTTGGCACTGATACAAAGGATTGATTTGTCACTGTTTATTGTACATGAAGAGACTTGTAACACAATTTTAACACAGCTGGAGAGATTTTAAAAAACTAAATGCAGGATTGTGTCTGCTATGACACAAATGAGCAAAACAAAACAATTTCTCAGTTAATCTTCATTGTGAAATTATAACCAAAACAAATAAGATAAATGAGATAATCAAAGCTTTAGAATTTAATTAAAATTAAATGACTTTTACATATATAGAGAGAATAAAAAGCAAATAGTGAAGAAAAATCACATTATGTAATATATCAAAGAAGAAAATTAATGATGTTATAATCCAACATTCTCTTTATCAGACATCAACCAGAAAAATTGACAATGCAGGCAAATAATGGAAAGATGATAAAGAATTAAAGAACTAAACACCATTCTTATTTTCCTTATTGAACAGTTACAGGAAAATAATGAAATCATCTACAAATAAGTATTTATAATTCTGGAATTCATCAGCACTAAACCATGCTGAACTTATGCAATGAGTTCTGAAGCCACTGACCCTGATGTTTAGACAGGATCACAGTATGCAGTAGAGATTAAAATTAGGATATGAGTTACCAAAATGTGGATGAGAACTTGCCTTTCTTGTACACATTACCGAAAGAAGAAAAAACTGCCTATGACAAAGTGTTAATCTGAATGAAGCAGACTATCTATGAAGAATTGGACACAGAATTAAAATGAAATGGCTGCCTTTGTAAATATTACAACTCAAGGTTAAAATGAGTAGAATATATCTTGCAATGCAGTAACTTAAGCTTTTAAAATTTATAATATAATTTAAAATTATCTTGAAGCCCAAAAGTGTAAAAATAGTAAAGGATGGCTTATTAATACATAAACACATGGAGGGAAAAAATACAACAGAATTCTAAATGAGTCAAACACCTCTAGTCAAAACAAAATGCTTCTTCATGCCTGAAAGACGTTGAGTGTGGTGATTCCCTCTTGTAATCTCAGCATATGGGAGTGGAGCATGAGACAGGAAGGTAACTTAAGGATGACAGAGAGCTTCAGGCCAACCAAGAATAGCAAGGGTGACTCCAAAAAAAACACATAAAGGAAGGGCAGAGTTAAGAAGGGATATGTGAGAGTGGAAGAGTGTTGGTGGTTTGGGGGCTGTTAAGCTTGCAGGCAGAAAGCTTTGGGCATGAAAGAAGGAAACTCCAAACCCCTCCCTGATTCAGCATAGCTTACTTGGCCTAGAATGATTTTGTTGGGAATGAGTTTGGATTTCATTGCCTGACAAATCTCCCCAGACCCTCCAATTTTATTTTCAATATCATTTATGCCTTCAGTCCACTGTTTCTAGGTGAGCAGACTATCCACCCACAATGTTTCTTTCATCTCAAAGTCAGTAAACATTTGGTTGTCCCTTGGCATCATGATTCCCGGAAGTTACCCTTTGACGTTCCCTTCCCTGGTTTTCCTGCTTGGTGCATAACACTCAGCAGGTGCTCCCATTTTGCCTTGCTGATGCGAACTGTTGCCTCCTGGCCTTCTTGCTCTCTTTAGCATCTCTCAGACTTCAGATGAATTTCACAGCTTTCCAGAGGGAAATTCCTCTGACATACTTTTTAAGTACTCTTAACATTTTTCTTTCTGAAAACTTTTCTTAGCTCCCTGTGAATTTCTAGCTTTGATCTGGATTAATTTTATCTTACAATAAATCAACCCATGCATTTCATGCACAAAAATCTTCATGTTAGTTCAGCGCTGGGATGGACCAGGATTCATCCCCGACTCTAGCTCCAGTTTCTTTACTTTGGAAATACACAGGACCAGATATAATGATAAATATTACTCCCAAATTTGATTTCTATTTTTCTTCTAATTTGTTTTTGATTATTAATTTCTATTGGCTGATATAGATTTTTATTAACCGTTTTATGAAATTAATCATTTTTACACATCTTGCTGCTGTGCCTGTTTGTTTGTTTTTAATTATATTTTGTAGTTGTATCATGGATTTTAATGTCCTTTGAAGGATACTTAATTTTATCTTATAAAATATACACTGAAATAAACAGCAAAAATGGAATGGTACTACAAAAATAATCAAATTAGTAGCTTACTGTAACCTGTACTGTGACATTTATTCTTGAAAAATTGTGAATAAGCATACAATTTATGGTCTCTACAGCCTGAAAGCCCAGAGCTGTGAGGGTCACTACAATGAGCAATTGTTTGATGGAAAGGTGGAAAAGAGAAAAACAGACTGATGTGTGTGTGCTATGGAGAGAGGGGGAACCAGAGACCAATCAGAGCGACAGGTGAGAAAGAGGGCTGATGTCAACATGCTGTCCAGTAGAGTCTGAGGGACAGTGTGAAGAAGCCTGGAGCTTATGCAGACTCAGCCAGATTCCTCCGCTCTATCACAACCTGCCACCCAGCGCCCCCCATCCCTACTCTGTGCAACCATGAAGGCCAAGATGAAGAAAAGTTAAGTTTCTGAAAAGCACCTCCTCAAAAATAAAGAAACTGTAGTTTGTGATGCCACTAGAGGAGCCTATGATGGGGTCTGTGGTCCATGCTGCCCTCCCAGGCCTTAACAAAGCCTGAGAACCATGTGTACTTAATACAGTCTAGGCCGATACCTGATGCCTTGGTGCTGTTCTCCACCGTTGCTGCACTGGGGAGAGGATGTGGTGGGATGTGTGGCGGGGGAGAGGGAGGGAGCCAACCTGATGAGAATGGCATATATAGCCACCGTTGGCCATGCTGAGGCCAGTGATTGGTGCAGACACTGAGGGCCGTTAGTAGGTTGGTGGTCCTCAAACAACCAAGGGCTGTGTTGATGTGTGTGGCCCTGTTACCAGTGAACCCATGTGGAAGTCCATGACCTGGACTGCCTCCTGAAGCATGTCACTCCACTCATCCCAGGAGAGCTGGCCACCGCTCAGCTTCTATCACAGATGCAGGCAGAGAAAGAGGCCTCCTCCCTTGCATGCCTGGTCATTAGGAAATTGGTTTTTCTTTCTTTTTTTTTTTTTTTTTTTTTTCCTTTTCATGGGGTTTGGTTTCAGATGGGAAGACTGGGAGGTGAGAGTGATTGCGGTGCTTGTTGTGAAATTCCCAAATAATCAATAAAAGCAATAAAAATAGAAGTGGTGGTAGGACGGGAACTGAATTTATGTAGTTATAAGGAAGCATGGAAAGATATTTGTAATGATATGACGTTCGTTTAAATTAATTACATGAATCTACATATGTTTTAAAAATATGTAATTTATGAAGACAACATTCTCCCATAGTCAATAAATCCCTTTACTACAGTGACATGAGTGTTGGTTGGGATAAAGAGAAAATTTATAATTATTTCAGTCACATAAAATTCAATATGGCACACAGTTTGTATTTGTTTCCAATCCAATCCTGGGTGCTACTCTTTGCAACCTGATGTGACTGGGATTTTGATCTGGAATCAGAAACCCCTTGATGCAAACACTGAATACAAAGTGCTTTCTATAATGATAAGTGTTGACTAAGTAAGTCAAATGACACTATAAACATACCTGGACACCTTCTCCATTCTTATTAGCTGCTCATCACCACTTTATGCTATTTCTTTAGTCAATGATTGTCCCTAATCAGACACCCTGCTCATATCAATTTTTCTACCAGTATATCATATATAAAAACTTAATTAAAAAGTTAAATACTATGCTGACTTTATGTTTTCAATGTGATAAGCCTCCTATATTGCCAATACAATATTAACAACTGATGTTTCATACATAATAAAGCATAATGAAGCATAATAAAACATAGTTTAATTGAGATATTTTCTTTTTCATTTTGGTAGGAGCCATCCATTCGAGAATTCTCTTCTACTTATTATTTATCATCTCTCATTTCTTTAATATCATAGAGTTTTGTAACACATCTGTGATAGTCTTCTTGCAGTGTGATTTGGTTTGTAATTGTCAAGAGATAGAAAAAAATTGTGACTGTGATTGTGAATGTATTTAGAAGAATAACTGAAGGATAAAAGTTGGTCCTGAATATGGGTGTAACCATCACATGTACTAAGGATTTTGAAAAGAAAAGAAATGAGTGACCTGAACACCAGAATTCATCTCTATGCTTCCTGATTGCAGATACCAGGGACCTCATATCTCTGCTTTATGTCTTCACAACATTAATGCACTATATCCCCTCTAAACATGAAATCATTTTTGTCAACATTAGGAGAAAAGTAGTAAGAAGAGATCTGTTTAAGCTTTGCTATAAATATTAGCTACTGCTTTTCTGTTTTTGTATTCTCATGGTTATCTAAATGCAAAGATGGCTCTGTATCCCTCAAAGGAAGCATTCTCTAACAAATGGAAAGTTTTTTCTTGGCAAGCTCATGTTTGACGTGATGCATTTTTTCATAATAGAACATCAACTTTGTTTCCTGATGTTGTAACCACATTGCAAGACCCCAAAAGACCACCAGAAATGGAGTCCATTGCAAAACACATGAAGGTTTATTTGATACAAGCTTGAGCCAGGGTGGCAGTCACCTCTCTGTTGGAGAGGAGGAATGCAGCTAGGAGGTCTAGGGAAACAAGGTTTTTAAAGGGCAAAACCTCAAGTGGGGAGATGGAGAGGTTCCAAGCCTTGCTGTTACACGATTGAATAAGAAAAATTTACTTTTGAAATGATTGGTTTACTTTAGTCTCCAAGTCTGTAAACAGTTCTCGCCTGGCCATCTGGGTGGGTTGCAGGAGACAATATCTCTTTAACTCGTTCTGGCAGGAAAAAAAATGCAGTAAGGCTAGTTCCTCCCTGCAGATGGCTGGACATGTCTCCATGTGGCTGGCCTTCATTCAAGTTTGTGCTTTAAAGTTTAATTTGATAATGCCCCCCCAAAAAAAAAATTAAAAAAATAACAACCTAATTTTAATTCTTTGGTCTCTCACTGACTTTACTCCTACAGGATAGCCCTGTCGCCATCTGGTGCTTCTCTGCACTTTGAATTTGCAGTCTTACTATACCCCATTCATGATCCTGTTAACTGTCCTTGCAGTTACTATGTCTAATTTCTCAAGAAGTGGAGAAAAACTTGTTATAATTTTTAGCATGCACTGAGAGAAAAATGAGACAAATAGGCAACTGTTGATATGGGAACAATAAGATGTGAAAGAAAGCTTAAAGTCCCCACTCGACCTTTAAATAAAATTTGTATTTATTAGTCTATGAAAGGGAAAAGAAAGTTGGTAGGATTTTAGTTTTATGACGTCATTAAAAGTTAAACACGTACTAGTTTCTAAACAAAAAATGTGTGATGTTATAAGTTAGTAGCCCACTTTAAACCAATGAGTAGAGCTTTACTGTGGAGTTTGTGAGGCACTGATACTTTAACACCAATATTGGGATGGTTTAAAAGTTGATATTCACTAAACAAAGTCTACATTCTATTTTCAGGTTCAAGTAACATTAAATTCCTGCAGCTGGCAATATGGATGAAACAGACAGCCTTGCTCTTACAACAGCAGCCCCTAAAATACATGCTGTACAGTTGTAGCATAACATATTAATTATGGGGGCTTATGTTTGGTAAAAAAAAAATCAAATGTTTATGCTGCCTTATTTCCTGGAAATACTGTATTTATCAAATTTTGAACCTGGGTAATCTATTAAACTAATAACTGGCTAGCCCTGGGCTTGCTATAATATTAATAAGATCTAGAATTATTACTCCAAGACGCAAGAAAAATTGGTTTAATTTCTGAGGATAAATTAAATGTTGCAATGCTCTGAATGCATTCAGGTGTGGTAGTAAGGAAGTGTTACTTTAGTCAAGAATAGTCTGTGTTCAAAGTAGTTGCTTGATTTTGTGTGTGTGTGTGGGTGGGCATGCACTAGTGTGTACATACATAGATGAGCTTGGAAGAGGTCAGAGGTGAAGTCCTGCATCTTCCTCTATACTTTTCACTTCAGTTTTGGTTTTCATTCATATTTTAGCTAAACTGGTTGGTTAGCCTACCCTGTTTCCCAGAACTGGAGTAACGGGTGAGACACATCGTGTCTGGCTTTTACATGGACAATGTTGATATAAACTGGGGTCTTCATATTTGTATAGCAAACAGTTTTACACACTGAGCATTTCCCTACTCCAGTTGCTTGCTTGTTTTAAATAAGAACAAAAGAAATGAAACTAAAGGCTAACCTATATTACTTACAGACTAACCCCTAAATGCAGAGATAAGATGATTGACACCTTCATGTGCTTTGTGCTACACTTGTAGTCTACCCGTGTTGTTTCTATTGTTCGCCCCGGCCATATTGGCTGGAAGCTACCATCATCAGGATTCCTTTCCCATTTATATCCTTCTCTTCTTTGTTTCATTAATGCTGGTGTGGTCTTTCTAATCGCTCTGATCTCTTCTAAAGAGGTTTCCACAGCCTGCCCTTCTCTAATGCCACCAGATACAGTTCTTTAATACACCCAGGTCTTAAACATTGCGTTTATTTCTGTTATGTACTAGAACAACCTCTTACTACAACAGTAAATTAATTGGAACCAGAACATATTTTCCTTGATGTTATTTAGAGTGTGGAAAAGCCTGTGTTCACGTGCTTCTGTGCATGCTATTATCTCCATCCCAAATGGCTTCCTGACCTGCATTAGTTTCTTTTTATTAAAGTGAGTGGGGACCTGAAGACAAGTGACTTTAGAGAGGCGATATTTATTTTGGCTCATAAGTTGAAGATAGGCATGGTAATGGTAGTAGGAGGCTGGTGATCATACCGCAGCTGCAATCCAGAAGCTTAGTGATGAATGTGAGTGTTTGGTTCACATTCTCATCTTTCCTTCTATATACAGTCTGGACCAAAGCTGATGGAATGTTGCCACCTAAACTCAGGGCGTGTCTTCTACCATCAGCTAAGCCTCTAAGGAATCACCATCATACTGGCCAAGGAGCATGTCTTCTGAATGAGTAAATTTCGACAAGCTAACAAGAAGATTAACCATCGCGCCATCCAGTTACGACACAGAATGAATTCATTCATTTAAATACCAGAAACACCCTAAAAATATAGGTTACTTTTGACTTTTGCCTTAAGTGAAAATAGAATATTTCATTTCTATTTCAGTAAATCAGCATGAAATTATTTATCTGCATAGTTGTCAGTTAGGTAAAGTACAATCATTCAATAATGAGAGAAATTAAGAATACACACACACACACACACACACACACACACACACACATATATATATATATATATATATATATATATCGTCTAGGCCAAACGATTGCTCAAATTAAGTCTTTTTTGTTTTTGTTTTGTTTTGTTTTCTCTAAAGTTACATCCCATTGTTTTAGTCTGTTTTATGTTGTTGCAATTTATGAAGAGCATGTATTCTTTTCTCAATGTCACAGATGCTGGGAAGTCAAGATAAGACCCCAGTAGCTGATCTAGTTTAATGAAGGCTGTTCTCTATTTCCAAAATGGTGTTTTGATGGCCCTCCTCCAAAGGAGACATGTTTTACACACATGATAGAGAAAAGACTAATGGGAATGAGGTCCCTCTGTCATAGTAATACTTTCATAGTAACACTTGATTTCTTTTCATGGGGGAGGAGTTTTCATGGTCTCATCACCTTAAGTTTCCAGTCCTTCATTCTATTACAGTGTCAGTGCCTTGGGGACAGGACACTTCAGAAATAACACCAATGTCTTTTCCGCAATGTCCATGCAGAAATTTTCTCAGGAAAACATGTAGGAATAATGTATTACTAGCCATTTGGTTATTTTTAGTTCAGTCAACATGTTACATACAATTAATAAATTTTATTTAAACACAATGTCTTGTCTCCAAGTAATCTCCCTCCTCCTTCTGTGGAGAACAAGGTCTGGCTTCTACCTATCCTTCAATAGCAGAATATCTTCACAGAGGGCCAGTGGCAGAAGTGTGTGGTACTCATTAACAATAGTGGATAGCTGATGTTTGGGGGTAGAATGATTGTGATTGGGACAGAAGAATTCTTCAAAATGCTTCATTCAAAGAAAGGTAAGGAAAAATGAGCAGATTTTGGTGCCTGACAATAGTTGATGATTCTCAGCTCAGTCTTTGTCATAATGCCTAGGTGGAGCCTCATAAAGAGGAGCTTGTGAAGAACAGCATTCTCTTGTATCTGAGGATTTCAGAACCTCTATATCAATCTTTATTCAACCTGTGGAAATTTGCTTACATTTTAGTGAGTTTTCAAAATCCTGTTTTGTCAATTTTTCTTCTCACATTCTGCTGAAGGTTAAAGAAAAAAAAAAGGCCAATATTTCTGTGATGCTCAAAGGGTCTTAGAAATTTATATTCGTCTATTGAATTGTAAAATCAAAATTCTGATGTTCTAAATGAACAGTAAGATATTGCAGAATATTTTTCTTTTATTTGATCAGGATGAGAATTTCTGAGGACTTGGTATAACCCAAAGGGAAGCATAAGCCTACCACCTACATGGATTATTTTCATTCATTGTTTTGTTTTGTTTTGTTTTTCTAAAATATACCAGGAAATTCTTGTGGGTACTATAACTTGGTTTACTACGTTTTTTAAATGGCTACACAGTTGTCCATAAATCATGCAAGTGATTTAAGATTTATACATGACCATATTCACTTAATAAAATTGATTAGGAAAATATAATTTAATGTTGAAATGGTGCATTAAAGATGATATTAAACTACTAGGATTGATTTTTAAAAAGGTATGGTTTGGCTTTTGAATGTAAACTAGTTATGGAAAAGAAAGTAAGAAGGTTACTTTGAAATTACAATATCAAAGTAAGCCAAGGTATAAATACTTTATTATAGATAAGATAGACATAGATAGGTAGATATAGATAAGCAGACACAGATAACAGCAATGCTCAAATTTCTGTCATTGCTACAGTAGAACTCATAAACATAGATATAAATGAAACATGGTGGAAACTAATATCAATTTTTTTATTTTTTTATTTATTGCAATTTATTCACTTTGTATCCCAGCTGTAGCCCCCTTCCTCACCTCCTCCACATCTCACTCTCCCTCTCTCTTCTCCTACCATTCCCCTCCCCAAGTCAACTGATAAGGGAAGGAGGCCCTCCTCCCCTTCCCTCTAACCCTAGCCTAACAGGTCCCATCAGGACTGGTTGCATTGTCTTCCTCTGAGGCCTGGTAAGGCTGACCCCCATAAGCGGAAAGTGATCACAGAACCAGCCACTGAGTTCATTTCAGAGACAGCCACTGTTCCCCTTACTAGGAAACCCACTTGGACACTGAGCAGCGATGGGCTACATCTGTACAGGGGTTCTAGGTTATCTCCATGCATACTTGGTTAGATTATCAGTCTCAGAAAAAAACCATGGCAAAAGATATTTTGGTTTTGTTGCTTTCCTTTTGGAGCTCCTGTTCCCTCCAGGTTGTTCTATCTCCCCCTTCTTTCATAAAATTCCTGGCACTCTGCCCTAAGTTTGGCTATGAGTCTCAACCTCTACTTTGATACCCTGATGGGTAGAGTCTTTCAGAGGCTCTCTGTGGTAGGGTCCTGTCCTGTTCCCTGTTTTCTCCCTCTTCCAATGTCCATCCTATTTACCCTTCTGAGTGATGATTGATCATCTTACTTAGCTCCTTCTTACTTAGCTTCTTCAGGTGTACATTTTTTTAGTATGATTATCCTGTATTATGTGTCTAATATCCTCCTCTAGTGATATATACAATATGTGTCTTTCTGCTTCTCAAATACCTCACTCAGTATGATCTTTTTTAGTTCCCACCTTTGCCTGCATACTACTCAGCAATCAAAAACAAGGAAACCATGAAATCTGCAAGCAAATGGTGGGAACTAATATAAAATTTAATTATTAATTTTAACTAGGCCCTTTTCCAAATAAATCAGGAATATAGATCTTGAAAAAGTCATTATTTATGCATCTACAGTTTGTGAATAAGTGCACATCAAGATCTAGACCCACAAGGACTCACTAAGGCATCATTGAGTGTTTAGATATTTCTTACATAGAGAAGGATCAAATATGGGCTGAAAGAACTCTATGAAAGTATGTATGCATGAAAACAATCTTAAATTAAAGAACGTACTTAGGGAAGTTTCCAGTATAGCAGCACCAGTTTCCAGTATATTGGTGTATCATATCTGAGTAGCAGAGAATCAAATATTGTGGACCAAGCAAATGCTCTCGCTGGTTACTTCAAAATGCCAACATTTGTTTTTCCAGAAAAGAGACATCCTTGGAGCCAGAGACACCCAGTTTCAACCTCTCCTCTCCCCTCCCCACCCCTGGATGACTTTCGTGTGAAGGAGTCACACACAGCTCTAGGCTCATGGCCCCTGGCATCTTCTTCATACACAAACATGTCTTCTGAGTTCCAAAAATGTAGGGTTCCAGCACCCAGACCCCAAACTCCTCCTGCTTCCCTGAGAACCACTCCAGGATACCAGGGGCATCGTCCTTCCTTATGATGCATGGGTCTACTAGCACCACTGTGGAGACATGTTGGACAATAGGAGCACATATGGTCCTGTACCGAGATGGCTGAGTCCAGCGTAGTCTGATTACCAAAAGTGCAGTGTCTGCTGATCAAGCAAGCTGCTACACTGCTGACTCTAAAACACTAGCACCTGAAACACCAGTGCCCCTTCATGTTCCCCTCCAAAGAAAGGGGAGGATCCTGGCCGCCAGGCTTACACAGTACCACCTTCTTACCTCCTGGCTACTCATGCTATCATGAGGATTACTCCTGACTTCAGAGACCTGAAAATCCAGGCTACGGTTCAAAGGTGTACTAGGTGTCTTGAACAAACCTGCAGTACCTCAATGGATCAACCAAGTGAGAAACCCACCCTCTAAATAGCTGTCTACAGGTCCAATTCAGACAAAACCGACAGAGCAGAGCTGTAGGCGATGGGAGGAGATTCGGCATCCAGGACCTAGGGCTCCTCCCTCATCTGTGAGAAAAATAGCAGTTTCCAGGAACAACCAGATGGTTAAAAACCAGCTTCAGAACAAAAATCACTATTAACCAAGGCAATGTGGTAGCAAGCTATCCTTGCACAGCTGAAACAAAGAAAAATGTTCTTAAAACTTACTTATAAAGATGTTAAAGGCCTTTAAATAGGAAAGGAACAAACCCCTCAGAGGAATACAGGAAAAAAAAAACAGAGGGTTTTAAAGAGGAAACAAATAAATCACTTAAAGAAATATAGTTTTAAACCCAGTCAAACAGGTGAAGGAAATGAATAAAACAGTTAAAGGCCTGAAATGGAAATAAAATTAATAATAATAATAATAATAAACACAAAGCAGACTGACATAATGGTACATACATGAAATCCCAGCACTCAGGGAGGCAGAGGCAGGAAGATCTCTATGAGTTCCAAGTGAGCCTGGTCTATAATGTAAGTCCAGAATAGCCAAGGCTACACAGAGAAACACTATTGAACAACAAAGAAAGAGAGAAAGAAAGAAAGAAAGAAAGAAAGGAAGGAAGGAAGGAAGGAAGGAAGGAAGGAAGAAAGAAGCCGAAGAAAAAAAAGAAACACAAAATAAAGAAATTCTGGAGGTGGCAAACTTATTGAAGAGGAACTAAAGAGCCAAGCATCACCAAGAGAATACAAGAGACGGAAGAGAGAATCTTACTGACAGAAGATACAAGTGAAGAATTCATACATCTGTCAAAGAAAAAAGTACATTGGAAAAAGTCCTGACTCAAAACATCCAAGAAATCAAGGACACCATGAAAAGACAAAACCTAAGACTAATAGTAATGTAAGAAACAGATGATTCCTGGCTCCAAGGTCCAGAAAATATTTTCAACAAATTCATAGAAGAAAATATCCCCAACCAAAAGAAAGAGATGCCTTTAAACATGCAAGAGGTTCACAGAATACCAAATAAATTAGACCAGAACAGAAATTCCTCCCTCCACATGATAATCAAAACACTAAATATACAGAACAAAGAAAAAATATTAAAAGGTGTGAGAGAAAAAGGCCAAGTAACATTTAAAAGCACCTCTATCAGTATCACACTTGAATTCTCAACACATATTCTAAACGACAGAAGAGCCCAGGCAGATGTCTTGCAGACTGCATGAGACCACAGATGTCAGCTCAAACTACTATGGCCAACAAAGCTTTCAATTACCATAGAAGGAGAAAACAAGTTATTTCAAGACAAAGACAAATTTTAAATACAAATGCATAAACTCAGTCCTACAGAAGATACTAGAAGGAAAACTACAACCCATTGTGGTCAGCTACACCCAAGAAAACACAGGGTATAAATAACTTCACAACAATAAAACTAAAGAGCACAAGCACACCCACACACTACCAACAACAACATCATCATAAAAGGAACTAACAATTATTGCTTATTAACATCTTTCAACATCAATAGATTCAACTCTCCAATAAAAAAAAGCACTGGCTATCAGAATGGATGCATAAACAGGACCCAAGATTCTGCTGCATTCAAGAAACACATCTCAGCAACGAACATAGACATTTCCTCAGAGAAAAAGGACTACAAAAAGGTTTTCCAAGCAAACAGACCAAAGACGCAAACTGTAGTAGTAATGTTAATATCTAATAAAATAGACTTTCAACCAAAAATAATCAAAAGAGATGGAAAGGGTACTTCATTCTCATCAAAAAAAAATCAATCCTGAACATTCATGTGCCACAAATAAGGGCACCTACATTTGTAAAAATAATGTTATTAAAGCCTAAATCACACACCAATCCCCACACATTAATAGTGGGAGACATTAATACCCCACTATTATCAATGGACATCATCAAAACAGAAACTAAATAAAGAAATTATGAAACTAACAGATATCATGAATCAAATGGATATAATGGATGTCTACAGAACTTTTTACCCAAACACACAAACACACAAAAATATACTTTCTTAGCACCTCTTGGAACCTTCTCCAAAAATAACCACATATTAGGTCGTGAAACAAACATCAAGTGATATAAGTCAATTGAAATAACTCACAGTACTTTATCAGACCAGCATGGATTAAAGCTGAAAATCAACAACAACAGAAATTATGAAAAGTCTACACACTAATGCAAACTGAACAACTTCCTACTCAATGACCACTGGGGGAAAAATAAAAAAAATTAAAGAGTTCCTAAACTTTAATGAAAATGAAAGCAAAACATACCCAAACTTAAGAGACATAATAAAAGAAGTTAAAAATCAATAAATCAAGTAATCCAATTAAAAATGGGGTACTGAGCTAAACAGAGAATTCTCTGTAGAGGAATATAGAATGGCAGAGAAACACTTAAAGAGATGCTTAGCATCCAAGCCATCAGAGAGATGCAAATCAAAACAACACTGAGATTTCACCCATGAAAATGACTAAAATAAAAAACTCAAATGACAACACAGACTGGAGAGGTTACAGAGAAAGGGGAACCCTCCTCCATTGCTGGTGGGAATGTAAACTGATACAACCACTTTGGAAATCAATCTGGTGTTTTCTCAGACAATTAGGAATAGTGCTTCCTCAAGACTCAGCTATGACACTCCTAGGATATATCCAAAAGTTGTTCAAGTGCACAACAAGGACATTTGCTCAACCATGTTTGTAGCAGCTTTATGTGTAATAGCCAGAACCTGGAAACAACCCAGATGTCCATCAACGGAGGAATGGATAGAGAAATTGTGGTATTTTTACACAATGGAATACTGCTCAGCAATCAAAAAAGAGGAAATCATGAAATTTGCAGGCAAATGGTGGGATCTAGAAAAGATCATTCTGAGTGAGGTATCCCAAAAGGAGAAAGACACACATGGTATATACTCACTTATATAGACCTGTAAGATATGATAAACATAATGCAATCTATACACCTAAAGAAAATAAATAAGAAAGAGGACCCGATGTAAGATGATCAATCCTCACTTAGAAAGACAAAGGGGATGGGCATTGGACATAGGAGAAAACAAGTAACAGGACAGGAGCCTACCATAGAGGGCCTCTGAAAGACTCTACCTAGCAGTGCATCAAAGCAGATACTGAGACTCATAACCAAACCTTCAGCAGAATGCAGGGAATCATATGAAAGAAGGGGGAGTTAGTATGACTTGGAGAGGATAGGAGCTCCGCAAGAACCAAATATATCTGAGCACAGGGATCTTTCCTGAGACTGACACTCCAACCAAGAATCATGTATGGATATAACCTGAAACCTCTACTCTGATGTAGCCCGTGGTAGTTCAGTAACCAAGTGGTTTCCCTAGTAAGGGGAACAGGGACTATTTATGACATGAACTCAATGGCAGGCTCTTTGACCTCCCCACCCTCCAAGGGAGGAGCAGTCCTGCTAGGCCACTGAGGAGGACTTTGCAGCCAGTCCTGAATATACCTGATAAAACAGGGTCAGATGAAAGGGGAGGAGGTCCTCCCCAATTAATGGACTTGGAAAGGGGCAGGGAGGAGATGAGAGAGTGAGGGTGGGATTGGGAGGGAATGAGGGAGCAGGATACAGCTGAAATACAGAGTCAATAAAATGTAACTAAGAATAAAAATTTTTAAAAAGCAGTACTAAGGAGAAAGTTGGAGAGATATCATACTAGCAACTTAACAGCTCATCTGAAAGCTGAGGAAAATAAAAAGAAGAAACAAACACAGCAAGAGGAGTAGACAGCAGGAAATATTCAAATTCAGGGCTGAAATCAATAAAGTAGAAACAAAGAGAACAATATAAACAATCAATGAAACAAAAAACTGCTTCTTCAAGAAAATCAACAAGATAAGCAAACCCTTACCAAAACTAACTAAAAGCAGAGAGACAGTATCTAAATCAATAAAATCAGTAATGAAAAGATAGACTTAACAACAGGCATGGGAAAAATCCAAAGAATCATTAGGTCTTACTTGAAAAGTCTATACTCCAAAAAATTATAAAGTCTAAATGAAATAGACAATTTTCTTGATAGATTCTACCTAACAAAGTCAAATGAATATCAGGTAAACAATTTAAATGGTTCTATAACCCCTAAGGAAATAGAAGAATCATTAAAATCTCCCATCCAAGGGGGGAAAAGATGGCAGCGCCAGGAGAACACTACTTTGAGGAGCAGGACAACATTTTCCATACAGCGACCAAGAGACTGAACTCTGGGCCCTAAAACAACAGCGATCGTGTTTCCCAGGTGAGAGGAAACTCCCACGGCATGGGAATCAGTCGGTTCCACTCTCAGGTCACCCAGCCAGAACCCAGAAGAGATCCCTGGTTGCGCAGACAGGCACTAGGTCACCAGACAAGAGCCACAAGCCTGCGTGTCCCGATCACCTTCCCAGGCTGAAAGGTGGGCACAAAAACACCAGAGACTGAGAGTCCCAGTCACGAGAAAAACCCCATAGGGAAGGAAGGAAAGAGTATTGACTTGGGTCACCCAGTCTTTTCCTGGAAAAAGACTCGCAGACTGGTGGGTACGAGCCACCATCACTGAACTGGGCTCCAGCCCCAAGCACAGACAGTTGCAGGGTGCCCATTTCTCCTGCACAGACAGAGCTGTGTGCCCCAGAGCACCAGAGACTGGGTGTCACTGTCAGGAAAAATCCTCACAGGGAACAAAGCAAAGGGGATGGACTTAGGCCACCCAGTATATCCCTGGAAAAGGTCCCACGGACCAGCCCAACCCAGGGACCTCCTGGGCACCAGATAGCCTGCTCTTACCAGGAGAGTAGTACCCACCTGCCACAGATTACTGCATGGGTCCTGGAGCACAGAGCCCCAACCTCAGATCTACAAAAGCCTGGAATCCCTGAGATCAACCCCCAGATACTGCTTCAAGGGGCAACCAGATATCCCTAATAAAACTGACCAAACCACAGGACACACAGGTTACAGCAGCTGATCACTAAATTTACAGCAAGAAACCCAGAAGCAGGGCAGCTGTCTCCAGGACTTCTCCAGGTGAGAGGAGAACCCTCTCGACTAACAAGGACCACAGTTACCAACTCAGGTCTCTATGCCTGAGTTGAGCATCAGTAACTCCTGAAAAACACCAGCCATCCAGTGACTATACCCAAAAAGCTGAGAAGGCTTCCTTCAGGAAAAAACATCTTTCTGCCAAGGGGAATCTCTACACCACAGGATTCCAGGAACCAGCAGAAACTAACCCCAAACACCTAAGATACCCCAATGGGGAGAGGCCAGCGTAAAAGCTCAACCAAAAAAAGACAGAGTAAAATGGCATCTCCAGAACACAGTTATCCAGGGGCAAATAGCCCTGGACACCCTAGCATATCTGAAATCCAAGAAGATGACCTAAAAACTATGCTCATAAAGATGATAACAGAGGAAACAAATAAGATACGTAAAGACATAGAGGAAGATAAACTCAAACAGATTATGGCCATCCATAAAGGAATACAAGAAGATGCAGCCAAACACTTTGTGGCCTATAGAGAGGAAATGCTTTAATCACTGAAGGAAATAAAAGAAACAGAGGATTGTTAAAAAACAAAACAAAACAAACAAACAAACAAATAAAAAACATCTGAAAGAATTGTAGGAAAAACAGCAAAACACAGTCAGAGAGGTGAAGGAAGTCAACAAAACGGCTCAAGACCTGAAGACAGAATTGGAAAAATTAAAGAAAACACAAATGGAGGAAATTGTGGAGAGAAAGAACTTAGGGAAGAAAACAGGAACCACAGAGGTTAGCATAACCAATAGACTACAAGAAATGAAAGAATATCAGGTGTGGAAGATACAATGGAAGAAACTGATGTATCTGTCAAAGAAAATGTTAAATCTAAAAAATACCTGACTCAGACCATCCAAGAAATTCAAGACAACATTAAAAGACAAAACCTAAGAATAATAAGAATAGAGGAAAAAGAAGATTCCCTGTGCCAAGGACCAGAAAATATTTTCAACAAAATCATTGAAGAAAATTTCCCCAACTTAAAGGAGAGACCAATTAGAATAGAAGAGGCCTACAGAACACCCAATAAATTAGATCAGAAAAGAAAATCCTCCTGCCACATAATAATTAAAACAGTAAGTATACAGAACAAAGAAAAAATACTAAAAGCTGCAAGGGAAAAAGGCCAAGTAACATATAATGGCAATCCCATTAGAATCACACCTGACATTTCAACAGAGACTATGAAAGACAGAAGGGCCTGGACAGATATCATGCAGACCCTAAGAGAACACAGATGTCAGCCCAAGCTACTATACCCAGCAAAACTCTCAATCCTCATAGACAGAGAAAACAAGATATTCAATGACAAAAACAAATTTCAACAATACCTACAGACAAATCCAGCATTACAGAAGACACTAGAAGGGAAAATACAACCCAAGAAAACAAGCCACTTTCAAGAAAACACAGGAAATAATTAACCTCAATACAGTAAAATAAAAAGCAACCAAGCACACAACTTTATGACCACAGCCAACATCAAAATCAAAGGATCTAACAGCCACTGGTCATTAATCTCTCTCAACATGAATGGACTCAATTCTCCAATAAAAAGACACAGACTAACAGAATGGATGCGTAAACAAAACCCAGCAATGTGTTGCATACAAGAAACACACCTAAGTCACAAAGATAGATATTACCTGAGGGTAAAGGGTTGGAAGACGGCATTCCAAGCAAATGGACCCAAGAAGCAAGCAGGAGTAGCCATTCTAATAGCTGAAAAAATAGACTTTCAACCAAAATTAATAAAAAGAGATGGGGATGTACACTTCATACTCATCAAGGGAAAATTCCAACAAGAAGACATCACAATCCTGAACATCTATGCCCCAAATACAAGGGCACCCAAATTTGTAAATAAACATTGATAAAACTTAAACCACACATAGATTCCCACACATTAATAGTGGGAGACTTCAACACCCCACTCCCAACAAAGGACAGGTCAACATAACAGAAATTAAACAAAGAAACAATGTCTCTAACATAGGTCATGAATCAATGAACCTAACAGACATTTACAGAACCTTACACCCAAACACAAAAGAATTTATCTTCTTCTCAGCACCTCATGGAACCTTTTCCAAAATAGAGCATATAGTTGGTCACAAAGCAAGCCTCAAGAGATATAAGAAGATTGAAATAATCCCTTGTATCCTGTCTGATCATCATGGAATAAAGCTGGATCTCAACAACAACAGAAATAGCAAAAAGCCTAAACACACATGGAAACTGAACAACTTGCTACTAAATGACAGCTGGGTCAGGAAAGAAATAAGAAAGAAATTAAAGTCTTCCTAGAACTCAATGAAAATGAAGATACAACATACTCAAACTTGTGGGACACAATGAAAGCAATGCTAAGAGGAAATTCATAGCATTAAGTGCCTTCAAGAAGAAATTTGAGAAAGCTCATTCAAGCAACTTAATGGCTCACTTAAAAACCCTACAAAAAGAATCAGACACACCAAAAAGGAGTAGACGGCAGGAAATAATCAAACTCAGGGCTGAAATCAATCAATTAGAAAGAAATAAAACAATTCAAAGAATCAATAAAACCAAGAACTGGTTCTTTGAGAAAATCAACCAGATAGACAAACCCTTAGCCAGGCTAACTAAAAGGCAGAGAGACACCACCCAAATCAACACAATCAGAAATGAAAAAGGACATAACTACAGACACTGAGGAAATCCAAACAATCATTAGGACTTACTTCAAAAGTCTATATGCCACAAAATTTGAAAATCTGAATAAAATGAACAATTTTCTTGATTGATTCGACTTACCAAAGATGAATCAGGACCAGGTAATTCAATTAAATAGTCCGATATCATATGCTAATAGTGATAATTTGACTTCTTCCTTTCCAACTTGTATCCCCTTGATCTCCTTCAACTGTCTTATTGCTCTAGCAAGGACTTCCAGAACTATGTTGAAAAGATATGGAGAGAGTGGGCAGCCTTGTCTTGTCCCTGATTTCAGTGGGATTGCTTTAAGTTTCTCTCTGTTTAGTTTGATGTTGGCTATAGACTTGCTGTATATTGCCTATGTTTAGATATGTCCCTTGTATCCTTGATCGCTCCAAGACTTTAAACATGAATGGATGTTGGATTTTGTCAAATGCTTTTTCAGCATATAAGGGGATTATCATGTGAGGTTTTATTTTTTTCTTTCAGTGTGTTAATATGATGGATCACATTGATAGATTTCCATATATTGAACCACCCCTGCATATCTGAAATAGTGGGACCTGGAAAGGGTCATGTTGAGTGAGCTGTCCCAGAAGCAGAAAGACACATATGGTATATACTCACTCATATAGACATGTAATATAGGATAAACCTACTAAAATCTGTACATCTAAAGAAACTAATCAAGAGAGAGGACCCTGACTAAAATGCTCAATCCCCATCCTGAAAGGCAAAGAGGAAGGACATCAGAAGAAGAAGAAAACAGGAATCAACCTAGAAACCTGTCACAGAGGGCCTCTGAAATGCTCTGCCCTGCAGACTATCAAAGCAGACCCTGAGACTTATGGCCAACTGTTGGGCAATGTGCATGGAATCTTATGTAAGAAGTGGGAAATAGTAAGATCTGGAGAGGATGGAAACTCCACAGGGAGAGCAACAGAACCAGAAATTTGAACACAGAGGGCTTCCCAGAGACTCATATTCCAACCAAGTACCATGCATGAAGATAACCTAGAACCCCTGCACAGATGTAGCTCATGGCAGTTTAGTGTCCAAGTGGGTTACATAGTAATGGGAAGAAGGACTGCCTCTGACATAATCTGATTGGCTTGCTCTTGATCAGCTCCCCCTGAGGGGGGAGCAGCCTTACCAGGCCACAGATGATGACAGTGCAGCCACTCCTGATAAGATCTGGTGGACTGGGATTAGAGGGAAAGAGAGGAGGACCTCCTCTATCAGTGGACTTGGGGAGGGGCATGCGTGAAGAGGGGAGAGGGAGGATTGGATCAGGAGGGAGCAGGGAGGGGCTTATGGGGTGATACAAAGTGAATAAAGCGTAATTAATAAAATAAAATTAAAGAAATAAATAAAATCTCCCATCCCAAAAAAGGCCCAGGGCCAGATGATTTCAAGGCAGAATTCTACCAGGCTTTCAAATAAGAGCTAATACCAACACTCCTCAAACTCTTCCACAAAAAAGAAACAGAAGAAACCTTGCCAAACTCATTCTACGAGACCAGTCACTCTGATACCTAAACCACACATACCCAACAAAATAAATGAATCTCAGATCACTTTCCCTTATGAACATTGATGCAAAAATACTCAGCAAAATACTTGAAAATCAAATCCAGGAGTACATCAAATACACCATCCACCATGGTCAGGTAGACTTCATGCCAGGCATGCAGGGGTAGTTCAATAAAAGAAAAGGAAGAGGGAGAAAACAGGAAACAGGACAGGAGCCTACCACAGAGTGACTCTGAGAGACTCTACCTAGCAGAGTATCAAATCATATGCTAAGACTCATAGCTAAACTTTGGGCAGAGTGCAGGGAATCCTAAGAAAGAAGGAAGAATTAGAAAGTCCTGGAGAGGACAGGAGCTCCACAAGAACTACAGAACCAAAAAATCTGGGCATAGGGGTCCTTTCTGTGACTGATACTCCAACCAAGGTCCATTCATGGTGATGACTTAGAACATATGCAACCCATGGCAGCTCAGTCTCCAAGTGAGTTCACTAGTAAGAGGAACAGGGACTGTATCTGACATGAACTCAGTGTATGGCTCTTTGATCACCTTCCCCTGAGAGAGGGGTCCAGCTTTACTAGGCTACAGAGGAAGACAATGCAGCCAGTCCTGATGAGACCTGATTGTCTAGGATCAGATGGAGGGGAAGGGTCACTACCCTATCAGTGGACTGGGGAAGGGGCTTGGGAGAAAATGAGGGAGGGAGGCAGGGTGGGATTGGGAGGGGACGATGGTAGTGCTACAGTTAGGACACAAGGACCAAATATATCTGGGCACAGTGGTCTTTTCTGAGACTGACATTCAACCAAGGACCATGTATGGATATAACCTAGAACCTCCACTCAGATATAGCCTGTGGTAGCTCAGTAACCAATTGGTTTCCCAAAGTGAGGGGAACAAGGACTATTTCTAACAGGAACTCAATGACTGGCTCTTCGGTCTCCCTACCCCCCGAAGGGAGGAGCAGTCCTGTTAGGCCACAGAGGAGGTCTTGGCAGCCAGTCCTGAATATACCTGATAAAACAGGATCAGATGAATGGGGAGGAGGTCCCTCCTTATCAGTGGACTTGGAAAGGGGCACGGTGGAGATGAGGGAGGGAGGGAGGGACTGGGAGGGAATGAGGGATCGGGACACAGCTGGGATACAGAGTTAATAAAATGTAACTGATAAAAAAAAGTTCATGGATTGTGCTTTCAGTTTCCATTTCATTAATTTATTAATGAAATTTATTAATAATAAAAATTAATTTATGCCCTGTTAAAAAAAGGATACAAAGTAAATAAATTATAATACAAATAAAAAAAGAAATACTCGAAGTCTTTAGTCTTCAGGAAAAAGCAAATCAAAACAACTCTAAATTTACATCTTATATCCATCATAATGGCTAATATCAAATCCTCAAGTGACACCAAAGAATGGATAAAGAAATTGTGGTACATTTACTCAATAGAATACTACTCAGCTAATAAAAACAAGGAAATCATGAAATTTGTGGGTAAACGGATGGAAATAGGAAAGATCATCCTGAGTGACATAACCCAGACCCAGAAAAACACACGTGGTATGTACTCACTTTTAAATGGATTTTAGCCCTATAGTACAGGATAAACATATTGCAATTCATGGACCCAAAGAAGATAAGTAATTAGGTGAACTCTTGGAAGGATGAGTAAATCTCACTCAGAAGGAGAAACAGAATAGACAGCAGAAGTGGGTAAAGAGAAGGAACAAGTTAGGAGAAGGAATGCAGAAAAAAATAAAGGTGGAGATCAGAACAAGGAAGAGCCTGGTGCTGGAGGGCAGAGAGTCTGCAGAGAGAAGAGAAACCATGGATAGGGGCATCTCTGTGACAAGCTGGAGACCTAGGACATGGTAGGTTTCCTGGTGGGTATGGGGTGACTCTACTTGAGACTCCCAGTAACAGGGGTCATGGAGACTGAAAAGGACACCCTCTAACTAGACAGGACTCCTAATGGACGAAAACACCAACCTACCCACAAAGCTTCAACCCAAAATACGCCCTGCCTACAAGATGTGCAGGGATAAAAATAGAGCAGAGATTGAGGGAATGCCGGACCAATGCCTGGCCTAACCGGAGACCCATGCCCTACATAGGAGAGAGCCAATCACTGACACAATTAATGATACTCTGTTATGCTTGCTGAGAGGAGCCTTGCATAACTGTCCTCTTAGAGGCTACAGTGTATCCAAACAGATGCTGAGACTCACAGCCAAACATTGGGCAAAGTGCAGGAAATATTGCAGAAAAGTGGGGTATGGATAGAAGTACATGGAGTAACAGGTTCGCCACAAGAAGACCAACAGAGCTAACTAACCCCTTAGGGGCTTTCAGAGACGAAAGCAGCAGCCAAGGACCATGCACAGACCAGAACAAGTCCCCCTACACAGATGTAGCAGGCTTCATGTGGGGTCCTTAGTAAGGAGAGAGGGGGTGCTGACTATGACATGGACTCAGTTGCCTGCTTTTTAATCATTGCCCCCTGGCAGTTTTCCCTCACCAGGCCACAGGGGAAGAGGAAGTGCTCAGTCCTATGTGACTTGATGAGGTGGGTGGGGAGGGCTTTCCTTTTCTGAATAATAGGGGAGAGGGAGGGCAGAAGAGGATGGATGGGACCAGTAGGAGAGGAGGGAGGTGGCTACAATTGGGATGTCAAGTGAATGAATAAATTATTAATTTTAAATATTAAAAAGAAAAGAAAGTACTTTGCATTTGTCATAGATACACACATTTATTTCTAATACTTTGTTTCTATTTTTGCTATTAATGTAAAACATAGCAATCCAGAATTTCCAATGTTAGTGCACAAACAGCCAAGTTAAGAATCACAGAAGCAAAGCTTTTAACATTTAAAAGGACATTTATAAAATAATAAAGATACATCACAAGGGCAGTTACATCTCACACACAGTTTTCATTGTTCACCACCTATCTGTCTTTTTTTTGCTTAAGAATTATTATGGAATCACATGATTATTATAATTCACTAATAAACTGGTGACAGAGAATTTTGAAAATATCTACCCAAGGCCACAAAGCTGATACATGAAAGGACAAGTCATGAAATGGCATCTGCTTTCCTTCAAAGATCAAATAGAAATATACTCGGGAATTTTAGAGTACATCAGAGGGGAGACACCTGTTCTTCAGATCTTCAGATACAGAAAGATCATCAGCTGAGTCCATCTCTTCTTTGCCAGTCAGGCCATGTTAACATTCCATCAATTACTGACAATGACCAAGTGTTGCAGTCTTTTATGTTAAGTAAAGAAACTACCATGTGCTTTATGTTATAGTAAGATAGCTAAGGCTCACTAAGTTGTGTTGAGGCAATAAATAAACCCAACTAGGTCAGCCATGATGAGTGTTGCTGTGGCTGATACAGTCTAGCTGCATAGCCATTATTCAAATAGTAGCCAAGGGATTTCGGCTGATCTACCATCTTGGAACCCTGATTTTTAATACAGAAAACAAAGGAGCTTTCACTTAGCATACAACACTAGAATGTGATGGCTTTACACAAGAGTGTCACAATTACTGTATTTATTGAACATTTCATTTGGGGTGGGTGTGGAAGATGAAATAAAATCCCCAATCTCCATGTGTCAAAGTCAAGTGGAGCTCCTGTTGCTGGCACTCATTTTGGTAACTAGAGAGAAGTAACTGTTCTGTCCAGTGACATATCTCTGATGTTTAATTATTTGTCAATGATTATATCAGCAGAACTATCTATTTGAATTTCAAATATTGTCCTTGAGATCAGTTTAAAAAGTGCAATTATTTTTTTCAAGCTATTTGGATACTTTTAAGACAGTAAAATCCTATTTCAATATTATCTCCCAACAATTTTCAGTTTCTAGTGTACTGAAGGACATGCACCTTTCAAACCTCTAGTTAATTCTGAGTCAAAATGAATTGAGTCAAAAGCTCAAACATGACCATTAAGTATCAAGCTGTGTTGATCACTTATCAAACTAAGGTTACAAACTGGTGTCCTCTTCCCTGGCAGTCTGTTTCTTCCACTCTCAGCATTTCTTTGTTGCCTCTAGTCGTTTGTATAGGGTTGAAGTGTCACCTGCTCTGGGTGTCTATTTTCAGCTCATGCTTAGGCATTCATTATGGTTAGATTTTATGGGTATAACTTTTACCGTTACTAGGAGAAACAGTCTCACAGAAAAGCCACTAATCTGATACCTCCCCCAGAAAGATCAGCCCTGAAAACATATATGCAAGTAACATCATACATACTAAGGACATTATATTTGGGAACACAAACACACACAAATACATGTACACATGCACACACACATATGTATATACATATATACATATGAATACAATTAATGAAAACGGTCATAAATTTGAAAGAAAGCAAGGAAAAATATATGGCAGGGTTTGAAAAAGGAAAGCCAATGGAGAAATGATGTGAATATATAATCTCAAAAAAATTAAAAAGAAAATAAAAAACTCAAACCTACCAGTTCACATCAAAGAGCACATGAAAATCTACCAAGAGGGAAATGAAAATATGGACCCAGTTGCCTTGTACTGTACATGAGTTGAATTTTTCTCACAAGTTTGTTTTCTGTGATATGTTTGCTCATCACCAGACTTCCTGAGTGATTGGATTTGAGTTCAATCATTTTCCATAATATGATACAACTATAAAAATTTATAGTTCAGACTAAAGTTATATGTCAGTATTTGCTTTTCTCCTCCCTTCTCCCTATATAGTCACATAATTTGCTGGGCTCAGGTAGGGATAATAACAATTTTGACTCCTTCATCAAGGACTCAACTTTATGATTTTTTGGTTTGCATCATTTTGTTATAGTAAACATTTGCTTTGCAAAGCTCCCTTCATAAACACTGCTGAAAAGATCACTGGCTTCAGTCTCACTCTGTATAGACATATTAACTATCTGCCTGTGTTTTGTAGTGATCACAATGTTTGCTTGTTTTCCTGGTGGGCATTTAGCTTCTCTCCCAATGATGACTGCAATAGTCAACAATTAATAATGGATGTGCATCTGTTTTCTGAGCGGAGAGCCAGAGTGAGTTTAGGCATATACTAAATGAATTCAGCTGCAGTACTCTGAATCCTATCTGCTCTAAGAGGGAAGCATCCAGAAAGACGGCATTTCCTAAAGGACTGTCTGAGATTTTCAAAATACAAGTCTTGCTAAAAAAATCCACCTTCATACAAATTATTTCACATTCTTTGATTTTCTTTTTCTCTCAACCCCTTTCCCCATAGTGTTTGTTGTGAGATCATCATGACCTAGTTTTTCTGTGTTCCACCAATAATTTGCAGATAAAACAGCTTCAGGATCCACAAGGAAATATCCATTCACTTCCATCACAGTCTAGAGCCAAGCATCAATAAGCAGCTGTTTGTGAAGGTGCCATGACAGTATAGCATCTGCAGCTTGTAAGTGACATCTTTGTCAACCATGTGCTTCCAAACTGGCAGGATCACACTGAGCCACACTGCTGGATGTTTACAGGGCAGTGTGTAAGAGTAAGATCACAACAGTATAGGTTCCTGGGGTGTGCTCAAAATGGCTCAAGTGCACCAAAAGGAAAGCTTGTAAATCAGGATCCAAGGCAGAATGAAGTGTGTGGAACATTCTTTCAGGGTGAGAAAGAGGTATTTGATTTTAAGGCTTGAAAAATTATGTTTATGGAATGATTTTTATCTTTAAGGTTGATGATGTTGCTGCACCAAGTGTGTGTGTGTGTGTGTGTGTGTGTGTGTGTGTGTGTGTTGGAGAGAGAGAAAGGAGAAAGTGAGAAGGAGAGTATACACAATAGCAGATCTGTTGCATGACAGTCTTTGGCCATTCATCTCGCTTATAGTTATGATGAGTTGACTTTTCCTTCTGGGCCTCCACCGCAAATACAGGACATATTATCTTGTGATTTGCATAGGTATTTTCAAGATGTACACAGTGTGCATTCTTAAGAAGCTGTACAGCGCCATACCGATCTACAGTGTGGAACCTGCTTCATACAGTAGGAGACCTTCTTAGGCACAGACCCTTGTGCACAATAAACCCGGTCTTTTCTAGGAGGCTGGATTTTCTTTTATGAGGTGTTAAGTAAGGATGGCTTCACCAGTGTAAAGCATGGACTAAACTGGCACCCAGCAAATAGTTACATAATTGAGTGTTTCATTTTGCAAAGTATGTCACACATGCAGATGTATGTGGGATGAAAGGAAACAGGACTTGTGGAGAACACATGAACTCCTCTAATTACATTTAAGAGCCTGAAAGCTCTTTTAAAACTTCATTTATTCAAGGCTAAAATGATGCAAAACATTTTAAGTTACTTGTGGTGAATCCATTAGGATTTTGCTTATTTTGGTTCTCTTACTGGTTATTTTCAGAATTTCCATTAACCAATTATTTGTAACATGATACTGAATTTTAAATAAAATATGTCTTACTGTCTATCTAAATCTCTTTTTTTTTCCAATTATTCCTCAAATTCTGACTAATAAAACTGAAACAGGCATGGAGTGACATTTGTAGCATCTGGGAGTTTCACCTGACTGCTTATTAAAATACATATGTGTTCCATACAAGATAAGAGACCTAACTCAGTTTTTCAAACTCCCAGAATTTTTATCAAAGTTTGGGGAGGTTACAAAATCCTTGATTTAGGTGGCAATTTGGCCAAGAATTCAATAATTTGCAAAATAAAAGAAAAAAGTATAGGCTGCTTCTTGGCATTATCAACAAAAGAGTTCATCATTTTTTTAATCTCCCTTTCTGGGCTGTAAAATAGAAAGCCACCTATGTCAAACCTTGGTTGGATCATTTTTATGATCAAGGAAGTCTTTTTAAAGCTAGAGAAATGCGGCTGAATAAAAGAATATTGGTGATGTTACTCACTGTTCTTCATGAGTTTCCCAAATAACAAATGGTGAATATATGTAAAATGCTATAGAAAGAAAAAGAAGATAATTCCATGGGGAGATTTCAGCTTAACCCCCAGAGAAGAAAAGTGTCATAGAGAGAAAAAAAAAACATAAAAATAAAACAAAACAAACAAAAAAACACTGGAGCTACTGATGTCATTTCTGTCTGGCTTAGAAGATAATTTAATGTTTGTCTTAAAATACAAGGGACTTGGCACTCAGCTAGGTGGATATGTGGACTTAAAAGTCATTACGGGATATATTATATATGTGTTCTATAAAGTAATTATTATACGTGTAGAAAGAAGGCTCAGGCAGTCTTTTCTCATCCGTATGACAAAATAGCTTGACACAGGAGGGCAACTAAAACAAACTTTCATTTATATTCATAGTTTAAGAGTTCAGTCCATCAGTGCAGGGCAGGTATGGCACAGAGTGATTCTGGTTGTGGCAGGAGAAGGGCAGCTGGCAACTGTGTCTGCAGGCAGGAAGTACATAGCTTTCTCTTCTCTTTGCATTCCTTCAGAACACAAGCCCACAAGATGGTTTTGCCCATATTCACGGTGAGACCACATTCATTAACTACCATTTTCTGGAAACATCTTTCCAGAAACACCCAGAGATGTGCTGTCTAGGTGATTCTACGTCTAAAGGTAACAATCTAGACTAATCAACATAGGAAGATAGACAGAAGGCAATTATTCCTCAAAGAGTTATATGTTAAAAATGATTCATTGAAATTTGAGTAAATTTATTAAATTACTTATCCATTACTGAAGAAAATGATAGTGTTGAAGAAACCAGAAAAGCTGAGTTCCAATAGCATACATATCTCAGAGTGCAGAGCCTGAAATACGGACATGCTGCTCATATTTTGCAGTGAGCCTCACTCTAGAATTTAGTCCATGTGTATGCTGTGAGTTGGCCTAGTTGGTTTTCAGAGAAACAATATGGTATTCTCCTACTATCATAAACAAGGTTTTATGTTAGATTGACAACTTCAGAAATAATTTTAAGACCACTGTGATATGAAACAATAACAAGGACCCTCAGTGCTTAGGATTGATTGTAAGCAGTGACCAAAACATTTTGTAAAGCACTCCTCTCAGAATTACAAAGCACCTCTAACTTCCTCGGGTGTAAGCGACTGTTGCCTTCTTTCCATGCAGCAGTTCCTAACTTCCATAGCTAGGCAAAGGTTACGGTAGTATTAGAATTGACCCTGCTCTCTGACAGCACTGAATTCAGATTACTAGTTGACTGTTCCCCTAAAATTAATCACCCAAATTAAACTTACACTGCCTCACTAAAGTTATGCTCCAAATAATTCCCCTAATTCCCCTTTACTCAAATCCCTTCTTATGCCAGGGTGTATGTCTTTACTTCATTGCCTTGACCACAGACTAACTGTAACTCTGCCTGTTGTCCTGACAATCTTTTCTCATGAGGTAATACTGATAAGAGAGTCATTTGTTTTCTGAAAGGTATGTTTCAAGAATGAAAACAGAGAGTAAGTTGTAGGAGTGAGTCTAGGAATGAGTAAGTTTGTGGTTAAGACTCTGGTACTGGGAAAAATTCCAGAGGAAATTAACCCACGAACTTCCTTTTTCTAAGAAAAGTTAGGACAAAAAGAAGTGATTCTCCCCAGTCTGTCTTTCACTATCTGTCTCTGCCTCACTCATAGTCTCTCTTATACAAAGATAGAGAGTGATGGGTGATAGATAATATAATATAATATAATATAATATAATATAATATAATATAATCATTGCTTTTTTCTTCAGTTGTAATTACATGAACCTCAATTTATCATTTTTATCTGCCACACAGTGACTTAGGTAGCTGCATATTAAAGTTGTATTTAACCCTCAATGTAAACAGTGCAGATTTTAGCTTTACTTATTCCCCACAACATTAATAACTCATCTGTGTGTATTCGGCAACAACCAGAACAGAATTCCAAATACAATAATAATAGATAATAAAGTTGCAAGTTACTAGTTCACACAAAAATGAGTCTTATTCCTATGTTGAATCCTATATACAAAAAGAGGTGTGTGCCCTTACCACAGACTTCATATTCTGACCAGTTAAAACACCAACAATGTAAATAACTAAAACAGGTAGATGACAATCAGTCCTGTCAGAGAAAAAAGTGTAAATGGAAGAAGAATGGCGGTGGTATCAGGCTGTTGCAATATAAGAGCCTAGGCAAGGGGCTCTCTCTGCAGGGAGACCCGAGGGAGGAGAACATCTTGAAGGACGCCGAAGGAAGACTGTTCCAGCAGTGAGAACAGCAAACTCGGTTCTGGACACTACGATGAGATCAGTGTGTCCAAGGACAGTGTGGAGGCCAACATTTATAGAAGATAAAGCCCCAGAAAAATACAGGGTGAGACCAGAGTGAGATGAGAATTAGAGTGAACAGGGCATACTCTTCCCTAAGACCAAGAGGAGCCTGTAAAGGTTGCCTAGAACGCCATAATGGTCAGTCTTAGTATTTATAGAGATGCTGCTTCTAAGAATTGCCTAACTTCACTAATCTGTGTAAGAGAGGCCAACAACAATAAATGTAGAGGTACAGAGGAACTTGGGTTTTTTGGTATGCTACAGGGAATGTAGTAGAGAGAAAGTAGCCCATGGCAGTTCAGTGTCCAAGTGGGTTCCATAGTAATGGGAGCAGGGACAGCCTCTGACATAATCTGATTGGCCTGCTCTTTGATCACCTCCCCCTGAGTGGGGAGCAGCCTTACCAGGCCACAGAGGAAGACAATGCAGCCACTCCTGATGAGAACTGTTAGACTAGGATCAGAAGGAAGGAGAAGAGGACCTCCCCTATCAGTGGACTTGGGGAGGGGTATGTGTGGAGAAGAACGGGGAGGATTGGATTGAGAGGGGAGGATGGAGGGAGTTACAGGGGGGATACAAAGTGAATAAAGTGTAATTAATAAAATTTAAATAAAAATATTTTAAAAATTAAAAAAAAAGAAAAGAAAAGAAAGGTTAGACAGTGGCTCTTCCTTTCTGCATAGATTAAGTGGCTCAGATTTAAACTGAGATGTTCAAGATTTAGAATCACATTTTTATTCTTTTCCATGTGTCTATGTGTGTGGTATGTATGTACTACACATGTTCACTAATCTGTAGAAGCATGGATATATGTGTTTACCTGTATGTGGAGACCCTGGTGATGTAGGCTCCTTTATTGTTCTTCCATTTTATTCCTTCAGTCAGTAGAGACAACCTCTTGCTAACCAGCTCTAAGGATCTCCCTTTCTCCTCCTGAGTCAGGAGTAACACCAAGGTAACAGCTCCCACACAGCATTTATGTGCATTCTAGGGATATGAACTCAAATTGGTTGCTAGGCAAACACTTCAAGTCCTCAGCCATCTTTCCAAACCTAGAATTACATTGTAATAAGTCATCAGGTAACATTATGAATTAATACCAAACAAACCTTGTTTATTTATAACTTGTTTTCTCTGACATATTACCACTTTATACAGTTATCATGATTTTTCCAAATAATTACTCATGAGTTTCAAAAAAGGAAAAAAAAAATAAGGGAGTGAGAAATGACCTCATTTGTTATAAAAAGTACCGGAATTTTTACCAAGAAGAAAAATATGCTACAATCAGATATGTGTTCTTTCTTCAATTAACTGTCAATTGAATGAATTATTTTCCTCAGAAAAATGACATTTTAATAAACAAGTATGCCTGCCAGAACTCAAAATGTCCCCTGCATTATACACTGTGTACCGGTGAAGAGGAGCTTCTTTTGTAATACTTTGCTCACTTTAGCATAGATGAAACATTTCTTCTATTAGACGAGGATTTCACATTTATACATGTATACCTATAAAATAGTCAGGAGGTGATTCATGACAGTTTTTTGCCTTTTCTAAAAATAATTATTATTACTAATCAGTTTTCTAGGAAGAAACATTCTTTCTGTCAATTCATCTTCTCCATCTGCTTCTCCACACTGCGAAATTATCGTCATCCATAATTTGTGATAGATTCTTGCCAAACGTTACTAAAACAATTTGGAAAGTGCCAGACAAGGATTCCTGCCAACTTACACAGACCGCACGTGCTTTTGTTCTTCATGCTCATCTCAGCAGAGCTGAATGTGAGAGTTATTTTTTCATGGGCTCTTTCAAATTTTAATTCTGAAGTGACTGTGACAAGAAACTCACATTTTTATCTATGTAGATCTGAAGGTATTTTTTTTTTTTACCCTAAAAGAGGTATCAGAAATTGTCAGGCACAGATTCACAACCCTGAACTAAGTCAAAGCTACAACTTATGAGGACTAATTAGGCTGTTAGCCACTTAATGACCCAGGTAGTATTGTTGGATTCTGGACTCAGCAAATCACAGGTGGGGTCTTGGTATACAGTGAGCCTGCAGTGCTTGACTAGTTGTGATAAGAAAGAGCAACTTGTCAAGAGCCGTGGACTGAAGGATAAGTGCATTGGGGAGATCGTTGTCATTTGCCAGGCTTTTAGTTTCAGAAAGTCTAAGAAAGAAGGGCGCCTGCAGGAAATGAATTTGCCTTTAAGCCAGTCTGCAAAATGGCTGTTAATAAATCAATACCCAAAGTTCTATAGATGTTCTAGGCATAGGCTAAATTGCCCTCTTCCTTTATCACTCATCTCACCAGGTGAAAGTGTGCATGCACACACATATCAGATGCAAGCAAGTTTATACACAAGTGCTGTATTGATATGTACAGATGAGCACTCTGCATCTGAGCAAAGAGTGGCAACCTCAGCTCACTCTCTCCTTCAGGATACAAACCTGGACATTGTTGTGACTGATTTTTCTCTGTCAGTCACTCTGATATTACATGTCAGCTAAGTCCCTCTGAAAATCAGTCCTGAGCATGACCAGCTCTTACGGACAACACACCACGGCACCTGCACCACATTGCCAGGTTCTCTTACAGCCTCCTGGTGTATGCAGCCACTTTTCTGCTTGCTACTGAGCCCTAACTCTCTTCTAAAGCCCAGATTTTATTGGGTCGTAGTTTTAGTTTTTTAAAGGTATAAGTTCCAAAAAATAAAAAAATAAATGAATAAAGTCCCATTTCTTGCTGTGACCCCTGGCAATAGAGAATGGTTTCTGCACTGTCCTCTTCCTCACTCACTGCTTGCTGACCGGCTCCAGGAGTGTTCTCTCAGTTCTCCCAAGTGCACTTGTGCCTTTGTATGCATGCTGGTTTTCAGAATGGCTTTTTTTTTTAAATAGACATTCCAAAAGTAACAGTGTCAGGGCCCCTCTGAAAGCCTAAAAGAAGAACCCTACAACCCAGCCATTCTGAAGCACGGGATCCCCGTTACCAGTTGCTCACTGTTCACTAGTATCATCTCACTTTACTTATGTCATGTAGCTTATGTGATTTGACAACCTGTTCTTTAAGTCACAAACACTGTCAGACAGCAATTTTCCCTTTTAAAACCTCAGAATCTAGAACACTGATTGAAGACAGTTGGTGTTATGCTATGTATAATGCCCTCCAAAGGCTCATATGTTGAGCACATGATTTCCAATTCATGATACTATTTCAGGAGACTACAGGAATTTTTAGGGGGTGAGGTTTAACTGGAGGAAATGGCTGCCTGAAGGTTCTGGCTTGCAGTTCACGGTTTAGGACTGGGTGAGCCAGAGGTATAAGTAAGCGTTTTTGCACTTCCACTGCCCTGCCATGACCATAAATCATCCCTGTACCATGCCATCCCCACCATCTTGATGAGTGCCTTGAACCTGAGCCAGAATAAAAGCTTCCTACCTTAACTAACTGTTTGTCAGTGGTCTGGGCAAAGTGGAACTCTGGCTATTTTCAAAACAGTGTCAGAAGCCACAAGAACTAAAATGAATGCCTTATGTATAATAGCTGATTAATAAATGTCAGGTTTATAGATAAAGTACTTGCTGTCTTTGGATACCTATCTTTAGATTCTGTATATTAAATTTATGAAGTTTTTAGAAGTATACATCTACTCATCTTCTTATATGCATATGAAAGAAAATAGGCTTTACTCCTCTGTGTGAAATGCAACTCTCCTGTATTTTTAATTTTGAAAGCTACTGGAAGTTGTGATAAGTTAAAGAACAGTTAAAGAATAGTTAGTTGATATGTACAGTTAAAACTGGCTCAACTATTCTCAAACTGTAGGGGATAATTATTTTAAATTTAAGATGCCCCTAACATATTCTAACCCTTTTAATATTTACATAACTATTGAATCGAAGTAGGTTGAAACAAAATTTATTTTTGACTAAGAGGCTTTAATGTCCCTTCATTAAAACTAAATATATTTTTACATCAGAATTGGAAAGAGAAACACTCTCCTAATTGCAGAATTTCTAATAACCCTTTGGATGTTAATTACAGTTGAACTTAGGCTAAGTTTTAAAATGAGCTGGAGCTAATCTCTATGGCTACAAAGAAATATTATAAATGACATGAGAAGGAATCTGGTTTGCATGTTCACAGTAATTACTACTTTGTATTTGTATTTTTAAAGTAGTCAGAAAGTGAAGCTCAAAGTATTGACACATATTGACTTCCCAATCTTGTGTTTTTACTCTATAAAATTATTCATCTGCATTTGTTATAATTGTCTAAGAAATGGAGAGATATTCAAATTCTTCTATGCTTAATCTTACATATATTCTAAACACAAATTGTGGCTCAGGAGCTTTAAACATTGGTCCTGGACTCAGAGATTACTTGTTTTTCTTTTTTAAAGTTCAGTCTATGAGATAATATTCATTTACGAATAGAAGATGTTGAAGTAACTTACTGAAGTGAAAAAAAAATGTGTGTAGGATCTTAGTGACAGTCTATTCATTAGCAATATTTTCTGTGATTGATTATATAGTACACACACATACACGCAAAGGAGAAGAAGAAGAAGAAGGAGGAGGAGGAGGAGGAGGAGGAGGAGGAGGAGGAGGAGGAGGAGGAGGAGGAGGAGGAGGAGGAGAAGAAGAAGAAGAAGAAGAAGAAGAAGAAGAAGAAGAAGAAGAAGAAGAAGAAGAAGAGAGAAAGACAAAGGAGACCCAATGAAGAATAAGAATGGGAAGAAAAGCCAAACTAATACCACCAAGAACACACAGATATGTGTGTTGTAATGGCTATTAATATTTGCTATTGTTTTATCTTCTTGTAATGTTGCTGTTAATCCTCAGCAGCTGTATAACCAAATCACCACACAGAGACTGGGTTTTTAGTTAACCTAGAACACAATGCTGGGTAATATTTACTCCCTCCAAACCTCCAAGCCCTCAGTTTCCTAACATTTAGATTTCTCACATTATACTTGCTTTTTGTGAAATCTTAGGTCTGGTTCATGCTCCAAGTCCTCCAAGCTCTCTCCTCCCGCTCTGCTCTCCTTGTGCTCTCCTCTCCTCAAGTTCCTCCTCCTTCTCGCTCCTTCCTGTTCTCTAGCTCCTCCCCTCTTTCCTGTCCTCTGGCTCCTCCCATTGCACAACATTGTATCTAGTTGCTTTATTTGTGTCCTGTTTACACAAGAGTTGAGACAGGATGCTTATAGTGAGTATCACAATGCAATATCCAGATTGAAACCAGAGAGTTGGGGGTGGGGAAATCAGCATTTGAATTAACAAGGGTAAGGCATATACATTTTAAAAGAACATTATACCAACAGATGTGTTATGAGAAGTGAATTGATGACTAGGTTATGGAAAATATAAATTACATAAATTGTGACATATTTTAAACTGTTTGTATATTTTAACTTATTTAATCCTTTACCAAAACCTTTAATTATACAGAGATAGACTACAAACCAGGACTAGTTTTTCAAACCAGTGTTGTAAGTGATATTCAAGACCTAGAGAAATAACCAGGGCAGAGGTAGAAAGGGGCTGGAGTTGGAACAGTGAGTGACTTACTTCCAAGATCCAGGTGTCTGACAAATCAAGCAAAGTAACAAAGAATACTACAAAGAAGCAAGGACCATGCCAAAGAAGAAAAGCAGGGTGTTGATTTTGCCAAATAAACTAAGAGAATACCAAGTCTTCCACAGACAGGTTTCTGAGAAGTTATAGTAGGAAAAGGAATGAAACAGGAATACCAAGTCTTCCACAGACAGGTTTCTGAGAAGTTATAGTAGGAAAAGGAATGAAACAGGAGTGAGGCCCTTATTCAATACTGAAAAACTGTACAGAGGTCACTTCACGTGCCAACAATAATGGACTACCTAATGACCTGATCCCCTCCCTTGGGATCTCTTTTAGGATGTTTAGGGGTGATGTTCCTCTTAAATCTTTTTTATTGATTTAATGTTTATTACAATTTATTCACTTTGTATCCTGGCTGTAGACCTGCTCCCTCATCTCTTGGCACTCTCATCCTCTCTCCATCTTCTCCCCCATATGCCCCTCCCCTCTTCCATTGCTGGGTGAGCACATCCTCCTCTACTATCTTACCCTAGCCTATCAGGTGTCATCAGGAATGGTTGCAACCTCTTCTGTGTGCTGGCAAGGCTGTCCCCCTCCTTTCCATAGGGAGAGGTGATCAAAGAGCCAGCTACTGAGTCCATGACAGTGGCAGCCCTTGCTTCTCTTACTAGGGCACCCACATGGAGACTGAGCTGCCATGGGCTACAACTGAGCAAGTTATCTAGGTCCTCTCCAAGCATGGTCGTTGGTTGGAGCATTGGTCCCTGAAGGTCCCCCTGGACCCCGAAGTTAAACACCAACAAACCAATTAGTCTGATTTAAAAATGGGGCACAGAGCTAAACTGAGAATTCTCAATAGAGGAATATCGAATGACAAAGAAACACTTAAAGAAATGCATAGCATCCTTAGTCAGCAGGTAAATGCAAATCAAACAACCCTGAGATTTCACCTTACATCCATCAGAATAGCTAAGATCAAAAATTGAAGTGACAACAAATGCTGGAGAGGATGTGGACAAAGGGGAACCCTCCTCCATTGCTGGTGGGAACATTAAACTTGTACAACCACTTTGGAAATAAAGCTGGTGCTTTCTCAGAAAATTAGGAATAGTGCTACGTCAAATCCAGCTATACCATTTTATCTTTTAATTTAAAAATATTTTCATATTTTTGAGTATTTTGTATTTATACAATGAAATAAGTTTATATCTCTCCCAAATTTTCCCAGCAAGCAACCAGTATCCTCATCTCATTACATCCTCCCAAGTGAAGCCCAAATCCCATCATTTACTGAGTCTGAAGCCTTTCAGCCCTCCAAGCTGTAGCAGAACCTTCCCCACATCCCAGTCTTGGGGTTCTCTGCCTTCCCTAAAATTTCACCTTTACTCTCATTAGGTTTTCATTTCTTCTTTCAACTATGGACCTCTAGTAAACATGTAAGGAAGCTTCTTACAACATCATTCCATATCTCTATGGATCTCATCTTGAATTATTTCTCTAGAGAACTCAGAGTGAGTGTTAGAATCCAGAGCAGAGTTGCTCAAGTTTATCACGAGCAGGAGTTGGAATCTGGGTACTTGACCTTGCCTAACCATGAACACTAGTTAAAATTGACGATTCAGATTTCTCCAGTTGATCTTAGTTTTCCATCATTTCTAAACTAGCAAAAAAGGTACCACAAGACCAGCAGACCGCCATCCACATAAGAGCATGGCCCACATCCCCTCTGTTTCCTCAAGTTGGAGTCTGAGCAACAGAGAGCAAGGACCAGGGAGGTTATTAAAGCAGAGAACCATCACAGAGGATCCCCAGGGAATACTGGATACAGAGACGTGGGCATTAGTTGCTGTTTTCCACTCTTCCAGGACCTACCAGGTCTCAGAGCAATGTGGAAGAAGAGTGCCCATGAGGCTGCATTTGTTTTACATATTTATTTTGTTACATCCTTTCGGTCATTGTTATTTACTCACAATTGTGTTGCATTCATTTGCCATGGACAGTCATTGTTCCTATGAGTCTAATATAAACTTGCAGTCATTTTAAAGCACCTCCCACTCCAAAACCGTTCCATTGTTCTCATGTCCATCATGTGTATTGCTACTTTAGTAACCAGCATACAGCCCAGACTTTGAACATTAATGTTATTGGTGTGTGTGGATAAATATTTTTATCATTTAAAAAGAGATAATTTTCTTCTTAATTCAAATAGTTTCTTTTTCTTGAAAAAAAATTATATCCAAAATATTAGGACACTAATCCTAAACAGCCATAGAGCATCTAGTTGCTGTTTGAGCTGTTTTAGTCTGTTTCGTTTTTTTGGTAAATAATACATCAGCATAATGGGTGTTGAACTTATTTTTAGTTGGCTTTAGTTTCTGTTTCAATCAGTGGAAGGAAAAGACAGATTTACCCAAGGCGGCTACCATACTGTGAGGAATAAGACTCCAGGGAGGTGGAAGGATGAAAGGGGGCATTTACAGAGTTTTTCTGTGTGTGTTGCAATTTATTGAAACTTTATGAGAGTCTCTACATTTGTTTTTAATCTCCATGAGCAGTGATTCCTGCATCTAATTCTATACGGTTCCTGTTTAGCTAAACATTGTGTTCTCAAAATGTTACATGGAATTATTTGTTACAATGAGATCTCCACACTTCACATGAGAACTTGCCCCAGCAAGGAACACATTTGAAATTCGGATGAAACAAAGTTGTAACATTTACTTTTGAGTTGCTTGACAATTCTTTATACTTTAGAAAAGAATTTAAATCCAAGGTCTACATGTGAACATCTTTTCAGCAGAGATAAGATGGAGGTAATGGTTCTAGAAATCAATGATCAAAAACAAAACATTCACCTGATTTTAAAAGTAGACTAGATGATCTTAGTTAACAATATTTCAGCGAGTTCAGTTATCCCTTTAAAAAGATGAATACTCTTGATCTATTTTTTTTAATGTGTAGAAATGCTATAAGTGGGTTTTTTTTTAAAGCACTGTAAAATATTGCCAAAAGTTTAACCTCATTCTAACCATAAATAATGCTTAAATGGTGCTGTAGACTATGCAATGTGGCACTTCTCACAGACAAATTCTTCAGAGAGGAGAGACATCTCTAGCACACTAGTCTTGCTTCATTATCTCATTCCAAGAAAAATGAAGGGAAGGAGAATGATCAAACTGATTCATGCTGTTGCCATGGTTAAACTCTTCCCTAATCAATCGGAATATTGCTGGGTGCTCTAAAACTGAGATACTTAAAGAAGTCTGATTGGTTTGAAAGTCAATAATTTTTCATTAAAAAAAGAAAGAGTGGAACTTTTTATCTGAAAGCTGTTTTGTTTTCTGAAAAAATTGCATTGTCATGATAAACAACTAAAATACACACAGATGCCTGTTATACCAACTCACTGCATGCAGAGTGGAGGGAAGTAAGATGTCAGCCTTTTGGTTAGGCATAAACATGTGCATTCTAAGTTTAAATCAAGGCCTTAAGCCCGATATTAGAAATACAAAATAAATGTATTTATTTTGAATACATTAAATGAATTATTTAATTGGAAGTACCATGGAAGAATGTTCATACAACAATTTTTTTCCTGAGGCTTAAAATACTGTCATCCCTTTTATAGTGGAAACATCTTATCTAACATCTGTTAGTTAACTTTTGAAACCTTTAAGTCACCTGGGTAATTCAAAACTCCTAGGAGACTGGGGCTTTACTACCCCCAAGTCGGGACTCACTATCTGTACATTTGGCATCTAGCGTCTCCAGCTAGTCCTCTTCTGAACCACCATTCAGTGTTAATGAAGTTCGTTGTACTCACCATGTCTAGATGCACTTGCTCCTTGCACACACAAAATACAGACTAGCACATATGCCACTTTCTACCTTAGGTCTCTGAAATAAGGATCCACTGAATCTGGATCTTGCTGTTTTTTTATAATAGAAAATTTGTGTAACTCAATATAGTATATTCATTGTTGTATCAAAAATTTTAAAAGGGCCATCAGCCCCACTGATTTTCAGCATTTACCTAATAGGCTGTGTTCAGAACAGATGGTTAATACAGCATATTACAATACAGATATTATTTAGGCCTGATAAACAGATTGCTCCAACAAATAAAAGTTATAGATCCTTAAATTCTTCTAGATTTAATAAAGCAGATTATTAAACAGGATGATCATTAAATGGTGTACAAATAAAATGTTTGCATTGGTAACAAAACTTAAAAAACTAAGGAGAAATAATATTCTGTTTCTGTTTCTATCTGTGTGTCAGTCTTTCTGTCTATGTCTCTCTTTCTATGTGTGTGAGGGGTGTGTATGTGTGTGTGTATAGTGTATACATAGGTGTGGGTGTCTGTATCTCCTACTAAGCAGACACATGTATTTATGTGAAGGCCTTACTTTCTAATTCTTTCTGAAGGTAGTTGCCATTGGCAAAACATTATTTCCTTTCCTAAGTAGGACAAAACAAATAGAAAAAACATCCAAGTTTTTCTTTTTTGTCTACAGAATTATTCAATGTTTATTTTTAAAAATCATATTTTAAACTTTTGAATAGGAAAATAATGTTTTCCCTTTTGTTCACTGATGGGCAAATTTCTCTCTAAACATACTTGATTAAAAATAAGAAAAGGAGGGATAAATCCAAGGACATCATTTATGCCAACTATATTTGAAAAAAGGGAGGGGGGCCTCATTACACATCTATCAGTTCAATTTCCCCATTCTCTAACCATTCCTTTTATTATTCATTATGAAGCTGTGGTAGAGCTTTAAGAAATGCATGCCTCTGGTTATCCCTGAAAGACAAATATGTCTCTCCAATAAATATGAGGTCCAGCTTCAGATCAATGAAGTCGGAGCCAGGATTCCTACAATGAACTCATGAATCTTTGACTGGTTTTGCATGTAGCTTAGGAGCCACTTATGCTCTTACAGCTTCACTTCACCCATGTGAATAACAGCAGAGCCTGTGCTTCACCGAGCTCTGCACAGTTGAATTCTTTGCAAAAGCACTTTAAGATACTTTGATGAGAACTATATTAAAGCTAATTATTACTGTTATTCAGTTAGCTGCTTGTAAAACACTGTGACCAAAGGGCAGAATGAGCTCATTTCATGCTAGATAAGAGGCACTGGAAATCATTAGTGTAGTCAGATTCATCAGTGTAAACAATTTCGGCTCCACAAATATGTCAAAGAAGGAGACATAACATTAGTTGAAGTGTTTGCACACCTAACATTACATCAACTCTGATAGGTAACTGGACATTTTTGGTGAAAACTGACTTATTCTTAGTACTGTACACATTGCAAGCAATTTTTACTCAAATATATTTAATAGCATGGCTTCTCACGCCAGGAGATGCTCTAGCATCATAAAACTTGTAACACCATAATTTCAACATCAGTACCTCTGTTTATCCAATAAAGAGACTAACAATGTCATATTTGTGTTCTTAAAGGCTCAACCATTTCAGGAAGACAACTCTTGCCTGGTAAGACAGTGTTTACTAACATGTATTTTTAAATGACTTTTCTCAAATAAAACATTACGTTCAAATTTCACTTCCTCTCTCCCAGGCATTAACTTAACTGAGGATATTTTTTACTCCACAAATGAAGTCCTTATGCAAAATCAAGCTGAACTTTCTGAAGTCTTATTGAGAACATGAACCCACACTTTCAAAGACTACAAGCCATCAACAATATGCTAGCATTATTTTTTTCCTGTAAAAGAAAGCAGAAACCACTTTTCTGTGCAGAGCACTCACTGATCACAGGATGTTCTTAAATGGACTTGTCATCAGAGAAAAACCTCGCTTTCTTTCTTCTCTTTTCTCTCCTCAATGAAGAGGTCAGTGGTGGGAACAAGAATGTCACACACACACACACACACACACACACACACACACACACACACACCCCACCCCACACACACAAAAGAAAACAGAAAAAAGAAAAGAAAAAGAAAAAAAGATGGAGTTTAGAATTTTTTCTCCTTGGCCTTTTCAAGAAGCTACATCCAAAGCAAGTTCATAAAACCTTACATTTCACAAAGACCCAGGATCTTAAAATAGCAAAACTAAGTATCTGCAGAAAAGCTTTCCTGTGGTTCTAAAAGGAAACATTGTCTTCTCAAGTGAGAAAATTCTAAAAGTTTATGGTTTATGAATATTTTTTATTTATAAGGCAACTCTTGAATAATTTTATTTTCCTTCTAGAACAGCCACTTATTCTGAACAACAGAGTTCAAACCAGATATTCTGATTGTGGTCTAATTATGTTAGACAATGTAAATAACCCTTAAAAAACATTAAAACAAAACAAACAAACAAAAAAAAAAAACACCAACAACAAAATAAAAGACATAAAGAGAATGCTACCTCAGATACATGCGCTGGCTTTGCAGTGATTAGCACTTTTTTTTTTTTCCATGCAGAAATGGCCTTGAAATTTGCCTTCTATCCTGGCAGTGGTGGCTCATACCTTTAAACCCAGTGCTCAGGAAGCAGATACAAGCAAATCCCTGTGAGTTTGACACCAGCCTGATCTACAAAATGAGTACCAGGATTACACAGAAAAATTAAAAAATAAATAACCTGTCTTAAAAATCCAAAAGAAGAAAGAAAGAAAGAAAAAAAGAAGAAATTCACTTTCTAAATTTTACTTAGTTTTAAGTCATGTTCTTTGTTAATATTTTAGAAGGATAATATTAACTCAGCTTTTATATGGAGGCTTCAACACAAATAAAACAAAAGAATTGATTTTAGAAGAATGGCAAGTACAGTTTTATGTGCATTTATTCACCATTCACCCAGAGACCTCCATCTAATCACAGAATACTCTGGTTATGTCATTAAAGACTTGCTTTTGGTTTTCCTTTCCATTTTGAAGGCAGAGTAGGATAAATATTCATTTAGATTCTGCTGGAAACACCATATTTTAAGCTGGCTGTTTTCTGGCCTACCAACCCACACATTCTTACTGCTTTTATATGTTGACTTCAAAATAAATAACTTGTATATTTACTAATTACCTTTCTCATCTCCTTTTATTGTTTCTAACATTGAATGAAAAAAGTATAAGCAAACCTATTACAAAGGTTATAAAATAAAAACTCTAAAATCTTGGAAACTCACACACAAATGTCTCTCTCCCTGTTTAGGCTGAAGTAAAATTGCTCCTCGTTTTCAACAGGTCAATCAGTGAACATGTGGAAGTGGGTTCTTTGTGCTGCAAAGTGTGTGCATGACACCTAACAAGCAGGGTTCTTCCAGCCACTTCCAAACTAATAGCTTCCAGAGACTGTGCATCTGTGCTCATTATCATGAAAAGCCATCAGAGAGGGCATTCTAGCAGGAAGGAGCAGTCAGGGTGACCAGGAGCAGAACTGCAGCAATGCAGAGTTTGAATGTTTGTGCCCTGATGACTGCCTAATCATAAACAAGTCCCTCACAGCCCTAGGCACTGATGTTGCCGCATGCAATTTAATGGGACAAAGCTTTAGACTCAGGAAATCACTAGTTTTTTTGATGGTTTTCTTTAGCCACCTTCATCTCCATTTCTAAGTATGATTCATTACGGTGTTGCATGTGAGAAATATTTTCAAAGATAACTACCGTGTTTGATACTCTAACCACCTGAGCGATAAAACTCTACAACAAAAATGGAGTGAAACCAGCAAACAATAACTCATATCCAACTTGGCTTTGAACTCAGAAGAGAAATCTTTATTTTCTGATAGTCGCATTTCTCAGTTATAAGTGGATAATTTTCAGTGGAATTTAAAGAAATAACAGAGAATACAGAGCATTTACCTTTTCTTTTTATAATGGCAAAAAAATCTTCTTCTTAGAAAGAAAATCATTTTAACTGAAAATGTCTAAAGACAGTATCATTAATTTGGTCTCCACATAAGGTTCATTAATGGCAGCCTCTGCTACACTTTGTAATGACTGCTTAGTCTAGATTCTTAGCCTTCTGTGGCTCGTAAAATGTCATATTTGAGGTTCCAATGCTAGAGATTGACTTCACTGCTATTTGAGACAATTTATAATTTCTTATTTCAGTATTTTAAACTCTAAAGAAAAATTTTAATAAATATTTGTTGCACTCTAATGGTTGTAATAAAGACTAAAATTATCTGTAATCAAATATCATTTGAATGAATAGAAAATTAAAAATATTATATGTAATTAGTATCTAATGAAAGCAATAATTTATTTTAATTTGAAGTAAATCTCATTAACAACATGAGGTTCTCCTGAGAATTGTAAAATAATTACTAGAAATATGAATAGTTCTTAAATAATTCTTTTGAATATCAATAAAGTAATATTTACTTGTAGTTTCAAAGACTGGCAATGATAGAATATATCAACCTTGTTTAAAGTATTTTCAGTTCATTAAACCTAAAGCATTATTAGCCAAGAACTTCTATGCTTACTTCCAAACTATTTGCACAAATTCAATGCATATGTGTTTGTTTTGTTCATAGTTAAATTATTCAAATGTTGCTTTTTAAACTCTTTATTTTGTTCTTATATAATGTCTTTCATTTGAGGAATTCAAATAACTCCATAACTGTTAATAGGCACTTTCATATCACCTCTGTGAGGGAAATGGCAACGATCCCTGTGAAGTTCTCTGATGTCGTTCTTCGAGGGACCAGGAAAATATTAACACATAAAAGTTCACAGCCTTAGGAGTACGGGGTCAAAAGAGGCATAAGTAATGTAAGAAAGTGGGCAGGTTTAATTCTGATTTCCTAAGCAGGATCCAGGGGGGACTGCAGAGACTGACACATCAACCAAAGACCATGCAAAGAGAGAACCTAGACCCCCTGTTCAGATGTAGCCCACAGAAAGCTCAGTCTCCATCTCTGACATAAATTTGGTTGTCTGCTCCTTGATCACTTCTCCCTGGTGCAGAGACCTAGCCAGCCCTCAGAGGAAGAGGATCCAGGCAGTTCTAATGGGACCTGATAAGCTAGAATCAGACAGGAAGGGCGGAGGACTTCCCTTATCAGTGGACATGGGAAGAGGGACATGGAGGAGGAGAGGAAAGGAGGGTGGGACTAGGAGGGAAGATGAGGGAAGGTATTACAACTGGCATACAGAACAGATAAATTGTGAATAATAGCAGTAGTTGTTGTAGTAGTAGGAAGAGGAAGGAAAGAAGGAAAGAAGGAAGGAAGGAAGGAAGGAAGGAAGGAAGGAAGGAAGGAAGGAAGGAAATTCAATTGTTTTTTTCGTCCTTTCACTTTCTTTAGTCTAGAAATAGTTCTTATGTAAGACCTCTCTCAATTAAGAGGTGGCTGATTAAAGCACCCTTTAAAAGTATGTCCTAGAAGAGTATTCTTCCTCATTAGTATATAAGAAAATTTTACAGTGAGTTAGACTGACAGTGTTATTGAGTGAAATTCTTCACTATGGAAATGGCAAAAAGAGCAAGAGGTCTGATACTGTCAATATTAGTTATATGTTGACCATGAGCTGTGACTGCCTTTAAAGAAAGTCTTTTAAAGGTTAAGTCGACACCAGTCTCTTTTCTATGAACACCAGTCTTCTAACCAGCAATAAAAATTAAAAATAATTCATGAATAACACAAATGCAACAGACTATCAAACCCTCCAACTATAGCCTGCCTCCAAAGCTTAACCTGTCTTTTTGTTTTAAATTTTTTATTTAACTTTATTAATTATACTTTATTCCTTTTGTATCCCCCCATAAGCCCCTCCCTCCTCCTCTCCCGGTCCCACCCTTCCCCCCTTTCTGCATGCATGCCTCTCCCCAAGTCCACTGATAGGGGAGGTCCTCCTCTCCTTCTTTCTGATCTTATTTTTTTGGTCTTCTCAATGCAGTTTATTCAGGAACCTTGAACAATCTTCTGACCCTGGGGAAAGCCAGCCCACAGCTTAAATAGCCTCTGGGCAGCCAACCCCAGCGTGCCACGTGGGCAATGCAGATGGGTCCACATACACGGAAGCAAGCCAGATCCTCAGCCTTAGCCAAATGTGGAATTGTTCGTGACAGAGAGCACTCACCATCGGGAAGGCGGAAGGCGGAAACCAGCTCCATCTTTAAGACGCGGCATTACGCAGCTCTCTACAGTTGCCCCTTTTTGTTTTAGACTCATCAGGCAAGAGTAGAGGTCTGATCTCTGATATTAGAAATAAATTGGAACTTTGTACCAATGTTCATTTAGGTGTCATCCACCCAAAGAGCATTAGACCCGTCCGATACCTTTTTCTCAGAGGCGGGACCTGGGGCATCAACCCGCATGCAATCAGACATGCTCTTCTCTGGGTCGAAAGCGGCTGACCCTGAGTGCAGTGCTTAGCCTCGCATCCTGAGTGTAACATTTCAGCTTTTTATGGTAGCCAACCATGCTTGGGGAGACTGTCCTGCTTCAATGGCTGCAAAGGCCTGAATGATCATGGCTGCATTACACTGTTGTGAGACTCTATAAGTCCACACCTATTTGTTTATAACCCCCATTTTTATTCATTGTTAGCCAGATAGAGCCAAGTAATTGTGGTAATGATACTTGCTTTTTTGCCCAATGCCGGAATGCTAGTGAATTTAGGTATGCCCTAGTTACTGGCATGCCTTGCTGAGTGCCTGTGCCCATTGATTCCTCTCACGCTATGACTCTCTTCAGACAGAAAAGGGATCTTGGAATTACAGCCACCATTGTTACTGCCATCTCATTGGCGGCTATTGGAGCTACCACCGTGGCATTAGCCATGAGTCATACTATGCAGACTGCTCAGACCCTAAATAATCTTTTAGCCAATGTAGCTCATGCTTTAGATGTAAAAAAAGGAATTAATGCTCAACTAAAAGGAGACTTGATGGTGTTCAATCAGAGGATTGACCTCGTGCAGGAGCAAATTGATACCCCATGGCAAATGGCTCAACTTGGCTGTCAATGGAAGTATGCTGAACTTCGTGTCACTAGCATACAATATGAGAATTTTTCCCGTGCTGCAAATCTGTCTAAACAATTGTCTAGCTATATTTTAGGTAATTGGACTGAAGAATTCGATATGATGGAGCAGCTGAGAGTGGCCATTGTTACGGCAAATTCTACCAGAGTGGACGCAGAACTAGCCACAGGATTATCATCTTGGATTGCTGCAGCCATGAATCATCTGAAGGAATGAGCGGGCATGGGAGCGTTAGCAGGCCTTCTGGTGTTGGTCTCCTTGGTTTGCCTGTGGTGTATATGCAACATTTTTTTTAAAGAATATTTCTTGCACTTAGCAGAATTCAAACTGGGACATTCTTAGGAATGTCAAGATAAGTTTTAAGTACAATCTTTAAAAGAAATCAAGACTTATAATTAAGTGATACATAACCTCTGATAGGAAGAAAAACAGAATATATAGAGTGTTTTTATTTCATAAACTTTAATAAAATTTTCCATCTTGAAAGAAAAAAACAAACAAACTCTGAGTTCCATGAGTTAAAGCAATGACTGTCCAGCTGATGAGAGGCAACTACAGAGGAGGGAAGGATGAGATCCACCTAACGTATCCATAACTCTTGACATAATGCAATAAAGAAATTATATAAATAAAACAATCATCTAAAACTGATAACAATATTTGACAGAGAACTCAATTCCCTGGCTCTTACCAATTGCATTTTTAACAAAGAAGCCAAGGAAAATTGGAAACCATGCAATTATCTCCATACTGTGCTATGAATTTTGACTTAGTCTCAAATTATCCATTTTCTTGTCTCGATGTTGAAATTCATTATATGAAGATGATAATTTTTGTCCCTGTTTTGTAGCTTCTTAATTGCTACAAAAATATCTTTGGCCAGATTTTCTCTCTGATTTCTTTTATCAACCATCTCCTTTTCATTACCTATATATGTATATATTATATATTATATATTTATGTATATATTTATATATACATATGTCACAGATAGACTATCAAGAGCGAGGTCATCTAATTTTCAAATGAATCCCTGTAACCTTAGTTTTGTCATAATGTTTTCAATTTCCTAAAGGAACTAAGAAACTAATGTTTGGTGTACTGGATGACTTGAGCATAATTACAAATCTTAAAAGGGTTGAATTTATATTCAGATATTTACATATTTAATTATATGATATTTAATGAATGGCACTGAAACCCAGATGGGCACTGCTGAAATTTCTTTAAGGATAATGAATATGCAAGATTAAAAAATTCTTTTATTTTCACACTATGTTAGTCAGTATAAAGAAATAATTAACTTTTACTAAGTTTAAACAAATTATCTCTGGGGAGAAAAAGAGAGAATGTGAGTTATAACATTAAACTAAGAAAGACCAGAGACATTTTTGCCCACTGGAAATTTGACATTAAAAAGCATTGCTTTTCATCTTGAAAATATAATTGGGCACACATCAAAATATCATCAAGGTTATTAGAAGACACTGCTTGGATGATATAAGATGAAAAACGAATTCTGCTAAATGGAATCAACAAGGTCTTTAAACACAATTATATTTAAGTCATAATAGGGGCACCGAGCTGCTTCATGAGGCCATAATTGGATTCCTGCGTGGATAAACTATAAGGCTGAAGGCTGGTTAGAGCTTTGTAATAAAAGAACTGGATTATTGCCTCATAAAACCATTCCACACTTTTCTCATTGCGATTATTCTACAAGTCTTTGGGAATTCACTCTTAAATAAATGTCACAACACAAGTATGTATGGGTACAGCAAGAAAACTATGACAAGACAATCATGGAAGGATGTGGTAGGGAAGGACACATTATCTGTGGCTACACGCAATGTTTCCCACAGCACAAAAGGCTGCTATTCTCAAATGTAAGGATCTCCATGAATTTTTTCAAGTTGTTTTATTTTTTAGTGTTTTGCTCATCAGCATCTTTGTTAAACAGAAGTTAAACAAGGTTCTTCATGCCCTGAGAGGATCTTCTTTAGTGCTAAGACCCAACATTCATGAGTTCTCATAACAAAGGTATATACACCCAAGTTTTATTTTCCATTCATGGCATTGGTCTTTCTGGAACTGTCCTTGTGGTACTGGTTAGCTTAACTGTTAACCAGACACAACCTAGAAAAGAGCCCCAGAGGAAGAATTATCTAGATCAGATTAGTCTGTGCATCTGAATGCAAAGGAACAGCTTGACTATTTTTGAGATGGGAAAGCTGACTCTGGGTGGCATCATTCCCCAGTCTGATTGCTGAACTGCTGAATGATGAAGATAGCTAGCTTAAAAATAGCAAAAAAGGATGCAGCACATGGCTTTATTTCTCCGGGTGTTAACTGCTGGTGTGATGTATTGTGCAATGTGTGCTCCAGTTCCTGTCTTGAATCCCCTTGGTAATTATCTGTAGCCTGGAACTGTAAGTAAGAGAAACACATTCCATTACTAAGGTTTTTAGCCTGGGTGCTGTCTCATCATGACAGAAGTGAAACTAGAATGTTAGACAATACCTTTTTGCTTTATAACTTCTTATTTTTAATCATTCAATAATCGTCTATAATTAAAATGTCTACAAAATATCTTAAACCATAAAAATATGGTTTAGGATAAGAAAATTTTAATATGTATCCAATATACATATATTAAACACACATATATATAATACATATATTCTATATATATATATATATATATATATGAGATAGGTCAATAGATTTTTGCTGTATTCACTGTCAAACAGAATTATTTTCTATATCACAGACATGGAAGTGCTTTAAGACTAATATCTTCTTTCAGTAAGACCTTTTCCTAAGGAGTATATACTTAACTAAAACTATTTCAAATATTTTCAAATGTCCTCTATTTTTGACATTATAAACTGTAATTTCCCTTCTTTCTCACTCTCTTTAATATAAGTGAAGTAAAAAAAATTGAGAGTATGTGGATAGTATTTATTGAAGTCTACTTACATCAGAAAATTTTGTATCTGTGTGTAATAATTTCCCCAAATTTTAGATATTAAAAATGAGGCTGGAGAGGTGGCTCAGTGAAAAGCATATTTTGCTTCAGTGGAACCAGGTTGAGCAGCTCACAGTCTCTGGCAAGCCCAACTCTAACTAAGCTGATAGCCTCTTCTGGCTGCTACAAGTACTTAAACACACCTAGGATACAATCACAGACACAAATTAATAAATTAAATACCTTTCTTTTAAAGTACAGTTTCTACAGTAAACCTTTCTATAGCAGAAATGTTAAGATTTAACACAACCTTGAGTTTAGCCCTAGTTTTAAATATATATTAAATAGTCTTCCTCTGTGTACCCCTTAGCAGGAGGTGATCAAAGAGCCAGCCACTGAGTTTATGTCAGAGACAGCCCCTATTTCCCTAGTGAGCCCATTTGGAAACTGAGCTGCCATGGGCTATATCTGTGCAGGGGTTCTAGGTTATCTTCATGAATGGTCCTTGATTGTAATATCAGTCTCAGAAAAGACCTCTGGGCCCAGATTTTTTTGGTACTGTTGTTCTACTTGTGGAGCTCTAGACCCTTCCAGGTCATTCTGTCTCCCTCCTTCTTTTACAAGATTCCCTGTACTCTGACCAAAGTTTGTCTATGAATCTCAGCATCTGCTTTAATACCCTTCTGGGTAAAGTCTTTCAGAGGCCCTCTGTGGCAAGATACTCTTTGTTCCTTGTTTTCACCTTCTTCTGATTTCTAATCAGTTTGCCTTTCTGAATGAAGATTGAGCATCTTACCAAGGATCCTCCTTCTTACTTAGCTTCTTTCAGTGTACAGATTTTAGTATGATTATCCTATGTTATATGTCTAATATCTATTTATAAGTGAGTACAGAGGAAGACTATGAAGACAGTCATGATGAGACCTGATAGTCTAGGGTCAGATGGAAGAGGAGGAGGTCCTCCTCTATCAGTGGACTGGGGAAGGGACATAGGAGGAGATGAGGGAGAGAGGGTATGATTGGGAGGGGATGAGGGTGGGGGCTACAGCTAGGATACAAAGTGAATAAATTGGAATAAATAAAAAATATGTTAAAAAGAGACAGAAATATGCATATTAAATATATCTCAACAAATTTCTGAATAAGAAAATTGTGTCTCAGAAATTGGTGCAATTTCTGATACATACACTGAACACAATAAATGAAAACAAATTGTGTGGAACTGAAAAGAATGAATAAGAACCTATAGAATGAATAAGATGTGGTAAGTACACAATATGAAAAGATAGTGTAAATGGGAAATGAAAGAAGAAACATGTGATCCTATACTGTGATTGACAGGTGATAGCAGACTGGGCTGACCACAGAAAACGATGGGAATATGTTACTTCCACACAGGATTCTCTTGTTGTTGATGCTGCACTTATACATAAATCAGCTTAAGTAGCAAAACAGGCTTTGCTAGACATCACAGAATTGTTCTGGCATACAGAACAATGGCCAGGTCTCAGAGTTGAGAGAGCAAATAAGCGGAAATCATGAGAGAGAAATTAATACAACTAGAACTTATTCCTAAAACTATAGTGTTTAATGGGAATCTCACAGAGGAAATGAACAGTGAAATAAATGGGAAAAAAAACTTAATAATATTACATTTGTGTGGTGGATATAATTCTTAACTGAAAAGCATGAAATTTAAGGTGGAAATGATCAATTATGATTGAGCAAAGTCAAAAGTAACCTTTAAAGAATTCTTCATCACACATATGATTGGAAAGTTCTTGGGCACTCAGCAGGCGAAACCACAGATCTGAAAGAGAACACATAGCAGAAAAGCAGATTCTTACTACTTGGACCGCAGGCAAAACTAGACCCAAGAAAATATTAATTATATTTCCAAAATTGTCAATAAAAATGTTTTAAACCTTGGATGCCTCAAATCACTCCGTTAGAATTTAAATAACAGAAGTAAACATCTTTTCAAATTTAAGTGACTGAATTTTAGCACCCACAGAGGGAACTTTCTGAAAAAGAAACAAGATAAAAATACAAACACATGCAAATATTAATATGTAATCCAAGCCAATATCTCATATTTCAATTTATAATTTACTTACTTCTATACTTTAGGGAGAGTAGGATTTAGTTTATAATTCTTTATTATATTTTTGAAGTAAAATATTCATTTCTGACATTCAGAAAAATGAAACAATGTAGGATTACAATCTATAATTCAGACATCAAAAAAAGAAGCAAGAAACATAGAGGGAAATACGAAATTTTTATAAACTATGTTTTAATTCTATATATAAGAAGAAAAGTAAATTAAATAACAATAAGGGCTAAATTTTCAAGAAACGTTCCAAGAATCACAAAATGTTTCCAAAAAGGAGATACAAATTTATTCATTTTTCAGTTACTTTTAGGGCAGTTTCTCAAACAAACAATAACAACAAAAAGCTTGTTGACAAAGAACCTAAACATAGACCAAATCAGAGGTGAACACAGAAGAAAAAGTAAAGTATGAAATGTGATTCAATGCAAGGAGCATTAGGTATATCAAAGCATGCATATTTCATATTACTAAAAAAAAAAAAAAAAAAAGAATCAATCACCACAACCGGCCACAGGGGAAGACAATGCAGCCAGTCCTGATGAGACCTGATAGGTTAGGGTCAGACAGAAGGGGAGGAGGACCTCTCCTATCAGTAGACTTGAGGAGGGGCATGGGAGGAGAAGACAGAAGGAGGATAGGAGGGAGGGGGCTACAGCTGGAATACAAACTGAAGAAATTGTAGCAAACTTAAAAAAATTAATCCCATAAAGACCTAAAGGTTTTATTTGCTAATATGGCAAAACAATTGCCTCCAGCAATATGTGAGTCCTTTTACTCTTAAGTCCACAGCTTTGCTAGGACAAGTGTCATTCACAGGAACTCTATGAATCCCATTCTGGAGCACTTAGAGGCCAGAAGGGGCATTGAATTCCGTGGAACAAGAATTATCTCCGCAAGGAGAGCAACAGAACAAGAAAATTTGAACACAGGGAACTTCCCAGAGACTCATACTCCAACCAAGGACTATTCATGGAGATAACCCAGAACCCCTGCACAGATGTAGCCCAGGGCAGTTCAGAGTCCAATTGGGTTACATAGTAATGGGAAGAGGGACTGCCTCTGACATAATCTGATTGGCCTGCTCTTTGATCACCTCCCCCTGGGGGGGAGCAGCCTTACCAGGCCACAGAAGATGACAATGCAGCCACTTTTGATGTGAACTGACAGACTAAGATCAGAAAGGAGAGGAGAACCTCCCCTATTAGTGGACTTGGGGAGTGGCATGCAAGCAGAGGGAGGAGGAGGGTGGGATTGGGAGGGGAGGGAGGGGCTTATGGGGGGATGCAGAATGAATAAAGTGTAATTGATGAAAAAATAAAAAAAAGAATTATGAACATCGTGAGATGCCAAGTGGGTGCTGTGAATGAAACCTGGGTCCTCTGTGCTGTTAAAACTGAGCCATCTTTATGGCCCCAGCAAAGTTTTTTAACCCTTAGGAAGACAGACTGGAAGAACCACAAACATAGCTTGTAGAATGACTCATGCTCGGTGGGGCAGGGTCACTAGCTTCAGCTCTATGCCTGGGACTTACTTCTGCTCTGAGGATGTGAGCCATCACTCTGTTCTTGCAGTACCAATTACCATCATCGGTCCACACTACATTTGAGAAAGCCTGGAGAGAACACATCCTGCCTGACAACAGGGGAGGTTTATTTTAGCCTTCTTACTGCCTGGCCAAAATTGGGGGCCAGTTGTCTTTTCCAATCTTCACTATTCACAGTCTCTTTTAAATCCAGAATGGTAATAGAGTTCTGTCAAATGTTTTATTTTAGTTTTGGGGGAAAAATGTGACTCCAATCAACTTCATGTGTCAAAATCATATCCAGTGATTTTTTTTTTTGAGACGCTTTTACAAATGTGACTCCCAACAGCTACCACAAGCAACTGATAGACTGCCGTGAAACCTCTTTGGCCCACTCTACAAATCAGACTCATGTTTGCCTTCCAGGTTATCAGAGGTGATGGTTTTACTAGCTCCTTCTTCATTCCCTAGCAGAGCTCCCAGTTATCTTTGCTGTTATCGTATTTTCATTGCTGTCTGTCACTTTTACTGAAAGCCAAAACCATATGTATATTTAGGTTTCATGACATTAACAACCCAGTTGGGGAACTAGTTTCTGGTGTAGGCACATTTCTGCAGCATCTTGCCACATGAAATAAGGTCTTCATACCATGACATTCCTGTCGTGTTTTACCTTTTACGCTTTTTGATAACTCCACTAGGAGACTCAAGCACCACGTTTTAATGTGCACAGAAGATGCTTGAGTTCCCAAGGCAAACCATGCCCTTGAAGGAGTTTCTCTGCCTTCACTGATGGCTACAGTTGTTCACAACAAAAGCAAGATGTATGTTAGTTTGTGCATTTTTATCCTTTGTTGTAACTAAGCATGAAGTCCAACGGTGATGACGATGTGTCTATGAACTCTTGCAAGGAAAGAACGGAGAATTAGGATAAAATATTACCATTACCAAAAAGGATCCAACAAATTCATTGGACAGGGCAAAAGTTAACAAATATCTGGGCTGGAGGAAAATATTAATTTGAAATATTGAAGTAACTTTTAATTATAATAAAACCGAATTGTCATAACTAAGTAACTAAGTAACTAAGTAACTTTTAATTATAATAAAACCGAATTGTCATACAGGAAGGAGAGAATAATGATTTTTAAATACAAGTTATGAAAATAAATTTTATTATATTTCATAGAAAAATATTTCTAAAATCCTTATATTTCCAAAGTTATATAATTTTGATATAAATATAAAAACTATTGGTACAAAGAAGTGAGTGGACAGTCTATCATCTGTCTGTTTGGAAACTGAACCTAAAGATTTAAATAACAGATAAGAAAAAAAAAGGACATGGAAATCATGCTGCATTTCACAAAAGCCAACACCTAGAAAGCACAGCCCAGGGTTAGCAGCCAAACCCTTCTCAGAGGCAAAAGTATATGTACAAATGACTGGAAAATAAGAAAGAATAAAAACTCAGCTGTGCTTTTAACTACAAAAATCTACTACAGGAATAGCTGTCTCAACCTGAACACAACAGAAGGAAGGGATTAATGAAGACAAAGTCAGATCATAATGAAATGAGGAGGCTAAGAAAGACTAGATTGAAAACCTAAAGCTATACGGTGTGCTGCTTAATACACATGAATTTAAATTTTAAATTGATTGAATATGTGACAGAAAAGTTTAAATTAGCCAAAATGTACTCTAATGTCCTAAAACTCACTTAGGGCATTGAAAAAGACAAAATTCTAACTCACTTTTTATAGATAGTGTAAAGTCAGCATAGAGAATAAATTCTGAAGTTATTATACTCAGTTATGTGTTTAAGAATTACAGGTCTACATAGCATGTAGTTATAAATAAAGATTAAAAATCTTGGGAAATTAAATGCAAAGGAATGTAGGCATAAATTACCAGACCCTAACAAAATGCCTTTTTATCTCAGAACAAACAGAAGGTTAATTTAGCATCCACTATTTAAGACTGAAGCATGAAACATACATAACCACTTCAGTAAAGTTAAAAATATTGATGTTAAAACTGAATTTTAATTAAAATTCTCATACTAGTACTTTTCCTATACAAAGAAATATGCACAGGTGCGGGTGTGCACACACTAACAGATAATGGGAAAAAATTTACATTTGACAAAAATTTGGTAGAACATTAAATAGAATCCATTAAGAAGAATAAACTTTAAAGGCATTCTGACAAAGTGAAGAATGAAATTTTGCTGCTGCAACCCACAGTTCCTTAGGCATGATTTCACTTCAAACAAAAGCAACAATGAATGATACCCAGGACTTTACCTAGCTAAGGATTAAATGAAAATGCATGAAATCTGAATTTTTAAAAGAATTATGTTTTGGGGAGGAAAGAGTAAAATTTCTTCAGGTTATCTTATATTAAGCACAAGTTCAATACAATACCAAATAAATTCTAAAATTGCTTTGCCTGACTGACAGCTAAAGACAAAGATATCTTGGATATCAGATGAAAATAATCTCAGGAGATTTTTGAAGAGAAATAATGGAGACAAATTTAATGCAATTGTAAGAAATCTGATCCTCTCTGAAAATTTCTCAGAGAATTGTTCTAACCTCTGGATTAGAACGTTTTTAAATGCTTAGAGAGAAGAGAACACAGTTGAACAGAAAGTCCCTTGGAACTTACAAAGCTGCAAGACTTTGTAATTGAAAGCATGTTTCAATTCATGTAATTAATTTTGTTATGATAACTATTCATTTATGAAATTCAAATCAAATACACAGAAAACATTTGCAGACACATTTGAGCTGAAAATATAAGATTATACTCAACAATTATTGTTAAACTAGTTGTATTCATAGTTTTTATAGTTTTTTTTTTCCTTTTATTGACTGTCTTAAAGCAGGTAAAAAGGAGAGATATTAATGCCTGAAGGACAATTTTCAATAATAGCTGATTAAGGTGATTAATGGTATACCACCAAGATGCAGTTTTGTAAGTGATAAAACCAGACGATTTTGATGCATCAATCTCTGCAGTCCCCCCTGGGCCCTGCTTCGTTTTGGTTTTGTTGGTCTCTTTGTATGGTTCCTGTCCCCTCAGGCTCTTTTTATTTCCTACTTCTTCCATAAGACTCCCTGTCCTCTGCCCAAAGATAGGAATGTGCCTTGATCCCCTTCTGGTTGGAGTCTTTTAGAGGACATTTGTGGTATGTTCCAGTCCTGTTCCCTCTCCTCTCCCACTTCTGTTGTCTATCTTGTTTTCCCTTCGGAATGAGAATTAAGCATCTTCCCTAGGGTCCTCCTTGTAATTTAGCTTCTTTAGGTCTGTAGATTTTAGTATGATTATCCTATATTATATGGATAATATCCACTTATATGTACGTATATACCATGTGTGTCTTTCTTCTTCTGTAATACCTCACTAAGGATGATCTTTTCTACTTCCATTCATTTGCCTGCAGTTTTCATAATTTCTTTGTTTTGCATACCTGAGTAGTATTCCATTATGTAAATGTACCAATGACCACACATAGCGAGGACCTAAGGTCTCTGCTCAGATGCAGCCCATAAACAGCTCAGTCTCCATGTGGGTTCCCTAGTAAGAAAAGAAGAAACAGTCTCTAACAGGAACTGGGTTTCCTGCTCCATGATCACTTCTCCCTGGTGGGGCTACCTAGCCAGCCCACAGAGGAAGGGGATCCAGGCAGTCCTGATGGGACCTGACATGCTAGTGTCAGACAGAAGGGGAAGAGGAATTCCCCTATCAGTGGACTATGAAAGAGGGATAGAGGGGAAAGAGGGAGAGAGGGTGGGACCAGGAGATATGGGAGGGGGCTACAACTGGGATACAAAGTGAATAAACTGTAAACAATAATAATAATAACAACAAAAAGATAATGTAAATACTTTCTAAATATTGTTGCCTGCCAAGTACTCAGAGAGAAAGACAGATTCAAATCAGTGGCTGGTTGTTTAACCACCCCCCCCCTACCCCCTGAGGGTGGAGCAGCCTTGCTAGGCAACAGAGGAGGACAATGCAGCCAGTCAGTCCTGATGAGACCTGATAGGCTAGGGTCAGATAGAAGGGGAGGAGGACCTCCACTATCAGTGGATTTGAAGAGGGACAGGGAGAAGATGAGGGAGGGATTGGGAGGGAATAAGGGAGGGGTCTACAGCTGGGATACAAAGTGAATAAACTATAATTAATATAAAAAATAAAAATGTAATTTTAAAAAGACTTGAAACATTTTAAAATTATGATAATACCTGGCTTAAGCAAAGGTGTAGAGAGATAACCAGAGTTGTTCAAGTTTGAGTAAAATAGCCAAATCTGTTTTGATAGCTAAATCCATGAATTATTTATCTAGTTTCTGTCATAGAAAAGTGGCATATTTTTCTGAAGAGACACATAAGAAAGTGTTCACTGTACCACTGCTTGCCTTTAGAACTATTCTGAAACAAGACAAATGCCTATCATTTGGAGACTAGTTAAACAAATAAAGGCACATCAATATATAAATGGCATGTAGTCATTAAAATTAATGAGATAAGTGTGTAAGTACTAACCTTTAACATGTCTGTTATATTTACTGTAAATATCAAGTTAAAGATTTGGGCCCATTTCCTCATGATTCAAACATAGGGACATGTCTGAATCATATGAGTTTTCATGAGGTTATGTATGCCATTGCTATATAATATGAATACAGAGCATGCTGTTTTATTACACACTCTTTTACAAATTTATTTACAGAATTCCTCGATATTATTTTTAAAGTTCAAGACATTATAAGATCAAGTTTCTAGGAGAAACTGCAAAGCTAAATTTTGAACAAGCAGTATTTTCCATCTGCAGCATGTATTTATTATTCAAATGCTTTAAGCTTTAAATTATATTCCAAGGTTTTTGTTGTTGATAAACTTGACTCTCCTTATAGGGTCCTTTTTATATAATGACAAAAGCAGAAAGTAGTTTTTGTTTCTTCAGTTCTTTACAATATTTTGAATTCATTTAAGTAAAATCATAGTGTTTTCTTTTGATAGCTGACAAAGCCAACGCTAACACTATGTCAAAAACATGTTCCTTTATAGTCCTCATTAGAGAGGAATTCGTATTGGTACTAGCATGTACCAGGTCATGTCATTCAATTACTGGGAAAATATATGAAATTATCTCAGGGAAGGTTTTCCTAGAACATAATAATGTAGATCTCAAAATTAAGGCCTCAGAGTTTAACCACTAAAAGTTGATAGTTTCATATAAATAACTCCCTCCTGTTCAATTGTAAAACTTACTGCTGCATATGTGACATTTTCTTCATTGCCATTCTGTTTTCTCCCCCTCTATCAAGCCTCCCAAGTGCCCTGCTTGTTTTCTGAAGGCGTTGTCTGGAAGTTGTTGCATGCATGGAATTAATGCCACCAGAAATTGAGTCTCTAATATATGAATACTCCTCTCACATGGTATATACATGATATACTGGAGAACTCTTTTATAAAGATTCTTATGCATAGGCTGAAAGCATTGCTGAAGTGGATTTTTCTTTTGTAGCTAAGAATAAGTAGTTTTCTAAAGGAAGAATGTACTAGAACAGGATTTCAATAACTATTCATCAGAATTACAAAAGTGAAGATAACATTTCAGAACTTCATTTTAAAACACATCATTCCTTAGCAAAATGCATGCAATCTTTGTCCAATAAGATTTAACACTCAAATTGAATTACAAAATGCTACTTCATAAATTTTGTAGCAAAATTACTTCAACCACTTGCCAGTAAGCAACGCCCTTTTAACACTCCAAATCTTGAACATTAAAGTTAAGAAAAAAAGTTTTTATTGGTGGCCATTTGTTTAGTACCAATAGTCTCTCAAAAACACATTATAGTATATATCATAGTGACATTATAGGCCAATTTAGATTTTGAAATGTATATATTTCATGTATTTTGAAAATTCATTAATGAGTAATTTTAATCCCTTGTTTTGGCAACGGTACATATCCAAAGACATTCTAGATCTATGTGATCCAACTGAAACGAAGACACACTTTGGATTACAGTATGATCTGGCTGTAATACATACATGCCCTTAGTACACCTTTAATTAAAGGTGCACCTTTAATCCCAAAAAATGAAAGAAAGATTAATTTATAGAAGGAAGCAGCAATATTTGAAAGTGACATCTAACTGAAGGACAGAAAGTCACGAGTTGGAGATAGGATACACCCAGCTCTCGTGAGAACAGAACAGGAAAGAGATGTTACTTAAGGCAGTGAGGGAGAAAGAAGAGAGGTTTTTACTGGATCTGCTTTACAGATGGGTTGCAGAGAGAAGAAGCCACAGAATGTGAAGAAGATGGAAGAGTAAAACATATTGCTAAAATTAGTTTGAGTCAGGGAGAACAATTCAGTCAGAAGCCAAGAGAAGCCAATTTGAATCAGTCATCTTGGAGAAGAGTTTGGGCCAGAACAGCTGAGTTGAAGCAGCCAGGGAGAGTTCAAAAAGAGCTAGAATGGCTTGAGAACAACTCTCATATCATCCCGCCATCTGAAAAAATAAGAACAACTTTTATGAAATAATATATGTAAGTGTTCTTTAATACAGTTCTTGTCTTTTGTTATATATTACAATTAAGTGTTGATACTCCAGTGTATTATGTTGTGTGTTATGGTTTGGTAGTGGCATAGAGAACCATGCATGGAGTAGTGGAGAGGAATTTTTTTTAACTTTTATTAATTACACTTTATTCATTTTGTATCCCCCCATAAGCCCCTCCCTCCTCCCCTCCCGGTCCCACCGCCCCCTTTCTTCATGCATGCCCATCCCCAAGTCCACTGATAGGGGAGGTCCTCCTCTCCTTCTTTCTGATCTTAGTCTATCAGTTCTCATCAGAAGTGGCTGTATTGTCAGGGTTCTAGGTTATTTCCATGAATAGTCCTTGGTTGAAGTATGAGTCTCTGGGAAGTTCCCTGTGTTCAAATTTTCTTGTTCTGTTGCTCTCCTTGTGGAGTTCCTGTCCTCTCCAGCTCTTATTACTATTTCCCAGTTCTTACCTAAAATTCCATTCACTCTGCCGGACAGTTGGCCATCAGGCTCAGCATCTGCTTTGACAGTCTGTAGGGCAGAGGCTTTCAGAGGCCCTCTGTGGCAGGTTCCTAGCTTGTTTCCTGTTTTCTTTTTCTTCTGATGTCCATCCTCTTTGCCTTTCAGGATGAGGATTGAACATTTTAGTTAGGGTCCACTCTTTTGCTTAGTTTGTTTAGATGTACAGATTTTAGTGGGTTTATTCTATGTTGTATGTTTATATGAGTGAGTATATACCATGTGTGCCTTTTTGCTTCTGGGACAACTCACTCAGGATGATCCTTTCCAGGTCCCACCATTTACCTGCAAATTTCATGATTTCCTTATTTTTCATTGCTGAGTAATACTCAATTGTATAGATGTACCACAATTTCTGCATCCATTCTTCAGTTGAGGGGCATCTGGGGTGTTTCCAGCCTCTGGCTATTACAAATAAAGCTGCTACAAACATGGTTGAGCAAATGTCCTTGTTGTGTACTTGAGCCTCTATAGGATATATACCTAGGAGTGGTATGGCTGGATCTTGAGGAAACGCTATTCCTAGTTATCTCAGAAAGCGCCAGATTGATTTCCAGAGTGGTTGTACAAGTTTACATTCTGACCAGCAATGGAGAAGGGTTCACCTTTCTCCACAACCTCTCCAGCATGTTTTGTCACTTGAGTTTTTGATCTTGGCCATTCTGATGGGTGTAAGGTGAAATCTCAGGCTTGTTTTGAATTGCATTTCCCTAATGGCTAATGAGGTTGAGCATTTCTTTAAGTGCTTCTCTGCCATTCGATATTCCTCTACAGAGAATTCTCTGTTTAGCTCTGTTCCCCATTTTTTAAGTGGATTACTTGGTTTGCTGCTTGGTCAGCTTCTTTAGTTCTTTATATATACTAGATACGAGTCCTTTGTCAGATAAAGGGTTGGTGATGATTCTTTCCCAATCTGTAGGCAGTCGCGTTGTTTGATGACAGTATCCTTTCCTTTACAGAAGCTTTTCAGTTTCATGAGGTCCCATTTATTGATTGTTGCTCTTAGAGCCAGTGCTGTTGGTGTTCTGTTCAGGAAGTTTTCTCCTGTGCCAATGAGTTCTAGGGAATTCCCCACTTCCTTTCTAGCCGATTTAATGTGTCTGGTTTTATGTTGAGGTCTTTGATCCACTTGGACTTCAGTTTTGTGCAGGGTGATAAGTATGGATCTATTTTCATTTTTCTACATGTAGGACATTCAGTTGGACCAGCACCATTTGTTGAAGATGCTATCTTTTTTCCATTGTATGGTTTTGGCATCTTTGTGAAAAAATCAGGTGTCCATAAGTGTGTGGGTTTATTTCTGGGTCTTCTGCTCCGTTCCATTGATCCACCATTCTGTTTCTATGCCAATACCATGCAGTTTTCATTACTGTTGCTCTATAGTACAGCTTGAGATCAGGGTTGGAGATACCTCCAGAAGATCTTTCATTGTAGAGGATTCTTTTAGCAATTCTGGGTCTCTTGTTGTTCCATACGAAGTTGAGAATTTTTCTTTCCGGGTCTGTAAAGAATTGTGTTGGCAATTTGATGGGCATTGCATTAAATCTGTATATTGCTTTTGGTAAGATGGCCATTTTTAATATGTTAATCCTGCCAAGCCATGAGCATGGGAGATCTTTCCATCTTCTCATATCTTCTTCTAATTCTTTCTTCAGAGACTTGAATTTTTTTTCATACAAGTCTTTGACTTACTTGGTTAGGGTTACACCAAGGTACTTTATGTCATTTGTGGCTATTGTGAAGGGTGTTGTTTCTCTAATTTCTTTCTCAGCCCTTTTGTCTTTTGTATAAAGGAGTGCTACTGATTTTTTTTTTTTAGTTAATTTTTTATCTGGCCACTTTGATGAAGGTGTTTATCAGCTGTAGGAGTTCCCTGGTAGAGTTTTTGGGGTACCCATGTATACTATCATATCATCTGCAAATAGTGATACTTTGACTTCTTCCTTTCTAATTTGTATCTCCTTGATCTCCTTCAACTGTCTTATTGCTCTAGCAAGGACTTCCAGCCCTATGTTGAAGAGATATGGAGAGAGTGGGCAGCCATGTCTTTTCCTTGATTTCAGTGGGATTGCTTCAAGTTTCTCTCTGTTCAGTTTGATGTTGGCTATAGGCTTGCTGTATATCGCCTTTACTATGTTTAGATATGTGCCTTGTATCCCTGATCTCTCCAATACTTTAAACATGAATGGATGTTGGATTTTGTCAAATGCTTTTTCAGCATCTAGGGAGATTATCATGTGTTTTTTTTTTTCCAGTGTGTTAATATGGTGGATCACATTGATGGATTTCTGTATATTGAACCACCCCTGCATACCTGGGATGAAGCCTACTTGGTAATAGTGGATAATATCTTTGATGTGTTCTTGGATTCGGTTTGCAAGTATTTTGTTAAGTATTTTTGCATCAATGTTCATAGGAGAGATTTGCCTGAAATTCTTTATCTTTGTTGAGTCTTTGTGAGGTTTAGGTACCAAGGTGACTGTGGCTTCATAGAATGAATTTGGTAATGTTCCTTCTGTTTCTATTTTGTGGAATAGTTTGAAGAGAATTAGAGTTAGCTCTTCTTTGAAGGTCTGGTAGAATTCTGCGCTGAAGCCAACTGGTCCTGGGCTTTTTTTGGATTGGAGACTTTTGATAACCGCTTCTATTTCTTTGGGGGATATAGGACTATTTAATTGATTTACCTGGTCCTGATTCAGCTTTGGTAGGTCAAATCGATCAAGAAAATTGTCCATTTCGTTTAGACTTTCAAATTTTGTGGCACAGAGACTTTTGAAGTAAGTCCTAATGATTGTTTGAATTGACTCGGTATCTGTAGTTATGTCCCCCTTTTCATTTCTGATTTTGTTGATTTGGATGCTGTCTCTCTGCCTTTTAGTTAGCTTGGCTAAGGGTTTGTCGATCTTGTTGATTTTCTCAAAGAACCAGCTCTTGGTTTCATTGATTCTTTGAATTGTTTTATTTGTTTCTAATTGATTGATTTCAGCCCTGAGTTTGATTATTTTCAGCTGTCTGCTCCTTCTTGGTGTGTCTGCTTCTTCTTTTTCTAGGGTTTTTAAGTGGGCCATTAATTTGCTTGAATGAGCTGTCTCGAATTTCTTCTTGAAGGCACTTAGTGCTCTGAACTTTCCTCTTAGCACTGCTTTCATTGTGTCCCACAAGTTTGGGTATGTTGTGTCTTCATTTTCATTGAGTTCTAGGAAGACTTTAATTTCTTTCTTTATTTCTTCCCTGACCCAGCTGTCTTTTAGTAGCAAGTTGTTCAGTTTCCATGTGTGTGTAGGCTTTTTGCTATTTCTGTTGTCGTTGAGGTCCAGCTTTATTCCATGGTGATCAGAAAATATACAAGGGATTATTTCAATCTTCTTGTATCTGTTGAGGCTTTGTGACCAACTATATGGTCTATTTTGGAGAAGGTTCCATGAGGTGCTGAGAAGAAGGTAAATTCTTTTGTGTTTGGGTGTAAGGTTCTGTAAATGTCTATGAGGTCCATTTGATTCATGACCTCTGTCAGAGATATTGTTTCTTTTTTTAATTTCTGTTTTGTTGACCTTTCCTTTGTTGAGAGTGGGGTGTTGAAGTCTCCCACTATTAATGTGTGGGGATCTATATGTGCTTTAAATTTTATCAATGTTTTTTTTACAAATGTGTGTGCTCTTGTATTTGGGGCATATATGTTCAGGATTGTGATGTCTTCCTGGTGGAATTGTCTTTTGATGAGTATGAAGTGTCCTTCCCCGTCTCTTTTTATTAATTTTGGTTGAAAGTCTATTTTATCAGATATTAGAATGGCTACTCCTGCTTGCTTCTTGGGTCCATTTGCTTGGAAAGTCATCTTCCAACCTTTTACCCTCAGGTAATGTCTATCTTTGTGCCTTAGGTGTGTTTCTTGTATGCAACAGAGTCCTGGGTTTTGTTTACGTATCCATTCTGTTAATCTGTGTCTTTTTACTGGAGAGTTGAGTCCATCGATGTTGAGAGAGATTAATGACCAGTGGCTGTTAGATCCTTTGATTTTGATGTTGGCTGTGGTCATACGATTGTGTGCTTGGTTGCTTTTTGTTTTACTGTGGTGAGGTTATTTATTTCCTGTGTTTTCTTGAAAGTAGCTTGTTTTCTTGGGTTGTATTTTCCCTTCCAGTGTCTTCTGTAAGTGGATTTGTGTGTAGGTATTGTTGAAATTTGTTTTTGTCATTGAATATCTTGTTTTCTCCATCTATGAGGACTGAGAGTTTTTCAGGGTATAGTAGCCTGGGCTGCCATCTGTGTTCTCTTAGGGTCTGCATGATATCCGTCCAGGCCCTTCTGGCTTTCATAGTCTCTGTTGAAAAGTCAGGTGTGATTCTAATGGGTTTGCCATTATATGCTACTTGGCCTTTTTCCCTTGCAGCTTTTAGTATTTTTTCTTTGTTCTGTATACTTACTGTTTTGATTATTGTGTGGCGGGAGGATTTTCTTTTCTGGTCAAATTTGTTGGGTGTTCTGTAGGCCTCATGTATTCTTATTGGCTTCTCCTTTAACTTGGGGAAATTTTCTTCAATGATTTTGTTGAAAATATTTTCTGGGCCTTGGAGAAGGGAGGCTTCTTTTTCCTCTATACCTATTATTCTTAGGTTTTGTCTTTTCATATTGTCTTGGATTTCTTGGACGGTCTGTGTCAGGAATTTTTTGGATTTAACATTTTCTTTGACAGATACATCTGTTTCTTCCATTGCATCTTCTACACCTGAGATTCTTTATTTCAGCTCTTGTAGTCTATTGGTTATGCTTACCTCTGTAGTTCCTGTTTTCTTCCCTAAATTTTTCCTTTCCATTATTTCCTCCATTTGTGTTTTCTTTAATTTTTCCAGTTCTATCTTTAGGTCTTAATTTGTTTTGTTTACTTCCTTCACCTGTCTGATTGTATTTTCCTCTTTTTCTTTTAGTTCCTTCAACTCTGTTTCTTTTACTTCTTTCAGTGATTTAATTTTTTCTTCTCTGAAGGCCACAAACTGTTTGGCTGCATCTTCCCGTATTTCTTCATGGATGGCCATAATCTGGTTGTCTTTAATTTCCTCCATTTCTTTACGGATAGCCATGATCTCTTTGTTTTTATCTTCCTCTAATTCTTTATGTATTTTATTTGTTTCCTCTATTATCCTCTTCATCAGCATAGATGTTAGGTCATCTTCTTGATTTTCTATTATGCTGAGTTGTCCAGGGCTGTTCGCCCCTGGATGGCTGGGTTCTGGAGATGCCATATTGCTCTGTCTTTTGGTGGTTGAGCTTTTACGCTGACCTCTACCCATTGGGCTGTTTTAGGTGTTGGCTGTTAGTTTCTGTGCTTCCTGGAGTCCTGAGGTAGGGAGAATCCCCTTGGCCGGAAGATGATTTTTCCTGAAGGAGTCCTCTGCTTTTTGGTTATGGTCACTGTATGACCAGTGTTTCTCAGGAATTGCCACTGCTCACCTCAGGTGTATAGCCCTGAGTAGTAGCTGTGGTCTTTGTTAGGCAGGGGGGGCTCTCCTTTTACCCATAGAAGTTCTCAAGACAGCTGCCCACTGCTGGGTTTCTTGTTATAAATTTAGTGAGCTGTTGCTGTTGTTACAGTTTTCCAGGTACAGTTCTCTTGAAGAACCTGCTGATTCCCTAGCTGTGGGGTTTTCTCCCAACAGGGAAACTCAGTCTGTTATCCTCGGGCACACAGTTCTGTCTGGGAAAGTGAGAGGAGCACCCAGCAAGTCTTTGGGCCAGAGGCTGAGTGCTCTGCTCTGGGCCTGGAGAATGTGCACCTAGGTTGAGTTGGCGCCTAGGGGCGCCATTCTGTTCTGGAGGCTGGTAACTGATGGCTCTACTCTGGTCTGAAGGCTGGGTGCCTCAGTCTGGACCAGAAGCTGTGTTTCCCTGTCTGGGATGTTGGCTGCGGGCACTGCTCTGGTCCAGACGATGTGGGTGTAGCCCTCTTGAAGGACCAGGGATTCCCACAGTTTTGTCAGTCTAGCTAGGGATAACTGGTTGATCCTTGGCACAGTATCTGAGAGCTGCTGTAATGGCTCTCTGGCTTTTGTAGGTCTGAGGATGCAGCTGTGTTCCCCAGTGCCCTAGGGGTAGTCAATAATGGCGGCTGAGCACCCCGCTCCTGCCTGTAGTAGAAAGCCAGAGCGTAGAGTCTGCGTGAATCCAGAAAGTCTTTTGGTGCCGGGTGTCCTGAGTGTTATACCTGATGATCCCCCCGCTGTGGGTTTTCTTCTGCCAGGGACACCTAGTCTTTGCTTTGGGGACAGCCGTTCTGTCTAGGGTGGAGGCACAGAAGCCAACCCGTGGCTCTGCCTTTCTGGCCGTTGGGAGCGTGGGCATCTGCCTAAACTGGGTAATTTTTCCAAGACCTTTTAGAGGTGGTTGTATCAGCTGAGTGCTCTGAGATCAGACCAGCCGTTTCCCTCCCTGTGGGTTTGCATCCGACAGTGAAACTCAGTCTCTGGTGCCCTGAGGCCCACAGTTCTATCTGAGGTGGTGAATCAGGCGCACAGGCAGGGCTCTGTGCAGGTGCCTGGGTCCCCGGCTCTGGCTCCGGGCTGGCTCCTGGGGCGCCCTTGGAACCCGAGTCTTTTCCGGGGGATGTCTGGGTGACATAAGGTCGGTCCCAATCGTTTCCTGCTCCGTGGGGTTATCTCTCAACTGGAAAATCCAGTCTGTGATGTTGTGGGATAGTTCAGTCTGGGACAGTGACCAGATCATGCTGGCTTGTGGCTTTGGACTGGCAACCAGGAGCCTGGCGGAACCAGGGTCTCTTCCGAGGTTTAGCCGGGTGAGTTGAAGCTGATTGAATCTCCCACCATGGGGTATCCTCTCACCTGGGAAACACAATCACTTGTGTTTTATGGCTGCGAGTTCTGATTGCTGGTCACTGTGCCAATCCTGCTGTACTGCTGCTCAGAATGAGAGTCCTCCCGGAGCCGCCATCTTGCCCCGCCAAGAGGAATTCTTTTAGCACATTTTCCCATAAAATATATAAATAAATAAAAAGCCTCTGTGCTGGTAAGCAACTAAGGGAAAAGTTAATAGCTAATGAATACTATTTTTGCAGTCAATTGGATAGCCCTGATAAACTAATCAAAAGAGTCCTTCTCATGCCTGGTATTGGATATTTTATTCAATGGCCTACGTCTCTACTTTTTTTCTTTTAAGGTATATATATATATAATTATACACCTACTTGCATGTATTGCATGGATCCACTATGACCAATTTGCAGTTATCCCTGACATGTAGATTGACATTTGTCTTGTGTTTGAGTTTCTTTTGCTGTAATGAAACACCATGACCAAGGCAACTTGGGGAGGAAAGGGTTTATTTGTCTTACACTTCCATATCATTGCTCACAGAAGTCATGACAATCACTCACACAGGCAGGAACTTGGAGGCAAGAGCTGATGCAGAGGCCATGGAAGTGCTGCTAAATAACGGGCTTACTCACCATGATTTGTTCAGTCTGCTTTCTTTTTTGATCTATTTATTTTTTATTAATTACAGTTTATTCACTTTGTATCCCAGCTGTAGCTCCCTCCTCATCCCCTCAAAATCCCACTCTTTCTCCTTCTTCTCCTCCCAAGTCCCTCCCCAAGTTCACTGATAGGGGAGGTCCTCCTCCCCTTCCTTCGGACCCTAGCCTATCAGGTCTCACCAGGACTGACTGCATTGTTTTCCTCTTGAACCCTGTTTTCTTATAGAAGCTGGAACCACCAGCCTGTGTGTGGTCCCATCCACAATGGGCTGAGCCTTACTACATGAATCATTAATTAAGAAAATGTTCTACAGGCCTGCCTACAGCTCAATCTTACTGAAAAAAATATTTTCTTAATTGAGGCTCCCTCCTTTCTGATGACTCTAGCTTGTGTTAGGTTGACAGAGAAATAACTAGTACAACATATGCAAGTCAATAAACCACATAGATAAATTTAAAGACAAAAATCACATTGGAAATAAAAAAAAGTTTTTTTTTTGTTTTTTTTTTTTTTTTTTACAAAATCCAACATTCCTTCTTGATCAAAGTTCAAGAGAATATAGCACTGGAGGGAAAATCTCAACATAATTACATATAAAAACTGACAGCCTTCTTGGCAGGATTCTATCCTGTGTGTCTGTTCTGAGGAGCAGTAAGGAGTTTTCTCCATCTGACTTCTCTCACACCATAGTGCTCACTTCTTAGACTCTTAGGCCCTCTTAGGCCTCAGAACTACCATTATGGTTGTGAACTAAAGGCTGACAAAGATTATGGAGGGGATAGGAGTTCCACAAGGAGAGCAACAGAACCAAACAGCCTGGGTACATGGTTCTTTTCTGAGACTGATACTCCAACCAAGGACCATGCATGGAGATAATCTAGAACCCCTGCACAGATATAGCCCATGGCAGCTCAGTATCCAAGTGGGTTCCCTAGTAAGGGGAACAGGGGCTGTCCTTGACATGAACTCAATGGATGGCTCTTTGATCACCTCCCTGATGGGGGAGCAGCCTTACCAGGACACAGAGGAAGACAATGCTGCCAGTCCTGATGAGACCATAGACTAGGGTGATGGAAGGGAGGAGGTTCCCATATCAGTGGACTGGGGGAGAGTATGGGAGGAAAAGTGGGAGGGATGGTGGAATTGGGAGGGAACAATATAGGGGGCTAGAGCTGAGATTGAAAGTGAATATGAATTGTAATAAAATCAATCAATAAATAAATACAAAATTAAAAAAAATAATAAAGTGGATAATGATGGAAATGAAAACCAGCTATCATTAAGAACAGTCACTATAGGGCCAGGGACAAAGGAGATATTACACAATGTAGAGGTAGACCCAAAGAACTATGAAGGCAATCCAATTAAAGTAACACTGCCAACTTTGAAAACGTCTGTTCAACCAACAGTTTCCTTTGGGGACTTTGAAATGACACCACCTGTGGTCTCAAGGTTGAAGTGTGGATCAGGGTGTGTGCACATTAGTGGAGAGGACCTAATAGCTGTAGAGGTAGATGCAGTGTCAGAAGATGAAGATGAGCAGGATGAAAAATTCTTAAGTGTGTCTGGAAAGTGATCTGTTCCCTGAGGTGGCAACAAGGTTCTGCAAAAAAGAGTAAAACTTGATGAAGATGATGAGTATGATGATGATGATGGTGATGATAATGATGATGAAGAAACTGAAGAAAAATTTCTAGTAAAGAAATCTGTAAGAGATACATCAGAAAAAAAGCACAAAATCAAAACAAAATGGAAAAGACTTAAAAACATAACAATAAGAACAAAGGTTCAAGAAACTTCCAACAAAACAGGAAAACAAAACAAACAAATAAAAAACAACTCCTAAAACACCAAAAGGACCTAGTTCTGCAGAGGACATTAAGGCAAAAATTCAAGCAAGTATAGAAAAAGGTGTTTCTCTTCCCAAAATGGAATCCAAGTTCATCATTTATGTGAAGATTTTTTTCCAGATGACTGACCAGGAGGCTATTCAAGATCTCTTGCTATATTTAAGATCTCTGGCCATGGAGGAATCACTTTAAGAAAGTGGTTTCAGCAGTTTGAAATATTCTGTCTTACTTCATTTCTGTAAGAGCTGATATCTCTCTGGTTGTCCTTTCTATAATGCAAAGTGAGAACTTTCTCTACTGTGTTTGATAAATATTGTCCAGGTTCAATTGCCAAGAATGTGTTGTCTAAAATGCCTGTCTAGTTTTCAAGGATGGAACTCCATCGTTTACTTGGTTTTAAGTATGTATGGAATGTTATGATAGGGCATAAGAGGGTGGTCAGATGCGGAAATGGTAGAGAGATAAATATACATGTGAAGGAAATGCAGTATTTTAATAAAGTTAAAAAACAAACAAAACAGTAACAACAAAAAACACAGCCAACATTATCCTAAGTGTGGAAAGGTTGAAGCTATACCACTGTAGTCAGAAACAAGGCAGAGATACTCCCCACTCTGTCAATATTGTAATCAAACTACTGGCTTTTGCAATTAGGAAATTAAAGAAATGGAAATAGGAAAATAAGTATTTTGGCTATCAGTATTTACAGAAGGTATGATGTTATACATAACATTTCCCATATATACTACCAGAAAACTTTTAGAAACAATAAACAAATTCAGCAATATGGCATGATACAGAATCAACTTGCACAAATCAATAATTTTTCAATTCACAACATACATACAGAGAAATAGATCATGGACACACATTCACAATATCCTTAAAAAATTGAAATATCTAAGAATAAAACTAAACAAGCAGGTAAAGGACATTTACAATGAAAATTTAAACACCCAATGAAAGAGATGTAGAAATACACTAGAAAATAGAAAGACTCAATCTTATGCTCATGATTGCTAGAATTAAAATTGAGAAAAATGATCATCCTACCAAAAAGCCATTTGGAGAATAATTAATGTAATCCCAACCAAATCTCAATCTCATTCCTACAATTCATATTTCCACAAAAGATCCTAGGTAGCTAAATTAATCCTTAGCAAATAAACAATGCTGGCTTGATTATCATTTCAGATCATAAATACTTATTGAAGTCTTCTGTGAGGAGACAGAAAAGTGAGAAAGCCAACTGATAGAGCATTTTAGACTAACAGATTCGAATGGGGAAGGAGAAACTGATAGGACAGAAATTTGCTGAGTTAAAGACAAAGCTGGAGAAATCTAAAAGGGTAACACAGGTGAAAATTCTTCTCAGTTTCTACATAGCACAGAAATTATTCTATTTCTGCTGGGAAAAGTCTAAAAGCAACATCAAATTTCACACAGTATAACTCCTAATCAACAGAGCATCAAATGATGCCTTAAGGAATAATTAATCCTTGAAAAGACCCTTTAGACCATGCTTCAGTGTGACATCAAAGGTCAGCTTCTTGATTTTGCCTTATTTTAGAACTAAGTAATTCCTCGATGTTAAAAAGTCTATTTGTATGGATTACTTTTTTATTCATTACATAGTTTATTATACACAGCTTTTGTTGTTTTTATTTTGAGTAATATTTAATTCCTTCTAAATCTCTCTCTCTGCCTTTCTCTCTCTCTCTCTCTCTCTCTCTCTCTCTCTCTCTGTGTGTGTGTGTGTGTGTGTGTATGTATGTATGTATGTATGTCTTAGGTTTTTTATGTTTTTATCATTTCAAAAGAGGCATTCACTTTGTACAGATTTTAGTAGGTTTATCCTATATTATGTCTATATGAGTGAGTATATACTGTGTGTGTCTTTCTGCTTCTGGGACAGCTCACTCAGGATTATCCTTTCCAGTTCCTACCATTTACCTGCAAATTTCATGATTTCCTTATCTTTCATTGATGAGTAATACTTCATTGTGTAGATGTACCACAATTTCTGCATCAATTCTTCAGTTGAGGGGCATCTGGGTTGTTTCCAGCTTCTGGCTATTACAAATAAAGCTGCTACAAACATGGTTGAGCAAATGTCCTTATTGTGTACTTGAGCCTCTTTTGGATATATGCCTAGGAGTGGTATGGCTGGATCTTGGGGAAGCACTATTCCTAGTTGTCTGAGAAAGCGCCAAATTGATTTCCAGAGTGGTTGTACAAGTTTACATTCCCACCAGCAGTGGAGGAGGGTTCCCCTTTCTCCACAACCTCTCCAGCCTGTGTTGTCACTTGTTTTTCATCTTGGTCATTCTGATGGTTGTAAGGTGAAATCTCAGGGTCGTTTTGATTTGCATTTCTCTGATAGCTAAAGAGGTTGTGGGTGCTGGCCACCATCACTGAACTTGGCTCCAGCTGCGAGCGCACAGAGACTTGCTACATGCCCAGCTCCCCGGAACAGGCAGAGTTGTGCACCCTAGGGCAACAGAGATTGGGAGTCCCTGTCGGGAGTAAACCCTACAGGGAAGGAAGGAAACAAGGACCCAACTAGGTCATCCAGTATATCCCTGGAAAAGGTCCCACAGACCAGCAGACATAAGTGAGTACTGCCAGCCCAGAGACCTGCTCTGCACCAATGATTCCTCACAGACATAACTGTGCGCCCCAGAGCACCAGAGACTTGGAGTCCCTGTCGGGAGAAATCCCCACAGGGAAAAGGGATGTAGGCCACCCAGTATATCTCTGGAAAAGGTCCCGCAGACCGGCCCAATCCAGGGACCTGCTATGTACCAGATAGCCTGCTGCTACTAGGAGAGCGGTACTTACCCGCCACAGATTACTGCATGGGTACTGGGACATAGAGAACCAACCTCAGACCTACAAAAGCCCGGAATCCCCGAGATCAACCCCCAGATACTGCTCCATGGGGCAACCAGTTATCCCTAACAAAACTGACCAAACCACGGGACACACAGGTTACAGCAGCAGATCACTAAAATTACACCAAGAAACCCAGAAGCAGAGCAGCTGTCTCCAGGACTTCTCCGGGTGAGAGGAGAGCCCTCTCGACTAACAAGGAACATGGTTACCACTCAGGTCTCTATGCCTGAGGTGAGCTGTGGCAACTCCTGAAAAACACTGGCCATACAGTGACCATACCCAAAAAGCTGAGGAAGCATCCTCCAAGAAAAACCGTCTTCCTGCCAAGGGGATTCTCTCCACCACAGGATTCCAGGAACCACCAGAAACTAACACCCAACACCTAAGATAGTCCAGTGGGTAGAGGCCAGCATAAAAACCCAATCAACAAAAGACAGAGCAATATGGCATCTCCAGAACCCAGTTATCCAGAGGCAAGTAGCCCTGGACACCCCAGCATAATTGAAATTCAAGAAGATAACCTAACATCTATGCTCATGACGAAGATAGCAGAGGAAACACATAAAATTCATAAAGACCTAGAGGAAGATGAACTCATTTTTTATTAGAAATACTCATTGATAAATGCGCTATCGTTTCTCTTCAGGATGTGGTCTTAACATAGAACAGTACAACTTCAAATGTTTAAATCTGAGTATAGAACTAGAGAGGAGAAAAAAAGTGGGAGTTCTGTAGAAAGGGAGCTGGTGGATTATCTGCATGCCTCCAAGCTTAGCACATCTTTCAAGAACACGGATTTTGTATTGATCAGACACTTCTGGTCCCATGACCCTTGTGGGGCAAAAAGAAAATTTTATCATCAGAAGTTTAGCTTGGCTTAAAATTTTCCAAAACATGTTTCATTTTACAGAGGAAGTTTGTTCCAGTCGTAGATGGCCATGATGTAAGGTCATGCATGTTTGTCTTCTCGGAGAGGGGGAAATGGTGAAATCTGAACAGAAATCCAAGTCTTTATCTGAGGGGCTACCTGAGCATTACAACTCCTTGTGAGGGGACCATGTTAAAGTTTATGAAAATTGGGTCAAACTCTGAGTGAACTTGATTGCTCATGTTCTGATACTCCCATCAGAGCCATGGGGGATTCGGTTTACCTCCCAAACTGAAAGCATAAACTGAAGGAAGTTTTCATAAAGTAATTTCTTCATTTACCCCTATATTATGTAAGGGACAGTGTAGATCCCCAGGACTGAGAAATTCTAAGTTCGTAACCTTCAAAAGTAATTAAGAGATAGCCATTGTTAAGACTGGCATATATATGAAAAATCCAAAATTGGATTGGGGAACAGATTGCTCACGTGCCTCAGTTATGCTCACATTGCAAAACTGGGTGAGCTGATCACAGATGCAAAACTATACCACATTAAAGCAAACAGCCAACTCCAGATTTTTACATCTTCATTCCTAGTGACATACTGCAGAAAAGATTTATTTTTTAATATTAACGAAGGAATCGCCACATGAGATGTGTTAAGAATCCATCCCAGCTGCTCTTCTTTCTTTATAGTGTGACCCCAAACAAGGAATGTTTCACATGGTTTCAGGTTTCAGAGTGAAAGTTCAGTACAGCTGTGACATCAAATGAGGTGCCACCTGGCCTAATCACCGTGACAATATGTGCTCTGTCCTGCACGGCTAACAGATGGATTGGGTGTCAGCCTGATGTCATAATCTGTTAAGTTTGTAATATGGAGCATTAGCCATCCATTTAAGATTCATCTCTTCTTCTCCAACGGCGTGCTGTACCTTCGGTGGAGAGCCGATCCTGTCCTTGCATGCTGCCAACACTGGTAATATGGGATCTTAGTTTGCATTATTTAAGGGTAATTAGATGGTGCTCTGACTCATTTGGTGAACTGTCACTCCACGACCTAAATACATGGGCAGAATTTCCCATTCACAGCACAGATTACTAGTTTTTGACATTTATTTCGTTACTGAGAAATAAGTTTTAACTATGTTGCTTATTTTTTCCCCTCTGGGGCATTTGAATGTCACTGACAGTGTCACCTGATGACTTTAAATTCACATCTGTATTCCCTTATAAACTATACCATGAACATTAACGTGAGTCTGCAGACTCTATAATCAACACTTAAAGGGTGATGTGATGAATGTTAATAAACTCATCACACATTTATTAAATATTTCTTGTTAATGCAAATGACAATGACAGGAAATAGCAATGGAGAGAAAATGATGATGTACCAGCTTCAAGGGGCCCTTACCCGTTTTCAGTAACTTCCTTCATCCACTGTCCTCAGAACTTCTCACAGATTTGCTCATATGAATAGGCATTTCTTAAATATGGCAGGTGCATTCGTGGGCCAGATCAGTGGTATCCCCACACTTCCATCACACTTACTTTAATCCAGGAGTGGTGCTACCTACCCTAGTTATATCTGTAGCTATGGACACTTAGAAGCTGATTGGGACTGTGTTCATAGAACTTAAGTCTTCTGTGTGCCTGCCCATGACTTATAGAAAAATTTAAAAATAAGATTAATTTGTTTAATTCCCTGAGAGATAGTGAATTATTTATAGACAGAAGCAATGGATGTAACAAAGAAGTAAAAATAAATTGATATGAGTTGGTCAAGATTTTCTGAATAATATCTTATTTCTTTTAAAAGTTGTATTTATTCTTTAAGCAAGGAAGAAAATAAACAATTAATATCACAGTTTGATTTTTATTTTTATTTGTAAGTTTAATTTTTAAATAAAAATCACTTTATTGCAATGAACTAACAAATAAAAACATTACAAAGCAAGATGAAGGTAGCCACACAAACACTTGCAAAGCCTCTACTTAATACATCTCCATGAACTTTTACACAGTTATGAAAGCTATTCGGAAGCTTCACTTCAGGTTTTACAACATACACATCAATTTCATCTTTATGCATTTATCTACCACAAAAAAATGGCAGAATTGAAACTGGAAAAATGATCATCTTTGTACCGTCTTTCTTGATTTATGTGTACTGTACTATCAGCACACATACACACACACGTATGTGCAATTCACAAATTCTGCATATGGTAGATTATAGTTAATCTAGCTAATGTCATGAGTATATGAAGCAATAGCTACATTACCACATAAAAAATGACTGTAAGAATATGCTAATACACAACTCTTAAGCATGTAAATATGAAATCTTCACTTGATATAACCAAATGGAAAAGCCATTATTTTTCACGTTTTAGGTATTTACAGATGAATATTTACAGAGAAAGAAGCATTTACACAAAACTCCCGTGGCTGATTGTTTTCAGAATAGGGTCAAATTTCAGTTCACATGGATGTCAGTCAGGTTTGTGCTCCAAACTGCACATTCATGGCAGCTCCAATACATGATTCTCTTGTCAGCTAATTGTGAGACACTAAATTAGTCAGAAACCACACATATTTTATTCTACCAACAATGTGGCTTTGTAAATCCCATACATCTCCATGCATATACAATAGGCATTGTGTGTTTTCCTGGCTGGATATCATGAGAAAGGAAAGCTTAGATCTGTGATATTCACTGAGGGACACAGAGTGGAGACGAGAGGGAACTCAATCACCACTGAATCTGAAAGACCTGAAAAGGAACTTTAGAAAATATGATGAAACCTTTTTTTTTTCCACAATAAAAAGTATTTGTGAAATTTGTGGAGTAAATGTAAAGGAAAGAAACGAAAAGTAAGGAAAGACTTTCTAGAAGTTTCTATTTGCTCTGACTGATGTTAGAATATGCTTACAGCACAGGGCAATAAAGGTAGAGCAGGTTGCTGAGAAGAAGGGAGGGAGTGCAGAGGAGTGAGATGGAGCAAGTGAGGCAGTTGCAATGGGGTGGACAAAGCTTCCCTTGAAAGTATTGGATTTGGGTTTAAAAAGGAATACATTACATCTTTGTAAATATCTGCACACACCATATTTGATTACAAAGCTCCCTCGGTGTTTACCTTTTCATGTGACATTTGCTTTTTCTGACTCGATAGGAGAACTACAAACATCTTATTCATCAATTCAATAAAAATCTAAAAATATTTTGATATTTCCCTCAACAAATTTGGGGCCACATGTAATGAATGCAGAACACCCCACTTCTGTGGTCAGACATTTAATCCTGTTGGGATTTGCTCAGCTCTGTATTCAAGCATTTGGACTCAGGATGCTTACGCACCAGTCTCCATTGGAGCCATTGATACACAATTTGCATTATTTAACATTAATAACTCAAGAATCATTTATTTTGAAAGAGATTTGCAATTTGCCTAACATTTTAATTTTAACTGTCTCTCATGTTAATAACTATGAAATTTTATTTTAAAATGAATTTCAAATTCTATAGAGAGCAAATTCGTTGAGAAGATTAACACTTAATAGACTTTTAAAAAGCTTATAGAACTCCTGTGTAATTCTAGAAAGCTCTAACTATAGCAACAAATTCAAGTTTTTTAACTTAAAATGTAAATAATATTATTTATAGAAATACTTAATATGTTTCACAGTAAAACTGCTGCAATCTGGGCAATGATGTCACTTGGCTATAAACATCATTTTTAATTACAAGGGAGATTTATCAAAAATACGTGTAAGGCAAAGTGCACACCTTGAGTTATACCTCTTCATATGATTCTGAATATTCTCTATACTTGCTGTTGTATTGTTTGCTCCTTTTTATGGATTATGCAAAGCCTTGGAAAATGGAACAATGCTGTGTTTTCAAGGCAGATATGATTGACACCATTTCCTTTCCCTACAAAGGTAAACACAAATGTTTTAGCCCCTCAGTTCCTTCTTGTCACTGTCTTGTCCGTCCCAGCCACACTCTAGTCTTGGAGCACCCACGTGATTTAATGTAGAGCTTTCTATTTCTAACACTCCTACTTTTAGATCCAGTCCACAGAAACTCTTGGTTTTCAAGTCTCAGTTGAAGAATTATATTTTAAGACATCTTCTCTCCCTGACTTGACCCAGCACAAGTTAGCTTCTCATTCTCTTTTCCATTTTTATCTCAGTTAAAATAGAGTGGACACCTTTATATACAACCACATAGGTATGTTGCTTTGCCTAACTCTTCCTTCTCTGTGGCCAGTAGAGCAGTAAGAAAATTTTGTATAGTTTTTGCCTTTCTGACTATAGTTAGTCCAATGCCTGAGGCGATTACTGTTTTATGAAAACTGTGCCAGCTTCCTATTATACATTCTAGGAATAATTTCTCTGAATGCAATAACTATTGATTTTTTATATCTAATCATTCATTAGATAACTTAGTGAATTATCTTACCAACTCAATATTTTCCAGTGATTTCTATTTTTCTTCTGCATAAAGGCTATATTGAGAACTAGCAACAAATAAATATATTGCCATACTCATGCCAAAATTTTAACTTCTCAATTTTATTAGATTTAGTTGATGAAGCAGTCTTAAAAACTGTTTGTGGTATTTTTTTTTCTCATTTGATATTGGTGAAAATATTTCCTTGATTTTCCATTGATGAATTCTTATTACTTTAAAAATATGATGCATATTAATATTTTATTGCTATAAAATATGTTTTCAATTTGAACTCATTAATGAAGACTATATTGAGAGTTTGAAGCAATTGCTTACTTGCTGAAACTCTTACCAATCAAGCATGAGAACCTAAGTTTGGATCCTTGGAACTCACAGAAAGACAGGCGTGGTGATGCGTGTGTCTGGAATGTCAGTGTGCCTACAGAAAGATGAGACTGGAGGATCTCCCAAGCCTTGTGAACCAGCAGGTTTGATCACAGCAAAAACACAAAAACAAAACAGGGAAGTGAAATCTTTCCAAACAAGGTGGAGGGCAAACACCACCACCAACGGTTGTCCTCATTCTGCACACATGCGCCTCTGAAAGAGCTATACACTCATGTTGCACAAGAATGCATGTGCATGCACATACTAACATGGATTCACAAGAATTACTTCATTTTCTTTAGAAACATCAAAATCTCATAATGAAAATAGCCTTGGATGCTGGCGAGAAGGCTCAGTTGGTAAAGTGCTTGCCTTGGAAGCATAGGCCTGGGTTTGTTCTCCATACACTTGTCATCTCACTGCTGGGGAGGCAGAGACAGGCAGATCTCTGGGATTTGAAGCCCAGCCAGCCTAGCCTAGTGAACGTGGAAAATTCTAGAAGAAAGGTGTCTGTAGCTGACCTCTGGCCTCTACATGCACATATGAACAGTTGGACATGCCCACAGTACATATTCATATATACAGGCAGAGAAAATATTTTTTTAAAAGTAATTTCATTTATTTTTTTCTAACTTATTAAAAAACCTAGTTCAACTCTTATTAAAACTAATGAGACTGTTAACCAAGCGGGTCAAAAAAGTTTTAAAGTGCAGGGAGAGAAGATGTCCTACCACTGTATATGAAGAAAGACAAAAGTAATACCTCCCTATTACAACAAGACAAGTGTTTAGGATCAGGGACAAAGAAGAGAAAACGAAGGAGAGGAACCTCACCTTTTCATGAAACTCCAGAATTTTTGGTTATACATTCCCAGCATTCCTTGTTTCTGGACTTCTAGTCTGCGTGATGTGCTGAAGGAACAGCCGACAGCTTCCACAGTGATTTTAATAACACAGTTAAGATACAAAACAGTAGAGCTTGAAGTTGCTGTCACAAATGTTGACACGTAGTGCAAAGAAAGAAAGTATGCACCTTGTGATCTAAATCTCTGAAGGCTGCTAAGAAGATTCAAATGTCCATCCAGCATTAGTGCCACAATTTCAAAGAAACAATGAGAATAAAATAGTGCTGGGGTGTGTGTGTGTGTGTGGGGGGTAATGGCATTTGTGTGAATGCATGTGCTGTAAAAAAATGAGCTGGTAAATTTTAAACAATTTCATTCCATTTTATACCAACTCAACAGCCTGCCAAATTTTTATTGTCATGCAAAACAATACCTATTTTTAAATCACTGAATATCTTTGACCTTTACATTTGGTTTCACTGTTGCTCAGATGGTATTTATCATCAAATCTGAGTAGTTATGACTCTATCTCTTAAGCACTTATTTAAGGTACATGTTGCTATATGGGAATTCAAACAACTGAACATTTCCTCTCAACTTTTGCTGAAAAAAAAGGATATGCAGTAAAAATAACCCTAAGACTTCACATCTTTTAGACTTGTTACTATTGTCACGTTACATAAATAAATGATAATTGGACCAATGAAGACTGTTTTGGTAAGTGTGTTTCTCCCTAAATTGAGCATTTTTTTTCTTCAAACTGGTTCCCTAGGCATTCATGGTGACTGCAAGCTTGCAATTATTTAGCTCTAGGCTCCTGAATGCTGGCATTGGCTTGTTTTTGTGCAAAATAAATTTGATGCCACCATACTTTTTACTTTCATACACTGTTAATTTTGCTAGTAGTTGCATGCTTTCTTCTACTGTGATTTTTTTCAAATTAAAATTAATTATCAGTGTATGCTAATGTCACTTACTTTTCTTGATTCTCTTAAAAATACATGCTGAAAAAACATCTGTGCTACTATTTTTCTTCTTGTGTTTCTTATTTTATGTTCATGTATATTTTGCCTGCATGTATTTTTGTATGCTATGTACATGCAGGAGCTGAAGGAGGCCAAAACAGAAGTTAGATTCCCTGGAACTGTAGTTACAGACAGTGTGAGTTACCATGTGGGTGCTAGGAATCAAGCCAGGACCTTTGCAGGAGCAGCCAGTGCTCTTAACCTCTTAACCTCTCTAGTTCCTCTGTTTTATTATTTTAATTACATACTGTTATACATTGGATTACAGTATCTTCTTTCTCCTGGAAACTTCATTATACATACTTAAGATTCCTAACTGGCCTTTCATGCTTTGGATTTCATTTCACCACATTCAATTCAGTTTTGTTAAGCATTTTATTTGAGTTCTGGGGAACTCAGGCACTGATGTCATACATGGTTTAGTTTGTGAGGTTCTGGTTCATTACTTTCAATAAGGACTTTTCTTAACTTGAGACCATATGTTTGATCTTGAATATACAGTTTGGTTCCTTTTTTTCATGAATTCAAAGACCCTCAAAATCTTATAAGGAGAATTTTTTAGGACTATTCTTTGTTCTTGGAAATCTTGTTCATAAAATTAAGAGAAAGAAAGCTGGAAATTTCCAGAAAGGTCTTTTTTTTTTTTTTTTTTTCATTTCAGGATCTGATTTTCTCTGTTTTGTTTCCAGAAATCTCATTGGTTATGTGAAGAAATCTTAATATCACTACGTGTAAATTCTATCTCTACCCTTTATTTATCTTGAATATAAGGTCACACATCATTCTTCAGGTTCAATATTCAACACAAATTTTTAGGAAATTCTGGTAAATAGATATTGGTCATCTTGGTTTTCAATGCTGCTTCAGAACTCCTCCTTGCCATACTTCCTTTGTTGTTCCTTTAAGTTGAGAGTGGAAAGATAAGATACATAAGCTGAACCTTGATCTTAAACCTTCAAATAATGCTCCTCAACGTGCTTTGTGAATATTTCCTATAAATGATTTGGCAGGGTTCAGTTATGTGGAGCTTGCTAGAGTCAGAGCTTGAGCTCTGGCAGCCCTAACAAGCCAGAGTCAGCAAATTGTCCCCAGCAGGCTAACTAAAGAGACAGACAAGTAATAGTAACAGCATAGAAAGGAGATTTCTTCAGTGTGACCACAGAGAAGAGGTCCTGTGAAAACCTTGGTCCATCTTGAGGGTATCTGTGTAAGGTGTAGGTTTAGGTACAGAGAAAGCAGTGTGCATACCAAGGAGGCCCTGTTGAGCTGTGGCCTGACAAATCATCATGGTCTCAGCTCTGGCCTTTAGTTTATGGATGTCTGAAAGAAACAGCATAACTCTTGAAATCACTTTCCAAAGATAAGTTTCTCTTTTGGCTGGCATAGACTTTAGCCTTTTCCTCATCCTCCCAAAATATGGGATTCTTCTGGAAGTTCCAATCCTTTGGAGACCATTGTTTGGAAATCCTTGTAGCTAAAGGGAAGAGTCTTCATGTACCTTTAGAATATATTCTTGCCAGGACATCTGCAATAATGCTAAGGGGTGTGTTTTCAAAGCCCTGGCTGCTAATACAGTCAGAACACGTCTTAGAACAGATCTTTAGAAATATTTTGTAATTACATAGCCTTTCTCTACCAATTTGAGACACTGTTTCCTCAGCTCTATTTGCTTAATACTTCTTACAACCTATATTATATAGTCTGCTATTCCAAAGTACTGCAGAATAGATAATTTATAAAAAACAGATTTTGTAATTTTTTTCAGACTTCTGGAGAAGGCTGAGAAATCCAGAAACAATGTACATGTTGTTTAAGGCCTGCGATAGGTCTGGGCTCTGCTTCCAAAAGAGTTCACTTGAATATGACACAGTGGGTAAGAAGACTGTGTTCCAGAGAAGAATGCAGGCAGACAAAAGGAATAAGCAGCATAGAGGAATGCGGTAGGGACATTCAATCAAGAGAAAGGATGTATGACTACCTCTTCAGCACCCTAATTCGTAAAGCCATCACACATAATATAATATGGTCATCTGAACCATATGGGGCATTATTTGACAACAGTTCTACTCCCTACATTGCAAGACTAATACAGGGCAGCCTCCACCAGTTGAAGTCCCTGAGATGATCTCAGCCTCTCCTAAAATTTAACTGAGACAACTGAATGTTTTCAAAGCCATGGCTGCTAATACAGTCAAAACCCCAGTCTTAGAACAGATCTTTAGAAATATTTTGTAATTACATAGCCTTTCTCTACCAATTTGAGACACTGTTTCCTCATAGATCAGGGTATCACCCACTTGCAATGCAAAATTTCTAATAGTCCTTTCCCAAACACTTCTTTTCCCATGAGACAGAGTATTTAACTCTGTTGGTTATCTTTATCTACATTTCTATTTAATTTTTTTATTATTATAATATATTCAACTTCTATCCCAGCTGTGGTTCCCTCCCTTGACTCTTCCCAGTCCCACCCTCTACCCAATATGCCCCTCCCCTAATCCATTGATAGAGGAGGACCTCCTCCCCTTCTATTTGAAACTAGCCTATCAGGTCTCATCAGGACTGGTTGCATTCCTCTGTGGCCTGGTAAAGCTGCACTCCCCAGGGGGAGATGATCAGAAAGCCTGCCACAGAATTCATGCAAGAGACAGCTCCTGCTCCCCTTACTAGGGACACCACTTGGATAATGAGTCTATGGACTACATTTGAGCCAGGGTTTTAGGTCCTCTCCATGCGTTGTCCTTGGTTGGTGTACCATTCTCGTCAAGAGCCCCAGGGCTCAGTTTTTGTGGCTCTCTCTGTCTCCTTTTGGAGCTCCTGTCCCCTCCAGGTCATTCTATCTCCCCCTTTTTTCTTAAGATTCCCTGCACTCTGCAAAAAGTTTGGCTATGAGTCTCAGCCTCTGCTTCAATCCCTCGATCAAGAGTCTTGCAGAGGCCCTCGTGGTAGACTGCTGTCCTGTTCCCTGTCTTCCCCTGCTTCTGATGTCTATAACATTTGTCCTTCTGAATGAGGATTGAGCATCTTACCTAGGGTCTTCCTTGTTTAGATTCTGTAGCAGTATAGATTTTAGGATGTTTATCCTATATTATACAGCTAATATCCACTTATGAATGAATATATACCATGTGTGTCTTTCTGCTTCTGGGTTACCTCACTCAAGATGATATTTTTTTCCCACTATTTGCCAGCAAATTTCATGATTTCCTTGTTTTTAATTGCTGAGTAGTATTCCATCATATAAATGTACCACAATTTCTGTATCCATTCTTCCATTGAAGGGTATCTAAGTATCTAAGTTATTTCCAGATTCTGACTATTATAAATAGAGCTGCTATGAACATGAGCATGTGTCCTCGTTGTGTACTTGAACATATTTTGGATATATGTCTAAGAGTGGTATAGCTGGATCTTGAGGTAGCACTATTTCCAATTATCTGAGAAAGCACCAGATTGATTTCCAAAGTGGTTGTAGAAGTTTATATTCCCACCAGCAATGGAGGAGGGTTCATGCCCCTTTCTCCACATCATCTCCAGCATGTGTTGTTACTTGAGTTTTTTATCTTAGCCATTCTGATGGGTGTCAGGTGAAATCTCAGTGTCATTTTGATTTGCATTTCCCTAATGGCTAATGACACTGAGCATTTCTTTAAGTGTTTCTCTGCCATTCGATATTCCTCTACAGAGAATTCTCTGTTTAGCTCTGTTCCCCATTTTTTAACTGGATTATTTGGTTTGCTGCTATGTGCACATGTGTAAGCGTTTGTGTGTGTATGGATTGGAGATGAACTACAGCTATCTTTGCAGTTTTTCTTTTTTCTCTAATGGTGGAAATAGTAAATAAAACCCATCTTTACTGCTTTAACAATGCGTTTTTTTGTTTGTTTGTTTTTACTCAGTTTTGTTGTCTGTTTGGGGAGTGTTTTTGTTTGGGGGGTTGGTTTCTTTGTCTTAATTTATTTATGTAATCACTTTATGGCCAGATCCTAGCCCCTCCTTCCTCTCCTCCCAGTCTCACCTGCATGCCATCCCTTTCTCCATTCCTCCCTCTCCTTCTCAGACTAGGGGAGATCCTCAAGGGTTACCAACCTACCCTGCCACCTCAAGTTGCAGCAGGACTAAGCGCATCCTCTTCTACTGAGGCCTGACAAGGCAGCCTAGCTAGAGCAAAGGGATCTAGAAGCAGGCAACAGTGTCAGAGACAGCCCCTACTCCATTTTTGACCAAAATCATGGCTTAGGCTAGCAGGTCAAAGCATCTGTCACCATGTGTTGTGTTTTGAATAGGTATGGCCCCCATAGACTCATGTGTTTGAATGTTTGGCCATAGTATCAGGATTAGGAGGTGTGGCCTTGTTGGAAGAAGTGTGTCACTGTTGGGGTGGGCATTGAAGGCTCCTATATTCAAGCTACATCTAGTGTGGAACACCATCTCCTTCAAGATATAAACTCTCAGCTCTTTCTCTGGCACCAGTTCAGCCTGTGCACTGCCATGCTATACACCATGAAGATAATGGACTAGCCCTCTGAAACTCTAAGAGAACCCCAGTTAAGGGTTTTCTTTTATAAGGGTTGCCAAAGTCATGGTGTCTTTTCACAGCAATAAAACCCGAACAAAGATACCATGCCTGACAAACTTTACTTATATCCCTAAGATCTACATGATGAAAAGAGATAACTGATAGAGACAAAGCTGTTCTGTGATCTCTACATGTATAATGTAGCATAGATACTCACACACACACAAATACACACAGTCACACACAGTTTAATCAGTGCTTCTCACTACCAAAATCAACCACTGCTTCTAACCTGAGTGTATCTTCTGAAATTAAATTCAGCACAGAATCTTGCTTTCTTTTCCAGAGATTCTAATTGCTAAGTTAGCTAATGAGACTCAATGTTTCTTTTCTGTCAGTTTATCTGGTAGTTCTAGGTCAGTCATTCTATTTGTCTTTGAAAGAAAGATTACAGTTAGAAGTCAAAAAGAAAGAAAAATATGCGCTGGGATAATTATACGTACACGTCTATTCCTAAGTATTAATATATATATATATATATATATATATATATATATATATTTAATTTTGAGTGTCTGAAATGTATATTCTGTGACAGACAAGCTTCTCAAAAGGGATGGTGATGAGGGCAGGAGATGTAAAGTAAGGCATATAGCCAGCATTGCTAGAATGCCTTAGTCCATAAAATAGAGCTCAAAGTTAGGACTAAGTTTTCTAAAAATAACATAATTGGCTGATTCTTGGAAAGTTATGAACATGAATGTGGAGCTAGAGGGAGAGTTCATTGGAACATTTTGTAAACAAGTTCGGAGCTAAGCATGCATCTTGTGACTGAAGACAGCAGGATGCTAGTGGGAAGATCTGCAAGAAACACAAAACTGAAAGCAGATTAGGTAAAATGAGGAGATCTTAAGATCAAAGCAATCAGGGGTCATCTTGATGATGTGGAGTAAAAACATGAGTAGGAAATGGAATTCTACATTAACCACCTAACAGGAATGTGCTAATAAAATGGTTGCTTCAAAATGTTCACTTTTTTTCTTTATGATAATTAAGATTACTGTTGAACACTGAGTTCTTGAACAAAATTAGATACTATAATTGTGAGAAGAAAAAAAAAAAACAAACTAAAACTGCATATGTCCAGGATCTCCCACAGAAGTGGAACCTGGTAATCTAGAAGATTCTCTGAGTTCCAGAAAACTCTCAGATCCTTCATACCTCCCATTAAGTTTGAATGAGCTTGCAGTTGCATTGGATGAATTCCAAGATAGAATGTTGATAGTTAATATTCAAGCATGGGCCAAATATATGCTTAAATATAGTTATTAGCAATTATATATTATTCAGGTTGTTCATTATGAAAATCATTCTACCCTGTTTCAAATTACCTTTTGAACATCAATCAAAATGATTGTGTTCTTTCTTTACATTTGTTAATATAGTAGATTACGTTTATTGATTAATGTGTTGTGAGACACCCTTACATTCCCAGATGAAACCCACATTATCACAATATATCTTATGATCCCATAAAGTGAGAGTGAATTTGGTTCACAAGTATTTTGTTAAGAATTTTTATGTCTGTGTTCATCAACTAATTCCTAGTTTTTGGTGTTGTTTTTGTATTGTTGCCTGGTTTGCCTATAAGAAGAGTGCTTTCATGTTGCATGAGTTTAATAGTTTTCCTTCCCTTCACAGTTCATGGAACAAGTTAAGAAGAATTGGTATACAATCTTCTTGAAAGTTTTGATAGAATCCAATAGGCAATCTACCTGGCTTTGGGCTTCTATTTAAGGGAAGACTTGACTGCAGGCTCAATCTTACTGCTGGCACTAGACTATTGACTCTATTTTTGTCTTCTGGATTTAATTTTGGTGGGTCATATGCATGTAGAAATTCATGCATTTTTATTTTTAAAATATTCATTCATATTTTTTAATTTTAATTTTTATTAATTACAATTTATTCACTTTGTTTCCCCCCTCCCGGAGTTTCCTCCCTCCTCCCAATTCTACCTTTTCTCCCCCTTTTCCACCCATACTCCTCCCCCAGTCTACTAATAGGGGAGGTCTTCCTCCCCTTCCTTCTGATCCTAGTCTATCAGGTCTCATCAGGACTGGCTGCATTGTCTTCCTCTGTTCTGGTAAAACTGCTCCCCCCTCAGGGGGAGGTGATCAAAGAGCAGGGCAATCAATTCATGTCAGAGACAGTCCCTGTTCCCATTACTATGGAACCCCCTTGGATACTGAGCTGCCATGGACTACATCTGTGCAGGGGTTGTAGGTTATCTCCATGCATAGTCCTTGGTTAGAGTATCAGTCTCAGAAAAGACCTCTGTGCCCAGATATTTTTTTAAAGATGACCATTATAAGTATACAGAAATCCCCCAAGAATCTTAAGGGATTTTTCTTGGGGGGAAGGGGGTGTATGCCTTAATCTAGCTGTAAGATTTATGTTTTATTTGTGAATTAATTACAATATATTTAAAAACACAATATATTTATTATCTTATTCTCACCCATCTCAGACAATACCTTGATAGGTAATGGAACTATACCTTTACCATTGTTCAGCAACCTATATGAACCCAGGCATTCTGAGCTATTCACAAAACAGAGATAAATGTGCAAAGATTTTATTAGGTAAATGGAATTTTTAGAAGCAAGGAGAAGGAAGCCAGGGATGAATGAGCAGGTCATCAGATTGCCAAACTAATCTGAGTAGAGATGCAGGAGGGAAGGGGGATAATTATAATGGAAGTGACATATTTGGCCATAAAGCTACAAATTCAAGCTAATTTAGTCAGCTTGTCTCCCCAGAGAAGTTCCTGACCTCAGAAGAATAGCTTTATCCTGGTCTTACTTCAAACCCCATAACTGGCTGGAGACAACAACCCATAAAATGCTTAACCTTGCAGGTCAATAACGGGATTCAAGCCTACCATCTGAAGATAAACTACATTCCCTGTGACTAAGAACTTTCTCTCTCTCTCTCTCTCTCTCTCTCTCTCTCTCTCTCTCTTTCACAATTTCTATTTTTTTATTATTATTTACAATGTATTCACTTTGTATTGCAGCTGTAGCCTCCTCGTACTTCCCCTTCCAACCCCATCATCTCTCTTTTCCTCCCATACCCCTCTCCAAGTCTACTGATAGGGGAGGTCCTACTGCCCTTCCATTAGACCCTAGCCTATCAAGTCTCATCAGGACTGGCTGCAATGTCTTCCTCTGTAGCCTGGTAAGGCTACTCCCCCCTCAGGGTCACATGATCAAAGAGACAGCCACTGAGTTCATGTCAGATATAGTCCCTGTTCCCCTTACTAGGGAACCCACTTGGATACTGGGCTGCCATGGGCTGCAACTGAGAATGCATGGTATTTTTTTTTAGTTGATGTTTCTTTTTTATTATTGTTTATTATTATTAGTTACATTTTATTAACTCTGTGTCCCAACTGTATCCTGCTCCCTTATTCCCTCCCAATCCCTCCCTCCTTCCCTCCCTCAGCTTCTCCCTGCCCCTTTCCAAGTCCAAGGATTACCAACAGACCACCAATACCCATTCCCTCTTAGCATGCAGTATTTTTCTTATTGCTTGTATTGTTGTCATTGTCCAGCCAGCAGCATGAATCACTATTAAACTGGCTCTAGTTCAGACATACAAACAGCTCCAAGAAAATGCTGAAATTAGTGTGAAAAAAATCATGTTATGTTCATTAGAGTTGTTAGCTAATAAAACATTTTAAACACAGAGCTGATTGTGAAGGAAGACAGACAATAGTAACAAAAAAAGAAAAAATAGAAAAAAATGGGGTTAGAGAGAGGTTCTTAGCTATGTCGATTGTGTTCTTATAATCATCTGAATAATTTTAGATTCATATTTTGGAGTTGCTTGAAATTAATGACTTTTATTTAGTTTTTAAGTTATTTTGAGTAGGATATCTGTTGATTTTGTATATGTAAGATTTTTTCCTATGTAATATATACAGCTTTATTAAAAAATCAGTAGTAAATTCAGTTCTCATTTTAAAGATGGTTGCACCATAGAAAACTGAAGTGTTTTCACTCACATGGTCTTGGCTGGTAAAGAACTAAACTCTGGCTCAAAGTCATACTAGCTCACTTGAGAGCCTACTGTCACTCAAGCACTTATATAAGATTGGTATTTTAATTTATTTCCAATGGCTGTCTAATGATTGTCTTTCTGTTTTAATATAAATTATGAAAAAACTTTTGTGTTATAGGAATTTGTATCTAATTTAACCTGTGCCTTTGGACATGAACACGAGGAAAAGATTTCCATACTTGAAACAAATAAAATTACACAAGCATACTATTCTATTTTTTTATTATCTTATAGATTCCCTTTCACAAAGTTAAACAAGAGTTCATGTACACTCTTACTATTTATAACACTTAATGAGTATTTTTCCATCTACATTATGATATCATTTGGCATATGTTTCTAATTTGTGTAAGCCTCTGTGTTTATGTCTGCTAGTGTTTAAAGTCAAGAACACAGAAATTTTTATACTTAAAATTAAGTAGTTCTAATTACCTTGTTAAATAGTTTTAAATAAATGTCAAATAGTGGAGAAGTCAATGCATACTAAAAAATATTGTGTAGTATAGCTTCAGCTATGAAATATGTGTTTTATATTTTGTATACAATTATGAATAGATTTAATGTAATGTTGATTTTTGTATTGTCGATACCAAAATATGCCCCTGTATTCTTTTATTTAGGATGACAAAGATGCCATTAAGCTCTTGTATTCAGGAAAGCCTTAGAGAACATTTAAAAGTGGAGTTGGTTTTGCTAACATCAAGCTTGACCCCTTCCCTTTCGGATGGAGGACCCAGGCTCTATAAATTACAGCCATCTGTTGATCCATTTATTGGTTAGCTTTGGCAAAGCTGGCCCTACAGTAACTACGTTGCCTTTCCTCTATTCCCTTCTCATTTCATTGAGATAATTCTACAAAGGACTGGTGAAAGGCTTTGATTTCTTTTGTTCTTGCTAGATTTTCCTACCATTTATTAGCCAATTCTGTCTGCTGGATATTGAACTTTCCTGCAGGTATCACTGCACATGAAGCTAATGTCAGTTCTTAGGTGATTATCTCTCTCCACATCCTAAACAAGTAAGAGAGTATGCTAAGGCTCAAAATCACATTTTTGGTTGGACTGCCTGACATGTTCATGGATTTGTACACAGATGTTTTTCAGATCACTAGACTGAGATCAAATGAGAACTCAAGAAAACTCCTGGACATCTCAAAATATATGTCTATAGATGGAGACAGAAGATACCTAATTGTTTACATGAAAGACTATTTAAATTTAAAACGTAGGCCAGGCAACACCAATAATTACATCATCCCAAAGCACTATGTTGCCCATATCTTTTATATCCCACATATCTAGGATTTGTATGTGTTGTCTTTAGTGGGATGGCATGCAGTGCTGGTCCCAGCATTACCTTTTCAGATCCAGTTCCCAGCATTACTTGCCCAGGCCAGTAAAAACACTCATAAACCAAACTTTGCTCCAGAGCCCTTTCAGTTTCCAATCTGTCTCCAATTCATTAATCAAAATGATGTTTATAGAAGCCAAATCTGATCAAGTCACATTGACAAATCCCCAGACTCTTTAAGAAAAGTTCAAGCTCCTCAGCAGGGTAAGAAAAGCCCCGGAGAGTCTCTAGTGTGTTATATGTCATCACTCTGCCCTCATGACTCTGTCACTTACTATCGACAACTTCTTCCATTCCTTGCAATATGTTTCTCTGTTCATACTTTAAAACTCAGAGCATCCTTTCTCAGTCGAAAACACTTGCTGCACATCTTATCACCTGCGATATCTCATGCTTACTATAAATAAAATATATTATTACCTGAAATACTTATTATTCTCACAATCTAGGTTGTTTCCATTCTCTGTGCTCAGAGAGCCCCCAGCTAGTGCTTCAAAACCACATTCATCATACCAAATGTCAATCATCTAGTTACATGTTTGCTATAATAACAGATTTTTTATTTCCAGTCTCTAGTGTTTTCCAGGTACCATACCTGTGATAAATGCTGGCTGCATGATTTATTTTCTGGAACCTTATGTCTAAGTAGTGCCCTGGTTTCTTAAGATATTCAGTTTCTATTCAAATCTTAGAGTATGTATCCAAAATTCTAGAAGTATACAGATATCACACTTTTTCAGAACAGACTTTATGAATGTTTTAACAAAAAAAAAAAAAAAAAAAAAAAAAAGATAAAGCTTCTGCCAAAGTGAAACTATGGCATATTTTGCAAGCTTGGACCTTCATTTGAGAGTGGAGGCTACAGGGGCCTAAAGACAAATATATTTGTGTTACAAATAGGAGTGTGCCATGCATGGCTCCTTTTCTGTCTTCAGCAAAAATGTGTGCTCCTTTAACTACCAGGTAAATCAAAGTTAAAATAATTACTCACCAAGGTCCTATTGGGAAATAACATTTAAACGCACCTAATTTAATTTCCTTCCTCAGTTATGTTTAAGTAAATTAAACCAATACTGCCAATTATTAAGGAATCTGAGCAAGATTTTAAATGTTATTTATGGAACTGGTGGATGTGAAATCTGGACTGTATTTTACTGTTGTGAGGCAATCGGTATTCATCACCTAAAACCATTAGAACTTAAAATTAAAACAATTGTAAGAATCAACTGATCCCATCCAGAATGGAGAGAGTAACATCAAGAAACAAATAACAATAAATGATGGCAAGGATGCAAAGAACATGGAACCCTCCGCAGCTGTTAGTCAAGTTGTAGCTAGTACAACCACTCTGAAAGTCCATGTACAGACAACTCAAAAGTTAAGATAGGCATGCAATGCCGTTCCACCATCCCTGAACATACACACAAAAATGCCTCTTTATCCACCACAGAGACACTTGTTTGTCTCCATCAGTCTCTATTGCTGTTCTTTTCACAATAGCAAAGGAAGAAATCTCTGCATCAACTGATGCGTGGATAATGAAATGTGGTACATGTACACAATGGCAAATACTATAGATTCTGTCTTCTAGGAGGTCCTAGTCTCTAAATCTTAAATACATGTGTGTAGCCAAGAATTAATGAGGAAAAAGCATCAGGACAATGGCAAGGGGCTCATGAGAGGGGAAATAAGAAGGATTACATTTGCTCAACCAAGTTCATAGCAGCTTTATTTGTAATAGCCAGAACCTGGAAACAACCCAGATGTCCCTCAACAGAGGAAATGGAAACAGAAATTGTGGTACATTTACACAATGGAATACTACTCAACAATTAAAAAAAAAAAAAGGAAATCATGAAATTTGCAAGCAAATGGTGGGATCTAAAGTAGATCATCCTGTGTGAGGTAACCCAGAAGCAGAAAGACACACATGATATATAATCACTTATAAGTGGTTACTAGATATATCATATAGGATAAATATAACAAAATATGTACACCTAAAGAAGCTAATTAAGAAAGAAGACCCTGGGTAAGATGATCATTCCTCACTTAGAAAGGCAAATGGGATGGACAAAGGAAGATGGAGAAAACAGGGAACAGGACATGAGCCTAACCCAGAGAGCCTCTGAAAGACTGTACCCAGCAGTGTATCAAAGCAGATGCTGAGACTTATAACCAAACATTGGGCAGAGTGCAGGGAATCTTATGAAATAACAGGGAGATAATAAGAACTGAGAGGATAGGAGCTCCACAAGGAGAACAACAGAAACAAAGTATCTAGTCCCAGGGGTCTTTTCTGAGACTGATACTACAACCAAGGACCATTCATAGAGATAACCTAGAACCCCTGCACAGATGTAGTCCATGGTAGCTCAGTATCCAAGTGGGTTCTCCGACATGAATTCAGTGGCTGGTTATTTGTTAACCATCCCCTGATGGGGGTGCAACCTTGACAAGCCACAGAGAAAGACAATGCAGACAGTCCTGATGAGACCTGATAAGCTAGGGTCAGATGGACAGGGAAGAGTCCATCAGTGGACTTGGAAAGGGGCATGGGAAGAGATGAGGGAAGGAAGGTGGGATTAGGAGGGAATGAGGGAGAGGGCTGCAGCTGAGATACAAAATGAATAAACTGCAATTAATAAAAAAAGAAGGGTAAGGGAAGGATGTGGGGCAACAGCAGAACAGAGTGGAAGCAGGAAGCTCTAGGGCTACAGGAAGCATCAGGTTAAGCAGGGCCAGGGAGGTTGTAGGAACAAGAGAAGGATGAACCAAAATGAAGCATATACGAAAATCCCACATGAAACCTGAAGAGTATGGGAACAAAAAAGATTATTTTCAAGTTGATTTTAAAAGTAAATATAAAAAAGAAAGTTATGAAGGATTCCAAGAAAAAAAATAATTGAGAATTGGTAAGCTTTGAATCTCAACTGTGTATAAAAGCTTACACGTGCATGCACACGCGCGCGCGCGCACACACACACACACACACACACACACCTGGACATGATGTTGGAAGGTAGTAGTAGAAAGTCAATGTTGAACAGTGCTACAACTGGTATAGTCATGAGAGAACAGACTGGGGAGTTTGAGTCCAGCCCAGTCAAACACAAGGTGCTCTTCAGAGAGAGGCAACAGAATCAAGAGAATTTAAACAGATTCATTTACGATATCCAGATCATATTTAAAAATCATCAGATATAAAAATAAAAAAAAAAAACTTTGCCTGTTTCTTTTCTGAAGAGGACTCATTAAAAACTGTCCTGGTTAAGCCTCTGTATTGCAATTAACCCAGAATATATGAAGGCTATAATGAATACATTCACAAAGTCCTAGGGAAAATGGCACTTAATGAATGTAAAGGAATTACAGCAGAGAAAATAGAAACCAAAATAAAAGTGAAAAGCCCAAGAAGCAAAATAGGAATTCTAGAACTAAAGCATGTGACACATAAAAATGACTCTGTGGCTGTAACAAAAGGCCTGAAATATTGGAAATAACCAGAGAAATAGGAAATATATTAGTGAAAATAATGCAGTTTTAAAAATAGAGATAAGATTAAAGAAAAAAGAAATTTAATCTAAAAAACGAACAACAAAATAATAGCTCATTAAAAACTCATGATTCTCAAAGTGGAAAAAAAACCTATCCAGTCAATGTTTGAAAACAATGGTACAAATGAAAATTACTTCTCAGAATGAGGCCAGAAATCATAGTAAAGGAAGGAATTTTTTTTTTTTGTACTGTTGGGAAATGAAACCAATGTGGTAATAATAACAAAGTGGATTGAAAGCACAGCACTATAATCTTGAAAATTTGTTATATTTTAATTGAAAAAGTAAGTCCAGCAGTGAATAGACTGATGGGATGCTTCCACATTTAATTCATTGGAAATAAAAACATTAAGAGTAACACAAACAGGTATAACTAAAAGATGCTCAAATAAAAATAAAGTGAAATTGGCTGGCTATGGCTCTGTAGGCAAAGGAATTTGTTCTCAAGCTTGATGGTGTGACTCTGGTCTCCATGACCCACATGTGAGAAGCAGAGAAGCAGCCTTCACAAATCCTCTGACCACACCGCATGTGCGATGTCACCCTCTTCTCTCACACACCCATAGCAGGCAAAATACATTAAAAAATGTGTAATAGTTCTTAAAATTTGGCTAAATTAAAAATATTTAAAAACAGCAAATAAAAATTTAGAGGAAAAGCAAATTAATGGAAAAATGACAGACTATCAAACCTAAATACAACTGTATTTATAGTCTCCTAGATAGCAGTGATTTGTTACTATGTAATATAATTATTAAGATAAATAATCCATTTTAATAAGAAACAAAAGATGTCAACTCTATAAAAATGTAAAGAACCTTGTGTCTAAAAGAAAAGTACATATTTAAATGAAGACACAAATAGGTTACATATAAACAGTTAGATAGAAAGGAAAAGAAAAGATTAACTATACAGAAGAAAATAAAAGAAGTAGCATTATGATAAAAGTAATAGTCTCCAGGACAAGGATACACACACACAAAAAAGGATGGTTCTTCCAAAATTCACTGTGTCAGAAAGGCACTTATACATACAACAGAACCTTCAGATAAATGAAGCAAAATCTAACACAAGCAAAAGAAGGCTCGTAGAAATAATGAAATTAAAATTTTAAATATTTTCTCAGTAGTGTATTTTTAAATTTAATAAAATTTGGTAAATCAATAGAATAATCGAGCAAAAGAGAAAACCTTAATCAATATCAGTAAACAATCATAATGAAATATTATTTTCAGAATTATGTAAGAAATTCACATCTTACCTCAAGTAAATCCCATAAGAAACACAGCTTCTAACTTGTTGTGCAAGATTAAATAAAATCTAATAATCACGCACACACACACACACACACACACACACACACACACACCTTCTTCTTCCCACTTCAACTTGCTAGTTCACTTAGTAAATTGAAAGTACTAACTTACACTTTAAAAATACAGGATATAGAAGCACAGGGAAAGAAGTAATGATAAATTTGTTATTTTTAGGGTATCATATGCCAGATACCAAAAATTGATAGAAATCATAAAATGGTTTTTAAAAAATGGCTGTACAGTACCTCAGGTGTAGAGCACAAGCTTAGAATGTTTATGCCCTGAGGTAAAAAGAAAAGTATGAGCATATAGTCCTACACTTCTTCTGGACCTGGAAGTAAAACTCCTTAGCAACATATAACAATGTACTGTAGTGTTTTATGAGAGTGGAAGCTGGGGCTGTATGCTGCTTCTCTATGCGCTAAGATCAGAGGGAGCTAGTCACTGGAATACCACATTAGTTTCATGCTCAAAAGAGCGAGAACAATAGGACAGATGAATGTAACAAAGGAAAAGAAACATGTTATTCTAGATATTTCTAGAAATACAAATGACAATACATAGTGGAGAGGTTGTGGAGAAAGGGGAACCCTCCTTCACTGCTGGTGGGAATGTAAACTTGTACAACCACTCTGGAAATCAATCTGGTGCTTTCTCGGACAAATAGGAATTTGTCTGAGAAATTCCTATTTGCACTTCCTCAAGATCCAGCCATGCCACTGCTAGGCATATATCCAAAAGAGGCTCAAGTACACAATAAGAACATTTGCTCAACCATGTTTGTATCAGCCTTATTTGTAATAGCCAGAAACTGGAAACAGCCCAGATGCCCCTCAACTGAAGAATGGATGCAGAAATTGAGGTGCATCTACACAATGGAGTAGTACTCTGCAAAGAAAAATAAGGAAATCATGACATTTGCAGGAAAATGGTGGGACCTGGAAAGAATCATCCTGAGTGAGCTGTCCCAGAAGCAGAAAGACACACATGGTATATATTCACTCAAATAGACTTACAGGATAAACCTAGTAAAATCTGTACATCTAAAGAAACTAATCGAGAGAGGACTCTGACTAAAACGCTCAATCCCCATCCCAAAGGGCAAAGAGGATGGACTTTCCAAGAAGGAGAAAGTAGGAAACAACCTAGGAACCTGCCACAGAAGGCCTCTGAAAGATTCTGCCCTGCAGACTGTCAAAGCAGATGCTGAGACTTTAAGGCCAACTGTTGGGCTAAGTGCATGGAATCTTATGTAAGAAGTGGGAAATAGTAGGTTATGGAGAGGACAGGAAACCCACAAGGAGAGCAACAGAACCAGAAAATTTGAACACAGGGGTCTTCCCAGAAACCCATACTCCAACCAAGTACCAGGCATGGAGATAACCTAAAGCTCCTGCGCAGATGTAATCCATGGAAGTTTAGTGTCTAAGTGGGTTACATAGTAATGAGAAGAGGGACAGTCTCTGACACAATCTGATTGGCCTGCTCTTTGATCACCTCCCCCTGAGGGGAGAGCAGTGTTACCAGGCCACAGAAGATGACAATGCAGCCACTCCTGATGTGATCTGATAGACTAAGATCAGAAGGAAGGAGAGGAGGACCTCCCCTATCAGTGGACTTGGGGAGGGGCAAGGGTGAAGAAGGGGGAGGGAGAGTGGGATCTGGAGGGGGAGGCGCTTATGGGGGATAAAAAGTGAATAAAGTGTAAAAAAAAATAAAAAAGATAAAAAATAATAAAAGAAAAAAATTATAGCAAAAAAAAGAAATACAAATATTTCTAAGGCCCCCCAAAATGTGACTCTATAAAAAATCATTTTATGTAGAAACAGAATATCATCAAGAACTAGAACTTCATAGGCACATTAGGTACAGATGTACTAGAAGTCTATTAAAATTTCTTCCCTGTAAGTTTAAAATTATTGTTGATACATGAAGTCCATGAATTGTTAGATTCCATACCTTTAAATTTCATTTTACCAAAATTGAATTATTGATTCAGTGTAACATCAAATTTTCAAAGTGGACATTTATAATCTTTTTATAAAATATTCAGGTAAATTTAAAGGTTTTTGGAAGGAATAAAGTTTCAAAGGAAGGAGGAGGAGAGGAAGTTACAGGATTCTTTTGGTCTGGAGAATAAAGAATTCCAGAAGAACCCCTAGAAGTCTTTCCTCCTGAGTATAATCTGAGGCATAGAATAGTGGCTGTGACTGACATGTGGACTGTGGCCCAGATCCTATAGTGATCTGAGGTGTGAAACAGTGGCTATGACTAAAGTGTGGGCTGTGGGGCAGGTCCTGCAGTGATCTCAGCTTCTAGGGGGAGTTTGCAGCTAGATGCAGAAATCTGGAAGCCAGCAGGGACAGAGAGTTGAAGTGTGAGAGGACATCAATATGAGAAATAAGTTAGAAGGTAGAGGCTGTACCCTGAGAACATCTGTGAACTAAGGCTGTCCCCGAGCTTAAATTCAGCAAGCGCATGTCTACCTTAATCCCAGGAAGTTCAGAAACTGCATTCAGCCAAGTATCTAAATGAACCTGGGAGAAAGCCAAAATTCAAGATGTGAATTCACCCATCTGATTTCTTAATTTAAGCCCATGGGATGTGAGCAGACAGCCCAGGCAGGCAATGCCTGTACTTCCAACCTACAGAACTGTGCGATAATCATAGCTATTGTCTTAAATTGCTAAGTGTTGTTAATTTGTTACTAAGTAATAAGAAATTGAATGTACTGACTTAATAACTTACTAATAGTTACCATATGAAAGTTATATTGTGTTGATTAGACATTGTACAAAGATAAGCAATGGCATGAATGGGATAATACACAATCAAAACTTGTCTGACAGAAATGGTTATGCAATTCTCAAGATGCCAACAATTCATTAGTGGAATGAGTGTTTTTCAACGAATGAAGCTACAACAATCAGATATTCAGAAGAAGGGAAATGCATGTCTACATTTCTCACATCACACAAAAATACTAAGATGCATATTATCTGAAGCATGAAATCCAAGATCTAATTACTAGAGGAAAAACACAGGAATATTTTTTTTACCATCAGTAGATACAATTTTCTTAGAAAGAACATGAAAACTAATATCATAGAAAATTAATATATTATGCTTCATCAAAATTAAATTATTTGTGGGACTAAGAAACCAGGATGGGTCTGAAGCGATATTTAGTAGTTAAGACCATTGGTGCCCTAGCAGAGGACATGAGTTTGATTCCCAGCACCCTGAAAAGATGGCTAACAACTACTTGTAACTGCATTTCTGAGTTATCCAGAGCTCTTTTGTGGTTTCACAGCCACATGCACAGCATAGGACACACACATAGAGAGATGTGTGTATATACACAAACTATTTTTTCTAAAAGAATTGATTGTGGAAGTACACAAATAATCAACAGGTGATAAAGTATTCACAAAACATGTGTTATAAGTTGCAAGTTTCTGTTTCCAATTTCCAGAATAAGGAAGCATCAACAAAGAGGAAAAATTGTTTGTTATCACGGAGTGGATTCAGTATGCGGCCATGCTTGATGGGTATGTGATAAGCAGTACCTCACAGAGCGAGCACATGGAGAAAACCACTGTATTTAGTGTCATCTTGGAAAAGAAGACGGCTGCCAATATCATACCTCTTTGACGGGCCTAAGGAATCAGAATTCCTCATCCTCATCCCTGTCCAGTATAATGCCTCTACGCCTGAAGTGTGTGAGAGCCTTTGCCGTAAAGTTTGGGAAGGTCTCTGGAGCTCTTTTGGCAATAAAAACTTGCATTTCATAGTTCATAGTTTCTTACCCCTTTGTCTTCAGCCAGAGATGTTCTCCCTCTCTTGCCATCTCTCTCCTTCCAGTCTCCTTCTTTCCTTGCCCACTCTGGAATGGTTTCTGTTTATTTATCAGGGCTCAAGCGGCTGGACACCCAGGGACTGCTGCAGCTTCACTGCCTCTGCCTTTGCCACTCCCGTGCTGTCCCTGTGGCTGAAGTCTTTGTGTAACCAGCTCAGGGTTCACTATCAAAATTCTTCAAGAACAGACAAGATGTATATAAATTCATCACTACGTGAGAGCTCACAACTGAGTGTTTCCCGGTTCACTCACTCAACAAGCGTCAGCTACCAGCTTATATATCCTAAAAGGGGCCTGAGACCCATCACAGACATGGAGGCTTGGGTTCCGGTGAATTTACATCTTGTTTTGTTTGTTTGTTTGTTTTTGGTTTTTTGTTTGTTTGTTTTGCATCAGTCCCAGGAATCTCTGCATTAGGCCACCAAAGAAAGTGCTGTCGCTCTATTCCAAGTGAATGTGAGTTTATAGTCATCTAGAGGCTTGCGGTGCAGATACAAACAGCCTTACCAAAAGCTGCTCCTCAGGCAGGGGGTATCTTCTGAAATCTTTACAAAGATTTTTCATCCACCCATGAAGCTAGCTAACATCCTGACAATCTTTTGCACAGGACAGCCAGAGCACTGGCAAAAAGTCCAACAGGCACTGAATATGGGGCCAAATGGCTCCATCAGCCAGTATCTTTACATCTTTGCAGAATAAACATCAGACACATTTATAATAAAACCATGAACAAATTCTCATCCACAAGGACAATGGTGTCTTTTAATAGATATTAATTAATGCTTTAACAAAGCTAAACACTGCCCAGTGCCTCTCATTTGCCTAAATCCACTTGTGCAACTTTACAAACTTTTCCCTGCCAGTAAACCATATACCTAAATAATTGAAAAAAAAATCATTAATTGCGCTTCTATTTTTACCACAAAATTTCAAAATAGAAAAGTTAAGTAAAAGATTTTAACAGTCATTCATAGGTGAGAGAGAGAGAGAGAGAAACAGGAATGAAGGAAGGAAGGAAAAGAGGAAAACATCATGAAATTCTTGTCAATAGCAGATCATACTCATGGTGACAGATGACATTCACAATGGCAGATCACACTCACGGTGACAGATCACATCGTGATGCCATAAGAATCCACCATCAGTGTCTTGCCGCTTTAGTTTGTGTCAGTATACTTGGTTTTTCTCTCACTTAGAAAATCTATCAGAACAAATCCTCTTTATAAGGAGGTTGAAACCACTTAACAGGGTAGATACAAAGTAGTCTCCAAGATCAATTTTCAACAGGCAAAACCACACCAGAGTATAGTTTGTATCAATGGTGAGAGTGTACCAGACTGAAACATTTCCAGAGATAAAATAGTTACACTCATAAAATCCCTTCCCAGTAACATCCACATAATTCTGTAGACCAAAAACTGGAGCATCATTATCCAATACAGTTGATATATAAAATTATCCAACACCAAAAGACTGTGAGAAGAAAAGAAACAGTGATGTCTGAATGGCTATTTATGGCAAGAACAAATGAGCTTTGACAATAAAAATCCATTACTGACTATTTTTTTTTGTTATGTTCCACAGCAGTGAAAATTCTAGAACCTGCCATCTCTGTGATCTACTTACATACATACATTTCGTGCACATATATTTTGAGAGGAAATGAATTACATTCATTATTTGCAAGTGAAAGAAACACACCATGTGCCCAATGTACAGCAGAAATACAACTGCCATAGTTCAGCACACAGAAGAAACCAGGATCAGAGGACAAGACATAGCACCAGCCCAGCCTGCCTACCAGCACCACCAGATCCCAGTTCACAGAGGACACCCATTCAACAGGGTAATGCTCAAGCTTGTCTGTACCAGAGGACACTGCAACTAAGCAAATATCCCAGAAAGGGCAGATCACAGGCCTCGGCTTTCCTGGGAAGCTATGGGACACCCTAACCAGTTCAGAGATTGATTATTGAAACAAGTCAGAATCCCTTCCATGGAGACAGACTTTATTGCCTAGAAATATGATCACCTCCCACAAAGATGTGAATCAGGTGCTCTGAAATGTTTTATGCTTGGGCTTCTTCATTGCACTTAGGCCAATGATGGCTGGCTTAACTGGGCCATATTAGGATTAAGATAGGATCTGTTTGCTGAAGGTAAAGTTTAAAGCTCTTCAATGAGAGATTTCAGATGCAATGGTAGAAATTCTTGCCTGTGCTTAACTCGTGTTCCTATTTGAGAGTGAAGTTTAACAAAGAGCAAACATTACCTTATTTTGCTTGTAGCAAAATCATAACAAGACATTAATTTTACTTTACAAAATTTTTTATGGCCAAAGGCAAAGTAAACCTTATTGTTTGCTTTACTAGTTATTAAAATTTGTTTTTTGTTATTTCTGTAATCTATAATGCCACTGTGAGTATATTGGAGCTGTTTAAGCATGCTTTATGACAGGTGACTTCATTATTTCTGCTTCCATTTAGGGCAAACATTTCAAAGTATTCAATAAAATCACATGCACTTTTGTCACGCTCATACCTTAGAAGCCTTACTGCTGTTATCTATAAGAGTTATGAGAAAACAGGAATTGCTAAATGGTGTGCATCCAGATGAAATATGGAAAGGGAAATCATGGACTGATGAGGGCCATACAAGGTGGCTGGCCTGAGCATGTTTCACAAGAACTATCACAATGAAGCTGGCATTCTGGGGTTCTGCTTTCCCTGATACTTCAGATCACTTTATTGTAATATAGTAGATGGCTTCTTTCAGCCTCTGTCCTCTCTTCTGCATAGTTTATGTGCCGTTCTTCCACAAGCAATTGCTAGGCATCTATTAAGAAACAGAGCTTCTGCTGAGTCTATACATAAATTGAATATGATATCTTACTTCAAGGAAATGTAGTAAATATGTAAAGTTCATAAGAAAATAGAACAATATCACCAAGTCATCAATTTCAACAATGCCACCAAGTTACATAAATAGAAAGTAGAGGGGGAAATGCTGAGTTTCAGCAGAAAAGTCCTCTTTGTGACTTGGCAAAGGTTGACAACACGTAGAAATGCAGTGCTGATAGACAGAAATGTCCAGAAATAGTTATGATCTTTTAGTGCACCCCCATAGAAGTTTAAGTGTTAAAGGATGGCCGGGAATTGATGCAGTTGAGAATGAGGAGCATCCTGAGAAATGTCAAACATGAATATGACCTTTCTATGGAAATGCAGCAGGCCAGTGACACAGATGGCACAAAAGTAATTAGTAATCTTTTCCTGTTATATTGCAGTTATCTTGAAGTCCCCAGTCTTCTATAAAAGAAGAAAATATTAGCTCACTAAGTGAGTTCAGGATATTATCTAAGACAAAACTCTAAGCCATTTCTGCAAGTATATCTCAGTTTTTATTTTGTTCTTTACATTTTTAAAAATGTAATGTGGGGGGGGTGGAGAGAAGAATGGAGGGAGGAAGGAAAGGAGGTGTGTCATTACATGGCTGCATATGTGTGGAAATCAGAAAAGAGCTAAAGGGTGTTGGTTTTTTCCTTTCTACCATGTGAGTTCTAGGAATATAATATAGGTTCCTCATAAATGTGACTAACTCATTAACAGAAAACAATTGTACATAACAACAAGAAAATCTGACATTAAATTTATTGCCAAATGCTGCCAAATATTTACCCTTTAAAATCTCTATGCTAATTTTGTAAGTCACAGTATCCAAAAATGGAATCCATGAGGGACTATTCATGCTAATCATGACCTCATTATCATAATCTTGAAATTAATATTTATTGAGCATTTATTACACATATCAATTCCCTGTGGACTGAGTAAGAAGTCTAATTGAGTCATTCTCGACTCCCTTGAGGTAAGTGTGTGTGAGATAGAAGATTATAGTGGCCAAAATATGAGCTTTGGACTCAAGAGGAACCTGATTAGATCCCGGGCTTTACCACTTACGGCTCTTGGCTAATTAGCCCTTTTAAGTCTCTGTGCAATAAAGTCTTCATCAGCACATCAGTTACTCTCTTGTTCCTCTGATAGTCTATCTGTCAGAAGCAACTTATGGAAGGAAGGACTTGGTTTGGCTCGTAGAGGAGGACGCAATCCAAAACGGGAGGAGGCCAAGGTGGCAGGCAAGCACACAGCTGATGACATCACATCTACCCTCAAAGAGCTCGCAGCTCAGTTTCTCCTTGTTACAGCTTTTGGGACTCAAACCCATGGAATAGTGTTGCCCACGTTCATGGTGGCAGCTGTATTTATTGTGGATCCTCTTGGCTCAGTGAGTCCAAACCAGGAAGACACACTAAGATGTGTGTTTCCATGAAGATTTTAAATCTAGTTAAGCTGCCAAGAAATATTAACCATAGCCAATCAATTCGAAAGAAAAGTAATGATTGTGTCTTCATCCTGGGGGCTTCTAAATGTGAAATGAATAGGTTATGTAAGGAGCTAAAACCAGTGCTGGAATGTTTTTATTTGTTTGTTTTAACAAACATTAATTTTGTTAAATAACAGTCTAAAATATTATTTGACTATTAATCACCACTATGCCTGAAAATTTTGTTAACATAAATGTAAGTACGATATGTATGAGCCAGGAGATTTTTACCTTTCAATTTAAGAATAAAAATCTTTTAGATTTAGTTTTGTGTCTGTGTTCATTTTTATCCTGTGGGTGCTATATCTTAACTTTTGCTTAGAAATATTTATACTCTCTCTCTCTCTCTCTCTCTTTCTCTCTCTCTCTCTCTCTCTCTCTCTCTCTATATATATATATATATATATATATATATATATATATATCGGGAACTCTGTATTATTATCATATGTTTTAAACTGAATAACAATTAGGATAAATAGAATTTGGAAACACGTAGTTCTTTGTAGGCAATGAGATGAAGAATTTAATGATTGCCTGAGTTTCATTCTAGGAGAAATGTAAGAAAATCATCTACTTTCTATTCTTTCTCCCCTACAGGCAATATTCTTTTTTATTTATTTTTATTAATTACAGTTTATTCACTTTGTATCCCCCGTGTGCCTCCCTCCCAATCCCACCCTCCCTCTTCCCCACCCCTGTCCCTCTCCCAGTCCACTGATAAGGGAGGTCCTCCTCCCCTTTCCTCTGATCCTAGTCTATCAGGTCTCATTAGGAATGGCTTCATTGTCTTCTTCTGTGGCCTGGTAAGGCTGCTCCCCCCTTAGGGGGAGGTGATCAAAGAGCAGGCCAATCAGTTCTTGTCAGACAGTCCCTGTCCACATTACTATGGAGCCCAACTGGATACTGAACTGCCATAGGCTACCTCTGTGCAGGGGTTCCAGACCATCTCCATGAGTGTTCCTTGGTTAGAGTATGAGTTTCAGAAAAGACCCCTGTGCCCAGACTTTTTGGATCTGTTTCTGTCCTTGTAGAGCTTCTGTCCTCTCCAGGTCTAACTATCTTCCCCTTCTTTCATAAGAGTCCCTGCACTCTGCCCAAAGTTTGGCTATGAGTCTCAGCATCTGCCTCAAAACCCTGCAGGGTAGAGCCTTTCATAAGCTCTCTGTTGTAGGCTCCTGTCCTGTTTCCTATTTTCTTCCTCCTCCGATGTCCATCCTCTTTGCCTTTCTGAACTAGGATTGAGTATCTTAGCCAGAGTCCTCCTTCTTGATTAGCTTCCTTATGTGTACAGATTTTAGTATGTTTATCGTGTATACATGTCTAATATCCACTTATCAGTGAGTATACACCTTGTGTGTCTTTCTGCTCCTGAGATACCTCACTCAGGATGATCTTTTCCAGATTCCACCATTTACCTGCAAATTTCATGATTTTCTTGTTTTTTTTTTTTTTTATTCACTGAGTAATATTTAATTGTGTAAATGTACCACAATTTCTGTATCCATTCCTGAACTGAGGGGCATCTGGGCAATTTCAGCTTCTGGCTATTACAAAAAAAAAAAAAAAAAAAAAAACAAAAAAACAAAAAAAAAGCTGCCACAAACATAGTTGAGTAGATGTCCTTGTTGTATACTTGAGCATCTGTTGTATATATGCCTAAGAGTGCTATAGCCTGATCTTGAGGAAACACTATTCCTAATTGCTGAGAAAGTGACAGATTGATTTCCAAAATGGTTGTACAAGTTTACATTCCCACCAGAAGTGAAGGAAGGTTCCCCTTTCTCCACATCCTCTCCAGCATGTGTTGTCACTGGAGTTTTTGATCTTAGCCATTGTGATGTCTGTAAGGTGAAATATCAGGGTGGTTTTGTTTTGCATCTCCCTGATGACTAAAGAGGTTGAGCATTTCTTTAAGTGTTTCTCTGCCTTTCTATATTCCTCTACAGAGAATTCTCTGTTGAGCTCTGTGCCCCATTTTTAAATTGGATTACTTGATTTGTTGCTTTTTAACTTCTTTAGTTCTTTATATATACTGGATATTAGTCCTCTGTCAGATATAGGGTTGGTGAAGATTCTTTCCCAGTCTGTAGGCTGTTGTTTTGTTTTGAGGACAGTGTCTTTGCTTTAGAGAAGCTTTTTAGTTTCATGAGGTCCCATTTATTGATTGTTGATCTTAGAGCCTGTGCTGTTGGTGTTCTGTTCAGGAAGTTGTTTCTTGTGGCAATGAGTTCAAGGATCTTCCCCACTTTTTCTTCTAACAGGTTTAGTGTGCCTGGTCTTTGATCCACTTGGACTTTAGTTTTGTGCAGGATGATAACTATGGATCTATTTGCATTTTTCTACATGTAGACATCCAGTTAGACCAGCACCATTTGTTGAAGATGCTGTCTTATTTCCATTGTATGGTTTAGCTTCTTTGTCAAAATTCAGGTGTCCATAAGTGTGTGGGTTTATTTCTGGGTCTTCTATCTGATCCCATCGATCCACTATACTGTTTCTATGCAAGTACCATGCAGTTTTTATTACTGTTGCTCTATAATAAAGCTTGAGATCAGGGATGGAGATACATCCAGAAGATATTTTATTGTAGAGGATTGTTTTAGCATTTCTGGGTTTTTTTGTTATTCCATATGAAGTTGAGAATTTTTCTTTCAAAGTCCATAAAGAAATGTGTTGGTAATTTGATGGGAAAAGCAATCTACAGATTCAATGCAATTCCCATCAAACTATGTTGTATAATTAAGAAAACCAGAATACTAGACTAATTTATGAAGCTCTGAGGTGCATATTGCTCAGAAAGAAAACATGGAGGCAAATAAAAACTAGATCTGTGGGTTGGGGGAAGAGCAATGGATATTTTCTTGAGAACGTAAGTTAGTACATATTACTCATGCATTTGATCATATATTTACTCAGCTCTTGTTGGGTTATGGTTGTCCTACCTTAGATTGAAAATTACTTCTAGTTATCATATATTATCTCTAGGATAGACTCAAGTCTTCATTTGAATATTCCACTTGAGGTATTACACTCCTATGTTCTTAGTTGTCATAACTGAGATTTTAAATTTCAAAATATTATAGAGATACTGTGATTTGAAAGGTTGAAGTACTACATACAGAAATAAAATTAAAACTCCCTTTTAAAATGAGCCACAGCCAATTGGAGATAATTCAAAATATCCGTGCTCTACTTGGATAGGCTAATATAACACTGTGGTTGGTTAATGATAAATGCTGAAGTAAGCCATGTCTGAGCTGCACTGAGTTTGCTCTTCTGAAGTTTTGAGATGGCCTCTACATGTGTAAGATGTAGTCAATGTTGCTGTGTAATTGAACCCGGCTGCCGACTCCTGCCTGATCCTTCTGCCCCTGCTGCTGGACTCATAGTCGTGTTCCACCATACCCAGTTAGTACTGTACTTCTCACCAGCCTTTTAGCAGTGCCAGGGCCTCACTCTGGTGCCACCAGAACCCAGGGAGATTGGTTCATGTTGATCTTCTTCTCTAAGGTTCAGAACGTTACCTTGATTCTAAACACGGTTTGCAGACCACAGAGGTCATTTTGCAATCATTATTTAATGTACGGAGCTGTAGGCAGTCCATTGTGTATCTACTCGGGAAGCATATTGGTTCACACATGTAAACTACAGCTACAGGATCATTTTTATTCTCCTCCATTGCTAACTTAAAAAAAAGACAATATGTTCACAATATTTTCCCTTTTTAATGTTAAATAGACATTTGAAAGCTAATCGGGGGGGGGTGGAGATATGATTTATTTTTTCTAAGTGTCGTGATTTAGTAAAGGAAAATGACAAGTAATTATCTGGGGAAAAGAGTGAGGATAAATTTTAACATTTCCCTTATGAAGGCCTTGTTAAAGTTAAAATAAAACAACTCTCCCATCATATTTAAAACAACTGAAGTGGCCTTCATTTTAGCTTAGTCTGTTTATTTTATGCCACCTTTTTTTTTTTGCATTTCTTCTTCTCCTTGTTGCCTACCCCACATATAAATTTCCCTGAGAAGTATTTTCATTCATGCTCCAAATAATTGGAGTCAAAATAATTGTTGCTTTCCATAATGTGTATTAAAACAAACATAGTCTATTAAACACATTAATCATAATTTTTCAAATATATTCTGGCAAAAACTGTCCATATGATAACTGTTATATTATTAAAGGACTCCCCTCCTGCTTTTATATGTAGCTGGTATTTCAGGCCTTTAATATTTTTTAGACTATAAATAAACTGTATTTTGAAATGACTTAGTCCTTCATCAATTAAAAAAAATGGGTCCATATGAATTTGCTGAAAGTTTGTTTACTAAATACATTCAAACATAATCTGTTTTATTATCTCTAAAAGTTTTTCTTATACGATCCAAGTGAAGGACTTTAAAAATGCAACTGATCACTTGTTTTCTAAGCCCTTGGGATATAGGCCCTACAAAAGAAAAAAATCAGGCAGCCAATAAATAAAAATCTTATTTTTTGTTGTTGTTGTTAATATTGACCCCCAAGATCTTTACAAACATATTCCTGTTCAAGCATGCAGTGGGAGCACCGTGTATAATTTACTAATTCCCGTAAATAGTGACGAGGTAGTCAATACTCTAAAAGCTCTCCATGAGGCCGTAGTAATGTGCACCACTGTGAATTCTTTAAAGCTGTCTATCGATTTGCCTATGAAAAAACTAACAATACAGTGGAATGTGAATATAATTAAATTTGTGAGAATTGTTCTAAAATTAAAGGAGATCAGCTTCTCTCAATGCATCAGCTTGAAGACTCAAATTTCATTAGACGCTGCAAGCTGCCATCCCACACTTTAAAATCCAGACCGGAGAAAAAGGTCGTTATTGGAAATTAACTTTCTCTCTCTGTCAGTGTTTATGTTTTCTGGGCTACTATGTACCAGAAAAAAGAGTAGGGAGTTCTGTGACTATGAGCAAGTCAGAAAAATATTTTGAACCTGAACTTAGTATTCTGGGCATGAATGAGAATTGACTATTAAAGGATTAACTCTCTGCCTTGCCTATAACTATTGGATGAAACCCACATATGTGACTTTTTGTCTCACGCTCACATACATTCTGCTGTTTCCCATCACAGCCAGAAGGCACACCACATCTTTGGGATTTCTTCATTATGTCCTTTCCTTAAGCATAATTTTCAAATCTTTCAACCATCGCCTAAACAATTATCCAAACTGTTTCCCCGTTTTTATAAATTTCACTTCCCTAATAAGTGGAATGCTTTTCTATTACCTAGAGTTTTGTGCTTTTCCCCATTGTAATTTATATCACAGGCCATTGAACTGTAAACTTCTTGAAACCCAAAACTAAATTCGTTCACGTTCATATTTCCAGCATACACCTCAGTCTTTGCTGCAGAGAAGACAACCCGAGAACATTGGATGAGTAAGTTAGCTGATTAAGCTGACATTATAATTTCCTAAGATCCCATTGACTATCTTACCTTAACATGACAACTAAAATTCTTTTCTCAGCAAGGTCAATAATTGAGTAACTGTGCCTGTCACCAAGACCTGACTCAGTCCCTGAAAACACATGTTGGAAGGAGAAAATGAACTCTTGCACATTGTCTTTTGATTTCCACATACACACATGCTTCAGCATGCATACCCACGGGCGCAGACACACCCAAATACTAAATAAAATAAATTCCATTTTTAAACTTTTCAATAAAAATAGAAGGAAAAAAACAAACTATCTCTTCTTCCCCAGGAATCAATTATAAAATGAAGGTGGACCCTGAAAACCAATTGAGAACCTTTGACATACTCATAGGCTATGTTCCTGTCATTAGAGTACTTTGGTCATAATTCTGGTTAGAATAATAATAATGAATATTGATTACATCAACTACAGATCATTTCCTTCCACAACTGTGAGCAACTAAAAGTTCTAACTGGTCCTATGCCATCTGGCAAGGTTTTTCAATCTGGTTCCTAGACACAAGAAACCAAAAAGACAAAAAACAAAAAACAAAGCAAAACAAACAAACAAACAAAAAAAAAAAAACGATGTGATAATTGAAATCCCATTTTGTTTTAATTTTTATTTCAATATAGTAAACATCTCTTTGGTGAAAATAAAAAAAAAGAAAACATTACTAAATGTTACAGAACTGTAATAGCTAAAGAGGACACACATAGACTGAAAACAGGCACAGTAAACAGCGTAATGTAGCCATGACCATTCAGGCCTTTACAGCCATTGAAGCAGGACAGTCTCCCCAAGCACGGGAGCTAAAATGTTACGCTCAGGATGCGAGGCTAAGCACTGCACTCAGGGTCAGCCGCTTTCGACCCAGAGAAGAGCATGTCTGATTGCATGCGGGTTGATGCCCCAGGTCCTGCCTCTGAGAAAAAGGTATCAGACGGGTCTGATGCTCTTTGGGTGGATGACACCTAAATGAACATCAGTACAAAGTCCCAATTTATTTCTAATATCAGAGATCAGACCTCTACTCTTGCCTGATGCGTCTAAAACAAAAAGGGGGAACTGTAGAGAGCTGCGTAATGCCGCGCCTGAAAGATGGAGCTGGTTTCTGCCTTCCACCTTCCCGATGGTGAGTGCTCTCTGTCACAAACAACTCCATATTTGGCTAAGGCTGAGGATCTGGCTTGCTTCTGTGTATGTGGACCTATCTGCATTGCCCACGTGGCACGCCTGGGTTGGCTACCCAGAGGATATTTAAGCTGTGGGCTGGCTTTCCCCAGGGTCAGATGATTGTTCAAGGTTCCTGAATAAACTGCATTGAAAAAAATATATATATAATTGGAAGAAGCCAATTTTAAAATTCAAACAAATGTGTTATTTTCTCAAAAATCCTACATTATTTTATTTTCTTCATTTTTAATTTTATTTATATTTTTATAAGGTACAATTTATTCACTTTGTATCCCCACTGTAGCCCCCTTCCTCATCCCCGCCTAATACTACCCACCCTCAACTCATCTCCTACCATGCCCCTCCCCAAGTCCACTGGTAGGGAAGGTCCTTCTTCCCTTCCATCTGACTCTAGATTATCAGGTCTCATCAGGACTGGCTGCATTGTTTTCCTCTGTGGCCTGATAAGGCTGCTCCCCCCTCAGTGGGAGATGATCAAAGAGCCAGCCACTGAGTTGATGTCAGAGACAGTTCCTGTTCTTATTACTAGGGAACCCACTTGGAGACTGAGCTGCCATGGGCTACATCTGTGCAGGGATTCTTGGGGTTCTAGGTTATCTCCATGCATGGTTCTTGGTTGGAGTATCAGTGTCAGAAAAGACTCCTGTGCTTTTATTTTCTCAAAAAAAAAAAAAAAAACATTATTGTAAAAAGTATGCTTTAAAAAACATGCTTAAAAAGTTCAAAGCATGTAAAAAATGTATACATTTAAAAATTCAGGTTAATAAGAGTCAAGTCAATATGTAGATTTGTGTGTGTATGTGTTTATTTATATGTATATATATATACATATATATATATATTAGAATACAAAGAATAATCCTAGGCTATGTGCAAGGTTTTTCATTATTAAAAAATTAGAGTTTTCAAAGAGCTAGACACTGAGTTCATGTCAGAGACAGTCCCTGTTCCTGTTACTAGAGTACCCACATGGAGACTGAGCTCTTTGATCACTTCCCTCTGAGGGGGGGAGCAAACTTACCAGGCTACAGAGGAAGACAAAGAAGCCAGTCCTAATGAGACCTGACAGACTAGGGTCAGAGGGAAGGGGAGGAGGACCTCCCCTATCAGTGGAGTTTGGGAGGGGCATGGGAGGAGATAAGGAAGGATGGAATTGCGAAGGGATGGGGGAGGCTGCCAGAGCTGGGAAACAAAGTGAGTAAACTGTAATTAATAAAAATAAATAAATAAATTTGTAAAGAAAAGAAAAAAATAGAGTTTTGAAACTTGAAATGTGAATAAATATTCATGGTCTGTGATATAAATATGTAATTTATCATCTTATTTAATGCAGGAGAAATTAAGTTACTAATAATATAAATTAAAAAAACTGACAGTCAATTCAAACAACAGTTATGTTGCAAAACTTTTAAAAACATAGGAATCTATTTTTCATCTATTTAAGTTCTGAAAAGTTGTACAACAACAAGGTAACACCAACTGTGTAAAACTGAATTGTGAGCTTGCTTACATGATGGATAAGTTGATGTGTACTGAGGGAGAAGAAACTGTCAAGATTTGTTTCAAATGTTAACAGTTTTATCTCCTGGGAATAAAAACAACATATGCCTAAACACATTCCAGATATACAGATAGATCTTGTAAGATATTTAAGTACAATACCATACATAAAATGAAGTATATGCAATCTTATTTATTTTAAATAACAAATATTAACTTTTAACTGTCATTGATTTTCATCTGTTTTACATTTTCTAGAACAAACTTGTATTTCTTTAGTTATAACACATTAAAAATGATATTTAACTGAATATTTAGTGTTTTAAATATTATGTGATGGGAAGATTTTTTTATGCAACGGAATACTACTCATCTATTAAAAACAGGAAAATCTTGAAATTTGTGGGCAAATGGATGGAACTAGGAAAGATCATCCTTACGTGAGGTAACCCAGAAACAGAAAGACACTCATTGTATACACTCAGTTATAAGAGGATATTAGCCATATAATATAGGGTAAACATACTAAAACCTATAGTTCTAAATAAGCTAAACAGCAAGGAGTACTGTATGGAAGATGCTTAAATCTCACCCAGAATGGCAAACAGGATAGACATGATAAACAGAGAGAGGGAACAGAAGCCCCACAAGGAGAACAACAAAGCTAAAAATCCTGAGTGCAGGGGGTCCTGCAGGGACTGATACACCAACCAAGGACTATGCATGGAGAGGACACAGACCCCTGCTCAGATGTTGCTGACTGGCAACTCAGTCTCCATTTGGGTTCAGGAGGAAGGGGTCCAGGGGCTGCCTTTGTGATGAACTGGGTTGCCTGCTCTTTGATCACTTGTCACTGGTGATGCTGCATTGCCAGGCCACAGAGGAAGAGGATCCAGGCAATGATGAGACTGGATAAGCTATGAGCAGTTGGCAGAGGAAGAGAACTCCCCTTTCAGTGGACTAGGGAAAGGGGATAGGAAAGTACAGGGAAGGTGGATGGGCCTGGGAGGAGTTGAGGGAGGAAGCTTCAATTGTGATATATAAAAAAATAAATTGTAAAAGAAAGATGTTAATCACTACTATAGAAAGTATGAGAACATATCTAATCAAAAACACTACAAATATAACAAAACAAAACAAAAACTGGAAGCCATTTCCATATCTCCTACCTAGTGTCTTGTGAAAGTCACCTTTCTCTAGAAATCCCACTTTAATTCCATTTTTTTCCTTTTGACTTTCAGATATCAGGTAAAAGAAAATGGACCATGCGTAATATAATAGCCAACCTAATAAAATTGAAACACTACCTTACACCACATAAATTATCAATCTATCGGACACGGTAAAATGTTGGCTTGGGTTCTAGCCAGTTAGCCTTCAGTATGGGTGAGATATAGGCAACTGTTGAACTGTGTGCATCATGCCTCATGCTTCTCAAACTCCATGAAGGACCTAGGGCCACTTCCTTTATGATCCTCATTTCTTCAGATGATTTACATCCTCTGCCTGCAGTGGCAGTGCTGTTTTGTTGAAATCCTCTAAGTCATGTTAGAAACAAAACAATATCAACAGGTCAAATGTGCTGTAGGACTGATGACATCTCCAGAAGGAAGAGCCTCGCATTGATCTCACATTCAGTTGTTAATTGTGACCTCTCAGTAGCCCAGAAAACCAAAGGTAATTGTACCAACCTGGAAGACTTAAATTTTTTTTCCTCCCTCTGGAAATAAACCTTTGAAATTACATAGTTCCCCAATTGGCATTTTTTTGAAATGTGTATAGAGAGGGGAAATGGCTACTGACTGTTATTTTTCTATTTTATTTTGCTTTTCCATTTTGTTCACAAATTGAGTTCCAGTGTGAAGGTATTTCTTTGTGGTTTACCATGAAGAGGGAACAAGTAGACATTTTTTTTTTGTAAATAAATTCAAAGAACTGCAGATATTTTTCAACCTAATTATATTGTAAAATCATAACAATCCGTGTTTATCTACTCTCAAACACAATAAGCATCAGTTTAGGAGAGATATAGCAACCTTATTTTTAAGTAGATTAGAAAAGGTAATTAGTGTAGATTACATAGAATTTAGGTAATTTCTGAGGAAAGAAACTGAAATATTTTTCATTTGTTCCCATGGACTTGATATATGACAATTTTTTTGAGAAATTTGGAGTCAAAAGCAATAAAGAATATTCTTGCTTGTAAAAAATAAAAAGTAGCTGAAACCATATGTGTCATGCTGAAAAGGAGGAAATAGTTTCAACAGGTGCCTAGCAGCCTGATAGGATGTACAATAACTAAGCAGAAAGATTACTGTGGTAAGGAAATGACTTAATTGAATAACAGATCTAGAGTATCATCTCTGGAACACAGTAAGCACTCCAGAAGACTGGCAACAAGCTGCAAGCCCTGGTAAGTACTTTTGCCTTTGAACCTATTTTCTTTTTTTATTTATTTAATTTCTTTTTTATTAATTAAAGTTTATTCTTATTGTATCCCAGACATGGACCCTTTCCTCATCCCCTCCCAAACCCACCTTCCCTCACTCATCCCTTCCCATGCCCCTCCCCAACTCAACTGATAGGGGCACTCCTCCTTCCCTTTCCACACCCATTAGCCTATCAGATCTCATCAGGACTGGAAGCATTGTCTTCCTCTATGGCCTGGTAAGGCTGATCCCTCATCAGGGGAAGGTGATCAAAGAGACAGCCACTGAGTTCATATCAGAGACAGCACCTGTTCCCATAACTGGGAAAACGACTTGGAACTGAGCTGCCATGGGCTACATTTTTGCAAGGGTTCTAGGTTATCTCCATGCATGGTCCTTGGTTGGAGTATCAGTCTCAGAAAAGGGCCTTGTGCCCAGATTTTTGGGTTCTGTTACTTTCCTTGTGGAGCTCCTGTCACCTCTAGGTCTTTCTATCTCCCCCTTCTTTTATAAGATTCCCTGCACTCTGCTCAAAGTTAGGCTATGATTCTCAGCATCTACTTTGATACCTTGATGGGTAAAGTTTTTCATAGGCTCTCTGTGTTAGGCTTCTGTCCTGTTCCCTGTCTTTTCCATCTTCTTGTGTCCATCCTGTTTGCCTTTTGAATGAGTATTGATCCTCTTACCCAGGGTCCTCCTTCTTGCTTAGCTTCTTCAGGTGTACAGATTTTAGTATGTTTATCCTATATTGTATGTCTAATATCCACTTATAAGTGAAAATATATCATGTGAGTCTTTCTACTCCTGGGATACCTCACTTAGAATGATCTTTTCCAGTTCCCACTATTTGCCTGCAAATTTCATGATTTCCTTGTTTTTAATTGCTGAGTAGTATTCCACTGTGTAAATGTACCACAATTTCTATATCCATTCCTCCATTGATGGACATCTGGGTTGTTTCCAGGTTCTGGCTATTACAAATAAAGCTGCTACAAACGTGGTTGAGCAGATGTCCTTGTTGTACACTTGAGCATCTTTTGGATATGTGTCTAGGAGTGGTATAGCTGGATCTTGAGGAAGCACTATTCCTAATTTTCTGAGAAAGCACCAGCTTTATTTCCAAAGTGGTTGTACAAGTTTAATGTTCCCACCAGCAGTGGAGGAGGGTTCCCCTTTCTCCACATCCTCTCCAGCATGTGTTGTCATTTGAGTTTTTGATCTTAGCCATTCTGATGGATGTAAGGTAAAACCTCAGGGTTGTTTTGATTTGCATCTCCCTGATGACTAAGGAGGTTGAGTATTTCTACAAGCGTTTCTTTGTCATTAACCCACACATCTACAGATACTTGATTTTTGACAAAGAAGCCAAAACCATACAATGGAAAAAGACACCATTTTCAGTAAGTGGTGCTGGTCTAACTGGATGTCTATATATAGAAAAATGCAAATAAATCCGTATTTATTGCCCTGCACAAAACTAAAGTCTAAGTGGATCAAAGACCTCACCATAAAACCAAGCACGAAACCTGTTATAAAAAGAGTGGGGAAGAGGCTTTTATTCATTGGCACAGGAGACAACTTCCTGAATAGAACACCAACAGCACAGGCTCTAAGGTCAAGATGATATGGTAGTGTACATGAGTGACCCCCAAAACTTTATCAGGGAACTCCTACAGCTGATAAGCACCTTCAGCAAAGTGGCCAGATACAAAATTAACTCAAAAAATCAGTAGCACTCCTGTATACAAAAGACAAAAGGGCTGAGAAAGTAATTAGAGAAATAACACCCTTCACAATAGCCACAAATGACATAAAGTACCTTGGTGTAACCCTAACCAAGCAAGTCAAAGACTTTTATGAAAAAAATTTCAAGTCTCTGAAGAAAGAATAAGAAGAAGATATGAGAAGATGGAAAGATCTCCCATGCTCATGGCTTGGCAGGATTAACATAGTAAAAATGGCCATCTTACCAAAAGCAATCTTCAGATTTAATGCAATTCCCATCAAATTGCCAACACAATTCTTTACAGACCTGGAAAGAAAAATTCTCAACTTTGTATGGAATAACAAGAAACCCAGAATTGCTAAAACAATCCTCTACAATAAAAGATCTTTTGGAGGTATCTCCATCCCTGATCTCAAGCTGTACTATAGAGCAAAAGTTATTAAAACTGCATGGTACTGGCATAGAAACAGAATGGTGGATCAATGGAACCGAACAGAAGACCCAGAAATAAACCCACACACTTATGGACACCTGATTTTTGACACAGATGCCAAAACCATACAATGGAAAAAAGATAGCATCTTCAACAAATGGTGCTGGTCCAACTGGATGTCCTATATGTAGAAAAATGAAAATAGATCCATACTTATCACCCTGCACAAAACTGAAGTCCAAGTGGATCAAAGACCTCAACATAAAACCAGACACATTAAATCGGCTAGAAAAAAGTGGGGAATACCCTAGAACTCATTGGCACAGGAGAAAACTTCCTGAACAGAATACCAACAGCACAGGCTCTAAGAGCAACAATCAATAAATGAGACCTCATGAAACTAAAAAAGCTTCTGTAAAGCAAAAGACATTGTTATCAGAACAAAATGACTACCTACAGATTGGGAAAGGATCTTCACCAACCCTATATCTGACAGAGGGCTAATATCCAGAATATATAAAGATCTTAAGAAGTTAAACACCACCAAAGCAAATAATGCAATTAGACAATGGGGTACAAAGCTCAACCTATTTTCTTCATCCAGTAACTTGAGGAAAGAAAAGGGTATGAGAATTTTTGTTGTGTCTGTGATTGTCCTTTCTTTAAGTAAAACACTGAAGAGTTTTTTTTTAAGATGTACAAGTAATAGTTATAAATATCTATGAAATCTTGCATATGAGCCATACTTAGTTACAATCCCAAGTTGGCATATAACTGAGGTGGCCAGGTAATAGACATCTAGTGACCTAGATAATCCCCACTGGTTTCACTTTGCTTTGGGTTTGGCTCCTGTAGCACTAGTTGGGATATACACACATATGAACACACCACTCAAGAAAGATGTAGGAAGGCACTGTGTAGTATCACAACTATAATAGGACACAACAGGTCATGGAGACCAGGTTAAAAAATGACTCACTGGAGGTTGTATACCAGACTTCCTTTGAGATAGGTCATGTCCATGAAGTTTTCTAGTGGTTTTCAAGGGTATTTTTTTTATATATTCTATGTCTCAGAATTTCAGTGTTAATGGTACAAAGTTTTTAAATGTTAAAGTTGTCATATAGACAGCAATTATGTGTCATTATATTTCATATATATGCACATAGACTTTATATCTCTATATGGATATACATACATACATAAAGCACACGTTATCTCACATATTTGTGTGTGCTGAAATACCAATCTACCTTCTCAGCAATGTTAACTACACACTAACTATAGTAACCAGCCCATACATTGGCTCTGCAGAGCTGAGGTGTCTAATATCTGAATGTTTGTAACCTTTGACCTATCTCTGTTTATTTCTCATGCTTAGCCCCTGGTGGCTACCATTTCTCTCTAGCTGCCTTTGATGTGTCCAGTGTACAGGTGACATCTATCATGTCTTTCTGTGTCTATCTTATTTCACTTAATGTTTTCATGGTTCATATATATTACCAAAAAATAGAAGTCATTCAGACTTAATAATGTTTAGTCTGTGTGTTTGTTTGTAATGTTGAGATACATAAACAATATCCACATGGCCATATCTAAAATTTCAAACCCATCTGATATACTTCTCTCTCATAGAAGCTTTATTGATAAATAACTCACAAATGAAAATTCCAAAGTTTAAGCTACGTGTCATCATTATTTGATACATATGCCTAGAAACAATTCACATATTCAAGCCAACATATACAACCTGACATACGTCACCCATTGTTGGTTAAGATTTGTTTCTGCTTCATGTGTGTGAGTGCTTCACTGCATGTATGTTTGTGTACCCAGTGCTATAGTGGTCATGGAGGCAATAGAGAATGTGAGTTGGCTGAAACTAAAGTTACAGATAGTTGTGAGCCACCATATTGGTTCTGGGAACTGAACCCAGGTCTTCTACAGGAACACCAAGTACCCTTAAATACTAAGTCATCTCTCCAGTCCCTATCTCACCAATTTTCGCTTGACTGCTTGTTACTTTTCTGTGGAAGAAGAAATATCTCCTTTTAAACTTTGCTGGTTTTAATAGTAACACACAGTTTCCTTAAAACCTCTCCCAAGTCCTTGGACTAGCTGGGTGCTCATATCACCTATCACCATAAACATAATCTTTGTCTCCAAATTTAAATTCCAGTGAAATTTATTCTCACAAGTGAAAAACACCCTGTTTCCTTATGTTTTATTTCTGGAAAACAATTCATGAGAAAAATATTTGCTGAGAGAAAAGTGAATTTGTTCACCATTTGATTCTTTCTGTAGAGTAGGAAATCACTGGACATAAAGTCATTGGCCACTCCTAATCCATGTAGCCTTCAAAGCAATTACTTTGGGCCCCCAGAATTTTAATATTAATGTGCACATCCAAGAGCTTATACACTACATTCGGAACTCATTTATTTCTTTCTAACTACTCAAATCTTACACCTGTCGCTAGCATGCATTCACCACTTGCTTTCACTTTCCCACTTTTCCTAGTATTTTTAACAGCATAATTTTCAAAAACTTCTGGCATTATTTTCAAGTTACCTATAATAATAAAATGGTGAAATGAAAACTTTCTTTTCTTTTTTTTTTTTTTTTTTACTCAGCTCAAACATTCAGGAGTTACGGCTTAGAAATAGATGCACAGGTGCATGCGACATTCTTCAGTTAACGAAGAGAAACGGTCTTGTTGGGGCTGGGAAAGAGGGCGTATACAGACTGCCTTTGCGAGCAATGAAAGTTCCAAATGTTGAGCTTTTAGTCTTTAACAGGCTTAAATGTTCAGCCAAAACTCTATACATCTGCCGCGCTAAGATCTTCTACCATTTTTTTCATTTGCGAATCTGTTTCATAAGTGCATCACACATATGTTTCCATACGCACACTGCAATTGTTTCTTCTCTTCTTCCCTCCTCCCCACTGGGAACACAATATGCACCCAACACACCTATAAAAGGTTGACTGAAAAAATCATACCTTATAGTCTGCCAAAAGAATCTGTGTATTAAATTGCTTCAGAAGGAGAAAGTTTCATTGTGATGAGACCGGGGAAATAGAAAAGAATCATAAAGTTTGGGTCAAAATGTGAGTTTATAAGTCTAGTTGCTACTTAATTTAAATTATAGTGGCAGCACAAGAAATTGTGATTCACCAACACCTAGGGCTCAAGCCAAATGCTCTCTTTCCACTAGCTGCCCAATTGCTTCCTTCTGTTTAAAGAGTTAACTCCCTGGGGGAGATACTCCTAAAAACCCTTCTGATAAAAATGAAAGTGTAGCAGTCACAGGGAGGAACACCCATTCCTCCGTTTGATAATTAATAAGCAGTACATTTGGGGTGGTGTAGACATGCAACAGGAAGTTTCCTCGTGTTGTTTTGTTTCTCTTGTGTGGTCTTTTCTATCTAGACTAGTTCAAAACTCAGCTATCTGCCTAGAGCTGGCATATGAGCTCCAGAATGAAATTAACATCACTAAAATATACCTTAGCATTTGATCTGGTTTGACTCTATTTATTGTTGGTCATACTGAATTCTACAAACTAAAATCACATTTACACTGAGACGAATCACACTCACCTTTGTTTCTTATGTCTCCTGGATTTGTAACGTATGAAAGAGGCCGGAACATGAGAGATAAACTCTGCTGCCTCATCTTTGACCATACCTGCTTGGTAAGTTTGTTAAGTGATAGAAATGGAGAGCAAAAATAGCTTTGATCTAATCCAGTCAATTTTAGCATTTATCTCAGAGTCTAACATCACAAGACTTAGGAAAGCAATCAAGAAGAAATCTAGTTTATTTTTATTTAAAGGTGCTCACTTTATTGACATTTTCACAATCATGACTAACACTATTCTGGGGTTTAATACTAATCTAAAATATTTTACAGTATAGCAAAATGACATGCTTACCAATAAAAAGGCATTACATATACTAATATCTAAAAAGATAACACAGTTAAATATCATCTTATTATCTGTACTCAATGTTTCAATTGTCCTCTGCACAAAAGGATTCTTGGTGGATGATAAGCCAGTAAAATGTTTTCCAAAATAGTGTTCCACAGTGTTTTCAGGGACTCTTTCCCTGAAGAAATGAAAACAAATACCTACTCCCTCCTTATATAGCACCAGAGACAAAGTACCATTCCAATAGAGTCCAATTTGGGGAACAAATAAATCGAGTTAATTACACAGCACTGGTGGTATGTTGTTTACAGAAAGTGGGTGACTTTAAAGTGGCTGCACTGCAGAAAAGCCTCACCCCATCATGGATGATGACTTCTTACGTTCATGGGTGCAGAGGCCACCCAAGTCATATGTAGTCATAAGTCTGCCTTACATAGTCATATTCTAGCACAAGCTGAGATGATGGCTGTGAAGGTAGAATTGTTCAGCTTCCCGGAAGGTGTGGATGGATAAAGTGAAATCTCACTTAAAAGGCCCAATGTCTTTCTTCAATTTTTTCTTCTCTGTGAGAACACCAAGGATCAACAGGAATGACCTCAGGTGACTGCTTCTAAGAGGAAGATGATGGCTGTCCTGCTGAGAGAATGGTGCTTTAGGGAACATAGTAAAAAGTAGGTGGTGAGTGTTTTAGATGCTTTCCTGTTGCTGTAATAAAGTATCATGACTGAGGCAATAAGAGAAATATAAGAGAAAGCATTTAATGGAGCTTACAGTTACAAAGGCTCAGTATGCTGTCTAGTCTTGTGTCAACTTGACACACACTAGAGTTATCCGAAAAGGAGACTCTCAATAAGAGAATCTCCCCATAAAATCCAGCTGTAAGGCATTTTTCTTTTCTTGTATATTTGTTTGTTTGTTTTTAGATGAAAATAGATTATTTTTTCATACAAGGGATTCTGACTACAGTTTCCCTTCCCTGCATTCCTCTCAGCTCCCAGACACTTCCCCTCTCCCTACGATCCACTCCTCCTCCATTTTCTCTTTAGGAAAGAACAGCCTCCAAAAGAAGACAGCAAAACAGGACAAAACAAGATACAATGAGACAATGCAAAAGCCCTCATATTTAGGATGGACAAAGCAACCCCATAGGAGAAAAAGAGTCCCAAGAACGGGCAAAAGAATCAGAAGTACACCCACTGAAGAAGCTGTGGACCTGAAACAGCTCTTTTCATATATGTTGCGGTTGTTTGCTTGGTGCTTGTTTCTCTTTTCATAGCCTGGAGAATACCTTCTCAGGCCAAAAAGACTAGAACATAGTGGTGAAGGCTCCATGCAGACACCAGTTCTACCTCTCTTCACTGAATGAGCTGTGTGGTTGTTGTTCTCAGCATTTTCTTAATGAGTGACTGTGGGGTGTGTGCCTAGGTCATTACAGCTGTGACTATGCCTGGGCTGGGGGTGAGCCAATGACCAGCACATCTCTCTAGCCTTTGCAATAGCTCCCAACTCCAAATTCCTGCCCTGTCTGAGTTCCTGTCCAGGCTTTCTTCAGTGATGAACAGTGATGTTGAAAGGGTAAGCCAAATAATTCCTCTCCTCCCCAACTTGCTTTTTCGTCATGGTGTTTCATCATAGCAAAAGAAACCATAAGGCAACTTGATACTAGGAATGGGATATTACTGTAATAGAGCTGACTTTTTTTAAAGACTCTATCAGGGCCCTTTGCTATTTTGAATTGAGATTCTGTTATTCTGATTATCTGGGGCTAACCATAATTAATAAGATACTGGCTACACATAAGTGAAGCCTTTGCATTCATGGGGCAAATGATGCTGGTTAGCTGGAGCTAAGAAATTAGCAACGATTGAGATTATACCAGCATCACTGAGGTAGAATCTTCTGGGAAAAACTTTGTATGTAGCCAGCACATACAAGCTATGCTCCTGAGACAGTCAAGACTGCAACTCATGATGACAACCAACTTGATAGTATAAAAGTCATGTGGTACTGGCTTTAATGCACAAAGGAGCCATAGAGAGCAGGTGACATTTGACACAGTGAGAGGCCATGAGAGGCCATTTGTGAAGGTGAAGTCTCACAGTGGGAGTCGAAGGGGTCCTGAAGAAAAATTGAGACTTGACACCATGAAGAGAGCCTATGCAAAGATGTTTTCTTTGGAGACAGGGTTTGTCTGTGTAGCCGTGGCTGTCCTGGAACTCACTCTGTAGACTAGGCTAGCGTCTAACTCAGAGATTTCCTCACCTCTGCCTCCTGGATGTTGGAAATAAAGGCATTTGCAGCCACTACAAGAAGATTCTTCCCTCTTGAAACAGGTAATTATTTTAACTTTGATTTTTAAATTACATTTTATATTTTTACATTAATTATATTTTATTCTCTTTGTATCCCAGCTGTAGCCCCTTCTTTCATTCTCTTCCAATCCCACCCTCTCTTCTTCCCTCATCTCCTCCTATGTCCCTGTCTAAGTCCACTGATAGGGAGGTCCTCCTCCCCTTCCATCTGACCCTATTCTATCAGGTTTCATCAGGACTGTCTGCAAAATCCTCTTCTGTGGTCTGGCAAGGCTGCTCCTCCCTCAGAGGAGGATGGGGTCAAAGAGCCAGCCACTGAGTTCATGTCAGAGACAGTCCCTGTTTCCTTACTAGGGAAACCCACTTGGATACTGAGCTGCCATGGGCTACATCTGAGCAGTTAAGTTTGATTTTTACAGAGACCCACAGCTGAAAGACTTCAAATTCTTAAAAAAGAATTTGGGTTGTTTCCTGTTTTCTTCTTCTTCTGATGTCCATCCTCTTTGCCTTTCTGGATGGGGATTGGACATTTTAGTTAGGGTCCTCTCTCTTGCTTAGTTTCTTTAGATGCACAGAGTTTAGTGGGTTTGTACTATGTTGTATGTCTATATGAGTGAGTATATACCATGTGTGTCATTTTGCTTCTGGGACAACTCACTCAGGATGATCCTTTCCAGATCCCACCATTTTCCTGCAAATTTCATGATTTCCTACAGAGGGCCTCTGAAAGCCTCTGCTCTTCAGACTATCAAAGCAGATGCTGAGCCTGATGGGCTACTGTTGGGCAGAGTGAATGGAATTTTAGGTAAGAACTGGGAAATAGTAAGAGCTGGAGAGGACAGGGTCTCCACAAGGAGAGCAACAGAACAAGAAAATTTGAACACAGGGAACTTCCCAGAGACTCTTACTCCAACCAAGGACTATTCATGGAGATAACCCAGAACCCCTGCACAGATGTAGCCCAGGGCAGTTCAGAGTCCAATTGGGTTACATAGTAATGTGAAGAGGGACTGCCTCTGACATAATCTGATTGGCCTGCTCTTTGATCACCTCCCTCTGTGGGGGAGCAGCCTTACCAGGCCATAGTAGAGGACAATGCAGCCACTTTTGATGTGAACTGACAGACTAAGATCAGAAAGGAGAGGAGAACCTCCCCTATTAGTGGACTTGGGGAGTGGCATGCAAGCAGAGGGAGGAGGGAGGGTGGGATTGGGAGGGGAGGAGGGAGGGGCTTATGGGGGGAATGAATAAAGTGTAATTGATGGAAAAAAATATAAAAAAAAGAATTTGGGTTTTTCAAAAGATTACATATTTTAAAGAGGCTGATATTTTTATGTGTTTGAGTTTGTAAAGATTACTGGACTTTTAACGTTTTTATGTTTTTAACATAAGATCTTGGAGATGAATAAGAAAGGAAAAGTATGGCTTAATAATGATGTATTTGTGTGTCAAGTTGGCACAGGGTCTTTTGTGTTGTCTAATCTTATGTCAATTTGACAAACAAACTAGAGTTATCTGGAAGGAAGGAATGTCAAGTGAAAAAAATGCCTCCCTGCTATTTGGCTGTAAGCCTGGAGTAGTGGAGCACAACTTTAATCCCAGCACTCAGGGAGGCAGAGGCAAGTGGATCTCTGTGAGCTCAAGGCCAGCCTGGTCTACAAAGTCCAGTTACAGCCAAGGAAACACAGAGAAACCCTGTCTGAAAACAAAACAAAACTTGTAACTACATAAGAATCTCCAAGGAGGTAACCGCAGAAATATGAGGACATTTGTGAAGAACAACAGCTAAGTATATGTGTGAGCTCCCTTAAGAGGGTGAGACAGTGAGTGGTAGAGGGAAGAAATGTGTCAGGAGTCTTAAGATGAAAATAAACAAAGAATCAGAGTTTAGCTACGGCAAATTCATCTCCTGTTTTTATTCTGTGGACTACATGAGACATCAAACTATTCAACATAGTGATTATGGGTCCTGTCTGGGAAAGGAATCAGTATATCTTCTAATAACATAAACCATGTTTCTGTCCTTAATTAATATACATGATTATTACAACTCCAGCCAATTATGTTCTTCTTAGACTACGTAATATAAAGGATAATTTACATGCATGAATGGCTGTCTGATGATGAAGCTCATTGGCAAGCACCTGACTATCCTCAAGCTTAGTTGGAAAATTAAATGGATTGATCGCAGCTTGGGTGTATAGCTAAGATCAGGATTCTGCTTGCTTAAAGATGAAAATCCCCATCCGGAAAGGCAAAGAGGATGGACATCAGAAGAAGAAGAAAACAGGAAACAACCTAGGAACCTACCACAGAGGGCCTCTGAAAGCCTCTGCCCTTCAGACTATCAAAGCAGATGCTGAGCCTGATGGGCAACTGTTGGGCAGAGTGAATGGAATTTTAGGTAAGAACTGGGAAATAGTAAGAACTGGAGAGGACAGGGTCTCCACAAGGAGAGCAACAGAACAAGAAAATTTGAACACAGGGAACTTCCCAGAGACTCATACTCCAACCAAGGACTATTCATGGAGATAACCCAGAACCCCTGCACAGATGTAGCCCAGGGCAGTTCAGAGTCCAATTGGGTTACATAGTAATGTGAAGAGGGACTGCCTCTGACATAATCTAATTGGCCTGCTCTTTGATCACCTCCCTCTGTGGGGGAGCAGCCTTACCAGGCCATAGTAGAGGACAATGCAGCCACTTTTGATATGAACTGACAGACTAAGATCAGAAAGGAGAGGAGAACCTCCCCTATTAGTAGACTTGGGGAGTGGCATGCAAGCAGAGGTAGGAGGAAGGGTGGGATTGGGAGGGGAGGAGGGAGGGGCTTATGGGGGGATGCAGAATGAATAAAGTGTAATTGATGAAAAATTAAAAGAAAATAAAGTTGTACTACAAAGTTATAACAATAAAAAAATCATGAAAAAAAAGATGAAAACTTGAAAGAAAAAAATAAGTTTTTCTCAACACTGAATTCTTCCTCACTTTCTAACCAACATGGCAACCAGTTTTTGTCCACTCTGTTTTTAACATATTTTATTCTTTGCACAATCCTTCAACAGAGACAAGTCCTCATTTAACTCCATGTTCAAACATCTCCAATCTGTAATCTGTATTTGCTGAGGCTCTTACATTTTATGGTGAAAGCAGAAATTCACCTACAACCAAACCATCCATGTGAGTGATTTTTAAGAGTAAATGTATTATTTAGGCTGTCACACATTCATCTATCTATCTATCTATCTATCTATCTATCTATCTATCTATCTATCTATCTCTCTATCTATCTATCTATCTATCTATTTAAAAATGGTCATCATCTGAAAAGATATCCAGAGTTTGTTATTCTTATGAAATTCTCAATGTCATTATTACATATATTAGATTTTATGAGCTGGAACTCTATAGCGTGCTAAGCCAGCTTAAATGACTTGCTGTTTCCTGAACTAATTTCTTACCTTATTGCCTCTGGATGTGCTGGCTCACATCTGTAATCTCAGCTTTCCGGAGTCTGGCACTGGAATGTAGCATTGAGTTGATGACCAGCATTGGCTGCAGCAGGAGGCTCTGTCTCTCATGGTATATTCCTGCTCTGTTCTTATTGAATGGCCATTCTTTTACACCCAATTCCTCTGTTGCTAATGTTGCCTTGTAAGATTTTACATTCCCCATAGTTACATGAGTTTATTAGAGTACACATCTAATTACACTTGAGTTATGTCTTGAATTACAATTGGGAAAAATTGTGTTTTAGTTCTCATCATTGGAATGTTGTGCTTCAACCTATGATTTCCATTGTTATGTCCATAGTACATGCAAGGACAATATGGGTTGAGTATTGAAATGGTTCATTAGAAAAAGCATGTATGGCTCAAGCATGAGACCCTGAGTTCATATGCCCAACTCGCTTTTCAATGCTAGACCCAGTGGCAGCTGCCTGTAATCCATGTTCTAAGGTACAGATATGGATTCCCAGGGAAAGGTAGAAAGCTGGATGAGCCAAATCTTCCTCAATATATAAGGTCAAGTATTTTCAAGAAAACCCACCAGTCTTAACCTCTGTCCTCCACACACAGGTATACAGATGGGCACATGTACCTAAACACATACAGTTGACCACATCTAGAACCACATACACATACACAAGCTCAAATGTACATGCACACACACACACACAAACACACACACACACACACACACACAGAGAGAGAGAGAGAGAGAGAGAGAGAGAGAGAGAGAGAGAGAGGAATCTTGAGGTTTCATTGAAAGAAGTACCACATAACATACACAAGATTTAACATAGTCCTGCCTGACTCTGAAGCTTCATGTTTTTTCTGTGGTATTTTCCTGCACTCAGTAAATGTTGGTTAAATGATTGATTGCACGATATGCCAGCTAATTCTCTAAGATTGGGCAATTAAGCAATCATCCCTCATTTCGGTAAGCCTAAAGAATATAAAAAAAAAAAAACATATTTTTCTTTCCTCAGCACACAATCTTAGTAACATTTCCCACAGAGATTAGTGAGAATGAGAAAAAATAGAGTAGGTGCTTTGTGTTTTTAAGAGCAATGTGATTTCCTCTTAGCTTTAGGAAGCTTTGGAAGTTCACTAGAAAAACAGGCTCACATCTGTGATTAGCAAAAGAAGATTAGATGTAGTTTTGTTCAGTGAAGAAAAACTCATAAAAATAAACCCAACATTTTAATAAAAATAAGAAAGCATTTTGAAGATTCACTTAGTGTCACATCTAACACCAGTGTGTTTCTTACTCACAAAATACCACTGGACATCAAAGCTTTTGCTCACTGGCTTTAAATGCTGCAGTAGAGACTCTTCAGAGAACAAGTTGCTGCAGGAGACCAGGCTGGGGATGTCAGAGCCTAGCTGTGAGCCGACATGTCTCTAAGCTCTTCCAGTATTGCATCTTGCTTTTCCCAAAAACCTAATTTTTTTAACCCTGTTTCATTCCCTGTGAACAATCACCCATGCTATTTTGCTAAACAAATGAACAAGTTCACTGCTCATCCCATATTATAACCAAACCAAACAAAGACAATCCATCAGCTACCACTTTGTCAGTCTCTGAGATCATTGTCTTGCTATGTTGTTGGGTCAAAATTAAAGGAGACATCTAGATGTCTAAACTCGAGTATATTTTATCGAGTCAGTTAAAGATCTTGGCCATATATACGAAAAGGGAGGGGAATCTGGAAAGATCGCGTAGACTGCTCAATGCCAAGTGCCTTTACTCCTGCAGCGGGCAGCAGAGGCAACTCCTCTGTCCTGTCTTGTTGAGATTAGACAATAGTGCTCCAACTAGTATGAATATGGTAAGTTGTCCTCAGCTTCTTGGAAACTGCAGTTCTCCAAGGCCCAAATAAGGAGTAAATTAATTTAAATAGACTTCCCTCACATTTGGCACCAAGGAGCAAGAAAGCTGAGGCCTGGCTTCCTGGGGATTTGGATTATTTGGAGATTTTGTTATTAACTCTAATCAATTTTAAATTATTAGAATGCTGGCAACATGGGGAAGATAAATATAGTTCATTTGTTCCCAGAAAGAAGAATAAGGGGCCTTCAACTTCCCTGTTGTTAGTCTTATTCTACCAGAGACTAATTTCTACTTGTATATCTGGTCTAGCCTCCAAGCTGTAATTGCCCAAGTGCCACCATGTGGCTGTGGGAACCAGACCCTGTGGTCTTCCTCTTCATGCACATTTGCTTCTCAGAGTAATGAGCAATTCCAGAATATTCTTGGACCTAACTCCTCAACATACTGGAAACTTTCTCCACTCACTAGTTGCTGTGCAAAAGTACAGAGGAAGGTAAGAAAAACCCAGGGAGAAGGCAGAAGGGATAGCTCATGGCTTAAGAGTACTTGCTGTTTTTCCAGAGAACTAAAGTTTCGTTCCCAGTCCTTACATCAAGTGGATCGCAGTGACCTGTAACCCCAGCTCCAGAATATTGCATGCCCCTTCCTGGCTTTTTTTGTTTCATTATATATCTATCATACATACACAGAGAGACAGATATATACACACAGATACACAGATACACATACTGAAACACACATATACATATATAAACACGGATACATAAACACACAGATATACACACTGTCATATACAGATAACCACACACTGACACACAGATACATACACATAGATATACACACACTGATGAACAGATATATACACACAGATACACACACATACACACATTATATTTTTATAAATAAGAAAAACTCACAGAAACACACCACTGGAATATTTTACAATTTTCAGTGATGAAGAGAAAAAGATTAGGTAAGACAATTTTTAATAAAATTTTTGGCTTTTCTGAGTTAACCAACAGTATTACAAAAATTCAAAATCATCCTCTCTAGAGATAGCCCAGGCTGGCCTTGAACTCCTGATAAACTTTCCCAGTGTTGAGGTTTGTTATTTATTTATTTATTTATTTATTTATTTATTTATTTATTATTTTTTTATTATTAGTTACATTTTATTAACTCTGTATCCCAGCTGTATCTTGTTCCCTAATTCCCTCCAAAACTCTCCCTCTCTCCCTCATCTCCTCCCTGCCTTTTTCCAAGTCCACTGATTGGGGAGGCATTCCTCCCCTTTCATCTGACCCTGTTTTATCAGGTATCTTCAGGACTGGCTGCAAAGTCCTCCTCTGTAGCCTAGCAGGGCTGCTCCTCCCTTGGGGGGTGGGGAGGTCAAAGAGCCTGCCATTAAGTTCCTGTCAGAAATAGGCCCTGTTCCCCTTACTATGGGAAACCAATTGGTTACTGAGCTACCACGGTCTTCATCCAAGCAGAGGTTCTAGGTTTATATCCATACATGGTCCTCGGTGGATTGTCAGTCTCAGAAAAGACCCCTGTGCCCAGATAAATTTGGTCCTTGTGGAACTCCTGTCCTTTCCATGTCATACAAACTCCCCCTTCTTTCATATGATTCCCTGCACTCTGCCAATGGTTTGGTTATTAGTCTTAGTATCTGGTTTGATGCACTGCTAGGTAGAGTCTTTCAAGGGCCCTCTGTGGTAGGCTCCTGTCCTGTTACTTGTTCTCTCCTATGTCCAATGCACCTCTTTCTTGTGAGGATTTGTATTTCTAAGTGAGGATTAATCTTCTTAGCCCAGGTCCTCTTTCTTGTTTATCTTCTTTAGGTATCTAGATTTCATTATGTTTATCATATCTTATAGGTCTATATAAACGAGTATATACCATATGTTTCTTTCTCCTTCTAGGATACCTCACTCAAAATGATCTTTTCTAGATCCCACCATTTGCCTGCAAATTTCATGATCTCCTTGTTTTTGATTGCTGAGTAGTATTCCATTGTGTAAAAATACCACAATTTCTGTATCCATTCCTCTGTTGAGGGACATCTGGGTTATTTCCAGGTTCTGGCTATTACAAAAGCTGCTACAAACATGGTTGTCACATAGCCTAGAGTTCATTCATGTCAAAGACATAGCTCAAGGCTTTGTGCATGCTAGGCAAGCATTCTGGAACTGAGATATATCCAAGCTTATCATCATTACTCAAAAGGTGTAAACAAGTTACTTTGGGGAAATATATTTGCAAAACCTAGATTACAACCCAAATTGATTACTAAAACTTCTGCAAATCAACAGAACAAAAAAGGATGAAACTAAAAACAGATAAGCATTACGGCAGTTATATCAGATAGAGGAATCTCAGAGGGCAAGGTTGGGAAAATGCTCAGTTTGTTAGAAACCTACAAAATCCAAACTCAGAGCATAGCAGATACTGCTTTACAACCTGGATTGAAAAAGTGTCTGAAATACTGAGTGTGTAAGACAATGCCTGACCATAAAGATTCTTAGAAATTCTTGGGGGCCTATACACGGTAAAAATCCTTCCTGGGAAGCAGTTGGGCGGCCTTTTATACAGATGTGTCACCACCACACTTGGCGGCTCAGCAGAGACACTTCTATGTTTTACACACTGAAAATGAGTACAGCAGAGGGCAAACAGGATATGTCAGGGGCAAGGGATTCTTAAGCCTCACAGCCTGAGTTCACTTCTAAGGTTGCGATAGGAAAGAACTGACTCCCACAAGTTGTCCTCTGGACTTCATATAATTGCGATAGAACACAGTGCTCCCACACAGGAATACACAAAATAAATACATGTAAAAATACAGCTGGTACATATTTCTTGACACCAGAAATTTGTATACAATGTTCATGACAGTGTCATTCAATAGGAAGAAAAGTGATAACTATCCAATTATCCAATGACAGGGAACAAGTCTCAGTAAATGTGGGATATTCACACAGCAGTGTGCTTTAGTGCCATAAAATGTCTTTTAGCTATATGCCAAAACATAAATGACTCCAACGGACATAGTATGGTTTTCTCATTTGTGAGGCCTTTCAAGAAGGAACATTGTGTGTCCTCTGTGGGTACTAACTTGGGAATGGGAGCTTTCTTTGGGGCTGAGTGAATTTTACTTAAAGAAACTTGGTAATTCCACTGATCCTATCCATGTGTTTGAATGGCTCCTACCCAAGGCTTTTAGTTGTTCTTGATTAGATGTTTACATATTCATGTACAAAGATGTGTGCACATGAATTTTTAAAAGGAAAGACAATGATGGCTCTGCATTTAGGATAATAGATGGCTCTGCAGAGAGGTGGGGCCATAGAAGATGACTAGTTCTTATTATCTTGGCTTGGCTAGTTGGCGAGTAGGGAGATGAAGATTTATTTATTATATTTTATGCACACATATTTTTACTTTTAAGTATTACTTTAAATAAATAAATAATAATAAATAAAAGACTAGCAGGAAAGCACAGGGATAGAAAAGGGCAAAAAGAGAAAGAGGAAGGAGAAAGAAGAAACTAGGAAAGCATGAAGGAAGAAACTGAAACTGGGTCTCAGTCAGGATGTGAATAAGAGAAGTCAGAGGAGTCCTTAGGTATTTCTGAGCTCAAGGGAAGTGAAAGGAAGATGATGGAATCAACATCCTTCTCTTCTAGTCAGTCTTTGCTCCACTGTTCCAAGAGATCCGAAGGCACCATGACCTAGGTCATGGGCCTTAAAGGTTCTAGGCCTTCAGACACCCACTGACTCTCCACTCCAAAAGTGAGGGATTGCTCTTCAAAGCTGGAATTTGTTAAGGCCAAAAACCTGCCCAGATGGTAACTGTGGGATAGAAGCATTTGTGAACAGAGCTGCACCATCTATCCTCCTCACCTTTCTCTAGCTTAGCACTGGACAGAAAGGCAAAGCTGGTTAGCCTGATAGCTGCTAAGATACCATATTTCTCTCTCTGACCAGACCTAAAGACTCCAGAGCTCAATAAACACAAACCTTCCTGTAGCAGAAACCTGAAATGCTGATGCTAAAGAGAAGTTATTTAACCTCTGTCTTCATCCAGCTGAGCTCATCCCAGGGCTTTGTGGATGGAGGAGATTTTGTACAGTTCTGGAGGCATTTGCAGTCTTAACACCTGGAAGTGGCAAGGAAGGCAGTAACTGATGGTCTTGGTGAACAGAAAGCACAGAAGAATGTGGGCAGCTTTCTATAGGGCACAGGTAGAAGCAACTACAAAGAATTATATGCCTTAGAATATCAACAGTGCTGTTGATGAGAAAATGTGGTTTTCTCTCTGCAGCCAATCTAAGCTGGCTTTCATCTGACCTGGGAGTCCCAATCCAGCTCTGTCCTGTGAAGGAATTCTATGTCATGTGGCTCATAATGCCTTACCGCAGGGGTTATTAAGCCAAAGATCCATAAATTGGCTTAAGGCACTTTATAAAACCCATGAAATTATATGCAAATTTCATTCACATGTGCAGTTTTAAATAGAGATCTAAAGTTTAAAACTTTCTGAAAAGCTAAGCACTCACATATCTTCTACTATTTTCCTGGAAAGCCTGAAAAAGAATCTCAAATTCTCAGCAAACCACTGAAGTCATTTTGGAGAGAGACTGAGCCTTTACTCCATTCTAGGTTGGACTACAGCCATGTGAGTCTCACTTTCCAAGCCTAGAGAAAAGACGATGACTTAAGTGTCATTGCTCCTATTCAGATCAACTAACTGCAGTAGGACCATCCAAAAGAGTAATTAATAAGTGGGCTTTATGCCTTGCATGTGATAGGATGAGGCAGCTTGACACATTACTAGACAATAATATTTTAGAATGTATTTATTCACCAATGTGCCTAGGGAGAAGGGAAGGTTGTTAGGTTTGGATAGAGACTCACCCAACCCTTCTTTGCTTTATGTTGTTCTCACAAGTATGAAGTAGGTGGGGGTTCACACACAGAGAAAGAATCAGCAGTGAATCTGTGCGGTAAGCAGAGACTCATGGCTGGATATTTAGATTCTAGAGTCAGAGACTCCCCCGCCCTCACTCCCAGGACACCTTTTAGAAAGAGCAAGCATTTCCTTATTCATACTCAGAGCCAATATACATTGCAGCGGGATGGGCAAGTGCTTGTTAAAGAAGCTGCCTTTGGCCCTGCAACCTCAGACACGAAGTCTAAAACAGCAAAGTCTCCTGTAGAGGAGACATGTGCTGAAAATCTGCAGGCTGACGGGGCTCCAGCTTTTTCCAGAGGAGCATCTGCTCAGTCTTAAAAGCCTTCTCCATGCATGTTCTACTCCCTTCCAGGCCCAACGGTCCTCAAACTCTCACTAGCATCTCCATCCTCTGCGTTTTCCTCTCTTTCTTCTAGTGCAGAGGTCAGAAAGAATGACCATGAGACTGAGCCAGGTTACAGTATTAAATATACAAAAGGAAGAAATTGGGGGAACAGACTCCTCCATACCACTGGGAGGAAAATTGCATAACAGAGGAAAGGGGTGTTTTTAATCCTCAAGTAGTTTCTACGTGGTCAAGCTAGAAGGCCATTGAAGTTACTGGATAGCCATGTTTAAAGTAAAGGTGCTAAGATGCCACTGTTTTCCAAATCTAAATGACAATATTCTTTTGGTAATTTGTATTATAAAAATTTTAAACAGTAACACTGAACAGCTGATCTTATAAAACAGTGTATATGCTAACTAACTCCAAATGCTTGCTACAGAGTAGAAATTGAAAGGGTCTTGGGAGTTCTTATCATTCATTCATCAACCCAGTCAGTGTATGTATGTGTGTGTGTGTGTGTGTGTGTGTCTGTGTTTGTGTCTATGTATGTGTCTGTGTGTTTGTCGGTGTGTGTGTTTGTCTGTGTTTGTGTCTATGTGTGTGTGTCTGTGTATTTGTCAGTGTGTGTGTTTGTGTCTATGTGTGTGTGTCTGTGTGTTTGTCAGTGTGTGTGTTTGTGTCTATGTGTGTGTGTGTGTGTGTGTAGATGAGTATAGGTATTGAGGTCAGGGATATACCCCAGGTCTTGGTCTGAGAACTCTGTTTAGCTTGTTTGTTGAGATAATGACTCACGGTTTTACTTAGAATTCACTGAAAGGGTTTGATCTGCTTCTCCCTAACTCCAGAATACTGTTCGGTTTTGTGTGTTTACAAGTGGGTAACATCATTCCAGCGTTTATGTGAGTTTTGGGGATCAAACTTAGGTCCTCACTGCTTACCTCACCTGCTAATCCATCTTGTCACACTCTTATCAGCTGTTACATTTATCAAATGCCACAGCCCTGGGCCAGGAATTGTGCTGAGCAATGACACAGATGAAGAAATATTGATACCACACTAGCCAGCTTAGCATACTCAAGCACCCTTGACCAAAAGGGTGACTTAAAGTTTTTCTTAATTACCACACACTTAATAATTAATTACAATTGCTGTAATACCTGTGTTTTAAGACTATATAGCACTCTGTGAGGCTTTTCAGCAAGAACACAGTCAAATTACAGCTATCTATTTCAGTAGTTTCCTGAAGGAATTTAGCAAAAGAAGTGGTAGTGAGTGTTCCTGGCAGAGAGAAGTGTGCCTTCAGACTAAGTGAGAATAAAGAGGGATGTGGATGGAGAAAGATAAGTCGTTATTCAGTTACACTGTGTGGAAACATTTAGGCTACCCCAGATGTTTTCAGACTTCAAAGCGTCTCTTAGCATTTCCCCCAGATAGAATGTAAAAATTTTAAAAAGACCCCTTCAACTCTCCGTTATGGACAATTTTTTGATTACATGAACCAACGTCGGGGTTAAGAGGAAAACCACAAGTTAAAAAGAAAACAATTCAGAGAGGAAATAGAAAGCTGCAGTGGTGACTGGAACATACGAGCCTCGTTTAAAAATGTGTTTCTGCTTCGTCTAATGGGTCGTTTTCACCTGCTCCTGCAGACCCACCTGGCCTCAGCCTGGATGCGGCCCAGACCAAGGGGATCAGTTCTTTCGAATACCCCCAGGATGCTGAGGTAACCAGAGGGTCAGGACAACAGAAGCTGAGCCTTTTTAGGAGAGGGTAATCCTCAAACAAGAAAATCCACTCCTGGGTCATTTGGAGAAAAGTGGAGAGCTGCTGGGCTCAGGGACTCACCAGCTGCGTTTCCATGCGCAGTGGAATCATCAGAGGCGTTCAAAGCCAACCCCCGCTCGGAAAGCATGGAGTTTGCCATATGCTTGGGACACCTTTGGAGTTTGCTAATGCCCCGGGACTGACTGTGAAGCAGATCTAGAGAAAGCGCACAGGGCTGCGCAGAGAATGCAAGCGGGTTGGAAGAGAGCCCATTTTGTTTGTGTGAATTTGATCAAAGCTGAAGCTTTTCGGCAGGAGCTCCTGTGCAAAAGCAAGAACGCCAACCCTTTCAAGCCATCCCCAGGCTTTCAGGACAGCCTCGGCAATCAGTGCAGCCAGGTGATGCTTGCTGTGTGGGGGAGCTTTGCCTTTTACTTTTCCTCGCTGGTTTAGAAATTGTTGTTTGTTTTGTTTTTTGTTTGTTTGTTGATTGGTTGTTTGGTTTAATGAAAAACAAATATGAAAAAGCCCTTTGTATAATTACGACCAACTGGGAAACAGGTTGGATCTGATAGCATTGGTTACAAGCTCTTCGGAGTGTAAACGGTATCTCCTATTTTCCTCAAAAAGACAGAAAGAAACAGAACTTTGGTTGCTGTCTAGCTCCCTCCTTCCTCCACCCTTCCTTTCTTTACATTTTATTTCTGTACTGGGAATGCATATCCAGGCAATTCAAACTACTGAGGACCTCTGGTTCTACACACTAAACCTCAGACCACCAGTCCAGAGAGATGGAGGAAAAACAAAACTGTTTTATGCACTGTGACATTTTTAACTTGTAAAGCGTTGCAAATGTAGGTGGTGGTTCTCACAGTCTGGTGTATTTTTGGAATTTCATAATCCTGCTAGTCAGAATTTAGGGACTGCTTTTTTTCAAGGTTTTGGCTTGCCCTGGGCTTTTCCCTATGGCTGTACTGTTCCAGGCATCCTGTTGAAAGGTGTTGAGCTGGGAAATAGAACACACACATTCTCCTGTACTAGCCCTAGTCTCCCTTTCCTATCATTATTCCTACATTGGGCCCATTCTACCTCTTGCTTTATCTCTTCTCTCTCCTTTCTCCCTTACACCCCTTTATCCCTTTGTTTCCTTGTTCTGGCTTTCTCTTTCATATAAGCTACTAAAATTAAATCTTACCATCTCTGAAATTGTTTTTTAATAAGAATTTTTTTGTTTTTCTTTTTCCTCTTATTTGGAATGGCTGTAGTGAATTCATCTGTATATGATTGTGAGTTTTATTTTAAAAAATATAAAACTAATTAAAATTTGGAAATTTACGATGATGTAAAAAAGGTCAGCATAACTGACTGAAATGTGAGAATCTATTGTTTCCTATGAATTCAGTGATATATAAATTATTTCTCTCTGAATTGTTGTCAAAACCTCATTCTAATAACTGTAGAGGCTACATGACCTATAGAAGCCAAAAATGGAGGCAAAGGCCTGTGGGCCTAGCACCGGGGATGTGGAGGCAGCAATACAGGGAATTCAAGATTATTCTCAGCTGCAGAGTGAGTTTCAAAGTCACACTGTGATACATGGGACATTATCTCAGAAAGGGGGGGCAGAAAATAATGGGTTAGAAGCTAAGATCACTTACTGTGGAAGCATAAACACTGGAGTTTGTATTCCAGAACCCCTGTAAACACTGGACATATTTCTCGCCTACCAGAAACCTCAACACTGGGGTGGGAAGAGAGAGGAATGTAGCTGGGGCTTCCTGGCTCCCAGCCTAGCTGAAACACAGAAGCTTCAGGTTCACTGAGAGACAGTTCATCAAAGGATCAAGGTGGAGCATGAGAGGAATGCTGGTCCTCCTCCGCCCCCCGTGAATATGTACAGTCGCATACCCACACATACATGCGTATTTCACACATTCCCATTCATACACACACTTAACGCACAAATGTACAAACCACACATGAGCAAAGAGATAAAGAATGTGGATGAAATAACCGATTATGATGTGAAGGAGCAATGATAACAAATAATCATTGTTTGCTCAGATGGTCTTCCTAATAATTTCCATCGTTAGGCATAGATAGTTGCTAACACTTTTTTTTTTTTTTGTGTGTGTGTGTGTGTGTGTGTGTGTGTTAATATGTATTGCTTTCCTATCACTAACTCTATATTGGGCCCACTTGGAACTTCTATAGCTATACAAGATGCAGCCAACAATACTTTGTCCCTTGCAAGAACATATAGCTGTAAATTGTTCCCTTTACACTTGATATATTTCAGTTCCCCGCTCTCTCATGCATCATAGCATCAGGACTTTCTGCTCCTGGGATTGCTCCCTTTGGATGTAATCAGCAGCAGTGCAGACTGTGCCAGGCACACCTATGGCTGGGCATCTTCAGTGTGTGTGTGTGTGTGTGTTTATGTATCCTTCCAGTTTTGTTTAGTGAGACTCAGAGAGACTTGTCAATCCAAGTTGTCTACTTTCTTCACTGGTATTTGTATATTTTTCCCCTGATATTAACAAAGAACGAATGCTTGCTGTTCTCTTTGTTCCTTTCCTTGGCCTCTCTTAAGCAATGTTCATTCACCAAAGCCAGGACTGTTTTTCAAAGATGTTCTGCTTACACTGAGAGAAAGAATGCACATTGGACATATCCCAGTGTTTGCTTTCCCAGATCTCAATGACATGAGTTTTCATCTTGCCTTGCTGACTCTAGGCCCCTCTTGCTTCAGCTCTCTCAGCCACTGCCTGTTCTTTTTGGTTCCTTTGATTTTTTTTTTTCTTCTCAACCCCCTACCTCCTAATTCTCTTCCCTTTACAAGTCAAAGCTATTGAGTTCTGTCTTGTTTCAATCTTCAGCACCCTGAACCCTCACCCACTACCATGTTTAGAATGCCAGAGACCATTAGAAGAAAGATGATGATTTTCTGTGTGAAAACTCAGCAAACAAAAGACCCCATAGTTAGCAGAAGCCCCAAGTCTTCGAAAGCAATGGGAGGTTATAAATAAGCATATTTTTTTTCCTGTCACATATTCAGATTCCAAATAAGAGATTTCTTCCATGCTCTGCAGCTGGACCGTTTTCCATTTTGACAGCTTTGTTAGCAGTTGGTGGTGTAAACCAGAGTTAACTAGAACCACATTTTTTTCTGACTCTTTCCAAAGAATAGATTTTTAACACCTCTCATAGACTGGCTGTCCAGGAAGTCACCAGTCTGGTGAATATTGGTGTCAGCAATGACAAAATAAAACAATTAAGATGATGTAATCTGATCAGTGAAGAAAACAATGGGATTTTGTATTCTGCAACTGACCTTGATATTCCAATAACTAAATAATAGTTGGATCAGTTTTATTGCTTTTGAGCTTTACTCAATTTTTATGTCAATTTTTAATACTATTATCAACCCTGAAACTATGTTTTAACTGAAAAAAAAAGATTATTTACATCTATGCTGATCCAATTTCCTCCAGTGCCTAACCCCTAGAGATTACCCATAATCTCAATACTGAAACAGCAAGCGCAGTGGAGCTTTCTTTTTCTTTCCTTTCTTGGTTCCAGTCATGGAAGCTGTAACAATCCAATATCTCTGGTGTTATAGAAGAGTCCATAGTCCTCTTAATGTTCTCCAGAGCAGAAGCAATCCGCATGCGTCATACTCCTTCCTTCTACCAACAGAAACTCTAGCCATTTAAAAGTAATGCGAGTGGCATTGGTAGATACAAGTAGATGCAAAACTGTCCCCATTTTGTTTGAAAAATCTGGAAAATGAAATCCTGTCAATTTTTGGAGATTTATATACTACATTTAAACTCTGCATTGACTAAAGGTATCTTTCCATAACATGAGCTATTTCAGAAAGAGGATGAAATAAAATAAACAGAGCAAAAGTTGTGTGCCAACTACAACTCCCACTCTGGATCAAAAACTTTCAGAGAAAGTCAGCTGTAAACATGACAACCTTCAACATGATATCAGCAAGTACATGTGATTTTTCATGTGAGCATCCTGACACCGAAGAAATTTGCAATACCAGAAATAATGTCTTTGAAACCAAATTCATGTCAGAAAAAGCAGAAAGGTTTTTTTGTTCGTTTGCTTGCTTGTTTGTTCTGTTTTGGTTGTTTGAAAGGCTTCCTCAGTGTTATCAAATGAGAGATGGTGTGATTTGAAGTTCAGTAGAAACTACTGAAGTTAGCTCATAAATGCAAGACCGGCTAGTTAGAGATTCAGGATTCATGGGCAGCACAAAAACTTTACCTAACAGCCTCTTCCCGTCAACACAACTGAAGATAACAGCCCTGGGAAACCTGCATGCTAAGTGTACTCCTTTTTAATGAAATAAAGCTATTCTTGCAATGTTTGATGGTGGTTCCAGTTTTAATATGAAATGTCCCCTCAAAGGCTCATGTGTTGAAAGCTTGTTCCTAAATGGAGCAATAGAAAGCAGCGGGACTTCAGAGAAGAGATTGGGTTATGAGAGAGATGTCCTTATCAGGGGACAGTCCAGTGGTTAATAATATGGTGAGTTATTAGGAAGTGGTGCAAACTTAGGAAATAGAACCTTGTAGAACAGGGTAGGTAGGTCTTTACAGATCGCCCTTAGGGGTTGTATACACATCTATGATCCATTCTGCCTCTCTGAGGACACCCTTTTATGACTGTGCCCCATCCTCTCATATCTCCTTCTCTTGAACCCACCTTCCTCTTCTTTCTTTCCTGGTCACCATGAGGGGAGCAGCTTTGCTCTGTTCTGGACTTCAGGCCATAATGCTTTGCTTCACACAGATACAATAGGCCCAGTTAGCATGAACTGAAATCTCTACAACTGTGACCGGAATCTTTACTCTTTGTGTGTGAAAATTTGTGCGAGAGAGAGAGAGAGAGAGAGAGAGAGAGAGAGAGAGAGAGAGAGAGAGAGAAAATGTGAGAATATGCTCATGTTGGTGTAGGCCAGTATGTGCTGTAAGCACATACACAGTGGAAAGAAGAGGGTGTCGGGTGTCTTTTTTTATCATTCTCCATCTATATCCTCCAGGAAGGGCTTCTGCTTGACCCTCAGCTAAATTATTTTTTCTTTCTTTACTCTTTCAGCTCATCTGGGAGCCAGGATGGCCCGGAGATCCTCCTATCTCTGCCCTGATAAGAACGGACATTATAAACACCTGCTTGGAGCTGGCATTACAAGCATGCATGGGACACTAAGCTTGTTCTGTGGGTACCTGTATCCAAACTTCAGACCTCAAGATTGCACAGCAAATGCTGTGAGCTACTGAGGCATTGATGCAGTTCTATTGCACACATTGCATTGTGAAGACATTAAATGGTTTGGAAAATTAAAAGTAGATATTAAACATCACTTTCAGTGTTCTGTAAGACAAATATCAAATTATAACTTCTGTTTTGCTTGACACTAGTGATCATTATTGTCTAGCAGCTGTCTACCCATTACAATATGTGACCATTCAAATGACAGCATCTTCGCTGCAAAATATGTTAAATGCTTTGTGTCTAATAAGACACATTTTCTTGTTTGTTTGTTTGGTTGTTTTTTTTTAACTATTTTTCTTGCCCAAAATGTTAAGGATCCACTGATTTCTACTGGCTACTACATTATTTTGTTAATCCGTATAAACTATAATTGTCAATTTAATATTAAAAATATGCTGAACCTCACTAGAAGCTAAAATAGTGAAACGTTTTAAGCCTTAGATTTTCAAAAGCTCAATAAGTGTGTGTGTGCTACCCGCTAACGGCTGACATAGGTGAGAATGTTAGCAGCCCTTAGGAGGGTTTTTCACATTGGCAATTAAATTTTGAATGTGTAAACAATTTGACCCAGCAAAGTGACTTCTGGCTAATAGTCAGAGTGCTAAAGCACACAACATGGGACTCATGTGGAAGATGGCTCCTTGTAGTGTCATTGGCAACAAGTTGTAAGCCATATGCTTTGATGGTGTGAAATGGCATTTAGTAATTCACAGCAATGAGAGGCTACAGAGCTCATTTGCAGTAGAGTAGACAGCACCACTCAAATGGATCTATTTGAGAGGAAAGTCACCATGTTGTATAATCTGCAGAGTCTAAAATCCAAGAGAAATAAAGCACCTTCAGTTGGGCCCTCATGCAAAGACTCCTGGGAGCTCAGAAATCAACACACGGGTGTTCAATATTGCCCTTCAGTGTTAAAAGAGAGAAGGTTCCTGGACTTACTCTGTTGGTCTTAGTGTGTTCAACTTCCCCAAGGTTCGGCCACCCTAGGTTCCCAATAATACATAAGTAATTCTTCAATAAAGAAGTTTACATGATCATGTAAAACTGAACAAATTCAGGAAAGGAGTAAACAAGGCATATTCCACCCACGGAGCATCTACAGTCTAGCTCATCTAGAAATTTTCCAGATAAGTAGTTACCTGGGTTTTGGAAAATATTGCATGTGACTCTCCTTCATTCCTGAATTTGTTTTTGTTTCAGGTTATAGTCAATTTCTGTAACACAGTGTCTTAGTTAGGGTTTCTATTGCTGTGACACGATGGCCAAAGCAACTCTTATAAAGGAATTCATTTAATTGGGGCTGGTTTACTGTTGTGAAGTTTAGTCTCTTGTCATCATGGTGGGAAGCATGGCTGCACCCAGGCAGACATGGTGCTGGAGAGGTTCTATACTATGGTGCTGGAGACAGTTCTACATCTGGTTCTACAGGCAGCAGGAAGAGGTTGTAAACCATTAGGCCTGTCTTTAGCTTCTAAACTTTCTCATACAAAGCCACACCTATTCCAGCAAGGCCATACCCCCCAATGGTGACAATCCCCTATGAACCTATGGGACCATTTTTATTCAAACTACCTCCCACAGAGATCCCGAAATATCTGCCAATAGAAACTACATGGCTGAGTGACATGGGGTGTTATTCAGCCTGCTGCTCAGTATTGATTTATTTTGTCATCTAAAGGGCCATTGGAGGAAAACTATACTTACGGTGACATTTCAAAATTAATTCTTATCAAAACATAGACTTTAAATCAAGAAGTAAACTGGCAACACCACAGCACTTATTATTATCATGTTCCTGGTTAAGTCTAAATCACCTTTTTCACTTCTCTATGTAGTTGGTAGTTGTTGTTAGGTTGGGTTTTGTTTGTTTTACTTTTGGTTGGTTGGTCTGTTTTGTTTTGCTTGTGAAAACATGACTACCTCTATAGCCCATGATGGTTTAGGATGCTTCTAAGTAACTTAGGCTGCATCAGAATTTCAACAGACCTTCTCCTTCGCTTCCCAGGCACTGAGACACCTGGCACGTGCCCCCCACCCCTGCACTTGGAGAACATCAGGGTTTTTCTTGCATAGCTGGACAATAGTGCGACTCTGGGCCCAGTGCCTAAATGGTGTGATTATCTGGATTGTTTCTATTAGAGAAACATATGCTCTCATGTTTGCAACAATTCCCAAATCTCCCTACTGATTTTTGGACAGTCACACTCAAAATTTTTTGCCACCAATCACCTGTTGCTCCCCATTCCTAGTGTGAGATGGCCTCTCCCCATCTAGAGGGATGGGGGACAGAATTGTAGGTGCTATGGTTGAAGAGGCAAAACTAGAAGGAAGAGGGACGCAATCACCTGGGTGGATGTGCGACTGTGGCAGGGAAGTGTTTTCTTCCACAGGCATCTGAGTTCATGAACAATGTTGCTTTTCTTATTATGATCACCTCTTTCACACAACAGAAAATTCATTTTTGACCAGAAAAATCACTGAAATATGTTGCCAGTCGTTCTTTTAAGGTATCTTTCAAATTTAATAGCCTCAGGAAAATGTTTCTGCTCTGAGTAAACTGTGTACTGTAATGTTCAAATCAAGGACCATTCTTTCAGCAAAATATAAAAGCAGAAGTAGAAATGTTTCCTCAAATGTAGAGAGCAACACGTGTGCCCCAGAAAGACAACCCCTAGTTCCCTGTGGCTTCCTATGTAGTTTTTCCAGTGACCTTTTTTATTTCCACTTTTTTAAGCTTCTGTGAGCATCCATTAGTGCACATTCCATTATTTTGTCATCTTCTTCATAAGGTATCATATCCCTTCCATCAGGTCATTGTAACAACTTTAGTTTCTATTTTAAAAAGAATTAAGTTTTTTTTTTTCTTTCTATCAAAAGTGATAGTATCTAAAGTCTCTTTGCTGGCATAAGTGGTATAGAAAACCCTCTATGACTTTTTGATATATGAATAATTCCCCAAATCTAGGATGTAAAGAATTTGCATGATTTTTACAAGCTTGCTCTTTTAAAATTGTTTAATGGGACTCTGAAACAATGACCATGGAGTTTTGGGGATTTGTGTTCTAGCTGATGTAGTCTTTGACAATGTGGAGAGTCCTGGAATGCCTTGGGGAAATAATACTTTCTAAACACTCTCTCTTTAATATCTGTTTCGAGGGAAAGAGGGACATTGCTGATGCTGAGTCCAGGAGATTTTTATTTCCATAATTTAGTTTGAGTGTCTCAGAGCACAGTTGGTTTGATTTGTCTTCGTGCGTTTCGGACCACAGGTGTTTCCCATTAAGACAAGCAAGCTGACTTTAACGGAATCCTGCCGAGCAGTGGGCACAGGATGCCTTCTGTGAACTGCCAATAATTATTTGTCCTACCTTTGTTTCTGGAGATTCTACTTAAATTGGTTCAAAAGCTGATAATCTGTTTCATCCCTAAAGATTAACCCCTTAAAAAAATGAGTGTGCTTTCCCGTAATTGGACTGAATGAAAGAGCTCTCTTAATATCGTTGTTAAATTAGAGAATGATTTTTAAAGTGTGATAAAAGGCAGCTTCGGAAGAGCACTCAATGTGTAGCACTGCTAATAAAATAGCTTCAGTGACTTGCTAGTTCTCTTTAGCAGACAATGAGGTGAGGAATAAATCTAAACTGGCTGCTACATAAATGCTCATGTGACGGACATGCTGACTGCTCTCTCTGCTCAAGAATATGAACTTGAATCTAAGCGTTTATGAGCTTATTCTAATCTTCAGGTCTCTAAAACAAGATATATGTTAAAAAGCTGCTTCTCAGCAGTTCTGTGATTCCAAAGGGGTACAGTCCCTTCTCAAAGAATGAGGAGATATCTCAACCCCCATCCTGGGTGTGTTGGATACCACGAAATAAACTACAAGAAAATACACATTTTTTTTTGCATTTTTATTGTATCACTCAACATTATTCTACCCTCTTCATATATATTTAACACTGAAAGATAGTCTGTGTTCATATGCTGTCTGGATTATAGAGAGCACAGCCCATATAGAGAGCCAGACTATTCTGACTTATTACATTGGAGTTAATTAGGAATAAACAATTTTGATAACAAAAATAAGATTATTGGCTTTATTATATACTGTTCACATTATTTTTATATGTATTTGTTTTGTGTGGGGGTGTTTGTGTATACATGTCTGCTCATGTTCATGTAGGTTCGTTCACACATGTGTGGAGGGTACACATATACATGCTTGCATAGGTCAGGCAACAAATACGAATGTCGCTGTCAGGAAGGTGGTCTACCTCTTTATTACAGTATTTCTCATTGGCCCAAAGCTCACCAGCTGGTTCAGACCGCCTAGAGAGAAAGCCTCAGAAATCCTTCTATCTCTCCATTCCTAGGGCTAGAATTATAAGCACACAGCCGCACACATAGCATTTTGGGTTCTAGGCAGAGCCTCCTGCTTCGATAACAGATACTTTACAGACTAGGTGATTTTCCTGGTCCTATTATGTTTTCATTAATGGTTTATACTTATATTTACATAAGTTGCAAATATATATTCCTTTGAATTATCTACAAAATACTTAATGACAGTCTAGCTTGAATATATGTTTAGGTCCAAGGAAAAAAAAACTTAAGTGTCATAAAAACAAAAGCGCAAAAGCTAATTTATATTCTCAACTAAACAGTATCAACTAAATCAATGCCTTTGGTATCATCAAGGCTTTCATTGATGCTTTGATTTTTCTCTCATCATCAAACTAGTAAATGTACAGATTTATCTTCTAAATAATACTCACCTCTCCTTGTCATGACCTTCACAGTATCTGTTTTCTATCACTGCAGGACTACATCCTATGGGAGAAAGTTACATATATCTGTTATAGCCTCAATACATATAGCCTCCAAAGTTTTCACATGGAAGACAGTTTTGTAATGGAACCATTTTCTCCATATATATGTATGTTTATGTATACACACATATATGACTGTTCCATCTATCTATAATTGTTTCACATTGTATATCATATATACAAAAAATGCAACATGTAATATATAAGAAAGTATAATTGTATTAAATAGGTATTGGTAAGAGTTCACAACTTCTGACTTAAACACACCCATGGTGCTGTCTGTGAAAATCTCTATGCTCCTGGCAGCTATGGCTCAGTGTTGGGGCTCCACATTGCCACAGAATATCATATAGAATCTCCGTAGCTTGAGTTCAAAATTGAAGATTCAGACAGCCATTTTTATCCTTAAAATTGAAAAGCTGCAGGCCAAACGATTGTAGGTAGAGGACAGACACAGCAACATCTTGGTCCTTTGAACTTTTCACTTACTCTTAAGACAAAATTTAAGAAAATAAAAGTTTTATTTTAATTTAATTATATATGTTTTTAAAATAACTCTTACTACAGACACATTTGACAATATAACATGAAGACAAAAGGAGAAATAAAAATCCTAGATTTAATGAACAATATTTTTAATTATTTGAAACCTTGGATAGGCAGCTGCATTTATGAAACATTAAAATAAGTGGATACATATCAGTTGTACTGCTTACATGTCCATTAACCTAATTAACTTTGAAATCTAGTAATTAACTGACCCATGAAGTCACAGGCCAATGAATAAATGAACTTTTCAAAATTACAAAAAAGTAAGTCATTGATTTATACTCAGAGATTCCATCTTTAGGAAGTGCATCCATACCTTGAATTTTGCATGAAGTTATATAATTATACAATTAGGTAACGTGCATTTAGCTACAGTCAACAGAGTTCTTACTTGACTGCCAATTAAGTCTGCATGCTGACTGCTACTTAAGTGAAATATGATGTGGAGGGTAAAAGATTACCTCATCAAGTCTGCATCTGTCTTTCCTCTAACAGATTCAAGCCTACATCCAATATGCAATTAAATCACAAAATACTAAACACACAGTGACCTCCAAAGCAAGTATCACTGTGGATATTCAGTTCCGGGTTGACAAGCAGTGCAGTTGTCATAAAGGGCTTTCAGAGTGTGCAGTTCCAAGATTCCTGGAGAAATTTTCAGGGTAAACACACACACACACACACACACACACACACACACACACACACACACACTCTATGAGTACTGAAAGGAAAAGAAAGATGGATTAGAAATAATGTAGGAATGGAAGGAGTGATGGAGGAAGAGAAGGTAGAATAGCAGACAAAGGAGAAAGAAAGATGGAAAAGAAGGAATCGAGGATTTTGATTTTTGAGTGGGAAACAGGTGAGCTTTAAAAAGACTGAAACGTTGCAGAACTCATTTTGACGTGTTTTAAATAATGGCCGGAAAATACCAGAGCACCCGCTGTGCAGTTAAATCTTTCCCACTCGTTAATGGAGGGATACAAAGGTCACTGCTGTGCAAAGAGAATTGGCTAATCCCTCTGATGCATGGTATATCCAGTACCTCCTTTATTTGATTTTGTGGGGAAAAGCTGGTCTGAATTAGGCCTTCAGTAATTATTGTGTGGACCTGACATAAACTTTAACAAGTCTTATAATGGCCTATCCATATATTCAGTCCAATTATTACAACTCAAGCAGTTGGGCGGCAGACATTGTGCTGTCCACTCAGAACTTTTCTGAATTATTTTATGTGTCACACAATGTAGAAGAAAACAGACATGTAAATTAGAGAAATAAGCAGAATACCACCCAAGGGAAAGAAAGCTGATTTTTAAGGTTGTGTCTGAAGGAGATGCTGAGAGAGTTCAGCCTAGAAGCCTGAAATTGTGCTTGAAGCTGCAATTATCCTCTTCCTGGAAGAATAGCTATTATCTGAAAAGATGCTACATCTGTCTGTAAAAGGCACAAGAAACCAGAGTCCGAGAGTAAGACCCAAGATGCTTCATTTACGGAGAACCATGGCCAAGCTCTTTAAAAGTAGATGGTGGCTTTGGCAATGTATGCACCCATTAGAAGACATGAGTGGGGAATCAGAGTAATTTCAATGACTATGTTATTGTCCTTAAAAAACATTCAAGGACAGGACAGCCTGACCCTTAAATATCTCCATTTATGATGAATTTCTAAACAAAATAAAATGTTTTGGTATTTAATCTCATATATCTGGAGTAATTCTAAACCCAGACCATCCAGTTACAAGGCCACTGTTATCAAATATTTCTTTCACATAATCAGCTAGGGCACAGATACCTTTTGCCTTTAGCTTGGAGAAAATGTTCTCTTTTTGGCTTCTATTCCCTTATCCATCACTGAGAGGTTAATGTTAAAGGGACATTTCGTTTTGCCTCTGTAGATCTGATTCTTTTCACAATCATTATTTAAATTTCCTATACAGATTATATTAAAATATATGAAAGCGGAGCCTGTGTTAAACATGACCTGTATGTGACTCTACGCAAAATAGAATACAAAGCAACTTCCCTTCTTCTCCTTTACCAATTTTTGCCATTCGTTTAACTAGTTATTTCAAAATGTGTTTCGCTATCCTTACAAATGCATGTTTATTTCAAACACAATGAAAATAGTACAGTTGTAAAAAGACTCAGGAGCTAGCTCACTGGTGGTGTTTATTTGCTGCTCAGCACATTTCTGTTTCCGTTGCCTGTGTATTGCCATTCTTAAGAGAGTTAAAATAAACCCCTAGATGCCATGAAAGGTTGAGGTCCCAGGTCCATACATAATGCAACCCACACCATGAAAATGTTTCTGTCAACTCAATGTCCCAAAGACTAATGTTTTGCCATTCTTTCATAGTTTTGTACACTTCTGTTTGACTTTTTAAAAGTTTTCATGATGTAAATTTTAAAAGAAAACATTCAAAATTGTGCCCCAGATAGCACATTTGCATTAGAAATATACTAAGTACTGTTTCAGCCAGCACCACAATCAGCGTAAAGATATACTTGCAATTTGGTTTCAGCTTGCAAAAATTAAACAAAATATTTACCCTCTGGAAGCTATGCAATGGCTGTCAAGATAATTCAAACCCCCCCGAAATCATTTTTGCGTTTTTAATCTATGTAATCCAATTAAAATGCACCTACACAAGAGACTTTAAAAACATATTCTTTGGACATTGTCTATGAAAAAAATTACTAAATATTTGACTATCTTTTAAAAAAATTAAAGTTCTTGTGTTAGAGCTCAGTAAACAATGTTGAATAATTTCCCTCAAATTATTCAAAATACTAACTTTGCACTGAAGAGAGTCTTAACGCAGCATGTTGATTTCTCTTACTCTTTGAGAAAAATCAAAGTATTCTTGCTACTGTTGAAAGGATTCTTGCAGCAATCGCAGTTACTAGAAGCTGGGGGGTTAGTGGAGGTAAGACCATGATAAACTTTGATAGCAAATAAAATTGAAACACAAATACACTTCCACTAAAAGCCACATGATGTGGGAACAGGGAAATGGGGTCCTTTGGTAGTTGTTCCTGTGGAAAAAAAATAAATGGAAAAATATAGATCGAAAACCAATCAAAATAGAATTACGGTTTGTGCCTGAGAAGAAGAGACAAGAAAGGGGTATGGGATAAAAGGCAGGATAGGGAAGGAAAAAAGTGGACAGAGAACAGAGGCGAAAAGGAAGAGAGCCAAATAAATTCTCATCTCTTTGTGTCTGGCAGGATGCTTTTCAAAACTGAAAGCACCCTGCAAGTGACTATAAACATGTATTCGATAGTTCCAGGCCTGGGATCATCAGGTGGAGGCAACAAGCAGTTTTGAGAGATATCTCCACAACATATCGCCTATAGGCATACTTTTTATCTGCTTAATGTGGTTTCTTATACCTCTACCTCCATTCCAACCCCCTAACACTAGGTAGGAGAGAAAGTAGGTTATCGAGTAAAGAGAATGTAAACTTCTTTAGACTTAGTTCCTGTTGATTAGGGTCATGAGGTTCTTTGGGGCAATACCAATCTCAGTTGTCAGGATACCCAGCAGTTTAGCAAACCAGCAAACCAGTAAACATTCAAATGGCAAACACAGCAGCAGGATGAACCATCAACAACTTTCTTTCTCCTCCAACTCATTTTCCTCTCAGTGCTCTGGGATTTATTCCCTCTCAGAGTCCTCAGAATTAAACTATCTGTAGCTGGCAGAGATCACGTGCCTGTCTGAGCCTGCATGAGGCAATCATAATTAACAAGTATGGACAAACTTAAAGCAGCTCCATATCCCACACATGGGATTAAAACAAAAAAACATACTTACATAACTGAGTCTTTAAAGAAACCAGAAGTTCCATGACAATTGCCCCTTGGACATAAATGTTCCTACACTCCCAAACTATGAGCTGAATACAATTCTTCTCACTCTAATTCATTAATCTGTGACCATGGTAGGATAGTACAAAATGGACTGAGATACCATATGAGTCTTCAGGCGCTGCGAGTGTAAAAAATTTCTTGGTTTGTATTCTTCTTGTCATTTATTTATTTAATGGTTATTTGAGACTGGGTTTCTCTGTGTAGCCTTGGCTGTCCTGGACTTGCTTTGTAAACCCGGCTGGCCTGAAACTCAAACTCACAGACTCAAACTCAAACCTGCCTCTGCCTCCCTGAGTGCTGGGATTACAGACATGTACCATTGCAACCAGCCTATTGTTATTTTTTAAAGGAAGAAAAATAGGAAAGATTTTTTAAAATAGAAACATTCCCATAGATCAGATGAAAAATAAAAAAAAATGCTAAACAAGTAGATTAAAATGACTGAAATTCCACTTTCACGTACTAAATGAATTGTGAGTGCATTGCTAAATTTGACTGTCAGGTGCTGTGCTGTGTAATGAACAGATAAATACAAGTAAAATGCACATATACATTAAATACAAGAAAATAAATAAATTCATATTTTTTAAATGAAAGTTTTTTTTTAATTGAAATTGAAAGAAAAAAAAAAACTGTTCAGTTAAATCTGCCATGATAAAAAGGGCCAGTCTAATGTTGGGTTTGATCATCTCTGGTGGACAGCTGTCACAGAACATGTGTAATCAATCCATCCTTCACAGATCCTCAACTGTAGATCCCTTGATGGGTGCGGACAAAGACACTACTTCCTTCTCCTTATGTTAGCTTTTCCTCATCCCACAATCCCATGGTCATCCAGTCACAGGTAGAACCCTGGGCAGGATGTTAGTGATCATTTGTTGTTCCCCTCACCAGTGTACCCTTCCATCACCTCTATCTGGTGTCTGAGAAGCTGCACACATCATTTATCTCCTACGGAAAGAGCCCTGCCTGAGAAGTTAAGAAAAGCAGACTGACTGTGAAATGTTGTAAGAAGAACTTCCCATTTACCATAGAATTTCCATGGTGGTCACACTGGAAGTGTGACTTTGTCATCACTGTTTTTGTCTAGTTTAAGGCAGACTTTGGAGCAGACTGCTTCCAGCTTCAGTTAGTTTCCTCTCCATTGCTCTCTAGTTCTAGGAGGAAAATGCAGTTTCAATATGTACCACACTCTGCTGTGTAATGTGAAGTTCCAAAAGAAAATGGCTCTGACCAGCCCACCTTCCACACTTGCAAGCATCCAGATCATGCTATAGAACCTAGCTGGCTACTCCCATCCCTCATCCCTAACTGTCAGTGCTCAATTCGATGTCTTCCCCACCAGACTGTACAATTCATATGGCAGAGACAGGTTCTCACTTGCTCTCCACATTTGGCATTGACTCACCATGTAATAAATGAAATTAACTGAAGGTGAGAAAGGATGGGAATCAGATTTTTTTTTTCATCAACATATATTTTTGAAGTATCTACTAGGCTCCAGATACTTTCTAGTTTGCAGGAAAAGAGATAAAGCATTGTTTTAAGAGGAAATTAATTGGATTAGTTCAATATCTATCTACAATCATTAAATACCCTTGAATAAGAGAAAAGGAGTCAGGTGTCTAAAAGGTCTAAGAAAAAAGGTGAAAACAGATTTTTTTTAAAAGTCTTGAAGCTAATACTTTGGTACATTAAGAGATTTATATATTGTACAGACGTTTCCAACATATTCAATTTAATCTTTAGAAATAAAGAAAGATGCACAAATTTTCTTGTGGTATAATGGAAGGGTCTGGTCATTAGGGTAGGTTCAACCCTGACTTAAAATTCTAATGGTGCCATTTAAGAACTGTACCCTGGGCAGATGTAGCAGTAGCGCATGGCAGTTCATTGTCCAAGTGAATCCATAGTAAGGGGAACAGGGACTGCTTCAGACATGAACTGATTGTCCTGATCTTTGATCACCTCCCCCTGAGGGGGGAGCAGCCTTACCAGACCACAGAAGAAGACAATGCAGCCACTCCTGATGAGACCTAACAGACCAGGATCACAAGGAAGAAAAAGAAACCCTCCCCTACCAGTGGACTTGGGGAGGGAAGTGTGTGGAGAAGGGGAAGAAAGGTAGGGATTGGGAGGGCAGGAGAGAGGGAACTAGAGGGAGGATACAAAGTAAATAAAGTATAACTTAAAAAAAAGAAATAAAAACACTGATAAACTCAAAATAAAAAGAACTGTAATGTTGGGATTTTTTTAAACTTTTTATTTTTATTAATTACACTTTATGCACTTTATATCCTAGCTGTAGCCCCCTCCTCCATTCCCTCCCAATCCCATCCTCCCTCTTCTTCTCCTATGCCCCTTCCCCAGTCCATTGATAGGGGAGGTTCTTCTCCCCTTCCATCTGACCCTAGTCTATCAGGTCTCATTAGGACTGGCTTCTTTGTCTTCCTCTCTGGACTGATAAGGCTGCTCCTCTGTGAGGTGGAGGTGATCAAAGAGCTAGCCCATGAATTCAAGTCAGAGACAGTCCCTATTCCTATTATTGGGGAATCCTCTTAGACACTGAGCTCCCATGGGCTACAGGAGCTCTACAAGGAGAGCAACAGAACCAAAATATCTGGGCACAGGGGTCTTTTCTGAGGCTGATACTCTAAATATTGTTGGGAATTTTAATGTAAATAAATTAGTGTCATTTTAATGAACTTCTTTTTTTAATTAGTACAATAACAACTATTCCTTAGGATGATCTCAGGTTTTGTACATGAAGTCTGTAGTATATATCATGGAACATAGTAGCCATTTAACTATACATTTCATCATACGACAAGTACAAATTGTGCAAATCAGAGACCTGCTGGATGAGTTGCTAATTCTTGTCTTTTCTTCTCTTAATGATTCATTGACCTTGCTCTTCTTTCCATGGAACTTAGGTGGAGTCACATGATATTTTTAGCTTACCATTAATGAAAACAATCCATGTTCCACAATTAATGTTGCCTGTAGATGCAACAATAAAAAAGTCACACTTTCCCCAGATAGAGGTCCCTTCTTACCTCACAGTAATCCCAGAAGTCAAAGCTATTTGGCTTTTTCTTCCCTCCTTCAATCCTGTTCTTTAATTCTATTTCCTATCATTTGACTTCAGAATTTTTCAAATTCTATGAAAAGTAGGTAGAGAATGCAGAATTATTTGGGAGCAGGGCAGTTGGATCAGTGGTTTAGATCACTGGCTGCTCTTCTTGTGGACCCAGGTTTGACTCATAGCATCCACATGGCATTTAACATCTGTCTGTAAATCCAGATCCAGGATCTCAGATGCCCTTTTTCTTGTCTCTGAAGATACTGCATGCATGAGGTAAAAGACATAGGTACATGCAAACCACTCAGACTCATAATAAACAAAATACTTTTTAAAATAACTTTAAATAAAAACAATGTTGTAGTTAAATCTGATGAATGTGTATACTTCTATGAACCAGCTTGCGGTTGGACTTCTCTGATGTAGAATCATCATTGAGCACATGAGATGATTTCACCCTTCACAGATTCTTACCTGTATGTACATCTCTGGATGAGATGGAGGCATCACCTCCTGCTTCTTATGTTGGTTTCTCTATAGCCCAGAATCTCACATTCTCCAAGTCATTCGGTCACAGGTAGAACCAGGGGCATGATGTCAGTGGTCTCTTGAAGGTCCCTCTCCCTTTCTCATGTATGCTGTCCTGACCCTTTCATCTGTGGGAAGCTGATCATGTCATTTATCTCATAGGACCAGAGCATTGTTAGAGATGGCATATCCCTGTTGCTCTGTTTCTCTGTTAATGTTTCAGGCAACCATAATTGGCAAACACTGTGCTTCCCTAGCTCCAAGACACAAACTCACAGTGGCTCATCAGATTATGTGGCTCACAATATTTTGAAGAGTGTATGGACAGACACTAAGGCTTGGCAGTTTTTTCCAAAACTCTCCCTGATGTCTTCACTTTCAACACATTTGTACTTATAAAGTGGCTGAGAATGCTTAGATTCACAAAGTTTGTTTCTATAATTTCACTAGTCATTCCTTCATGGCGGTCGCATAAAACAGTTTATGTTGAAGCACCACGGACTGTCTTGAGCAGCCACCTTGAACTGATGTGAAAATATTGCACTTATTCATTCTGTCATTTGACTTTTCCTAACGTTACATTTATTTAATAAGAGATTCCTCTTTTTGAAGATTATGCCTTTCCTTGCTCTTTGTGCAATAAAGGCAGACATTTTTTTATATTGTACATTGTGGTTTTAGAATATGATTTCTCAATAGAATAAAAACTTGTCCACTGATTCTGTTAGTCTTTTATTTAATTCATAGGTTGATCTAAATGCCTTGAATATATGGCTATGATTTATCTCTTTCATTTTTATAAACAAGGAAATTAAAAACCTGAAGTGGTAAGTGAAGTTCCCAAGTAATCATTCATAAAATAAGAAGATTTGGACCAGAACAGAAACAGGTATCCTGACTCCCATTCCAGCACTCTTTCCACTACAGACACTAATTGTTTAAAAAAAAAATGACAGGAAATAGTGGAAAACAAAAAGGTTAATTACAAAGAGAAAGCCTAAAACTTTCTGATAAAGCTACAAATATATGTTGACATTTTACGATGCTTATAGCTTCTTAAGGACTGAGCATTTGCCTTAGACTGGATTTTACTTATCCCGACAGCTCTCCCAGGTTGTGCCAGTGTTATTTGCACTGTCTCAACAAGAGAGAGGCCTAGAGTGTGGTACATGGAACTTAGGCAAGGCCACACCATTAAAACTGACAGCAAAGTGCGTATGAAAGGCTGGCTATTCCTCATCTGGAAGTGATTTCTGTTCATTCAAATAAAACTATGTGAAGTTATCACCAATAGGTAACAGAAAGACATAATAAAAAGGAAAGACAAAACTGATACAAAAGAGAAATTTCAAGACACCCATGAATTATAATTAATTACTGGAAACAGCATGAAAAAAATCAGAAACATATCAAAGGACTATATGTGAAAATGGTCTACTGATAGATAAAAAGTATTTTCTAATCATTCTATTTCCATGTTCCTGTTCTGTCAACCCTATAGGTTATTAAAGTACACCATGAGTTAAAGTTTAACAAGGATTTGATGCTTCTTCTATAAAAAACTTCGTATTTCTAGAGCCTACTACAATCTACATACAATTGTTTTGAGTATTCAAATTCTAGAGATTCATGATTCTAAAGCTATTTGAAATCAGTTGGGAAAAAAGAGGTGATCCTTCACTTAGGGTCTTGTTTTCTGTTGTGCCTGGATTTTTCTCTCTGCTTTTGTTTCATTTCTTGGAAAACAGCAGAGAAACTGGATCTGAAACTCAGGCCATGTGCAACAATTCTGGACTTTTCTTCGTGGATTTATATACAACCCCAAAGAGAGAAGATATTTATTTTTGAAGAGTAGTGCCTACCATTGGGACAGTTCCTTATTTTCTGTTTCTTCCTGAGAATTTTAGATGTGAGGAAAAATATGTAGCAGAGCTTGGACAGCACATTCCAGTGTAAAGAATTAATTGCCCAATGAGTCAAAGATTGCTGGGAGCAGAATGAAAAATTTGGGGTAGCTATCTATAGAGTCATAAGTCAGAGAAACATTCTACATGTGGAGCAGTGTGAGGGTTGGGGGAAAGATTCCTCTTGAATTTTATCTCACCTTAGGCTGAAGCTAGATCAAAGAATCACTAGTATATAATATCCATAGGATCTTCTGGAATCATCTTGTTGGCTGTTATTTTTTTTAACTTGCCTCAGCCAAATATGTTTTTTGGGATTCATACATATGAAGTGTGTGTGTGTGTGTGTGTGTGTGTGTGTGTGTGTGCATGCAGATACATGTACATAATAGACATATACTTTTGGGGTTTTGTACATATAAACATGTGTACATACATATATATACATATATACATCATATACATATAAATATGTATACCTATGGTAGAGATGTCCTTGCCTTCTTCATTACAGAAGAGAAATTCATTCATCAATTTATATTAGACTTCATCAGAACAAGAAATACTTTTGAAGCAAACTGACAGAATGCCTTTCAAAATACTGTTTTAGCATGTATCTGTTGTTCTTTAAGCATAACAGCTGCAGCCCGAGGGCAGAGAAGTAAAACTGGAATTACAGCTGTTTGGTGTAATATTCAAATAATGTTTGCTATTGATTTAGGACAATCAGGCAGCTCAGAATCTGTTTCCTTTCATTTACTTTCTTGACATCAAAGTCACTGAGTGTTATGATAGTGTAGTAATGCTGTTAGGAGAAAACATTAATTCTACTGACAGTAGGATCCTCTGTTTTCACTGCTTTGCCTTGACATATTTGTGTGCTCTCTATTCACCAGTAAATAGAAGAATGCTATCTGCAAACATGGAAGAACAATAGATTATGAAATTATTCTGACAGTTCATTCATATGAAGAAGACCTTGTAGAAAACAAGATGTAGTGTAGTTCCTGTTGACCAGGGGCCTGTTTTATAAAAGGTGTAACCTTGTATTACTTAATAAAATTCAACCCTGCTATAGGTCAGTATACTACACAATGAAGCCTCAAGGGAATGCATGTGAAGGCAGTGTAGCTCACAAAGGGAGAGGCAGAGATAGAATAAAAACAATGCACTCAACAGTTGGCAAAAGAGCATGACCTCTGGTCAGCTGCTTACCCTCCTTGGGCTCCAGTTTCCACAGCTGAAAGAAAAAACACTTTAAGCAAAAAGCACCCTTTAGCTTCTCTTTTAGGAAATTGGGCTAAAGACTAATGAAATAATGTATGAAGACAAGCTAATCTCCAGAGGAGCAAGCATTAAAATACATAGATCCAAGTATGATTACCAATAATTTTGCTGGATGACCTCTATGTTCAGGAGAGAGAGCAGTATGAATCTTTGACTGCATAATTACACAGGGAATGGGTTTGTTTATTTGTTTGTTTGTTTTTTACTGTGTTGTCTCTGAAAAGCCATTAGAAGTTTTGATTCATTGAACCTAGAAGACAATATTTTGACTTAACTGTCATAAAGAGTTCCATTGGACATCTACTGAACATGTAGGAATGCTATGGGATAGCCTACTGTGTGGGGTAGAATGTTGTAAAAATAAGCAAAGTAACTTTTAAACAATAAGTTTTAGTTACTAAATGGTGTTTAAAAAATAAACAAGCCTTACTTTTCTAGAAAGAGGAATATTTAATAAGCAACTATTCCCATTGCCATTACCAGGCTCCACTATCAGATATGAGAGGCAAGATTTTTAAATTAGAATTGACTTGCACCATTAATGTCTCTTTCCTGTTGTCCATCAACGCAGCATCTTCAAACTGTAGCAAAATAAGTGTATTAATATCACAATAAGTTCATTAACTGATTTCTATTGGATATCAACCAGAAATATAACAAAAGTCAGATTAATCGATTTACTCTTTCATTTACTATCTACGTATGTCTACTGTTTTCTAGCATTTTGTAGTTTTCTCAGAATAGAGGAAATGTAAATTTTCACATTTTGGGAAGGGAGAAGTCAGGAGTGATCTCATGCAGGTGATAACAATGGAGTCATGATTGACTAGAAATAACTCTCATTCATTAAAGATATAAATTTAAGAAAATAACCCAATAACTAGAAAAAAAACTTGAAAAATGATGGGATTAGATGAAGTAAAAATGATAATATAGGCCACATGACATCAGGTGAAGTAAGAATGATAATATGGGCCATGTGACATCAGGACTCTGCAAAGTGAAGACCTCCAGACATATGTTCACAAGGCCTTTGGAAAGAGCACCATGAGAGTGCTCACTGTGTTCAGCCACACACTGACCAAAAGGCACTGCCAAAGATCCTTAGCTATATTACAGAGGTACAAAAGGCAGTGGAAACCATTTAAAGATTTTAAGCAACCAAATCTTGTATCATGTGTGTTTTACTCTGTAATTCTAGTTACAAAAAATGAATAAACAACATAGTTTGTAGCAATTTCCCTACATAGCTCAGATACTTCATGTTGATCTGTCTCCAGGATTTCTCATCATTTTCTTTAGGCTTCTCACTTTTATCTCCAGCATACTTCAGTTGAGGATCACTTGTGTAAACCATCTGAAAGAACAATGACAGTTGGAAACGTGCTATACAATGATTTAAATTTCATGTCCAGAAATTCTATTATTTCAAATGATTTCCCAATGTATAATCTCTGAGTTTTGTATAATTAAAAGTGACGAAGAGTGTTAACTTCTGGAAACTGTCCATGTGCATCTTGTTTTACATAGATTAGGGACAATGGAGGACCTAAAGAGACTAAGATTATACCTCAGTGAACAGCAATGCAAGTCACTGTATGTGATTTTGGAACAAGGGATAATAGCTCTTACTAATCATTCCTGGGCTTTGACAGTATCAGTGAAACAGGAGACATGAACTTTATTTATTAGCACTTATGTTTGAGGAGACAGATGTACCTAACAGTCATTTACAATGGCTCTGTTTTGGATGGAGAAACATCAGAAAGTGCTCGGCTTGTGCAAACTACAAAGGAAGTGAGGCCTAACCTTAGGCAGCACACCTTTTGGTGATAGAATATCCTGTCTTTCAGTGACTTTCAGGTACTGAGCAGAAATTGCTGTCAGCTACAGCTTTCATGAAACAGTTTGCCCACTTACAAGTTCATATCAAAGGAAGAATATTCAACTATATCACCAAAACATATATTTAATAAACAGTGTTAGTAGACAAAAACCAGGAGGGGTGGAAAGAGAGTACCTTCCAATGACACTCAACCTGACTCTGAGTTCTTTGTGAGCCTTTGTTTATGTTCATGAAAAGTAGCTAGGTCAGAGTCAGTCAATAATGGACTTCAAATAAACTGATATTTAAGGTAACTTTATTACTCAAGCAAATACAAAACACACTGAATAAAATTATCTGCATATCATAACCTACAGAGTGAGAAAGTGCAGACATTTTTCATGGGGAATTTTAAATACATGTGAATTCTATGCACTTTATTTAATGTGCTAAAACATCAGTAAAATGGAGGGTCCATGGCTAAGATTGCTAAGCATTCATTGCCTTTGTAAGATATGTTCGTTGTCCTGGGACACTGTCGAATTTCTGGTTTCTTGTAGGCAGAAGGAGATGGATTAGCTGATGTAGTGCTTGCTGTGCAAGCATGGCAACCTGACGTTAGATCCATGGCAGTAGTGTGAAAATGCAGGCATTGAAGTACATGTCTATCATCCAGAACTGTGGAGACAGACAAGAAGGTCCCTGGAGTTCACTAGACACCAACCAAGCCAAGTCACAGTGCTCCAGGTTTAAGGAGAGACCTGTCTCAAACCAAACAAAAGTGGATAAAAACCTAAAAGGACACATGAGGTTGACTTCTAGACTTCAATGTGCATATGCTCAGATGTGCACATGAACTCTCATGTACACATGCATATACATAGGGATGTGTATGGACAACAAACACATTCACAAACATGACAGAATGTTACTATGAAAGCACAATAGCTGATTTTAAATGGTAGAGTCAATTTTCTCAATTAATCTTTCTAAAGAGACTTCTGAAAGGAAATAGTCTAAAATTACCTCTCCTGTAGTCTAAGAAGTGTCTCGAGAAAAAATAGTGATAACTTTTTTTAAGCATCCTGTCCAAAGACCAAAAGACAACCTAAAGCCACCATGTGTGAAAAACAATGTATTAAGGACTACATTGAACTTTATTTGTTTTTTAAAAACATTTTTTTCATTTGAGGAGACATTTAAAATATTGGAAAATTAATTTTGATTGGAGACATATTGAGTGTCTACTACATTTAAAGTGTCATGCCTACAGCTGGGCCACAAGAGGAAGATAAACCATGTATTCCTTGAGATTTGCAAGCTTTCATACATATGAACCAATCAAACTACTTGAATATATTCATTGACATTATTTACATACCTCTTATATAAGACAGAACTACCAATATTGCATGTGGAATTTCCTTATAAGACAATAGAATGATGGGATAATCAAGCTTCCTTTTCAGTCAAACTTTTCATATTATGTTTTTACCATCTTATATAACATTCCCTCACTTCCCAGTCCATCCCTAAACAGTATTACCTCTGCCTGTAATTTAAGCAAGATTTAGAGCCCATAAAGTCCCCAAATTTTCTTTGCATCCAAAACTTCTCTGATCTCCATGTGACTGACTCTGTTTAATGTCTTCACCTGACTGTTCCACAGGTATACCAAATCACATGTCTTCATCACATGACTAAGTCATGGCTCTTAGTCACAAGCATCAGACTTGGATGCTTGATGAGAAAAGTACACGGTTGAAGACTTACTGAACAACTCACAGAATCACAACCACATTTCTTGAGAAACCACACAAGAGATTACTGTGACATGGCTACCATGGTGTAAGGTTTCTCACAAAAATCTACATAGTATTTTAGGTGCGGTGTTTTGGCTATATACAATCTTGCATACTCTTTGTTTTATTTTTACAACAGTTTTCAGCTTCCGATTATCGACAATGCTATTATCATGAAGAAATTTCCATGAACACATACACTAAAAGCTTAATGATGATTGAACTCCCTACTTCTTTATATCTCTTGTATCAATTGAAAGAATCACAGAAGTGGAATTGTAAAAGCTGAAATGTGATAGAGCCTTATTTATGTCTTTCACAGGTTGCTGACAATAACTTTAAACGAAACTGAAGGTGGCTCTGAGCAGCCTTTGAGACTTCGAAGCTCCAGGGTCCTGATGTGCTATTCATATGGCTGAACCTGTATTATCTTTCGGGTAGGTCAGCCTTTCTTCCTTTCTAGGAACATGATTCTCTGCGCTAACTGAAGCTCTTCTCACAGTCTCTTCTTCACTTGACATCACTGCCCTATTATTTTTTTTCTTCATTTTGAAGGTGCATAAGTCAGGGTTTTGTTGGGGAGGAAATGGTTTATTTGGCTTATACTTCCAGATTATAATCCATTACTGGAGGAATTCTAGACAGAAACTCAAGCAGATCTGGAACCTGGAGGCAGGAGCTGATGCAGAGGCCATGGAGGGTGCTGCTTGCTGGCTTGCATCCCTGGCTTGCTCACACTGCCTTCTAAAAGAACCCAGGACCAGCTACCCATAATAGGCTGGGTCCTCCCTCATTGATAACTAATTGAGAAATGCCTCACAGCTGAATCTCATGGATACATTTCCTCAACTAAGGCTCATTTCTTGGTGATGACTCTAGCTTGTGTCTAGTTGACACACAAAACCAGCCAATGCAGAAAGCTCATGGACACAATTTTTTTTTTCTCATTCTACCAACTAAAATTAAGTTACTCTTCCTTTTAATCTACAAGCATCCTGTTATATTTTTGTAGGATTCATTGTTCTGTCTATAGCTCCTTAACTGACTCTTTGTAATGCTGTTTCTCTTCTATAATGTAAATTTCAAGAGAAGGACAAAGCTGGATTCCTTCCTTGCTATGAATTTCATGGCAAATGTCTTATCATTTTTCCCAAAGAATTATCAGTTGAATAAAAAACTAAAGGGATGTATCATCCCAGCTGGAGAAGTTCAAGAAAACATTCTCTGAGCTTGTAAAATTTAAGAATACAAAGAATTTAGAAAGGAGAATTAGCAAAGTTTTAGATGGACTCCTAGGACCTCAAAGAGTGAGCTGTACAAAGCTCTGAGTTATATGGTAATCATAGGATAGATAAGGATATTACTTGGAAAACTGGGTTGGAAGCAAATTATAGACTGTCTTAGATGCTGAGATGAGAGACATACTTTATCTTAATTGCCTAATAGGCTATCCCCCTATGGTGTTCTGTGAGCTTTTTAATATCTTTAAATCACTGTATCTCTGCAAGCGAAGGCTGTCATAGAATGAATCTAAGTTGAACCCCAGCATCCTTCCCTCCAGATACTCAAATCCTTAGTATATTGTTCCTATTGAGTCTATTTCTACCCATTCATTGCGGCAAAGGTAATGGGAAGTCATGCCCTTGTTTCCTGATTGAAGTGTGAAGCATCTCTCTCACTAAGGGACTTTCTCTTTCACTAATTTTGATAATACAAGTTGATTATTTTGGTGAGACCCACGTAGCAAGGTATTGAAATAGCTACGGGCAGACAGCAAGAAAATGAAGTCTTCAGTCTGAAAAGCTACAGAGAACTGAATTCTGCCCACAAACCTGTGATATCATATCAGATCCTTCCCTTATTGAGCCTTAAAAAGAGGCCTAACACTTAGAGAAATCTCGGTTGAGGTCTTGAAGACACTGAACTAATCAGAGGTTCCTGATCTGTAGACACCATGAGGAAACAAAGATGTTGTTTTCAGCTCTATGTCTGTGATAACATTGCTATCTAGTAATAGATACTGAAGATAAGGTATTAAGAGTTGATTTATTTGTTAAACTCTTCACCCCTAGCATCTCAGAATGTAGCTATTTTCAGAGACAGGTTTTTAATAAACACATTAAGTTTCAGTGAGGATACTAGGAGAGCATGAACCAATACTACTGGTACTATGCCTTAGTCTTTCTTAGTTACTTTACTACTGCAGGAAAAAAAAGTCATGACCAAGGCACTGTATAAAAGAAACCATTTAATGTGGTAGCCTGGGGAGCAGAGTTTCTGACCATCATGGCAGGAATTATGGCAGCAGGCTGATACACATGGTCCTGAAGCAGTAGCTGAGAGCTTACGTCTGATCCACAAAGAGAGAGAGAGAGATAGGCAATCCAGAATGACAGTGGCCTATTTTCTCACAGTTCTGAAGGTTAGAAGTCAAGGCCATGGCTCCTCCAACAAGGCCATACCTCTTAACCCCTCCCAAATAGCTCTATCACCTGAAGATTCACCTTTTGAATATATGACTCTATGGAGGCCATTCTTATTCAAACAACCACACACTATTACAAGAAAAGAAGTTTGGCCATGACATAGAAAAGAAGAGGTTGTGAAGACCCAGAGAAGAAGTAGCCCTTGAGTGGTAAGTCTGGAGCAGAACTCTCTCCTAGAACTGTCAGAATAAACAACCTTCCCAAGCCATGGCCTTGACTTCTAACCTTCAGAACTGTGAGAAAATAGGCCACTGTTGGTTATTCCACGTGGTCGGTGATAAGTTATAGAACTGCTAGAAACCAAGCACACTGTATTATCAACCTTTTCTCATAAAGAATATTTATGAACACCTAAAGGCTAAGGAATCACTAATAGCTAAAGCATCACTGGCCCACAGTAGAAGTGGAATACTCTTAAACAACAGGGGATTCTGGAAACAAACTAGCCACATGAATTTTATTAAATGCATTTTAAAAAAATGTTAGTACAGGCCAATGTTGTACTGAACACTCCCATAGCCTCTGTCTCCTTCACCTTTTCTCCCAGTAGGCCCCTTTCTTTCCTCAAAAGTTTTTCTTCTTTCTACTTTCATATCAAATACATAGATTTAAGAACCACACATCAGAGAAAACGTGCCCGCTGTCCTGAGGCTGGCTTCATTAAATTATCTCTTGTGATACACAGTTTCCTACAAATGACATGACATCATTTGTATGGTTGAAATAAATACACAGACTCACTCACACATACACAGACACAGAGGGAGACAAAGAAAGAGAGGGGGAGGCGGGGGACAAGGGCTAGGGTAAGGGCAAGAGCATTATTTTCTTTATCCATTCTTTGACTGATAGTCACCTAGTTTGGTGCATAATGTAGCTACTGTAAATAAAGCTGCAGTAAACACTGATGCACAAATTACTGTGCGCTGTCTCCAGTTGGCATCTTTGGATAAATACCCCGGAGTAGTAGAGCAAATTCATTTTCTTTCTTTTTTTATATATATATTTTTTATCTCTAAGCATTGGTTTATTTCTTTTTTTTTTTTTTCAATGCAGTTTATTCAGGAACATTGAACAATCCTCGGACCCCGGGGAAAGCCAGCCCACAGCTTAAATAACCTCTGGGTAGCCAACCCAGGCGTGCCACGGGGGCAATGCAGATAGGTCCACATACATGGAAGCAAGCCAGATCCTCGGCCTTAGCCAAATGTGGAGTTGTTCGTGACAGAGAGCACTCACCATCGGGAAGGTGGAAGGCGGAAACCAGCTCCATCTTTAAGGCATAGCATTCCGCAGCTCTCTACAGTTCCCCCTTTTTGTTTTAGACGCATCAGGCAAGAGTAGAGGTCTGATCTCTGATATTAGAAATAAATTGGGACTTTGTACAGATGTTCATTTAGGTGTCATCCACCCAAAGAGCATCAGACCCGTCCGATACCTTTTTCTCAGAGGCGGGACCTGGGGCATCAACCCGCATGCAATCAGACATGCTCTTCTCTGGGTCCAAAGCGGCTGACCCTGAGTGCAATGCTTAGCCTTGCATCCTGAGCGTATCATTTTAGCTTTTTATGGTATCCAACCATGCTTGGGGAGAATGTCCTGCTTCAATGGCTGTAAAGGCCTGAATGATCATGGCTGCATCACACTGTTTTGAGACTCTAATCTTGCATATATACCACAGGCAAACCAAGGAGACCAACACCAGAAGGCCTGCTAACACTCCCATGCCCGCCCATTCCTTCAGATGATTCATGGCTGCAGCAATCCATGTTGATAATCCTGTGGCTAGTCCTGCGTCCACTCCGGTAGAATTTACTGTGACAATGGTCACTCTCAGCTGCTCCATCGTAGTATCGAATTCACCAGTCCAATTACCTAAAATATAGCTCGACAATTGTTTAGACAGATTTGCAGCACAGGAAAAATTCTCATGTTGTATGCTAGTGACACAAAGTCCAGCATACTTTCATTGACAGCCAGGTTGAGCGATTTGCCATAGGGTATCAATTTGCTCCTGCACGAGGTCAATCCTCTGATTGAACACCATCAAGCTTCCTTTTAGTTGAGATTAATTCCTTTATGTACAACTAAGGCATGAGCTACATTGGCTAAATGATTATTCAGGGTCTGAGCAGTCTGCACAGTATGACTCATGGCTAATGCCCTGGTGGTAGCTCCAACAGCCGTCAATGAGATGGTAGTAACAATGGTGGCTGTAGTTCCAAGATCCCTTTTCTGTCTGAAGAGAGTCATAGCATGAGGGGCATCAATGGGCACAGGCACCCAGTGAGGCATGCGAGTAAGCAGGGCATACCTAAATTTACTAGCATTCCAGCATTGGGCAAAAAAGCAAGTATTATTACCACAATTATTTGGCTCTATCTGGCTAATAATGAATAAAAATGGGGGATATAGACAAACAGGTGTGGGCTTATAGGAAATATTATGAGAAGCCTTAACCCCTCGTTGGAACATCCTGCGTCAGTTCTAGAACTAGCAGTGGTGGTGTCCGAGGTCTGAGTAGGTTCAGGAGACCATTGCCCCCAGGGGCGAGACGTGCTCCATGCCAACTGACTAACTCCATGTTTTCCTCCAATTTTGAAAGTCGTTTAAGGTTCTTAAATTATTTTTTCCCTTTTTTCTTAAATTTTTCATCAATTACACTTTATTCATTCTGCATCCCCCCATAAGCCCCTCCCTCCTCTCCTCCCAATCCCACCCTCCCTCCTCCCTCTGCTTGCATGCCACTCCCCAAGTCCACTAATAGGGGAGGTTCTCCTCTCCTTTCTGATCTTAGTCTGTCAGTTCACATCAAAAGTGGCTGTATTGTCCTCTACTGTGGCCTGGTAAGGCTGCTCCCCCCCCCCCCAGAGGGAGGTGATCAAAGAGCAGGCCAATCAGATTATGTCAGAGGCAGTCCCTCTTCACATTACTATGTAACCCAATTGGACTCTGAACTGCCCTGGGCTACATTTGTGCAGGGGTTCTGGGTTATCTCCAAGAATAGACCTTGGTTGGAGTATGAGTCTCTGGGAAGTTCCCTATGTTCAAATTTTCTTGTTCTGTTGCTCTCCTTGTGGAGACCCTGTCCTCTCCAGCTCTTACTATTTCCCAGTTCTTACCTAAAATTCCGTTCTTCTGCCCAACAGTTGCCCATCCGGCTCAGCATCGGCTTTGATAATCCGAAGGGCAGAGGCTTTCAGAGGCCCTCTGTGGCAGGTTCCTAGGTTGTTTTCTGTTTTCTTCTTCTTCTGATGTCCATCCTCTTTGCCTTTCCGGATGGGGATTGGACGTTTTAGTTAGGGTCCTCTCTCTTGCTTAGTTTCTTTAGATGCACAGGTTTTAGTGGGTTTGTCCTATGTTGTATGTCTATATGAGTGAGTATATACCATGTGTGTCTTTTTGCTTCTGGGACAACTCACTCAGGATGATCCTTTCCAGATCCCACCATTTACCTGCAAGTTTCATGATTTCCTTATTTTTCATTGCTGAGTAATATTCCATTGTGTAGATGTACCACAATTTCTGCATCCATTCTTCAGTTGAGGGGCATCTGGGTTGTTTCCAGCTTCTGGCTATTACAAATAAAGCTGCTACAAACATGGTTGAGCAAATGTCCTTTTTGTGTACTTGAGCCTCTTTTGGATATATGCCCAGTAGTGGTATGGCTGGATCTTGAGGAAGCGCTATTCCTAGTTGTCTGAGAACGCGCCAGATTGATTTCCAGAGTGGTTGTACAAGTTTACATTCCCACCAGCAGTGGAGAAGGCTTCCCCTTTCTCCACAACCTCTCCAGCATGTGTTGTCACTTGAGTTTTTGATTTTGGCCATTCTCATGGGTATAAGGTGAAATCTCAGGGTTGTTTTGATTTGCATTTCCCTAATGGCTAGTGAGGTTGAGCATTTCTTTAAGTGCTTCTCTGCCATTCGGTATTCCTCTACAGAGAATTCTCTGTTTAGCTCTGTTCCCCATTTTTTAAGTGGATTACTTGGTTTGCTGCTTTTCAGCTTCTTTAGTTCTTTATATATACTGGATATGAGTCCTCTGTCAGATAAAGGGTTGGTGAAGATTCTTTCCCAATCTGTAGGTGGTCGCTTTGTTTTGATGACGGTGTCCTTTGCTTTACAGAAGCTTTTCAGTTTCATGAGGTCCCATTTATTGGTTGTTGCTCTTAGAGCCTGTGCTGTTGGTGTTCTGTTCAGGAAGTTTCCGCCTGTACCAATGAGTTCTAGGGTATTTCCCACTTTTTTTTCAAGCCGATTTAATGTGTCTGGTTTTATGTTGAGGTCTTTGATCCACATGGACTTCAGTTTTGTGCAGGGTGACAAGTATGGATCTATTTTCATTTTTCTACATGTAGACATCCAGTTAGACCAGCACCATTTGTTGAAGATGCTATCTTTTTTCCATTGTATGGTTTTGGCGTCTTTGTCAAAGATCAGGTGTCCATAAGTGTGTGGGTTTATTTCTGGGTCCTCTGTTCGGTTCCATTGATCCACCATTCTGTTTCTATGCCAGTACCATGCAGTTTTTAAAACTGTTGCTCTATTGTACAACTTAAAATCAGGGATGGAGATACCTCCAGAATATCTTTTATTGTAGAGGATTGTTTTAGCAATTCTGGGTTTCTTGTTATTCCATATGAAGTTGAGAATTTTCCTTTCCAGGTCTGTAAGGAATTGTGTTGGTAATTTGATGGGCATTGCATTGAATCTGTAGATTGCTTTTGGTAAGATGGCCATTTTTACTATGTTAATCCTACCAAGCCATGAGCATGGGAGATCTTTCCATCTTCTCATATCTTCTTCTAATTCTTTCTTCAGAGATTTGAAATTTTTTTCATACAAGTCTTTGACTTCCTTGGTTAGGGTTACTCTGAGGTACCTTATGTCATTTGTGGCTATTGTGAAGGGTGTTGTTTCCCTAATTTCTTTCTCAGCCCTTTTGTCTTTTGTATATAGGAGTGCTACTGATTTTTTTGAGTTAATTTTGTATCCGGCCACTTTGCTGAAGGTGTTTATCAGCTGTAGGAGTTCCCTGGTAGAGTTTTTGGGGTCACTCACGTATACTATCATATCATCTGCAAATAGTGATAATTTGACTTCTTCCTTTCCAATTTGTATCCCCTTGATCTCCTTCTACTGTCTTATTGCTCTAGCAAGGACTTCCAACACTGTGTTGAAGACATATGGAGAGAGTGGGCAGCCTTGTCTTGTCCCTGATTTCAGTGGGATTGCTTTAAGTTTCTCTCCATTCAGTTTGATGTTGGCTATAGGCTTGCTGTATATCGCCTTTACTATGTTTAGATATGTGCCTTGTATCCCTGATCTCTCCAATACTTTGAACATGAATGGATGTTGGATTTTGTCAAAGGCTTTTTCAGCATCTAGGGAGATTATCATGTGGTTTTTTTCTTTCAGTTTGTTAATATGGTGGATCACATTGATGGATTTCTGTATATTGAACCACCCCTGCATACCTGGGATGAAGCCTACTTGGTAATAGTGGATAATATCTTTGATGTGTTCTTGGATTCGGTTTGCAAGTATTTTATTAAGTATTTTTGCATCAATGTTCATAAGGGAGATTGGCCGCAAATTCTCTTTCTTTGTTGAGTCTTTGTGAGGTTTAGGTACCAAGGTGACTGTGGCTTCATAGAATGAATTTGGTAATATTCCTTCTGTTTCTATTTTGTGGAATAGTTTGAAGAGAATTGGTGTTAGCTCTTCTTTGAAGGTCTGGTAGAATTCTGCGCTGAAGCCATCTGGTCCTGGGCTTTTTTTGGATGGGAGACTTTTGATAACCGCTTCTATTTCTTTGGGGGATATAGGTTTATTTAGTTGATTTACCTGGTCCTGGTTCAGCTTTGGTAAGTCAAATCGATCAAGAAAATTGTCCATTTCATTTAGATTTTCAAATTTTGTGGCATATAGACTTTTGAAGTAAGTCCTAATGATTGTTTGGATTTCCTCAGTGTCTGTAGTTATATCCCCCTTTTCATTTCTGATTTTGTTGATTTGGGTGGTGTCTCTCTGCCTTTTAGTTAGCCTGGCTAAGGGTTTGTCGATCTTGTTGATTTTCTCAAAGAACCAGCTCTTGGTTTCATTGATTCTTTGAATTGTTTTATTTGTTTCCAATTGATTGATTTCAGCCCTGAGTTTGATTATTTCCAGCCGTCTACTCCTTCTTGGTGTGTCTGCTTCTTCTTTTTCTAGGGTTTTTAAGTGAGCCATTAGGGTGCTTGAATGAGCTGTCTCGAATTTCTTCTTGAAGGCACTTAGTGCTATGAACTTTCCTCTTAGCACTGCTTTCATTGTGTCCCACAAGTTCGGGTATGTTGCGTCTTCATTTTCATTGATTTCTAGAAAGACTTTAATTTCTTTCTTTATTTCTTCCCTGACCCAGCTGTCATTTAGTAACAAGTTGTTCAGTTTCCATGTGTGTGTAGGCTTTTTGTTATTTCTGTTATTGTTGAGGTCCAGCTTTATTCCATGGTGATCAGACAAGATACATGGGATTATTTCAATCTCCTTGTATCTGTTGAGGCTCGCTTTGTGACCCACTATGTGGTCTATTTTGGAGAAGGTTCCATGAGGTGCTGAGAAGAAGGTAAATTCTTTTGTGTTTGGGTGTAAAGTTCTGTAAATGTCTGTTAGGTCCATTTGATTCATGACCTCTGTCAGAGACATTGTTTCTTTGTTTAATTTCTGTTTGGTTGACCTGTCCTTTGTTGAGAGTGGGGTGTTGAAGTCTCCCACTATTAATGTGTGTGGATCTATATGTGCTTTAAATTTTATCAATGTTTCTTTCACAAATGTGGGTGCCTTTGAATTTGGGGCATAGATGTTCAGGATTGTGATGTCTTCCTGGTGGAATTTTCCCTTGATGAGTATGAAGTGTCCTTCCCCATCTCTTTTGATTAATTTTGGTTGAAAGTCTATTTTATCAGATATTAGAATGGCTACTCCTGCTTGCTTCTTGGGTCCGTTTGCTTGGAAAGTCGTCTTCCAACCCTTTACCCTCAGGTAATGTCTATCTTTGTGTCTTAGGTGTGTTTCTTGTATGCAACAGATTGCTGGGTTTTGTTTACGTATCCATTCTGTTAATCTGTGTCTTTTTATTGGAGAGTTGAGTCCATTGATGTTGAGAGAGATTAATGACCAGTGGCTGTTAGATCTCTTGATTTTGATGTTGGCTGTGGTCATCAGGTTGTGTGCTTGGTTGCTTTTTGTTTTACTGAAGTGAGGTTATTTATTTCCTGTGTTTTCTTGAATGTAGCTAGCTTTCTTGGGTTGTATTTTCCCTTCCAGTGTCTTCTGTAATGCTGGATTTGTTTGTAGGTATTGTTGAAATTTGTTTTTGTCATCGAATATCTTGTTTTCTCCATCTATGAGGACTGAGAGTTTTGCTGGGTATAGTAGCCTGGGCTGACATCTGTGTTCTCTTAGGGTCTGCATGATATCCGTCCAGGCCCTTCTGGCTTTCATAGTCTCTGTTGAAAAGTCAGGTGTGATTCTAATGGGTTTGCCATTGTATGTTACTTGGCCTTTTTCCCTTGCAGCTTTTAGTATTTTTTCTTTGTTCTGTATACTTACTGTTTTGATTATTATGTGGCGGGAGGATTTTCTTTTCTGGTCAAATTTGTTCCCTCTTTATCTCTGAACTTCTGTCTCATATGGCTGAGAAGCACTTAAAGAAATGTTCAATATCCTTATCTATCAGAAAAATGAAAATCAAAATGACCCTAAGATTCCATCTCATACCAGGCAGAATGGCTAAGATAAAAAAAAAAAAAAAAAAAAAAAAAAAACTCAAGTGAAACACAAGCTGGCCAGGATGTGGAGAAAGGGGAACGCTCCTCCATTGCTGGTGGGAGTGCAAACTTGTACAACCTTTCTAGAAATCAACCCAATATTTTCTCAGAAAATTGGGAATAGTTCTACCTCAAAACCCATCTAAACCACTCCTGGGTATACACCCAAAGGATGCTCCACCATACAACAAGGTCATTTGCTCAACAATGTTTATAGTGGCTTTATTCATAATAACCAGAAACTGGAAACAACCTAAATGTCCCTTAGCCAAAGAATAGATACAGAAATTGTGGTACATTTAAACAATGGAATACTATTCAGCTATTAAAAACAAAGAAATCCTTAAATTTGCAGGCAAATGGGTGGAACTAGAAAAGATCATCCTGAGTGACATAAACCAGACCCAGAAAGATGCACATGGTTTGCATATACTTATAAATGGATATTAGACCTATAGTACAGGATTATCATACTACAATCCACTGACCCAAAGAAGCTAAGTAACAAGGAGGGCCCAAGGGAGGGTTCAGGAATGTCTCTCAAAAGGGGAAATAGAATAAACAGCAGAAGTGGATGAAGAGAGGGAACTGGGCAGGGATAGACTAGGGAGGGAAACAAAGGTAGCATCAGATTGGGAGAAGGGGGTAGGAGGTGAGAGGACTGGGAACAAGATGGGACACTGCTGAGTGGGGGAGATATCTTTTTGTCAAGCTGGAGGCCTGCAACAGGATAGGCTCCTGGGAGGATACAGGTGTGACTCCAGCTGAGACTCCTAACACCTGGGAACATAAAACCTGAAGTGACCACCTCCTAGCCAGGCAGAACTAATAGAAGGAGGAGACCAACAACAACCCACCCATAAAACATTTGATCAAAAAATTAACCTGCCTTCAAGAAGTGATTTATTTTTAGTATTTATATAAACGTTCTCCTTCTGCTTTCACAATCTGTGAATTTCATTGTTCCTGGTCCCCGCTAAGTGCAAACTGTGAAGTCCTTGGTCATTTTGAAAGTGAGCATCCAGTCCAGCCTTGGTTTTAGTTGGTTTTCAGACCCTGGACAAGCAGCTAAGGTGCCTTTTGAATCTGACGTCCAGGCTCTCCTGGTATGCTTTGGTTTCTACCTCTTGTAGGGTGTGGCAGGCATATCCTGCCCTCTACCCTGAACTCTCCAACCCAGGAGCAAGGCTTCCCTTCCTCCAGAGGCTCTTCAATATATAATCCAGACATTTTGCTTCCCCTTCTTTCTTGTGTTTCTTCTCTTTCTACATTTTCTCTCTACTCTCTCTGCTTTTCCTCTCTCCTCTCCCTGCACATGTACTTTTCCTTCTCCCACTGTTCTGTCTTCCCCTGCACAGTGGTTTCTTTGGCACAATTTCTTGGGACCAGTAAACCTGCCAAGAGATAGTCTCAATAAACCTAAATTTGTATACAAACAAAAACAAAAACAAAAAAAAGTCCATACTGATTTACATAGTGACTGGATTAGTTTAAATTCCTAAGTAGTAGTGTATGCGGCCTCCATTCTGTCTTCTTTGCCAGTATTTTTATTATTATTATTACTTGCTTTCTGAATGAAGGGAGCTAGGCATTTTTATTTATTAACTTTTGTCAATGGTTAAACAAATACTTCCTTCACACATTTTTAATTTGTTTCACATGTATGGGTTCTTTGCTTATATGTTTGCCGATACATCTCGTTCCTGCCTGATATCCATGGAGTCCAGAAGAGGATGTGGAATTCCATAAACCTGGAGTTACAATCATTAGATGTCCTGTGCACAGTAGGAGTCAGATCTGAGTCTTCTGGGAGAGAAACCAGAGTTCCTAAGGGCTGAGCCATCTTTCCAGCCCCCACTTTGCTTTTTTAATCAAGTTTTAGATGTGTTTCTCTTAGAATATTTAGAATGATTCATTTCTCAGGCCTCTATTCAATATGACAAGCCATTTTCCTATAATATGTTTAAAATTAAATGTTTCTATACTACTTATTTTCTATGTAACTTAAAAACCAACAGTGAAAACCTTAGTTAAATTGTTCATAACTTGCAAGCCATTTTCAATAGTTGGGATGACTGCTTTCTTCAGAATGAATGAGTCTTTGTGTGTATACAAAGTTGGGAACAGAGATATTTTTAAAAAATGCAATGAACTATTTCTCAAGACATTATTTATTGGACTTGGCAATATCACTCTGTGGTCTGCTCTTTGGAGAAACTTGACTGAAATGATTGCAAATAGCTTTCTATTTTCCCTTCATTTTGCTTCAGACCAGGGTTGTGTATTCTCTTACGTATAATAAATGTCTAAGTACTCGTGGGTGGCTTTCAGACAGTGAATGTGGTTTTTCAGCTACTAATTGCCAAGTTGGGGTTGCACAATCAGATTTCTGAGACAGGGTTCTCTGAAGCTTTGATCATGTCTTTTTTAGTGAAATGTGTTTGGAATGAGTTTAGAAGCAGTCATTGCTGGCTGGGGGTTCCTCTCCATCTCCCTGACAGGCATTCTCTCCTCCTTTGATTTGGTTCTTTCTCTGAGCCTCCTACATCAAGTTCATTGTGTCCCTTTCTTGACCTCTGATTGGTCCTTAATCTTGATTATCTACTGGTACAAATTTATAGGTTGTACTGATTTGAGGTGCTATTTGATAAGGGAGGACCATACTTTGTCTCCAAGGGCTTTCCCAGGAAAGAGTATTCTCTGCCAAATTCCTCAATGTAACTCTTTAAGCTACACCAATGAGGTTTCTGTATTTGCCATTTTCCTAAAGGAATTCTCACCAGATTCATCACTGAATCTCTTAGTGCCAAACACAGTAGAGTTCTTTCTGTAATCACAGGAACAGGGGCCTTTATGACATCTGTATCTCAGAGCCTTTTGATATCCCTGGCCCCTACATGCCCAGTGTCCTTCTTTTAGCTCACAGGCCCATCATATGCTTGTCATTCTTGGGTTACTCTTTAACTGTTAGTGTGCCTTGTATATTCTCTCCTAATATTCTATTTTCTATGGTCTGCTGCATGATCTCATTGTATTCTATTAGTCCAAAGACAATATGATGATTGCATAATGTCTCCAATTATTTTTTCTTCAGCTCAGGCTCTTTTACTGAACTCTAGACCTGCATACAAAACTGCACAGAGAGGAAATGATTTTGAATTTCTAATTTCCTGTTTTTTTTTCAGTATTCAGCCAATTTCATTCATCTTGATTTTTCTCTTGCTACTCCTAAATAATCTTTCTAAAAGTTCATGTTTATCATATTGTTATGCTCTCCGTATAATATTATTTATATATAACAAAATAATATTCACAATTTCATGCCCATCTTTTCTCCATGTTTATTTCCATAAGGTCTATCTTCCATCTATGCAAATATACTTCCCTGTCTTTAGCTCTATTCCTTTGATTATTTGGCTTGTTAGAACACCTATATCCTTGACTTGTCGGCTGTTCTGTCATGGCCTGAATATTGCTAATTCTCTAACTCGGTGCATTTCTTCTATTTTGACAGTTTCTTCCAAGCACTAGTTTACGTTCATTGCTTCTACATTGTTTGGCTTAATAGTTATGTTATGTTAATCACTCTATTTAGGGCTTCTAAATGACAAGTATGAACTTGGAGGTTAAAAATCCAATCTAGGCCCTGCTCCCATTTCATTGTGCTGAGACAAAATATCTTGAATTAGACCTGGAATCTGGTACTTCAGCACTATTTTTAGACCATCCTCCTACTCATAAAGCGGTATGTCCATTGCTTCGCTAATGTCTTCGTTGACATGTTTCTAAGCATTAAGTGATTAGAAAGAGATGGTACAATTCTGTTAAAATAATAATCTGAAAGACAAGGGATGCACTTAGAGCCAGGCTTCTTTCTTTGACCAGGACATAAATGCTACTAGAAAAGAAAATGAAATGACTGATACATCAAATATGAGTCATTTTTTTCTCTGACAAAGCTGCCATGTATCCTTGTTGTGTGAGCACACTGTTTTTGTGCAGGAAAAACAGGTTGCTATGAGAAACTGTGTTCTGCTTGAAGAAAAGAAATAAAAATGTTTTCTTCTGAGAGCTAGGGTGGATCTGATGCCCAGGTGATTAGACCTTGTAGAAAGGTTGAAGTGTCTGATGGCCCTCCTCAGACACTTGTTTGTGTACATACGTGGGCAAAATAAGATGCCACTTTCTTTAAATTTTTAAAGTTTTTAAAAAGTGTCTTCTTAATTGTTCATTGTACCATGTGAGAACCACAATCACTGCACTGTAATAGAAAGTACATACAGACAGAAAAATTCAGATAAGAAAGTAAATTTAAGTAAGATGAAAAAAAAATCTCCATTTAACTAAGGGACACTAACATTATAATAACATTTTTATATCCTTTTCACTTAGTGAGTATAACTATTTGAAGAGTAGAATGATATTTTCTGTTAAATATGCATGTTTAGATATGTGGGAGTACATGCATGTATAGGCAAGTGAGTGTGTGTTTGCCTATGGGGGGGTGACTCTTTGTGTGTGTAAGCCAGAGGAATATGTTGGATATTATTTCATAGACATTATGTGCCATGTTTTTTAAATACAGTCTTCCATTGGCCTGAGATTTGTCAAATAGTTTAGACTCTCTTGGCCAACAGCTTCAGATACTCACCAGTCTCCTCCCCAACAGAAATGATACTATAACCCCACTACCACATACATTTTTACTTTCTTCTTCTTCCTCCTCTTCTTCTTTTTCTTCTCCTCCTTCTCTTCCTCCTTTTCCTCCTCTTCTTTCTTCTTGTTCTTTTTCTCCTTTTCCTCCTCCTCCTCCTTCTTGTTCTTGTTCTTCTTCCTCTAGCATGTGATCTAGGGATCTCATGGGCGTTATCTTGACTGAGCTATCTCCCTAGACAACGTTTTTCTTTTGAGAAAAATGAAAGCAGTACTGCTTGGCATATGAAATTCAATCAAGAAAAACTTTTTGAAATGAATGGGCAGAAAGACTTTTCAACTGGCAGGAATCATAAAACTATATTTAACTGTAAAAAAAAAAAAGAGTTTCTGTAGAGAGCTGATCTGTTATCTAATTTGAATATCATACTTTAAAATCCACACATTGTGTCCTGTTTAATTGAGTTGTTCCATTACTACTTTTAAGATTTCCACCCACATGATGTGCTGAGTCTCTCAACACCGAAGCATGAAGAGGAAACATTAGTATCTCCCCATGTCTGCACAGAAAGGAAGGCTGGCCTCAAGTGTGGTTAAAATGCTGCAGCTTTCTGCTGATGCTACATGGTCTTCAATACGCTCAAATGTGTCTATTGTTGTACCAAATAATCTGTTGTAAAATTTTCTCACTGAACACACAATAATGCTAAAATTTGTAATTTTAAAAATAGGTACAATTTAAAAATTAACTACAGTTAATATAGTGTGTTTTCTAAGTTCAAAGTGATAGAATTGAATAGGTTAATAATAAAACTATAATTTTCAGTCTCTCTTCAAGGGCTGTTCATGGGCATATATGTTTGGATCAAATCACCAAAACATGGTATGGTATAATGCTGATTAATGGAAATAAATTTTTCTCTAAAATATTTCATTTGAAAATGAATTTTTCTACATTACCAAACTACATAGAAGAGTGCATTTTTACTGCCTTTATATTATTTCTTAAACTCTTTATATTAAATGCTTTTCTTCTTATTCTTTGCATACCTGACCTCTTAGTTCATCAATCCTGAGATGTATTTGGTCTTTATTGATTAGACAATCATAAAGAACCCATCTTGGGGAGGGAGATGTGTTGGGTAGAAGCAGAAGAAAAAGGGGAGTAGAGTGGGTAAGATCAAAATAGATATGTGTGTGTGTGAAAGTCTCACAGAATAAATAAAAACTATTATTCCAAACCAACAAACACTATGATCAAGGTGAAATTTTCAAAAAGGCATCTCATCCCTAAAAGCAAAAACTTGAATGGGATATCATTTGTTTGTATATTAAGTCCAAAGAGTGCCTAGAACACTCAAAATGTCATTATTTGTTAGTATTCATAGAAATAAGAAATAACTGGTCATTAAAAACTGCTTTGACAATGTTTTCCATTTCCAGGCATCAGGCCAGCACCAAGTATCTATAAGACTGAGTAGAAACCCTATCTTCCTGTAAAGTTCTCTCCATCACTTTTACCATCTCGCCAACAAGCTTATCATCAGTTGAGTCAGTCCTATACGTATCCCCAAATGGAAGCTAGGCACAACCACCCACACTCCATGTAACAGTTCTGCTGGTCAGAGACCTAACTGACTCAAATGTGAACCCAGAGGCAGTAATACCTGCCAGGGACGAAGCACAGTAATCCCTTCCTACTCCTCCAATATGAAACCTCTTAACTCTGCTCCTGAACTGGAAAACGGAATTAACCTGTGACCTGGCTCCATCTGCTCAGGTATACTAAAAGAAGTCTTTCACAGACCTGGAAGGAACAGTTACTCCACAAGGAGAACAACAGAGACAATATAACTGGGTCCAGGGGGCCCTGCAGAGACTGATACTCCAGCTAAGGACCATGAATGGAGAGGAACTACACCCCATATTCAAAGGAAGCCCATTGGCTGTTCAGTTTCCAAGTCGGTTCCCTAGTAAGAGGAACAGGGACTGTCTCTGACATGAACTCAGTGGCTGGCTCTTTGATCACCTCCCCCTGGAGCGGGGGTGGGCAGCCTTGCCAGGCACAGAGGAAGATGATGCAGCCAGCCTTGATGGGACCTGATAAGCGAGGGTCAGATAGAAGGGGAGGAAGTCCTCCCCTATCAGTGGACTAGGGAAAGGGAAAAGGGGAGAAGGACGGGCTGGGAGGAGATGGGAGAGGGGCTGCAGCGGGGATACAAAGTGAATAAATTGTAGTAAATAAATAAATAAAATTTAATTTAAAAATAAAAAAATTTTGAGAAAAAGAAGTCTTTCACACACACACACACATCATATACAAACATACACATACACAAACATGCCATAAGACAAATACACATCACAAACAAACACCCACACACAAGGCTCAGAAATAATGAAGAATTGGACAATCTGAATGCTGCTCATGACAGCAATGATGGGTACAGTTTAAAAAATTCTTTCAAGGGGGAGGAATTCAAAACATCCATCTTAAATAGACTCAGTAAACTATAAAATACAGATCTCAAATACAGGTCGAAAAATAATTACTGAGCAAACTGGGTAGTTTAAAAAATAGAAATTGCAAGGTGTTCACTGCCCAGAGCCCTCTATACTTGCTATGTAAAGACATTTCCTATGCCTATGTAGAAACTCTTTTTCCCTTTCTTATTATTTCCTTTTCTCCACTGTCTTTCTATAACTTCAACCTCAGTTGCTTTGGTTTTTATTTGATACTTATTTTATTTCATATTTAACACTACACATTAAGTACCAATCCTCTTCTCAAATTATCTGAAAGAGTATTACAGCTTGGCTGTTCTTACACAACAGACTAGCTTCAGTGTGCCACAATCACTGTATGTCTTACTGAAGATTTTCCCCCATGTAACGAGTTTTGCTGAAAGGTCTGCACATTCTTGCCGTTCATAGGTTCTGACTAGTTTTCCTGAAGTTACCATGTGCCTGTACAGCTCCACTCCGAGGCTCAGGATTTATTAGGTACCAATCCTGGACTCAGTTTCAGGTGAAGGAAACACAGAAGTTATAGTTCTGCTATTATGGAGGAGGGAAATGCAATAGATTTTCAGCAATGAATTCAGGAAAATGAAAGCAATATGGAGCACCAAGAGTGATCTGATTTCCAGGGACCAGTTTTAAATACAACGTTCCTGTCACCCCAGTAGACAGCCAATCATCACAGACACCAGGCACGTGCCCCAATCCACTCTTACCCCATGAAAAGAACAAATGTCTTCACACTGACTGTGTTGTCAACAATGGCACATTCAACCCTCGCTCCTCTGGAGGAATAATGAGATAATAAGTAAGCAGTGAATAAAAAAATTGGCAAGAGCTATGGTAATTGCTGTAATCAAAACAAAATATGTGTCTGATTGCTTCATTTTAACTGCTCCAGGTAGCTTTGTTTCTAAGCCTGACTTCTCAGAAAAGCTGGACGTCCTTTCAATGACTTTTCAGACGACATGGTGAACAGCTTTCCGTTATTTCTCCAACTTGGACAAATTGTGAGACATGGTGAAACCTACATTGTGTGACCTCAGGGTGATGGCACAGAAAACTACGTTTCCCTTCTTTAATGCATCACTTACAACTTGAGAAGCGGTGGGACATGCTGCTTTAACTTACGACAGTTCCTTTCAGTCCTTTCTTGATACCACAAACAGAAAAAAAAATGATTTCACTAGCATTCATTTTTGATGGAACTAATTTTATCATTTACTTTTGGCTAGGTAAAAGAAAAATTGCATTATGTACATATATATAATGTTCATTTCTATTTATTTATTCAAGCAGATAGTCTGTATATTCGTGGAATCTCACTTACCCTTCATGTCCTTCACAATTATCTATGAGCAAACTGACATTTTCTAACATCAGAAATGTATTCTGTATTTGGACACAATGAGAACTATACACTGCATGTATGAGATTACAAATACATAGTAAATAAACCTTCCAATAGGCTTTATTGAAATATTTTAATAGGCTAATTTTTGTTCTTACTTCCTATCTAACATCCTAAGCAGCAAAAAATTCCAGAGCACACTTCAGCTCATATGACATCATCATTCATGCTGATTTTGATTCTTGACTTAGTTCTAGGTCACAGGCCTGTGACTGTGGTGTGGTTGGGCAGGTAACTAACTACTTTCAGTTTAAAGCACAGAATCAGCCTTTTCGTCGCAGCCACTTTGAGGCCTTGGGTTTGAACCCTAGCACCACAAAAGTACCACAAAGCAAAAGAAACAAAACAAACAAAGTTAAAGTGCTGTTCTTTATGGTCTTATAACACCTGGGGGGGTACTGTTGGAACAGTAGCATTGCATATTACTCTGGATTACATTTTCTAGAATGGTGTCTGAGGTCATGACCTCAGCATTTGGTGGCCAGTAGCTGCGAGGTTGGCACTAAACAAAGCAGTCCACAGTCACTTAGGCTTTGGTACATTTCTAGGAGAAAGAGTGTAAATTACCCTCCAAATGATACGAGGAGGACTTAGGAAACTCTGAGCCACACCAAATGACTTGTCTCTGCCACAACGTCCGCAGTCAAGTATGGAGCTCTCACATAGCGAGGTTACCCCTCTTTCTTCAGTATCAACAGTCTTAAGACCTACAGAAATTAGTCTTTGGCAATCCCTGGAGCAAAGAGTTAAGTCTTGAAAAGAAGATTCATAGGTAGGTCAGACTTTGGGGAGGCACTTTTTGGCAGCATCATCACCACTGCTTTCATTCTAAAAGCAAGTTCCCCCTCCTGGCAGATTTCACAGTGAGCAACACACCAAAGCCAATTAGGTTTTCATCCTAGTTTTCCTTGCACCAGAGAGGAGTCACGTCATAGCTTTGTTCAAGAATGCATATTTAAAAATCATCACCACCTTCAAGGAAATTTTTTATATTTTTTTTCTGAAGAAAATTATATTCTACTTACAATGTATTTGTGAAGTCCAGAAAATTCCATCATAATAAACAAGGATAAAAGTGCACAAGATAAGGTCAAAAAAAACAGTTTCAGTGCTCTATCAAAATACATTAATCAAAATATACATTAGCTTTTTCATTCAAGGGAAGATTGAAAGAAAAGTTGAATTTTGGATAAAATGAAGAGATTTATGCTAGTTTTATTTTTTGCTAATAGTTTTCTGTATTACCCTCCCACAGATATATCATTTAAGATATAAAATGATACCAAAAATAAAAATTCAAAAATACAAAATTAGTAACCTGAATTTTTACCTTAAAAATCAGGTAAAAATTAATCAAAAACAGATAGAAGTAAGGAATCAATTAGTGAGAAAATCAAAAACAAAAAAATAGGAGAGTAAAATAATGACAGAAATCAGTGGTAACTATGAGTGGGCAAAAAAAATGTTTCTATGATACACAGTTTATATATCATCTAAAAATCAGTTCATTTCATGGATCATTTCCGTAGAATAGAGGACAACAAATATTTAATCAAGTCAAAAGATGCAGAAACAATTTTGCAATGAATACTCATCCTGATTTAAATTCTCAATATGAAGGAAGCTTGGAAACCCTGTATCTAAGATCATATTTACTGATGAAGGAAAGAATACTCTCCTCTGAGACAAATGACAAGGTACGGATGTCTGTTATTGACACTTGTTGGATTACCTGCAGTGCTTTCATCTGTGCCATCAGGTTAGCAAAAGAAACAGAATGCATTCAATCACATTTGAAAGGAAGAAATAAATCTCCTAGCAAGTAGCTTGATCCTGTATATCAAAACACAATAGAATCCACGCTGAACAAGTGTTTAAAATACCTGCTGAGGACCTACGTGATGCTGCCATGAATCCTCAAAACTCATGTAGAAATTTTCCATGGTGAACAGGGGCAGTTTTGCAAGTATCTGTACACAACATGTCTATGTACATGGTAGGTGGTGACTGGGGACCCCACAGACAGCCTGAATAAGCAGTGCAGTGGCTGGAAAATAAGAAAACCTCTGCATCAAGAATAAAGTGGGGAGAGTCACCACAGAAAGTGTCCTTTGGTATGCATACTCACATGTTGGGATGGATGAATGTACATATGTAATTGTACACACACACACATGCTGAATAAACATATATATATGTTTATTATTATATTATATATAATACCTAGTAATATGAATATTATATTATATATAGAGATATATAATATTATATATATATATCTCTATATATAATACCTAGTAATATAAATGAACAGATCCACATTCAACCAGTTTTGCAAGTTCCAAAATTGATTACCAAAAAATGAAGAATGAATTGCGTCTCCACAGGCAATGGATCTGAAAATAGGAGAAAGACCACAAACTACTCAACCCTATGCAAAGAACTGTGGGCAACTAAGGAGTGCTCAAGAGGAGAGAAATTGTCTACTCCAAGGAAAAGCACACCAGTTGGTTATTCAATATCAAATGCTCAGCCCTGAAAACATACATATGAGTAACATTATACAAAATGAGCAGGTGATATTTAGAAATGTATGTGTATATGCACATATGTATGCAATAACAATGAAAAAAGAAACCACGAATCTGAAAGAGACCAAGGAGGGGTAAATTGAGTAGTTTGAAGGGAGGAAAGAGAAGGGGAAAATAGTAGAATTACATTGTAATCTCCAAAATAAAAATATTTCTTTTAAAAGGACACCAAAGAGAACAAAGTATAGAGGAATATACTCATACAGATGTTTAAATTTTACAACCATGAATATGTCTTAGACTAATTAAAGAATACTAGAGTATATTAAATAAAGGGGGTGATCACTCATGTCCATGGATTGGAAAACTCGGTGTCATTACTAAAGCGGTTTCTCAAATTGATCCAAAGATCACAGCAATTATTAATGAAAACCACATGGATTCTTTTGATTTGCAGAAATTTTAAAGATGATCTTAAAATACACGTGGGAATGCAAAGTTTTGACGAGAGTAAAAATGATTTTGGAGTCAAACTCATAGGAACTAAATGTTCCAATTTTAAAACTTTATAAGCTGTGGTCATCACAGATGGTGTTGGCAAGGGAGAGAGAGAAAGATCAACAGAACAGAACTGAATCCAGAAATAAACCCTCATGTTTATGGTCAATTGATCTTGTACAAATGTGCCAAGGGAATCAATGGGGAAAGGATAGTCAATTTGCTATCCAAGACTATAAATTAAAACCTTCCTGCGCACCGTATTCAGTAATTAACTCACAGTAGATGATAGACCTAACTGTAAGAGGAGAAACTACAAGACTTTAACATAAAACATAAAAACTGTCTTTATAGAGCCTGAGTTCCATGAAGAGTTCTTAAACAGTATGTCAGAAACACATTTAATAAGTTAAAATGACCTATCAATATTTGAAAATTTTCATTTCAAATAAAATACCATTAAAATATAAAACAAGCATAGTTTGGGTGAAAAAGTCACTGTAAATCATATCCTTGAAATACAAATACCTTCAAAATATGAAGATACATTATCTAATTTAAAACAGGAGGAAAAGACCGCAATGAGAATTTCACTAAAAATGAGCCCATGGTCAGTAAGTATGTAAAAGGAGGTGAGCCATGTTCATCATTAGAAGAATACAAACATTAAAATTTGAATCCATACCCTTTTATATACATGTATGTAACTATACTCAGACACAAAAATAACAAGGGTTGAGTGGGACATGGAACACTATAATCTGTTGCTGAAATGTTAAATGTTACAGCCATTTGGTACAACATATTGGTACTCTGAAAAATACAAACATAAATTTGTTATGTGATGCACAGATGCTATCACTAGGAACCAATGGAAGATAAACACATTAAGACCACGGTTTACAGTGCAATATCCATACCAGCTTAAAAATGGAAAACATAGAAACATCTATTTGGAAGTGCACAAGCTTTATGCCCACACTTTAGAACATTAACTATATATTTAAAAAAAAAGTCAGTGATACAGGATATGTACTTGGTGAACCTCAAAATCATTGTGCTAAATGAAAGAAGCCACATACAAAAGACCCCCTTTGCAATCCTATTTATAGAAAATGGGTAGGCAGGAAAAAAATTGATATAGAAATAAAGATGGTGTTTTGAATATTCAGAGCTAGTAGTAAACATATGGCCTGTAAAAGGACATAAGGAATTTTGAGGGTGTGTACTTCTTGAGGAAGATCTACTAACAAATTCTGGTCACCACATAATTTTTAACAACTTTGTACAACTACACTATACACATACATACATACATACATACATGTATACATACATATGTGAACATACATATGTATACACACACATATATATGTTAAATTATATGCTAAATTATGCCCTGAGAATCAATGAGTTGAGTATTTCCTGGACTTTTCCCTTATATTTTTAAACATTTGATAGCTTGGAGTTCACTAACTCTGAACTTTTGAACATTTGCCTTTCTTAAAACATTCATATAGAAAAAGCTGAAAGGTATGAGACCACATTAATAGAGACCAAACAGAAAAGAGACCATAAATGACAATCTGTTTCACCTTCTTACTTTAACTATGGTTGGCACTTGGAACAACGACAGCCAAACTGCTGCTTCTGATATGGAAAATAAAATTTAATCAACAAGCTGCCACAATAAAGATGCGGGAAAGAACTTATAGGAAGAGCCTATCACTATGTCACCTATAATACTGCTATTTATGAAAAGAAATGAACGTTCTAGAATGGTTTTGAAGGCCCTGCTACTTGCTTCATGAAGACCGTGCAATAACACAAGCATTCGTGCGGACAACTATGATGGACTGGGTTGTGTGTACATTGCTCATTGGCCATGATTGAGAATGTGGACACACGCCAAGTCTCATGATGCTTCTGACTGTTTCCTGTGATGACCTAGATATAAGCACTTTCAAAAGACCTCAATTTGTTAAATAAGTGAAACTCATTCAGCCTTGATGCTTGAGATCAGAGCAGAGATTCCAACTATGCCAAACTGGGATGTGCAATGGCTCATCAGAAAACAGAACCACAAGGCGGAGTACACAGTTATCCCTCGGAAGCCATAGAGCACTGGTGCTCCAACCCCCCACAGATACCAAAATCTACGTATGCTTGAGTCCCTCAGAGAAACTGACATAGTATTTGATATGACTTATACATTGTCTTCCATGCATGTTTAAACCATCACTAGGTTACATATAATGCCCACCACAATGAAAATACAATGTAAATATCTGTTTGTAGAGATTTGAACAAAACGAATACAAATTTCTTATAGACACACTGGTTCTCCTGTACTCCCCCACCCTCTAAGTATGTAAAACCACAAGTGGTGAAATCCATGCAGTACAACAAACAGACATGAAGATCCTACAGTTTACAAAGGATTTTGCAGCCAGTCCTGGGAGGGTTTAGGAGGGAATGAGGGAGCCGGATACAGCTGGGATACAGAGTTAATTAGATGTAACTAATAAGAAAGAAAGAGAGAAAGAAAGAAAGAAAGAAAGAAAGAAAGAAAGAAAGAAAGAAAGAAAGAAAGAAAGAAAGAAAGAAAGAGATCGTGAGAGAGAAAGAAACAAACAAAGGGCACTGATAAAGAGATTTATTTTAAGGAGATGACTCAGGAAAATTGGAAGACTTAGCAAGTTTCTGATCTACAGGTTACAGTGACTGAGGAGTGTGTCAGGGAAGATTCGCAGTCCGCATTTAAAAGTAGTCAGAAGACACACTTCCCCTGTCTTCCAGGGCAGCAAGTCCTAGTCTATAAATATTCCATCAGTTGGGTGGGGACTATTTCATGTAATAGAGGACAACTTGATTTACCATGAGATACCACTACCATCTAAAGAAATAACGTCACAGACATATCTAGAATAATTTTTGACCAAATATTCGAGTGCTGTGTCGCAGTAGTGTTGATACACGATTCAAGTATCACAAGGGAGCACTGGATAAGACTCAAGGACAGCATACTTGGCAAGCCATCCGTAAGATATTTGTGTTTCTGAGCTCAAGGCAGTTGCCAGCAAGGCCAGAACATGGAAATCAAAGGAAATGGACAAACGTAGTCCCAGGATGAGCATGGGGAAAACTAGACAATAAAGGTTAGACAGCAGTAGAAGAAAGAGCTAACCTAGATGAAGACTTGGAATAGCTTAAATGTGGGGCATAGGTCACAGAAGGCAAAAATAAACAAACAACAAACCAAAAAAACAAAACCCCTAAAAATGAAACATATTCAAGCACAAGATGACTGCTTCATGAACCCTTTAGCCTAAAAGGTCTTTCCCATGATTCCTTATGTACAAACATACTTATATTCTGTATTGCCAATAACAAATTTTGTTGATGTATAAAATAATTAAACTTTAAAAAATGTTATTAATAATTTCAGAAATTTTTACCATGCATTTTGATAATATTCATCCTGACTCTTTTCCTTACTTCCTCCCAAATCTGCTTTCACCTGACTGAACCCTACATGTTCTAAACCAGCTTAATGCTTCATGTCCTCCATATACTTCTGAGTCTGGGAGCAGAGACTAGAGCATGGTCAAACTTCCAGAAGTTGCATCTGTAAAAAAAGCTGACTCTCCATCCAATCAACATACTAGCACAGAACGGAAGGGTTCATGAGTTCCCACCCATGCCTGAGGACAGTTGGTGGCTTCAGGAGGAGAAACGGATTTACCCTAAAGAAGATTCTATCAGCACAACAGGCTATATGCACTGCTCCCATTGTTGCTTTTAATAAGGACACATATTTGTTAATTTGTCTACAGTATTTTGCTAGTTCCTATTCAGACCAATGTCACTTGTCACTGATAAGGAATAGACTTTCTTAACTAATGGTATGAAGTAAGTTGATTCAATCTGAATTTTAAAATGAGGAAGATTGAGGTGTAAGCTGGGAGCTTTTAGTTCTGTTGCTTGAAAGAAAGATGTCAACACACAATCAATTATAACCCCAAATTCCTAGCAAAATGGCCAATGTTACATGTGTATTTTTTCTCTTTCTCTGAAACCATTTTAGGTAAATGTGCAAAAAAATTATTTAAATATTTAAAATTTTTCAGAAAAATGAAAACTACATAGATAATATTGATATTAAAATGTGACTTTTTGTAGATAAAATGGAAAGTGATTTACACATGAAAATAAGCTATAATATTTTATTTTTCAAATTACATGCTAGGACGTTAAAACACACTAGAGTTTTCAGAATTCACTGTTGCTTGCAGGGGCTGTAATTCGGCATTTACATGTGTTTTGCACAACAGTGTGGTGTGTTAGTGCTTTGGTTTGCTACTTGCACATAGGTATTCAGTACAGGTACTTAAGGGACCTGATTTGAAACCTTTTGACTTACAAATTTAGGAAGCATGCCCTTACTGTTCTAACAGCGTAAGGTGCTACAATTAAATTCCCATAGTACAAAGTAAACAAATGAGAGAAAAATTTTAAAGCTCTCCAAATTTTTATACTCATAATTCAGTCATAATAGGTTTTCTCGGAATGTGTGATTTGAAACTCAGCAAACAGAATTGTAATTATATGTCTTTTTGTAAGTTTGTATTTGTTGCAATAAATGTAGCTGTCACACTTTTCCCTGTTGCAGAATTTGTCACCTGAATTAAAAGCAAATTCCACAACTTAAATGTTTAGGGTTTTCAACATGAAACTACACAAATAAGCTGCAAAGAGTGACTTTAAAACAAGAGGGATGAATCCAGATCTCCGTGAAGGTCCCTGAAGACTTTCCATCCAGTTAGTGATGGTACATCAGGGAGCTGCCTCACATTCTCGCTTCTCCTAGGATACCTGTTGTCAATCACTAGAATAGTGTTGTTTATTTATTTATTTATTCCTTTATTTACTTATAGCACATCCAATACATTTGTCACTTTGTAATTTATATGTGGTTTATCAAGAGTTTGGAATCAGCTCTGGTCCTAACAAAAATGATCTCAATTCATTACCAGAGATGCACGACACAGATAAATATCCTAACATCAAACTCCTTACTCACAACATAGCTGACAAATACAACTTCCTCACTAGTCTTAAAATCCTTCCCCACCTTTGTCATGGATTTCCAACTCTGGACACTTTTCAGTTTACTGAAAATATACACTGCATATTCCATAAATGTTTATGCAGACACTACCTTATTTTATCTAGACAAAAAGAAAAATGAAAATTCCTTACATAAGATTTTAGAACTCATTGGGTCAATAAACTCCCAATTACAGCTCAAGTTAATACTTTGGGTTTGCTGAAACTTTCAAAATATAATTTTAAAAGAAAATGTAAGAGAAATGGGTTGAAAGAGGTGTGGGGGGAGCAACACATGCCAGAACAAAAAAAAAAAAAAACTGTATTGATTAGTTAGATATATGAAGCTAAAGATCAAGATACTGGAAAAAAAAATAAACTGGATAAGAAGGTGTCTGGCCTTAGATAAACACACTTGGGTTTTTTTTTTGTTGTTTGTTTTTGTTTGTTTGTTTGTTTAGATAAACACACTTATAATGTACAGCTTTGTGACAGAATGTGCTAATGATTATGTTTTTCTGTTTTCTTCTCTGCATGAGAATCTTATGCACATAAATGGTGGATTTGTTCACCATATCCTAGCTTTGGCCAATGCAAAATGAATTAATGGGAGCCTTGAAAGAAAATAGTTCAAGATTTATGTTTTCTTTTCACTCTGTCAGTAAGACTCTTGCAGTAAGACCAGCTATGGCAGATGACCAAAGCTTACTCAAAGAAGACAAAGCACATAAACATGAAAATCATGTGTTTGGGGCCACTGAGACCCAGGAGCTATTTGCTACTATGGAAATATCTATACTTACCTGAATGGGTGTTTGCTCATTAGCACAGTTAGGAAATGATCTACAGTTCTTCTGGCTAACGATGCTGTCAGAAAATCATCTCTGTCTCTCACCTCACACCATACATGGTGCTAATCATACATGGTGCTAATCATGTATGGTGTGATGCCCATAGAAAGACTGAAGTATTTCAGCAGGTACTGTTAGGGCACACAATTATATTGCTAAAATTTTATGAGCAAAATAACAATATGTACCCATTTTAAAAAGAAATGGCTAAAATATCATCAACCACAGTATTAAACAACCAAAACATATGTGTAGCATATAGAACTGATAAGGAGTGCCTGAAATACTATTACTTATTTATTTATTTAGTCACTTTACTTCTCTGTCATAGCCCCCTCATTCCTCTCCTCCTGGTCCTAAACTTCTTCCCTCTTTTCAATATATCCTTTTTCCTACCCATTTCATAAGAAGGATAACACACACACACACACACACACACACACACACACACACACACACACACACACACACCTATCCCCCCAGCACATCAATTTGTATCAAAATGGAGAGCATCCTTTACCACAGTGGCCTGGCTTGGCATTCCCGACAAGAGAAAGTGATCAAAAAGCATGCAAGAGAGTCATTGTCAGAGACAGCCCCTGTTCCCCTTGCTAGGGAAAACACATGAAGACCAAGCTGTCCATCACAGACATATGTGTAGGGCCCAGCCCATGCATGGTCCTTGGTTGGTGTTTCAGTCTCTGCAAGCACCCCCAGGATAGTTGGGTCTGTTAGTCTTAGGGAGATCATGTTGCCTCCAGCAACCCCTCTCCTTTTCCCCCCACTTTTGCACAAGGCTTCTGCGTTCCACCCAATGTTTGACTGTGAGTTTTCAGCATTTGTTGTCATTCTGCTGCTAGGCGGAGCCTCTCAACAGACAGCTACGCTAGGTTCCTATCTGTAGGCAAAGCAGAGCATCTTTAATGGTGTCAGGTGTTGGTTCGTTCCCATGGTGTGGCCACGCATTGGTTGGACATTACCTCAATCTCTGCTCTGTCTTTATCCCTGCACATCTTGTGGGCAGGGTAATTTTGGGTCAAACTTTTTATAGGAGGGTTGATGTTCCCCTCCCTCTACTCGGAGGCCTGTCTGCTTAGAGGGTAGCCTCTTCAGTCTCCAGGCCCCCTGCTAGTAGGGTCTTCCCTAGTATCACCTCCAAATTCCCCTAGATGCTTACCTGTCTAGGTCTGCAGCCTGTCCCAGAGATGCCCCAGTGGGAAAATTGCTAACAGCTATTTTGATGAGAGTTTATTCTCTATATACATGAAAGGGAGTATGGCTTCACTAATGACTCATGAATAAATAAATAACAAAATATAACATCATCATAGACCTAACCAGAATGACTGCTGTCTGTGTGACTTTGCTTGGGAGATGTGAACCATGCTTTTCATATGGGGTATGGCACTGAGGCTAGACTAGGTCCACCTGGAAATTTCATCCTAACGTACTTTGATGATCAGTTGTTACGGATTACTTACTGGAGTATGGGTATGATACTTACAGGAATGTGAATGACTTGAGGCCTGCTGCACCATAAAGAAGCCCACAGTAGCACTCCTGAGAACACAGGGAAGCTTCATCACTTGGCTTACCCCACGACTGTCTCAGCAGGGAATGCATTGATTCCTAGGAAATAGGTACAAAAGAATGACTAAAATAAAAGCAAAAGACTATTTCAAAAGTTGTGGCTGAGATAAGCCACTAACACATTCATCAGTCATATACCTAGCCTGTATCGGTTTGGCATTATCAGCTAATGCAGAATAAACACAAGTTCTACGGTTCAGAAACTCTATGCTACAGACACACTTAGAAGAATAGTGCTCCTGCTCTACTCAAGGTCCTGCATTGCGAGATCTTCCTACAAGGATGGATTTCCAGGAGTATGGACGGTGGACAGCCTGCATCCTCCAGCTGTCTAGTTTATCAGAGTGCTCTCACCTTCAGGAAGGAAACACCTGCTCAAGGACAGCCGCTCACAGCGTTACAGGATGAGAAGGAGTATTGAGAGTCTGGCCATCTGAGTCCTGCAGACAAGTTCCAGACCACAAGTTTCCGGTGTCCCTCTCTCAGTTCAGCTTCCTCTCTGCCCACACCTGCTGCAGCCCCCTCTTTATAAAGCACCTGCTTCTGGAAAAATCATCGTGGGACAGCTTGTGCTAGAGGCAGTCTGAGAGAGCAGCTGATGAGTTGGAATCTGAGGACAGCACATTCACTGCCCAGCTGGGCCATCAAGACTCAACGTTAGTGGTGAGCACCTGTGTAGAACGTTCACTGGCAGGAATTTGGGAGGTGGGCACTAACACCAGGGAATGCACCTGTCTTGGACTTTGGAAACAAGTATAGAGAAAGACAGCAATGAGATGCTAAAGGATTGTGAAAAACAAGTAGTGATTAAAAGCCACTCGTCATGCCCCAGGAACCTTTTCATTTACACATGTTAACTGGGACTGTAAGAGAAAGTTGAAGATCATAGCCAAACCCTTTATTTTAATTGAAGAAAATTTCATCATATTTCCTCCTCCTCTCCCTACCCACCCAATGTTTTATTCATCTTTTTCTACTCTCCCTACCCACCCAATGTTTTATCTTTTTCAAAAATAAAGAGAATAAAAACAACAAAAATACTAAATAAAAATCAAACCAGCCAAACAAAAGACCAGTAAGATTTTTAAAAATGCTGAAACAAAGCAAAATAAAACAAAAACTACACAAAAACTACAGCAGATTTCTTTTTGTGTTGACCAAATAACTGGGCGCCAGGCCTTCCCTAAAGCATACTTCATATACCCAGTGACACTCCATTAAGAAACCTCATTTTCTCCATGAGAATGTGTCAATGGCAGATAACTTCTTGGTGGGGTGGAAGTCTGCGTCTGCTTCTTGCTCTCAGTGTGGGGACTGCATCTGGCTTGCACCTGAGTGGGTCTGTGTCAGCTGAGACAATCTCTGGGAGCCCATGTGTGCATTAGTCCTGCTGTGTCTCAAAACCAGTGTGTCCTTGGCATCTCCCATTACCTCCAGCTCTCACAAGACTTTCTTCTGCTCCTCTGCAGAGATATCAGATATGCAACCCCCAAAGAGGTAGGAACACACTGGTTGAGAATCATTGCCATAGAAACATATTAAGACACAAACACATTTGTGAAATTGTTCAAAGAACATAATGCATAAAAAGTACAAATGAAGACAACTACAATAAAAATACTTAACTAGTAACTAAAAATAATGTGTCTTTAAAACGGAATAAAGGGTGGGTGCTGGAAGAGTTTGAAAATGGTGAAAAAAAACTTGAACAATCAAAAACAAGGAAATCATGAATTTTGCAGGCAAATGGTGGGATCTAGAAAAGATCATCCTGAGTGAGGTATCCCAGGAGCAGAAAGACATACATGGTACATACTCACTTATATAGTCCTATGAGATAGTATACTAAAATATGTGAACTTAAAGAAGATAAACAAGTAAGAGGACCCAGGGTAAGATGATCAAGCCTCCCTTAGAAAAACAAATGGGATGGACATGGGAAGTAGGAGAAAACAATAGACAGGACAGGAGCCTACCACAGAGGGCCTCTGAAAGACTCTACCTATTAGTGTATCAAAGCAGATGCTGAGACTCATAACCAAATCTTCGGCAGAGAACAGGGAATCATATGATAAAAGGGGGAGTTAATATGACCGGGAGAGGACAAGAGCGCCACAATAACAAAATATATCAGGGCACAGGGGTCCTCTATGAGACTGTTTCTCCAACCAAGGACCATGTTTGGATACAACCTAGAACCCCTGCTCGGATGTAGTCCATGGTAGCTCAGTATCCAGGTGGGTACCCTAGTAAGGGGAACAGGAACTATTTCTGACATGAATTCAAGGTAAACTGGCTCCTTTACCCCCCTCCACCCCCAAGGGAGGAACAGCCTTGCTGGGTCATAGAGAAGGACATTGCAGCCAATACTGAAGATACCTGATAAGCTAGGGTAAGTCAGATGAAAGGAGAGAAGGATCTCCCTAGCAGTAGACTTGGAAAAGGACAGGGAGGAGATAAAGGAGGAAGGGTGGGATTGGGAGGGAATGAGGGAGAGGGCTACAGCTGGGATACAAAGTAAATAACCTGTGATGAATATTAAAAAATAAAAATTAAAAAAGGAAAAAAAGATTGTTGGTAAAATACTGTCATTAGACATGATTCAAGGCAGGACTCAGAAAAAAAAAACTATTTGCACTATAGGGAAAATGACTATTGCCTTAGCAATATACAACTATTTTCATGAAGAGCATATTGGCAGATATATGAACATAAAAAGTGTTTCTAGTGAGATGTCGGATGAAGTTGAAGAATCCACTAGAAATGGAAGACTATACGCACTTGTTGGCTCAGGTTGTAGGTGCAGGCTGAAGGAGAATGGCAACGATACACACTATAGCCTAGCTCAGGGATGGACTTGGAAAAAAATGGTGTGGGGAAATCCTCACAATGGGTAGATTTTTAAACAATTAATCTGGTCATCTACTTCATGGGAAAGAGTAAGAGTCCAAAATAACACAGCTGTTAATGGTCAATACAATAAAGTTTGAATGGAATCCCAGACACGTTGAAAAGAAATAGCCAAAGAATAAATTGACTATGTTGATGAATTTAAAATGCAAATCGTGAAATACTTTTGAAAAATGAAAGTAAACTACAAGTTTATTCACTGAGGAAGAAGCATGAAAAATTGTTGAGTGGCAGAAGTCAGAGAGTAAAGGAACAACTTCATAGACTTTCATTAACTGGCGTGGGTTACTGCAATAGGAATGGAAGTAAAAGAGGCTCTAGGCAGGTTCAGGTAATGTTATATTTCTTGATATAGTGACAATTAAGTATTTTCTAATAATTCACACTTCTTATGTATTTTATGCTTTTCTGATTTATGTTTTGTCTTGTACGATTACTACACTATAGGTACATGGACTTCCTCAAAGTAAGCCTGTTGGCACTAGCTTTTAACTTAATTTTATTTTAGTTTCTTTTTCTGCTCTTCTACACCCCAGTTCCTTCCAATACTCCATCACCAGGTAGGACAGCAAGGTTAGTGGGGAGAGGAGGCAAAGTTCTCTTTTGCTACTTCCTGCTGGTTAACGTCATCAGATTCCTTGTAGAAAGTCCGATCTTCCTTTCAGGGTATCTCCAACTTCTTCTCTTCACACTTCATCAACAGCAACCAGGAGCAGAAGGTGTGGGAGGAGCACCAGCAGCTTCTTTTTTCCCAGAGCTCCTTCAATACTCTCTGGGCTCTGTCCTTTCTCCCCTCTCTAGAGTCCTCAGGTTTATACTATCTGCATCTGATAAAGAGGCCTTCTCAGAGCCTGCACCAGATAAATAGCTTGCTGCAGTGGACAATCTGAACCAGTCCCATATCCCATCCCTGGGATTAAAATAAAGATATGTTTATATATCATAAACCAAAATCTTCACAGCATAAACGTCTTTGACTTACCTACTCTGGGCAGTGAGAATGCTGATCCACCCACATTTAACACCAAGAGAAATGCAGCCACCCTTCAACCAGCTCATTCATGGGAAAAAGGAGAAGGCAAAGGGCTAGTCTGCACATTTCCCTTCCTTTCCTATCCCAACCAGATGTTACTCACCTTCTATTGGGAAGAATGGCAAATGGGGAGAAGAGAGGACAGAAACATCTTTAGAACGCTTTGTTGAGTTCAAAAGAAACATTAAGAACATGGAACAAGCATCAATAGTGCACTCTCAAATTATTACTGGGGTTCCTATCATGTTACCTCACTGATCCTATCCACTCTGGGCTTCTAAGATCCTTCTATTCATACTTGGTAATCAAGTCAGCATTTCTCGGATGATTGTATCTATCTATACAGAGCCGTTCTCTTAATACCCTTTGAGAATCCTACAGCCAATGGCGGGTTCTGAGTCTTGACTGATTTTAAGACTTAACTGATGCCTATTTGAAATTGATTGCACAGTATATTGTATACAGCTCTTTGAAAGTACAATTCATTTCCAATACACAAGATATATTCCTTGTACTTGTGTTGTCAAAATGCAGTGTCACATACAGTTTACAGCTTTGTCATAAGATTAAATGAGAATGTTAGGATAATCCCATGATGAGGTGCCAATTTAAAGATGCTCTAAAGAGAATAACAGAACTGTCCATAAACCCTCTGTAATTGACCTGGCAACCAGACCATTAATTAAAATAAAATCCTAGCATAGATTTGGATTCCCTGGACCTGACTGAAGAAGATGAGCAGCCAGAAAGAAGCTGCAAAACCAATCTGCCTGCTAGGTGCACCGTAAAAATTTATATGCAACTAGATCCCCAGGATAGTAAATCAAGAAATGTATAGTGACCCAAGCGTTAATTAAGCTTAATAAGTATTAATTTTCTTCAAATGTAAACATTGACCTGGGCTCAAAAGATGGTTTTTATATGCCACCATGACTCTTGGAAGTCTGGGAGCATATGATGTCTCTGAACAATTAAATAAAAATTCAGAATGGTTCTAACAGGTGGTGAAAGAAGGTGAGACAGGACTATAAGAATAAATACATCTTAGATGTACAAAACAGTTACAGTGCACCCTTATGTCCCTATCCAAATAAACTTTATAGGAGTTATGGAGGTTCTTCAAAAAGTTCTTCTTAATGAATCTCTGCATACAATTATCCCTCTCAGAATCTATGACCAAGGGGGGAGCCAAGATGGCGGCGCCGGGAAAGCACCGAGTTTGAGAAGCAGGACAGCACTCGCCATGCAGAGACCAGGAGACTGAACTCTGAGCCCTGAAACTACATCAATCGTGTTTCCCAGGTGAGGGGAGGCTCCCACGGCGTGGGAATCGGTCTGGTCCACTCAAGGCTACCCAGCCAGAACCCGGAAGAAATCCCGGGTAACGCGGGCTTTGTGTCTCCGGGCTGGAGCCGCAAGCAAGGGTGTCCCAATTACTTTCCCAGGCTGATCCGTAAGCACAAGGGTGCCTGAGGCTGGGAGTCCCAGTCGCGGGGGACCCCACTGGGAAACAAAGTTGCCAGACTGATCACGGGTCACCCAGTCTTTCCCCGGAAGGTCTCTAGGATGGCGGGTACCCACCACCAACACAACTGAGCTCCTGCCACGCAGAGATCTGCGCGCTCAGCTCAGCAGTACAGACAAGCTGCACGCCCCAGTACAACAGGGACTGGGAACACCTGTCCAGAGAGGACCCCACAGGGAAGGAAGAAAGCGTGCTGCTGGGGTCACCTAGGGACAGTCTAGCAGCCTGCAGATCGCAGACAGATGAGTACGCCCAGCCATCACAGATCTGGGCCCAAACAGGGAGCACAGAGTGATTGGAAACTCAGCTCCCGCAGACTAGCAGGCAGGCACACGCTCCACCAGCCCAGAGGCCTTCATTGTACCGAATACACCTTACAGGCAGAACTGTGCGCCCCAAGACACCAGAGCAGTACTCACCCACCACAGATTACCTATTGGGCTCTGGAGCATAGAGCCCCAACCTCAGACCTACAAAAGACCGGGAACCCTGAGATCAACCCCCCAGATACTGCTCCAAGGGGCAACCAGTTATCCCTAACAAAACCGACCAAACCACGGGACACACAGGTTACAGCAGTTGATCACTAAATTTACAGCAAGAAACCCAGAAGGAGGGCAGCTGTCTCCAGGACTTCTCCCAGTGAGAGGAGAGCCCTCTCGACTAATCAGGACCACAGTTACTACCCAGGTCTCTATGCCTGAGGTGAGCTGTAGCAAACGCTGAAAAACACCAGACATCCAGTGACTATACCCAAAAAGCTGGAAAGGCTTCCTTGAGGAAAAACCATCTTCCTGCCAAAGGGATTCTCTCCACTACAAGAGTCCAGCAACAACCAGAAACTAAATTCAAACAAGTAAGATAGCCCAAAGGGTAGAGGACAACGTAAAAGTTCAACCAACAAAAGCCAGAGCAATATGGCATCTCCAGAACCCATTTACCCAGGGGCAAATAGCCCTAGACACCCCAGCATAAATGAAATTCAAGGAGATGACCTAACATCTATGCTCATGAAGAAGATAACAGAGGAAACAAATAAAATACGAAAAGAATTAGAGGAAGATAAAAACAAACAGATCATGGCTATCCGTAAAGAAATGGAGGAAATTAAAGACAAGGAGATTATGGCCATCCATGAAGAAATACGGGAAGCAGCAGCAAACAGTCTGTGGCCTTTAGAGAGGAAATGCTTAAATCACTGAATGAAATAAAAGAAACAGTGGATTGTTCAAACAAACAGCTGAAGGAATTGACGGAAAAACATGAAAATACAGTCAGACAGGGGAAGGAAACCAACAAAATAGCCCAAGACCTGAAGATAGAATTGGAAAAATTAAATAAAAAAAACAAAAATGGAAGAAATTGTGGAGAGAAAGAACTTAGGGAAGAAAGCAGGAACTACAGAGGTTAGCATAACCAATAGGCTACAAGAAATAGAAGAAAGAATCTCAGGTGTGGAAGATACAATGGAAGAAATAGATGTATCTCTCAAAGAAAATGATAAATCTAAAAAATTCCTGACACAGACCGTCCAAGAAATAAAAGACAACATAAAAAGACAAAACCTAAGAATAATAGGAATAGAGGAAAAAGAAGATTTCCTGCACCAAGGCCCAGAAAATATTTTCAACAAAACCATTGAAGAAAATTTCCCCAACTTAAAGGAGAGACCAATGAGAATACAAGAGGCCTATAGAACACCCAATAAATTAGACCAGAAAAGAAAATCCTCCCGCCACATAATAATCAAAACTGTAAGTATACAGAACAAAGAAAAAATACTAAAAGCTGCAAGAGAAAAAGGCCAAGTAACATATAATGGCAAACCCATTAGAATCACACCTGACTTTTCAACAGAGAAATGAAAGCCAGAAGGGCCTGGACTGATATCATGCAGAGCATAAGAGAACACAGATGTCAGCCCAGGCTACTATACCCTGCAAAACTCTCAGTCCTCATAGACGGAGAAAACAAGATATTCAATGACAAGAACAAATTTCAACAATACCTAGAAACAAATCCAGCATTACAGAAGACACTGGAAGGGAAAATACAACCCAAGAAAGCTAGCTACATTCAAGAAAACACAGAAAATAAATAACCCCACTACAGTAAAACAAAAAGCAACCAAGCACACAACCGTATGACCACAGCCAACATCAAATTCAAAGGATCTAACAGCCACTGGTCATTAATCTCTCTCAATATCAATGGAATTAATTCTCCAATAAAATGACACAGACTAACAGAATGGATGCGTAAACAAAACCCAGCAATCTGTTGTATACAAGAAACACACCTAAGTCACAAAGATAGACATTATCTGAGGGTAAAGGGATGGAAGACAGCTTTTCAAGCAAATGGACGCAAGAAGCAAGCAGGAGTAGCCATTCTAATATCTGATAAAATAGTCTTTCAACCAAAATTAATCAAAAGAGATGGGGAAGGACACTTCATACTCATCAAGGGAAAATTCCACCAAGAAGACATCACAATCCTGAACATCTATGCCCCAAATACAAGGGCACCCACATTTGTGAAAGAAACATTGATAAAACTTAAGCCACACATAGATCCCCACACACTAATAGTGGGAGACTTCAACACCCCACTCTCAACAAAGGACAGGTCAACTAAACAGAAATTAAACAAAAAAAGACTATCTCTAACAGAGGTCATGAATCAAATGGACCTAACAGACATTTACAGAACCTTACACCCAAACACAAAAGAATTTACCTTCTTCTCAGCACCTCATGGAACCTTCTCCAAAATAGACCACATAGTTGTTCACAAAGCAAGCCTCAACAGATACAAGAAGATTGAAATAATCCCTTGTATCCTGTCTGATCACCATGGAATAAAGCTGGACCTCAGTAACACAGAAATAGCAAAAAGCCTACACATACATGGAAACTGAACAACTTGCTACTAAAAGACAGCTGGGTCAGGGAAGAAGTAAACAAAGAAATTAAAATCTTCCAAGAACTCAATGAAAATGAAGACACAACATACCCAAACTTATGGGACACAATGAAAGCTGTGCTAAGAGGAAAGTTCATAGCACTAAGTGCCTTCAAGAAGAAATTTGAGACAGCGCATTCAAGCAACTTAATGGCTCACTTAAAAAACCTAGAAAAAGAAGAAGCAGACACACCAAGAAGGAGCAGACAGCTGGAAATAATCAAACTCAAGGCTGAAATCAATCAATTAGAAACAAATAAAACAATTCAAAGAATCAATGAAACCAAGAGCTGGTTTTTTAAGAAAATCAACAAGATAGACAAACCCTTAGCCAAGCTAACTAAAAGGCAGCAAGACACCATCCAAATCAACAAAATCAGAAATGAAAAGGGGGACATAACTACAGACACTGACGAAATCCAAGCAATCATTAGGACTTACTTCAAAAGTCTATATGCAACAAAATTTGAAAATTTAAATGAAATGGACAATTTTTTTGATCGATTCCACTTACCAAAGCTAAATCTGGACCAGGTAAATCAATTAAATAGTCCTATATCTCCCAAGGAAATAGAAGCAGTCATAGAAAGTCTCCCATCCAAAAAAAAAGCCCAGGACCTGATGGTTTCAGTGCAGATTTCTACCAAACATTCAAAAAAGAGCAAACTGCAGTTCTCTTCAAACTATTCCACAAAATCAAAACAGAAGCAACATTACCAAACTCATTCTATGAAGTCACAGTCACCTTGGTACCTAAACCTCACAAAGACCCAAACAAAAAAGAGAACTTCAGGCCAATCTCCCTTATGAACATTGATGCAAAAATACTCAACAAAATACTCGCAAACCGAATCCAAGAACACATCAAAGATATCATCCACCATGACCAAGTAGGCTTCATCCCAGGTATGCAGGGGTGGTTCTATATACAGAAATCCATCAATGTGATCCACTATATTAACAAACTGAAAGAAAAAAAACCACATGATAATCTCCCTAGATGCTAAAAAAGCATTTGACAAAATCCAACATCCATTCATGTTTAAAGTATTGGAGAGATCAGGGATACAAGGCACATATCTAAACATAGTAAAGACGATATACAGCAAACCTATAGCCAACATCAAACTGAACGGAGAGAAACTTAAAGCAATCCCACTGAAATCAGGGACAAGACAAGGCTGCCCACTCTCTACATATCTCTTCAACACAGTGCTGGAAGTCCTTGCTAGAGCAATAAGACAGTAGAAGGAGATCAAGGGGATATAAATTGGAAAGGAAGAAGTCAAATTATCACTATTTGCAGATGATATGATAGTATACGTGAGTGACCCCAAAAACTCTACCAGGGAACACCTACAGCTGATAAAAACCTTCAGCAAAGTGGCCGGATACAAAATTAACTCAAAAAAATCAGTAGCACTCCTAAATACAAAAGACAAAAGGGCTGAGAAAGAAATTAGGGAAACAACACCCTTCACAATAGCCACAAATGACATAAGGTACCTTGGAGTAACCCTAACCAAGGAAATCAAAGACTTGTATGAAAAAAATTTCAAGTCTCTGAAGAAAGAATTAGAAGAAGATATGAGAAGATGGAAAGATCTCCCATGCTCATGGCTTGGCAAGTTTGACATAGTAAAAATGGCCATCTTACCAAAAGCAATCTACAGATTCAATGCAATGCCCATCAAATTACCAACACAATTCTTTACAGACCTGGAAAGAAAAATTCTCAACTTCATATTGAACAACAAGAAACCCAGAATTGCTAAAACAATCCTCCATAATAAAAGATCTTCTGGAGGTATCTCCATCCCTGATCTTAAGTTGTACTATAGAGCAACAGTTTTAAAAACTGCATGGTACTGGCATAATAACAGAATAGTGGATCAATGGAACCGAACAGAGGATCCAGAAATAAACCCACACACTTATGGACACCTGATCTTTGACAAAGGCGCCAAAACCATACAATGGAAAAAAGATAGCATCTTCAACAAATGGTGCTGGTCCAACTGGATGTCTACATGTAGAAAAATGAAAATAGATCCATACTTATCACCCTGCACAAAAATGAAGTCCAAGTGGATCAAAGACCTCAACATAAAACCTGACATATTAAATCGGCTAGAAAAAAAAGTGGGGAATACCCTAGAACTCATTGGTATAGGAGAAAACTTCCTGAACAGAACACCAAAAGCACAGGCTCTAAGAGCAATAATCAATAAACGGAACCTCATGAAACTGAAAAGCTTCTGCAAAGCAAAGGAGACCATCACCAAAACAAAGCGACTGCCTACAGATTGGGAAAGAATCTTCACCAACTCTTTATCTGACAGAGGACTCATATCCAGTATATATAAAGAACTAAAGAAGCTGAAAAGCAGCAAACCAAGTAATCCAATTAAAAAATAGGGAATAGAGCTAAACAGAGAATTCTCTGTAGAGGAATACCGAATAGCAGAGAAGTACTTACAGAAATGCTCAACCTCACTAGCCATTAGGGAAATGCAAATCAAAACAACCCTGAGATTTCACCTTACACCCATCAGAATGGCCAAGATAAAAAACTCAGGTGACAACTCATGCTGGAGAGGTTGTGGAGAAAGGGGAAGCCTTCTCCACTGCTGGTGGGAATGTAAACTTGTACAACCACTCTGGAAATCAATCTGGTGCTTTCTCAGACAACTAGGAATAGTGCTTCCCCATGATCCAGCCATACCACTCCTAGGCCTATATCCAAAAGAGGCTCAAGTACACAAAAAGGACATTTGCTCAACCATGTTTGTAGCAGCTTTATTTGTAATAGCCAGAAGCTGGAAACAGCCCAGATGCCCCTCAACTGAAGAATGGATGCAGAAATTGGGGTACATCTACACAATGGAATATTACTCAGCAATGAAAAATAAGGAAATCATGAAATTTGCAGGTAAATGGTGGGATCTGGAAAGGATCATCCTGAGTGAGTTGTCCCAGAAGCAAAAAGACACACATGGTATATACTCACTCATATAGACATACAACATAGGACAAACCCACTATAACCTGTGCATCTAAAGAAACTAAGCAAGAGAGAGGACCCTAACAAAAATGTCCAATCCCCATCCGGAAAGGCAAAGAGGATGGACATCAGAAGAAGAAGAAAACAGGAAACAACCTAGGAACCTACCACAGAGGGCCTCTGAAACCCTCTGCCCTACAGACTATCAAAGCAGATGCTGAGCCTGATGGGCAACTGATGGGCAGAGTGAATGGAATTTTATGTAAGAACTGGGAAATAGTAAGAGCTGGAGAGGACAGGGTCTCCACAAGGAGAGCAACAGAACAAGAAAATTTGAACACAGGGAACTTCCCAGAGACTCATACTCCAACCAAGGACTATTCATGGAGATAACCCAGAACCCCTGCACAAATGTAGCCCAGGGCAGTTCAGAGTCCAATTGGGTTACATAGTAATGGGAAGAGGGACTGCCTCTGACATAATCCGATTGACCTGCTCTTTGATTATCTCCCCCTGGGGGGGAACAGCCTTACCAGGCCATAGTAGAGGACAATGCAGCCACTTTTGATGTGAATTGATGGACTAAGATCAGAAAGGAGAGGAGAACCTCCCCTATCAGGGGACTTGGAGAGTGTCATACATGCAGAGGGAGGAGGGAGGGTGGGATTGGGAGGTGAAGAGGGAGGGGCTTATAGGGGGATTCAGAATGAATAAAGTGTAATTGAGGAAAATTTAAAAAAAGGGAAAATAATTTAAGAACCTTAAATGACTTTCAAAAGTAGAGGAAAACATGGAGTTAGTCAATTTACATGGAGCACGTCTCACCCCTGGGGGCAATGGTCTCCTGAACCTACTCAGACCTGAGACACCACCACTGCTAGTTCTAGAATTGATGCAAGATGTTCCAACGAGGGGATTAAGGCTTCTCATAATATTTCCTATAAGCCCACACCGTTTGTTTATATCCCCCATTTTTATTCATTATTAGCCAGATAGAGCCAAGTAATTGTGGTGATGATACTTGCTTTTTTGCCCAATGCAGGAATGCTAGTGAATTTAGGTATGCCCTGGTTACTCGCATGCCTCGCTGGGTGCCTGTGCCCGTTGATGCCCCTCACGCTATGACTCTCTTCAGGTAGAAAAGGGATCTTGGAACTACAGCCGCCATTGTTACTGCCATCTCATTGGCGGCTGTTGGAGCTACCGCTGTGGCATTAGCCATGAGTCATACTGGGCAGACTGCTCAGACCCTGAATAATCTTTTAGCCAATGTAGCTCATGCCTTAGATGTACAAAAAGGAATTAATGCTCAACTAAAAGGAGGCTTGATGGTATTCAATCAGAGGATTGACCTCGTGCAGGAGCAAACTGATACCCTATGGCAAATCGCTCAACTTGGCTGTCAATGAAAATATGCTGGACTTTGTGTCACTAGCATACAACATGAGAATTTTCCCTGTATTGCAAATCTGTCTAAACAATTGTCTAGCTATATTTTAGGTAATTAGACTGGAGAATTCGATACTACGATGGAGCAGCTGAGAGTGGCCATTGTCACAGTAAATTCTACCGGAGTGGACGCAGGACTAGCCACAGGATTATCACCATGGATTGCTGCAGCCATGAATCATCTGAAGGAATGGGCGGGCATGGGAGCGTTAGCAGGCCTTCTGGTGTTGGTCTCCTTGGTTTGCCTGTGATGTATATGCAAGGTTAGAGTCTCACAACAGCATAATGCAGCCATGATCATTCAGGCCATTACAGCCATTGAAGCAGGACATTCTCCCCAAGCATGGTTGGATACCATAAATAGCTAAAAAGTTATGCTCAGGATGCGAGGCTAAGCACTGCACTCAGGGTCAGCCGCTTTGGACCCAGAGAAGAGCAAGTCTAATTGCATGAGGGTTGATGCCCCAGGTCCCGCCTCTGAGAAAAAGGTATCGGACGGGTCTGATGCTCTTTGGGTGGATGACACCTAAATGAACATCGGTACAAAGTCCCAATTTATTTCTAATATCAGAGATCAGACCTCTACTCTTGCCTGATGCGTCTAAAACAAAAAGGGAGAACTGTAGAGAGCTGCGTAATGCCGTGCCTTAAAGATGGAGCTGGTTTCCGCCTTCCACCTTCCCGATGGTGAGTGCTCTCTGTCACGAACAACTCCACATTTGGCTAAGGCCGAGGATCTGGCTTGCTTCCATGTATGTGGACCTATCTGCATTGCCCACGTGGCACGCTGGGGTTGGCTACCCAGAGGTTATTTAAGCTGTGGGCTGGCTTTCCCCAGGGTCAGATGATTGTTCAAGGTTCCTGAATAAACTGTATTGGAAAAAAAAAAAAAAGACTCTATGACCAAAAAACTCAATTTAAAATGCATGTAATAATTTACTGTTACCATTCTATACTATAGGTATATTATATTCCTAAAATTTTAACATATCTTTTCCCTAATCTTATTCTCAAAATGCTTTTTTTCCAAGTGCTAACAAATTCCTGGTTGATTTTCGAGTTCAAGAGCAAGTAAACCAGCCACTCTTTAACTGTTACCCTATATTGCTCAAGAAAATGTGTATTCTCATAGAAGTCTACAAAGACTGTGCAGTTGATCATTGTGTAGATACATATATAATATATACATTAAATTTATGAGTACGAAGATTTCTTTTTTTTTATTTTAGGTACATTTATTTTTTTTCCTTCCCAGTTCTTACTCTACCCGTACTTTTTTTTTTTGCTTATTCTTTTTTTTTATTAATTACACTTTATTCATTTTGTATCCCCCCATAAGCCCCTCCCTCCTCCCCTCCCGATCCCACCCTTCCTTCCCTTTCTGCATGCATGCTCCTCCCCAAGTCCACTGATAGGGGAGGTCCTCCTCTCCTTCCTTCTGATCTTAGTCTATCAGATCACATCAGGAGTGGCTGCATTGTCTTCTTCTGTGGCCTGGTAAGGCTGCTCCTCCCTCACGGGGAGGTGATCAGGAGTAGGCCAGTCAGTTTATGTCAGAGGCAGTCCCTCTTCCCATCACTATGTAACCCACTTGGACACTAAACTGCCATGGGCTACATATGTGCAGGGGTTCTAGGTTATCTCCATGAATAGTCCTTGGTTGGAGTATGAGTCTCTGGGAAGTTCCTTGTATTCAAATTTTCTTGTTCTGTTGCTCTCCTTGTGGAGTTCCTGTCCTCTCCAGCTCTTGCTATTTCCCACTTCTTACATAAAATTCCATTCATTCTGCCCAACAGTTGCCCATCAGGCTCAGCATCTGCTTTGATAGTCTGCAGGGCAGAGGCTTTCAGAGGCCCTCTGTGGCAGGTTCCTAGGTTGTTTCCTGTTTTCTTCTTCTTCTGATGTCCATCTTTTTTGCCTTTCCGGATGGGGATTGAGCGTTTTAGTAAGGGTCCTCTCTGTTGTTTAGTTTGTTTAGATATACCGAATTTAGTCGGTTTATCCATGGTTTTATGTTTATATGAGTGAGTATATACCATGTGTGTCTTTTTGCTTCTGGGACAACTCACTCAGGATGATCCTTTCCAGGTCCCACCATTTTCCTGCAAATTTCATGATTTCCTTATTTTTCATTGCTGAGTAATATTCCATTGTATAGATGTACCCCAATTTCTGCATCCATTCTTCAGTTGAGAGGCATCTGGGCTCTTTCCAGCTTCTGGCTATTACAAATAAAGCTGCTACAAACATGGTTGAGCAAATGTCCTTTTTGTGTACTTGAGCCTCTTTTGGATATATGCCTAGGAGCGGTATGGCTGGATCTTGGGGAAGCGCTATTCCTAGTTGTCTGAGAAAGCGCCAGATTGATTTCCAGAGTAGTTGTACAAGTTTACATTCCCACCAGCAATGGAGAAGGCTTCCCCTTTCTCCACAACCTCTCCAGCATGTTTTGTCACTTGAGTTTTTTATCTTGGCCATTCTGATGGGTGTAAGGTGAAATCTCAGGGTTGTTTTGATTTGCATTTCTCTAATGGCTAGTGAGGTTGAGCATTTCTTTAAGTGCTTCTCTGCCATTCGGTATTCCTCTACAAAGAATTCTCTGTTTAGCTCTGTTCCCCATTTTTTAATTGGATTACTTGGTTTGCTGCTTTTCAGCTTCTTTAGTTCTTTATATATACTGGATATGAGTCCTCTGTTAGATAAAGGGTTGATAAAGATTCTTTCCCAATCTGTCGGCAGTCGCTTTGTTTTAATGAAGGTATCCTTTGCTTTACAGAAGCTTTTCCGTTTCATGTGGTCCCATTTATTGATTGTTTCTCTTAGAGCCTGTGCTGTTGGTGTTCTGTTCAGGAAGTTCTCCCCTGTACCAATGAGTTCTAGGGTATTTCCCACTTTTTTTCTAGCTGATTTAATGTGTCTGGTTTTATGTTGAGGTCTTTGATCCACTTGGACTTCAGTTTTGTGCAGGGTGATAAGTATGGATCTATTTTCATTTTTCTACATGTAGACATCCAATTGGACCAGCACCATTTGTTGAAGACACTATCTTTTTTCCATTGTATCGTTTTGGCATCTTTGTCAAAAATCAGGCGTCCATAAGTGTGTGGGTTTATTTCTGGATCCTCTGTTCGGTTCCATTGATCCACCATTCTGTTTCTATGCCAGTACATGCAGTTTTTATCACTGTTGCTCTATAGTACAGCTTGAGATCAGGGATGGAGATACCTCCAGAAGATCTTTTATTGTAGAGGATTGTTTTAGCAATTCTGGGTTTTTTATTATTCCATACGAAGTTGAGAATTTTTCTTTCCGGGTCTGTAAAGAATTGTGTTGGCAATTTGATGGGCATTGCATTGAATCTGTAGATTGCTTTTGGTAAGATGGCCATTTTTATTATGTTAATCCTGCCAAGCCATGAGCATGGGAGATCTTTCCATGTTCTCATATCTTCTTCTAATTCTTTCTTCAGAGACTTGAATTTTTTTTTTTCATACAAGTCTTTGACTTGCTTGGTTAGGGTTACACCAAGGGGCACGAAAAATTCTTAAAGTTTGAGCAATCATGTATGTGCATAATAGGTAGCTTTCTTTTTCACCTTACTAATCTCTTTCTAGCAGTGGAGACCATTTTTGTAAGATACAAGGAGTTAAAAACCATAACAATAATGACAACACATTTAGTGTTTCTTAAGTAATTCGCTGTATTGATGAATTTGGTATCCATTAAAACATGTACCTCTCAGGGAGTCATAAAATGTTATCCCATTATTATTTCTAACTTACGAGTGAAGAACAGAGTTTCAGAGAGACTATTTATTGAGGTCACACAGCTAATAATGATAAAGCCATGATCCACATGCAGCAGTTTTTAAATCTATTTTCTTAAATTCTCAACAACCTACTATTAAAATAGGCTTACATTTCTTTATTTAATAAAATGCTCATGCTGCTAAAAGCAATCCTTATATGAAAAAAATGTATTGCTATCTATTCCTCTTTGAAGAATTCTGAAAATTCTAGATCACCTACTGCCATGATGAATAATAGAGAATAACATATGTGGGATTTCAGAAAGGAGATTGTTCTGAGAGGAGCATAGAGCAACAGAATGTGCTGTGATGAAGAGAAAGACAAGCAGACGAGCACGATCAACACTCTAGGGAAACACTGTAACTATTCTCTCCCTTAGAATTTTGCAGCATCGTCTAGACTCCAAGTGCATGAGATAGATGACCACTGAGTGTCCTTGACTTATTTTTGTTTCTAAGTCAGAGCTACTTTCTTCTTGGCCATCAAGGTAAGACCATAGAGTTCCACATTACTGTATAGTTACTAAAACTACACCTTGCACAGAGTAAGAATAAGATAATAGTCTGTCTCTTTTAATTACATTATATCTTAGACCTCCCTTGTGAAGTTTAGCTCTTAATTTGAAAGGATGGATAAAATAGGGAGTGAGACAAGTAAAATGTCAGTATAAAAATTAACATGTTTATTGCAATGAACCCATGATGGAAGTAGAGTATGGGAGAATTTTTAGATCACGGGGTGAAATTTTTCATCTTTGAGTAGAGGCACAGAATTTTCACATTTATTTCTTGAATGCCTCAAAGCAGCAATCAGAGACTACATATATTCTTTGATATGCCCTGAGGGATTTGCACAGCATCTTGGCTTCCTTATTCCAAGAAAACTGTGAGACTCCAAATTGATCATCTATGCTACACACCCGTGAAAAATGATGCAGCACATTATACCATGCATAAATGTCGTATAATTAAAATTAAGTCCTTCTATGATGATATTTCACTGACATACAAAGATATATTTCTATCAGTTAACAAAAGTCTAATGATATGAATAAGTAAAATATCTTACTCTTCTACAGCGTTTATATACTCTCTATAGCAGTGTAAGGTTTCTGTTCCTTCTCTCCTCACTTCACATATGATGAATACAGAGGTTACATAACCAATTGCAGAGCTTCAGAGGTAGTGAGTAAAGAAAGACGGCAACACTGGGCATTGATTTGTGCATCCATCATAAAATACCTCTCCTGTTTACATAAAATTTTTCTCTTATTTTCTAAAGATGATGTTCTCAAGGCAGAAGACATATCCACAATAAGCCTTAAATAATTAAATCTGCTTTAAAGCCTAATATATAGAGAAAGAGGAGAAGGAGGGAGGTATACACACACACACACACACATACGCACACACACACACAGTTCGGGGAGACAAGAGACTGAGAGACACATACAGAGAGACAGAGAGAGGTTGTTTAATGAACACCATGCAACAATGCCTGTCTTGCTAGAATTTCTGTTTATGGAGCTACTGCTCAACTTATAATTTATTTGGCTGATTATCTCCACTTTCAAACTAATGCCATTTGGACTGTTTCTGTTAGGAAAGTTTTTATTATTTAAAGAATATTCTGCTTACCATACCACTAAGATAATCAGAAGCGAAAAACTAAGGAGATAGTATTGTCATAGATCACCTTCTCATCATAATATGACTGTTCTCCAAACACCTCTGTAAAATAAAATTAAGGCTTATTCAGACAGCCGTATTTATTTCAAACAAAAATAGAAATATGTGCTGAACTCTTCATAAAAGTTCTGATTGCCTGTGAACCCCAGAGGCAGCCATGTACACATTAACAGAAATTATAATTGCCTGGTTTTTGATGATGTGTGTGAGTTTGACATTCCCACTACCTGTTTCAGTGAACAAGTATAAAATATTTACCACTTCTGGCATCTGACCAACTAATTACCTTCAAAAATTCAACTAGAGCCTGCATAAAATATAAAATTAAAACTTTCAAAATAGTTTTTCTTGCAATCTTTCACTCAGTATTCTCTTTTAGTTTTAAGAAATCCTTAGGGCTAAAAGTCTCAGGATGCTGAGAGACTTATCAAGTGATCCTGGAAAAATAAGTAAGGTTATGTTAGTGGCTTTTAAACACACTTTACATATTTAACTGAAAAATCACATTTCATTGCCTTCTTTCAGCATATATTGTATTTAATGCTATGAACATTAGCCCTTGGAATAAAGAAATGAATTATATATGAGTTGCTCTTTATTATGATTTTGAAGCCTGATTTAAAATTAATTTTCAAGACTGTTATGGAATACCAAATGTCGTATTCACTAGTACCTGCGAGCTGCTTCCCAATCTCAATGTGCTGTTTGCCACAGCCATCTGCTTCCATCCTCTCTTCCAACTTGAAGGAATATTGACAGGACCTATTTCAAAAAAGAAAGAATTAGGGATTTGAATCTCTCTTTTTTTTTCAGAAAGTTCACAAAAATTTGCACTCTGTAGACAGAAATTATACAAAAATATACAATTATAGCAACTAACATAAAATGCTTGGTGATATGCTTAGATGTGCCAGAAAAGTCTTCCATTAGAGTTAAGTAATATATCTGTTTTGCACACATTCTCATGAAGGTTGCAATATGGAGTCTACAGAAACAATAGCGAGTAGATAACACCCAGAGTGTTTTCAAGCCCCTTCATTTCACCGTAATTATATGCTTTCAGCAAGAACTATTCTTCCACGTGTAAATAAGGCCGTCTTGGTTGTTGGATCCATCAGTAACTGCAGAAGTGATGTCCTAGATAAGCATCTGACAACTTCAATGTGTGAAGTTGTGTCTGTCTGCACAGAATAGGTTTCTACAGTGAAAACTTTTGTAATCAATTTTTTATGGAGTAGTAATTTGAGGGAATGGAGAAAGTAGGAAAGAACACAAGAAGAAAATAATTGATAAAGTGCTTACCTTCGAATTTCCTTTATATCCAGTACGAAGAATATAGGCTAATTCACAGTTAGCAGAGAAAGAATAGAAAAATCATAAAGTCTAGTAACAAAATAACACAAGCATACCTCAGCTCTGCCAATTTGAAAAGCAATATATTTTATGCAGAAACTGTCCTTCTGTAAAGAAATTAATCTAAAAATAATAACCCAAGAAGATGTTTTCATGGAGTTTCCATATTCCCAGGGCAGATTAAGAAGATGACTTTGGCAAAGTTAAGTATATGACAACAGCATACACAGGAGGATTCTCCTTCCCTTGCTAATAAGTATAACAGGGCCAAGTTTCTTTCTTGAGACAATAGCTCACTGCTAGGGAAAGATTCCAGAAATGAGTGGAATCTGTTTGTGTTCTTAGGCCTATAGCTCACCCTATCAAGAGAGAGTATATCAGACTGGTTTTGTAGACATCAATTTTCTTAATACCTGTACATCACCTTAAAGCTGCATCTCTGTTAATCCTCGAATAAAAACAAACCATTCTTAATACAAAGCCCTGTGCAGTGAAGAAATGCCTTCTTTTTTTTTTTAAGCTCTGAACAAAATCTATTATTTCAAGATTTATAACCTGATTCACATTTTTGAAGGCTTTGCATTAGCTTTGTGCTTACTAATGTTTTGGCACTGGGTAAGATATCCATCTCTCTGATGGCACCAATCCTGAGTTAATGCGACTACGATCTTGAGCATTCCATGATATGCTCAGATAAAATAAGACTGGCTGAGTACTAATTTAATTTATTCTTCTTTCACACCTCATGATTTAAAAACTATGCTTTAATACAAATACCAGAATGACTTTAATGAAAACTCACTGTAGGGCATTCATATTATGGCCATGAAAACTTCTGGACAATCATTGCCTTTCCTTGTGGATATGGATACTGAACAAAAATGAGAACGATTTCAGAATAGCAGCAAGCATATATGGTTGTCAAAAATGACAATAGTCCATTCCTCCTGAGAGTGACCAGCATGCTATTTCATTAATTTACTAACACTGGGAATTGTTATCAAAGACAAAGATGATGTGCCGTGCACATACACACATGTGTATATTTAAAGTTATTTGGCCATTTACTGAAAAGAAATTACTCTAAATGGGACCCAAGAGAGCCAAAAGGGAGACACTAATGCCCATTTTTTCCTTCTCAGACCATCAAGTAAGCCAAAATAAAGAGCTTGATATATCAGACAGGGTTTTAGCTGAATGTGTCAGCATGAACCGCAGGCACTGTGGCAAAGGAGAATGGATTATATGTTTTCAAAAGCAGTGTACATTATGTGATCTACCCTGTGGGGACCGCAGAATGAGGCACATCAGGTGGGGATAATCAGACGAGCTTTGCCAGTAAACACTTCCATGTAGATTTTTTTTTCTGTTGAAACCACATTTCCAAGGATAGCTTTTATTCAACTCAACAAACTCCTGCTTTTAGAAAGCTTACTTAAACCTCTTTTTAAAAAACAATTCATTATAGACTGCAAAAGACTCTGCGAAGCATTTTGAAGTGGGCTTTGCACTAATGTGATAAGAGATAGCTTCTGAAAAATAAAATAAAATAAAGCCAGCAGAGAGGATGATGCTTACCAGTCAGACATTAATGTTTTTATACACTAAAACCCAGCAGAGAACACTGGATCTTCAAAGAAACAAACAAAAACCTTTATAAACTGAGATTGTTCCATCTTTAGGGAGCAACCTTAAAAGTTGAGTAGTCTATTAGGTCTCACCAATAGACTAGGATCAGAAGGAAGGAAAAGGAGATCTTCCCTATCAGTGGACTTGGGGAAGGGCATGTGTGGAAAAGGAGGAGGAAGGAAAGGATTGGGAGGGGAGGTGGGAGGGAGCTACAGGGGGATATAAAGTGAACAAAGTATAATTAATAATTTTTTTTAAAAGTTGCATAGTGAGAAACCTAATGTTAATGTCTGAACTTACTGTTTTATATTATTATTATTGCTTTCAGTGTTTTTTGAGACAGAATGTCATGTACCGGGCTGAACCTTGAACTTATGTAGCCAAAGATGACATTGAATTCCTGATCTTCCTGCCTCCCTCTGCAGTGTTGAGAATCCAGGTCCACTGATACCCCCTGCACGCACACACACACACACACACACACACACACACACACACACACACCTGCTTCCATTGTGTACCATACTGGCCACTTTGCATGTAATCTTCCACTGAGTGCTTGCCACAACTTTTCAGAGCGGGTACTATTATCCTCTTTTATGAAACATACTGGACGCTTTCTCAGCATCTTACAGCTTTTTAAAAGACAGGATCTATACTGTTGGAATCTTTATTTGTGGCCTCAAAACAAAAATTCTAAGCAAAATGCATGAGAGAAACCATCACCACTAAACCCAACAGACTCTCTATTCATAGACTTGATGGACAGGTCACTATGTACAGAACCGAACCTTGATGTACTTTGAATTTGTTCTGCTAAGCACATTAGGATATTCCTCCCCCCCCAAAAAAAAATAGCCCCAAAGAAAATCATCCTACCTGGAAACTAAAATGTTGAAAAGCCTAGAAAAATTCCATAACAGAAGGTATAGGAAACATTGCTTTACAACTTGGTTCTTCTTGAAATGGACATGCTACATGTGAGTAACAGAGAAACTAGTAAAGTGTAACGAGTGGATTTGAAGAAAAACACTTATTCAACTACATTCTTCAATGTGGATTATTCTACAGATTCCCATTTTAGCAAAATGCCTAAGCTAAGCGGAAGTAGTTGGGGAAAGCGATACTGTAGAAGATACTGCGAAAAAGAGAAATGGTGGACTTGCATTTGTGAACTGGGTGGATAACTTCATCTATGTGTGAACATACACATGGCAGAATACACATTTGGAAAGACAAGCCTTAGAGAAGAATACATGAGAAAGGGAACAAGGGCAACTCTCCGCTTCCCAGACTGTCTGCTTTCTCCTGTGTGTGTGTGTGTGTGTGTGTGTGTGTGTGTGTAGAATTACACAATAACTCCAGAAATAAAGTTTTCCATATGGGAAATCTAAATCCCAGAGTTTGAGCAACTACCCCAAGGCAGCATAGGTATCTTGACAGACATTTGATTTAGAAAACCTACCAAACAATGCTTCCTTCAGTACTTCATTCACAGCTCAGGAAATTAGTTTTTTGTTAAATGGATGCATGTACATGTTTCAGTCTATGTGTTCCACAGTTCTGAGACAGGTGCTTGCTGTTTAGCCAGGTGGCCTCAGAGCTGCTGCATTTTTCCTGTGATAGCATGCTGGGATCATAGCCCGGCACAGCCACACTCAGCCTATATGTGTCTTCCTTTAGCAGAAACCACAAGGACACTTAAAAATAATTGGGAATCTCAGGAAAATGTTTATCTACCCTCTTCCAGGCTTCCAACCATCTTCAACATTGACATTCCAGGCACAAGAGGGTCTCATATGGGATTAGCAAGACCAGATACACTATAGAATTAAAACACACTTACCTCTCAAGGCAGGTGGGATTTAAGACATATCTGAAACTTTCCTTCTGCGTAGGTAGAAAAATTCTAAATTCCTCTTACAATTGAGCCTTGGTTTCCCAAAGAGATACTTGCTCATTTATCTTTGCGACTTAATTTCATGTCCCTACTCGTTATTTTACCATTTTACAACTGATTCTAGACGTATGTCTCACACATACTACTGTCTCCATCTAATTTCAGGTCTGCCAATAAAGGAAACCTGACCTAACAGCCATCACAGGTGAGGCACATTCCATGCTTAACTTTGAAGAACACAAGCAGAATTACACAAAACTAAAGTCGAAGTGAATCAAGGACCTCAACATAAAACCAGATACTCTCAATCAGCTGGAAAAAAAAAGTAGGAAACAGCCTAGAACTCATTGGCACTACCTAGCAGTGTTTCAAAGCAGACACTAATCATAACCAAACCCTCGGCAGAGTGCAGGGAATTATATGAAAGAAGGGGAGTTAGTATGATATGGAAAGGATAGGAGCTCTACAAAAACCAAATATATCTGGGCACAGGGTCTTTTCTGAACACCAATAGCACAGGCTCTAAGAGCAACAATCAATAAATGGGACCTCGTGAAACTGAAAAGCTTCTGTAAAGCAAAAGACACTGTCATCAAAACAAAACTACTGCCTACAGATTGGGAAAGAATCTTCACCAACCCGTTATCTGACAGAGGGCTAATATCCAGTATATATAAAGAACTAAAGAAGCTGAAAAGCAACAAACCAAGTAATCCAATCAAAAAATGGGGAATGGAGCTAAACAGAGAATTATCCATAGAGGAACATCGAATGGCAGAGAAACACTTAAAGAAATGCTCAACCTCATTAGCTATTAGGGAAATGAAAAACAAAAGGACCCTGAGATTTCACCTTACACCCATCAGAATGGCCAAGATCAAAAACTCAAGTGACAACACATGCTGGAGAGTTTGTGGAGAAAGGGAAACATTCCTCCATTGCTGGTGGGAATATAAACTGGTACAACCACTTTTGAGAAAGCATCAATCTGGCGCTTTCTCAGACAATTAGGAGTAGTGCTACAACTCCTAGGTATATACCCAAATTTTGCTCAAGTACACAACAAGGACATTTGTTCAACCATGTTTGTAGCAGCTTTATTTGTAATAGCCAGAACCTGGAAACAACCCAGATGTGCATCAACGGAGGAATGGATACAGAAGTGTTGGTATTTTTACACAATGGAATACTACTCAGCAATCAAAACGGAGGAAATCATGAAATTTGCAGGCAAATGGTGGGATCTAGAAAAGATCATTCTGAGTGAAGTATCCCAGAAGGAGAAAGACAAACACCGTATATACTAGCTTATATAGACCTACAAGATATGATAAACATAATGAAATCTACACAACTAAAGAAGACAATCAAGAAAGCAGACATGGGTGAAGATGATCAATCCTCATTTAGAAAGACAAATGGGACATGCATTGAATGTATGAGAGGAGTCTACTGCAGAAGGCATCTGAAAGACTCTACCTAGCAGTGTTTCAAAGCAGACACTAAGACTCATAACCAAACCCTCGGCAGAGTGCAGGGAATTATATGAAAGAAGGGGAGTTAGTATGATATGGAAAGGATAGGAGCTCTACAAGGACCAAATATATCTGGGCACAGGGTCTTTTCTGAGACTGACACTCAATCAAGGACCATCTATGGATATAACCTAGAACTTCTGCTCGGATGTGGCCCATTGTAGCTCAGTAACTAAGTAGTTTTCCAAAGTAAGGGGAACAAGGACTATTTCTAACAGGATCTCAAGGGCAGGTTCTTTGACCTCCCCCACCCCAGGGGAGGAGCAGTCCTGTTAGGCCACAGAGGAGGACTTTGCAGCCAGCCCTAAAGATACCTGATAAAACAGGGTCAAATGAAAGGGGAGGAGGTCCTCCCCTATCAGTGGACTTGGAAAGGGGCAGGGAGGAAACCAGGGAGGAAGTGTGGGGTTAGGGAGGGAATGAGGGAGCGGGATACAGCTGGGACACAGAGTTAACAAAATGTAACTAATAAGAAAAATAAAATTTAAAAAATGTGAGCTATCTTCAATGAATAGAAACAAGATCTAGAAAGGTGTGGACAGGAATCAGCCGCGAACCAGAGCAAGCTGCAAAATGTCATGTATATTCTTAGCTAATTTTCTTCTTCCGGACAAGAATCTAAAACAAGTCATATATTCTCTCTGCCTTTATTGGTTGCACAGGGAAATACAACTGTTCTGTAGTTAACCCCTTCATTATGCCTTATATTATTCCAAAGTGGATGGGAGAAAGCCAAAAAGCAGATGTAAACCAACAGCCTAGAAATTTGAAGTTTCTGAAACAATCTTGTGGATATAGTTCTGCATAACAAAACTCTTGAAAAGGAGCAAGAGGAGAAAGGTATAGTGACATTTTGGTGTGTTGACTGATAAAATGCCATTTTAAGCCTCCTGACCATTTAGGATTTCAAGACAATCTTGTAGAGTGATCATTGATACTACTGCCTTATGGAGGTATTATTGCATATATTGGAGAAGAAGATTCCTTTAAAAAAAAAACCTAAAATGCAATCATAAGAGTTTTTCAACTGTGTGTTTTGATGACATGAAGATTTGGAGTTGAAATAATTTAAACTTTAGTAGAAAACAAAAATATTTTTAATATGTCCTTCTTAACTGTTAAAGTGAATGTGCTATTTTGTAGTTTGGAACAAAGAGTAATTAAAACTACAGCTTTAAAAGAATATTTGACAAAGGATTGATGGGGCTCATTTTATGTTTTTTTTTTCTTATGTTTTCAATTTATTTAGAGTCACCAGCCTTTACCCTGATTTAAGAATCTCAAAATATTGTCCAGCAACAAACTACAAGCATGTCAAACTGCAAGAGAGAGTACACAAAGCATGTGGTTTCCTGGGGCTCATGGCCAGGGCATCATGGAGCTCCGTGTCAGGTACCTGCATTAGTTACCTTCCTCATTGTTCTGAGAGAATACAGGACAAGCAGTAACTTAAGAGGGGTGGTGCTCATTTTGATTGATAGTTTGACCAGATAGAGTCCCTCATGGCAGGGGAAGCATAGAGGAAGTTCAGGGAGGCTTCTGGTCATTCTGTATCTGTGTCAGAGAATGAACAAGAAGTGGTGTGGGCTGTTGAACCCCCAGTGTTGCCCTGGCAGCTTAGGCAAGGCTTCATTTCTTAAAAGGTTCCACAGCCTCCCACACAGCAGTTAGGAACCAAGTGTGAAAAACATGAGCTTCTGGGAGATATGAAACATTCAAACCACAACAGGGAAATTTGAAGTTTAGAAAATAATCAGGTTTTCTCTCTTCTTGCTTCATGAGATAATTGGATACAGAGAAAAAACTTTCATCCTGTGCATACCATCCTTGTTCTGAATGACTATAGATCCAGTGACTTTGGGAGTCCTTGAAATTTGGAGATCATTAAATAATGAATGCAGCATGAGTTCATGCTGTTCACAGTGTTACCTTGAGGAAAGTATCCAAGCTTCCAAATGGTGCTTTAAGTGAAAACCTCACTGTACCATGATGCAAAAGAAGCAGAGAATCTTGAAAAAATATGGGCTGAAAAAAAGAGGTATTTTGTATTTTAGTCCAGTGGAACCAAAGAGACAAGGAGATGCTTTATTTTGTGCACAACACTGTCTGAGTAAATCCCGTTCCTCAATGGCATTTGGTGTAATGAAGTAAGTTTTGTTCCTAAAGTAACAGAAGCAAAGTTGAAATCTGCATTTTTATGAAGATGAATCTAGTCACTGTAAGATTTCACGTTAAATAAATAGATGATAGTCTACATTTCCTCTTCTCATTGTGAATAACTAGTTAATCTACACTCAAATTATAATTATATTTCTTATCTTAATAATGTCTCTAAAAATAGCTACGTCTTTAATAGCAATAGGTATTTTATTAACTCTTAATATAAACAGAAATTCCAAAGCCACATAAGGGAAAGACTATGGAAAATAAAACCAACTCCTTTAAAAATACCTTTGAACTCCAACACTACCCCAAACAAAAACTTGAGTCAATATGACTTTTATTATGCTTTTCACAAAATATTCAAATAATTGTCTTTTAATTCTCTTTGTCAAGTAACTAGGGTATTTTTTGTTGGCTCGTTTATTCGAATGAGTATGCATATGTCATTTGTCTGTATGTCTGAGCATTACATATATAAAGTGCTCAAGGAAACAGAAGACGGCATCAGATTCCCCAGGACTGATGGTTGTGAGTTGCAGATGGTTGTGAGCCTGGAAAGAACAAGTGAGAGCTGAACTTGCTTTCTCTGCAAGAGCAGCCTGTGCTCTTCACCATGGAGCCATCCCTTCAGCTCCTCAGGGGATTGTTTTCTGATATGCTGACACTCATATGCCTCATTCCATTACATAGCAAATATATATACATACACGGAAACACAGAGAGGCTTATTCCAAATGACTTATTTAAGGTGTCAAAAGAGGTTAAAATGAGATTATTGTATGGGTGAAATTTGTATTCTGTGTTCATCAAAAATCTAACAAAATTTACTTAGGTCTTCTGGGAAATGTGAAGACATTTTATATAAGATAGATATCCTAAGGAAAATTATTTCCATAGGTATTTTAAAGAAAGGGAGAACTATCTATAGAATACATGAATTACATTTAAAATAAGGTAATGGGGGTGAAAACATAGCTCATTTGTAAAGTCTTTCCTTCTCAAACATGAGGTCCTGAATTCAAACACCAGAACTCATCTAAAATGCATCTAAATGTGTCAAGCCCACTTGCAATCCCAGTGCTGGGAGGGTAGAAAGAGAGATATCCCTGAGGCTTGCTGGAACTTGAGATGTTTCTAATTTACTCTGATGTAATGCAAGGTAAGCTAAAGATGGTTTAATGTGAATCCTTAGAATCTGTGATGTATTATGTTGCATGGAAAGAAGAAAGAACGCTGTGCATGAATTGAAGGCGGTACTTCAGGAGACCTTTACTTAAGGAGAGGATCCTCCATAGTCGCCAATGAAGCCCTAGGTACCCAGGAGTTCTTCAAAAAATGCAACAATAAAGGAGGACTAGACATCAGTCTTGGAAAGATATTTTAAAAGGGTATGTTGTTGAGTTTGAAGACTGAACAGGAGAACCAGAGTGCAGGTTGTATAATCTAGAAGAGTCAAAAAAGTCTGCATCCTTCCAGAGAAAGAATCTTATTATTTTAAGGCAGAAATGCATATTTCAACATTACTTTGGTGAGTAACAGATTAAGTCCTGAGCGAATGTGCATTATAGAGATGAGCATGGCCTCAGATTCATGAGGATAATAAGGCATCCCTGAGTAAGGATGTTATCAGACCATTGACCTTCAGCTGACAACAGTAAGTGTAAAGAGTCCTGACTGCAGCTCCTTCACCCCAGGTGACTGAAAGATCACAACCCTCTGAAACCAAACCCCAGTAGGACTTCCTACGGAGAGTGGTTAAGGCATCTTCTTACTCACGCAGTATAGAGTAAACTCACTGAATATCTGCACTTCTGGCATCTCCATCCAATTGCACTACACACCGATCCCAACTTTACATTCCTTACGTCTGTCTTTCTTTGTCTCCCATAACCCACAGCCAGATTTTTTGAGACAGAGTTTTGCAGGCTGTAACACTCTACCTTTACAATTCCTCAATAATAAATCTGTGTTGTTTATGGCTAGTTAAATTATGCAAATGCATTGCAACCACGATAGGAAATTAACACAAGTACTCATCCACAGTGAATCTACTTTATCAGTGTGGCAGGTGGTCTAAAACATCTTGGAAGCATGGATGAAAGTGTGTGCATTACTGGAAAAATGACCTAGACTGTGCAGGTCCACAGGGCCCCTTGCTGCTCATTCGGTGAAAGCAACCTTGCAACTCCAAGGTCAAATAAGCAAATTCAAGATAGTTTATTGTCTCTTCTCTGTCCAGTACAGGTTCAGTTAATTTTCTTCTGCTTCAATTTATACATGCAGTACAATATTCCTAGTCTAGAAATGTATTTGTTCTTTGGCTTCTGCTTTGAATTGTCTGTACCGCCTCAGCAGCTTTCTTGTTAATGAGTTAAATAAAATCTTTCATCCATGCTTATTTTTACATGTCTTAGCTAGTTGTGATAATTTTTATTTTTTTAAAGTTTTTTTTCTTTCAATATAAGTGATGGAAGTTCTATGTCCATGTAAAAGAAGACCAGAAAGCTAAGAAGGACAGCAAAGAAATAGCAGTTTCTGAATGTCTCTTGTCTCAGTGTGCCCTTTAGATCCTGGCTTTTGGTATAAATGAATGGCTGCCCTCAGGATGGGGAAGTGCTTCTGGTTCTGTTTTATCCCATGGTGGCCAACTCTCAGAGAAATTCTGCATGAGCGAGCACAAAGATGATTTTTACATTACTGTACCACTGGGTCTCAACATATGTCTCTCAAATGCAAATACTCCATCCCTCTGGACTAGTTAAGTCCACAACTCATTCACACAAGTATAGATTCAATATCTACAATGTATTGTGATACTTTATCAAGAAACTTAGGGTATATCAACTCTCAAGACACCTTCAGCGTATGGATTGTATGTTTTATCGCTAATCAAAATAAATAATAAATCATGTAGCATGTGAGAAAAATGACAAGTCCTATGTTAAAAGGTGAGGTAGAAGGATCAAGAATATCAGGAGTAGGAAGCATCCTGTAGCATCTGTGAAGTGAGCTCCCTCAGGAAAATTAGATTTGAACAAAAATTAGAAAGAGATAAAGGAGAGAACCATTTGAGGCATGGATGGAAGAAAAATCCACAGGAACAGCCAACACAAATGCACTGCTACAGGTAAACTGAAGAAATCACCCAGGACTCTCAGTCACATCATTGTAGACGGAAAAGAGTGAGACAGTATAAAGGAATGTTTCAAGGAGAAAGACAAAGGGGGAATTCAAAGCAAATTATTTCACGTCTTTTGCAGAGTAGGAACAAAACAAAGGGTTCTATAATGATTCCACAATACTTGCTAAATAGAAAAGAAAAAGACTGAGTTGAGAATTGTGAGTGTGAGAATGAGACATAGAGTTTGTGTCTGATGTTCCTGAATTTGAGTAGCTCTGAGAAAACCAGATAGTGAAGTCAAGCAGACAGTTGCGGTAAGAGTGTGAGGTTTAGGACAGAGTTCTGGGCTAGAGATGTATACATAGGCATGATCAATAGAAATGTTTGTATTTTTTGTTTTGTTTTGTTTTTTGTTATGGAAAGAAGTAGAAGATGATACCAATCCTTTTTTAACTTTTATTTTATTTTATTAATTACAGTTTGTTCACTTTGTATCCCAGCTATAGCCCCTTCCTCCAACCCCTCCCAATCTCATGCTCATCTCTCTTTTCCTCTACCCCTCCCCCAGTCCTCCCCTTCCATCTGACCATAATCTATCAGGTCTCATCAGGACTGGCTTCATTGTCTTCCTCTGTGGACTAGTAAGGCTGATGCCCACTCAGCTCAACCCTGTTCATAGCAGCTTTATTTGTAATAGCCAGAAGCTGGAAACAACCCAGATGTCCCTCAGTTGAGGAATGGATACAGAAATTGTGGTACATTTACACAATGGAATGCTACCCAGCAATTAAAAACAAACAAAAAAAAATCATAAAATTTTCAGGCAAACAGTGGGATCTAGAAAAGATCATCCTGAGTGAGGTATCCCAAAAGCAGAAAGACACAAATGGTACATACTAATTTATTAGTGGATATTAGACATATAATCTGGGATAATCATACTAAAATATCTACACATAAGAAAGCTAATTAAGAAGAAGGACCCTGGGTAATATGCTCAAACTTCATTCAGAAAAGCAAATTGGACAGACATTGGAAGAGGAAGAAATCAGGGAACAGTACAGGAGCCTACCATAGAGGGCCTCTGAAAGACTATACATAGCAGGGTACCATAATATATGCTGAGACACACAGCCAAACTTTGGGCAGAGCGCAGGAAATCTTGTGAAAGAAGGGGGAGATAAAAAGACCTGGAGAGGACAGAAGCTTCACAAGGAGAGTAACAGAACCAAAAATTCTGGGCACAGGGGTCTTTTGTGAGACTGATACTCCAACCAAGGGCTGTGCATGGAGACAACCTAGAACCCCTGCACAGATGTAGATGATGGCAGTTCAATGTCCAAGAGGTTTCCCCAGTAATAGGAACAAGGACTGTCTCCGACATCAATGCATATTTTACTTGAAAAAGAGACAACATCAGCAGATAAGTGAGTATTTGTATTGAAGATAATCACTCTCACTCCGTATCAAGAAACTAAGGAAAAGAACTAGCTATATAAAGAAAAGAGAGACTGTTGCAAATTCAGAGTGGTTTAGCAACCTCAATGATGACTGTACCATGGAGGAAATGATCAGCTGGGTCAAAGAGTGCCGAGAGTCAAAGATGTGTTTAGACTAGAAATTAGCTATTGGGCTAATTGCAAAGAGACAGCGTATTGGAGTAATAAAATATGATATATTATTAGATCAAGTAAAAATGAGGAAAGCAGGTCTGGATTGTAGTGGCTTGATAAATGATTTTTATTGTTACTACAAAATAAGCCTGGGCAGTAATGGTACCAAAGAAATGTTTTGAGCATTTTTATAGCTTAAATACATATATATGATTATCTGTCTAGACTTGGTCAGATATACATATAAAATTATAGGCATTCAGAAGAGACTGTGTCAGACTGGATAATATATAATGGATAGATTTTTCTTTTTGCAGTTCTGAGGGCTAGAATATGCAGTATTTAAAGATCTACATCTGGCACATACTTCCATCCTCTTGTGGAAGGCAGAAAAACATGAGAGATAACAAAAGGCCATATTGTGGTCGAAAGCCCTCTTATAACTAGCTTTAACCCACTTAGGAGGTATACTATTCTAATTTCAGTTCTCCCCACCTGGTCAGCCTCCCAGTATTGTCACATTAGATGTTAGTTTCTGCTGCCTGCTTTTAGGCGTTCAAACCATAGCAATATCCTAAGTACAGTTTCCAGAGCTTGTATGATATGAATATTGATGTAGAAGCTGGAAGGACAGAAGAGTAAGGCTATTTCTTAGAGTGTGTTGGAAGATCACGAAACTATTACAGTTGCACTCAGTATACATCAGTTCTGTATTATGGGTTCAACAAACCACAAAAAGAAAATATGATTTCAAAACATGGGTGGGTTGAATAAATGTACACTTTTTCTTAACATTATTACCTATGCAATCCAGTATAATAATTTCATACACAGCATTTATATTAAATGAAGAGTTACAAGTAATCCAGAAATAATTTAAAAATAGGAGGATATGTGAAGATTACATGCAATCACAATACCCACAATACCATCTTATATAAATGGCTGTAGCATCCACAAATTTTGGTCCTAGTGATGGTTTGCTTTAACTGTCAACTTGGCAAAGCCTGAAACCATCTAGGAAAAGAGCTGCAAGAACAGATTTTTTCCATTAGATTGTCCTTATATATATTTGGGGAATCTTTTTTTTTTTTTTTTTGCATTAACAATCCAAAATAAGTCTTTTCTTATTTTTTTATAATTTTTATTTTTTATATTAATCACAGGTTTTTTACTTTGTATCACAGTCATAGGCCCCTCCCTCATTCCCTCAAAATCCCACCCTCCCTCCCTCATCCCCTCCCTGCCCTTTTCCAAGTCCACTGATAAGGGAGGTCCTCCTCCCCTTCCATCTGACCCTAGCTTATCAGGTATCTTCAGGACTTGGTGCAATGTCCTCCTCTGTGACCTCGCAAAGCTGCTCCCCCTCAGGGTGGGGAGGAGGGCAAAGAGCCAGCTATTGAAATCATGTCAGAAATAGTCCTTGTTCCCCTTACTAGGATACCCACTTGGATACTGAGCTATCATGGGCTATATCTGAGCGGGGGTTCTGGGTTATATCCGTACATGGTCCTTATTTTTTTTTTATTTTTAAATTACAGTTTAGTCACATTGTATCCCAGCTGTAGCCCCCTCCCTCATTTTCTCCCAATACTGGCCTCCCTCTCTCATCTCTTCCCGTGCCCCTCTCCAAGTCCACTGATAGGGGAGGTCCTCCTTCCCTTCCTTCTGACTATAGTCTATCAGGTCTCATCAGGACTGGCTGCAATGTCCTTCTCTGTGCCCTGATAAAGCTGCTCCCCCCTCAGAAGGAGGTGATCAAAGAGCCAGATACTGAGTTCATTTCAGAGACAGTCCCTGTTCCCCTTTTGAGAGAACCCATTTGGACACTGAGCTGCCATGGGCTACATCTGTACAGAGGTTCTAGGTTGGCTAACTATGTTAACTTATTAACTTTTGTGTGGTTCATAGTTATGGATTTGCAATTAGACAGGTTAGTACCATTGTAGGTTTATTTTGTTTATTTTTTTTTATTAATTACACTTCATTCGTTTTGTATCCCCCCATAAGCCCCTCCCATCTCCCCTGCAGATCCATTGTAGGTTTATATCCCTGATAAAATGTATTAGTTCTACGGACAGAGTAAGGTGGGTTGAATTTATCTACAGTTTTAGTGTAATTTATTTAGGGTTTAAATGAGTTTAAATTTCAGGCCACAAAATATATGTTTAACAAGTTTGTCCCAAGCATATAATGCTAAAGAAATTATAAGTATCTTGTGTATCATGCAGAAACTAAATGCCTTATCCCAAGAGCTTATGTACCCAGGGTTTGTAAGGTTCCCACATATCTGGCAAGATTCAGTAGCATGTGATAAACGTAATGTGGCACTTTAAAAGCTCACATATTAGTTAATTACTTGGAAGTAGTATGTATTTTAGCACAAGAAAAAGAAACTGTATAGAGATTGAGGATTTTAAAAGGAAAACTAGTTAGCATTGTATTGCCTCACTGACACCCGCTGTAGATACACACAGCTGTCATTTTTATTTAGTGCTACAAGTGCCTGTGTTTTATTTCCCAACTAGAGTGGCTGCTTATTTGAGGCAGCTACTCAGTTCTAGTCTTTTTATTCCCTGATGAATTTAGCATATGACAAAGCACACAGAAAAACTCTTCAAATACAATAAGAAAATGTTTGTTGATTATAACCATCAATTTTTTTTCTTTTCCAAATACTGTATTTGTGTCTCCAAATAAGGCCTCCACACAGTCAACCTAATAGTATGAAAACATCCCAATTTATTGTGCAGATTGTAAATGATCTTTAAAGGACATTCTTTAGTTGGTGGCATTTCTAAGTATTGGCTACACAAAACCATTTAAATTTGATCTCCATTAACACCTAGTATCAGTATATTAAATATAAGTCAAAGTATTTGTCATGCACACAAAAAACTTAATCTAGAAATAAGATCTATCACTAAGCAGTGGTCCTATCTACAATAAACTTTTGAAAACCATCCGAAGTAGATTTTAGGCTTTTACTTGTGGAAATGCTGACAGGAAGACTCGTATCAGCAGCAACGTGGGCAGGCAAAGCTGCAGCAAGGAACGTCATCAGCCAATTTACTTCCTCATTCATGTCTGTTGCTTAAGTGTCTAGTTACTGTAAATGCTTTGGATTTTGCATAATTTATGTAAATTATTAAACACCTGTTCTCTTCCTAGAAAACAAAGATCTGCATCAATCTCCTTAGGTTAATTGATTCCTGGCTGGAGTTCTGTTGTTGTTTCCCCAGCAACTACAAGGGTGTTGTTTCTCCCTAATAGTCACATACTGTTGAAAAATCAGAGAATTTAAGACTTGATCTTTCGACACACATATATGAAATGCGGTTGGGTGGACACGGAAATGAATGAGGGAAAATAGCAATGTCTCCTGAATCCATTGATAATATATGTATACTGTCAATAATACTTATTCTAAAGTACTTCTGCTGTTTGGGGTTGTTTTCTGCATTGACTTTTTGTACTTTCTGCATCAGGCTGAAATTTCAGAAGAAAAAAAAAACTAGCCATTTTCTTTAATAAGGCAATTTGTATTCATTTCTAAACATCCAATTCAAATTATTTTGAGTAAAGATTTCCAAGCATGAAATTTAAGAGAACTGAGCTTAAAGTCTAGAGTGAACTCAACATAGGCGAATGTGGTTAGGGAAGCGGCATTTACTTAAGGACTCTTTAGCTCTTATCATCATTAGTCTCTTTATTCCAATGCCAAAAGATTCTCGGAGCAAAATAATATTAGAATTACTTACCCACCATACACAATATACTAAGATACTTTTTCTCTCTGTGACGTAAATAGTAGAGCACTATAGACTATGATTAACTTAATTATATAGTTAGTTAGGGCGGGCTTGCATTTGTATATGTAAAATATTCCCGTAAGTTTGTTTTCTTTAACAGTTGATTTTAGAAGTTGTTTTCATTAGCAAGTTGTGTTTAAAATTGTTTGTAAGTGAGTAGTGAGGAGTAGAAAAGATGACTCTGCAGCTAAGAATATGCACCACTCTCGGAAACACGCAGGTGTGCTTCCCAAAACTAACATGGCAGCTCACACCTATCTGCGACTCTAAGAGACCCAAGGCTCACTTCTGACTGCCACAAGCATTACCGTCATATGCACACACATACATGCTCACGAACACTCAAACGCATAAATTAAAATAAATAAAAATTTATCTTAAAAAGCATAGCGGGTCAACCATTCTACCATTGGCAAGGGCTCAGTGGTCAGGGTGCTTGTGAACAGGCCTGACCAACCGAGATCAATGCCGCAAAATTAGGGTGGATGAAGAGAAAATGACTCCTATGACTTGTTCTCTAATTTCCACATGTGCACACGGCCTACACACACACAGACACACTTGAAATGAGCATCCTGAGGGAGGTAATCCAAACCCAGAAAGACACATATGGTATATACTCATTTATAAGCAGATTTTAGACATATACTTCAGGACAGAAATACTACAGTTCACAGACCCAAAGAAGATAAGTAAGAAGGAGGACCCAAAGGAGGATGCTTAAATCTCACTCAGAAAGGAAAATAGAATAGACAGCAGCAGTGCCTGAAGAGAGGGAGCAAGACAGGAGCTCAGCATAGGTGTCTTCTGAGAGGCTCCACCCAGCAGGGGATCAAAACAGATGCTGAGACTCACAGCCAAATAATGTGCCTCTTTATTGATGTTTTTTGATGTTACATTGCTGCCCCATACATCCTAGCTACAGCCCAAGACCAGCAGAGTCAAATCATGGCCCATATTATGGGTTTCCAACCAACACAACATGAGTTTAAGAAGACATGAAATAGAATATAACTGTCCCTTTTGTGTTCTCATGGTGAGCAATAGGATCTTGATGTGCATATATGTTCCTTTGGTGAACATTGTAGATAATTTCAGAAGACATGTTTCATATAAGCTGGGGGAAAAAAAAACCTCAGTATTTTCACCACATTCTTCCTGAGAATCTAAATACAGAAGGACTCTAAATTCCAGAAGCTTCCTCAAAAGAGGAAGTTTTCTGTGCTCACCTACTCCCAGTCCTAGGTTCTGTTCCTCTCACAGGTGCATGAATCTTCTCCAAGGACTCTCTGATCCAGACCATTCACTCTAACTAAACCCTGAAAACCTTTAGTCTCTCCATAGTAAAAAAAAAATTCACTACAGAATTATTAAGTATTTGTCCCAATATCCTTTGGCTTTTAGTAGATCAGCAAAAATAAGATTAAAATAAATCACTTAATACAGTATTTGTCCACAGTGAGTGTTCAATAGACAGCATCAGCATCATCCTCACCATCATCATCATCACAACTGTCATAACTACTTCATAATTGTACTATAACAAAATTAAATGCATTGACAGGCTATCACTTCAGAGAATATCCTGGCTTTGTCCTGAAGTAGCCATTTTTATCTATTTAACTTGTCTGTGCCATGTCTTTTTAATTTCTGAAGTGAAGATAGTAATAGTGCCTATATAAGTGGATCCTTTTAAAGATTAAAGGGCTTGCTCTTTACAAATCTGTAAAACGTTTCTGCCATGTAGCAGGAACTTATGATAATCCACAGACACCAATCCACAGGAAATCGTGTAAACGTAAGCATCTTCTCAGATTTGCCAAATCACAATGAAATCTGTCACTATTTAGTGTCAAAGTTAGACTAGGAACGTGTACCTGACACACAAAAGGAAGCGAAGCTTACAATTAGCATTTCCTGAGAAAGGTTCTTACCAATGTGGCTCTGCTATGTTCCTTTCTTTAACAATGAAACCATTAAAATAAGCATATCTGTCAGGGTAGATATTAAGGATTATTTTTTCAAATGTTATCTAAATTCATACTGAGAAAGGGAAAACATTTTTCCACCAATTAGCAAGGAGCCTGTCTGCTCTTTGAGTAAATGGACCTTAATTAATGTGTGGTATGGAGAAGTATTTGATTTTTTTCCTGCCCCACCCAATGGTCCTACCTGAGTCATTAAAAGGATATATTAGTTTTTAGTGTGGACACCTCTGGTACAGACTAATAGAAAATAGAATGAGTAAAAAGAAATTGCCATTCCTCCACCAGCATGTCTAGAAAACACATCAACAGTAAGGACTTCCCAGTATTCCAAACTTCCAAGGATGGCTTTGTGCTTCTCCCCAGAGGACATGCCCACCTCCCTCAATCAGATTGTCCTGGAATGAACCTTTCTTTCCTTTACATCCCTTAAACTGGGATAGAGGTCTCCTTAATGAGTTCTTTTCATAATCGCTGACTAGATCTTTTTATACATAAAACTAGGTGCTTTAGTTCATTTTTAAGAACACATAGAAAAAAAAAAAAGAACACATAGGGACACCACGCTGTGTTTGTCTATTTATCTGCTGCCAATTTTTCTCTTCTGCTCAGCATATACTTATAAATTAAAACACAGAGAAATGTGTGGAAACTTACATATCATTCTGCATTGCTGAAAACAGGCAATGTGAAGGCTTTATTATTTAATTCAATGTAGCCTTTTCCAATGGATTTTTTTAATATAAAATGTAGAATTCTATACTAATTTGTGTTCCAGGAAATTAAGTAAAAATTTGCATGTGCAAATTTTAAATATGAATTATAATCTTTTCCTAAATTTCTGTTCTCTACCTCTACTGTCATTAACATTCTGAGGTTTAATTTAGTTCTACTTAGGCAAATTGCAATAGAAATTATTCAGTCAACCAAAAAAATGCATTTTGTAGAATAGAAGCTCACCGATAATTGTTTAAGCAATAAAAGTGTGTCTTCCAGCAATAGTCATAACCTATTTGGGTTTGCCATGTGGCCTAACTGAGATTTGCTCTTGACTAACATGGCATTTCAGCACACTGCCAAATGGGGACTCTTCTAGTCCCAGCTCTCCGTGGCGCACTGCAGCATCACGTGAGAAGTTGAATGTGAAAAGAAAATGGAACATTTGCACATGACTTCAGAATGTTAGACTGTTGTTTCCAAACCTTATTTTCAACAAAATAAGCAGATACAATGCAAACGTAGTGGAAATTTTAGAAACTATATTTTCCAATATTTTTCTAATAATATATCTTTCTAGGTATATCACAACTTTTGGGTATATATCTACCTTTCCTGTTTTGTTTACCATCCATTAATCATGTATGCTAGTAATAGATTCAAGTACCAAAACTTTGACAAGACAAGAAGCTGCATAAATCTTTTTTTAGAAATCCACTTGTTAAAACCGCATGGTTTCATGTGGTATTTATTATCAGTGGGGGAAAAAATCTCTCATTAGTAGTGCTGTTAGAAATTTTGTTCTGCTAGCAGCATTGATTCTTCTGTAGGATGTGGGCAATTCTTTCTCTGCACTAGTTCCATTCTTCAAAAAAAAGAGCAATGTAATAAAAAAAAAACTCCATAAAACTCCATGCTTATAACCTGTAAGTATTAAAATATGACGAATGGGCTCGTTGTTTCTGATACACACTGCGTACTTGCTAGTGGACTCCTGCCTTGGCTTTCAATGTGTCCACAGGCATGAAAGAGGGAGACACCAGGATCCTGAAACATAATCTTTACGGTAAACACAGAGAACTGTGCATTCCCAAGTGAGCCCAAACCAAAGAGAAATAAGTGATGGAGCACATTCCCAGTAATTAGTTTGCTTTGGGGACCAAATGTTGTTAGTGAAGATATCATTTCCCCAAGACTCCCTCTTAACCTTTTTCCACAGTGTCAGAATGGGGATGATAGTTCTGCTGCTCCAATTCTACATTTTCCCATGAGTATTTTATGGTGATTTATTTATGAATGAAATGGGGCTTTGTTGATTTTTTGTTTGCCTTGCTTGTACCATAGAAAAATAAGCACAAAAATTTATTTTGTAAGTTTTCATTAATGTAGCTCATTTTGAGAAAATGGTGTATGTGTGGTTTTGACTTCTTGATAAAATAATACATCAGCAACTTTAGACACCAATATGTAAATTCTCAGGATCTCATTGGTAGTCTGCCAATCTAAATAAATTGAACTGCAACACTTTCAACATTCATGGCTTCATAACTGCACACAAATTTAAACTTGCCTTACAAATCAGTAGTTTTGGCCATATTTGACTGCAGGCCTCCAGCACTTACATGAAGAAGGGGTTGGCCTAAAAATAAAATAAAATAATAATAATAATAATAATAATAGTTAAAGTGTTTCTGGTCTCTTCCTGACCTGATAACTTGATCATTCCCAAGTACAGGCTTCAGAAACAGATTTTAGGCTTTATGCAACTGCTGTCTATGAGATAATGTTTGCACAATATCATGTAACTCTCCAACTGAAGCAAATGGATGTTCTTGTTTGTTTGTTTGCGTTTTTGTTTTGTTTTAATTTGTGGGGTGTTTGTTTTTCAATACACAGTTTCCTTTTGTAGCATTACCTGTGTTGGAATTCACTCTGTAGACCAGGCTGGCCTCGGACTCAGAAATCCACCTGCCTCTGCCTCCCAAGTGCTGGGATTAAAGGCATGCACCACCACTGCCTGGCACAAATGGAGTTTTATAAATTAAAAGGAAGAAAGAGCTATCAATCTTCGTGGTTTGGCATAGTTTTCTGTCTTGTTTCCAAAATTTGTGATTACAACAGCTGGAAATTGTTCTGATTTTTCCTTCCTTTTACTCAGTCCAACTGCTGAAATCCCACCCCACTAATGGCTAGAGTCATTTGTTTTAAAGCTGTTATATTTACAGGACATACAGGGCTGATGCCTACTCCAGGTTCACACAGAAAGCAAGAGGCATGGACAAAAGGCAAGGATCAAGTCACTTTCTCATTTTCCTTTATCTTCTTTTTTAGTTTTTCTTAAGACTCTTGATTCTTTGCAAATCATTGAATGATTTGTGTCTTTAAAAAATATTATAGTTCAATGAAAGAATATGGTTGTTATAAAATCCAAAATTCTTCCTGCAATAGTGAATTTAACAGTCCCTCCCCACAGTGCTTCATGAACCACTTACCAGTGAGGATGCCTGTTTGCACTGGTCATAACTTTCTCGGTACTGATGCCCCAGCTCTTACGAGTATAGACGAAGGGACTAGATCTTCAACAGGATGATGGCAATGCACAGCAGAACAAGCAAACCAACTCTGAAAAACATTTCTTCCAAAAACATGGGAGAAACTGCTTCCCTCTCTGCTTTTGGTAAATTGCATTACTTGAATAGATTTGAATTCTCATATGGTTTCAATAAATCCAAATGAAATGTTCTCATTAGTGACTTGGGAATAAATCTCTTGTAATTTAACAGGAAACAAGTTCTTGGTAATACCCATTTTTGCTCTCTGGCACTCAAAGGACAATTTTATTATCTACATGGTAACACACTGTTTTAATTTACAAACAACATGCTCTTGTAGCCATCTACTTTATGTCCCACCTGTCTTTCAGCCAATTTAAACATCTTGACTTTAAGTCTGATTTTTTTTTCCTATATGACCAGTAGACACTCATTCTGTTGCTTCCAGAAGAGACTAATGTTCATCTATCTGTTCACAGAATGCTGCCTTAGAATACAATATTGTCACTTCATTTTTGCAAGATGAAAATATGGTAGAAACATTTGGAAATTTTGTAACTTTTTAACCAACTATCTTTTCTTCATATCATATTTTTTCTGAATATGACATTAATTATTTTGTAATGTGTTAACTGATTAACTACAGAAATGGTTTTAACTCTATTCTTATTTGGACTAACTAAACTTTGAACCAGAACATCTCTGGGGCACTTACTATTACAGAAAATGGATGAAAACGATGGTAATTTAGCACTATGTGCCTTATAATTAACTTAATCGTTGTCAGCATGTAGCTATAAAGCAAATACCAATTAGTCCTATTTGTATATCCATGGGCTTTTCTGGTTTTCTCTGAGTTAAAGTTTCTTATTTGTGAAAATTTGAGCCCCCCGGTGTGCAAGGGAAAATGCTTTTTCATACATTTTAAATGTGCAAATTAACTGCATATTTAGTTTCCCTATGCAAATGAGCTAAGCTGATAAGTTCTTATTAGCAAAAGACAGGTTCTGCATTGCTTAAGATTCAACAAATGTAGGAAAGCAATCTGTGAAATGCTTCAATAGTCCAGGAATGTATGTCAGGTATTATCAGAGACTCAGGCGCTCTGCAACAATTGCTTAATCCCTGTAGCTTCCTCTATTTAACAAAAAGTCTATTTTCCAAATTAGAAATCTATCTATCTATCTGTCTATCTACATTTATATGAGTAATCAAAATGCTGTGCTAATACATTAAAGCAATACATATGCCCTGAGAAAAGTACATTCTCCTGAGAAGAATTGACATACATAGGGAATGATACTCTCAGGAAGCAAGCCAGGTGCATACATGAGAGCCGCAGGTACTCAGAAGAGCTGCATCCGTAAAGAATAGCACAAATGAAAACTTAGGTCCAAAGCCCTTCAGAATCATGATTAATGTTGTCCTAAAGTTGCTTCATTGTTTTCAAGAAAGACACTGCCTTTTTCACAGGATCAGCCATAGGAATGCTCTACATAAGATGATGAAGAAAAGCCCACAATCACTTCCTGTGTAGCTGGCTGAATGGAGACGGGATGAGCTCCATGGTGACCTTAGAACCTCTGCTAAGATGAGAGCTGGACTCCTTCTTTCCCTACTATCTCACCATCCACATTGAACTGAGATTAAAAAAAAAAAATCTACGTTGCCTAAACTATTTCAAATATTCGTGCATTACCTTGATCTAGAATATTTGGTATATTTTTTCTAAATTTCTCCTCAAAGTTTCTATTTTCTTTCAAGAATTGTTAAAACTTGCTGAGTGGAAGAAAATGTTTAAATAGATATGTGTTCAATTTCCAAGAAATCTTTACATTCCAGCCAAGTAGCAGGAATTAATGAAGAGAGAGAGTAGACTACCTTTGCCTGGGGCAAGAAATTAACAATATTATTATGTGTGAGCAACTTCCTGACAAATTACCCAGGAACTCCTTCCTCTGTTTCCACCCCTGAACTGATAAGCAGTTCAAACATATCTAAGGCAACAAATTCATGGCAAAGCCAGTCACAGAAATACACAAGATACCAAGAAATAGAGATGGAAAAATTATCATTAAATTGCTATTACACAATATCTCTAATTATGTAACTGCATTTTCAGGAGAGTTCACAATATTAAAAAGATTCTTCTCACAAAAAAGATGGAAAAAATTTAATAGTTTTTTATTAATTACAGTTTATTCACTTTGCATCCCAGCTGTGGCTTACCTACCCTCATCCCCTCCCAATTCCACTCTTCCTCCTTCTTCTCCCCCATGCACCTTCCCTAGTCCACTGATAGGGGAGGTCCTCCTCTTCCATCTGACCCTAATCTATCAGGTCTCATCAGGACTGTCTTCCATAGTCTTCCTCTGTTGCCTAGTCAGGCTGCCTCCCACCCTCCCTTTCAGAAAAAAACTTGAAGAGTGAAGATTGTGCTATGTGCTTTGTTTTCATCTATCCTTTTTCTTTTCTCAGTTTCATGAGACTTAAGCACTCAACCTGAGTTAATCTTGACTTAGTACTTATCAGTGACCTCAGTTACTACAGTTTCAAAAGACACTGTGAAATGGACAATTGCTAAAATTACTTCTAACACCTACGCACCAAGAGACCAGAAACAGCAAATCCTGGTACACCAGCAAGTCTCATACTGGAAGTTTTAGTAACTATGCCCTACTTCAGTAAACAAGGGAAAATTTTAGGAAACTATGTGGGTATTGAAATAGGATCTATGAAGTAATCAAGAGGTATTTAAACCTCTCTAAAATTCTTTTTTTTTTTCTGATAATCATCACTGCTGTTTTCACAGGGCTGAAATGAGACTTGAAGGGTGACACTCTCTAGATTAGCCAAACCAAGTCCTTCCCATCATGTTATGGCTTTACCAGTTCTTTGTCAGGTGGAGAAATGGAAGGATGAACAGCAGAGCTGAAACTAGCCAAAGCCTGTGAGTTCTGAAGTATTTGGGACAGTTAACATCAACTTACATAACAAGAAGCATGCAAGCAGCAACAGAAAGAGTATCGTTTTAAGAAAATGTGGTATTGATTGATGATACTTTCATAGAGTTAGATAATTTAAACATGTAGGTGAAGTAAGATAATGAATTTAATAATTGCTTTGTTGTTGTTATTAAATACAAAATAACTCTTTTTCTTTCAACATTATAATGGTGAATGGCATTTCCTGATCACATTTTAAATAAATGAGATATGTTTATGTTTTTTTCTTCCATATAGGATTTAATCTTCCCAATCCCACTTTCAAAGTTGGCGCATCTATTCATATCCTATGGTTTAGGTAAAATAAATAAAATAAAATGTCAGAGATACTCCATTCTCTGCTTTGACTTCATATTGAGTGAAAACCTACACAGTTAAACTCAAGTTGCCTGTCTCAATAGGTTACTTTTTTTTTTAACGCTGTAGCACATTGACTTTGCACAATGAAGCCAACAATACCCCCAAATCACTGAGCTTTTACTCCCAATGACTGTTCACTCACCATTCCTAGGAAGTGAGTTCATATATATATACTAAAATTCACAAAAGTAGACCCCAGAGCAGGGTGTGGGGGATGCTAGGAACTTCTGGCTAACGCTGTGCTGTGCACTGTAAGGAGAACATCCTCCAAAAATGGTTTAAATGTTTTTATTTATGGGCAGGCAGAAAACGAGCATGTCAGGGGATCATTCTGCTGTGTGGTCAAGTCAAAGATAACATGGTTGGCACAGCCAGACAAAAGAAAAACCAAAAAAAAAAAACCAAAAAAAAAAACAACTGGGCAATAGTTTCTTCATATGATGTCATTTGGTTTTTGCTCAGAAAAAAAATCTACAAATTACATCTGTTTATCCATTTCTGAAAAAGACAAAGCAAGCTTTTACACCAGACTCCTCTCAGTCCCTGGAAGGAAGGCTTCCTAAGTGATGATGTGTCAAAAGTCACAAAAAACTGTTAAAAACCTACTTCTGCTGAGAAAATAGTGTACTTGACGAGATGTGTGTGAAATGTATTAAATCCAGATGAACGTGGTATTTCTGTCTCCATTAGCAACAAACACCCAAGAGAATGAAATGTTTAACTTAAAGAAAAAAAATGTTTGTGATCAGAATGGCAGGTTCCTCTAGAGAGACCAAGATGCAGACAACTTCGCCAGCTGGGTATGCCTCCACATCTCTGTTCCCACCATTCTGCAAAATATCACCTGCGTACCGAACTACACCCTCAGTAGAAAGTTCTACTGTTTTATATGGAAAGAAATTCCTTCATTCTTAGCAATGCTTTTTCAAAGACTGTTATTCATAAAACATGCAGGAATTACTTGCAACAACTCTACAAATGAACCTTTCTCATTCCATGTAGTTTCTAAAATGTTTCTATATTCTTTGTTCATCTCAGTCACTTGCTACCTATACACCATCTGTGGACCAGAGAACTGCGTTCTTGAATCAGGAAAGAGCCTGTGCCAACCACTGTCTGTTACAATTAGAAGACACAGTTCCATGACGCACAGTGAAATGGCTGGACGCAACTACACTGACACTAAATAATGGGAGGAGGATTGTTGCACATGGTACTTATCTGTGCCTGCAAAAGTAGAGGTCAGAGATCAGCATCTGCTGGCTCTATCATTCTCTGCCTTACTTTATTGTAAATGAAGTTTCTCCCTGAATCTAGAGCTCATCATTTCAGGTAGGTAAGTTAACCCTCGAGCACCATGGATTCTGTCTCCAAAGCTCCAGCTGTGAGAATACAAGTACATGCTTAATATACTTAATTTGGGTGCTAGGATTCCAAATTCAGGTTCTATGAGATTTGTAGTTTACACCTTACTGAAACAGAAATATAAAAAGAACATAAGATGATAGCTAAGATTAATACATGCTAGAGTTTATTTTTGTTTATCCCTTACTGTTAAATTAGAAAAGAGCCCAGTGGCTAACAGCAGAAGTTTTCCATGGTCCCGGTTCCACACATAAGCAAGCTAGGGGGAGTGCAGTTTCAGGGTTCTTCTGCCCTTTCTCCCTGAGATGTTCCCATGAGCACTGTCATCATTCAGATCAGCTGGAATGATCTCGGGTCAACTTACTCACCTGCGTAGGGTTTAGTGCAGGTTGATGGCCAGAGTACATCTCATGGCTGAGTGTTGTTTCTTCGTGGAGGACAGGCAAGACTCATTATAAAGCAATGGATATGCATGGGCATATAGTTTGCCCTCTAGCCTTATACCGTTTGCTGTTCTCCTGCGTGTGTGGTTGATGCACATCCCACAGAGTGACATTAAAATAGTCTCTCTCCTTGGAATTAATCATTTCTTCTCTATTTCATTCACTTTTTTTCTTTTGTTTTGTCTCATTCACAAAAAAATGACTTTTTAAAAGTATTCTTTCTCTTACATTACATTCCTTCCTTCTATCTGCAGTATTCCCTCTCCATTACTCCCAGTCCCTTCCCCCCACCTCCATCTCCCACACACCCACTTGTTCTCCCAGCGATGTCAACTGAGCACAGTGTATTCAGTTACAATAAGATAAGGCACAAACCCTGTATCAAGGCTAGATAAGGCAACCCAGGAAGAGGAAAACGGTCTCAACAGGGCAAAGAGTCGGAGGCTTCCTCACAGCAGCTGCAATGCAGCTAAGTGTTACGGAGTGTCAACCACTGTGCCCTGGCCAGAACCAATTCCCACAGCTGTGTCCGCAGCACTCACATAGTTGCTGCTGGCTGTGACGGAGGCCTGCTCAACGCCAGCATCTTTCTGCTCAGTGATTGCGGTTTACCTTTCTCACTGATGGTTTATTCAGATTTAGAACCATAACCCTCTTATTTCTCTTCGGGATTTACAAATCTTTGAAAAAGAGAATGGCTGCCTTGCCATTTTCAAGCAGGGCTTGTGTGTAACATTTAAATTCCACAATCCCAACCTAGAAAAATATTTTTTTTCAAAAGCTACAGGTACTTTTTTATGTAAGTATAAAATTCTTACACATTAAGAAATAACAAATTTTTCAATTGGACACAAATACCCCTGCTTGATGCCACAGACGCAATCAGTCCCTAGCATGTTTGAAAACTAAACTGCGTGCAAACATCCAGAGAAGTGTGAAGTTTCCAGGCCCTTTTACATCTCCACAGTATATTCACCATTGGCCCCCTACTAACCCCGCTTATTTAATTTTGTGTGCCATGTTTGTATGGTGTCCTCAACCCCTCTGACTTCTACAATCCTTCCTTTCCTTCTTCAAAGGGGTTTTCCGAGCTCTAACTTAATGTTAGACCCTGAGTCTTTGTATCTGCTCCCAGCAGTTGCTAGATGAAGCTTCTCTGATGAAGATTGGGCTAGGCATTGATCTATGAGTATAGCAGAATATCTGTAGGAATCATTTTATTGTTTTTTCTTTGCAGTCATGTTTGGTTATGTCTTAGGTCTCTGGGCTATCCAGACTCTGGTTCCTGGTCATGCAGGCTGCGACACACATGAGCTGTATCTCATGATGTGGGCCACAAGTTGGACCAGTCATTGCTTGGCCACTCCCCCAGGTTCTGCAACGTATTGGAGGCAAGACAATTTAGGGGGAAGGCTTTGTGGTGGGGTTGATGCCACAGTCCTACCACTGGAAACCTTGGCTGCTTACAGAAGATGGCTGCTTCAGACCCCATGTGCCCCAAGACTTTGCTAGGGTAACCCTCATCGATTCCAGAAGTTTGGATCTTCCTGAGAAGGAGAAGTAATATAGATGTCAAGAGTAGTCCAGAGACAGGTGGGTATGGAAACAGAAAGGAGGGGTGGGGGAGAGAGTAGGGGAAAGACAACTGGAATTGAGGTACACTTGGGGAACTACGGCAAAAATTGACATCTCAGATGAACATTTTTTACGTTTTTCTTTGTCATTCCATCTCACCTTCTACCCATAAAGGGCTTTCTTTCTTTCTTTGTTTTTTTCTTTGTTTCTTTCTTTGTTTCTTTGTTTGTTTCTTTCTTTCGTTCCTTCTTTCTTTCACCACATTTAGCAAGAGGAAGGCACCTTATGTGAGAAAGTGCCTCTGTAAGATTGGATTGTAAGGCAGGTTTTTGTGGATGTTGTCTTAATTAATGAGAGAGGATTAAACTCACTCTGAGCAGGTGGTCCTGAGGTGTAAAAAGAAGCAGGCTGAATGAGCCAGTAGGCAGCGTTTCTCCTTGTCCTCTGTCTCAGTCCCTGCCACCAGGGTTCTATTTTGAGTTCCTGCCCTGATTTCCCTCAGTGATAAAGTATGACCCAGGAGTTGTAAAATAAAGCAGAACTTTCATCATCAGATAAGAAGAAGAAAGCCCTAAGTGTGACATTCTCCAAAAATGGAGAATTAATTAATTAAATAATCAATTAAATCCATTAATTAAATTCAAAAGATCATCTCTGGTGATAGAGAAATGGCTAAGTGTATAAAGTGCTTCTCACTTAAGCATTAGGACCACATTTAAAATCCACAGAACCCACGTAAATGTCCTGCAGCCACACACTAGTTACTCTTCTTCCTGCTGACAACATACCTATCAAAAGCAACTTCAGGAAGAAAGGCTTTGGGTTTGGCCACACTGTGAGAGTACAGTCTACTGTGGACATGCAGGTAGGGGACCAAATGTTTGATGTACCTGGCCACAGAACATCCAGTCAGAGATGTGACATTAATGATGAACGCTGGTGCTCTGATTTAGTTCATGTCCCAGCCATAGAATGGTGACCCACATGTAGACTGGCCATCCAGTCTTCCTAATCAACTAACCCCATTTAGAAAATCCTCTGCAGACTCATTCAGATATTTGTATCCTAGGTGATTCCAGACCTGTCAGCTTGTCAATGTCAGCCATCACACTCGCGATGCCCTGTGAACTGTGCTTGAATATTTGGAAAACAAAACACACACCTTTAGGATAGCAGCTGCCCCTTGTAGAGGAATTTTCATCCCCAACATGGCTGATCTGATCACATCCAAAGACCACTAGGTCTGTGTGATCTGGCTCGAATGCAGATGTGCACTAGTACATACACAGCTTTGATTCCCAACAACAAAGGTGATGTTAGTTGGCAGAAGGAAGTACCCATATTTGAAACTGATGGCTGATTGAGTGACAAGGTGATGAAGCAGAGAAAGATTGACAGAGTAGGTGATGCACAGCTCTAACTAGGATAGAGGAGAAAGAAGTAACTTAAGAGAGAGCAATGCAGATAGAGAGTGAAAGGAGGCAGTTTTACTAGGACAGTTGTACAGAGATAGGTGGCAGAGAAAGGACAAGCTAGACACAGGTGAAGACTGGACAATCCAGAGAATGAGAAAGAGCCAGAAGGTTAGAACATATCACCAAAGTTAGTATACGGCTAAGTACAACAATTCAGTCAGAAGATAAGAGAAGCTAGATTGAAACAGTCAGCTTAGAGAGGAGTTTGAGGCACAACAACTGATTGAACTAGCTAGCTAGAGTTCAGAAAGAACTAGAACCGGTGAGCTTATTCAGCAGTAAGGCTCAGAGGTCGAAAGCATTCTAGGCCTAGACTAGATTGTACTGAGGCTAGCCTCTTTCAGAACATGCCTACGTTACATACAGTCAGCCTCTGAGACAACAATTTCCTCTAGAGAATAAAAGATACTTTTACAGCCCCTTCTGGGGAGAACTTTAATGCCGTTCTGTGGTTTCCCAGCTCCTGGCTAATCGGATTTGTGTGGGAGCACCTCTTCTGCACCCCTAAAGAAGGGAGATGAGAGCCATCTGTATTCTGAATGGTAAGAGCGTATTGAACAGCCCACTGTCTCAGCACTTGTTCAGCAGTTCGCCCTGTGCACTTAAGTTCAGTTTTAAATGTAGCTGGCTTTCCGAAGTAGCTGCCACTGCTGTTTCACATTTAGCATCTGTGTCCTGTGAGTTCATAGTCTGTGTGTGCACACCCATGCCAAATGAACTTCCCCAGCCTAATCAGGAAGGCCTATCATTCTTCCTTTTATTTTGTTGTGGTTTGTGATTGTCATGCCACTGTTACCCTTTGTAGTACCTCGATTTTCTTTGCTGCATTAAGCAAAGTTCTAGACTCATAGTGATTTCTAGCTATTATTCTCTTTGTTTAATTCCTCCTGAGAATGCTCTTCTTCTGAAACCACAACCAGGATGGACTGCATCCCTTGGAGCTGGAAGCCAATAGCAACCCTCCCATCCCCGAGTAACTTTCTTCAGCGATGAGGCAATAATTCATGCATGGATATATTTCAGAAGCCAGTAAAAAGGTATCCAAAAATGCCACCAGTTCACATCCAACAGAAGGGAAAAACACTTCAAGGTTAGAGATCAGACAGTATCTGAATGTACCAGGACTAGTGCCATCAGCACTGAAGAGCCCCAAGTACAATTGGTCCAGAAAATATTCAGCACTATTAGTGGGCAAAGTACCTTGTGTTTCGTAGCTCATACATAAAAGAATCTTCAGGACTATTGTTCCAAATTTGACAACAATCCTAAGAAATACATTTACTAGTACTAATAATAAGATGTAAAGCTGAGAAATATTTTCTAAATCTCTCCAAAATACCTGAAATAATATTTACCTGAGAAAATGTTTAGTTCCTAGTCTAAGGAACTAGAATAGTCACATATGAGTACATGATGAGAATAAGTTTCAAAGGTTTAAAAAAATATGTAATAAAATGTGTAACAAGGATATTGCAGGTGAATTATATGTTTTAAAATGTTTTATTTACACTTTATGATATTGTGAGTGCTTCTTAAAATGTAGAAATATTATAATTGCTTTCTCAAATTACATGGTTGTAAACATATGTTTGTTTTTAAGAAGGCCTAGCAAATTACACAAACTTCAAGTCCCTTCCATATCTCTAGGATATACAGGACAATAGAAATGAAGATGATAGAAAACAAATGACTGACATATGATATGTAGATAAATGAAAGAGTGAAGTTTCTTAGTTCAGTTTCTAGAAAGTAGGATTGGTGAATGCAGACAGTGCCCAAACCATCAGGACTTTATGGACTTAAATCAATATTTAAGTGCAACCAGCTTGTGCTTAGAGGCTAAGTAGGAGCCATTGCAAAACACATAGATGACTCTCGTAAATAAAGCAAACCTCTTAATGGAGAACATGTGAAAATTAAGACGACAACAACATCCCATTTAGGAAAATTATCTGAAGAAGCCAATCCCCTTTACAGAGATGGGATATTCTCAGCAAAACCCAGGGACACATTAGTGGAATGGCTTATCTTCTCTGTGCCTAATGGACTTTGAGTTAGTGAAAGTGAGATTAATTTACAGGCTATTTGGATTTGGGGAAGATTTCATTCAAAGATAGATTTATTTATGAGTTAGGTAGAGCTTTAGAATCCGAATGTTTTACTATTTGACACTCAATAAAATTAAATATTTAGAAACAGGGATTCAAACTCTTTTAAGAAAACAATGTCCCTTAAGACTGTTGTGAGTTGTGGATTATGGTGTTGGAATGAGGTGACTCCATTGCCCCTAGCCGCTCAGAAGTGAACGGCCTTTGAGACAACATGCTTTAGGTAAATTCCAATTTTCAAAGCTATGCCTGAGGAGCTTTCCTTTAATATTCTTGGACAGGAAGGATTCAATTGTTAATAAGTTCTGGGCAATATGTTTTTGCATAAAACATGAACTTGCATTTTCTGTTTTAATAAACAAATCTAAGACTACCCTTCCAGAAACCACAACCACATAGCAGGAGACTTACCATGCCTCTGAAAGGAGGCAAATATGCTTCCACACAGCAGCACTTCTTCCTCAGAGAGAGGCCCCTAGCAGAGCCCTTAGCACACTGAGCCTCATCACCACCCACTGCAAGAAAAAATAACTCTGTTAAATGTGATCCCTGGTGGAGTATTTTCAATGGGGCCTTTATAAAGTTATTAAAGGAATTATAAGTTCTTTTCAACTTTCTATTTTCAAATCTAACTACATCTAACATGCTACTAAGTGGCACCCAAAAACATCAGGAAAAAGTTCTCAAATGAAATGAGATACAGGAACAACAGAATAAGAAATGTGGCCAGCAGAAAAAAGGGTCACAAAAGTTAACTCAGAGTGGTACTTTTGCACACACAAAAATTCACGAATCAGAAAGAGAGGATGTCAAACAGGAGAGGTTTTCTCCTGAGAGTCTACTTTCTTCCTATGATGTGTTTGGGGCAGCCAGAGTAAAGGGAGGGACTGCTTCACACGTGGACTTTAATGAATTAAACAAACAAAGGGACACTGCACCCTATTACTATTCAGTTTGGGTACCTACAATTTGGACTTTGCAATAAGGAAACAAAGTAATGAGTCCCAAAGTAAAGAATTCTTTCACAAAAAAATAGTAAACACACACACACACAGGATATTTGAATAATTTTTATTATTCATTTTGAAGATTCTTAGTTCACATATATGCTTTCCATTAAAGGAAGTAACATGAAGTTTGTACCTAAAAATTCAGTCTGATTATTTCACACATCAGAGAACTTGTAAGCAAAAATAAAAATTTAAATCCTAGTTCCGAAGCCCCGATTTTGTTCAAAATCTATAGCCTCGCCCAATAACAGCAATGGCTATAAAGTGACTGAAAAAAAGTGTTCATTTGTTTACAAGCACTAGATTAATAGTCTGTTATACTTACTTCATTTCCTTTTCATTTGTTTTGTTTTGTTTTGCTTGTGGTTGGTTTTGAGACAGGGTTTCTCTATGTAGCTTTGGCTGTCCTGGACTAGCTTTGTAGAACAGGCTGGCTTTGAACTCATAGAGATCAGCCTGTCTCAGCCTCCTCCAGTGCAGGGATTACAGGCGTGTGCCACTGAGCCCTGCTGCTATTTTATTTCTTAAAGAAGCATTTAAGATGCAGTTTTCCCACATTTCAAAGACAAGAAACTAAAATTAAGGTGAACAAATCCCTTGCTATAGGGAATGTCAAGGAGTTACCTGATAAAAGGAAATTTGTATTTGAATCTAAAGACCCATTATATTTCATCCTCCTCAAGGTTATTCAGAGAGAGACTTAGACCAGGCCCTTGTTTATGATGGTGACAATGTAGATATTCTTAGATCAAATTCTGAAACCTCCCTAAACCCAGAACTCTACTAAAAACCTTACTCACATACACTTTAAAATCAGCAAAAATCAGCTTCCTGTCTCCTTGTAAACTGGGTTGCAGATGTTGAAACTTCTGCCTATCAAAGCCTACATTATACGTTATTACACAAATTACCTTTTTTTTGAAAATGAGCTGAGAACTAAGATAGAAAATTGAAACATGGCACAGCTTGTCCCTCAGTTGCTCTACTTCAGCAGTCTGTGAGGTAAACCCAGTGTTTACACAAAGCACAGGCTGTTTTATCAATCGGAACTGATGCACAAGGAAGCTAGGGCCAGCCTAGAGGTCTCATATGAGACTCAGAGACCTGCAAGGTGGGGCTAGTGAGGAAGAAAGGCTCTTACATGAAAGAATAATTCACCTGAAGTGAAGTGACCAAGCGATGGCAAACTATGTTAAAAAGAAAAACATAAAAGAACAAGCTTAAGCTACGTTTAAGGAAAGCTAAGCTAAACATCCCCAGCAAAACCTGGTGACAGGACCTTAGCTTTAGACATGTCAATTAAGTACACCTGATTTATTTGTGTGAGTTAAGAACAATATCATAAGACCTCTGCTTCCAGTTTTTCAGGTGGCAAGAAGATCCATGTTACTCTAAGACTGCTGCTCCTATCCACATAATGGAAGTTTGGAGATAGATTTGGTATTTTGTTCCAAAAATCTCATCTATTTAGCTTTATCCCAACCAGATGCTTAACGTGCAGTGTGCAGATCTCTTCCCGTGCAAAACAATGAGCACCAGAAAGGTAGTTCCCAGCAATGATCATGCACTAAACGGTAAACAACATAGAGGCAGAAAGCATCTTAATCCCTCAGAAATGTTCAATGAAAATTTTTATGAAGGAAGTTTAAGAAGGAATCAAATTAGCTATCTCAAAATAAGCACTGTGTGGGTTACATCATTTGTTTATGGTGGAAACTTCAAAGAGGTATAGCAAGTTTTATTCTCATGGCAACACAAACATCCTTCTGCCCTAGTAAGAAAACACCTTGCCTCTTGTCTTCCCATTTACTTTACTGGTTCTCAGAGTCAATCCAGTAAATCTGCAGTTCCCATTCTAACCTCTGCACTGATATTTCTGTTACAGCCATAAATACAGGAATAGGGTTGATGAGACACTGTGTACTAAAGGCAGGGTATAACCTTATTAAAAAGAATAAATAAATTAATGAATGAGTAAATGAATAAATAAAATGGTTGACAGAATAACTAAAGGAAGAAGTTACCATACTGTAATATGAGCCATCAGTATTCGTTGACCTCAAATCTCCAGCTTCCCTAGTAGCTCTTTATATAGGCAAAGCAAAAAACCAGAGGCTACCTTGATAGTTGAAAATAAGGTGGATGAATGCAGTTACCAGACATTCATTTTATACTTAAAATTAATGTGGTGGGGGAAAATGTATACAGTATATGAAGAGAATAAGATAGGTTGGATACTATCCATAACAAGAATGTCTTACAACTGATGTGTCCAAACAGCTTAGTCTTCAAGATGAATTCAATCTCAAAGCCGTTGCATCATTAACAAACTATCCGTGTCTTCCTCAAAAGGCTTATGGCCTCCCCAGAGACCTTCTGCACCTTTACTCGCACAGTAAAGATTCATTAGCTTCTTTATCCTGCTTTGTTATTTCTTGACCCCTGATTTAATCTGTCTTGGTAGAATTTCTATCACTATTGCTTTTTCCCAGGTCAGCTTATGGAAGAGTAAACCTAATTTGAGTAAAAAATTTGCCCAACCTCACACTAGCTCTAGTATCATTTACAGTTGCTTATATGAGAGCAAAAAGCAGCAAAAAATAAATCCTTCCTTTGCATCTGCGGTTCTCAAGTTCCTGAGGAGGGTGAGGAACAGTAATCCTACTAGGACAAGAGGAATAATCCAATTGCTGATCAACCATTTCAAAGTTCTATAAAGCTGAAGTAAGTACAATTGTTAAATGGAGAAATAGAACAATCTCATTTTTCTTCAAGAAAGGCATAGGGCTCTCTCTAATTTTTGGACCACTTACAGCAACTCTGAAGAAAAGGTATAAAAGCTCATTTTCTTAATTTAGTTTGAATCAGATTCATTTTTTTTTTTTTTGAGCTAAGTGTGAGGAATCAGGTTTATGGATGTGTGAAGTGAGTCAGAAGCACTCATGGGCCATGCATATCTTCCAGTGTGTGATTAAGTTGGCAAGGTTTCCAAGTGTGAGGAGATTAAGTTTATGGTGACAGTCAGCATATGAAATACTTCAGATAAGGTACTGAGAACCATTCTGAGGGCTGCGTGACACTCGTGTGTGTGGTGGAAGTGTGTCCATGCTGCTCATGTGTGTGAGTGCAGGTGCCTGTGCACATGTGTGAGTATGTGCTTAAAGACCAGAGATTGGCACCAGGCATTTCTTGCAATTTCTCGCCAGCTTATCTATTGAATCACTGCCTCTCATGTGAATGCATAGCTCACTTTAGGCATCAACCTTAGCCTTGGGGGGAATCAACTCCTGTCCCTAGTTTCTTTGTGCTAGAATTCTAGGCGGGTTGCCCAGTTTTTATGTGGGTGATAGGTTACCAGCAGTGAACTCCAGTCTTTATGCTTACACAGCAACCCTTTATCCACTGAGCCATTTCTGGAAATGTCCACAAAACAAACAAACAAACAAAAAAACCTTGAATCAGGTCACCTATTTAAAGTTAAATCTGTGTATGTGCCTATTTGAAAATATATTCTGTGATAAATTATACAGCAATCTGGTTTATGAGATTCTCGTTAGAATGTATGTCATTTGCTCCCCACCTAACAATCTGCTTTAAATACAGTTTTTCCCTTAGCGTGTTCTCTGTGGTGTCTGTTCAAGCCAGACAATAAAGGCATTATTCTGTTAATACCTGCATTCACTGTTAATACAATATTATTTCTTATTTTTCTTATCATTTTTTAAAATAATATCTTATAAAGTACCTTGATTCTGGATTCATTCTAAAGGACTCAAAATTGCTCCATAAACCCGTGTAAGAGATGTTCCAGGACACTGCCTTTCACACTCGTGCTCTTCTGTCTTTGTCTCTCTGTTCTCTACAGGATCTCACTATGTAGTTCTGGCTGATCAATAATGCACATCTCTACTCCTAGCATTTGTTCATTCTTGATTTACCCTATTCTGATTGCCTAACCCTGAAGTCAGAATCTGCCCTATCTTTATAGTATTTAATAGAGCAATCACTGCCATTATGATAAGCTCTCAGACTTCATTTCTGAGTCTAACTAAGCCAGATGATTTCTTCTGATTTCCCTGAGATATATTGCGAAGATTGTGGAAAGTATGTGGAGTTGGCAAGGGCCTCCAAAGATAATTTCTGAGCAAAAAACAATGTCATTCATGATAACCTGATATGAACAATTATTGCCTTTGTGTTCTTGTGTTTTGGAGTTCTCTGTGAAGATGATTAGGACTTTCAGTATTATTTTGAGTTACTCCATTGTATTCAATTGTCTTGCAAAACACAATCTGGTTAAGTTCATGCGGCAGCCTGAACATGCCAGAATTACCTCTTACAGTTCTCTATCCAAAGCTTTGAAAGTAACCTTCCCAGCTCTGGCCCTAACAGGCTACTCTCCTGGACATTTTTGGAATGACCAATACATAGAACATAGACTACGTTAACCTACAGCCCCTGAGCCCCTTTTGCATGCTATTCATGCATTCAGTTATGATATATCTATCAAACAAAAAAAAGTCATATTCACTGCAAAAATACAGATATGCCACAATACCAATAAGTAGTCAGCAAGATGAAAAAAGATTCCCTCTTTTGGGAAAAGTGAGAACAAGATTCTCTATACAATTCTAATATTAGATATTAGATATATTAAATGTCTTTGAGTTGTAAGAATATCTACCTTAATAGATATTAGATTGTAGTTTCAAATAGATGAAATGCATTATGACCTAGATATAAAAACTCATATTTTTTTTTTTTATCTCCAAAACAAGTTCTGCTAGGCAGGCTGCTGTGATCTCTACAACACTCCAGTTACTGTAGTAATAGAGATTGTATTATCCTCTACTTGTGATTTTCAAAGCTACCCTGCAAAATAGAGGAAGAAATGGCTGGTCTTGAGGGTTAAGTTCTTACAGCCAAATCTAAAATCTGTGTCTCGATTCTGTTCACAATCTACTAAATGTTACTCAGTTTTGATGTCTAACCGGGACATGCCATTCTTTTTTTATTTTATTCTCTCTTTTTTATTTTTTTATTAACTATACTTTATTCACTTTTTATCCCCCTGTAGCTCCCTCTCTTTTCCCCTCCGAATCTCTCTCTTCCTCCCTCTTCACGCATGCCCCTCCCGAAGTCCACTGATAGGGGAGGACTTCTTTTCCTTCCTTCTGATCCTAGTCTATCAAGTCTCATCAGGAGTGGCTGCATTTGTTTTCCTCTGTGGCCTGGTAAGGCTGCTCCCCCCTCAGGGGGAGGTGATCAAAGAGCAGGCCAATCAGTTCATGTCAGAAGTAGTCCCTGTTCCCATTACTATGGGACCCACTTGGACACTGAACAGTTGCTTACGAGCAGCAAAGTCCAGCCACAAATAAGTTCACTAAGCAGAAAAAGACAGTGGTAAGCAAGGAGTTTGGCAATTCAGGTCTCCTGAATAAGGGAATAAACACAATCCTGTCCCCACTTGCTATGTTTCTTGACAAAGCACTGCCTTAGAATGAAACTACATTTATTCAAGCTCTTCCCATCCAGGCCTGAGCAGGGCAGGATGTTCAGTGCTCAATCTCCCAGTGGCTTTGCTTCTATGCTTCCCAGTGGCTTTGCTTCTATGCTCTCCAGTGATGTGGCTGAACATTTCTGGAGCTTTACAGTGTTTTAAGCATCTTCCTACCCTGCCCTGCTGCCTTCTTCCTCCTGCCATTTAGTAGGGAGCAAAGTGTTGTGCCAGTCTGCAATCATTACCTTATTCCTTTGTTTCTTTCATGTTACCAAAGATGGGTATTTTTCTGAGCTAAATCCTCTGCATATATGTTCTCTTCTCAGTGTCTTTCCAGACAAACCTAACTAGCACAACGATTCTAGTGTAACCAACTAAACAATGCTCATCTGAGCAATATTGTGTTCTTCTCTGTGAGAGAACAAGCAAGACCCTCTTCCCTGAGGGACAGTATCCAAGTTCTGATAAAGTTCTGATACCCTGCTACATCCATCTTAAAAAATCATTCTCTAAGTGGTGGTGAGCCCTCAAAGCCTTGGGTGGCACCACACTGTGCTAGAATCTAAAACCTGCACAGAGTCCTATGCATCTGGCCTACGATGCAACATGAAAAGTATATAAACATATTACCATTACTATTTATTAATGGAAAGAAGGATAAATGTGCATCACTGGGTGAAGGGACACCAAAGATATTATACGCCCTCTTTCCTTACAAAGGAAAGAAAATCCATAAACTTTGTTGGTAACTTTGACATAGCATCTGTCTGCCCTCTTGAGATGATCCTTTGTACTCATCTTTCCTAGTTTCTTCTAAGATGGATTTTGACAGCACAGACTGGAGAGATAAAGGTCTGGATGGCCATCGACAGTTCATTAAATGCTGTGCCTGTTTTTATCTGAGAAACAGAGCAAGTAGACTCTGCTCTGCACTGTTGTTGGTGGGAACCCAAAAGGCAAGCCACAGGCAACACTGAGAAGACCTTGTGGTCTTTTTACCCATCACTGTGTAAATATCACCTAGTATTATTAGCACACTAAGGTCAACAAGATCCTACTGTTTTTTTTTGTTTGTTTGTTTGTTTGTTTGTTTCATTTTGTTTCATTTTGTTTTGTTTTGTTTTTTGAGCAATACAGCTGGCTGTCAATGCAAGGAATCATATCTTTGGTAGAGAATGGGTCAAGAACAATTTTTCACTGTTTGCTTCAGTTGTTAAGAAATACTTTGGCCAAAGTCATAGCCTTACTTAGTTAAGTAAGCGTGGGAATAGCTTAGCAGCTTCTCATTCCACATGGTTTGACTGTACACCCATTGTTTCTCATCTAACAATGCACTTAGCAAATTAGGAGTGTAACCTGCATTTACTGTGAATACACATACACCTCCCCAGTCCATCCAAGATGTTAGCAACTTAGAAATCCCTTCACCACACTGAAAATATATCCGACTCTAAACAGTCCAATGAGTTTCTCCACTGTTGACAACCATCCAATACACACACTTTCTATTTAAATGTATTCCTAATTATACCTGAGTACAAGGGAACTGACACCACTACCAGCTTTGTCAGTATTGGGTGCATGTGTTACAAGGAAAGCTGTTTCCGATGAGTAACCTTTTAGAGAGAAAACAATTTTGTCCATATATTACATCCATACAGAATTTGATATGCATATGATTAAGTCAGTTAGATCATGGGAATGGATATCTACATGAACATGCTTACACATCCCTGCCTGTCCTTCAAAACAGAGAACCAGTTGTTCTGCCCCTCTTAGAAACTCAACTCTTTCTCTTGAACCCCATAAACGAAAGTCCCTAGTAATCACCAGGCACCTGAGCACCATCATTCACTCACGAGGCCAGTGTCACTCTTGACGGCATTTTATTTTCCTGATCTAAACATCACCTTGCTTTGAATAAACTTCTTTTGCTACTTTGCCATTATCTGTGTTTTTATTTAACTCTTAAGGACCTGTAAGCACTGGCCCAAACCTTAGTCATTCTACACACTTCCCGGAATCAACACAGTGACTATTCAGGGGCACAAAGAGCCATTCTTTTAAGCTACTGCTGACAGTTCAAAACAGCTGAATCTGGCAGATTCCAGAGGAAGGCTTCAGGATTTGTCAGCCCTACCTACAAGTGAGCTACATCTTTGCCAAATTTTTCCCAACTTTCTCCTTCATGGAGTGGTTGATCCCCACTAAAGAAGATACATGCCATAGCTTCCTATCAACGTTCAGAATCTGCTCCTAGACAGCCCTATCTATAAAAAAATGCTACACCAGATTCTTAAAACAACAACAACAAAAAAGCATTCATAGGGCTTTCTACATCTATTCTATAATGGATTTTGTAAGTGTAGGATTTTAGAACAATTATAGTATAAGCTTCTTAAAAACAAGGGTTTTATTATATAAATAAAAAGGCTTTTCAATATTTAACTGAATAACTCTAATGTTTGAATCATTAATAGTTTTAGGATTCACTGTTAATTCCAAAGCATGTAGAGAACAAAAATTAACATTTCTCACTGTAATGTAGGTTCCGAGACTATACAACCAACATGTACACAATTTTTCAAAATATAAAAGGAAAGAAGAATGTTGAAGTAAAAAAATAATAATCTATTACTGTTACAGCTTTTAATAAGTATTTACCAACTGGCCTAAATTCCTTGCCTTTGTCTGTTTTAGCTGGACAGATAATAATCCCCTTAACATAGCCTCCTATGTCAATGTTTGCCTCTGCCTTTGAGCATTCAGCCCAAACCTGGCAATGGCCCCAGGAGTCTGGGAAGCCTATAGTAACAGGATCTGCCTTCCAGAGACTTTCGTGATCACTCTAACAATTGAATCCTCTTAAAAGTAAACTGAAATCTTAGAAAAAAATAAAACCTCTAAAAAATTTCTTTATTTTTTTCTATTTTGAAGGAAAAATAAAAGGACTGTGGTCATTAGGTAACAAACTTCCAAATATATTATGATATCTCTTGAGCTCCCTTCATAGCGTTTTCTAAGAGAGCAATCCCTCACTCCTTTGAAATATACAACTTGTTTTTCAAAGTATTTGCTATCCTGGCTTTTGCAACATAGTGTTTAATCAGAATCTATCCAAGTTGTGTCAGTTAAAACTCAGAACAACCCTGTCCAGTTCCCTGGGGCTACCAATCTTTCGGCCCTTTTCACTGTGTATGTATAACTGTTTTCACTGACTTTTTGCCATGACATTGTTAGCCTGTGTGCCCACTATAATGGCTTATTCTACTAGATCCTTATAAATTAATTTCTCCATAACTTAATTGTAACTTTACACCCTAAAATTACGCTCTACACCAGCATAGATGAAATTTAATATCATGAGCATACATGGATTGGTAGGAGTAACATAATGAAAATTGCCATTTTACCAAAAGAAATCTACAGATTAAATGTAATCTCCATCAACACAGCTCTTTACAGACCTTAAAAGGACAATTCTTTACTCCATATGGACAAACAAAAGACTCAGGATAACTGAAATGATCCTGAACAATGGAAGAACTGTTGGAGCTCTTATGAATCCTGATTTCAAGTTGCCCTGGAGATCTATAGTAATTAAAACAGCATGGTATTGGTGTAAAAACAGACACATTGATCCATGAAGTCAAATGAAAACTCAGATATAAATCCAAACACATAGGGACACCTGTTTTTTACTAAAGAAGCCAGAAATGCACATTGGAAAAAGACAGCATCTTCAACAAATGAAGCTCATCAAACAGGATGTCTGCATGTAGAGGAATGCAAACAGATCCATATCTACCACCTTGCACAAACCTCACGTCCAAGGGGATCAAAGACCTCAAAATAAAATCAGATACCCTGGATCTGATAGAAAAAGATGTGGAAAGTAGCTCTGAATGCATGGGCATAAGAAATGACTTTCTGAACAGAACACTAATAGTGAGAGACTAACAATTAATAAATGGAACCTCATGGAAATGCTTCTGTAAAGCAAAGGACACTGTCAATAGGACATAGCAGGAGCTTAAAAAATGGGAAAAGATTTTTTTACCAACTCCACAGTGGAGGACTAATAGCTAAAATACATAAAGAACTCAAACTACATATTTAAAAAACCAATAGGCCAATTAAAAACTCAGTTATAGATCTAAACAGAAAATTCTCAATAAAGGAATTTCAAATGGTTGAGAAACGCACCTAAAGAAATGTTCAGCATCTGCTTTGATAGTCTGCAAGGCAGAACCTTTCAGAGGCCCTCTGTGGCTGGTTCCTAGGTTATTTCCTGTTTTCTTCTTCTTCTGATGTCCTTCCTCTTTGCCTCTCGGGATGGGGATTAAGCGTTTTAGCCAGGGTCCTCTCTCTTGATTAGTTTCTTTAGATGTACAGATTTTAGTAGGTTTATCCCATGTTATATGAAGCAGATGCTGAGACTTATGGCCAACTGTTGGGCAGAGTGCATGGAATCTTATGTAAGAAGTGGGAAATAGTAAGATCTGGAGAGGACAGGAACACTAAAAGGAGAGCAACAGAACCAGAAAATTTGAATACAGGGGGCTTCCCAGAGGCTCATACTCCAACCAAGTACCAGGCATGGAGAGAACCTAGAACCCCTGCACAGATGTAGCCCATGGCAGTTTAGTGTCCAAGTGGATTACATAGTAATGGGAAGAGGAACTGCCTCTGACATAATCTGATTGGCCTGCTCTTTGATTACCTCCCCCTGATGGGGGAGCAGCCTTACCAGGCCACAGAAGATGACAATGCAGCCACTCCTGATGTGATCTGATAGACTAAGATCAGAAGGAATGAGAGAAGAACCTCCCCTATCAGTGGATTTGGGGAAGGGCATGCCTGAAGAAGGGAGAGGGAGGATGGGACTAGGAGGGGAGGAGGGAGGGGCTTATAGGAGGATACAAAGTGAATAAAGTGTAATTAATAAAACAAAATAAAATTCAAAAAAAAGAAAAAGAGAGACAAAAAAGAATTCTCAATATCCTTTGCCATCAGGAAAAGTCAAATCAAAACTTTTTTGAAATTCCATTTTATATCTGTTAGAATGGCTAATGTGAATAGCGGAGGTGGCAAGGATATGGAGAAAGGAAACTACCACTGCAAAATTGAATAGCAACTATGGAGACCAATATACCAATTCCTCAGTATGTTGAGAATCTGTCTACCTCAAGAGCCAGCTATACCACTTTTAGACATATACCCAAAGGATACCCTATCCTAACACAAGGATACTTACTCAATCATGTTCATTGGGGCTTTATCCATAATAGAACAAAACTGGATGCCATCTATGTACACCTCAACAGAAGACTTGATAAATGAAATGTAGTACATTTATACAGTGGAATATTACTCAGATATTTTTTAATTACATGAAACCTGTAGGTAAATCAATAGAATTAAAAGAAATCAACCTGAATGAGGTAACTCAGATGGAGAAAGACAAATATGGTATGTATTCACTTATAAATAGACATTAACCTTTAAGTAAATGATAACCAAGCTACAAATCCACAGACCCAGACACATTACATAAAGAGCAGGACTCAGCATAGGCAGGGAGAACAGACACATGGATCTCCTTGAGAAGGGGAAATAGAATAGATTTTATGAGTAGACAGAGGGCAAGAGGGGACAGGAATGAGAGGGATAATGAGATTGAGGGAAAGATAGCTGAAACTGGGGAGCCTTTGGCGAGGCGGGTTGTTGCAGAAACACAGTGTAGTAGAAACTTTCTAGGATCTGTGAAGGTCATTCCAATGAGGACTCCTTGCCGTGGAGAATATGTAGTCTCAAGCAGTCCTCTCTCATAGCCAAGCAAGCCTTCCAGTGATGGGCTGGGTTGCATTCAGTTGAGCTGTAGGCCAAGGATTGGCCCCATGGAAATCCCAAAACAACCCAGGCTGTTGTTAAAACAAAAGCTTGCTTTTCCCAAACTAACAGTGGAGCCCTGTTGCCAAAGACATAATCCACCCTACTCACTGAGCATGAAAAGTCAAGCTGGTGCCTACATGAAGCCTTCACCCCTACACTCTAGTCCTTTTGGTGTGGGAAGGTACTCTGCAGGTTACCAAAAGAGAAAGGTGGACACCAACCCAGCCACAAAACCTTTGACCTACAATCTGTCCTGCCTACAGAATATTCTAGGGCAATGGTGGCACAATGTCTAAGTTGACTTAAGGTCTACTTCACAAGAAAAATCAGAAACAGATTTGCTGCTATTGTTTTTGGGTTGTTTAGTTTAAGTTTTGTATTTTGTTTATTTATGGCTGAGTCTATACATCTTTACAGTGTTAGCATCCAGACTCCTCAGTAATTGCCTCAGAAATGCTGTCTTGTGGGACTCTCTACACAAAAAAAAAATTTGCAAGCTTTCAGAAAAACTCTGAGTGTTATACCATTTTTCAGTCAGGCGGGCAGCAGGTAAAGCTGAGAACTAAGTTTTTTAAGTTGCTCCACAGTCCTAATATAAACTCTGCTTTTTTATTGACTGCACAAATTTGATTATTGCTTTCATTATTTGTGAAGAACTGATAGTGTTCAACATAAAAACAATCACCAGAGTTCTCTCGCAGATGGTTATAGAATTGTCAAACAGCCCTGATCTGGAGTTTTATGAGTTTCTGTCCCTCACCATGACAAGAATTCTGTCATTTTTTTTTCATTTGGGAATTTGAAAAGGAAGGTAAGTTTTATAATGTACTCCACAGAAAATGTTACTTATGGTTTGAAATTTGGTAAAATGAAAGCCATGATTGGGGCCATAGGGTTCTGGTATCTCCCATCTAGAAGGTAGAACTTGAGGTTTCTGAAAATAGCTTTGTCACTGCTTAATAGTCCTCAACACTATGGGACAATCAGTAAGCCTTTAATAAGCACATATGGCCATGTGAATAAAGATGAATGAATGAATGAATGAATGACAAGCTGTGCTAAGGCAAGAGTGAACATCTTGTCAGTCACAGACATTCAAGGGGGACAGCAGGAAGACACAGTGTAGAGAGCAGCTTTGAGGCTGATGAGGTAACGTGACTGGAGTGCTGTTTGGGAGACCAGAGGACAGGGTATGGCAGGAGGATGGAAATGAAAAGCCACCAAGGACTATTGTTGATGACAGAAATGGGAGGCCATCAGGCACATGGGCAGAATGAGTGCTGCCTGGGAGGCAGTATGGAAAAGAGATATACCCCTTGTGTGAGGCAGTGCTGTGCAGAGACAGGCAGAACATATGTAGCTTGTTAATTTGGGGGCCTAAAATTATATTTGATATATAAAATTAATAAAGATAATGAAAAATTAAAACTAAGAACAAGGAAATGAATGCAAAGAAGTCTTTAACTACATGTGTTTAATGATCATAACCATTTATTATAAAATGCTTAGAGCTACAGTCATGCTCATGGGAAGGATGATTTTCATGGAATAAAAACAGCTGTGGGGAAATCACAAACTGTAGCAGTATCAATAAAACCAATAAAATTAAAAGATGTACCTTGAATTATTATTCACATAGACAGTGCTTTTGCCGCTACCTTGTATGCTGTATATGGCCCAATTAAAATGTAACGTAAAACAAGAAGGTAGGCAAATTTTGTTAGCATTCCATGTTAGCCAAAACACCTTAGCACAGGAAGACTTTTACTTGCAGGTATGTCGTGATAACTGTGTGCTTATAGAAGGACTGAATTCTGCATTACAATGTGCTGAAGAATAAGAATAGAAAATGCCAAGTAGAGGGGTGAATGATTACAGACTTTCACATGACAGCAACTGTGTGTTGGGTGATTAAAAAGAATAAAATCAGTGTTTGCTAGGGGAGAAATCCAGTGCTGAAAAAAGCCAGACACAAGGCATGTCCACACAGAAAAGTCGAAATGCAAATTTATTATTATTATTTGCTGCAATGGAGGAGGATTCCCTTTCTTCACAACCTTTCCAGCATGTGTTGTCATTTGAGTTTTTCATCTTAGCCATTCTGATGGGTATAAGGTGAAATCTCAGGGTTGTTTTGATTTTTATCTCTCTGATGGCTAAGGACTTTGTACATTTCTTTAAGTGTTTCTATGCCATTTGATACTCCTCTATTGAGAATTCTCTGTTTAACTTTGTACCACATCTTTTAATTGGATTACTTGGTTCGTAATAGCCAGAATCTGGAAAAAAACAGATGTCCTTCAACTGAAGGAATACAGAAATTGTGGTACATTTACACAGTGGAATACTACTCAGGTATTAAAAAAAAAAGGAAATCATGAAATTCGCAGGCATACTAAAATCTATACTCCTGGAGGGAACAGAAGCTCCAAAAGGAAACCAACAGAGCCAAACAAAACTGAGCCCTGGGAGACCTGTAGAGACTGATACCCCAACCAAGGATAATTCATGGAGAGGACCTAAAACCCCAGTGCAGTAATAGACCATAGACTCAGTATCCAAGTGGATTCCCTAGTAAGAGGAACAGGGGCTTTCTCTGGCATGAACTCAGTGACAGACTCTCTTATCACCTCCCCCTGGGGGATGCAGCCTTGCTAGTCCACAGAGGAAGACAATGCAACCAGTCCTGATGCGACCTGATAGGCTAGGGTCAAATAGAAGGGGAGGAGGACCTTCCATATCAGTGGACTAGGAGAGGAGCACAAGGAGAAAGGATCAAGGGAGGGTGGGATTGGGAGGAGATGAGGGAGGAGGCCACATCTGGGATACAAATTCTAATAAGTGATAATAGTAAAAAAAAAAAAAAAAAAAAAAAAAAAAAAATCTGTCAGATATGTGTCTTGAATCCCAGGAAGAAAATGTCTCACATTCCCAAAACTGAACATAAGTCTTGTGTTCACTTCCCTCTCAGGAAGCTCCACTGTGAGCTGGGAATGCAGTGGGGCTGCCAGGGTGCATGCCCAGAGCACAGGAAGTACTGTGTTAGCTTCCTCAAAAGCAGAGCTAGGTGTGGCAGCGACGAACAAGCACATAATCCAGCACTGGAAAGTACAGGCAGAGGATCAGAACGTAAAGGTATTCCTTGACAATACAAAGACTTTGAGTTCATCCTGGGCTGTCTAAACCCTTGTCTCAAAACAAAACAAAACAAAAAACCAAAAACAAACAAAAAGGAACCTTTTAAGAAAAGCAAGCAATCATTATTTAGAGAAGTGATAAACATATTTTCCTTAGAGGTAATACTATTTTCTCACAGGAAAATATTGAACAGTGAAACAGTGAGTTTGTGATACTGTCATACTCATGTGGAGACCCTGTCTAATGTGTGTATAGATTCTAGGAACACAGGAGGTGCCCTGTCCTGGACAAAAGGCCACAGGCCATTCCCGTAATCCTGGCCATTTAGCACACAGACACTCTCCTTTCCTAAAGGCTCCAGCTCATGCATTTTTCAACATCCCTCTTTTTCATAATAGTTTTGATTTTTTCTTTGACTCTCCATTATGCCATTAATATAATCCCACAGAGGCCTTTTCAAGTCGAACAAGCAGCACTTAATTACGGGAATTAGACATGACAAACATCACAGTTTTTACCTAGCTGATCTCCTCTAAGCAGCTCTGTGTAAATTTAAATAATCTTGAATCTGTGACACTTAACATTTGAGAAAGAATTTGGAAATTATATTTTTAATGTACTCTTACTTTAAGTTTCTCGCAGAGTCATGCAACTGCTTTTTTTTCCTTTGCTAATATAGGTACATGGATTAGATTTGTTTTCCACTCAAACGTTGCCTCTTTTTCCTGTTGTTTCTAATACATTAATATCAATTATAATTTCAAATAAACAGGTCTACCTAGAAGGGAAGCTAACACTGGTCCTCAGCTATAGAAACCAACCATGGCTTGTGTAAGTAAGAAGGCTTGTTGGGAAGAGAGGTAGTTCCGAGAATCAATGGAAAGGCAAGGCCAGTTGTGAAAAAAATGGATAGGATGGAGGTCAACTCTGATGGATGAAGTGTCAGGAACCACTCAGCCTTCTCATCAAAGATCCCCACGAGAATGAACACACATCATTTTTACCACCAATATGTTCAAGATTCAAAGTTCCAACAGTAAACATCTTTTTGTCAAGACAGAGAGACACTGACCATGATAACTAATTTTAGGTAGTGACTTGACAGAATTCACAGAGAAATAAAGAGCAAGCAAAGCTGGGCAAGCCTGGGATGGTGCTTCTGGAGCCCAGAGCTCTGATGGGGGAATACCCACACTTAGTGTGGAGAACACTCAGCTGCTCACAGGACAAACAGAGGAAGAAATTGCATCCTCCAGACGGGACATGGACTTCTGCTACTGGACCTTGGAATTCCATGGTCTTTGGATTCAGGACCTAGAACTTTCTTCCTCGAACTCCTGCCCAGAGCTGAGCGTTCTGTGTCTTTCTTGTTCTGAGACCTTTGGGTTTGGATAATTACCCTCGATTGCCAGCTTGCAGGTTGTGCATTCACAGTTTCTAAGGCTCTATAGTCAAATGATGGATTTTTCCCAGTGATTTCCAATGGAGTTTGCTTTCTTTCAAAGTGTTCACACTTTCTATTTTGGTTAAAATTGTGGCCTTAGATTATGGAGCACAGGACAAGCATACATGTGTAGGAGATAAGCCTCCTGGGAACAAAAAGATGGTAATCCTGGCAGAGAAGACAATAAGAAGAACCAGGACATAGAAGAGTGGGAAAAATCACAGCACTGTTTCAGGCCCTGAACATAGGTATCTATGCAAACAGGTTCTTGATGATAAAGTCATAATATGGTTGATGAGGAAATCAAACTTTGGCCTATAGGCAAAGGCAAGTTGTTTAGGAATAAAAAAAAAAAAAAAAACAAAACAACCGAGAAGCTTTTGGTTGTAGAAACATTAACCTGGTAACTGCACAGAGGGGGCTAGAGAGGAGTGGAAGAAAAGAGGCAGCTTGGCACTTTTACAGTAATACTAGCTCACCCCCCCAAAAAAAAACACCGCAATTATATTGATCTACTGCAATTGCTATAACAAATCACCACACAATTATTGACACAAAACTATAGGATTCATTCACTTGGTTGTGGAGACCCTGTGTCTAAATTCAGGGTATATTCAGAGTAAATGGAGCCTCTCAAAATAAGCTCTTCACCACCCTTGTCCTTTATTGGCCCCTGTGCCTCCAGAGCTGTGAGCTCACCAGGCTGATTTCTGTCTTCATTCCTTCCCGACCTGTTTCTGAGTTGTATTTTCTCATGAGACCCTTATAAGAATACTGGATCATTGGATTTAGGGTCCAACAGGATAATCCAGGATAATCTTTGCTTCTCAACATCCTTAACTTAATTACATCAGCAAAAATCCTTTCTAAATAAGGTAACTTGCACAGATTCTGGGAATAGAAATGTGGACTTGGCTTTTAGGAGGACTATGGGTCAACACACTGCCCCAGTGCAATGGAAAGAGGCGCAGAGAATGGCAAATTTGATGGGAATTGATAAAACTTATTGTCTGGTTAAAGTACAAGAAGCAGCCCCAGTGATTTAAAGGAAATAGAAAATTTGAGAGTGACTCTTGCTATTTCTACAATGAGGAACATGAGGGAAACTGATGCTTTGTGGCACTGCAATCTTTTTTCAGTTTTCCCGTGGAACTGCAATTTGGAACAGATGATTTTGTATTCAGATGTGATAGCTTTACTTCTGAGGGCTTTCATAGCTGGGGTGATCCTAAAGGCCAAATTCTGTAAACAGGAGTCTCCTGCCTGAGACATATGGCTTAAACATGTTCTCTTTCTCTCTTTCTCTCTCTCTCTCTCTTGCTCTCCCTCCTTCCTTCTGTCCCTCTCTCCCTTCCTCTCCCCTCTCCTCCCCCATATTTGCCCTTCACATTCACCTTCCACCTTCTTCCTGGCAGGAACAGTGATGCGATCAAGCTGCTAAATGAAGTCATCCTGTGACCATGATGCTCAGAGCCAAATGTAAAAGATTGGACAAAGGATCTTTACAGTACAGCAGGAAGGTCGAAGGGCACTGAGTCCTTGCTGGTGACATTGCTCAGTTTCTGCTTCTTTCAGTTACAACCTCCATGCTTTTTGTTAGATGAGAAGAAAAGAAATTAAACAAAACCCTTCTTTCCAGCCTGCAGTTTTAATGTTATTTTCACATATGGTTGGATTTTCTGTTGCTGACAATTAAAGGAAGACACAAAAAGACAGAGGGTTTAATTTTGTTATATGATTAGTCAGCAGAGCATATTACAGGAAAAAAGTAGCTAGCTTTGGTTTCAATCTGTTAAGAATAAAATCCTTTATTGTAAGAGCTTGGGATTAGGGAACTATTGCCAGAAATAGAACTATATAAATTTTTAGGCATCAATAAAGTGATTGTATAGGTAAGACCTTATAGAAAGAATGCAGTTAGGGAGAGAAAAGACACAGGAAAGGACAGGAAAAAAAGAAGAAAATCAGCCAAGAGAAACAAGAAAATACAGTAAGATGTGGGGTAAGTATGAAGGATCTTATAAAGCAAAGATGGAACCTGCTTTCTAAGCTCTCCCTTCATTCCAAGTCTGTTTTGACCAATAAGAACTTAATGACAATCATATATGTTTATTCATAACAAATTACCATGTATTTCCACTTACTTAGTTGTAAACTTCATTCACTCTTTAATTTTACAGAATTGCATTGTTATTCGGCTCAGTGTTCAGCTCCTTATAAATCTTTCATTTCTGAAGTTCCTCTCTCAGATCTGCAAAGAAAATTGCAACACCCTTCACCTAATTTGTAATATTTGTACTCAACTTTGCTTTTTTCCAGTTTCTTAAATTAGAAAAACTATCAGAAACTTCCAAACAACATATATTCATTTACTATAATAATAGAAAATATCTTCTTAATGGGAGTATATAGTGATACTTGACCAATCTTACCTCACACAGGGTGCTACTCAAAAGAGAAAATCATAAATATTTTCTTAGTACTATGTCACAATTGCTTTGAAGATTTGATGCTCTCCTGAATTTATTAATGATTAAACTGCAGTCTTGTGAGGTGTCTTTGTTTAGTAAAAAGTCTATATTTGGAAATATCTGCATCACAATTTGTCTTTCTTACAAACGGTGATCTCAAATAACTGAGCTTCCTAATAGTGTCCTTGCAAAGGAGATTAAAGTAATTACTCCAGGGCTAGCCTCTGAAGACAGGCATTTGCGTGGACTCTTGAGATATTATTGGTCAGGAACTGGAAGGGATTGGCCTGGAAATTATCATCTGAATTCCTTAGGGTGGTGATAGAGGCCATCAGCTCTTGCCCTTGAATCTCACTTGTGTGGCTGGTTCTCAAGGATAGCCAGAGTGTCACTTGTGACCCTTCATCATGGCAGTCTCTAGATAGGTGAACTTTTTACAGGACAGATGACTTTCCCCAAGGGCAGCACCGCAAGAAAACCAAACAGATAGAACATGACCTTTCATGCTCTTACTTTGAAAGTATCCAACTTTGTGTTTGCAATATTCTTTGACTTGCAGTCACTGGGGGCAAAATAGACTTAAAGGAGGGTCATTTCTATAAATTTATGTTAATTCATTCTAGTGTTTATCATTATAAAAGTAATTTAGTTTAGCGTTCTTAATGAGAAAAATCTAGAAATTTCTACAACCAATTAATATAAGATATTAACTAGCTTCTCCTTTGTATGACATTGTTTATTATGGTAATTTTCATTAGTGTAATATATGATTGTAATGATCAGTTTCTTAGAAAAAAGACATAATATAGCCTGTTGGGTTTTGCCTTTCTATCCTTCACCCCTGAACCAAACTTAAAAAAAAATAGGGTTAAATTCCCAATGTATTAAGCAAAGAGGCTACCTCTCTGGAGGAAAGAGTTAAGAAGCAGTGAAGGTCTTGTTCTTTCAAGCTGTGCACAGCAATTACTCTAAGTTCTGTCTCGGCAGGGAGAAAAAAACAAACTTGCTTTTTCAGAGTTAAGAGGGAGGATGTGAGAGCCCCTTCATGTTTGAACCAAGGGGGATTAAAAGAACTCTTCAGTCTGGTTTAGACTTCATGGAATCTTCATCTTGCTCTACATGGGGAGAAAATGTAAATGTTTGAAAATTAAATCAATCAAACATTTCTAGTGATTCATTTTAAATGACTGAAATTAGTAGCTTTCTGTTTGGATGTGTGTGTGTGTGTGTGTGTGTGATTTTAAGTGAAGAAAAGTTATTAATTTTTAGAAAATTTTATTGTAGCAAATTTTCTATTACATTTGTCATAAAACCAAAAGCAGGCCAGTGCTTTCTGGGCAAGCCTGAGGAAATAAATAAATTCAATCTCTGTAACTCAAATAAAGATGGAAGGAGAAAATCAACTCCACAAAGTTGTTCTGTGAGCTCCACATATGCATGATGGCATGTGTGACATCCTCATATCACAATGACACACACACACTAATTGTTATTATGATCATCATTATTATTATATACAAGCAACTCAGAATTAACCATTGCTTCATGAATAATATATTCCCTGGTAAGCTTAGATACATTTAAAAATTAGATGACTGCTTGTCTTTATAAGTATGGTAAACATTAATTTTCATGTTTGCAAAATAACTGATGTAAATCTTTTTATCATATATGCACCCACTTTAGGGTACATGAGGGCTGTAAATGAAAGCTAGGATTCCTGTGTCTTATTCTACAATCACCATAATAAAAAAATTCCCTTTTACAAAATATGCCCTATCTCTCTGTTAAAGGTTACTCTATGTTTTTAGAAGTTCCCTATAGATGCTGATGGTGAAATTTCATATATCCAGCAACATCAAGTGAGTTTTATTTCAAATATTAATACACAAGCAGTTCATTTTTTCTGATCTTTCATAGTCATGATGTTTGAAGAAGCTTTATGAGGTTCCTCCATATCATGGTGAAAAGGAAACTTCCAGAAAATAACCAAGACAAGTAGGGACCAGGCTCAGTTCTTAACACCTTTAATGAATGCAATGCTTATCCACTTTCAAATTTCTTCATTTGTGACATGAATTCTTAGTCTGTGAAGGGACTTTCAGTAGATAATATGCAGCAGGAAGCAAAGGACACCATTTAGTTCTAGAGTTTTGAGAACTCATGCAAATCTATCACTTGTCTGTAAAGGCAGATGTGGGATGCTGAGTCCAGTCACATTGTCTGCTCCCAAAGCATTGTGTCACCACAGCCAATACATAGTAATTGGATCCAGTGAATCTTAGAAGAGACTTGGAGAGTTGGAGATACATCGGGATAAAGAAAAATGAATGGGCAAAAACGATGAGTATACTTGTTTTTGAAATTTGCTGTATTTTAATAAGGCCTGAGGTTCAAGGGCACATGATCAGCTCATGATCCCATTCATGTCGCAGACAAGGATGTGTACTTCTTACCTGAGAGGATACGTTTCTTCTGACTTCTAACTGCATGAATCAGCAAACACCTACAGAAAGCACACCGTACCATCATGCTCCTAAAGATTTTTCTGTGTGTGAGATGAGGCTTCAGCAACTGTATTCATTCTTTCATGTAGTACATGTGTGTGTTTTCCTGCTCAGGTGTGTATGTGTGTTTGTTTGTGCATGTGGAAGTTAGAGGAGAATCTTGAATATCATTAATGGGAAGCTGTTCTCTTCCTCTGGGTAACAGGAACTCTTCTTTGACCCAGAGCTTGTCAATTAGGCTAGGCTGGCTGGCCAGCAAGAACCAGCAAACCATCTGTCTCCATCTCCCTATCTCTGGGAATATAGCCCATGCTGTCCTGCCTAGATTTCTGTGCCAGTTTGGGGGATATAATTAGAGTCCTCATGCTTGCACAGAAAGCATTTTAACAACTGAGCTGTTTCCCAGCCCTATTCATTCATTCTTAAAACACTCATTTGCTATGTCTTGTAAGTCCACCATTGACATGGCGTCTGTTCTCCCAGGCAGAGCTGGAATCCTTAACAGAAGCTCTACCCATGAGGACAGAAATATCAGCACACAGGAGAAAGACTCTTCTGAGGGAGAGACGCTTCCACAGCAATGGAATGAGTTTCCAGAACGTGTCACTGGGCCTAAAAGGAGAGAGAGGATGTTTGAAACAGGAAAGCTTGTACCTCAAGCCACTGAAACATGGAAATATTTAACATCAAATCTCAATAAAAAGTCTAATGTGCAGGAATGATGTACTGACAGTTGCAAATATGTGACAATGGAAAAATGAAATCTTTATATTAGGGGAAAATGACAGTGAGATGATTCCATGAGTAAAGGTGCTGGCCAACAAGCTGGAGGACCTGATTTCAAGCTCTCCTGTTGTAATGAGAGTACCCCAATTCTCCTGATCTCCACATGTGAACCTTGCATGGTGCACAAACACACATACAAATACACTCACACACTCACGCACGTGTGCACACTTCAACAAATAGATGTAATTTTTTTTTGAAAGAACATTGAAAAACGTAGGGGCTGGCTTACAAGGAAATCTTCCTGTAAACATCATTATTCCCTGTGAGCTGGATGGAGCATCTCTAAAGTCCTTCCTTTAGAGATTTCCCAAACTGCTGTTCTTCTCTCATTTCTAAATGTGGTTTTTGATTACTAAGTAAAAGTCCCTACTGGCTCAAGTATGCCAGGAAGTGTCTGATCGCCCTTCATCACCAAGAAATTCTCTTCCTGGCATTTCCTTCTTTAATCCTCATTTTTCCTGAAGGAAGTAAGAACTTCTTGACTTTTTCTGAGTACGTGAGGCATTAACAAATTGAACCTGAAACTGATACTAACAACAGATATTTAGTAGCTAAAGCTACAGATTTTATGTTTGTACATTCTGATTACATTTTGAGGCCATTTTGAGTGATTACAGCATGGCATTTACTAAAGGGCTTTGGGCCACCTGCTCTTGTTACTGGAATCTTATCACATGCGACTTTCCTTTGCCTCTGACCTGCTTAAGAACTTCTGTTCCCACTTTATTGTGATGCTCAGGATAGTCACCTCTCACCTTCACCATTTCATTCACTCCAGATAATCACCAGGAAGGACTGATTTCATGTAGAATACAGCATCTCTTTAACTTATGTCTCATTTTTTTCCTCATTTGGTCTTCCCTGAATCCTGAAGAGTCCTGGACTCCTGATAATAGGAATAGCATAAAGAGAAAAAAAGATTCCACAGAGCAGGATAAGTTTTCCATAAATGGGCAAATTTATGTGAACAAAATCCTAGGGGGGATTCCTTCAGCGGTGTGTCACCTCGGTTTTACGGGAATTAGCATAACTCAGTGGATTGTGCTTGGGTTGACTGACAGTCAATGCGCCTGTGCCTGAATCTCTCTGACAGATCATCACATCAGAGTATAATCTAATGGAAGGAGTCGTCACCCAGGAGTCAGAAGGCCTTTGTTCCATCCGGAGCAGAAACAAAATTTGTAAAAAAGAAAGAAAAAAAGAAAAAAAGAAATGAAAACTACATTACATACAGTCCAGTGGGTGAGTTCAAAACCAGTCCCTTCAACCCCTAAAATCCAATTACTCACTGAGTGCACTAAAATTTAATATGAAACTTTTTTTGTTTCAGTTCAATTTTGATTTTAAGTCATAGTAACTTGTTATTTAAGTTAAAAATCAGTCACTAAGACAACTATGGTATAAGGTGGACTCATTTAAACCTGCAAAACTCCTCTGGAAACAGCTAGTTCATAAGTCGGCTCCCTGTGGGCACCTTGCTACCCACACACCTCTCAATACACTGTTATTCTCAAAACTGCATCCACAGAGCGAGAGATGCACAGAAAAGTCCCACATGTAAAGCAAGCAGCATTCTTTTCTAGTCACATCAAGTTGAGTCTTTCTGAATAGCTTTTGAGATTGGTGGAGAAGGGCCAGACCTCACACCTAAGGTGATGAGGAGTAACCTCTGTCTCCAGGGAGTCCCACAGAGCTTCGCATCCTTCCCTGTAACTGGAGACAAAGAACAAACTCTGAGGACCTCAAAGCAGGCTTCCCTCACTTTTTTCCCCCCATGGGATAATTAAAATTATTTATCATCATCATCCAAGCTGGGTGTAGGCTCAGTGCATTTGCCTTGTGACCTAAAATATTAAAATATTGTGACCTATAAAATTCTATTAGGTAATAGAGGGAGGGAGGATGCAGGAGGGTGAGTGAAACTGGGAGAAGAGGATGGAAGGAACTATGACCGAGATGTAAACTGAATTAATTAATTAAAAATGATTTAAAACAAAGAAATATCTATAGACTATCCTAGTCAACAGCTGCAAAATACACCTTCTTTCCCCTCACTCCTTAACTATAGACGTCTTTGTAAAAGTAAAACTTGTCTGTTGTCCTTGCAAGACCCAAGTAAACTGAAACTTACTAGGACCCAGGTGTTGTTGAAGTGAGATGCACATTCCAAGGCTTGCATTCCATCAGCTTTCTGGACTAGACAACAGATAATCAACTTAGTGAATCACTGGTCACACATGGTGGTAGATAAAGCAGAGTGATTTTTTTTAAATAATAAGATGCATTTTTATTCCCAAGAAAAGACAACAAAACAACAAATCCAGATTTATTTTCAGATATAAATTCGATTTAACAATAATCATGGTTTAATCATCATTTCTTCTGTTTTTTTGTTTATTTCTATTCCTGAGTTTGTTGGTGTGTATGCATATATGCATTAAATGGAATTGATAACAATTCTTTTTATGTGTGCCCTTGCTTAATATAATTCTGTTTCAGTGTTTACCAATGAACTTATGTGTAACTCAGTTATGGAGATGCATTCTGGGAACCGTGTCACTAGACATTGTGTGAACAAAAAAGCATTTACTTACATATGCTAAGATACCTACCATGTCACTGGGAGACAAAATGTAATGAGATCTCACATCTTTAAATATGTGATCTATACTTGTTCAAAATAGCTCATTCATTTTAAAGTATTCACTACAGACAATTTTAAGCGTCTGCTACATAGTCTACCAGATAATTCCATTGTGTTCTCAGAATCTTTTGCAATTAGTAGGATAAATTATAAAATACTTAATAGAATTTCAAAATAAGTTCTTCCCATTGTTCTGTGAGATTATGTGTTCAAACAAGATATAAGACAAAAAAATTGAGAATGATTACAACTCCTATATTTTAAATAGAATCAGAAAAACCCATATTGAATAGACCATGAGGATAACTTTTGGGGAATAGAGTATCACAGACTGGGAAACTGAAGGAAAAAAAAAAACTAAATTAAAGTTCTAAAATTAGAAGTCTGAAATTGAGAGAATAATATTCTGAGAACAAAGTACCATAAACTGGGGAACTGAGAAGACACTAAGTTAGAGTTCCGGGGCCTCAGAGCCTGACCTTGAGGTGTGGTGAGGGTGTGTCACCTTTAAACGGTGCAGAGGAGAGGCATCGCTGTCCCTCCTGGCTGCTAGAGCTGCCCCGAATCCTTGCCGGCCATTCTCTTTCCATGTCATGACTGACTGCTCAACCTTTTCTCTGTGCAGCCGTCTATTTTATCATGAGGACTCCAGTCATGGTAGCTTCAGGGTCCACACCAGCTGACCTGATGGCTTCAGTAGTATCCCTCTTTTTTTATAAGAACACTGTTTTAGGTACAACATTTAGGGTTTGGCATGTCCTTTGGAGGGAACCCAGTTCAGTTCCCAGCATTCGAGGGCTAGTTTTTCCAATCTCAAAGCCAAAGCTCTACCCTGTTCTGAAAGACACTTGCCCATCCCTCATATGTCCACATTATCTCCCTCTTCAAGGGTGAAATCCATGAATTCTCTGTAAAAGTGACTGGTGTCTGTTCATTAAATATCTATGACCATCCACGACACCTTTACCTGTGCTCTGGCTCCGTTATGCAAATGCTTCTTCTGCCTTCTGATAGCTCGCTGTGCAACTCACACTTACCATGGACAGTTAGGCATTTTTTACTCTACATCTCCTCTTACAAATCAGGTTGTGAATGTGCCTAATGAATTCAGCATTAAGTTTTTTTCCATGATTACCAGTGTATATCTGAGTAAACTAATATTGATTAATAATTATAAATATATTATAGAATAGATTAATAAAAATGTACAGAACTGAAACAATTCCCAAGCATGACTATACCTTCAGACGCCTTCTAAGGGGATATGGCTTTTCAGGAATCATTTCTGTTTGACCTTACCTTCAATTTTTCCCTTCACTCCTAGTCACATGCAAATATGTCTGGAGATTTTTTTCATGCTTTAAATATTTTACGTTCCATATATGCTGCATATCTCTCCATCACAGTGTTCCACTTCACAATCAAGCAATTTAAGGTGTTAGATACAAATTACTTCCACTTTCGTATTTCCCGTTTTTGTCTAGAGTGGGAGTCATTCTGTGTGATATTCAAGCTTACCGAAGAGAGGAAGAGGATAGCCAAGGAGGCTGCTTAGGCTTGATGGGAGACATTTCTACATGATATCATGTGTTTGGAGTCTTGCTCCTAGACAGTGGTGCTGCTCTGAAAGACTGTGGGATTGTCAGGCAGTTGAACCTCTGCTGGGGATGAGGCCACTGTCAGTGGCCAGAATGCCTTGCTGGACACATTACTTGTGCACTGTTTCCTGACTGTAGCTGCTCTGTGAATGGTGTCCTCACACGCCTGCCACCATGGCCTGCTGCAATGTCGTCCTGTTCCTGTGTACAAGCTGAGACACAAGCCTTCCCCCCTCTCTGAATTTGCTTCCAATCAGGTATTGATCACAGTCACAAAACAAAAGTCCATAACTATATGCCATAACATACTTGCATTTATTCATTTTTATACCCTATAATACATACTTATTTGTTTACATTTAATGCTTCCAACTAAGCAAATACACCACAAATCCAGGACTTGACTTGACTTGTACAACAGAACTATGACAAATACAATAAACATTAACTAAAAAATAAAGGTGAATAAGCTAAGGCCGAGGATCTGGCTTGCTTCCATGTATGTGGACCTATCTGCATTGCCCACGTGGCATGCTGGGGTTGGCTACCCAGAGGCTATTTAAGCTGTGGGCTGGCTTTCCCCAGGGTCAGATGATTGTTCAAAGTTCCTGAATAAACTACATTGAAAAAAAAAAAAAAGGTGAATAAAAATTCCCCTTTAGACAGTAAACTTTTGACAGAGGAAACTGTTTCGCTTTTACTAGTATGCATCCATTACCTAGCAAGAGGTAAGAGAGAAATACAAATTTATTGAGTAAATGAACATGTGGCAAATATATAACATATATCATAATTTACAAAAATTTTGATAGATAAGAAAAAACATTATGGAAAATAAACTGAAGTGTCATTTTCACATGAAATTTATATAAATGTGTCTCTTTGCAGATTATTAAGTTCCATGCTGAAATCAAACAAAAACAAAGAGTCTTTATACAATGAATCAAAATAATGGATCTGTTTTTTTCATTCATTTGTACTTCAGAAATTTAGGTTTAAAAAAATCAGTTCTGTAAGTATGGAAGAAGTTTCATCCATTCAAAGGGATTTTACACCATGGAACATTTTACTATCCTTCAGGTATTACCAGAGTTAAAATTTGTGGTCGCTTTTAAGAACAAATCAGCCTCCACTTTTAATGACTGTCTATAGACCAGTTCATCGTGTAAGGTGTTAAATTTTATCACCGATGGTCAAGTCTCCTGTGAAATAAAATTACCTGTGTGCTCTCTAGGTTCCTTGTCTTTGTCTGTGCCCTGAGGTACTGGTCACGGCTAGGATGTTATCCTTCGGAGATCCAATCTAGAATGATAAATGAATGGAAAGAGGACATAATAAACAGCCTAGAAAAATCAAGTCCACCGGTGCTGCTGTAATAAGCAAATAACCCCAGGCTTCCTAATTGCTTTACAACTTCAGGGACACCTGCCAATTATAATTAAAGAATCAAAGACTAAATATTCCATAAATCTTATTAAGGTGCCATGGAAAACATAAGTCAGCAGGAAACGTAAGTTACGGTCTCTCCCAAGAGCTCAATGAGATCTCCCTGTCCGGGGCACTTAATATTATGTACTAACCATAAATCCATACAAGTGTATTACCCAGAGTAAAAGGCAATATCTCTTTGTCAACATATATTTTAATTCATGGTGTTAGAGATGTACTATATTTTAGGGTGAATTATTATCTGATAAAAAGACTTTCTAATTTCACATTACCGTACCATCTAGAATAAGTCCTATAAAACTTGCTCTGAGGGAAAAATATATTCCTAGTAGCTGATATTTCTATGGAAGGAAGGAAAGGAATAATTGTTAATATTTTGTGCATTATTTTTTTTTCATGACTGCTGTGGAAATGTGTTTCCTGACTGCACCTCCATTGCTGTCACAGATTTGTAGACATGTCTCTGTACCCTGAGCCCTGAGCCCTGAGCCCTGAGCCCTGAGCCATAGATGTGGTTTGGCCCCTCCTTCTGAAGGGCTCCTATTTCCTCTCTGGCCTAGGTAAACTGCACTTCTCTTGATGTAAGTTGAATAAATAGTCATTTAAGAAACCCAAGGAGAGGGGTTTGTGGAGATTACTTAGTAGGTAGAGTAATCAAACATGAAAACAACAATTTGGATCCCCAGAAGGTAAGTAAATGAGAGGTAGGTGGAAGCTACATGAACCAACATGACTTCTACACATACCCATACACAGGACTCCCTGCAGATACATGTGGCACACACACAAACACATCCACATGTACATACATGCATGTACAGTACACATACACAAATCACGCATATATACATACATGCATGCACACCACACATACATGCACATTTAAAAGAAAGAAAGGAAAAGAGAAAGAAAGAAAAGAGAGAGAGAGAGAAAGCAAGAGAGAAAGAAAGAGCAAGAAGCCTCGAGTTTGGAGCAGGCAGATGCAAAAGCATCCCTGGGCTACATGACCATAATTAAATGAAGAAAACTGTATTGGCCTGCTGTCATCTCTCTACCATCTCCTGTAACTTTCAGTCTCATTATTGTGTGTCTCCTATATGAAATCACATTATTTATTTGTCTACTAATTCAGTCTGTCATTCCCACTATTATTAATAAATCACTTCTAACTGGGGACATTTAAGTTTCTAACATTTTGACAATGTCTGTGGACAAGCTTCCATAGTCCTAGTGTAGAAGAAATGTAAACAAAATCTAGTGAGTAGAAGACATCAATGCATTGACCATCCTACAGAGGGGCCAGATTGTACCCATGGCTAAGAGTTATCTAGCTTAGGAGTCAATAACACTAATAGAAGCCCTCCTATAAATCCATGAAAGTGTGAAAGTGTGTGTTCAGTCTCCAAGGGTGGGAACACGGTGTGCAGGGAAGTGGCTTGCTGTCTGCATCCGCCATTGAAACATGCATTGATGGGGGAGTCGGCAGGAAGCCCAGCAGGGCTGTGTAAGTGAGTTCCTCCTTCCCAGGCAGCGTGTCTTGGATACGTAGTGGAGGCCTCCAGCACGGTTGTTACACAGAACCTGACTGCATTCTTTCTTTCTGCTAAAACCTCTCTATCAGCATCTCAACAACAGGCAACGGGATACTCTAGTTGATTTTCAGATATGACAATCTACTTTCACACTCCTTTGCCTTTGTGTCTGCTAATAGCAAATACATTACCCTACTTCCAGCAGTCTATAAATCACTATCAATTTTCGGCATTCCTGATCATTACGTCTGTTTCAACATTCAGTGTCATTTTTATCATCTTCATCTACATCATCACCTCTTATATGAGATGATGTAACTCGTGGTACCTCACACTCATGACTTCTATCCTCCTCCCTCAGCCTCTCAATTACAAGAATGCATAGCACGACATTCTTATTGCAATTTCTTCTAAGAGCAATAAAAAGTTCACCATTGCATAGATATTTGCCTATGTTCTGAAAAAGTGGTAGGTACTATCTGTGTTTAACAGTCCTATCTCTACAGTCAGTGAACACTCAGCTGTCAATTTACTGAGTCCAATTGGATGTTTATTTTCCAGACATTTGTACTGGCCAAGTATGCTAATACTAGCTGTGTCTTTGGCATAGTAAGTCAGTAAATTATTTTCAATTTAAGCTATCATCTGCTGCCATTAGAAACTGCCTGAGTTGAAGGTAAAAACTAGGACTTATTATATGTATAACATTAGACTTTCCATAGTAAGGTCAACCAAGTTAATATACACACCTATGTATACCTATTATGTTCTAATTAAATTGTTTGTCTTATAAATACACATTTAGTAAGTATTCAAGAGTGTTTTTGCACAACTTACTAGATTTGAATCTCTGAGTTAAATCACCTACCATGTAATACATGTGTCTCTAGCTGTAAGGGTTGTTCAGCAGAAAGCACATATTGTATAATATTTTAAGTGTACATATTTTCATAATCACTCAATCTATAATTGACAGAAATATAAAGTGCTGCTTACTTTCTTTAAGAAACATATGTAATGTTTTGGGTAGAAGAATTATTGTCTTATAAAATGGTTATAAGTAATTTTAACAACTAATTTTTGATCAAAATATAAAGCTGAGTATACTTCTAACTTCTTGCCTTCCTAGCCATAAGTTTATTCCAGTTCAGGAGTTATCCCAGTGTCTTTGATAGAACACCAGATCCCAACACCTTTTTACAGCTAGCCTAGGTTGTTCTTGCTTGTAGATTAGATTTTAGAATTGACCACAATACCCTGGGAACTAATGGATGTCTGAAGGATTTGGATACTTCATGTATGTTTTGCTTTAAAACTGAAATCTAAGCAGAGAAATTGAGTAAATAACACAGCTAGTTTTCCCACGTGTCTTAAACAAGTGTTTCTAGCGTTCAGGAGAGAAGTATTCAAAACTCTACTGCATTATGCTATGGTCTCCTGAAAGCAGCTTCCTGCAGGCATAAATAGTGTTCAGAACAGCAAGTTTCGATAGTTTTGCTTGAAAGGGGCTCATAATGTATACCTCATGCACAGTTATTGTGGACAAGCAGCAGCAATAAATGGAGTTATTAAAACAAAGGAAAAACCCTTTAAAGTATCTCATGGAAAAGAGGAATAAATACTCAGAAATGGCAGAAACTAAGGAAAACAAAAGCCTTTTGAACTGCACATGGGAGGTGCACTTACCTCTTTTATTATGAATTTCTACCCATCTTCTTCTAGGTTTATACCCATGTTTCCTTTATCTTCACTGTAAATGATTCGTTTTCATGAGAAAAATAATCAGTGATACACAGAGATATAGGTAAATGATTATAGATAGATGATTGATAGATAGAAGATAGATAGATGATAAATTGATAGATGATAGATAGATAGATAGATAGATAGATAGATAGATAGATAGATAGATAGATAGACATTGATGTCTATAAAAGTGGGATTAAAGGATATTCCAAGTGACATTGACTATGAAGATTTATACAGCTTATGAGAAACTGTGGCGACTTAGGAATCACTGACAAAATGGAGAGCTTCACAATTGACATTGTAAACTATCCCATTCCATTGGCCACAGAAGCATGTCAAGCTTTTTAGTTTTCTCAGAAAGGGATTTTTTTTTTTTTTGTCAATGGAGCATGGGGATGGTAGAGTGCTTTCCCAGCATGCTTGAAGCCCTGGGATGGATCCCCAGCAAGCTTAGAGCTAGGAGTAGCTATCTAAGCCTCTAATCCCAGCACTTGGAAAGAGGCTGTTTAGAGGCGTGTTTAGAAGCTCAAGGTCATCTTTGGTTTTTTTATAGTAACCTGAGATGGATGAGACTTCTGAAGGCATTGAGAGAGAGACAGAGAGACAAAGACAGAGAGAGAGACAGCAAATTTGTCCTTGCTTGTCTTTATAGATACAGCACTGTGGTACCATTTTATACGTGCAATGATTTTTAATTAAACAGAGGCAGCTGCAGCAAACTCTAAAAGAAAATCAATAATCAATGTGGGTGCAGAGACATGTAAACTGAGCAAAGATCTAGGTGTAAGCCTGATAAAAGGCCAAGAGCTCTCTGGTGACTGAAGACAGAAGAGAGTGGATTACAGAGAAAAAGCAGTATGAGGATCAATAGCAGCTTGAACAAATTCAAAACATAAAATAGAGAGAGAGAGAGATTTAGCTCCCGTGGTCACCATACCCTCCATCCATGTCCCATTGTATATGAGGTAATGAGGGAGCTCATGGGATTACACGGTAAATTGAGCGATAGCTGCTTAACTCAGTAGAAAAGGGCACTTTTATTACATGATATCGCCAGGCTTTTTATGGTGAGCTTTATGAGATCTCACATGGTGATTTACAATTACCCCTTGTCACCATTGTGGCACTACTCTTGCATTGTTTTGGCTATTAAAGTAACTGCCTCCTGAGCCAATTTGTGAACAAGACAACCCACAAAGCGGCAGTGCTTTGTACTGTAAAAATAGATGCTAGAGATAATTGGGCAAGGTGGTGTCATGTCACTTGTGTGCAGTTCATTAATTAACTGCTGGAAACTGCTATAAAATAATAGCCTTGTCATCAGGATGAAAGTACAAGAGTGCAAAGGAAATAAAACTTGGTCCGAAGGCAGACAGAAGTAGCTGGTAGGAAAAGAATGCAAATGTTCCCTTCCCCTTTAGTGCCCGTCTCATTTCCCTGTAGTTACAATCCTGCACTTCAGCTTCCCTTATCACGACTTGTTAGTATTTATTGGGTGGTAGATGATGTGTGCAATTACGTTCCCTCTGATCTGAGGATAGGGCTGGAGAGCTCGCTTCCAGAGCTCTGGGATCGCTGCCACAGACTGAGCAAAACCCTGCAATTTTCCTTCCACAGTTTAGAAACAAGGTCCATCTTAAAGACTTTCCTGAGTGAGTCACTAATGGGATTTCTCACTTAGGCAATGACTGGATCTGCAACAAGCTTAGCCCCGAGTCGGCGCATGACCTTAGGCTAGGGGACAGTGCTGCTGATATTGAAGGCCAATGAAACCACCATGCACCCTTCATAAAACTGCATGGGTTCGGTGGTTACCACTGTCACTTCATAACTAGATTAGTTAGCTGGCACGTGCATTAAAAAAAAAACATTTAAAAATGTAATGAGAGAAGAATATTAGAATAAGTGATCCCTGCACCCCAATAACTATTTTTATCTGCCTCCCACTTGTCGGTTCCATAGTGACCCGAAACTTGAAGCTGTGAGAAGTGCTTAACAGTTGGGGAAGGAGAATTGGGGAAGTTACCTAAAGATGCCCCTGGCTGAAAGAATATGCAATAGCATTATACACTAGACATTGCCCAGAAAAACATAAACACGAGTACTAAAAAGTGTTGAGTTTATGTCTCTATGAGGACTCCTTCACTGTGGCAACAAGAAGAAAACTAGGTCACCTCACAATGGCAATTTCTCAGAATTATGGTGTGCTTGAGTCAATTTGATCTCCTTGTAGCTGAACATTTAGCTAAGGAGGGCACTACTAAAAGAAGTGACCTATCATCCTTATCACAAGGAAGGGAGAAGGATGCCTGCAGAATGGACTCCCAGGTCCTGTCAGTGATTGTTCAAGGCTTAGGCTGATGAAATATTTTCTGTCAAGGCTTACTCCACACCTGACATTTCTCATATTTGATCTGTTAATGGTTATTGCCTACTCCGCTGGTTTCAAAGGTCAGATTCATAAAAATGGTTGTATCTCCACCAATTCAGCCCTTCTGTGGAAACTTTGTTCTGGTCTGTGCCGTGAGCCATGGTGGCAAGCACCCGACTTTTCCCAGGAGTGCACAGTGAGATGCCATCTCCAAATCATCACTTGCTCCCTCAGATGTTGGTGAAATCATTCTTTTTTTTTTTTGTAGAAGTGTTAACAGTTAATTTTTTTAACATATAGATTATCTCCTTCCAAATGACTTTCTTATTGTCCTTGGCAGATATAAGAAATTGTTTAAACTACATCAACCCTATATTATAACAACAATGTGGGTCAATATTGCTATAGATATTACATTCATCTGAAACTGGGTTTGCTATACAAAAACCCACAGCAAACTACAATTGGCAAGAAGAATCTTGCCCAGAGTGCAAAAAAAAATGAAGGAACAGTCCAGGTGTGGGAAGGACATGGCTATTAAAGGAGTCACGCAAGTATGACTACATCACCTTCTATGCAGATCTGCCTCATTCTGAAAACACCTGGTCATATTTTCTTTTAAGCACTGAAAGACTAAGAATGCATCCTGCAGCAAAAGTCACTGACGCTGTCCAGCCTTGCCCTGGATTTTTCACATTCCCTTCTAACTATATGGAAGTTTGTTGAGATGTGTGGACTTTGGATCTGGGTAATTTCACTGTGTGATGTTCAGTATTTACGAGGCTTTTAAGTTAAAGTTTCACCACAAAAGAAATGACTGACTTTTCAAGGTTTTTTTGTTTGTTTGTTTGTTTGTTTTTTGGCACAATGTTACTCTTTTCCTCCTTGCCAACAAGCTAGATGATCAACTTGTAAGAACATGAGAAACCTGAGACAAGGAAAATGGAAGGTGATTGCAGTTTCTAAAACAAGTTGGGTGAGAGGGAAAGCCAGAGTATCTGTGTCCAGAAGGAGAAAAAGGTTGTTGACTGTAACCTTAATGGTTTAACTGGAAACATCATTTGAGAACTGGAACATTTCAGAACATCCAAAATCCCAAATGTGATATACATTATTTTCTAAAATCTACTTCCTTTACATAAAAATGTTTAAGATAGGACCTACTGCTAAACATGTAGATTGATAAGATGACAGTTAGGCAATTACATTAATATTTGTAACCAGTAATAAATATGATCTTCACATTGCAGAGTTTGTATTCTAAAGATGATATAAGGAATATGAACAATAAGCACATAAATTAAGACTGCATAATGTCCCAGGAGCCAGACCTGGAGGCAAAAGCTTTCATCATAGCTAATTTGGAAGTCAAGAAAGACCGATCACAAGCTCAAAACCTCCCTGGTCTTGAATTGTGTTCAAGTCCAGGTACTGTATCTCAGAAAAACACTTTATCAAAATCAAAAGGTAAAAAAACAACGATGAGGGTTCCTTAGAGGAACACCTATTCATGTGTGAGGCCAGTATGAGCGAGGCAGAAGAGCATGAGAAGAAGAAAAAATAGGAAAAAGAGGAAAAGGTGAAAGAGTTGGAGGAAACGGAGAAAATGAGGGGGAGAAGAAAAAGAAGGAAGAGGAGGTTGGCATATCACTAGAAGCTACCAGAACTGTGAAGAAAAATATAAGGGTGGTAAAGGCGTATGAAGAAAGGAGTGGTTGAGTTAGTCACCCCCTTTAGAAACTTCCCTTCAAAACTAAGCTTCATCTGAGCAGGGGGTCTAGGTCCTCTGCATACATGTATCTTGGTTAGAGTATCGGTCTCCGCTGGACCTCGTGGGCCCAGGTATTTTGGCAATGTTGGTCTCCTTGTGGTGCTCCTGTACCCTCCAGGTCTTTCTACCTCTTCCTTCTTCCATAAGGTTCCCTGAACTCTGCCCAAAGTTTGGTTATGATTCTCAGCCTCCTTTGATACCCTGCTCAGTTTCCAAGTGGGTTCCCTAGTAAGGGATCAGGGATTTTCTCTGACATGTACTCAGTGGCTGGCTTTTTGATCACCTCTCCCTGGGTGGCGCAGACTTGCCAGGCCGCAAAGGAAGATAATGCATCCAGTCCTGATGAGACCTGATAGGCTAGGGTCACATAGAAGGGGCGGAGGGCCTCCCTTATCAGTGAACTAGGTGAAGGGCATAGCGGAGAAGATGAATGGAGGGTGGGACTGGGAGAAGATGAGCGGGGACTACAGCCGGGATGCAAATTGAATAAGTTGTAAAAATAAATAAATAAATTTTTACAAAAGAAACTGCCCTTCAACGGAAGCCCTCTTCTCAGTGTCTGCAGTCGTTCTCCACCTCCTGTTTCTTATGGACCTCCACCTTCGGTGTTTTGCCTGCTCGTTTATCCACCTAAAACGCTCAGTTCCGTACTTTGTCCAAACGTTCCCCACAGGCCGCCACCAAGAACATCTTTTTCCTCTTGTCTCCTTCAACCTCTTTCACCGTGTTTCCTTCACACTGCAGCACAGCAGCCTTGACTAGGTAGCTGGTTTCCTTGTGTTCACTGCGGCCTGTCGCTTTCACTAGAAGGCAAACTCCATGAGGACTGGACGACTGTGTAGGCTAGACCCAAGGAGGGGATGTTCAAGAAACACACATTGAGGTAAAATAAACGAAAATAAAATACAAGACAATGTTTTCATGAATACTTAGTCTCATTCTGTTTGTTAAATCAAATTTGCATTGTTATTTCTTCAAGAAGAAAAACATTTGTGATTATCTGCAGACATTAAAAATCAATCTTTATTAAATAAATACGAAATTTTCATTAAGATTAAAATCTAAAACATGACATTTGCTTACCTACAGGCAATACATAAACATAGTTATTTACAATTCTGACATGTATATTCTTTTGATTGATTAGTTTTTATAATTGTATATATGTATTTATGTGTGTGAGCATATGTAAGTGCGGGTGTCATACAAGACAAAAGAGAACTTCCAATCCCTGGAACTGGAGGTACAGACAGTTAAGAGCTGCCTAACACGGGTGCTGCGTACCGAACTCAGGTCCACTGGCAGAAGTGAGTATTAGGTCCTATCTGTATGACTAAAATTATACAGCATGACAAAGACGTGATGGATGCAGATATTTGGGAATAGTAGCTAGCCTTAGAATTTAACTACACATCTAGACATGAGAGACTAGAGTGAAGCCAGTCCGCTGGTACAGTACCAACTAGCAAAAAGAACAATTGAGTTACTGTATTGCACGAGCTGTTAGCGTAAAGGGCAGAGAGCAGGAAAGGTTTCCTATATGTGCAACTTTCACATTTCCAGTCAGCTTTATTTTTGGTGTAAATTACCAAATATTAAATAAGTTTATTTACATGTTCACTTAAAAATTGCCTGCAAAGGTGATATATTAGATATATAACCAATGCCAGTTTTACCTGAACTTTTGCTATGTGTGTAAACCTTGAATAAAAATATTGGCACTGAAATACTCAGAGTATGAAAATATAAATATATACTTAACTTATTTTGCTTTTCTATATTTTTGAGATACTTATCAGTATTGTCAGTGTTTGCATTTATTAAAAACGAAGTTTAAAATGTTCAATAGTAATAAGGTAAAGTAATATTTTTAAATTATTTTAAGTAATAATTTTAAATTACCTGTGTATTTCTATGATAAAGAAGTCAAAAGGGATGTGAGAAGCCATTTATTTATTTATTTATAAATGTTATAGGAACACTTGATTAATACTTATTATTTGTCACATACATATCAGCTCTTATAATTTGTACAGTACTTAAATTTGAGGAACAGGACAGGATATACCAAATTTCTAATGTAAATGCCAAATCTATATGGCACTTTCAATTGCACATCTTCACAATGATAAGCACAGAGCTCTGATTGGAGTGGAATTGATTTTTCGGGACATAGGATTCTTCCTTGATCCAACACAGAGAAACTACACATAAAGATTATACACATTGTACTTGCTGTCATCTCCACTTTCATGATTTTTAAAGGAGATAGCTTGAATTCATAGATATGAGTGAGGTATGAAAAATAACATCTTGTTTTCTATGACATCCCACTTCATAAAACATCACGGAGCTTGCTGTGTAATTCAGGGGTACAGAGTGTGTGAAATCTTGGATTCAGTATCCATTAACAAAAGAAGGGAAGGAAGAAGAGAAAGAGAAGGAGAAAGACTAGGGGAAAGGATGAAGGAAAGAAGAGGAGGGGGGAGAGTAAACATAAAACAAACAAGACAAGCAAAATAAAAATGAGTATACCTACAAAAATGCCAAATGACAGACATGGCCATGGGTAGACAATAATTAAAACATTATTTTGATCAATAAATATAGGTTTTTAGCAGTGAGTATGAACTAGTATTTCAAAGTTGTCCTTAAACATCTGAATTTATTTTTAAATATAGCTGGAAGAGAAAATTTGAATTCAGAATACATCTATACATAATTCACCCATTTATTTTTCCTCTGGGTTTTTTCACTGTCAATTAAAGCTCAAACTGAGGTCACCTGCCTGGTGCATAATACATATAATAATATAATAATAATATAAATGTTAGCATCATATACTCACATTGACACTCATACAGGTGTAAATGAATGTGAGCCACATACATGCAAATGCATGTAGTTCATATCATATGAAATAATTTAAAGTCTGGTTTTCCAGTACATGTGACACAATTTTAAAACTCAAGGATGTTCTATGTTTAAAGGTGAAGACAGAGCAACTTAAAGTCTGTTTTCTTTATGTGTTTTCAATTTGATACATGACTACATCATCACAGATGGTACATCCTGGAAGCCAACATCTCAGACTCTGCTTGATAATTTATGCTTGAAGAAATCACTTTTAGCCAAATAATAACTATTGAGAAAACACTGCAATTATATACACTTGTTACATATGAATTGATTAGCATAAAATTAAAATTTTTACTTATAAACATATTATATATAGGAACCAAGGGTCACAATAAGTGAACATTGAGTTTATGCTAAACCTACTTTACATGAGTACCTTTATACATATAAACAGAAATAAAATCCAAATAAGACATGAGCATGCCAAAAGAAGAATAGCCCGTATTCTAAAATAATTAGGATGCCACAACTGTGGGCTGGAGCCAAATGGAAAGTAATGTTTATTTCTTCATAACAGTAATAACTTATTTTAATTGCGCATTCTGTTCCCACATTTATTGTGTCCTGATGAATAATTTTTGTTAAATATTGCGTGCTGAAAAACAAGCCTTCATTTTATCTGGCCATATTACTACTGTACCTACACTAGAATCTGATGCTTTTTTCACAGCTAATGAAATGGAGAGGAGCATACCAAGCTGTGCATTTTTTTGTTTTGTTTTGTGAGACGAGAGAAAATCCAGCATACAGCAAAAGATAAGCCAGGGAAGAAGAAGGAAAAGAAGAGAGGGAGGGGAGGCTGGAGAGTAATGCTGTCTGGTTCTGTTTGTGATGAGGACTTCTTTCTCCAAAGAAAGTTTAGCACAGAAATCTTTAATATCTTCTTATCTGAAATATGCTAGTTCTTTATTGTTATTATTATTGTTATTAAATTTCATTTTTTAAAGAACCTACAAATAAAAACATCATACACCACCGAAAGTAGCTGGACCCAAAGCCTGTACATCCGAATGAACTGAAATTTAGTTAAAATAGCCATACTGAAGATATGCAGCTTCATAGCAGATTTTGCACTTTCACTATTGAATATATCTTCATGCACTTACCTATCACCAAAAAGGAAAAATTTGTGGCAGCATTAGCACTTGAAAGATGATTAGCATTTTATTTCTTTTATAACTCATTCTTCCTCATATTGTGATATTTACAGTTAGAGTACTTTCCATCTGACTGGACCTAACAGAAAACCTTAGAATTTCGATGTAACAGGAACATGAAGGACACTCTGCAGGTCAGCAGAGTAGCATAGAAAGTTGCAATCGAGTTTGCAACCCAAATAATGATGGCATCCAGGCATGGCTAGCTCCAGAGCCAGCTGGCTGCACTGCAGGCAAAGATAACTATAAATGCCACATCACAAAACCATAAGCCTAAAACGTGAGGCTTATTTGGGGGTTGAAGTGGCCCAAAAGTCCAGCTTATCTTACCAGCCAATTCTGTGTCTATCTGCTTTTATCCTGTGGGTGCTAACTCTCACAAAACATCTGTGAAAAACTGCACACCAGCTCTAAGAATCTGCTTCACAAAGACACCCTGCTCTGACACGAAAATATGGAATTAAAATAAATGAAAAGAATTTAACTTTCCCAGTTAATATTCTCAAGCTAGAAGGGATAAATGAAAGTTTAAGTAGCTTCAATTCTAAAATATATATTATGTATCCCCCCCCCAAATTTAACTATAAAGATAAGGATGACACAGCAAGGGTCCACTGTGGTGTCAGTGAGATCTCAACAGAGTTGTTCATGTCTTCTGTTCCAATTGTATCACAATTAATAGTAGCTCTTATGAAGAAAATCAACTCTCTGCTAGAGTAATAATGTAAAATTCAAATTAATTTTTAAATATATGTAAGGCATTTTTGCTTATTCTAAAACATGGAGGCTGTGATAAATTTATAACGATTGAACTGTTTAAAATTCCCGGATAATTCAACACAGGTATGTTTATGGATTATGTTTGCAAGTATATGCAGAACCATGTAAAATGGCTTCAGTAATGTTAATCACTGTAACATCCCTTAATGTATGGAAAGCTATGCACGATATCAAAAGCTTTAGTTGCTAACAAAGAAGTGATATAGATAGATAGATAGATAGATAGATAGATAGATAGATAGATAGATATTCTAAAGGAGTTGGGGAGATGGCTCATCATTTGGTAAAGTATTTGTCACATAAGTGTGAAGGTTGGAATTCAAATCCTAGCACTCATATAGAAATTCAGGTATTCTAAAGCAGTTCTGCAGCAAGCAGTGGAAATGAACAAATCCTTTGATCATACTGGCCAAATAGTTTATTTGAATTAGTTACTTGAGAATTTCATAGGTTGTATTTTGTTCATATTCAGCCCACCCTCTTTTTCTCTCTTTTTATCCACCCAACTTCATGCTTTATTTCTTTTTAAATGCATTTTAATTAAAATATATCACCTCCTCCTTGCATTTTCCTCTGGCACCTCTCATGTCCCCTCCCTCCATCCTTCTGCCAAAGACCTTCCACCTCACTCTCAATTTGATAACCTCTTTTTCTTTTGTTATTATTGCTGCACACACACACACACACAAATACTATATATGTGTATTTTGTGTATATGTTTGTATGCACAAATGTATACACACACAAACACACACACATATATATATGATCTGCAGAGTTTAATTTTGTTTATGGGCACACGGTTTCAAGGCTAAAGACTTTGTATTGGGCATCCAATTAGCATGATCATCCTTGGATTCCTACATATGTGGCTCAGGGTTTAGCATGGACAGGGTAGATTCTAAGAGCCAGAAGACCAGGGAGGCCCCTATGAAACTGTCATTTTTAAAACGGCACATAAGCAGGACCTGAACAATGGCAATATCATGCTAGCAAAAAGGGGGAAATCTCATAGAGTCCCCCCTTGGACAAAGCACTTCAGGCAATTAATGACTGCTGAGAAAGGGAAAATTAGTTTGGCTAAGCTAGTGAAATCCATGTTCAAGGACACACCTTATCTCAAGAAATAATGTGGGAGCAACTGAGGAAGACATACACACACACCTGTACATATATGTGAACACACATGCATAAGTAAACTAAGCACGTTTCCACTGCTTCACTGAAATATTACTATTGCTTAGCATCCACATGTTTGAAAAGCTTTGTGTGTTTAAATCAAGAACATAATAGCTTCATAGTTTACATCTTCAAAAAGAAGGAATGTTGCTCATTTTTTTAAAACTCAAATTGAGCAGGCTTTTATTTCAATCCTCATGTCCTGTGTGATTCCAGGCAATGTATTTACCAGTTTCTACATTCTTATTCAGAGCTACACTGTGTGCTTACTCTAACACTAGAGCAAAAACTAATAAACAAACAAACAAATGTTGAGTTTTTTAAAATTAGTTTATTTTGATGGAGGTATTGCCAAACTTCAAAAAAAGAAGTTTTAAAATGTTAGAATTTGACTTCCCTGGTGTGTCTAAAAGCTTTGTAAGTCTTCCCCCCAACACACACAAATACCCTAAAATACATATTCATACTTGAATAAAGAAAAAATATTTTGCAGATGTCACCTATTGGTTGTCTGCTTTAATTAGGTGGGTTATGGAGTTTGAAACTAAACATAAACAGTTCCTCACAGGCTGCCCGAGTTTAACTATCTTGTCCCATAAATATGGAAGCCTCCCTGACAATAATTGGGCCTCCCTAATACCCATATGGCTGCAAACATTGTAGAGAGGAAATGAATTGTAAATTCTGGGAACTGAACTCAACTACACTTCCATATGAACACACTCCCAACCACAGGATTTGGAATTCAAACTGTTGTTAAAAACCATTTTTGTTAATTAGACGCTTCTTCATTTTTCACCTTCACAAGTAAAGTTGTGAGAAGCCCAACGTTCGTCTTGCTTATTTCCAATTCCCACTTGGCAGGCACTGTAAAAAACCAGCTCCCAAAGTGCTGTCATATGCCTGGAGTCTCCAGCTTGGCACAGCTATCAGCTTTGACCTCAGGGGATTTTCATGTGCAAGTCTTCCGGTGGTTTACCTCTTGAGAGTTCTCTCTAAATTGAAAGAGCGCGAGAGGGATGAGTAAAGACAGGAGCTCAGCAAGCCAGGATTATTTTAAGTGGTTCACAAAAGCAGGTCTCTTGCAAGACCACGCTGCCACAACATGGTCTCAGATAATTACTCTTTACAAAGTAATTCAGGAAGAGCAGGGCCAATTAGCTGAACAATTAAAAGATGTGCTAACAGCACAATACACATTCATCAGAATTAGCACTCGCAAATGTTTCTGCTCTACTACATCAATCAAAGTGTAAGCAATATAGATCTTGGTAGTCATGCCCTTGACTCTCCTTACATACTATCTGCTCATTGCCGTAGGGCCCCAGAGCTCCCTGTTCACAGTTCAGCCACCACGTATGCACTCTCTCAATTCCTAGTTTGTACACGGGTCATGACTGAATCTGGAAACATACAAAATTCTTAGCGTAAGTAGTGTGAGCTAAATTGTTGACTACATGTTTCTAGATTCCAGGCAACCTTAATATTTGAATTTTGTCCTGTGTTTTTTTCATGGATTTTCCTGTGATGTTTTCAGTTACTTCTGATTTGAAGTGTTTTCTGTTTTCATTGTGACAGGAAGCTGGAAGCTGGCAAAATATGTATCTCCTAAGATCTTTGGAAACTGAAATTAATCATTTTTGAAGATATTCGCCTATTTGTTCTCAGGTTTGTTGTCTATGCTGATGTATTCCCCCTTCTTTTTAAAACTATTTCTGTTATTTTTTGAGATTATAATATAATTATATAATTTCCTCCCTCCAAACTCTCCCATATACCCTATCTTGTTTTGTTTCAAACCATGGCTTCTTTTTTCATTAACTGTTGTTTTATACACACACATACACACAGAGACTATTTTAATACATAAGTACAGCTCACTCAGTCTTTGAAATATTACTTTTGTATGCTATCATGATGAACCATTTCATATTGGATGAGCATTTAGTAAGATTTTACCTTGGAAAGACTATTTCTCCTGCTCTCATATTCTGTTGTTGCTTATAGTTCTTTGTGTGGGGTTGAGACCTTGTGTCCTTTCTCTTATTCATTTTGGTATGTCACATCCTTCAACTCATGATTAAGCAGTCATGTTAGTGAGACTTTATGGGTCCAGTTTCTGACATTATAAATCTCAGAGACACAATCTCACAGTAAACTCTCAGTTCCTCTGGTTCTGGCTATATTTCTGGCTCCACTTTCACAATGTTACTGAGCCTTAGGTCCAAGAATTGTAATGTGGATGTATTGTGATCGAGTAAACAAGTGGATACAACTAAAAAGATTATATGGAATGAGGTAACCCAGACCCATAAAGAAAAAGATCACATGTTCTCTCTCGCCTGAAGCTTCAAATGCCTAATCATCAGACATGAGTACCTATCCAGAGTAACTACAACCAAACAGAAAAGTAAAAGGGGACCATTGCTGGAATGGAAAGAATGGAGGAGCAATTAGAGAAGGGAGCAGTAGGATACAAGTAATTTTACAGGAAAATAAGAAAATGGTGAGTCTGATTAATGAAGGGAAGGGGGTACATAAACAGAAGAGGTGAAGAGTTAATTTCTAACAGTAAAGGTGTCTTTTTAAAGTCATAAGGATTTCTATTATTACTAAACTACCTAAAGATACCTATAATGTATATAATGTAATATAGGTAATATAACATAACATATAATTCATAATACATAGTATAATGTAATATATGATATGTGATATATTATATTATCTATAATATATGTTGAAAAATAAATAGACATGTATAATTTAAATAAAATTTTTCTAACTGGGCTCACAATGTTTCCTAAAGAGCCAGAGTCCACATAACAAACCCCACAGGTCCACAGATGACAAACCGTCTTTTTAGCTGATGGTCAGGGCTGTCCAGGAGACTCCCGAAGCTTCAAAGACTATTATTATTTCTTTCGGTTGCCCCCTAGAGGTACAAGGTAAGTCCCCAGAGCTGAGGACATCATGCACTTCAGACACAGGGGAATGCTTCCTCCGTGAGGACTAGCATTAATGGTACCAGAAGGTGTTATGCAAGCTTCCAAAAGGGAGAAGGAACCAACAGCCATACCCAGCTATGAAACCTAGGAACCAAAATAATGACCAACATGGGATAATAGCCCTGAGTACAGTAGTGGCACACATACTTTAGCAGTACCCAACAGCTCTTTAATTGGACTCAAGAGCAGCTGAAGAAGAGGGAAATCCTGTCCTGTACTGGAAACCTAGCTAACTCCTCAGTGCTAGTGAAGTTATGGATCTTGGAAAACGGCCTTCACCTATGCTTTACTAAACCTGAATGATCCCTAACTAAATTCTAAATATGTGTCCTTATACCCACAGAGAAGCGTAATTCTCACGTCTCATCAAGAAAACTTCTCTTTGCAGCACGCAGAGACTTGTCTAGAAAACCATAACTAATCAAAATGCAGAGCTGCATAGTCTATACTTCCATAATTACAAGGTACTGTAGCATTCAATCGTTCCTCCGTTTCAGTGTCAAGGAAACCCTGGAAAGCTAGAGGACAGCTTTCTGAGAAGAGAGAGTTGGATTTGTCTCTCCATGTCTCTGTGTCATGTCATGTGCATGGCAGACCCTGTGCCTGCAGAGTCACCTTGCATGATGACACACTCCTTGGTGACCCTCAAGTCAGGTCCCCTCTGTTTCTGTCTTCTGAAAAGTGGCAACAAAGCTAGACAAAGGCACTACCTCTCTTGTACCTCTAGGGATGAGAACGGTTCTCATATTATTTTTATAACCAGATTCCCATGTTGGTGTACGTAATTTTTCAGTATATCCAGACATGTCTCTTCCAAGATTGGACACTGACATTTAAGCCTCCACACCCCTGCTTTATGGTCCTCCCTGTAGCGGACTCTCCGTAATAATGATACCAAGTAGAAAGGCTGCCATGAGAACTGAGTATAATTGGCCCCATGCTTCTAGACCCATTGCAGCCACCTGAAAAAGCAAGTCACAATGTCAATTTCAATACCTTACCACAGAAGTTTCTGATTCCTTCAGGCTCATGTGGAGCCCAGAGATTTGCATTTTATATAAACCCTTGGGTGACTTATCAACTTCTGGTCCACAGAACATCTTTGGTGAAAAATGGGAGAAGTTCTTTATTATATACAAAATGTATAAATAAAGTCCTAAGTTTTTATGGAGATTGCCTAAAATTGCCAAAATTATCCTTATAAATTTTGGCTGTAGATAGATTGAAAGATACTTTCTTTTTTTTCTTTTTCAATTAATTTATATTTTATTAATTACAATTTATTCATTTTGTATCCCAGCTGTGGCCCCCTCCCTTGGCCTCTCACACCCTTCCTCCCTCTTCACCTCCTATTTCCTTCCCCCAGTCCATTGATAGAGGTGGTCCTCCTCCCCTTCAATCTCTTACTCTATCAGATCTCATCAGGACTGGCTGCATTGTCTTCTTCAGTGGCCTAGTAAGGCTGCTCCCCACCTCAGGGGGAGGTGATCAAAGAGCCAGCCACTGAGTTCATGTCAGAGACATGCCTTGTTCCCCTTACTAGGGTATCCACTTGGAGACTGAGCTGCCATGGGCTACGTCTGTGCAGGGGTTCTAGGTTATCTCCATGCATAGTCTTTGGTTGGAGTATGAGTCTCAGAAAAGACCCCTTTGCACAGACTTTATAGTTCTGTTGGTCTCCTTGTGGAGCTCCTGTCCTCTCCAGGTCTTTCATCTCCCCCTTATTTTCAATGCAGAATTAGCCAGTGTATCAGAATGTCATAATGGAATTGTAGATTTGTGACATTCCATGAGAAATGGAATGTGTTGTTTAAGCACTTTATTTTGAAAATAAAGATCATAGATATAGATGGATGGGTAGGCAGGGGTATATATCTGTGTGTGTGTGTGTGTGTGTGTGTGTGTGTGTGTGTTTTAGGTTCTAAACATAAAGAGTTAAATTCTCATAGTTTAAGTATCTTTTTGGGGAAATTAATGTAAAAATTCTGTTTACATCTAAACAATATTTTAGCTTTTCTCCTGTAATCACAGAAAGAGGAATAGAGGGGAGGAGGATGGGTGGAGAATGAGGTGGAGGAAGAGAAAAAGGAGGAGGAATAAGAGTAGATAAACAGAGATGAAGGAGACCCGTAGGGAAAATAATGGTGTCGTTTCATACATGATTTACTCAGTATATAAAATCTATTTTAAGATAGTCTTGGAGCTGGAAAGATGGCCTCTGTGCTCTTCTAGAGGTCCTGAGCTCAATTCCCAGCAACCACATGGTGGCTCACAACCATTTATACTGGGATCTGATGTCCTCTTCTAGCTTACAGGTGTGCATTCAGATAAAGAACTCATAAAGATAAAAATAAATAAGTCTTTTTTTTTAAAAGGAGAGTTACTAATAAATTATGATTGACCAATGCCATAAGTTTCATTTTATAGCTAAAATTAAGTGGACTTCCCAGCCTCGAAGGCTGAGTGTAGCTTGGATCTTGGGCTCTACTCATAATCACAAGCAACAGTTCTTATCTCTATCTATCTATAATTGTAAAAACTGCTTTGACAAAAACTGAGTCTCTCTCATACCCCTGTAGCTAACCAAATATAATGGATTGAAATGGGAAAACACAAAGAAATATAGCATCATATACATTTAATTATTCATGATTACACACACCTATTTGGTTGTGGGTATATAATTGGACACTAGATAGTCATGAAGACTCATCGCACTATATATAGACCCTGTGCAGATATAGGAGAATTTCATGCTATCTTAATCCTTCCAGCTGCCCATTCCATTACTATGAATAGTTCTTTTAGCATAAACCTTACCTCACCCACAGTTTTTTACCCAAAATATTTCCTAAAGGTCAACTTTGCCCAACATAGATAAACATTTTAATACACACAACTGTTCACTAGTTTATAATTTGTAGATTAAGGAGGGAAGTTGTTTTACCCCAGAGTTTTTCAGTTTTCAGCCATGGTTCAGGTAGGTTCTGCTTTCTCTGGGCAAGGAGAGGCAGGACATCGATCATTGCAGAGAAGGGATGTTCACTGCTCTCACACTGAGGAAGGCAGAATCGCATATGTCCCTCAAGGGCGTGCCTCACTAACATCTTTAAGTTTCTGCCACTTTCCAATTTTTCACCATCCACTGACCTCCACACCTTCAACACTGAGCCTGTGGGGCAGAGTTCACACCTAAATCCTGTAAATTCTGTATTTTACTGATTCTCTAATAAAGTACAAAACGCATAAAGAGTTTGAGGACCAGGGGCAAGTGACCCTCCTCACCAGCACAAGCTATATCTATGAGGGCTTAGTAGCTGTAACAGTTTTCTTTTGGTGTGGAATGAATCACAAACGTATAGGATTAAGACAGCGTGCTCTTATTCGTCCTCACGTTTTCTGTGCCATCAGTCTGGCACAAGCTAATTTTTCTTTTCTTCCATGTCCTGGCAGCCTGATATCAAGGCTTCAGCCAGCTGCCTTTCCGTGTGGAAGCTCCACAGGGAAGAAGGGATTCTCAGCTCACTCCATCCTGGCAGATGTTTTTCCTTTGGGTTTTATGACTGAGATCACTGTATTCCCTGGGGCTGTTAGCCAGGTACAAACCTCCACTCCTTTATCACCTGGACACCTACACAGGCAACTCAGAACATGGCTTCTCATGTCTTCAAAGTCACCAACAGAATCTCTCCCAGCAGGAAGGTGCATTTGATTCCTGGTTATCCTGAATAGGGCAGACATACTCAGATAATATCCATTCGGTCACGTTTTCAGAATTATTTCACTTCCATCAGTGAGGTGTAGAGCGAATTCAGCATAATCACAGTCCTTCCCACACAGGAAATACAGGATTATGTAATACAGGTGTGCTGGTCTCAGACCCTGAGATTTGAGTGAAAGTAAGGGCATGACTACTCCAAAGTATGACTTAAGAGAAGGGTTTTATTGTAGATATGAGGTCCCATACAGCCAGAAGCATCTGCAAGGGTTCAGACTAAACCAGGACATGAGAGTGATGGGGATAGTGGGAGAGGAAGAGAAAAGGCCAAGTGGACTAAGAGAGGAGCTGCAGAGCAAGAAATAAGAGTAAACTAGCCAGGAGCCAAGACCCAAAGGAGCACATGGCCAAAATGGCTGGATTATAGGAAATCAGAAGCTGTGGGAAGAGAAGCCCAGCACCATCGATAGATGGAGAGGTTTAGGGTAGGCGCTGGGACGAGAAGTTCTGGAAGGAGCCACTGGTACTGAGTCAGCTCTGCCTTTGGTACCTTTGGAACCTGACAATCTTCTCACAGTTCTGCCTATTACAATCTCTGAATGTGACTTCACCATCAGAGTTTTGATTCATCTAGCATATGAGGTTATACAGGTGGCTAAGATAACTTGTGCTCTAGAATTTATATGAAATTGTCTTTGTGTGTGAACATCCCTCACATAAAGGGATGTGCATGTATGCCCACAGGTAATAAGACACATGTGTGACAAGACTGTGAATGCTGGAAGACACTTAAGAAATCTTTCTCTGGAGCTTCCCAACTTAGGTTTTGAGACAATTCACTGAGGCTGGCAAGCCAGTGTGACCCAGGAACCTTTCTGTCTTCACCCTTTCCAGGCAGATTGATTACAAGTGCTTACTTCCATATGATTTTATGGCTTTGTTGTCAGTGTGGATTCTTATGATTAGAACGGAAGTCCTAACATTTGTATAGCAAGCACTGTAGTGACTAAGCCATTCCTCCATGCCAAGCGGCTGGCTTTTTAGTAGAACTACCCATAATATTGGCAAGGGGTGGGGAGGGGTGGTAGGAAAACTGCCTTAGAGATTATAGTCTTATGATTAAGCACTTTAAAAAGTCTACTCGCCAGTTAAAATAAAGTCAAATGCCAGTGTCAGCAAATACAAAGTAGATACTGAGTATTAACATTAATGACTATCTACATTAAAGGAGTATTTTGTCTCTAAGATGTATTTATTACCTAAGAACTTATTCATTTACCTATTTTCTTTTAGTTTTGTTTTGCATGGACCAATTGAAGACCACAATGACTCAAGACCATGTTTCTGCCTTTTATACTGAGATCTCAGGAGTATGCATGCTGAGATCTCTAGGCAGATAATTGAATAAAAATAATCTTAGACTTCTTCAAAGGAGGGGCTGTCTCTAACATGAACTTGGACACCTTTTCTTTGATCACTTTCTCCTGGCGACAAAGCCTTGCCAGCCCACAGAGGAAGAGGATCCAGGCAGTGCTGATGAGACTTGATAAGCTTGGTTCAGATGGCAGGGGAGGAGGACTCCCCCCTTCAATGGACTTGGGGAAGGAGATGGGGGGAAGAGGGAAGGATTGTGAGACCAGGAGGAGAAGAGGGAGGTGGCTATAATCAGGGTATAAAATGAATAAATTGTAAAAGATAAAAATAAAGACAGACATCCAGTTGGACCAGCACCATTTGTTGAAGATGCTATCTTTTTTCCATTGTGTGCTTTTGGCATCTTTGTCAAAGATCAGGTGTCCATAAGTGTGTGGGTTTATTTCTGGGTCCTCTGTTCGGGTCCATTGATCCACCATTCTATTTCTATGCCAGTACCATGCAGTTTTTAAAACTGTTGCTCTATAGTACAGCTTGAGATCAGGGATAGAGATACCTCCAGAAGATCTTTTATTATAGAGGATTGTTTTAGCAATTCTGGGTTTCTTGTTATTCCATATGAAGTTGAGAATTTTTCTTTCCAGGTCTGTAAAGAATTGTGTTGGTAATTTGATGGGAATTGCATTGAATGTGTAGATTGCTTTTGGTAAGATGGCGATTTTTACTGTGTTAATCCTGCCAAGCCATGAGCATGGGACAAACCCACTAAAATCTGTGTATCTAAAGAAACTAAGCAAGAGAGAGGACCCTAACTAAAACGGTCAATCCCCATCCTGAAAGGCAAAGAGGATGGACATCAGAAGAAGAAGAAAACAGGAAACAACCTAAGAACCTTCTACAGAGGGCTCCTGAAAGCCAGAAGAAGAAAACAGGAAACAAACTAGGAACCTACAACAGAGGGCCTCTGAAAGCCTCTTCCCTACAGACTATCAAAGCAGATGCTGAGCCTGATGGGCAACTGTTGGGCAGAGTGAATGGAATTTTATGTAAGAAGTGGGAAATAATAAGAGCTGGAGAGGACGGGGTCTCCACAAGGAGAGCAACAGAACAAGAAAATTTGAACACAGGGAACTTCCCAGAGACTCATACTCTAACCAAGGACTATTCATGGAGATAACCTAGAACCCCTGCACAGATGTAGCCCATGGTAGTTCAGTGTCTAAGTGGGTTACATAGTAATGGGAAGAGGGACTGCCTCTGACATAATCTGATTGGCCTGCTCTTTGATCACCTTCCCCTGAGGGGGGAGCAGCCTTACCAGGCCACAGTAGAAGACAATGCAGCCACTTTTGATGTGAACTGATAGACTAAGATCAGAAAGGAGAGGAAAACTTCCACTATCAGTGGACTTGGGGAGTGGCATGCATGCAGAAAGGGGAGGGAGGGTGGGATCAGGAGGGGAGGAGGGTGGGGCTTATAGGGGGATACAAAAAGAATAAAGTAATTAACGAAATAAAAAAATGGAGATCACAAAAAAATAAAATAAAAAAGAGAGAAAAAAAATAAAGACAGAAAGAAAAAAAAGAAAACATAAAAGACAGAATGCCCAATGCAAGTAGAAAGGTTGAAAACAAAGACATCTCTGCTTTTCCTCTTTTTTCTCTCAGTCTTCATAATTAACAGTAATCAAGGGAAATATTCTAAATATACTTACTTGTCCAAGCCTCTCTCACCACTCTAAGACTTGCTATTTTCATGACTTAGTTTCTGGTCTATGTGAGTTTGTGAGTGTAACTTGTGAGCTGTCCCTGGAAAACTCTACAGAAAGATGAAGCAGAGAAGGCAGCTTCAACACTCCAAAGCAAAGAGAAATTGGATGTGTATGTGAGGCCAGGAGTCCCGGCTGTCAAAATCACTAGGTTAATTCAAACAAATATTTACTTATCTTTTTCTGAATTAAAGTAGAGATAATTAGAACAAAGAATGCATGAAAAGTTTCTATCAAAAAGTAAATAATTAAAAACTGTATTGCCATTTTGTTCATTCACTTTTAATTTTATTAGAGCCAATTTTCTACTAGCTTGTCTTAAAAGAAACCATAATATATTTATTTAGCTATATTTTTGAAAGTATGTTCCAGTGTATTGATATTCTTTGAGGGAAGGTGAAAAATGGAATACATGTTGCTTGAAGCAATGGATGTACTCTCACTAGGTACTGCCAGAGGAGTCATAGTAAGCATTGTCAACATAAAGGCTCTAAAAACATCGTACATGAATAAAAGTGTGTTTTCTCTAAATCTGTAAAAATTTCTGAAGACAAGTTTGAAATACATTTGAACAGTTTGTAGCTCTGAAGCTTGATGGAGATTTAGCCATAGTCTCAGTTCATAACCAGAACAAAGAAAGCTAAAGATAGCACAGAGAGAGAGAACCAACAGGAAGATGCAGGTTTGATTTGCTTGCACAATAGACATGCTTTTCCTTATGGTTACTCAGAACAGTAAATGTAAGTGTCAATAAGATTGAAAGACTTTTAAAGTACTGGTTCAATCTAAGTAAAGTACTTGCCTTGAAACTTTAGAACCTGAGTTTGATCCCTAGAACATATGGAAAAATGTAATTGTGTATTTGTATGTAAATATATATTTGTATATATATATGTATGTATATATGTACATACATATATATGTATATTTGCATACATATACATACATGTATATGTATATATACGTATGTACATATACATGCATGTATATATATGTATGTATGTACATGCATATATATGTGTATGTGTACATACATGTATATGCATATATACATATATATATGTTTATATATACATGCATTTATATATGCATGTATATATAAACATATATGTATATATATAGTGAAATTCTGTATGTGTGTGTGTATATATATATATATACAAGTGGAAAGGTTGTATATATACAAAGGGACATAGCTGTAATCCTAGTTTAGGAAATTGGGGAGACACATGGATCTCTGAGTCTCACTGGCCAGAAAGTTTAGCTTGTTTGATGGGTCCAGGCCAGTAAGCCCCTATCTCAAAGAACAAAATGAGCTACAGAAAAAGAATGACAACCAAGCATGTCCTCTAAAATCCATCTGTAGTCTTGAGGAAGGGATGTGAGTGGAAGAACATTTATAGCTAATGACAAGGCAATGTGGACCAAAAAAAGCTTATAACCGTTGGAGATTAGTTTCATTGAAAGAAAACAAGGTACCTTTGTCCTGTGTCAATAAGGAGATGTTTTCAAGGCGAACCCACTCCCATGTCTCAGGACAAGAAAATGCAAAACCAGTACAAAGACATTAACTAAAAGAGTTTTGTCTTGAAAGAGAGCCTACTTCCAAAAATAGCCAACTTCTAGGTAGCCCTGCTGAGAAAGCTTCACATAAGAAACTGTGGGTTGAGTTCAAGGTTCAAGTGGGAACTTGAACTTCTAGTTCTCAAGCTTTTGGATAAACTTGGCATTGTTCAAGGAATGCTGCTTTTCAGGCACATAGAATGCAAGTTACCAGATGGTGGAAGGAAGGTCATACAGGGTTGCTGAGGAATGCCTGTGAGGCCAGACAATAAGAATCCAGATTCCCTGAATGAGTCCTGGTCAGGCTATGAACTTAGCCTTGAGGCTGAAGTCTGTGCTGCAATGCTGACAGCAAGAACAGGCAGTCATGGTTTGAATCTAAAATGTCCCACAGCAGTTCATGTTTTGAAGCCTTCGTCACCAGCTCTCATTGCTGTTTTGAAGGCTGTGTCGAGTGTCTTCAACCTGCAGCCCAAGGGTTGCATGTATCCCAGGATAACTTTAAATGAAGCCCAACACATTTGCAGATAGATGATGGTGTCACATCCCAAAAGGTGGACCCCTTCCAGAGCTTTTAGGAGATGGGACATAATTAACATAAAGCAGTCAAGTGCGGTAAGCTGTGGAAGCTCACCCCTGAGCCTTCTTCAGCCACTTTGCTTCATCATCTTTGCCAGGTGAAGAGTCCAATGTGGCCTGCTCCCACCTGCACAGACTAAGAGAATCTGACTTACCCACCGAGGTGGATTATGTATGACCTTCCAAAACAGAGGCAAAGTCAATCTTTTCACCCTTAACTTCTTTCTGTCAAGAATTTTGGTCACAGTGGCACAAACCCAAACATTAACGTATGTTTCTTTAGACTGGGAGCAAATGGAAATGAACCAGGCCTGAGCGGATGGGCATGCATAAGAAACAAAGGGTGTGACATTTCCTTTAGCAGAGGAATATTTTAATAAATTATCTTCATAGAATAAGTGGTTTTAAAAAATGTTAAAAAAATTAGTAAAATTAAAATTCAAGAAAGCATTTTCCTAGTCAGCCCTTAGAATATATAAGGTCTTGTATATATTATTTCACTCCATCCTCTTAATAATGATATGAGGAAGGAGTTATAACCTAATTTTACAAAACATGGAAACTCAGCAAAGCTTGTGATGGGGGATGCTAACTTGGCAATTTGGAGTACTATCTACACAATCATGAGGACCAGATATCAGAACCCAGAACACACGTAACAAGCTGAGTATCTCCCAAAATGCCTGTATCTTCAGCCATGGCAAGGGCACAGACAGGAGGATGCCTGGGGCTTGCTGGTCCTGCCTAGCTAAGACTCAGACTCCACGAAAAGGAATGGGTGGAGAGTGAGAGGAGGCTTTCCGGTGCTCTGACTTCGTGTGCACCTGCAGATGCACACACTCACATGGACACACATGTACACATACATAAATATAAATAATTACAATCAGAGAAAGGTTTCAGATGAAAAGATGATACTTTTCTTTAAGAAAACACATAGCAATACTTTGTTCTTGATGCTGTTCCAAGCTTCACCTTAGCTCAAGTCAGGGTTATATGTCTTGCCACCTGCACTTATGGATGCATTACAACTGTGTGGCGGAACAGGAACAGGTGTGCCTGGCTATGGCACCTTAGTTTCCCCCAGAGCATTGGAGCACGGATTCACATTGCCACCGCCTGATCCAGTACAGACCCTCCAAGGAACCAAACTTTCCTGTGCCTAAGCTACAAAAGTCTTCGCAGACAAGGAAGCCTAATTAAGGGGTGTGAGACAGCTTATGTGGATGGCATACACTGGAACCATTGCAGGAGACCAGTGGAGAACTGACTTGCCATGCTGTGAGCCAGAAGTCGGAGAAGCAGTCAGTTGCTCTCTGCGCTGCTGCTTACCGCTAACAATAAAACACTCTGCTTTGCTTGGCGTTTGAGGGACTGCAGAGTATGTCTGTACCTAGAAGAGGAAGCACTCTCCTGTTTTTCGGATGAGGAGACTAATGCGAAGAAAGGCTAAGTAATACGCAACAGGCCACATAGTGTTTAGTGTGTAGATTCGCATTTAGAACCAGGAGAATTAGCTCCAAATCCCAACTCTGTCACATCTGCTTTGCCAGTAAATCAGTAACTGGTGACCCATGAGTATTGTTATTCAAATGCACAGGCACAGCGCAACCCACAGGAAAGGAAGAACCAAGCATAGGAAAGGAGGGAAGGAGGAAGAAGGGGAGAAAGGAGGAAGGGAGGGGAGAAAGGGAGGAGGCAGAGAATAGGCACACAAATAGAAAAAGGGGGCATATTCAAATGAACCCCACAAAACAAACATAAGGAAGGAAATAGTTTACAGTCTACATACTACTCAACACAGAGTTACATCTTTTCTGACTTCTAGGGGAATCTATGCTTTTTTAGGTTTTTTTATATTAGAATGCATTTTTCACAAGTGTTAGCAAGCCAAGTCTCAAACAGTTCGAAATTCTCAATTATTAGTTTTGTGTATGTATAGTTGTAATGCAACTTCTCTGCAGTATTTTTCCCACTGTCTGTATCCAGATAACAATCAAGACTTAATGCCGCTGAACATAATGGGGGTGGGGGAGCTATGATTTATTAAAAAAAAAAAAAAGCCTACTATTTGTCAAATTCTCCTTCTCTACTCACAGATGCTGCCTTCTTCTGTCTGAATCTCTGTTTGTAGTGCCAGCTCACCTGAGAGCATCTGTGTGGGGAGAGAGCTCACCTCAGGGGGCTTCCAGAGATAGGCACAGCAAAGGAGAACACAAGTTGTGAATAAAGCACATCAACATCTAAAAATTCTATTTAGCAAGCAAGGAAGCTGTTAGGCACAACAATGTGAGGAAGCACTGGTGAAGGAATAGCCAAGATATTCACTAGGCTCCTCAAGAACACAAAGGTCTCTGGCCAGCAAAAGATTTTGTGTGTATAAGAAACAGAAAAAGAAGACTGAGCAAGACAGGTAACTTAGGGGGCGGGGTAAGTGTTTATGATGTGCAGGTGAAGACGCATGTGTGGTTACATGTGTGCATGCTTGTGGAGGACCTAAGTTGACTTCCTCATTCCCTCTCCACTTTATTTATTGAGGAAGGATCTCTCTAACCCTGTAGGTCACTGATTCCAGGTGGTTTGCTAGCCATGGAACCCTAGGGTTCCTTGCCTCTGCCCCTCGACTTCTGAGATTACAGGCAGCTGTCATGCGTGCCCAGCTTTCAGGTAAAGGCTGAAGAACTGAACCGCTGGCCTTCAGTTTGGGTCAGAGGAATTTTATACACTGAGCCATAAACCCAACCCACAAGGAAGAGTTTGAGCTTTTCGTTGTTTTTATTGTTTGTTTGTTTGCTTGTTGAAGTTTATGATCTTGGAAGTTTAAGTGGAAAAGTTAACGATTTATATGGGAAACACCTCTTTCCTCCTATCAAATACGTTGACAATGAAGAGTGTCTTAACAAACTACAGAGAAGACAGGGAAAGGAAAAGAAGAGGTAGAAGAGGAGAGAGAAAGAGAGAGAGAGAGAGAGAAAATATTTGGTAAGGAACAATGACTGAGCTGTTGATGGACACCAACACTCCTCCAGGCTCCAGTTAGATGTCCTCAGTGACAGTCACCTAATTCCATCCCTAGCCCCGTGTGGAGTCTGATGCCTTCTTATATTAAGAAGTTGTTTCATTTTGCTAACACATCTGTTTAATTAGTAACTTGTCTTGCATGGCATGAATTATCAATGCGTATCATGAGTTCCCAGCCTAGGACAGAAAAATTAACTTTTCACAAGTCTTTCATCTCATTTCATCAAATTGCATCTTGATGGATCCTGACAGTTTGGGGAAAGTAATTTCCATTATCTGATCATCGGGACATTTATTTGTACGGAGAACAAACAAGCTGATCCACACATCCTGTGATTTTCAGGGACGGGATCCAGCCTGTGTTCTGGGACCCAGGCACAGTCTGAGGCTGACTTCTAAAGCACAAGCAACTTCAGGGACTCTGCTCCAACTCACAAGGAAGGTCCCGCCAGACATTCTGGCACCATGGATTTGAGAGACTCCTTACACCATAACAGCTAGAAAGTTTCAAATGTTAAATAATCTCTCCAACTTGCCCTGGAAACTCAAGTTGGCTTATTAAAGTTTCTCTCTCTCTCTCTCCCTCTCTCTCTCTCTCTCTCCCTTTTTCTCTCCATTTGAGAAAGTTCTCTGCTTCACTGACGCCAGGTCTCCTGTGCTTTGTTACGTCCTTATTGAACAAGTTTAATGATTTGCTGAAGACTTCATCTAGCGGCATTACCGAACAGCTCGAGATTAGAAACGTGTGGTGGAGGAGGCTCTCTTAGAATAAATGAAAATATTTTATTCAGCTACTGAGAAGGGTCTCCAGAGATCAAATTAGAAGCTAGCTGTGAAGGGAGATGTTTAGGCATGCTCTGGAATTATTTATCAGCATTTTCTGCTTGTGTGAGAATAAGCAGACATTAAGTTTAAATTAAACAAAGGGGGAAAGAAAACAGGCCTTTTCAGTAATTTAACTGCTAATGATATTTCTGAATTATTCTCAGCTTAATAGTTTAAGTAATTTGCAATGATAATAATTGTTCCTGCTAAAGCCACAATAACATTGTTTTTTTATTTTTTTTTTCACTTTTTTTCCCAAGATGAAGCATCTTAGAAAACGTTTGATGGACATGTAACTGCTAATTTATAGTGGGCTTTGTTAACTTTAGAATTTCTTTTCTTGTCCTTGACGTGCCTTTTAATTTAATTTAATTTTATTAGATTCGTCAACAACTTCAGAAACAGACTTAAAAGTCCATTAGAAAGGGATAAATGCTCTTTATGTTGCACTTGTTTGTCCTTATTTATAATGAGGCTGATCTTGTGAGTGGAGTAAATGAGGCTCTGCTACTCCTTCCAACATTAACGCACTTTTCTCACAGACTCACTCGAAACAAGTTTGCTATTAGGTGTTGTTGGAAAGATGTAAACTGTTAATATCGCTGCAAGAGTCCCTTAAAATAATTACACCAAACACCAAACTGCGTCCTAAAAGAAGCCCACAAGACTGTATTTTAAATAACATGAGGTGACAAAGTTCTATGAAACACATTCAGCCTCAATCCTGGTGAGTGAACACTGCACATTATCACAAATAATTGGAAATTGAGACTACTTTTTGTGTGAAATGCAAAGAGCCAATAAACTGGAAACTAATACCCTAGGTGTTATGACTGTTTTCCATACTGAGGAAATGTAAATATATAGCTGGACATTTTGTCAGCCAGTAAATTGTCTTTCTCCTGTCCTAAACTAAGTCACCATATTAATCATGAACATTGAAATGTCCAAAACTGCTAAAACCTCTCCCAACACTCATTATTTCAAAGGTGACATGCTTGATGGAAATGATATTTTTCCTAGAAATTCATGTTGCCTATTTGAATATTCTTTATTCAAATTAACTATTTTTAAAGTGGATTTGATTGTCTACTTTCAAACTTTCCATTAACTTATTCCATTGTGAGTTAGAATTAAATTGCACCTGAAAAATTTTAAAATGAATAGAAAGAAAAGAAAATGGGGGGAGGAAGTTTAAGCTGAGGTTAAATAAGGTTTCAACAATAAGGTGATACTTCCTGGCCAAAGGCAGTGGGAGCAGGACAGGAAGGGTGGGGAGGATAAGAAGTTGAGAAATAAAATAGTATTGTGGGGGTTAGAGCCAAGTCGTGTAGACATTGAGCGCACACACACACACACAAACACACGCACACACACACCACCCTATTTATATGATTTGAGAGGAAAGTAAATATAGTAGCAAATATCTTGCTTGATCTGAAATGTCACCGATGTTAATGGTTTCTGTACGCTTTAACACTTTACAAGGGCATTGTAAGCCTTCTGGAAAAACTTCAGCGCTTGAGAATCAAATAACTACAAGGTGAGGCATTCAAAATTCAAGAAGCTGAGACAGACAGACAGAGACAGAGACAGAGAGCACGCGAGTGAGCTGAGAAGTGAAATGAGAAAAGGTTATGTTAATCAACACAAAAGAAAACAACCATTCAGTTAGAAGCATTGATGAAAACAATCAAATGCATATTAGTTTCTTCGGAAATATTGTCAGTGTTATTTTCACACACACACACACACACAGACACACCCATACACACAATCTGCTTGCATTTTTGTACGCATTGCTTAATTTCCTGAAATCCTCGATTCTGGGTTTTCTTTCTATTTTCTCTCTTAGTAAGGGGAGACCTTAATATTCTTTCTCTCTCTCAAAAAAAAAAAAAACATCTTTTTTCATAACAATAAAGTTTGCCAACTCTATTGTATTTGACATCTTTCAAGAGTATGGACAAGAATCTTGCAGTAGTCTACCAGCATTAATGACATTTAAATCCTGCCTTCCCATTTCTTCCACAAGCTATACTACATGTAGCCTTTGCTTTGTAGTTTGTTTTCATGACTCCGGATGCCACAGAGATTCCAGCATCATGTATCACATAATTTGTAATATCACTGAAATTGTATATCATAATTTGTATACCACCATTTATCACCTTAGTATGAAATGAAGTCTATGGTACCACCCTTTCACCACCATGGGCAAAACTGAGAAAATTAAATTAAGAGGGGAAAAACGTTGGCCTGTGGTTTACTTGCCAGATCCTGGTGCTTTGGGGTTATGATGAGGTAACATAATAGACCAGAAGTATATGCAGGCAAAATATGTTGAAGGCCTGAGACCAAGAAGCAGATGCCCTAGAAACCTGTTGTAGATAGCAACAGTGATCTAATTAAAAGTTTGGGAGAGGAATTCATTAATTTTAACTATTTTTAAATTCATTTTAGTGAATAGGTCTCTTTGCACCTAATTTTGTCACTTTTTCATAACTTACATCTCTCCTTCAATTTTTAGGCCTGTAATCTAACTACAGACCTCTACAGATGACTAGATTGTTGATTTCCACAAGTCAGTGCTAAGGGAAAGTCTATGCATTTCATCACTCGACAACAAACTCTCCTTCTTATCATAGAAGATGATGAATCCTTGTGAGTTTAAAGCCAGTCTGTGCCTGATCCGTGCTCAGCTCAAATGTCTGGTCATCCAAAAATTCCTTCCACCTTCAACATTATCAAATAAACAAAGCCTTTCTTTCCTAAAACCACTAACTGCTTCTCTCTGTGTCTCTGTTTCTGTCTCTGACTGACTATATTTCTGTCTCTCTCTATCTCTCTGTCTCTCTCTCACACAGCCTTCCACATGGTGTTTTCTTCTTCTACCTCCTCCTCACTTCCTGTTTCCTTCTTCTTACATCCCATTCTCACCTCCTCCGTTTTTTCCTCCTCCTTGTGGTACAGTATTCCAAACTACACAGTCATGACTTAAATTGTTGGAGACAGCTTGATGATAGAGTTCTGTGGATGGTGGCAGCTTCATCTTATATCACTGGGCACCATTTTGCAACACTGGCTAAGTCCTCTTTATTCTCTTCCATTAAATAACATCTTCAACAAATGGTGCTGGTCTAACTGGATGTCTACATGTAGAAAAATGAAAATAGATCCATACTTGTCACCCTGCACAAAACTGAAGTCCAAGTGGATCAAAGACCTCAACATAAAACCAGACACATTAAATCGGCTTGAAAAAAAAGTGGGAAATACCCTAGAACTCATTGGTACAGGGGAAAACTTCCTGAACAGAACACCAACAGCACAGGCTCTAAGAGCAACAATCAATAAATGGGACCTCATGAAACTGAAAAGCTTCTGCAAAGCAAAGGACACCGTCATCAAAACAAAGCGACCGCCTACAGATTGGGAAAGAATCTTCACCAACCCTTTATTTGACAGAGGACTCATATCCAGTATATATAAAGAACTAAAGAAGCTGAAAAGCAGCAAACCAAGTAATCCACTTAAAAAATGGGGAACAGAGCTAAACAGAGAATTCTCTGTAGAGGAATACCGAATGGCAGAGAAGCACTTAAAGAAATGCTCAACCTCACTAGCCATTAGGGAAATGCAAATCAAAACAACCCTGAGATTTCACCTTACACCCATGAGAATGGCCAAGATCAAAAACTCAAGTGACAACACATGCTGGAGAGGTTGTGGAGAAAGGGGAACCCTTCAGCACTGCTGGTGGGAATGTAAACTTGTCCAACCACTCTGGAAATCAATGTGGTGCTTTCTCAAACAACTAGGAATAGCGCTTCCTCAAGATCCAGCCATACCACTACTGGGCATATATCCAAAAGAGGCTCAAGTACACAAAAAGGACATTTGCTCAACCATGTTTGTAGCAGCTTTATTTGTAATAGCCAGAAGCTGGAAACAACCCAGATGCCCCTCAACTGAAGAATGGATGCAGAAATTGTGAAGATGTGGTACATCTACACAATGGAATATTACTCAGCAATGAAAAATAAGGAAATCATGAAATTTGCAGGTAAATGGTGGGATCTGGAAAGGATCATCCTGAGTGAGTTGTCCCAGAAGCAAAAAGACACACATGGTATATACTCACTCATATAGACATACAACATAGGACAAACCCACTAAAACCTGTGCATCTAAAGAAACTAAACAAGAGAGAGGACCCTAACTAAAATGTCCAATCCCCATCCGGAAAGGCAAAGAGGATGGACATCAGAAGAAGAAGAAAACAGGAAACCACCTAAGAACCTACCACAGAGGGCCTCTGAAAGCCTCTGCCTTTCAGACTATCAAAGCAGATGCTGAGCCTGATGGGCAAGTGTTGGGCAGAGTGAATGGAATTTTAGGTAAGAACTGGGAAATAGTAAGAGCTGGAGAGGACAGGGTCTCCACAAGGAGAGCAACAGAACAAGAAAATTTGAACACAGGGAACTTCCCAGAGACTCATACTCCAACCAAGGACTATTCATGGAGATAACCCAGAACCCCTGCACAGATGTAGCCCAGGGCATTTCAGAGTCTAATTGGGTTATATAGTAATGTGAAGAGGGACTGCCTCTGACGTAATCTGATTGGCCTGCTCTTTGATCACCTCCCCCTGGGGGGGAGCAGTCTTACCAGGCCATAGTAGAGAACAATGCAGCCACTTTTGATGTGAACTAATAGACTAAGATCAGAAAGGAGAGGAGAACCTCCCCTATCAGTGGACTTGGGGAGTAGCATGCAAGCAGAAGGAGGAGGGAGGGTGAGATTGGAAGGGGAGGAGGGAGGGGCTTATAGGGGGATGCAGAATGAATAAAGTGTAATTGATGAAAAATTTAAAACAAAATAACCTCTTCACCTTTCTAGAACTATATTTCAAGGATTAGCATACAATAGCCTAGAGGCCAAATCTAGTCAGTTACTTGCTTTGTAAATAAATTTTAGTGAACAGAGGCACACTTTATTTGTTTATGTATTATCTGTAGCTTCTTTTGTACTTTATGGTGGAAGTGTGTACTTGGAACAAAAGTTAAATTCTTTATAAAGCCAAAAATATATGTCTGAGTCTTCAAGCAGAAAAAGATTGTCAGCTTTATTAGACTTCATGATACCTTTTAAGAAATTATATTCCTGGCTACCGAGTATTAATCTTCACAAACATTTTTTTTCAGGTCTTTTCAGTGTTCACATCTATCTAGGTTATACCTGGAGCCTTTTCTTTTTCTTAATCCACATGGACTCAAAAAGCTCTTCTTTGTATAGACGGTATCTCCATACACCAGCTGGTCTCCATGCCCGATTATACTTACCCAGGCTAAACATCTCTGCTGTGCTTCTGCTACCGTCCTTTCCCATAGGGACCTTCTACACTTCCAAAATTCAACAGAGCCCAAACTGAGCACAACGGCTCGCTTGCTCTCCAGTCTGTTCTTCCACTGCCTTCTGTCCTATTGATAAGCACTGCTGTTGCCCAAGCCAGAAACAGAGTTTTAAGGATGACTATCATGGTTATCACTTGAGGCTTTTCATCTAATATATCAGAACTGTTTCAGTCATCACCCTATAATGTGTCTTCATAATCTCTAACCCAGATCACTCCAAAAGCCAGTTCTTTCTTATTTTGGGGAATACAATTGATAGACTTTTTCCTTCCCTTGTCACTTCCCACTTCCCTGCCCCTCCACAAACATTCAGATGTATAAATTATGAATCAAACTTCCGTTTTCTTTATGAGAAATCTTTCCCATCCTCACAGATTCTTCCAGACTGTGGTACAGTCTCATTTTAACGTTCTGCAAACCTTCCACAATTCCTGTTGAAACAGTATTTTTTTTTGGAACACATTGTCTTTGAATGTATAAAAATTGAAGCTCCCCTCATTAACATGGTTTACACTTTGTACAATATTTCGCTCAAAGGGAGCTCACAGTAATCTTAACTGAGCAAATAAGTTATAAGGTTTTATAAAAATTGCAGAATCATCCCTACTAGGTTTCTGAAGATACTTGAGGAAGGCAAGGAAAATAACTGTTAATTAAATTGTTATTACTTTAGAAGGTGCTGGTGGACTACATGGTCCTGGAACCTAAAAAATAGTAACTATAAATTTAAATTTGTAAGTGCAACATGGCTGTGTATGTATTGACATCATATTTTTCATTTAAAACATCATGGTGTAACTGTGATATATTTTATATGACTTTTTGTAGATTAGTCAGCTAATTTTACATTTGGAGCTAAAGTCATGCAAAGTATTTAATAAAACATAGTTTAATAAACAATAGTTAGCCATAATGTACCTCCCCTTTTAGAAAACTTACGTATCATTACAATAACACTCATTTATTGAATGGATTTCCTCCAAGAAGAAACCATAGTTCATAGAAGCCTTTATTCTTAAGTGGAAACAATGCCAGCCATTTCAAGTACCTAAAACACAAAAACGTATCACCATCATGTTCACTCCAGCTGTCACATGAAGCAGAAGCAGCTATGTTTTGACCATACAACAATGACACACTATGGTAAAATGTGGCAAAATAGAAAGACATAGACACTGGAGAATGTCTCTTGTTTAACTGACAACTCTATGAGGACAGAACTGCTTATTTACACACTTGGAGATACTAGAGGAAAACAAAGAAAAGTCACTGTCAATTAACATGTATGCTTAGTGAGATTAAAGGAGTTTCTTGATGTGATGAAGGTATGTTAGGTCATTTCCAACATGCCTTGGGAACCTATTTTTGGAACTCTAACACCACCATGTCATGCAACAAAGCCATGGGCTTTTGGAAAGGAAAGCCATCCAGAGGCCAAATACCTGGCATATGGCATGGAGAAAAGATTGGACCTCCGTATGTTAAGGTTAGATAATCCATGAAGCCCACAATCAACTGTGTTGCATTTTATTTTTAATTAAATGTTCTAATGATGGTATTCATGAGATTTAGAGTGATATATCTATGCATTCACATAACACTGTGGGCAAATCTAGCTTCTCTCTATGTACTGTCTCAAGACGTACACCTCCTTCTCTTCTTTAGCCGAAAGAGCTTGCCTTTTTTTATGCTTCAAAAATGAGAGAATTTGCTTGGAATTGCCTTCCTAAGTATACCTTATCTAACTTACCATACTCTACAGTTTTATCCATTTTGCTGCAAATGATACTCTTTCATTCTCCAGTATGACTAATATTCCATTGTAGATGTTTGAGTTTTCTTTATCCATTCATATAGTAATGAGCACTTATGCTTACTCCATACATTAAGGCTTATGAATCAATCGTGTGGCATCAAATATAGCTGTGCAAGTGTCACTTTAGTGTGCTGATTTTATTTTATTTGAACATGCACCCAGAACTGACATAGCAAGAGCACTTAGTTGGAATGAATTGTCTAGTATTCAAATAATGAACAATTAATATCTGCACTGTATATGAAACTCAAACAAAATTTTTAAGAAAAATAAATCCTATATCAAAGTAAGGAAATTATCTGAATCGACTCTTCCCAAATGAAGAAAATCAAATAGCCAACAAATTTATAAAAAATGCTCATCATCATCAGCCATCAGAGAAATTCTAATCAAAACTACAATGAGACTTTCTCTGACCCCAGTTAGGATGGCTGATGAGGATGTAGGGATAGAGGAACTCTCTTGCACTGATGAGAATATAAATTAGCTCGATAGTGCAGAGGGCAAGATGGAGACTCCTCAAACCATGAAGCAGGAAGCACTATAGAAAATAAAATACAGCCTTCTCCCCAGCATTTTATATTGTATATCATAACAACTGCTAGGAAATTAGGAAGATAACAGTTTAAGGGAAGATAGGAAATAATTCAGATAGACTAGAAAGCGGTATATCATTTAATTTTTCCTTCTATTTTTCAGTTCCTTTGTCCAATCTTCCCTCCCTCCTTCCTTGTTCTTTCCTTACCTATCATTCATTCTCCATAACTTAGAAATAAATATACTGAAAATATGAGCATTAAATTATATCACTGAGATACTTTGTGTCATTTAGAAAGCAAAACATTTTAACAATAATATCATATATAAATCCTTGCACAACAGAATTTCCCAGGAGAGTCATTTCTACAACTTGCAAACTGTAAAGGGTGAGATTTCTAATTATTTATTAATGGCATTATTTATTCTATTATATTTGAAAATACATATTTGACATAGAACCTAGTAACACATTGATTATATTTTGAATATTTTATAATTAGAATAAAGGAGGATAAACTGATTAATATTCATGAAAAAAGGGCACTGAGCAGTCCTCAGAGATCCAGGACTGTTTAGAAACACCTGCATGTTCTAAGCTCCTTGGTACCACATCTCTTGACCTTCTATTTTCCAGCCTTTACTTCTGACTTAGCAAAATGACCCTCGTCATTTACATGCTTTCAAGTAATGATTCATGAGATAAAATCTATTGGCAAATCAAAGAATTTTAAATAAATACTGTAATTTTCTGAGAAAATAATATGGGTGTTTGTATCATATTCAGCAATGGAGACAGAAATTATTTATTCTAGGGACCCCCACCACATTACAGTTAAATTATTTGCATTTTGATAAGTGATTTGCATACTAATGTGTACTTATACCCAAGCCTTACTCAAGTTTCCTCTCTATTTTTACCTCTAGGTATATATGATATTGTGTGGTACAGAGATATACAAATTTTAAAAGATCTACAAAGTAAATTATCTCCTTTTTTTTTTTTTTGCTTTCTGAGAATTGCTTTGTGTTAGGTTAGCAAATGTTTTATATTAAATTTTATGGATTGTTGAAGAGTCCATTAAGTTTCTTCAACTCTATAAGATTTTTCAAGCACTGATTTATTTATTCTTTTCCCATCCTAGTATTTTGCTTTAGACTTCTATGTCCGTGCAACCATAAAGGAAAACAGAATAGAAATCTTTCTTTAGATTGCAAATAAGGCTTTGCCTATTTGAGTAAATTTTAATCCATCTGTTCATTGCTTGAATAATATTCATCATTCTGATCTCCCCAGAGACAAGAGACAAGATTTCCAGTGTCTAGTCAGATTCACCTACTTCAGGGAGAACAACACACATTTGATCTGTGATCTCTGCGGAGTGTGTGCGTGTGTTCTCTGTGTGTGTATGTTTATATTAAAATAAGTTAATTCCCTCAAGGGAGTTCTTACATGAGATAAAATATAACTTGAAATGTTAGTGGGGAACAGGTCAGTTCCCAAAGGGAAAGCCTATTTCTCCACATTTCCTTATTGGAGAATGAATCAGCTAATTGGAAAATGAGAAGTTATGGGGATTTGAAAGTAAAACAGGTGAGAATATAACTGGTGATGATTAAAGGCTAATTATCTTCAGACCGCAATTGGCCACAGGAGGTTATTCTGAGCCACATGAAAAGGGAACATGGAAGAAGAACAGGAGGGAGAAAGCAGGTAGGAGAGCCTACAATTCTTTAACTCATGTTCACTGTTACACTACAAGCTGGTATTGAAACTATGACCTCTGATGCCCAGTTCTTACCTTACACTACCATCCATTCATCTTTTCTTCCAAATCTCCTTAATAATTTGTGAATTATCATCATGACAGTTTCTGAAGTTTCAAATGTCTCTGTAGGAAACAGAATAGATACAAGAATTACATCCCAAGGAAAACAACTTCTGACACACAATACCATTGCATTAACTTTCCAGGTAGCTGAACCATGGCAACCTTTTTTGTGGATCTCCTCTTAATTGACAGTTCTTAGACCATCAAGGTCAAGAAAACCTAAATTCACCTTTACATCCCAGGCAGACTCTTAGGAGAAATTCCTAGGACCCCCACAGCAGTGTTGAGTGGATACAGATAGCACAGGCTATGGGAAATACAATAACAGAAGCATCACACCAGGAGCCAGGCCTACTAAGTGCTTCTTAGACAGATGGGAATATACTGTTGCTTATAGTGAGCATTTAATGTGTTGGACAACATGCTTACCTCCTCTGTAACTCCCTTCCCATTACTGTATGCATGATTCCCTCAAACCCAGTAAGCCTCTACATAGCATTGTGCCAATCTGACTAAAATCAAATGATCCAGTAATGGGCTCCAACCCTATCCAGGGACATCAGGCCACTAGAAGAATTCTCAGAATGGATGAATCTGACTGACTTTCTCTCTGTCTCTCTCTCTCTGTCTCTGTCTCTGTCTCTCTCCTTCTCTGATGTTAAAAATTTTATGCCATAAGATTCTGCAACTAGCAAGTCTTATAATTTCTGCTACATGAAGAAAGCTACCCAAAGCAGTAGAACATCAATCTGATAAGCAAAAGTCACAAGAAATAAAGAAGGAAAACTTTGATGCCTTTCAGGCCCTGATATTTTTGGTACCAAATTAATCAGTCCTCTTGGTGATCTAGTCATTCAAATCTTCATAGTATCATGAGTCAAAACCTTCCTGTTTAAACTAAAATAACTCCTGTCAGGATTTTGACATTCAAAACTAAAATACTTTCAAATAAAGGTTAAGGTAACAGGATATAATCTAAGAGTGTTAGCCAGTGGGATTGTTGTCATGGTTTTTCCAACCTAACATACCTTCACCATCAAAAAAGAACAATGCCTCTTTCCTCTGCTGAGCCCTGACATTAAATGTAAGGATGATATACCAGAAAAATGAATTATATAATAAAGCATTTTTGGTATAATACAGTGATCATAGAAGCTGGTTTCATAGACTTAATTCCCCACACTTGAGGTTAATAACATGGTACAGAAAGCCAAGGAAAAGGAGAAGAGGGAAATTTTGTGTGTCAGAATGAATCCTCAGGGAAAGTATAAAACAAGGGGAAAATGTCTCATAGAACCGAGAAACACTTCCTTAAGATTTCCATGAACCGAGAAACACTTCCTTAAGATTTCTATAGCTCCAGAAAAAAATATACCAATGTCTATACATTTTTAAATCATTTTCCAGTCATTGTAGGATGGCCAGAAGGAAGGAGAATTTGCTGAGAAAGGAAAGGATAGGAGGCAGTCTTTAGAGACTGTGGAAGTGTGTACAGATGGACCAGGTGATCAAGGACCATCCATCTTCAGTTATGGCCTTAAGACCGGATGCTGTAGGAAACAATACCATAAGCACTGACCAGAATTCCAATTTTTTTTCTTACGTTTGAGAAGCGCCTGGGTTTTCTTGACGGTAAGAAGGTTACCGTGTAATTCCCTCTCATCCATGTCAACTGAGCATCACCTAGAAATTCTGCTTAGGTATAATCTCTAAAGAAGGAGCCTCACAGAACCATCCACATCCATGGCAAAATAACAAGGGGACCCTCCCGAAGGAACCATTAGCAGTTACTGGTTTCTGGGACAGACGGTCTCATTCTCTTCAGTGAAGCAGCCATTGGCAAGTTGCCCTTCCTCCAATAAATGTCATCCCCATCATGCTAACACACACACACACACACACATGAAATAAACTTACACAGTAAGACAAGGAAGTAAGCCGGGATTTTTGAGAAGGATCACAGGGGAAAGGCGATGAGAGAGAGTAAACCGGAGGGTAAAACAATTGAAAGTCATCGGATAAATAAATATATGAAGCCCCTCATTAGTGGTTCTCAACTTTTGGGGTTGAATGACCCTTTCACAGGGGATGCCTAAGACCCTTAGAAAACAGATATTTACATTATGATTCATAACAGTAGCAAAATTATAGCTATGAAGTAGCAATGAAAATAATTTTATGGTTGGAGTTACCACAACACAAAGAACTGTATTAAAGGGTCTGAATTGTTAGGAAGGTTGAGAACCACTATCCAGTACAATAAATTAATAAAAGGAAGAGGGAGGAAGGAGTCATGAATGCACTTTGAGTAAAATCCAAAAATGACTATGATTTATTTGACTGAGTTCTCTTGTTGGAAATTTGTGTAAAGTGGAAATAGAAGTTCAAATGATGAATGTTAAATTTTGTATATTGATGATATTGATGGAAATGTATATTTTATTACACACTCACATTTAAAATGAGTTCCTCACTGCCTATGGCCCATTTTAATTATTCAGTTTATCTACTAATTTAGGATGAGTATACAAGAGAATGGAAGTATATTCCATGATTTTGCATGAACAGATACAAGAGGCATGTTAGAAACACCATAAATTTGTTAACTTAATAGACAGGACACTGGGATTAAAAAAAAAAAAATAAAGAACTCATTAGGAATTTGTATGTCAGAAAGCTACTTATTATTCTTTGCTGGTTCTTTACACAGGCAACTTTTTTGAGTATGCTTTGCAGTTGGAGACCAGTGGCTTTGCAAACGTGAATGCTACATTAAAGACAAAGGGAGGCTCATTTTAATTAATGGCACAGCACTAACCCTTCCTCACTGGAGCAGTGTGGGGAGAGCCAGCCTTGTCAACCTTCTTTCTGTTTCACAGTATATTTACCATTCACAGCATTGTCTCAGGAGAGTTCAACGCCCAGCCAAATGCTGACATTTAAGAATACAACGGAGAGAAACACTCAAGGCCACGTCAGAAATTTGGCTGTCAAGTGTAGTGTTTGAAAGTAGATTTGAGTAGAAAAGTGAAGGTGTGACCCTTTGAAATTAACCATTTAGTGATTTTAAAAAATGTGCATCCACGGACTTCCATTCAGTCAAAATTCAGAAGTGAGCTCTAGAGGAGGCATAAAATCAAAAGTTTCTGTAGCAGTTTTATGTGAGTGCTCAGACCCACCCAGAGTGAGGGAGGATCCCTACAGATTTGTGGTATCTTAAGACCTTTTCAAGCTTACTCTGAAATGATGAACTAGCTGTAGTTGCAACAATGTAAAAAAATAAAAAGTAAAAGTAATGCTCACACTGAGTTTTCATCTTGATCAAATTAGATAATAACATGCAGAATCACACTGACTCTGCTAATTACTGAGCAATCAAAATGCTCACATTACAGAGAAGCAAATTATGATCCCCAATATGTTAAAATGCTCACCAATTGTAGTAGTTTCTTTTCTGTTGCTTTGATAAAACACTCTAAAGAAAGCAATTTGTTTTCTTCAAAAGAAACAGAAAAGATTTGTTTTACTTACAGCATCAGAGGGGTTACAGGCTATCACAGCAGGGAAGGCAGGGCTGCAAGAGCCTGAGTCCTGACCATCAGGAAGCACAAAAGGAACAAGAAATGTCAGGGACAAAACTCTCATGCTGTCCTCAGTGGCATACTTCCTCCAATCCAAGGCTTCACCCGTTAATGGTCCCATAACCTCCCCAAACAGCACCATCAGCTAGGGACAAAGGGTTCACCTATAGGGGTTATTTTATATTCAAACCTCAATACCAATATTACTAAACCAGTTACTGAAGAGCTGATTAGAAATACTGGCTAGGACTAGAATTCTAAGCCATAAATCTTTTCATGATCAATGTTTAATACTGGGTGATTTATCATTCTCCTTTTAAAATTAATTAATTAATTAATTATTACAATTTATTCACTTTGTATCCTGGACATAGCCCACCCCTCATCTCCTGCAAGTCCCATTGACCCTCCCTCTTCTCCCCCTATGCCCCTCCCCTAGTCCACTGATAGAGGAGGAACTCTTCCCCTTCTATCTGAACCTAACTTATCAGGTCTCATCAGGGCTGGCTGTATTGTCTTCCTTTGTGGCCTGGCAAGACTGCAGCCCTAGTCAAAAAGCTGGCCACTGAGTTCATTTCAGACAGACCCTGATCCCCTTACTAGGAAATCCACTTAGAAATTGAGCAGCCTATGGGCTTCATCTGAGCAGTGGATCTAGGTCCTCTACATACACATTCCTTAATTGGAGTATCTGTCTCTGCAGGGCCCCTGGGCCCAGGTTTTTGTTTTGTTTTGTTTGTTTGTTTGTTTGTTTGTTTGTTTTGGCTCTGTTGGTCTCCATGTGGAGCTCCTGTTTCCTCCAGGTCTTTCTATCTCTCCCTTTTTCCACAAGGTTCCCTGCACTCTCGCCAAAGTTTGGCCATGAGTCTCAGAATCTTCTTCAATACCCTAATGGGTAGAGTCTTTCAGTGGCCCCGGGTGGAAGGCTTCTGCCATGGTGCTGGTCTAACTGGATGTCTACATGTAGAAAAATATAACAGACCCATATCTATCATCCTGCACAAAACTAAGGTCCAAGTGGATCAAAGATCTCAACGTAAAATCAGACACACTAAATCTGTTAGAAGAAAAAGTGGAGAAGTGCCTTGAACTCATTGGCACAAGAGATAACTTCCTGAACAGAACACCAACAGCACAGGCTCTAAGATCAATAAATGGGACCTCGTGAAACCAAAAGGCTTCTGTAAAGCAAAGGACACTGTCAACAGAACAAAACAACAGCCTACAGACTTTACCAACCCTACATCTGACAGAGGGCTAAAATCCAGAATAAATAGATAACTCAAGAAGGTAAATATCAATAAACCAATTAATCCAATTAAAACTAGGGTGCAGAGCTAAAGAGAATTCTCAGAAGAAGAATATCTAATCACAGAGAAACAAAGAAATGTTCAACTTCCTTAATCATCAGGAAAATGAAAATCAAAACAACCTTGAGATTCTATCTCATACCCATCAGATTGGCTAAGATCCAAAACTCAAGGATGACACATGCTAGAGAGGTTATGGAGAAAGGAGGACTCTCCTCTATTGCTGGTAGAATGTAACCTTGTACAACTGATTTGGAAATCATTCTAGGACTCTCTCAGAAAATTAGGAATAGTGCTATATTAAGATCCAGCTACAGAGAATTCTCTGTTTAGCTCTGTTCCCCATTTTTTAAGTGGATTACTTGGTTTGCTGCTTTTCAGCTTCTTTAGTTCTTTATATATACTGGATATGAGTCCTCTGTCAAATAAAGGGTTGGTGAAGATTCTTTCCCAATCTGTAGGTGGTCGCTTTGTTTTGATGACGGTGTCCTTTGCTTTGCAGAAGCTTTTCAGTTTCATGAGGTCCCATTTATTGACTGGTGCTCTTAGAGCCTGTGCTGTTGGTGTTCGGTTCAGGAAGTTTTCCCCTGTACCAATGAGTTCTAGGGTATTTCCCACTTTTTTTTCAAGCTGATTTAATGTGTCTGGTTTTATGTTGAGGTCTTTGATCCACTTGGACTTCAGTTTTGTGCAGGGTGACAAGTATGGATCTATTTTCATTTTTCTACATGTAGACATCCAGTTAGACCAGCACCATTTGTTGAAGATGCTATCTTTTTTCCATTGTATGGTTTTGGCGTCTTTGTCAAAGATCAGGTGTCCATAAGTGTGTGGGTTTATTTCTGGGTCCTCTGTTCGGTTCCATTGATCCACCATTCTGTTTCTATGCCAGAACCATGCAGTTTTTAAAACTGTTGCTCTATAGTACAACTTAAGATCAGGGATGGAGATACCTCCGGAAGATCTTTTATTGTAGAGGATTGTTTTAGCAATTCTGGGTTTCTTGTTATTCCATATGAAGTTTAGAATTTTTCTTTCCAGGTCTGTAAAGAATTGTGTTGGTAATTTGATGGGAATTGCGTTGAATCTGTAGATTGCTTTTGGTAAGATGGCCATTTTTACTATGTTAATCTTGCCAAGCCATGAGCATGGGAGATCTTTCCATCTTCTCATATCTTCTTCTACTTCTTTCCATCTTCTCATATCTTCTTCTAATTCTTTCTTCAGAGTCTTTGACTTCCTTGGTTAGGGTTACTCCGAGGTACCTTATGTCACTTGTGGCTATTGTGAAGGGTGTTGTTTCCCTAATTTCTTTCTCAGCCCTTTTGTCTTTTGTATACAGGAAGGCTACTGATTTTTTTGAGTTAATTTTTTATCTGGCCACTTTGCTGAAGATACCGAATGGCAGAGAAGCACTTAAAGAAATGCTCAACCTCACTAGCCATTAGGGAAATGCAAATCAAAACAACCCTGAGATTTCACCTTACACCCATGAGAATGGCCAAGATCAAAAACTCAAGTGACAACACATGCTGGAGAGGTTGTGGAGAAAGGGGAACCCTTCAGCACTGCTGGTGGGAATGTAAACTTGAACAACCACTCTGGAAATCAATCTGGTGCTTTCTTATACAACTAGGAATAGCGCTTCCTCAAGATCCAGCCATACCACTACTGGGCATATATCCAAAAGAGGCTCAAGTACACAAAAAGGACATTTGCTCAACCATGTTTGTAGCAGCTTTATTTGTAATAGCCAGAAGCTGGAAACAACCCAGATGCCCCTCAACTGAAGAATGGATGCAGAAATTGGGGTACATCTACACAATGGAATATTACTCAGCAATGAAAAATAAGGAAATCATGAAATTTGCAGGTAAATGGTGGGATCTGGAAAGGATCATCCTGAGTGAGTTGTCCCAGAAGCAAAAAGACACACATGGTAATATACTCACTCATATAGACATACAACATAGGACAAACCCACTAAAACCTGTGCATCTAAAGAAACTAAGCAAGAGAGAGGACCCTAACTAAAATGTCCAATCCCCATCCGGAAAGGCAAAGAGGATGGACATCAGAAGAAGAAGAAAACAGGAAACCACCTAGGAACCTACCACAGAGGGCCTCTGAAAGCCTCTGCCCTTCAGACTATCAAAGCAGATGCTGAGCCTGATGGGCAAGTGTTGGGCAGAGTGAATGGAATTTTAGGTAAGAACTGGGAAATAGTAAGAGCTGGAGAGGACAGGGTCTCCACAAGGAGAGCAACAGAACAAGAAAATTTGAACACAGGGAACTTCCCAGAGACTCATACTCCAACCAAGGACTATTCATGGAGATAACCCAGAACCCCTGCACAGATGTAGCCCAGGGCAGTTCAGAGTCCAATTGGGTTACATAGTAATGTGAAGAGAGACTGCCTCTCACATAATCTGATTGGCCTGCTCTTTGATCACCTCCCTCTGGGGGGGAGCAGCCTTACCAGGCCATAGAAGAGGACAATGCAGCCACTTTTGATGTGAACTGACAGTCTAAGATCAGAAAGGAGAGGAGAACCTCCCCTATCAGTGGACTTGGGGAGTGGCATGCATGCAGAGGGAGGAGGGAGGGTAGGGTTAGGAGGGGAGGAGGGAGGGGCTTATGGGGGGATGCAGAATGAATAAAGTGTAATTGATGAAAAATTAAAAAAAAAGAAAAAAGAAAACAGGAAAAAAAAGACCCAGCTATACTACTTCTGGGCAAATACCCGAAAGATGTTCAACCATTCAACAAGGACTCAACTACTCAACTATGTTCATAGCAGCTTTATTAATAACATCCAGAATGTGGAAGCAACCTAGATGTCCTTCAACTGAAGAATGGATACAGAAATTGAGGTACATTTACACAAAGAAATACTACTCAACAATTAAAAAGAAGGAAATCATGAAAATTTCAGGCAAATTGTGGGAACTACAAAAGATCATCCTGAGTGAGGTAACCCAGAAGCAGAAAGACACACGTTATATACTCACTTATAAGTGGATATTAGCCACATAATATAGGATAAATATACTAAAATCTATTGTCCTAAAGAAGCTAAGCAACAAGGAGGACCCTAGAGAAGAGGCTGAAACTTCATTCAGAAGGGTAAACAGGATTGATGTTGTAAGTAGTAGAAGACTGGATGATTTCTTAACAGTGATGGTAATTGCCACTAGGTAAAGAAAAAAAATCCTCAGATGGGAAGTGGTGATTGTGAGCGTTTTTATTCAGCATGTATTTTGAGGGAAGAATGGGTAGATGAGATTTGCAGTTGGATCTGAAGCATCAATAAGAAAAAGAGGTGAAAGATAAGGAGGTATAGGTTTTAAAGCAAGACACAGGACAAATCTGAAGGTCATAAACACACCATGTAGCTATTCCAGTTTCATTTCTGTTTCTGTGATTAAATATAATGTCATAGAGCAAGTTAGGAGAGGAAAAAGTTTATTCAGCTTACAAATCCTGGATAAAGTCCTTCATGGAGAAAAGATAGAAACCTAATTATCATAACACATTGCACCCATGGTAAAGAACAGAGACAATATAAATGCATGCAGTCGTTTTGCTTGCTCTCAGACATATTTTATCTCTTTTATACTGCTCAGGACCGCCTGCCTGGGGAATGGTGCTAACCACAGTGGGCTGGGTTTGCCTTCATCAATTGACAATAAAGACAGTCCTCCTTAGACATGCCTACAGGCCAAATTGTTGTAAATAATTCCTCAGTAAGATGATCTTTCCAGATGATTCTAGATTGTATCAAGTTGGCAGTAGATAACAGGCACACGGGAAATTAATAGGTAAAGCATTAAATTAGCAGGACCTTGCAGAATGCCATTACTCGCTATGTAGATGGATGGCGGTACTTGAAGAGGATTTGGAGGCTAAACTTATAAAATTAACTTGTAAAGAGGAGGTTGTACAAACCATGCTCTCGGGATGGTCTCCTGTATCCCAAGCATCCAAAATTGTTGAGTACATAATTCAAACTTAAAGAGTAGCTGTGCAAGTAAGATGAATAATATCCAGTGCTACAAGAAGGAAGATGAGCAGATCTGCTGATAAACTGAGTCTCTCAAATATCCTTAAAAATTTTCATTTCCTGAACAGCCTTTAAACTTAACTCCATCCTCAAAATGGTTTGGCTAGGCATGGTAGCAAGAATGTGTAGTCAAAGCACTCAGGGGATTAACGCAAAAAAAAAAAAAAAAAAAAAAAAAAAAAAAGTGTGATTTTGAGTCCAGGCTGGGCTACAGTGAAGGATCTCAGTAAGCCTGGGCTAGTAGCAAGACTTTGTCTAAAAAATAAAACAAACAATAACAAAAGCTTCCATACTATTTTTTATAAAAGGAAAATTGAGTATTTTTGTGATTAAAAATGTTTCAGTAATTACTAGGTGTACAAATATTTCTCACTCGTTTTTAGAAAAAATCTATTACTACTGATGACTTAAAAGTCCTAATAATTTCAGAAATTTATTACAAAATAATTTCCTAATAGGAACTAGTAATATATTCATCTGAATTTTGAGGAAATGGAGTTCTCAGAGTTCTATCAGCTTTTAGTCTTAGATTTGCTAATCTTATGTACACCCACAGGTTACAAGTTTTCTTATTTTTTTCATAAGCCTATGATTTGTGAAGCAGTTGATATTAATTTAGCAATTATCTGCTTCCAAGCCTGCATCGTAATTGGTGCCTAAGTAACAACTGTTTCAAATGGAGGGGGGGGGGAGAAAGAAAGCTACAATCATTGCTTGGTTGCCTGACAAACATGGAGGAATTAATCTGTTTTCAGTGAATATTTTATTAAATTAATTTTCAGAAATATGCACAAATCACACTTCTTATAAAAAAGCTTTTTATGTGTGACAGTGAAATGTACTCAAGGCCAGATATAAGCACCAGCCAAGGTTTGATAAATTGTTGTTTTAGTTTTAGTTTTAGTTATTTTACTCTCCTTCTTCTTTTAAATGCAAAGAAATCCAAAGGATGGGGAATTTGATGAGTGAATGGACTCAAGCATGTTCATCATTTCAGGCTCCAGAATGTTCTATTCACTGCTCACTTGAAGAAAATTTTGTAGGGTGTGATGGCATAAAATGTCAGTTTTTGGTGACTGACAGGTCAGGACAGGAACCTATTCGGTGCTCTTCCTAATAATGAGATGTTGAATAAAATTTCGCTCCCAAAAACACTTGTATTATTTATGTTTGTTTTTCTGTGTGTGTACATTTGTATGTGAGTGGGCACATAAGCAGATGCAGGCATGCGTGGAGAGCAGACATTACAATCAGGTGTCTTCTGTGATGGCTGAGACTAGGTCCATGAACCCAGAGTTCACCAATTTGCCAGGCAGATTGTCCCAATGGGTCCTCAAGGTCCCCCTGTCCCTGCTCTTCATCATGAGCATCACAGTAACCTGCCATTAAACTGTTGAACTAGCGATTCAAACTTGGCTCTTCATGCTCACATGACAAATGCTTCATCCACCAGGGGATGCAACTTCAGCCCTCCTCCCTTTGTACTCTTTTCATACCCATTCATATACATAATTGCTAGCATGTATTCTTTATATATAGTGCTACGTAGGTTTCATAACGACAGTTTTATACTTTTTTTTCAAATATTTTGGCCTTGCTCATTCCATCTACTCTCTTACTCTCTTCTCTTTCTTCCTTCTCCTGGTCCCACTATTTCCTGACTCTCCTTTCTATATTCTCTCTCTCTCTCTCTCTCTCTCTCTCTCTCTCTCTCTCTCTCTCTCTCTCACACACACACACACACACACACACACAATTACATAGGCTTCCATATGCAGTGTACTATACCTGTCCTACCCTCAGTTATGTTTTTGGCTCCTAACATGCCATGGATCTAAGACATGCTCATTTGGTTGTTTCAGTAAGTGTTTAGAATGTGTGTGCCCGTTCTGATACACGGGAGTTATAGCAAATCTACTTACTATTCATTATCTAACATAAAGGGGCTTCAGCAGCAAATCTCACCTGAAGCTTGTGCTGTCGGGTGCCTCGTCTCAGTCCTCTCTAAAGATGTCATACTTCCTGTATTTTAAGGTGTCTTCATCATCAGTAATTAATTCACTAACATAACGGTACTCAGATAATCTCCCCACTTCTACATAGTAGCAGAATCACATTGTTTTCATTTGCGTTCATTCACCCACCACCTGTAAATTCATAATAGAGTTGAACTTTACCAGTGTTTCGGTATACACACAAACATATATACATGCATACATACATACACACAAGACACAGTAAGCATCTTGCCTTTGGTTGCCATTCATAGCATATGCTTCATGCACTTAAATTCTGCTTATGGCTCTGATGTCAACAACAAATGGTATAATGAAAGGAACACAGTGACTGTTACTGAAATTAGGTCAGCCATCAAGGAATATTCTAAAGCAAGCTTATTATTTATCTTTCATTAAAATTGTTATGAAATTGAAGTCATGGCATGATTCAATTTAGTATGGCACAGAACTATTGATCTTGGTTTTTACAAAAAAAAAAAAGTCCTTTTGGGCTTATGCTCTACACAGAAAAAAAAAATCAATTTGTTTAAAGTGCTTCCCTTTGTACCTAATAGCTCACTTGTGGGGCACTGAAATTCTGCACATGAACGGGCCACAGACTCCACGCCATCACAGGAAGCTCAGTGTAAACTAAAATTAGAGCACCATGGCAAAAGCCTAGAGGCCACAGCCATTCCCCAAAACACTTCAATGTCAGTAATGATCCAGAGAAACATTTACAGCTGCACCTCAGCACTCACAGGATGTCTCAGATGGAAAGTATCTCCACTCCCTATGCCCTGCACACCTCCTGGCCCAGACACAGAGCAGTCTAAGCTGGAAGCTACACACTGAGAGAACTGTGGTTCTTTGCACAGGCTGCAGACATTTTAGTTTTAGAGGTGTCACTTACTGGTGAACAGATACATAAAATTGTCCAATTACTTAACCTCTATAGACTTATATTATATTTTTAATGTAATTTTTCTTATAAAATTTGAGTATAAAATTATTCTGCTCTATCAATGGCTGCAAATATACTTTATAAGCTGCATTATGATATGTGTTTTAGTTTTGGTTGCTTCATACAGTGCTTCATTACTGACTGCATGCGTACTCTCTTTGTTGAAACTATATGTATTTTATTTTCTGTTGTAAAGGATGGGACCACGGGCTTTAAATAAGCTCAGCAAATGCTTTACTACTGAGCTACATTTCCAACCCTGAAACTATATTATTTAAATGCTGGAAATTAGTTTTTCATTTTTGTTTTTTAAGAGTGGTTATATTAGGATTTCTAAGAAAAGGCAATCAAACAAGAGTTAGGATACCACACAAATATCCTTAAAACTGTAAATTGTATCAACCACCTCAGCATTGAAAGAGCATGTACAATGTTTTTCATTAGTTTAGAAAAGCATCTATTAATCAAAAAGTTTAATAATCGAGAAATTGGAAAATAATTTCTAAAATTTAAAAAATAAGATTTTTTCTGTATTTGTCAGTAGCTATCCTTGAACCTCTATTGATTTTATCTGTGTTGGTAATATTTTCTAGTGAAGTTTAAAGACAAGTTTGATTATGAAAAGTAAGAGATTGCTTCTGTAAACCTTGTATTTCATTGCAACAAAAATGTCTTGCATAGGTTTTTTTTTTTTTAGTTTCTCTCAAATACCACACAAATTGTATCAGCAGCCTAAAGGTGTTAACAGATTCTCTGCACAGATATAAACACACTTGCTAATAGAATCGAGGAATGTTGCCTTTTGCCGATGATCTGTTCCCATTACATTTCCTCAAAGCTAATTTCAGAATCATTTTCCCATAAAGTTTTAATTGGGAATGTCTCTTCACTGCAGATCTAATTATTTCCTACTATACCATGAACATGACATACTTCCGGCCTCCTATACCCTAAAGGATTTCAATTAATTCTTGCTATTGTGAAACACGAGGACAGTAATTCCTGGACGTTCTACGATGAGCCTAATTTGTATATATCCAAAGAAATGCTATTAACATAATCATATTTTCCTGGGGGCCGAATAGAGGACACGAGTGTGCTGCTGAATGTGAATTCTTACATGACTGAGACTTGTTTTCCTCCTGAGCAGAATTTGGTCAAAAGCTGGAGCAAACGAAGGATTATTCCATTTTCTTATGCATAAGGGGGAAGCCACTAATCTTTTAACTCTAGGAAATAAAGGATGCATTTTAATAAGGCTTTTAAAATCTGAAATTAACATAAGAAAGAAATTAGACATATTTATCCTAACTACATGCAGTAAGTAATTAATGGGAAGCTACATTTGCCCAAATATTCATAATTTTCTAAATAGATCAATAACTCAATAAACAAATTAATAGTCAAATAGATTAGTGTAGACCATAATTATGAAAATCAGCTGCACTACCACATTAAATACCTGTATGTAGAATAATGACTGAGTATATAGTCACTTGAGTAAGCGTGACCTGCTTGCTTACTGTGGGAATTTAGGCAAAGCTTTAATATTCACAGCATTAATACCTACTATTGCAAAGCTCAAACTGAAAAACAAAACAACAAACTTCACTGAGTCTTGTCTTTGTTCTATTTCCTGTTGCTGCGATAAATCATGCTGATGAAAGGAACTTAGACTTGAAAGTTTATTTGGCTCACATTTCCCAGTTACAGTCCATCCTTGCGGAGAAGTGAAGGCAGCAGGAACTTAAAGCAGATTTCACTTCACATCCACATCAAGAGCAGAGAACAGTGGATCAATGCATGCATGTCTCTGCTGAGCTCTCTCTCTCTCTTTCTCTCTCTCTCTCTCTCTCTCTCTCTCTCTCTCTCTCTCTCTTTCTCTTTGCTCTTAATACAAGCCAGGATCCCTCCTTGCCTGGGGAATGGTGCTACCCACAGTTGGCAGGTCTTCCGACCTCAGTATAACCAACAAAATCCCCACAGACATTCGTATAGACCAACACTATCTAGACAAGCCCTCATTGAGACTTCTTTTTCTGGTGATTCTACATTGTGTCCAGATGACAATTCAAACTAAGCATCTCAGGTTCCTTGTAATGAGTCCCTAGTGGTTCTTATTTCACATTCAACTTTGCTGGATGTACGCCTTGGGTGGATCTATATACAGCAGGATTAGTCCTGACCTCTACTTCCTCTAGGACGGAGCAGAAAAAAACTTGAATGATCTCTAAATGATGTCACAACCCCACTTGAATGATCCCAAGAGGCCATCACGGTCCCATTGTAATCTGCCCTGCACACTGGTGTTGACTGGCATTTTAGACAGATTCCTGGGCCCATATGACTTACAACCTCAGCAATAAAATCTCTGCACAGTCACTCTCTGGCTTTTCCTTGTCTCCCTGTTTTCTGTTCATCTTTTTCTCAGGTCCCTAGAGGTTTCACTTCGGTTTCTAACATTTCATTCCAGCAAGAAATTCTTGTCTACAGTTAACGCAGATCTCCTTGTACAATTAAAGTGTCCTTGCTCTCTTCTTTCAAACTGGTGTGTCTAGGCCCATCAGCATGATATGAAAAGTTTTGTACCTGAACATTAATAATAAAAATATGCACGCAAGTTCAATGTACTGTAATTTTGGCATTTCTAAAAATATAGCTGGAAAGCTATCCTGTTGGAAATAACTTTTACAGCAAGATAAAAGAAAAACAAATAAATAATAAATAAATAACACCTCAATCAGTATCTCAAAACTTTTCTTAGTTAGAAGTTCTAACTTATGTGAAATCTAAATTCATTTGTCACCAACAGAAGATTTCTCTTGTTCTCGCTCAAAGAAGTGGAGAACACTTACTAGCTGTTTGCTGCAGTTTTTGTCTTTCTGTAAATTCTTCCTTAATTAAAGTACTTTTGCAATCCTGGTCTCTAAGTGAGTCACTTTACTTTTTTAAACATCTCTATCTTCATTAAAGACCTCCAAAATTTTCATATGAGTCTACAAAAGTGCTGCAACTTCATAACAAACAAAGCAAGGATAAAAGGCACCTGTTCTTGCACATCTTACATAGATCATCATGTATCTTACATGTATTTATGACCTCTTGCTACTGTGTTGTCATCACTCTTTGTTTTGAATTGGTGTGAATAGCAGCATGTTATGGGCTGTTTCCTCATTTAAAGTTTATTAGCTTGATTTATTTCATTCTCATAGATTATTTTGTAATGTGTTGTAGTATATCTTTAAAATATTCTTTATTTTAGTATAAAATAAAAGGAGCATCATAAAAAGTAAAGCCTCCTTATATCTCTGCTCTCCACATCTTTCAAAAATGTAAAACACCAGGTCTCCACGCTAATCCTTCCTTCCTTCCTTCCTTCCTTCCTTCCTTCCTTCCTTCCTTCTTTCCTTCCTTCCTTCCTTCTTTCACATTCTTGGCATAGCTAGCTTCACCAGTATTTGATATCCTATTGTCTGAGATTTGCTGGAATTACCACCTTTTCTGGAGACTCATTCTTACTGTTTATTTCCATAAGTAAAATTATAAAGTCTCCCAACTTTGTCCTTTTTCCGTTGAGAGCTGGTCTCTTGCTCTGAGTCACTTAGAGTTAGAAATTACACAGGAAAGAATTGGTGACCACCTGGACAAGTCAACACTGAAGGAAAAGGCAATGTTCACCTTAATTAAAAGTGTTTCCCTCCGTTTCTTTAACTTTTCAAGAGAAGACTCAAAATTACTTTCTGTTTTTTGCGCACATTCACTAAGTCCAAATGGATGTCAAATGCCAATTTGTAGATTTTATTCACCCTGAATATTATATTGTTTTTATCCTTTCAACCTGAGCATCCCTAGTCTTAAATCAGGTGTTGATCTTTTGAGTAAGCATACAATGGATATTAATCTCTGAATTTTCATGCAGCACACCAACGAAAGTATTGACGTGCCATTTCCTTTATGGTTATTATTAAAATTAGATCCTTCTCTCATACAAAACATCCTGATGACAGTTTTCCCTCCCCCCCACTCTCCTAGGACACTTAGCCTACCATCTCCCTGGATCCACACCCATTCCATCAGAAAAGAGAATGCCTCAAAGAGACAACCACCAAACTCAACAAAATAAAATAGAGTGAGACAAGGCAGAAGCCCTCACACTCAGGCTGGACAAGGCAAGCCAACAGGAGAAAAAGAGTCCCTAAAGCACAAAGAATGAGTCAGAGACACATCTATTACCACTGTTAGGAGTCCCACAAAAACAGTGGGCCCCACACTATCAGTTTGCAAAAAGCAAACCTCTGTAGTAGCATCAGCCTGTGTTGTTTGGGGATCTCCACAGGACACCTCGGTCAGCAACTCAACCCAATACAACCCAGTCCTGCAACTGGGAGCCTTGCCTAGCTATGAGAAATGGCCATTTCAGATTAGGATCACCCTCATAGATTTCAAGAAGTTTCCATAGCACCTGGGATTCTACACCAGGTAAAATTCTAACCATTTTTCCCTGCACTCTCTCCCTACATTCTATCTATCCCCAACTCGATCTCTCTGGCTCCCATCCACACCCTTCCTTAATCCACTCAAAAAAAAAAATCTATTCCATTTTCCCCTCTAGGGAGATTCATGCATCCTCCTTAGAGCCCTCCTCTTAACCTAACCTCTCTTGGTTTACAAATTGTAGCTTGGTTATCATTTACTTAATGACCACCTATAAGTGAATACATACTATATTTGTCTTTCTGGGTCTGGGTTAACTCACTCAGCATGATGTTTTTTCTAGTATCATCCATTTGCCTGAAAATTTCATGATGTCATCTGTTTTAATAGCTGAATAATAATCCTCTGTGTAAAAGTAATATGTTTTGCTTATTCACTCTTCCATTGAGGGATATCTAGATTATTTCCCGTTTCTGGCTATTAGGAATAAAGCCACAATGAACATGGTTAAGCAAGTGTCCTTGTGGTAGGATGGAATGTTGTTTTGGGTATATTACCAAGAGTGGGATAGCTAGGTCTTGGGGTAGATAGATTCCCAAGGTTCTGAGAAACTGTCACATTAATTTTCATAGTGCTGTACATGTTTGCACTCTCACCAGCAACTGAGCAGTACTCGCCTTGCTCCACATCCTCTCCAGCGTGGGCTGCCGCTTGTGTTACTTATCTTAGCCATTCTGAAAGGTGTAAAGTGGAATCTCAAAGTAGTTTTTATTTGCATTTCCTGATAGCAAAGGATTTTAAATTTTCTTTAAGTGTTTCTCAGTCATTTGTGATTTCTCTACTGAGAATTCTCTGCTTAGGAATTGACCCCATTTTTAATTGGATTATTTTTTAATATCTAGTCTCCAGAGTTCTTTATATATTTTAGATATTAGTACTCTACTAGATGTGGAGTTGGTAAAAATCCTTCCTGTTCTGTAGGCTGCCACATTGCCCAAATGATGGTGTCCTTTCATTTGCAGAAACTTTTCGGTTTTATGAGGTCCTATTTATTACTGATCTTAGTGCCTGTGCTATCAATGTTCAGCAAGTCATCTCCTGTGACAATGCATTGAAGGGTGTTCTCCACTTTCTCTTCTATCACATTCAGGTCATTTAGTTTCATGTTGAGGTCTTTGATCCACTTGGACATGAGTTTTGTGCCAGGTGGTATGGATCTACTTACATTCAACTACGTGGAGACATCTATTGTGACAAACTTCACTTGTTGAAGATGCTTTCTTTTTACCAGTGTGTACTTCTGGCTTCTTTGTCAAAATTCAGGTGTCCATAGAAGAGTGGATTTGTATCTGGGTCTGCAATTTAATTCCATTGATCAACACACCTGTTTTTATGGAAATACCTCGTGGTTTATATTACCATAAACCTGTTGTACAGATTTCAATCATGGATGGTAGTACCTCTCTGGAAGTTGTTTTTGGTGTTTTTTGTTTGTTTGTTTGTTTGTTTTTCTCAGAATTGTTTTAAATAGCCTTATTTTTTATTTTTCTATATAGAAAGAAATTATTGTTCTTTCAAGGCCTGTAAAAATATGTGTGGTAATTTTGATGAGGATTGCTTTGAATCTGCAGATTGCTTTTGTGAGGATGATCAGTTTTACTCTGTTAATTCTACCTATCCCTGAGCATGAGATATCTTTCAGTCTTCTGATATTTTCTTCAGTATCTTTCTTTAAAGACGGAGTTTTTGTCATACAAGTCTTTTACTTGCTTGTTTAGGATTACCCCAATATTTTTATATTGTTTGTCACTATTCTTAAGAGTGTTGACTTTCTAATTCCTTTCTCTTCATTTGTATATAAGAGAGCTACTGATATTTTGAGTTACTCTTATATCCTGCCACTTTGCTGGAGGAGTTTATTAGTTCCCTGGTAGAATTTTTGGTGTTGCTTATGTTTAATAGCATATAATCTGCAAATAATGATACTTTGACTTCTTCCTTTCCCTTTAATCCCCTTAATCTTTTTTATTTGTCTTATTGCTCTAGCTAAGAGTTCAACTACTATATTGAATAGATATGAAGAAACTGAACAGCCTTGTCTTGTTGCTGATTTTAGTAGAATTGTTTTGCGTTTCTCTCCATTTAATTTGATGTTGGCTATAAGCTTGCTGTAAATTGCTTCTATTATGTTTAGATATGTCCCTTGTATCCCTAATCTCGCCAGAACTTATATCATGAAAGAGTATTGGATTTTTGTCAAAGCCTTTTTTGCATCTAATGAGATGATGTTGTTTTCTTTGTTTTTCTTTCAGTTCATTTATATGGTGGATTATAATGATTGATTTTTAAATGTTGAACCATGCATGCATCTCTGGGATGAATACTACTTAATTATGGTGGATGTTCTTTTACGTATTCTTGGGTTGAGTTTGCAAGTATTTCATTAAGTATTTTTGCATCTATTTTCATAAAGGAATTAGGTCTGTAATTCTTTTTCTTTGTTGAATCTTTATGTGGTTTGAGTATCAGGGTAACTGTGGTTGACTAAGCAAATGGGACAATGTTTTCCTTCTGTTTTTATTTTATGGAATAATTTGTGGAGTATAAGCGTTAACTCTTCTTTAAAAATCTGGTTGATTTTTTTTTTTTTTTTTTTTTTTTTGCTAAAACCATCTAGCCCTGGGCAATTTTTGGTTGAAAGACATTTAATGTCTGCTTCTATTTGAATAAGGACTATATATACCTATTTAAATGCATTGGCTTATCTTGATTGAACTTTACTAAGTGGTACCTAAGAATACTATTATTATCATTATTATTATTATTTTAGATCTTCCAATTTAATTGACTACAGGTTTTTAAAGTATACCATATGCTTCTCTGCATTTTCTCAGTATCTGTTGTTAGGTACCCCTTCTCATTTCTGATTTTGTTAATTTGGATATTCTCTGTGTGTCTCTGAATTAGTTTGGATAAGGATTTCTCTGTCTTGGTTTTCTGAAAGAAATTTGGTTCATTAATTCTTTGTAATGTTCTCTTTGTTTCTACTTAATTAATTTCAGCCCTCATTTTGATTATTTCATGTAATCTTATCCTTTTGAGTGTGTTTAACTTCTTTTTGTTTTTAAATGTATTTATTTTTATTAATTATAGTTTATTCAGTTTGTATCCCAAATGTAGCCTCCTCCTTCATCCCCTCCCAAACCCACCTTCCCTCGCTCTTCTCCACCCATGCCCCTTTTTCAGTCCACTGATAGGGGAGGTCTTCCTCCCCTTCCTTCTGATGCTAGTCTATCAGGTCTCATCAGGAGTGGCTACATTGCCTTCCTCTGTGGCCTAGTAAGGCTGCACCACCCTCAGGAGGAGGTAATCAAAGAGAAGGCCACGGAGTTCATGTCAGAGACACTCCCTGTTCCCCTTATTAGTGAGCCCATTTGGAGACTGAGCTGCCATGGGATACATCTATGCAGGGGTCCATGAATTGTCCTTGGTTGGAATATCAGTCTCAGGAAAGATTCCTGTGTCCACTTTTATTTTTCTCTCCTTGTGGTGCTCCTGTAACCTCCAGGTCTTTTTATCTCTCCCTTCTTTCATAAGATTCCCTGCACTCTGCCCCAAGTTGGCTATGAGTCTCAGCCTCTACTTTAATACTCTGCTGGGTAGAGTCTTTTAGAGTCCCTCAGTGGTAGGCTCTTGTCCTGTTTCCTGTTTTCTCCCTCTTCCGATGTTCATCCCATTTGCCTTTCTGAATGAGGATTGATTGTCTTACCCAGGATCCTCCTTCTTGCTTAGCTTGTTTAGGTGTACAGATTTTAGTATGTTTATCCTATATTATATATCTAATATCCACTTATAAGTGAGTATATACCATGTGTGTCTTTCTGCTTCTTGGATACCTCACTCAGGAGGTATCTTTTCTAGTTTCCACCATTTGCATGGAAATTTCATGATTGCCTTGTTTTTAATTGCTGAGTAGTATTCTTTTAGTTTTAGAGGTTTCATGTGTTCTTAAGTTGCTAGTATGAGATCTATCCAATTTTTCAAAAGTCTAGGTGCTGATTTCTGGGTTTGTCTTTGTTGGGTGAGTGTTTTGTTCCTTGGTTTGTTTCCTGTCTGGATTCAGAGTGTGATGGCTCTGTGTGACCTCTCTGAGCTGCTCAGATGGTGGCTGGTGTGTTCACTGGAATTGCCTGATGGTGTTGGAGGCTGAGGTGCAACAATGAATGTGGGATGTCAAAAGAGGATGTTTCCTGGGATCAACAGAGGGTAGAGAAGATCTGTGGCCAGCCTACCTGACCTTCTCGCAGGCTGTGGATCGGGCAGAGGGTGTACAGCTGAAGCTTGGCACAAAGCAATGACGGGGAGAAGGGAGGCCAGTGGCCAATGGTCTGTGGAATCCACAGGAGAGGTAAACAGGAGAAAGGGAGGCTGAAGCTGGCAGTCTGTGGCAGAGCTAGGGTGCAGCCTGAGGCATTGGGTCTCAGGTAACAGAGTGGAGAAGTTCTCAGAATTGACTTTTTTTTTTTTTCTGACCATTGGGCATACACTATTTTGAACAAGGGTTACTTTTGGTTACTCAAACTTACAAACAATCCTGTCCTAGTTAGGTTTCCCTGTTGCTGTGCTAAAATACTGACCCAAATCAGCTTAGGAGAAGAAAATGTTTATTTCATCGTACAGCTTATTTCATCGTACAGTGTGGGAAACCAAGGCAGGGACCTGAAGGCAAGAGCTGAAGCAGACAGAGGATAAATGCTGCTTACTGTTTGCTCCTCTTCTTTGCTTCCTTATGCAGCCCAGGACCACCTGGCCAGGGGTGACTCTGCCTGTAGTGGGCTAGGCCGACCCACATCAATCATAAGTCAGGAAAATACCCCCTTATACTTGAATACAGGCCAATATGATAGATGCCTCTATCATATCCCTCAGTTGAGGTTTCTGTTTTCCTGTGACTCTAGTTTTTGTTAAGTTGATAAAATTTAACCAGACTACATGGCATCAAGATAACTAGTCTTTTCTAATTTTGGGCACTAATGCTTACGTTTTATAAATTACATCAATTTTTAAGTGGTTTGATTATTATTAATCATGTTTATTATTTGAAACAATTTACAGCTAGTCAAAGAACAAAGATTTAACCATACTGACTTTCAAAAAACTTGCTCCTATCATCAGTCCCTGGTAATCCAAACAAAGGCTGTGAGTCTCACAGAGAGAGGGAGAGTGGAAGGGAGCTGAACTGAGACAAGCAACAAATGTACTCCATCAGAGCTACTTTCTTTATGGAGAAATAATGAAAAATTATGGTGCTTTAGTGGTTTCTTTTCTGATTCAATGATGTAAGATCTTAAATGTCAGCTTTCTATTTGTTGAGGAGGAAATTTTGACAGTCGTGGCTCAATTTTGGTCCTCTGACATCTACTCCTGGAATTCTGACCTCCCTCTTTCTAACTTTCATGTGTGTTTTGATCTGAGTTCCACAGTTAAATGTATGCTGTTCTCACCCTTTCACTCCCCAATACTCCTTGGCTGGTGTATGCTAACACACTGATATATAGTGATATTTTTATGCTGTCTGAGTTCTTGTATATTCAAGATCAGCTTTCCCACACATATACATTTGAAGGCAGCTTGACATGCTAAAAATCATTAGTTCCCAGTTTCTTTCCTAGAGTGTCTTGGATGTTTTACTGCTGTTTCTACAACATCAACTTCCCTTTATAGATGTATGAGCCAACTGGACTTTTTATGCTTGAAAGTGATTTGGGGAATATTTACACCTCATATGTCTGGCCAGAGGTTAATGTCTCTGTTATATAGAGAATTCCTGTAACTCAACAACAAAATAAAAGCTCTGATTAAAAGTGGACAAGAAACTTAAATGTAGTGACAGTTAATCTTCACTGTCAACCAGCTGGACTCAGAATCTCCCTGTGACTGATGAAGTATGAGCTGTGAAGATGCTCCCCAGGGAATGTCAGAAGAAGAAAGATCTACAGTGAAGGTGGGTAGGAGTCTCTTATGAGGTGGGGATCACAACAGCATCAAAGTAAAAACAGCCTGCCGTCAGCATGTTCTCTGTTTTCTGGCCAACCATGCTGGGAACTGCCCCACTCCACACATTCATATTGTAACAAGGGTACGATCTTCTGCAACTGTGAATCCTTCTTCTCTCAAGTTGTTTCTGTCAGGTTATTTTGATGACAGTACAAAAATAAAAGCAATTATCAGTCACAGGCATGAATATATGGACATAGAGATGACATAATATACATAACACTGTCCAACAGGCCCAAGATGTGTGACAGCCTTAGTTATCACAGAAAGGCACTTCAAAGTCAGAGTAAGGTAAAATTTGAAACATTAAATTAGTTGCCGTAAAGCAAACAGAGATTCAGAAAAGCAGCAAGTATTGATGAGGATAAAGAGATGTTGAAATTGTGTATTGTAAAATCATGAGTGTTTTGTAGAAAACAGTAGGGCAGTTACTCAAAAACCTTGTTGAATTAGTATATAATACTAGAATCCTTCTGAGTACATAACCAGGAGTTTTTAACGCTCAAAACTTCAACAGATGCTTATTTCTCTGTGTTCACAGCACACTAGAGAAGTAATCAATCTAAGTATCCATCAAAGAATTAAAGGAACTAACTACACACAAAGTTGAATGTTTTACCTTTAAGAGGGAAAAAGATCACTTATAATACAACTAGTATGAATCTTGAGGACATATGGAGTAAAATAAATCAGTCAAAACAAGGTAAGCATTCCAAAGTCCCTAAAGTAGCCAAAAGATAGAGCAGAGAGTGAAGTGTTACTTTCCAGAGTATGTAACTGACCCCGTGACCGGTAGACATCTTCCTCTCATAGCATCTGTATCAATCCCATCTGTATATATCAAGGACAACTTAAAACCCCCACATCAAACCAAAACCAGAGATCAAATTCCTGCATTTACTTCTTCAATGAATGACTTCATCATCCTCACATTTAATTAGCCAAAAATATCCATCAGGAATCCTTTATAATTCATTCACCTTATAAAATATATTAGCAGGATACTTTTATTTCATCTGAATGCTTCTCAAGTCTATTTTCTCTTTATAACCATGGTAACTGCAGAGCCATAGCAACTACTCTAGTGAAAATTCATCACCTCTAGCCTGAGCTACAGTGACCCCCTCACTGTACCACTCTTTTTGTGCCCGGCTTTGTTGCTCACAAACCTCATCTCTATAGCACAGTGAATATTTTCTGTGTAAGTTTGATTATGTCACCCCATATTTAAAGCTTTCAAATGCAGCTTCCTTGACCTTAAATTCTGAAACTCCCTGAGGCACAATATGTCTACATCCTGATCTTACCTAAGTTCATCTTGGAAGTGGATCCCTTCATTCTCTGCATTAGGAGATGCAGTTTTATTTTGGTATGTTGCATGATTCATCCTACACATTGCCACAGATATTGAATAAGTGTTCTTAGATTTTCTTCGCACTACATGGCTTCCCCTCTTCATTTAGTTCATTTTATTCCCATTTTTACTACTCACCATCGATCATGACTTTTCAACCACATTGTCCCACCTTACTAACCTAATCAGAACCTACTGTGTTATTTGATTGCTCTGTAAAACTCAATTGCAAAAATTACAGTTGTAATTTTATGATTTTTAACATTAATTATTATATCGATTCATGCTCCAACCATCTGCATTTATTTCACAACTGAGGAAAAGGCATTATTTAATATGGGAGCTGATATTAAAAAATAACATAAGTTGGCTGAATTAAAACACCAGACATTCTGGGTAGATGGTTCAGTAGACAAACTGCTTGCCAGGCATGCATGAGAACTTGGATTTGGATCTCTGGAACCCACATTTAAAATCCAGGCATGGAGGCACACAGCTGTAGCCATAGTGTGCAGAGGGTACAAAGATAGGAAGATTGCTGAAGCAAAACTAAACTGCTAAGCTTTGAGTGGAAGTTCCTGTCTAAATGAACAGAGGTGAAGAGTAGTAGAGAAGAGATTCCTCATGAATTCCTTGGCCTTCTGCTTATGCACATACCCACAGGCAGATTGCACATATTATACACACAGACAGAAAATAAAAATAACAAGTGTTTATCTCTTTTTGCTCTGGAAGCTGAGAAGTCCAAAATCAAGATGCAGCTATGTTCTGTGTCTGATATCTGTCTCCTTTAAATGGAAGGTTCCTTCTCACAAGTCTTTACATGGCCACAATAACAGAACCTCTCACTGGTGCCTGCTATAAAGACATTGATAGCCTCAAAGAAGGCTCTATCTTCCCTCATGAGCTAAGAATTTCCCTCAAAGCCAGTTTCCTAAAGTTGTCACCCTTGGTGTTAAGATATCAACATTAGTTTTGAAAGCACAAAAAATCCAGATCATAACAGACCATCCCTATTTCTCACAATTTGTTCCATGGCACTTGGGGTTTAACATTTGCTCAATAAGTGTGCACTATAAACATGCAGGATATGGCCAATAGCACCACAAACCAAGCTGGGCCAAATGGTGCCAAACGTAAACACAGGACTGAAGAATTCATACAAAATTTGGTAAAGAACAGGAAACCAAGAAAGACTGGATACCATAAACTGCTCTTGAAAAAGACTTGATGATTGGTTAGCAAAACCAAAACAAGCAAAGAAACAACGATCTGATAGAAAGTAGTCTTAAAAGTTTTTGTAAATTTTTTTATTAAATTAATTTGTGTATGTGATTATGACTGAGTTTGTATGTGAGTGTGCACATGTACACACATGTATGTGCCATATATGGAAGTCAGAACACAATTTCAAGTTGCCCTCTCCTTTACCATATAAGCTCTAGGGACTGAACTCAGGTTGACAGTATGACAGGTCTTACCTGTTGAGATACCTCATAAGACAGAATTGTGCACCTTTTTATGCATGCATAAGGACACAAAGAACAATAGTGCAGTGGCAAAGTTAAAAAAAAAAACATTCAGGGCAGCACTGCATGTGTTCGGAGCCAGGGACGGAAGAAGAATTGAACTTGCTTAGGTCATTGTACTTTTTGATGTTTTCTTATGATGAATAAAGTCTAAACACAGTATTAAGTGCAGACAAATAAAAAATATAATAATATGGAAGTTAATATAAATTTCACAGAATGTGTAATAGAAATGAAAACCATGAAGAAAATGGAAATAATACTGATAAATGACAGTCTGAAATGTTCCAATTTCAGGCACATTTCTGTCTTGAGGGCCCCCCATTATATCATGACTGTTTGCTATTCTTTTTTCTAGGCTCCATTCTATTCTTTCTGATAATGTCTATGCTTAGAATAGAGGAGGGGAGGAGAAGAGGGAGGAAAGGCAGGATTGGGAGAGGAGAAGGAGGAGCTACAGATGGGATACAAAGTGAATAAATAAAAAAGAAAAGAAAGAGTTTTTCCTAATAAAATCTGCTTCTTACATTTAAACCATTATCCACACCAATTTCACCCACGTTTTGCTTATCCTCAAGAGTTGTTAAGGCCATGGTCCACCCTGGTTCGGCTCATTTATGTGTCAAGAAATGCTAACATTAATTCCTGCTAAAAGGAATATTAGGAAGTTAAGTTAGTTAAAACAAAAGTATTTTTAAACTGTTAGAAAATATTAAAGTTACAGTAAGCAAAATATGTTTCTTGATGAAATTTGTAGAAGTTGGAACTATAAAGTAGATAGAAAACAAGTGTGATGGCTTGACTAGGCCCATATGTTTGAGCATTTGGTCTACAGATGATGGAGAAGGGTTTGGGAAGGATTAGAAGAACTCTTAGAGGCGCTGTCACTGGAGATAGGTTTGTACCATTCCCTTCCCCTTAGCTCCTCCTTGTAGGTCAAGACATGAGTGCTCAAACTATTCCTTTGCTCTGCCATGGTGGACCCTAACACTGCCCTTTGAAACCACAAGCCAAATCAACTCTTTTCTTTCAGAAGTTCCCTTGGTTGTGGTGTTTTAGCACAGCAGTAGAAGAGTAACTAATGCAGTAAGACAGAACAGGGAGAATAGAAAATGTTTTCAGAACTCTGAGAATAATAAAATCAAGCCAATGCTCTTTGCAAGTCCTTGCCATCTAAAAGGCTAATTCTTGGGCTGGCAAGATGACTCAGAAGGTAAAGGGAATTTGTTGCAACCTGATGACCTGAGATTGATACCCAGAGCCTCACATAGTAGAAGTCATACCACCACAGACACACAGACACACACACACACACCTTACACTATATAAGAGGAATATATATCACTTACAAATAAAAAAAGAGTTGGCAAACTTCTAATCAGTAATAATATTGCTTTTAAACAATAAGGAATGCAAGGAAAACGTATGTGAGGGAGAGTGGAGAATGTAAAAGAATAAGTAAGTGATCAATAGAAAAATTTTGCGAACGATTTACTGACAATGAAAAATAAATTTTAATTAATCTAAAACTAATTTCACTCTCGATCTAGATTATATGAAAAAGGCAGAAATATTTTCTATTTTTATAACTATGGTGATACTAACTTGCATGTGGCAGGCAAGAACACCAACACTGAGTAGTATTCTAATCTTAACAACAAATACTCCTGCACCAAATTTTATCAAATTATAAGCAAATAAGTGTGGATGCTAAAAATTATTATTTTTATTTTAAGTATAAAATTCCCACTTAAAACTTCTAATTACAATTTACTTAAACTTTAAGGAATACATCAAGGTAAAGAAAGAGGAGAGTGAAGTCATTGATGCTAATTAAAGTGGAGAAAGATGACAGAAGTTATCAGCCACAGTTAAGGTGGAGAAATCAGGTTAGCATATAAAATTCAGAAATCAGTTGGTTTCTGTGTGTGTTTGTTTAATCGAGTTGTAGCACACACAAAAGCAGCAAATAGAACTCAGTTGTTGAGAAGTGGGAAATGAACAATTCCAACCAAAGAGAAGCTCATCAATGTTGCCCTTGATTTTACCTGCAGACAAGGCATACTTCAAGAATGACAACAATGGTGGAAATGAGGTCAGAAGCTAAACACTGAAAACCACTCTCCTTTATCAGTAAGAAGTGATGAGTGAGGACTTTAGCATTAACTAACACGCTTCTTTAATAAAGTCTTTCAAAAGCTTGATGACTGAAAAATAAGTATTGAGAAATGCAGCATTATATTCAGAGATGTTACTGGACCACATTTAGAAATCAGTACAGCGATAGACTGCTTTCGCTGTCCTTCCCATCCTCAAGTTCTGATTCCCCAGGCATACCCCTGGGTTGGTAGCAGACCACCTGCTGCAGCGTCCTCCTTCCACCTGCCTCTAGCCTCCCTTCCTCACCCAGTCCATCTGTCTCATTGCCAACACCCAAGGCACTCTCTCCCTAGAAACCATGCCCAGGTTTGATGGAGTCCCAGTGCTAAGAGGTGAGCTGCACAAAAATTCACATTCCTAACCAGCTATCTCCAGGTGATAATGCTCACAAACGAATAATTAGTTTTCTCTGATGCAGTCTCATTGGGTATACAAACTACATTTAAGACCAGGCCCAATGTCCAGCAGTAGATAGCCAACTAAATGAAGTCAATGACATTTTTAAAAGCTTTTCATCTCCTGACAGGACGTTTCTCTCCCTTACAGGTCCTTTACAAAAGACATTATACTTTCTGGATTTGTCTTTATGGGGTATCTGTGTGAGAATGTGTCATCTATGTATGTTTCCTGGGCTTTTTTCTTTGGCTCTGTTTCCTTTTTTCAGTTTTTATGATTTTCATTTGTTTAATTTAATTTAATATTTTAGATGCCTGTGTATGTCCTAAGGATAGAAAGATAGAATGTAGATTTGGGTGGTGGAGATTTTGGGGAAGGATATGGATGGCACTGGGGGAGGGGAATTCATGATCAGAATACACTGTGTAAAAATCCATTTTAATAAAAGAGAGGAATGAGTGAAAGAAAAAGAAGAAATAAAAACATCAAAGAGATATTATAAACTGTTAAAAGATTTCTGTTTAGTGAGTAAAATTCAAGGTCTCTAAAGCTTCACTGATCAGTATTGTATCTATCACATGAAGTAATCATATTATAATCTCAAAAATAAAAAAATAAGAAGTATATTTTTTCTTTTTTTATTTTTATTAGTTACACTTTTTTCACTTTGTATCCCCTCACAAACCCCTCCTTCCTCCCCTCCTAATCCCAACTTCCCTCCCCCTTCTTCACACATGCCCCTCCCGAAGTCCACTGATAGGGGAGGTCCTCCTCTCCTTCCTTCTGATCTTAGTCTATCAAATCTCATCAGCAGTGGCTGCATTGTCATCTTCTGTGGCCTGGTAAGGCTGCTCCCCTCACAGGGGGAGGTGATCAAAGAGCAGGCCAATCAGTTTATGTCAGAGGCAGTCCTTCTCATTACCATGGAACCCACTTGGACATTGAACTGCCATGGGCTACATCTGTGCAGGGGTTCTAGGTTATCTCCATGAATAGTACTTGGTTGGAGTATGAGTCTCTGGAAAGACCAGGGAACTCCTACAGCTGATAAACACCTTCAACAAAGTGGCTAGATACAAAATTAACTCAAAAAAAAAAATCAGCAGCCCTCCTGTATACAAAAGACAAAAAGGCTGAGAAAGAAAGTAGGAAAACAACACCCTTCACAATAGCCATAAATGACATAACGTACCTCGGTGTAACCCTAACCAAGTAAGTCAAAGACTTGTATGAAAAATATTTCAAGTCTCTGAAGAAATAATTAGAAGAAGATATCAGAAGATGGAAAGATCTCCCATGCTCATGGCTTGGCAGGATTAACAGAGTAAAAATGGCCATCTTATTCAATGCTTCTACAGATTCAATTCAATTCCCATCAAATTACCAACACAATTTCTTTACAGACCTTGAAAGAAAAATTCTCAACTTCATATGGAATAACAAGAAGCCCAGAATTGCTAAAACAATCCCCTACAATAAAAGATCTTCTGGAGGTATCTCCATCCTGATCTTAAGCTGTATACAGCAACAGTAATAAAAACTGCATGGTACTGGCATAGAAACAGAATGGTGGATCAATGGAACCCGAACAGAAGACCCAGAAATAAACCCACACACTTATGGACACCTGATCTTTGATAAAGATGCCAAAACCATACAAGAGCACATTATTGACAATTGTTCTAATATGAAGTTAAGGTGATAAAAGCAATTGAATTTGTTGTTATAACTAGTCTCCATGGCAAAAGAAAAAAATAAATAATCTAAGTATTCAATAATTGAAATCCAGAAAAAGTAGAATAAACTATATCTCTGGAAAGAATAACAAAAATATAGGTAAAAATAACATCAGAAGTGAAAGAAAATGAGGAAATGAGAGGGTAAAATAATTGATATCCAGAAACACTGTTACAAATACTATCTAACCTGATTTTATAATACAGAAACAGAATACAAGAAACAGTGGAGAAAGGAAGAAATATAACCACAAATATACATTATAACATAAGGAACTTCTACCTAAAAATCATACCAAAATAAAACTAACAATGAACTGTCAATTTTGTGGATGTAAATTTCCATATTACTAGGCAACAGAATACTGATATAAATCAGCAAATATTAAGGACAAAGTTGCCCTTGTGTTTGCTGATCTTGTCAACATGATGGGATTCAGACATGCCTGGGAGATATGGAAAGTTGTATCATGTGATAAAGAGATCCACAGAGATAGGGAATGATGTCATTGAGCTAATATGTGTTAGTCCATTCTTTGATTTATCAAATGATGGTGTTAGTGGAAATAGGGAAAAGTAAGAGGTTGGGCCTGGCTAAAGAAAGTAACTCACAAGGGGCCTGTCCCAGAGTGGGGTGTGCTGCCCAAACACTTCCTTACTTCCTTTCCTGCTCCTTGTCTGAACAAGGTAAACAGGCTTCGGCAACACGGCTCATGCTACTGTGACATGCAACAAACAGGAGGGGACCAAGACACTATGGTAACTCCCTCTGAAACTACGACCTAAAATAAATTCCTCCCAGGAGTTATTAACGCCAACATGTGTCTCAGTGATGAAATCTCTAACTAATGAAGCTCTCCAGCATTCCTGGAGTAACTCACAGCAAAGATGATGCTCACAGACGTCAAAATGACTTCAAAGAAATATATATCAAATTACTTGTTTTTCCTGGAGTACAGAAGTAACTTGAATGACAGGAATATGAGAAGAGTCAACAAATTCCTTTAGTGAATGAAAATAAACTTAGTGAATGAAATAGTGAATGAAATTTAACTGTGAAATTACAAAAATCATTGAAAAAGAATAATAACAATGCTAAATCTTATCAAGGAATATTTATCTTAGAAATGAAAAGATATTTATTCTATATAAGTGCATTGGTGACATTTATAGTGACAGAATGGGCTATAGCACTGTATAAATTAACATGTTTTAAATCCAACTAGTTGATGGAAAAATAAATTTTAAAAAACAAAAAGTGAAAGATTATTTTTGTCATATAATCAAACAATGCCATATTCAGTCAGAAGGTAGAGGCTGTCTTCAACATCAAAATCAACAGACAAAACTTTTGTATTAATTTCATACTTTAATACTCCTGTAATTTTAGCCAGTTCATTGAGACAAGAAAAATAACATGTCATAAGAATTAGAAAGGTGAAAATAAAATCACTTTCTCAATATGCAATAAAATATATCGATAGTCAAAATTTATAAAAAATGATAATGTACTCTAATTTGGAAGAAGTTATGCTCTATTTGCTATTTTCTCATCTCTATAACTTATAAGCTGACAGAAATCACCGAGGATGGGGAGGTTTATTTAGGCTCAGAGCTTCTCAGTCCACCATGGTGGGAACAATTGTCAGTGACCTTGGCTTGCTCTATGGGAACCCAAGCATGTACCAGAGCCATTCATATGATCGCTTCCTCAGGTAGCCAAGAGCTGATGTTGTCACAGGAAGCAAATATCACCTTCAAGGCCCATTCCCAATGACCCTGTTAACCAGGGCTCTTGTCTCAAGCTTCCATAACTGACCAAAAAGCAGCCTTAGCAAATGTTCACACATTCAAGCTGAGGCAGGGATGGTGAGGGTAGTTGGATTCCAACCCAAAGACACACACACACACACACATATTACACACATACACACAATAACTAAAATTTTAGCAGAGTCGATACATCAGATAAAAGCAACAACTCAGACCCGCATGCAATCAGACATGCTCTTCTCTGGGTCCAAAGCGGCTGACCCTGAGTGCAGTGGGTCTGATGCTCTTTGGGTGGATGACACCTAAATGAACATCAGTACAAAGTGCCAATTTATTTCTAATATCAGAGATCAGACCTCTACTCTTGCCTGATGCATCTAAAACAAAAAGGGGGAACTGTAGAGAGCTGCGGAATGCTATGCCTTAAAGATGGAGCTGGTTTCCACCTTCCACCTTCCCGATGGTGAGTGCTCTCTGTCACGAACAATTCCACATTTGGCTAAGGCTGAGGATCTGGCTTGCTTCCATGTATGTGGACCTATCTGCATTGCCCACGTAGCACGCTGGGGTTGGCTACCCAGAGGCTATTTAAGCTGTGGGCTGGCTTTCCCCAGGGTCAGATGATTGTTCAAGGTTCCTGAATAAACTGCATTGAAAAAAATAAAGAAAGAAAGAAAGAAAGAAATCTTGTCTAACCCCAAGGCACACTTTAGCCTAAAAAAAAAAAAAAAGCAACAACTCTAAAGGACTTGGGTATATAACCAAAAAATATGTGTAAAAGTTTTGGAAGAGGGGCTCTTGAAAGGGAGTTTAGTGGTTAAGCAAGTACTTGATGCTCTTGCACAAGGCCCAAATTCATTTCCCAGCATCCGCTTTGAGCAGCTCACAACAACCTGTTAATTCCTGCTCTAGGGGAAATTACAGCGTCTGGTGGACTTCCCTGGCAACTGCACTTCCATGCACATACCGTCACACCCATAATTTAAAATGAAATAAATTTCAAAATTACAATATTTCTAAAGAAATCAAAGATTTGAATAAATGAAAAGGTACATTATATTTGGGGAGGAATTCATCTCAAATATATGAAATGTGACAAAAGTAATATATTTTCTTAAGTTCTGATAAAAATCCATTATAGGTTTCTGTACTTGAAAAGTGAGTCCTACAACTTATACAGGAACAAAGGGTCACATAAAGCTATGGACAGTCTGCAGAACATATTCAAGAGGAAAAATTTTTCACTTCTTAGCTTCAATAATTTAGACAGCTTCATTTCTAAATAGAGACAGATAAATGTATATGACAGAACAGAGGGTCAAGAAACAAAATTATACGTGATATTTTGGCAAGCAATAGAAATATTTGAGGAAAGATGGATTGACAATTTATTTTTATACCTAAAAGTTAAATTACATATTTCAAAATGGAAGCAAAATTCACTATAAATGAATTAAAGCATTAAACATGGGGTAAACTTAAACACAGTGAGAAAACATTGACACTGAACATATAGCAGAACATGTCAATGCACAAAAAGTAAAGAGAAGACTAGTAAAATATGAAAAAAAAGAAATGAAGAGTAGTGAGTTTTTGAACGAAATATTTGGGTGCTGCTAAACAAATAAATTATTGTTTAAAATAGAATTTGGGCCTCCTGAACATTTTAAAAGATCAGTGACTTATTTCTGATTTTTAAAAAGGTCCACACACAAACTGGTAAATCATAGCAATAGAAATTGTAATAGACAATAAACATAGTTTCTATCTCACTGCTAATTAGAAAGAGGAATTATAAAATAACGGTAAGAGGTTTCTTACTATCAATCAAAGTGACAGACACTTTACAATATGTTAAAGACAATTTGTGATGGTGTGAATGAAAATTTAAAAAACATTGTTCTTGTGATGCCCTGTGAGTAAAACAAAAGGTATTCTACAGGTTGAAAAGATGGCTCTTGCGTAGCAACATTTACTGTGAAACCATAAAGACCACAGCTCAAACTCCAAATGTCCACATAAAAAGATGGATATGCACTCATGCCTGAGGGTGACTCCAACCCTGGCTGAGGATGGAAGCAGAATAGGGTCTCTAGGAGCCGCTGCCAACACCCTAGTGCTGGGTGCAATGGGAGACCCCATAACAAGAGAACAGCCTAGCTGTATGCACGTCCACATGTATGAGGCATGCATCTGTGCATGCACGCATGCACAGAGGCACACCGGAAAAATATATTCTAGTTCAACAAATATAGACTCTTAGTGTGAACTCCACATTTTAACAGTATGATTAATTAGACATTACCTCAGATCCTACAGCTCAAAAGACCCAGTGACTCATTTTGACCTCTTAATTTTCCTATTTCGATTAAGTAAAAACAATCACATGAGCTTCTTCTGAAGTACCTGTCCCCACCTTCACATGGGACGTTTCTGAAGCCAAAGATGCACTTGTGAGCCAGGGATGGGAGGTCACACCTGTCATGCTGATGCTTGTGGGTGGGTCACCAGTCCCAGGACAATCTGGGATATGGAGGGATATGGATATGGATGTGGATATTCTTTATCTTAAGACTCTAAAACTAAATGAAATGAAATAAAGTGAGGAAGGATTGGAGAGAGGGAGGGAGAGGAAGAGGGATAGCTGAGGGAAAATGGATGGATGCTGGCTTCCCTTTCTTTCCCAGTGTCTTTTTTTCCCCTCAGTCTTTACAAAGGTAGAACTTTTTGTGGGCCCTCCTAGGGAAATATCCAGTACCCTTCAAAGGTGTTAAAATTGTGTAATTAGTTACTTCTTTTTTTTTTTTTTACCATTCAAATCTATTTTAATACAACCCTATGAAAAAAGGAGAAGTGACATCAAAACATTTCCAAGTCATGTTTTAGTTACTTCTAAAATTTTCCTCTTCCAAAGTCTTCAGACTTTTTCTTCCACAATTCCACAGTAAGGGTAAGGTTTTGTTTTGGGTATTTGTTATTGTTTCTTTGTTTTCTGTAAAGAGACAGACAATACATACTTTAGACTTTGAAGATCATACAGCTCTCTTCCAATCTTTTTGTTTCTGGATCTCTGTATTCCTAAAATATCTCTGAAGAGAGAAGAACTGATTCTATCTTTATGGTAATAAAGAGTAAAATGAAATAAAAGCCAGACATATGCAGGTCACATTTACTCAGATATAGTAATTTGTGTACCATACTGTGCAGAAGACTGAGTCAGCCTTGAAACCTGTTTTGGGATGCTTCTCTGGCATGTTGGGATGTGATGGCTCACGGGGTTGTTTATACTCTTTTCTATTTCTTAAGAACAAAAAGTAATATTTATCCATGCATATTTCTTATTTGACTTATCCATGGCTTAATTGTGTTTTTCTTTTTTTGGTCTCAATTGTTTTTAATTCCTAGCAGAAAGACTATTTGTTAATACAAAAATTCAATGTTGGATTTCACAGACTCTGAACTTCACTCCTCTCTTCTTTCTGTCCATGCTTATAAACACTTTTTCTACTTTCTCTTACTATTAGGACAAGCCAACATATCTCTTTTCTCCTCTTCTACTGCTTCTACTATCATGTAGTGTTGATTGTTTTATTTGGAATTTTAACGTCCTATACTTCTATAAATTTCCCCCTAAGCACTGTCTTGACTGCATGCCACATATTTTAGTATGTTCTGTTTCCACTTTCATTCATCAGTGTTTTCTATTTTTCTCTTGGGATTTCCAAGATTCCTTTGTGATTTAAACATTCAGTATGTCATTCCTGCATGTTCAGTAAGTTTGTTGTTGTAATTTTTCTTTGGTTGCTATTGGTTTCTTTGTATAAGTTCTTGTCATTAGATACTTCACTTGGTGTGATTTTAATTTTCAAAACAAAATGCTTTTATTATACATAAATCTATTATATAATGTTAATAATGTTTAGCAAACTTAAGCAAACCTCAACCTCTGGACTCACAAAGGGAAACAGCAAAAATATGATAATTGAATTCTGTTCCTACTACAGATTACCTGAAATGTTTTCCAGGTAGAATGTGGAAAGAGGGAGCAATAAAAAGAAACTGCCAGACTGTGACAATCACTCACAGCTAAGAAATTATCAGTCATAAATCTATAAAAATGGACTGGAAGAAGGGAGACATTGCATGTTTAGAGAAGGTGTTTAGGAATAGAAATGAATGACAAAAACACACCTAGTAAACAGGTTTCTTCCCCCACATGGACAGTTGCTATCATTAGCATTTTTTAGATTTTTAGGAGTTTGGAAAACTGCAGTAATTTTCATTCTTGCTTATTATGGAGTACATAGAACCATATTTATCCTACTATGTAAAGATTGTTTATATCCCCCATTTTTATTCATTATTAGCCAGATAGAGCCAAGTAATTGTGGTAATGATACTTGCTTTTTTGCCCAATGCCAGAATGCTAGTAAATTTACTAGCTGGTTACTCGCATGCCTTGCTGGGTGCCTGTGCCCATTGATGCCCCTCACGCTATGACTCTCTTCAGACAGAAAAGGGATCTTGGAATTACAGCCGCCATTGTTACTGCCATCTCATTGGCAGCTGTTGGAGCTACCATCGCAGCATTAGCCTGGAGTCATATTGTGCAGACTGCTCAGACCCTGAATAACCTTTTAGCCAATGTAGCTCATACCTTAGATGTACAAAAAGGAATTAATGCTCAATGGAAAGGAGGCTTGATGGTGTTCAATCAGAGGATTGACCTCGTGCAGGAGCAAATTGATACCCTATGGCAAATCGCTCAACTTGGCTGTCAATGAAAGTATGCTGGACTTTGAGTCACTAGCATACAACATGAGAATTTTCCCTGTGCTGCAAATCTGTCTAAACAATTGTCTAGCTATATTTTAGGTAATTGGACTGGAGAATTCGATACTACGATGGAGCAGCTGAGAGTGGCCATTGTCAAGGTAAATTCTACCAGAGTGGACGCAGGACTAGCCACAGGATTATCATCATGGATTGCTGCAGCCATGAATCATCTGAAGGAATGGGCATGTATGGGAGTGTTAGCAGGCCTTCTGGTGTTGGTCTCCTTGGTTTGCCTGTGGTATATATGCAAGATTAGAGTCTCACAACAGCGTAATGCAGCCATGACTATTCAGGCCTTTACAGCCATTGAAGCAGGACAGTCTCCCCAAGCATGGTTGGCTACCATAAAAAGCTAAAATGTTGTGCTCAGGATGCGAGGCTAAGCACTGCACTCAGGGTCAGCCGCTTTCAACCCAGAGAAGAGCATGTCTGATTGCATGCAGGTTGATGCCCCAGGTCCCGCCTCTGAGAAAAAGGTATCGGTCGGGTCTGATGCTCTTTGGGTGGATGACACCTAAATGAACATCGGTACAAAGTCCCAATTTATTTCTAATATCAGAGATCAGACCTCTACTCTTGCCTGATGCATCTAAAACAAAAAGGGGGAACTGTAAAGAGCTGCGTAATGCTGCGCCTCAAAGATGGAGCTGGTTTCCACCTTCCACCTTCCCGATGGTGAGTGCTCTCTGTCACAAACAACTCCACATTTGGCTAAGGCTGAGGATCTGGCTTGCTTCCATGTATGTGGACCTATCTGGATTGCCCAGGAGGCATGCTGGGGTTGGCTACCCAGAGGCTATTTAAGCTGTGGGCTGGCTTTCCCCAGGGTCAGATGATTGTTCAAGGTTCCTGAATAAACTGCATTGAAAAAAAAATATGACAATGGACAATATATATGAGGTCATGGTTTTCAAACAAACCTTGGGTAGTGCAAAACAGTGAGTCATAAGACAGAAAAACATCCTACACAGAAACTATACTGACCCTTACAGGGAACATCACGTTAATGTTTAAAGCAATGGCAGCAAACTCAGTGGTGACCTACCATTGTCCTGGACTAAGGAAGCACAAAGTAGGCTGAGAATCTCAAGGACTAAAATGTGGCAGTTGCTCAGAACCAACAACTGTACCCATAGAGAGGAAAGCAATCTAGAGGTGTGTATATGGTCTTCCCCATGTCTCTCATTGTGTATTGATTAGCAAGTTCTCGGGAGCCACAGAGCAGCAGGGCTTTATGACAGGAGAGAAAGAAAACCTTCAGCATTCGCATTAGGCTAGAAATAGTTCACATTCCCCTCAGCCACAATGAAGGCGTCATGGTGCACAATTACACAGTGGCATAGTAAGGAGACTGTCCTGGGACAAAACATTCATGCATTCAAGGTCATTCTGCTCTTGTCAATGAAAACTGAAACAAGAGCTTCAAAAGAACAAAGAGTTTCTGAAATTGGAGAAGTTCAAGTTCTACAGTAGACAAGATGATGTCGCATTGGCATAAAGACAGACAACAAAGTCAATAAAACCAAATAGTATAAAAACAGACACACATATCTCTTTGCAATTGTCTTTGACATAAGAACCAAAGAAATTTAATGGAAAAGATAATCTTTGCAAGAAATAATACAGGAAGAGTAGGCAAAATGTGAAATAAAGCTGACATCTTACCACACAGTTTGTATTTATAATTAGAATGATCATAATGGTCACAGATAGATGATAAAACCTAAAACTACAAAATTTCTGGAAGAAAATACAATTTTAGTAACCTGGTATTTGGTAGATTTTCAAACATACAACAAAAACTCCTGTACAAGAAAAATCAATAAACAGAACTTCATCAAAATTAAATGTTCCTGCTCTTCAAAAGACATTGTGAAGAGAAGGAAAAGAACTCTATTGAGGAGGCCTGCTTGCCTCAGGATCTTCCAGGCCTGAAGGTCCCAAGGAGCAGCCAGCTTAGACCTAACCATCTTTTCTTTTCTTTTTTTTTCCTTTTTTTAATTTATTTTTTTATTAATTACAATTTATTCACTTTGTGTCCCAGATGTAGCCCCCTTACTCTTCCCCTCCCAATTCCACCCTCTGTCTCTCTTCTCCTCCCATGCCACTCCCTCAGTCTACTGATAGCGGAGGTCCTCCTCCCCTTTCCTCTGACCCTAGCCTATCAGGTCTCAACAGGACTGTATCCATTGTATTCTTCTATGGCCTGGTAATGCTGCTTCCCTGACACCTGCTCAGGTGGCAGGGGGTGATCAAAGTGTCAACCACAGAGTTCATGTCAGAGACAGCCCCTGTTTCCCCTACTAGGATATAGCCAGATTCTGGCTATCACAAATAAAGCTGCTAGGAACATGGTTGAGCAAATGTCCTTGTTGTGTACTTGATCATCTTTTGGATATATGCTTAGGAGTGGTATATCTGTATCTTGAGGAAGCACTATTCCTAATTGTCTGAGAAAGCACTCGACTGATTTCCAGAGTGGTTGTACAAGTTTGCATTCCCACCAGCAATGGAGGAGGGTTCTTCATTCTCCACATCCTTTCATGCATATACTGTCACTTGAGTTTTTGATCTTAACTATTCTGATGGATATAAGGTAAAACCTCAGGGTTGTTTTGATTTGCATCTCCCTGATGGCTAATGACGTTGAGCATTTTTTTAAGTGTTTCTCTGCCATTCGATATTCCTCCATTGAAAATTCTGTTTAGCTCTGTACCCCATTTTTTTAATTGGATTATCTGATTTATTCTGTTTAACTTCTTGAGTTCTTTATGTATTTTGGATTTTAGTCCTCTGTCAGATATAGGGTTGATGAAGATCTTTTTCCAATCTGTAGCCTGTCGTTTTGTTCTGATGATAGTGTCCTTTGCTTCACAGAAGCTTTTCAGTTTCATGAGGTCCCATTATTGATGTTGATCTTAGAGCTTTATCTCCTTCATGGCTGGGGACACAGCCAGCAGAGTCTAGTGGCACACTCTTCCCCAGAGCTCCATAACCTTCCCTGTGAAGGAGGCCTGCTGGCCCCAGAAACAAGTCAGGCCTTCAGGCCTCCAGGAACAACCAGGTTAGACCCTGCCCAGCCTTTGTTCTGCCTGTCAGGCCTGCCTGGGGCCCAGCCAGCAGAGGAACATCCAGGCCTGCAGGGCTCCAGCATAAGTGATTAGCCTGCTTTTCTCAGAGCTCCACTATCAGTACTCAGACTCCCTGAGGAGTCATGTCAGCATCAGGAACATCCATCCAAGACGAGGTTCAACCAGACAGGTAAATGTCAGTATAATCACACAATCACCAAGACTCGGGGCAACAGAACATCACCAAAACCCAGGTATCCTAGTACAGCAAGCATGGTATACCTGGAGACCATGACTCACCTGAGGCAAGAGAAGAAGGTCTTAAATCCAACCTTATAAAGATGATAAAGGACTCAAAAGAGGATATAAATAAATGAATAAATACCTTAAAGAAATACATGAAAATCCAATCATTATCATTATCTTAGAGTAAAGGACTAGAAAAAGGTTTTCCAAGCAAACAGACCAAAGAAGGTAAGTGAAATAGTAATTCTAGGACCTAATAAAATAGACTTAACCAAAATTAAGCAAAAGAGATGGGGAAGGACACTTCATACGAAAAATCCAAGGAGACATCTCAATTGTGAACATGTATGCCCCAAATGCAAGGACACCCACATTCATAAAAGGAAAACATTATTAAATCTTAAAAATACACGTGGATCCACACACATTAATAGTGTAGATCCTCTCTCACCAATGGACAGATCATCAAGACAGAAACTAAATCAAGAAATAATAAAACTAACAGAGGTCATGAACCAAATGGACCTAATAGGAATCTACAGAACATTTCACCCAAACACAAAAAAAATATTCATTCTTCTCAACAACTTATGGAACATTCTCCAAAATTGACCATATACGTGGTCAAAAAGCAAGCCTCAAGAGATATAAAATATTTGAAATAATCTCTTGTATCTTATCAGATCACGTCGATTAAAACTTGATTTAACGGGGGAGGGGCAAGATGGCGGCGCCGGGAGGACTCTCATTCTGAGCAGCAGCACAGCAGGATCAGCACAGTGAACAGCAATCAGAACTCTCGGCCATAAAACACAGTCATTGTGTTTCCCAGGTGAGAGGATACCCCACGGTGGGGGATTCAATCAGCTTTTAACTCACCCGGCTAAACCGCGGAAGAGATCCCGGTTCCGCCAGACGCTTGGCTGCCGGCCACCAGCCCCAGCCCCAGCCCAGAGCCACAAGCCAGTGTCTCTGGTCACGGTCCCAGACTGAACCTTGGGCACCACACTATCAGAGACTGGAATTTTCAGTCGAGAGATAACCCCAGGGTACAGGAAACGATTGGGACCGGCCTTAGGTCACCCAGACATCCCCTGGAAAAGACTCGGGCGGGTTCCACGGGCACCCCAGGAGCCAGCCCGGAGCCAGAGCCGGGGACCCAGGTTCCGGCACAGAGCCCTGCCTGCCTGCGGGTCTGATTCGCCGCCGGAGATAGAAACGGCGGGTCTGATCTCAGAGCACTCAGCTCACCCCCAACCTGAAGAGGTCCCCGGAAAATTACCCAGCTTAGGGAGCCTCTCAGGCTCCCAAAAGCCGCAAAGGCAGACACAGGCAGTTTCTGCGCACCAGACAGCTGGCAGAGACTGAGCCGCCATCACACAGCTGTGCTCCAGGCACAGGCAAATTTCTGTGGCCAGCCAGCTGGCGGACACTGAGCAGTGTGCACCAGGGCAAAAAAAGTCACTAGGAGTCCGTGTCTCCAGAGAATCCACAGGGAAGGAAGGAAACTGTACTGATCTAAATCACCCAATCCTTCCCTAGAAAAAGTCTAGCAGTCTAGTGGGGCCGAGGCACCAGCACTCAGCTGTGCTCCAGACACAAGCACAAACAGTTGAGGCGCGCCTGATGTCCAACTGGGTCACAGCAGCTGATCATTAAATTTGCAACAAGAAACCCAGAAACAGGGCAACTGCCCTCAGGACTTCCCTGGGTGAGAGGAGAACTCTCTCGACTAACAAAGACCACAGTTACCACTCAGGTCTATATCCCTGAGGTGAGCAACTCCTGAAAAAACACCAGCCATCCAGGGACTATACCCAAAAAGCTGAGAAGACATCCTTCAGGAAAAACCAGCTTTCTGCAAAGGGGATTCTCTCCACCACAGGATCCCCAGGAACCACCAGAAAATAACCCCAAACTCCTAAGATAACACAATGGGTAGAGGCCAGCGTAAAAGCTCAAGCAACAAAAGACAGAGCAATATGGCATCTCCAGAACCCAGTTACCCAGGGGCAAGTAGCCCTGGACACCCCACCATAACTGAAATCCAAGAAGATGACCTAACAAGTATGCTCATGAGGATGATAACAGAGGAAACAAATAAGATTCGTAAAGACATGGAGGAAGATAAACTCAAACAGAATATTGCCATCCGTAAAGAAATAGAGGAAGCTGCAGCCAAACAGTTTATGGCCTTTAGAAAGGAAATGCTTGAAACACTGAATGAAATGATAGAAACAGAGTTGAAGGAACTAAAAGAAAAACAGGAAAGTACAATCAGACAGGTGAAGGAAGTAAACAAAACAACTCAAGACCTGAAGATAGAATTGGAAAAATTAAAGAAAACACAAATGGAAGAAATAATGGAAAGGAAGAATCTAGGGAAGAAAACAGGAACTACAGAGGTAAGCATAACCAACAGACTAAAAGAGATGGAAGAAAGAATCTCAGGTGTAGAAGATACAATGAAAGAAATCGATGTATCTGTCAAAGAAAATGTTAAATCCGAAAAATTCCTGACACAGACCGTCCAAGAAATGCAAGACAATATGAAAAGACAAAACCTAAGAATAATAGGTATAGAGGAAAAAGAAGACTCCCTTTTCCAAGGCCCAGAAAATATTTTCAACAAAATCATTGAAGAAAATTTCCCCAAGCTAAAGGAGAGGCCAATTAGAATACATGAGGCCTACAGAACACCCAACAAATTTGACCAGAAAAGAAAATCCTCCCGCCACATAATAATCAAAACAGTAAGTATACAGAACAAAGAAAAAATACTAAAAGCTGCAAGGGAAAAAGGCCAAGTAACATATAATGGCAAACCCATTAGAATCACACCTGACTTTTCAACAGAGACTATGAAAGCCAGAAGGGCCTGGACGGATATCATGCAGACCCTAAGAGAACACAGATGACAGCCCAGGCTACTCTACCCAGCAAAACTCTCAGTCCTCATAGATGGAGAAAACAAGATATTCAATGACAAAAACAAATTTCAACAATACCTACAAACAAATCCAGCATTACAGAAGACACTGGAAGGGAAAATACAACCCAAGAAAGCTAGCTACATTCAAGAAAACACAGGAAATAAATAACCTCACTTCAGTAAAACAAAAAGCAACCAAGCACACAACCTGATGACCACAGCCAACATCAAAATCAAGAGATCTAACAGCCACTGGTCATTAATCTCTCGCAACATCAATGGACTCAACTCTCCAATAAAAAGACACAGATTAACAGAATGGATACGTAAACAAAACCCAGCAATCTGTTGCATACAAGAAACACACCTAAGACACAAAGATAGACATTACCTGAGGGTAAAGGGTTGGAAGACAACTTTCCAAGCAAACGGACCCAAGAAGCAAGCAGGAGTAGCCATTCTAATATCTGATAAAATAGACTTTCAACCAAAATTAATCAAAAGAGATGGGGAAGGACACTGCATACTCATCAAGGGAAAATTCCACCAGGAAGACATCACAATCCTGAACATCTATGCCCCAAATACAAGGGCACCCACATTTGTGAAAGAAACATTGATAAAATTTAAAGCACATATAGATCCACACACATTAATAGTGGGAGACTTCAACACCCCACTCTCAACAAAGGACAGGTCAACCAAACAGAAATTAAACAAAGAAACAATGTCTCTGACAGAGGTCATGAATCAAATGGACCTAACAGACATTTACAGAACTTTACACCCAAACACAAAAGAATTTACCTTCTTCTCAGCACCTCATGGAACCTTCTCCAAAATAGACCACATAGTGGGTCACAAAGCAAGCCTCAACAGATACAAGAAGATTGAAATAATCCCATGTATCTTGTCTGATCACCATGGAATAAAGCTGGACCTCAACAATAACAGAAATAACAAAAAGCCTACACACACATGGAAACTGAACAACTTGTTACTAAATGACAGCTGGGTCAGGGAAGAAATAAAGAAAGAAATTAAAGTCTTTCTAGAAATCAATGAAAATGAAGACACAACATACCCGAACTTGTGGGACACAATGAAAGCAGTGCTAAGAGGAAAGTTCATAGCACTAAGTGCCTTCAAGAAGAAATTCGAGACAGCTCATTCAAGCACCCTAATGGCTCACTTAAAAACCCTAGAAAAAGAAGAAGCAGACACACCAAGAAGGAGTAGACGGCTGGAAATAATCAAACTCAGGGCTGAAATCAATCAATTGGAAACAAATAAAACAATTCAAAGAATCAATGAAACCAAGAGCTGGTTCTTTGAGAAAATCAACAAGATCGACAAACCCTTAGCCAGGCGAACTAAAAGGCAGAGAGACACCACCCAAATCAACAAAATCAGAAATGAAAAGGGGGATATAACTACAGACACTGAGGAAATCCAAACAATGATTAGGACTTACTTCAAAAGTCTATATGCCACAAAATTTGAAAATCTAAATGAAATGGACAATTTTTTTGATCGATTTGACTTACCAAAGCTGAACCAGGACCAGGTAAATCAACTAAATAGACCTATATCCCCCAAAGAAATAGAAGCGGTCATCAAAAGTCTCCCATCCAAAAAAAGCCCAGGACCAGATGGCTTCAGCGCAGAATTCTACCAGACCTTCAAAGAAGAGCTAACACCAATTCTCTTCAAACTATTCCACAAAATAGAAACAGAAGGAATATTACCAAATTCATTCTATGAAGCCACAGTCACCTTGGTACCTAAACCTCACAAAGACTCAACAAAGAAAGAGAATTTCCGGCCAATCTCCCTTATGAACATTGATGCAAAAATACTTAATAAAATACTTGCAAACCGAATCCAAGAACACATCAAAGATATTATCCACTATGACCAAGTAGTCTTCATCCCAGGTATGCAGGGGTGGTTCAATATACGGAAATCCATCAATGTGATCCACCATATTAACAAACTGAAAGAAAAAAAACCACATGATAATCTCCCTAGATGCTGAAAAAGCCTTTGACAAAATCCAACATCCATTCATGTTCAAAGTATTGGAGAGATCAGGGATACAAGGCACATATCTAAACATAGTAAAGGCGATATACAGCAAGCCTATAGCCAACATCAAACTGAATGGAGAGAAACTTAAAGCAATCCCACTGAAATCAGGGACAAGACAAGGCTGCCCACTCTCTCCATATCTCTTCAACATAGTGCTGGAAGTCCTTGCTAGAGCAATAAGACAGTTGAAGGAGATCAAGGGGATACAAATTGGAAAGGAAGAAGTCAAATTATCACTATTTGCAGTTGATATGATAGTATACGTGAGTGACCCCAAAAACTCTACCAGGGAACTCCTACAGCTGATAAAAACCTTCAGCCAAGTGGCCAGATACAAAATTAACTCAAAAAAATCAGTAGCCTTCCTGTATACAAAAGACAAAAGGGCTGAGAAAGAAATTAGGGAAACAACACCCTTCACAATATCCACAAGTCACATAAGTTACCTCAGAGTAACCCTAACCAAGGAAGTATGGTTGTATGAAAAAAGACTTGTATGAAAAAAATTTCAAATCTCTGAAGAAAGAATTAGAAGAAGATATGAGAAGATGGAAAGATCTCCCATGCTCATGGCTTGGTAGGATTAACATAGTAAAAATGGCCATCTTACCAAAAGCAATCTACAGATTCAATGCAATGCCCATCAAATTACCAACACAATTCTTTACAGACCTGGAAAGGAAAATTCTCAACTTCATATGGAATAACAAGAAACCCAGAATTGCTAAAACAATCCTCTACAATAAAAGATCTTCTGGAGGTATCTCCATCCCTGATCTTAAGTTGTACTATAGAGCAACAGTTTTAAAAACTGCATGGTACTGGCATAGAAACAGAATGGTGGATCAATGGAACCGAACAGAGGACCCAGAAATAAACCCACACACTTATGGACACCTGATCTTTGACAACGACGCCAAAACCATACAATGGAAAAAAGATAGCATCTTCAACAAATGGTGCTGGTCTAACTGGATGTCTACATGTAGAAAAATGAAAATAGATCCATACTTGTCACCCTGCACAAAACTGAAGTCCAAGTGGATCAAAGACCTCAACATAAAACCAGACACATTAAATCGGCTTGAAAAAACAGTGGGAAATACCCTAGAACTCATTGGTACAGGGGAAAACTTCCTGAACCGAACACCAACAGCACAGGCTCTAAGAGCAACAACCAATAAATGGGACCTCATGAAACTGAAAAGCTTCTGTAAAGCAAAGGACACCGTCATCAAAACAAAGCGACCACCTACAGATTGGGAAAGAATCTTCACCAACCCTTTATCTGACAGAGGACTCATATCCAGTATATATAAAGAACTAAAGAAGCTGAAAAGCAGCAAACCAAGTAATCCACTTAAAAAATGGGGAACAGAGCTAAACAGAGAATTCTCTGTAGAGGAATACCGAATGGCAGAGAAGCACTTAAAGAAATGCTCAACCTCACTAGCCATTAGGGAAATGCAAATCAAAACAACCCTGAGATTTCACCTTACACCCATGAGAATGGCCAAGATAAAAAACTCAAGTGACAACACATGCTGGAGAGGTTGTGGAGAAAGGGGAACCCTTCTCCACTGCTGGTGGGAATGTAAACTTGTACAACCACTCTGAAAATCAATCTGGCGCTTTCTCAGACAACTAGGAATAGCGCTTCCCCAAGATCCAGCCATACCACTCCTGGGCATATATCCAAAAGAGGCTCAAGTACACAAAAAGGACATTTGCTCAACCATGTTTGTAGCAGCTTTATTTGTAATAGCCAGAAGCTGGAAACAACCCAGATGCCCCTCAACTGAAGAATGGATGCAGAAATTGGGGTACATCTACACAATGGAATATTACTCAGCAATGAAAAATAAGGAAATGATGAAATTTGCAGGTAAATGGTGGGATCTGGAAAGGATCATCCTGAGTGAGTTGTCCCAGAAGCAAAAAGACACACATGGTATATACTCACTCATATAGACATACAACATAGGACAAACCCACTAAAACCTGTGCATCTAAAGAAACTAAGCAAGAGAGAGGACCCTAACTAAAACGTCCAATCCCCATCCAGAAAGGCAAAGAGGATGGACATCAGAAGAAGAAGAAAACAGGAAACAACCTAGGAACCTACCACAGAAGACCTCTGAAAGCCTCTGTCCTTCAGACTATCAAAGCAGATGCTGAGCCGGATGGGCAACTGTTGGGCAGGTGAACGGAATTTTAGGTAAGAACTGGGAAATAGTAAGAGCTGGAGAGGTCAGGGTCTCCACAAGGAGAGCAACAGAACAAGAAAATTTGAACATAGGGAACTTCCCAGAGACTCATACTCCAACCAAGGACTATTCATGGAGATAACCTAGAACCCCTGCACAGATGTAGCCCAGGGCAGTTCAGAGTCCAATTGGGTTACATAGTAATGTGAAGAGGGACTGCCTCTGACATAATCTGATTGGCCTGCTCTTTGATCACCTCCCTCTGGGGGAGGAGCCGCCTTACCAGGCCACAGTAGAGGACAATGCAGCCACTTTTGATGTGAACTGACAGACTAAGATCAGAAAGGAGAGGAGAACCTCCCCTATTAGTGGACTTGGGGAGTGGCATGCAAGCAGAGGGAGGAGGGAGGGTGGGATTGGGAGGGGAGGGAGAGGCTTATGGGGGGATGCAGAATGAATAAAGTGTAATTGATGAAAAAAAAAAGGGGGTAGGGAGGGACATGGGATGAGTTAGATGGGGAAGAGGATGGGATAAATATACAAGTTTTAAATAAAAGTTGTTTTGAAACAAAAAAAAAAAAAACTTGATTTAACAACAGCAGAAACAAGAGAAAACTTACAAACAAATGGAAACTGAACAATCCTCCACTCAATAACTACTGTGTCAGGAAAAAATAAAGAAAGATATTATAGACTCTCTAGAATCCAATGAAAATTATGGAACACACCCAGATTTATGAGACACGATAAAAACAGTGCTAAGGGGAATTTCCATAGCACTAAGCACTTACTTAAAAAATTTTGAAATTTAAAGGCACACCTAGAAAAAAGAAAACATATCCAAGAGGATTAGACAGCATAAAATTATAAAGCTCGGGGCTAAGATCAATAACTTAGAAACAAAGAGAACAATACAAAGAATCAATTGAACCAAGCTCTGATTCTTTGAGAAAAGCAACCCTTAGCCTAACTAACTAAAGAGCACAGAGAAAATACAAAAATTACAAAATCTGAAATGAAAAGGATGACATAATATCAGACATGGAAGAAATCCAAAGAATCTTTAGGTTTTACTTCAGAAGTCTGTAGTCAACAAAATTGGAAAATCTAAGTGAAATGGACAGTTTTCTTTATAGACTTCAGTTACCAAAGTTAAATAAAGATCAGGGAAACATTTTTTTTACATTCCTATAACCCCTATGGAAATAGAAGAAATCATCAAAACCAAAGAAAAACAAAACATAACAAACAAACAAACAAACAAACAAAAAAAAAAAAACAGGGCCACATGCTTTCAGTGCAGAATTCAACCAGACTTTCAAAGAGAGCTAATACCGATACTCTTCAAACTATTTCCCAAATTAGAAACAGAAGGAACATTGCCAAACTCATTCTATGAGGCCACAGTCACCCTGATACCTAGACCACACAAAGATTCAACAAAGAAAGAGAATTTCAGACTAATTTTCCTTATGAACACTGATGCAAAAATACTCAATAAAATACCACAAAGTGAATCAAAGAACACATCAAATACATCATTCACTATGATAAAGTAGGCTTCATCCCAGGGATGCAAGGAGGCTCAATTTATTAAAAAAAAAAAATCCTTTAATCTACCCTATATACAAACTGAAAGAAAAAAACCACATGGTCATCTTATTAGATGACAAAAAAAGCCTTTGACAAAATCTAATACCCTTTCATGATAAAGGTCTTGTAGAGATCAGGGACAGAAGGCCAATAATTAAACATAATAAAAGCAATATACAGTAAGTCTACAGCCAACATCAAATTAAATGGAGAGAAATCAAAGCAATTCTACTATTATCAAAGACAAGACAAGGTTGCTCACTCTCTCCATTTCTTTTCAATATAGTACTAGAAGTTCTAGCTAGAGAAATAAAACAACTAAAGGACATCAAGGTGATACAAATTAGAAATGAAGAAGTCAAAGTATCCTTATTTGCAGATGATATGATAATATACATTATTGACTCCCAGAATTTCTATCAGAGAACTCCTACAGCTAAGAAACACCTTCAGCAAAGTCTGATACAAAGTGGTTGGATACAAAATTAACTTTTAAAAATCAGTAGCCCTTCTTTATACAAACAATAAATGGACTGAGAAAGAAGTTAAGAAAACAACACCCTTCACAATAGCCATAAACAATATAAATTATCTTGGTGTAACTCTAGTCAAGCAAGTGAAAGACCTGTATGAAAAGAACTTCAAGTCTCTGAAGAAAGAAGTTGGAAAAAATATCAGAAGATGGAACGATCTCCCATACTCATGGATCAATAGAATTAACATAATAAAAATGGCCATCCTGCCAAAAGCAATCTACAAATTCAATGCAATTCCCATCAAAATTCTAACACAATTAATTACAGACCTTGAAAGAGCAATTATCGATTTTGTATAGAAAAACAAAAATCCCAGGATAGCGAAAACAACCCTGTGTAGTAAAAGAACTTCTGGAGTTATCTCCATCCATGACTTCAAGCTGTACTGTAAACCAATAGTAATTGAAAATAAATACAGTATTAGCATAAAAATAGACAGGTTGACTAATAAAATCGAATTGAAGACTTAGAAATAAACCCACATACCTATGGACACTTGATTTTTGACAAAGAAGCCAAAACCGTACAATGGAAAAAAGACAGCATCATCAATAAATGGTGCTGGTCTAACTGAATTTCAGCATGTAGAAGAATGCAAAAAGATCTTTATTTATCACCATGCAGAAGACTTAAGTCCAAGGTGATCAAAGACCTCAATATTAAACTGGATACACTAAATCAAATAGAAGAGTTAGTGGGGACTCACCTTGAACACATTGGTACAGGAGACAACTTTCTGAACAGAACACCAACAGCTCAGGAACTAAGAGCAACAATTAGTAAATGGGATATCTTGAAACTGAAAAACTTCTGTAAGGCAAAGGACACCATCAACAGCACAAAATAACAGCCTACAGAATAGGAAAATATCTTCACCGATCCTACATCTGATTGAGGGCTAATATCCAATATAAAAAGAACTCAAGAAATTAAACATCAACAAACCAAATAACCCAGTTCAGCCTTACCAGGCCACAGAGGAAGACAATGCAGCCAGTCCTGATGAGACCTGATAGACTAGGGTCAAATTGAAGGCATGGAAGGAGATGAAAGGGGGTGGGATTGAGATGGAGTGAAGGAGGAGCTACAGCTGGGATACAAAGTGAATAAACTGTGATTAATATAAAAAATAAAAATTTAAAAATGCAGTACAGAGATAAACAGGGGATTTTCAATAGTGCAGTCTCTAATAGCCAAGAAACACTTAAAGAAATGTTCAACATCTTTAATTATCAGGGAAATGAAAATAAAAACAACTCTGAGATTCCATCTTACACCCATCAAAATGGCTAAAACCAAAAATTCAAGTGACAACACATCTAGTGGAGATATGGAGCAAAGGGAACTCTCTTTCATGGCTGGTGGGAGTGAAAACTTATACAACCACTTTGAAAATAAATCTGGTGCTTTCCCAGTCAATTGGGAATAGTTCTACCTCAAGACGCACCTATACCACTCCTGGGCATATACCCAAAATATGTTTCACTAAACCAGAAGGATATATGCTCAACAATATTCATAGCAACTTTAATCATAATAGCCAGAAATTGCCAATAACCCAGATGTCCCTCAGCTAAGGAATGGATAACAAAACTGGTACACTCATACAATGGAATATTATTCACCTATTAAAAATGACATCATGTGAAAAACTCAAGTGACAACAAATGCTAGAGAGGTTGTGGAGAAAGGGGAACCCTCCTCAATTGCTGGTGGGAATGTAAACTGGTACAACCACTTTGGAAGTCAATCTGGCGCTTTCTCAGACAATTAGGAATAATGCTTCCTCAAAACCCAGCTATACCACTACTAGGTATATACTCAAAATTTGCTCAAGTACACAACAAGGACATTTGCTCAACCATGTTTGTAGTAACTTTATTTGTAATAGCCAGTACCTGGAAACAACCCAGATGTCCATCATCAGAGGAATGGATACAGAAATTGTGGTATTTTTACACAATGGAATACTACTCAGCAATAAAAAAGGAGGAAATCATGAAACTTGTAGGCAAATGGTGGGATCTAGAAAAGATCATTCTGAGTGAAATATCCCAGAAGGAGAAAGACAAACATGGTATATACTTGCTTATATAGACCTACAAGATATAATAAACATAATGAAGTCTATACACCTAAAGGAGATAAACAAGAAAGCAGATGCGAGGTAAGACGATCAGTCCTCACTTAGAAAGACAAATGAGATGTGTATTGGATGTATGACAGGAGTCTACCGCAGAAGGCATCTGAAAGACCCTACCAAGGAGCGTTTCAAAACAGATACTAAGACTCAAAACCAAACCTTCGGCAGAAGGGGAGTTAGTATGACAGGGAAAGGATAGGAGCCCCACAAGGACCAAATATATCTGGGCATTGGGGTTTTTTCTGAAACTGTTTCTCCAACCAAGGACCATGTAATGGATATAACCCTGAACCTTTACTCGGACGAAGCTCGTGGTAGCTCAATAACCAATTGGTTTCCCATAGTAAGGGGAACAGGGACTATCTGACTGGAACTCAATGGCAGGCTCTTTGACTCCCCACCCCACCTAAGAAGGAGCAGTTCTGCTAGGCCACAGAGGAGGACTTCGCAGCCAGCCCTGAAGATACCTGATAAAACAGGGCCAGACAAAAGGGGAGGAGGTCCTCCCCAATCCGTGGACTTGGAAAGGGGCAGGGAGAAGCTGAGGGAGGGAGGGTGGGATTGGGAGGGAATAAGGGAGCGAGATACAGCTGGGATACAGAGTTAATAAAATGTAACTAATAATAACAAACAATAAAAAAAGACATCATGAAATTTGGAGGCGTATGGATAGAACTAGAAAAGCCACACACACACACACTATATGAAGCTGATGGGGTGCTTGGTCCTCAAGTGGGTCCCCTAACAATTGGAGCAGGGGATGTATTTGACTTGGACTTTGTTGCCTCCCCTGGGTCTAGTTTTCCAAGCAGGGCTCCCTTCTCTTGCTTCAGTGGAAGAAGCGCTTAGTCCTGATGTGACTTGATGTGTAAGGGTGGGTTGGTACTGGGGGGGAGGATTAGGGGAGGGTGAGAAAAGGGGATGTGGGGAAATGGGTGGGAGGGTGGGACTGGGAGGAAAGGAGAGAGTGGGTTGTAATTGGGATGTAAAATGAACAAATAAATAAAAGGATGAAAATAAAAGGATGAAAATAAAAGGAAAATATATGGTAAGCATCAAAAATGTTTCCAAACTATACAGTTGTCCCTTCATAGCCCTGGTTCCATTAGCATCCATGTATTGACAAGCTGTGAATCAAAACCTTTTTCTTTTCAAAATTCCATGTATCCTAAACACTTGCAGACATTTTTCTTTTCATTATTCTATAAGCTGTACAGAATGATAACTCCAGAAATGTTATTTACATAGAATTACATTGTAATATGTAGTATAATCTGAGTTAAAATACACAGGGCTCTATGTAGAGGTTGTATGCAAATGCCACCTTGTGTTATCTAAAGGGGATTTGAGAATTTTGCAGGTTGTGGTACCCACAAGGAACGCAAGGACTCACACCTTCACAGATACTGAAAGACAACTATGTCCAATGAATGTTGGTGGCTAGAATACACAAAGAACCTTTACACATCAATAAGAAATGAGTTCCACAGAGTTTTAAAATAAGCAGGAATAATGTGGAAGAAATTCACCATGACAAATAATAGAAAACATCACTCAATGCAATTGTCATTCTGAAAATGTAAACAGAATTCGTGATTATGGCTAAAATTAAAATATTACCATGGAAAGTAGTACAACGGAAGCTCTCAAAAACTACTTATTGAAAGCGTCTTAGCAGCTTCTTAAAACAATTTTAACACAGCTCAGGCAATGAACTTAGCTAGGTGTTTACCCAAGAAAATGAGAAAACATAACTTTGTGGATTTTCATAACAGTTTCAGTTGTAATAGCCCAAAGCTGTAGACAGTGAAACATACATCGACATATAGATGTTAAAATAATCACCATGTATCCACAAATTAAAAATACTAAGCAATAAAAGGTATAAATTTGTGATATGCAGCATACATAGAGGAGTCTCAACATCATCATTCTGGATGAAAAAACACAGGAAAGAGACATAGATTCATAGACATGATTCAGTTTGTCCCATCTCTTAATTCCCTCCTTGCTGAGACAAAACATATGAGAAACAGCAACTTGAGGGAAGGAGGGCTTATTATGGCTTACAGTTTTAAGGATTCCGTCCATCCTGGCAGGGCAGGCATGGCAACAACAGCAGGAGAGAAGTGGCCATTTCTCATCAGGGTCAATAAACAGAAAGCAAGACATGTTCTGAACCTCAAACCTCAAGACCCCACTCCTAGTGGCCACCATCTTCCCACACGCTTCAACTCCAAAAAGCTCTATAACCCTCACAAACAACGTCACCATCTTAGGCACCAAATGCTCAAATGAATGAGACTGCAGAGACATTTCCCATTCAATCTACAGTCTAGAAAACACGCTCCATGATTAGATATTTGTGTTTGTAAAGGAACAAGAAAAATGACATCACAAAGGAGAAGAGGAAACTGTGAGGTTGGTGTGAGGTTTGCTATCTCAGTTGTGGTGGAAGCACAGACACATAGAGATATCAGACTTGACCATGCAGTGTTCTTTGTAATGTACATCAACTAAATTAGCAAAAAGGAAAAGTACTCATACAGCAGTTAAATGCTGCAATTACAGAAAGAATGGCCAGGTCTGGATTACATAATTGAAGATACCCTTCAGCCCAGTGAGGACCACAGTCATCCAGCGAAGGAAAACTATACCTGAGAGACTTGGAACTGCATTAAAGAAATAACTTCATAATAGAAAGTTATGGAAGATATACAGGATCTATGGAGACGACGGCAGGTATGCGGGAAAGAAGAAACAAAGGCACATATTTTCTGCCTGTTCATTTTTCAGGTCAGAACTGACAGGAATCCTTAATTTCCTCATCTGAAATTGGCTTCTGATCTACAACATACCTATTGTTAGAATTAGTTAACATGAATATTAAACATTCCTGCTCCAACAGAATTGTAAAAAAAAAAATGCTATTCCATCAAAAGGGAATGATCCTTTGTATGAAAATGATCCTTTGTCCTTTTATGTGCTTGCTTAATTGATAGTACATGTCAACAGCTATGAATATTTGCTGTATCTGCAGTCAGGTTTACTAATTACATTAATCTTAGTGGTAGGGAGTATTGTAATGATTGTTCGATTGAAGAGCCTCAATCATCTGCAAAAATGAATTTAAGGCCACCTTAGTAGCTGTAACCAGATCAGCTAACCTTAAAAGCCTCTTTATTTCAATGAAGTCCTGAGAGCTGGTAGTCTACTTTATCAATTAGTCGTTAGATCAGGACTTATCGCTAATACTGTAATTTTAGAACACTGAAATACTATCTCTATTACCTGGACTTTGTTTTATATTATTTTTCTTATCTTACATTCCTGACCAGTAAACCCTTTACTATGGAGTAAAGATATGGTCATTATGACTGCTTAAAAAGTCAAGCCTTGTAACATCAATCAGAACTTGTAAAAAAATAAAATAAAAAATAAACAAATTAAAATACAGACATTCAAATCACCAAGGTAGATATTTCTTTAAAATACACTAAAATATTGAGCTAGATCGTTGTTACAAGCAGTTAAGAGCACGCATTGTCTTTTGCAGAGCACTTTGTTTGATTTCCAGAACCTACATGGTGACACCCAACCCCTACAACAACCCTGGGGTACCAGATCCCCTTTCCTGGACCCCTGCTGGCACCAAGCCCTCACATGCTGCATACACATACAGCAGGCCAAACACTGATATACCATAAACAAATAAATCTATTATATATGTATACATACTCAATTAGAAATTGAAAAATAAACACTTTGAATGATCAAGAAAATTTAATTCCTTGACTATTAAATAAAAATGTCAAGTACATTACTAGATACTTAAAATAAAACCAAGAGGAGGGAGCAGGAAAAATTCTTGCCTAGGAGATTACATTGTAAAAAAAAAAGTTTAACAATAAGCAGCATGCATATAATATATTTTATATTGAAATGTGATAGATTCTGTAGGGAAAATTAATGGCTTGGGAATGGAGGGGTCAGTCAGGAAAAGACAAGCAAGGAGAGAAAGATGGAAACTGTGAAGGAAACAATATGAACAAAATTCACTGTTATACAACATTGAAGAAAATCCCTGAGCAGATGAGAAACTCGACCCTCAGATATTTGTACTGTGTACAAAGACCTTTAGGAACTTGCAGTGCTCACTAAGAACCAGGAGGGTAGAAAGAGAAAAGAGAAGGACAGGAGAGCAGTTGCAGCTGGACAGGTGAGATAAGTTGGCAGCAAGATTAGGCATACCTTTGCCTATTACTGGTTGTGCTTCGCTCTTGAGAATGGAATGCCAGGACAGAGACGGAAGTGGGAAGACATTAAACTATTGCAATAATCAAAGGGACATTCTAGGAAGAAGAGGCAATAGAAAATGGACTGAGGAATTGGATCATAGAAATATGTTGATATAGCTGTAGATGGAGAAATGTGTGTGATGGATGGTATATCCACTGATTTAGCTATGAAAGGGTACAGGGTGAAGGTAGTCTAAATGAGAAATAAAAGACTGAATGGAATGGGCTTTGGTGGGCACACATCAGTCAGGCATGAACATAACAATTTCCAATCAGTGGGCTAGCACCGTGTACATTCTGCTCAGTGCCAGTCACAGGCACAGTGGAGATTTCTCTGTCCTGACAGAGACTGTGTGTGAGCTGTTTGTATGTCAGTTGCAGAACATGACCAATGATAGCATCCCAAAGAGGAAGCAACCAACTGGAGAGTTTTCAAATTGCATCCTTTACTATGATCCGAAACATATTTACAAAGTTAACAGAGAATTAACAGAGAAACTGGGCACGGTGACACATGCCTTTAACCCCAGCACTCTGGAGGAGGAAGCAGACAGATCTCTGTGAATTCCAGGCCAACCTACACAGAGTAACCCTGTCTTAGAGCGAGAGAGACACAGAGACACAGAGAGACCAAGACAGAGAGAGGAAGAACTGCAGCAGCTAATGTGTTGCAGATTCCAAACTCCAAGGACTGTGCAGCATTAATTCTTTAAATATCACTGCACACTAAACTCACCACTGCTCAAGATGTTTAAACAGATGACGTGATGCTACTGAGTGATGTTAAGAATTTGATGAAATAGAGCTAGCAACATGGCTCCATGAGTAAAGCCCCTTGTACAAGCTGGTGCCTTGTGTTTGATACCCATAACTTATCTATCTAATGATGGAAGGAAAGACTTGACTTCACATGTTGTCCTCTGACTTCCACACATGCTGACACACATCATGTACATGCACATACACACAATAATAAATGTTCAAACAAGAAATTAATTAAATATTTTTCTTTGTGTTGATCAAACTTAACAATCATTCCCATGTTCTTAATTTTTAATTTTTATCCATTTGTTATTAATTAATTTACATGTTTATTTGTTTACTTTGTGGCAAAGTCTTATTTTATAGCCCTGGATGACTTAGAAGTCCCTGTGTAGACCAGGCTGGCCTCAAACTCAGAGATCTACCCATCTCTGCCTCCTGAGTGCTAGGATTAGCACTTGTGTCATGCATCATCACACACAGCCCATGTTCTTAACTTTAATGAAATCAGAATTTGATACCAACTGCTATTTCCTATCATAAAATATTGTGTTTAGAGTTTGTAAGATAGTCAATATTATATATTTCATAACATAACAGAATGAGAAACACAAAAATTAGCAGCTGATAATATTTGGATGCTTGTATTAAGATAATATGTGTGATGACGTATATATTTGGAAGAAGGGTAAACATTCATGTTGATGTAAACATCTATCAGGTTTTTTAATGATAGAAAAGGAATGATTAATGTGTTTATCCTATTCATTGATGAAAAGTATGTTGGTTATGACAAACACGTACACTACATACATACATAAATGTTCCAAATTAGAAAAATTAGAAACATATTTTAGAGGAAGTAGGACTCTAAGATAAAAAGAAATTGGTATTTCAACTAAATCAATACCCACTGTGGTCATTTGAGTAGGTGTGGCCCCCATAGACTTCCGTGTGTGAATGCTTGGCCCGTGGGAGTGGCACTATGAGGAGGTGTGGCTTTGTTGTAGAAAGTGTGTCACTGTAGGGGTGGGCTTTGAGGACTCCTATGCCCAAGCTCCATTCAGTGTGCAATCCAGTCTCCTCCTTGCTGCCTGTGTATCAAAATGTAGAACTCTCTGCTCCTTCAGCCTCAAGTGTACCTGTAAGATGCCATGCTTCCCACCATGATGATAATGGACCTCTGAAAGCGTAAGCCAGCAGCAATTAAACATTTTTTATAAGAGTTGCAGTGGCCAGGCTATTTCTTCACAGCAATAAAACTCTAAGACATGTACTATAGGGATATAGTACATTTTCATTTTCCAAAACGTTTACTGTATGTATCATAAATCGAAGAAAATGAAATTCATTGTTTTATCAGTAATTTGTGGCATATGTGTGCATATATGTGTATATTTCTGAAAGTTTTTTGCATGTGTGTATGTATGTGTGTGTTTGTGTACATGTACTCATGTGTGTTTTTATGCTCACCTATATTGCTGATGAGAAAGAGGCCTCCAACCATGAATACTCATACACAAGTCACACTGTAGGGATATACATATGTGATCTCATCACTGGGATGGTACTGAGTGAAGGGAGGATGGGGTAGGAAAATGCTCAAGGCAGCGATGTTACGAGGAGCTTAGCTCATGACTATCATGCTTCTCTGTGTCCTCTCTCTTCTTTATTGGCCAGCCTAGACATCACAACATCTCAGGGACTCAGTGAGCGCTGTTGTCACTGCCTTGGAATGAGAAGAAATTCTCGGAAGCACAACATTGCACCTCTGCTCCTGTATAACAGAGTGAGAAGACACAATGGTCACACTCCCTGCATGCTGGGCTCTATCATCTGTTAGCCTAACTGCTACCTTGGCACTCTAATGTGTCCTATTGTCTTTCCCAGCCAATTTACGCTTTTTTCACATGAGCAGCTACTTTTAATTATACTGAATATATGCATCTATGAATAATCACCAGATAACAACTGAATTTTACAATTACTGAATTCATTTACATTTCTACTTTTTTTTTCCATAAAAACCAAGAAACTCTTTTTAGATGTTTTTAACACCTACTATGATTTTACACTTTGAAAAAAATCCATTATTTTTCCCCTCCGGTCTGAAAAATAAACTGTTCATAAATCAGCATTTCTGGTAGCAATTAGTAAATCTTCGTTAGTTGACCTGGTCGGGCTGTTTCTTCGGGGATTATTATGTGCCAAACGCCCTACTACTTGGTATTTTAAATAAATCAAAGCGTGGATCTTTCTCTGGAAGAATTTACAGTCTAATTAAAAAGTGAATGTTCTACCCTTTGGAAACAAAACTGCTGTGTCAACATTTCTCCTCTCTCTCTCTCTCTCTCTCTCTCTCTCTCTTTCTCTCTCTCTCTGTTTCTTCTTCTTCTTCTCTCTCTCTTTCTCTCTCTCTCTCTCTCTCTCTCTCTCTCTCTCTCTCTCTCTCTTTCTCTCCTCTCATTTGTTTGACCATGAAACACAAAGTGTCTTTCTGTAGACCATGCCTTCTAATGAATAAGCACTGTGGATGCTTTTCAACCTCTATTTACCTAGTAAGGTGTCTTGGTCTTCTTCTTTGTCATAACAAATCTAACGGCATATTAAGAATGGTAGCACTGTTGACAGAGAAATGACGATGGATCTCTCATTATTTTTTTCCATTATTTTTTTCTTAAGGTTTATAATTTTGAATTTTCTTGGGTTTTGTTAGTAGTAGTAAACTACTTTAAGCTACTAACCTCTTGATTAAGAGTAATCATTTTGGCCTCATGGAGGGCTTGTGTAATCATGGAGAACTATATTAAAAGCATGGGTGGAGGTCCTTTCCATGCATTGCCCTTGGAAGAGGAGCAGAGGCTTTCTCTGGCATGAACTAATTGGCAGGCTCTCTGTTCACCTCCCCCTGGGGAAAGCAGCCTTGCTAGGCCACAGAGGAAGACAATGCAACCAGTCCTTATTAGACCTGATAGGCTAGGGTCAAATAGAAGAGGAGGACCTCCCCTGTCAGTGGACTAGGCAATAGGTATAGGGGGAGGAGAGTGGGATTGGAAGGGTACTAAGGAGGGGGCTACAGCCGGGATAAAAATTGAATGAATTGTAATCAATGATAATAATAAAAAATTTAAGGTATGTGTGTAGAAGTTGTGTTTCCATTTCTGTACTGACACACGTAAGGTTGATATTTACAATGTAATCTTTATTTTGGCTTACAGCGCTAGTCCATAGCTTCCTAGCTATACCTGTGATAGCCTTCTCTGTGAAGGCCCAAGGTGAAAAAAGACTTCACGGGGCAAGAGACTGAACAATGCTAGGCTGTCTTCCAATCTTTTTTCTGAAGCCAGCAGCAGCCACATGTTCACCTGATGACCCATTTGGGTCTACAGCAAGATCTATAAGAAGGGTGTGATGGTGCACGCCTATAATCCCAGCACTCAGGAAGGCAGAAACAGGTTCATCTCTGTGAGTTTGTGGCCACTCTGGTCTATAAAATGAGTCCAGGACTGTAAAGGCTACAGAGAGAAATCCTGTCTCAAAAGAAAAAAAAAAATCTATAGGATGATCAAATTACAGACTTTCCATATCTTACAGCAGAGATTATGCTTCAACAAATAAATTCTTGGGGAGCATGATCAAGTCTCATCTGTCTATTGCAGAGGGACCCATGAGGCAGTCACCAGCCAACCCCTGCTCCCCCATTTCCTACAGATTGTCACTCCTACACAGTTCTGACCTATTATTCCTGGTCAGTTTTGTCTTTCTTAAATCTCAGGAGTTCAGTGTACCAATGAGCTACTTTCTCAACTGCAATGTAACCAAAAATGGATGATACTGGAATAACACTCATTAAATACTGTATCCACTAAGCTAAGATGCAATCTGGAGGATATGTCGTCACTTACAGTTTCAGAAAGTTGCATTTCATTTTGTAAATGTGTCTGCTCTTTAAGTATATTTAGAAATTCCATCAGAGGTCCATCTTAATTAAGCTTCCTTTAACTCAGTTCAAGTTTTCCCCTGTGCTGAAATGCAAAGATCAGAGGACAGACTATTTTATGGCTAATATTCTCATAAATTGGCAAACTTGTGACACAAAAATCTGGAATGTAATTTACTAGAAAATAGACCTTTGATCTGTGTGCTACGTTAGGCAGAGTTCCAGTCTAAAATTTATGTAGGCTTCTATAAATGATTTGAGAATAATAAAACACAGTTTCACATTTTAATGAGAGTCATAGAAAAACAAGTAGAACAAAAGATTTCTATAACCATTAGCAGCCCTGTGTATGAGTGTATCCAAAATCAATACTGTCTTTTTGTTATTCATGCAGAATATGTATTCTGAAAATAATAAAATGATACTGTTTTGTTCCTCAGTAGTTCAAGTCTCTGACTTGGTTTCCATTGGCAATGGCGACATCACAGCTTCAATTAGACACAGAGTAATTAGAAAATGAATCTCAGTTTTAGATTACTGTACTTTAATTTATCCCAATAAGGTGCTCTACAGTGTGCTTCTTCCATAGTCCAACTATAGTGCATCATGCAGGACAATGAGGTGGGTGAAGACATTTGTGTTCCTCTGGGATTTCACACTGATGTTTTGGGTTCTGAGAGTAGGAAATAGAGCACAGTTCAAATGTTTCCTGTCTCAGCTCTTGCTTGGCTAAGAGAGCCAGACTGTGAATTCAAGACAACCAAGCTGCATAGGCAGTCTGAGGCTGACCTGGATCGTGTCTCAAAACTAAAACAGTAACAATCCACTCTGTCAGTACTTACTGCAAAATTTTACATGCTTCTTCTAATATTAAATATCTTTTTGTATTTCTGTTTTGACTGTATCAGATTATATCAGTGTAAATTTTGTTCACACCAGCAGTGATTTAGCAAGGAAGAAATCTTTCCTGATTCCATGAGATAGCAATTTATCTCCTGAGAGAAATAAATGCATGCACTAAAGTGGAGACACTGGCTCAGCTTGAGTGCACAAGAAAAAGGTGCTCCAAATGGAGACGAAGCAAGGACTACACGTGTGACAAGTTTGAGGCTTTCAGCAGAAGGGGATCACTTCCCCAGAGATGCCTCCCTACTATGGGGCGGGAGGGGCTGATAGCATGAGCAGACAGTTTGCACTTGCTAAAGAAACACTGCTGTCATTCTTGAATTCAGATTCTGAAATAAGTATTAAAATTTAACTCCAAGGTCCTGGGTATCTGATTGTTCTTAATGAGGAAAGGTTGAATTTGATTTCTACTTAGAAAATAGCCAAGGAATAGTCAGTGCAGTCTTTTGGAGGTGAGGAAAGTGACAGAAAGTGGTAACTGCAGAGATGTATTTCAAAGATCCACATGATAAATAACGGAGACTTTCAGTGGAATTGAAAATGTGGAACGAGTCTATTCACAGGGATCCAAATGTGGAGGAAAAATGCTGAATAAAAATTTAGTGATAAGAGAAGGCATTTGAGATGAAAGTAGTCAATCAACAAATTACTGCTCATGAGTAGTGAGCCTATGAGATAGAAGAAGGAACTAGGAATGGAATAAAGATTGGTCAAGTTGGTTTTCAGTGTTCACTGGATATCAAGTGGAGGTGAAGAGAAGACCTTTAAAAGTGCAGAAGCTGATGTTGTGGGAGAGAGGAGGCAGGCACAACTGAGCAGGGGTCCCCTGCCAGTCATTCAGTAGGGTTATAAACTGGAGCAGACAGCTCTCAACCAAAGAAACACAAAAAGCTAACAAGTATATACATTTTTAATGTTCAACATCTTTAGCAATCACAGAGACAAAAATTAAAATTACTTTGAGAGTCCTTTTACACCAATCAGAACGGGTAAGGTCAAGAAAGCAAAAGAAAATAAGTGTTTGGGACACTGTGAGAAAAGAGAGATTCTTACACACTGTTGGAGTATAAATAGTATGACTCTTACACCACTCCTGCACACATACCTGGGGGAGGAGCTCTATTTCCTTATATGAAGTAAAGAAAGCCAGTTCTTAGGAAGATAAACTTTGCATTGCACCTTCTCTCTCATATGTGGATCCTGACTTTTCATATTTTATGTATGCAAATAAGGGGTTATGAGAATGGGTCTAGAATATGAAACTAGGCAGGAAACCATGAGAGGGGAACAGGAGGTGTTGAAGGAAGAAGGATAGGAGGCCACATGTGGTATGAAAGTGGCAGGCACTGGTGGTAGAAGGGCAGAAGGAAGGAGCCAGGATGAAATGGAAGAAAAGAGAAAGAATGAAACAACAGAAATTAACTCCTTAAAAACTGCCATAATAAGTTCTAATACTGGGGACAGAGACATGAACCAGTGGTTAAGAGCACTTGCTGCTCTTTCAGAAGACCTGAGTTTGGTTCCCAGTAACCAAAAGTGATGATTTACAACCACCTGTAACTATAGATCACAGAAATTCAGTCCCCTCTTCTGGCCTCCGTGGGCGTGGACACATGCATATACATACATAAAAGATAAGTCTAGACCTAATTCTTTGCAAGCTAATAAATCTAAAACAAATAAATGGATAAATAAATGAAAACTACCATCACTTGTTGCCAAGGATAAGCAAATTTTCCTAGTTTAACAAACTTTTCATAGAGCTGTCCAAGGCTTTTTAGTGTGTTTGAATGTAACTTAAGGTAGAAAATTTTCAATTTCTGTTAATTCAAGGAGCACTGTGGTATATTTGTCAAGTAGCCCCTAAAACAGAAGCTGCCGCTGTTTTGAAATGACTTCATTCTTCGCAAGGTGCTTTGGATTTCCTGCTCATCTCAGCTCCACAAAAAGAGCTCAACCCGGAGCAGGTGTTTAGACACTTTGTCAGTTATAAGATATGAGTGATAAAGCAATCGCCTCTGCCTTCCAAATCTCACAAATGGATATTATTATGAAAGAAGACAATACTAAACCAGCATTCAAATGCAGGAGATGATTATTATGTTCTTTACCTACCTGTATTTCTCATTCTTACATGAAGTATCTTGAAAGCCATATGAAGGGCCTCAGACTGGCTGTGGGCATGGTCTTGTAGGTTAGGAAACGGAAGCAGAGCCTAGAATTAAGGCATCATGTTTGCTTACACACAAAGCCATGAGACTTTGGGCAAAGGGATCATCATGATCTACTTCAGCTTATGCATCAATCAGACCAAGAATATGTCAGAACCTCTTTCATTAGGTACTTACAACTCTTGAGTGTAGGCTTAGATTTTTCAAACACCTGCTTTATTTAATGTTATTAAGTGCAGCTACCTTCCTCCCAAACCTTAGGCTGGAGATTAGTAGGGAAAGGGACTGTAGACCTCTTTTTGCTCCTTCCTGCTGATTAGGGTCATTGGGATATACCAATCTCACTTTTCAAGACACCAGCATTCCAGTCAAACAGCAAAGCAGCAAGAAACATCAACAGCAGTGGCACCTCTCAGTGAATGCAGCAAGACTCCGCCCAAATGTCATAAGTCTGCCAAAGCAGCATGAAAAGTTCTCAGAAGTGTTTCTCTCAGTGAATACCACCAAGAGATCCAAAACGTTGCAAAGCCTAGTGATGCAAAAAGCGTTGTCTCACTAACTAGGGGTTTCTGTTCATCCATTGTTAGAGCTGTACATACAAAGATGTTTTCCAGCTCACAAAAATCACGCCCCTCTCATTAGGTAGTTTCCAACTGACAAACATGATGCACCTTTTCACAGGGGATAGTTTTCCACAGGAGAAAAACATTCTCACATACCACACTTGGAAACAAAAAACATATTCAAATGGCACAAGTGAGTTTCCAAAGAAACCAGAAACTTCCACTTCAAATGAGCACTCACAATTGACAGCAATTGCTCTCTTCTTAGTCAGGGTTCCCATTGCTGTGATGAAACACCATGACCAAGGGTAGGGAATGTTTATTTGATTTATAATCCATCATTGAAGGAAGTCAGGGCAGGAACTCAAACAGGACAGGAACCTGCAGCTGATGCAAAGGCCACTGGGAAGTTTTGCTTACCGGCTTGCACTTCCCAGCATGCTTAGCCTGCTTTCTTATAACACCCATGACCACCAGCCCCTGTATGGCCCCATTAAGAAAATGGAGGAGCAGCCTTGCTAGGCCGCAGAAGAGGACATTGCAGCCAGTCCTGAAGAGATCTCATAAGCTAGGATCAGGTGGAAGGGGAGGAGGTCCTCCCCTATTAGTGGACTTGGAAAGGGGCAGGGAGGAGATGAGGGAGGGATGGTGGGATTGGCAGGGAATGAGGAAGGGGCTATGGCTGGGATACAAAGTAAATAATCTGTGATTAATATAAAAAATAAAAATTATTATAAGAAAAAAGAAAATATCCCTCAAGATTACCTACAACCTCTTGGATGACTTTAGTTTACATCTACATTAAACTACGAACACACTATCTGTATAATCAATTTGATTTTTAAGTCTTGATCTTGAGCTTATGGAAGTGTAATGTATTATTTCTTTGAAAATTTTAAGCTAACTTATACCAGATTTTTTAAAATTTCTCTTGCTGCTGGCAATCTCTTATCAATTCGGGGTAATCGTGACTCCTGGTTGTTACCTGGGTTCAGTTTGAGTTCTGATTGAATAAGGTTCCTATGGTTTTACTTTCCCTTTTCTTCACTTCTGCAGCTTGAAGACAATATTGGCACCATGTCAAGGGCTTCTGCTGTACATGTGCACATCAAATTCCAGCCTTAACCTTTAGTGATCTCTAGTCAAAAAGTCCACATGGTGTGTCTCTCTTGCACTCTCCCTTTACCTTTGATTAGCTAAGTTTGTGCTGTGGTAACAAGTAACACCCACCCAGTTTATAATGGCAGAGAATTGTTTCTGTACTCTGGCTGCACATTCACAGAAAGTCAGGAGTCCTTTGGTTCAATGTCAGTCTTTATTTCAGATGTGCTGGAAGGCTGGCATCTATCCAAGACCTAGGCAATGCCATACTGAAAGGGAAAAATGACAGCAAAGCCACGTAATGAATCTCAAGGTTCACACACCAATTCACATCTCACTGACAGGAAGACGTCACCTGGCCATTTTCAGTTTAAACAGGGTGGAGTAGTAATTCTTCCCCTCTTCTGGGTCTTTTCGGCAGACTTCCATTATGCAGCCCTTGTTGCCTATGTGAACAAAATTGTCTCAATCACACAAAAATCATCCTGCCTCTGTTAAGATTAAAAGCATGTGCCACCGTGCCAGGCACAGCAAGTATTTCCTGAAAATGTTACCTGTCCTCCTTTGACACAAGCACATCCTGCTCAGCTGGAGATGTGTGCTTTTCTGTGTACCACACATAAAGGGAAGAAGCAGAATCCTAGGGATGCTCAGTTCCATTTGCTGAGGTGCCACAGGATATAGAAGTCCATCTGGGAAAATGGCTCTAAATCATGACTTTTTGATGCCAAGTCTTCTCATGTTTTAAGTCCAACAGGTAATGGCTTGTTCTGAATGTTCTTCTACCTTCACAAACTTTCCTCTAACATCTGTAAGGCCCATGGCAAAAATCCAAATTCAGGCTCACATATTTGAAGTCTGAATGCCGCATTTATATGACATAAGAAAAAGACTAGTACAGATTGTTGTTCATACTTTCCATCTTGACAAATGAATCTACGTTAAGACTTGGATATTTCGTTCCTCCTAAAAACATGACAGAACAGAGATAGCCTATGCTGCCCACAGCTTGGGCCCCATTGATACATCTTCTTCTCTCATCTGTAGCTCCCTGCCACAGTCAGAGAAGACACATTCTCTCACATCAGTACATTATCCTCACAGATTGAAAGTAGACCACAATCACCATAGTAGGGGAAAGAGCCCCCTGTCCTGAGAAACCAACTCAGTGAGATCAAGGCTAGCAGGAGACTTAGGTTGCTAAACAGGCTAAGTAGTTTAGACCTAAGACTCTTTCATTCTGGGAGAAATGAGGCCCAGAAAAACATGACATGGGAGATTCTTCAACCATGGACTAAATAGAAAGACACCAGTACAGAGAAAGGGATGTTCCATCAGTGCTGAAGTGTATTTCCCCTGAGAACTCTAAACCCTTGTCCAAATCTTGTTGCAGGCTCTTCTCTCACTTTGATTTTGAACAAAACTGACCCACCATAGTATTTTAAGCAAACGTCCCCATTTATGTTACAAAATATGTTCTTTGGAGGAACATACCCGCAAAGTTTCTCACAAAGAAATACCAGTTTTATGACTTCTTCTCCACAGTTTCAGTGAAAGGGTTTAACTATGCAACCTGGACTGCTCCTAAAGGTGTGTTCCTCCTGCCTTGGCCTAACAATCTTTAGAATTATAAGCATGCCCCATAATGCTCAAATCCATTTACTATTATTTTTAAAGATGGTTTATTTATGTAAGTAAGCATTTTTAAAACACTTCTATATATCTAGTATGTAAAAAAAAATGTCTATGTCTCTTTGCAAACTCAAAATGAACTCTGGATGTTGTCTTAGAACATGATAATAACTGATTTGGATGACTGCGTCCCTGAGATGAATCACTACTGATTTATCTTTGCTTCTTGGCATGATCCCCGCTATGTGTGAAAGAAAATGTCTTTCATACATGTTTGGCTAACATTTAATGGCTGTGCCTCTAGCCAAGAAGAGTGGTTTGGTATGGGTAAAATTAAATGAGACTCCCACTGTGGCCTCACTGATATCCAAACTTTTTGAGTTCCCTGCTCCTGCCATGTACTATAATGTGTTTAAATGAGTAAGTGGCAAACCTGATTAGGCTAACAATTTCTCCTTAGAAAAACATTGAATTGTTCTACAAATTTGAGTTACAGTGAGTGAGCTATGATGGTGCTTGGGATAAGAACATTTATTTTTCATTTCCTTGTCACTGGATACCAAAGAAGCAGTTTTTTAAAAATTTGCCAATTTGCTTTATTTCATATGTACTTAAATTTTTATTTCAAATGAGGAAATTATGAAACAGAAAACCTCACATGTATCCAAGCTGAAACAAGAAAGACAATTATTTTTCCCTCATGAAATGTTCTATTTCCTTGGTCGGCTGTTTCATTAATTTTCCAACTTCATTTTATGCTGATCTAGATTTTAGTAGTTTTCCCTGAACACAACTTGAAAAAAAAGAAAGATATTTGATTAATTTGAAAATGTGTACATCCACAGTGTGAGAGATGCTTTCCTATGAGCTGGGTAATAGTGGAAGAGATTTCAGTCCTGTTATGCAAGTTTGGTTTTACAGCCGGAAACAGTGAATTAAAACTGGGACAAGAAGTAAGAATTAAATATAGAATTAATTATGACACAGAAAGTTGGAAGATAGAGAATGGCTGGAAGGAAAATAATTTAGAGGAAGGCCCTTCTGAAGCCCAAGGTTTGGCTGGGAGCTTATTAAGGATAAGCTGAAGTAGTGAGGGAATATTTGCAGAGAAGCTCAGCCACTCCGAGTCAACATCAGGCACAAATGCCCAAGAAATGAACCATTTTGATGTTTTGCAAGATTGAGAAGGAAGTCACTGTGATGATGACATCATGAACGAAGGAAAAACAGATCAGAAATGAGGAAGGATAATTAACAACAGGTCAACTCAATTATTCTATTTCAGACTATTATAAGGTACATTATATTTTATCATTAGCAGGAGTCCTTTTTTTTTAAGAGTATTGTCTAAACAGGCATAATATAACCCAACATATATTTTGGAAGACTGTTTTGGTCACTGAGTATAGAATGCATTGTGAGTTTAGAAAATGAAGATGGTTCGCAAAGGCAGTAGAGGAGAAAGTGAAAAAAAAAGAGAGTTCTAGAACATCCAGACAGATTTTTTGTTGCCTAGATCCAATTCTGATGGTACCTTACTTAACAGGAAATGATATCATCTATATTTTACGTTCATGCCTTTGTTTTTCTCTTTTGCCGTTCAATTGATTCATTTTTTGTGTGTGTGTGTGTGTGATCCCAATATTTTCTTGCCTCTTTTTTATTGTTTTCCCCAAGTAACATTTCATCATGTTTCTGCAAGTGTTAGGAGCTTATTTCCTGATATCCTTGGCAGAGGAATGTTCTGGATTTTCCTTGTTCTGGTGCACACACAAAGCCACTGAACTTTAAGGTAGCAAACTTGTAGTCCAGATGGGTAACAGTATTTACGGTAGGTATACACTATTTCCAAGCAGGTGTTAAATATTCAAGAGTACATCTGTGATTCAGTAATTTTAGACCACAGGCAAAATCTTTGTATGTTTGTCACCTTTTGAAGTAGTCATTTTAGCATCTTAAATTATAACTGATGAGAAAACCTACTTCCTGAATGTGAACATCCTGTCAAATCAAGAAAGCTAAACCTTGTCTGAATTTTTTCTATTGAGCTGTTGATTGCTGGCAGTTGGGTAGCATTAAGGTGATCAGAAGTTTGCATTGTCTTCTGTTTTGTCTTTCTAACCCTATCATACATGCCTCACCTACTTTCTGGATTATACCTTTCGTGGTCAGGCATTAATCTTTCTGATGTTTAATACTTAGTGGATTTGATTCAGTCAATAACTTAAGTATTAAAATGCTATCAAAATGTAATGATCCATGTGTCCCTTAATTTAATTTTTGTCTGAGTATATTGCCCAACCATTTTGACAGAGGTCAAGCAAGTGCTACCTCATAGAACTGCTTATGAAAAATAAAAAGTACTCTGGGCACAGTGAATAATGGAAAATGTTTCCGCACTTGTAGGAGACATTGGGTAACATTAATTCTTTTCTTCAAAAATACTATCATTGGTATGTTCAATTCTTTAGAGACATATGTTCACAACAGAAATGAGATTGTTGTTTAGACTAAAATGAGCCTTAAGTAGGAACAATGTTGTCATGTTCCCAGCCGATGTTCTCTCTGACTAAGCCTGATTCAATCAAATCATTAGAAGTACTGTTTGTAAAATCATGCCTCAATAGACAACAAGAAAAACACAAAACGCAGATTTACTGCTACTTAATTGTTTTTCTACCACTGTGACAAAACATCACGAACAAGATGACTTATAAAGGAAAGGATTTAATTGGGCTATTGGAGAGGTTTAGAGTCATGATGGGAGAGCGAAGACTTGGTGGCAGAAACAGCTGAGAGCTAACATCTTGTCACTCAAGAAGAAGAGCTCACTGGAAGAGGGCAAGTGTTTTTGAGACTTCAAAGCCCATTCGAAGTGATACATCTCCTTCAATAAGGTCACACCTCCTAATCCTTCCCAAATAGTTGCAGCAATTTAGGGTCCAATTATTTAAAAATATAAGCTTATAGAGACTATCCTCATTAAAATCACTACAGATGTTTTGTGCCTAGAATTTACTATGGCATTTGGTTAAAATAATCTTTTAAGGTATCAATGTTTTTTTTTTTTCCTACTTGTAACAATTTTATTATCTTCCAGTAATGAAACAGTTTTGCTCTCCTTAGCATTGAGTCCTGCTACTCAGGTGTTCCTTTCACCTACTCTAAGAACCACTACCTTGACTTTGAATTCTGCCTAAGGTAAATTTTTGCATGCTGGCCCATGCAGCCAGTGTAAATTCTGCATGTTTAACTCTCAGCATTCCATATCACAATTGGCCTACATATTCCTCAGACAAATATTAGGTCTTCTAGAATGGCAATGTGCAGCTGAAAAAGTTAAATTTAGAAAAACAGGGAAACTGGATAATTGTCGACCTTACCCCGTATTAAAGAAATAGTTTTCCATTTCTTATAGTAATTAATCCATTATAACATTCCAGATCCTGACAGAGAGCCCTGGGTCAATGTGCTTCTATCAGCCATTATTTCTAATTAAGTCTGTGTTTGGCAGCAAATGACCTTAAAAGAAGAACATTATTACTGGTAACTATCAAGCTCAGGTTCTTTGGAGGAAGTCAAAATAAACCAGGATAGGGCAGGATTATGCAGGATCCAAGCCAACTCTAGAGATATGAGTAAGAAAACTGTTCTGTCTCCTATGATATGGCCATTGAGAGTAGATAAGGAATGTCCAGTTCATTATGCTCAACAGGGGCTCAGACTGAGTGAGAAACAACTATGCTCCGTAAGGAAAAATGAGCTCTTCCAGGAATAACTGTAAAGTTCTTGTCCTGAAATGATTTACTGTTGTATGACAAACTTTTTCTACGGATATACAACACACAAGTCTATTTGCTCCAGATAAGAAACTCAACTACAGACCAAGTAGGAGACCAACATCCAACTGTGGAGAACCAGTGAGTTTTATTGGGGTTCCATACAGCAATATGGATAAGGGGTTATTTATAGGGGTGGAAATGCCTCAAAGGCAAGTCCCACCCCAGCATGAGTGCCAGCTCACAACAGCTGATCACCTGTAGCATGCTACACAGCCTACAGGCAGTTTTACAGGTTGGAGAAAGTTCTTTCCAAATGCTTCAGTCCATCTAAACCTCTTCAGACAGCTCTGCTGGATTCTGCTTCTTCCAGGCAGCTGGTCTGATCTCAGAGTCCTCTTTGCAGCTTTGCTTGTCTGAGAATAACCATCAACAGTCCTTATTGCTTATTCTGGGAAGGACTGGCGTCATGAATCTGGTCAGCTTCAAGAACTTCATAAAAATATTTTGAGTTGTTTGGTGTCTGCGTAAAGCATCTTCCCTGCAGGATGGACTGTCTCAGTCTCAGAGAGAAGTTCTATATGTTAAACATGCACCCACTCTTCCTCAGGCAGAACCAGTCACATAACCTAAGGGTTGAGTAGTGGCAACAGAGTAATTGTTTGAGTCCAGTCTTAGGGCAGGGAATTCTTTGCACTTCCGAAAGAAGAGAATAAGAACTATGCTGACCACAATGGTCCGCTTCCCTGAAACTTACACTGGGTTGCTACACTGTGTCTCTCACATAACATTGCTTTGTAGAAATTCAGCCTGAGGAATCAATCCTCTAGAGAGGATTGATGAATCCAAAGGCTGTTGAACCGGGGAAGGAAGCAATGAACACTGCTTGCATTGCACTCTTTCTGCTTAATGAATGCTTGTTGGTACATGTATCCAAATCTTACTGGCATGAGCATCACCATATCTTGGTGAAAAAAATCATTTGAAATGTATCCCAATGTTGTAGAAACAGCATCCAAAATTTCCTTGGTGACCACTGAGTTTTCTAGCATCTTTGGACTTCCACTTCTCTTGGAAGCATTTCCACACTAGGTAATCAAAAGCCATTAACAATCACTAACTTGGAAGGCTAAGCATACTGTAGGTACGTTTCTGAGTAATGCCTTTGGCTTTAGGGCTAGAGAAAATTCCCTTGGCCTTTGCCAAAAATAATTTTAGTTCTTTGGATTTCACACACACACACACACACACACACACACACACACACACACACACACGTTAACCATCATCTCAACTACACCCTCTGCTAGGCAGGCATCTATGCATTCCTCAAAATATAAACATGTGTTCTTTGCTGCTTAAGGTCACCAAAAACTAGCTGGATCCTTTTATGTTCTTTGTTGAACAAAATGTTAAGAGTGATTTACATATAATTATGTATATGTAATTATGAATATATAAAGTTAACTATTCCAGGTGACTGACTTATAAAACATCACTGAATGCATCAACAGTGAGAGGATGGACCCACACATCACACTTAAGAAGGTGCTAGTGCTGACCCATTTTTTTTTCTGTAAAATATATATTTCTCATTTGTTTTTACTCCTGGAGTACTGTAGGATAAGTCAGTGTATGTATCAATGAGTGATGATAAAAATCGGGGTAAATCACTTGCCTCTCTCAACTTGTTACCATTCCTACACACAGGATCTCTGTGCTTCTTTTTTTTAAATTTTTTTATTTTTAAATAATTTTATACTTTGACTTGTATCCCAGCTATAGCCCTCTCCCTCTTTTCCTCCCAATCCTCCCCTCCCTCCCCCTTCTGAGTCCACTGAGAGGAGGTGTCCTCCTCTCCTTCCATCTGGCCCTAGCTTATCAGGTATCTTCAGGATGGTTGAAATGTCCTTATCTGTGGCCTAGCAAAGCTGCTCCTCCCTTAGGGGGGAGGGGAAGCTCATGAGTTCATGTCAGAAACAATTTCTGTCCCCCTTACTAGAGAACCCACTTGGATACTGAGCTACCATGGGCTACATCTGTGCAGGGGTTGTAGGTTATATCCATGCATGGTCCTTGGTTGGATAAACAGTCTCATAGAAGATCCCTGTGCTCAGATACATTTGGACCTTTTGGGGGTCCCTGTCCCCTCTAGGATATACTAATTCCTCCTTCCTTCATATAATTCCCTACACTCTGCCGAAGGTTTGGTTATGGGTCTCAGCATCTGCTTTGATACACTGCTAGGTAGAGTCTTTCAGGTGCTTTCTGTGGTAGGCTCCTGTCCTGTTACTTGTTTTCTCCTATTTCCAATGTCCATCCCCTTTGTCTTTCTAGATGAGGATTGATCATCTTACCCCGGGACCTCTTTCTTGTTTATCTTCTTTGGGTGTACATATTTTAGTACCTTTATCCTATCTTATAGGTCTATATAAGTGAGGATATACCATGTGTGTCTTTCTGCTTTTGGGATACCTCACTCAGGATGATTTTTTCTAGATCCCACCATTTGCCTGCAAAATTCATGATTTCCTTGTTTTCAATTTCTGAGTAGTATTTCATTGTATAAAAATACCACAATTTCTGTATCCATTCCTCCGTTGATGGACATCTGGGTTGTTTCCAGGTTCTGGCTATTACTAATAAAGCTGCTACAAACATGATTAAGCAAATGTCCTTGTTGTGTACTTGAGCAAATTTTGGGAATATGCCTAGCAGTGGTACTGCTGGGTCCTGAGGAAGCACTATTAATTGTCCGAGAAAGCACAAGATTGTTTTCCATAGTGGTTGTATCAGTTGACATTCCTACCAGCAATGGAGGAGGGTTCCCCTTTCTCCACAGCCTCTCCAGCCTGCATTATCTCTTGAGTTTTTGAGCTTAGCCATTCTGATGGGTGTAAAATGAAATCTCAGGGTTGTTTTGATTTGCATCTCTCTGATGGCTAGGGATGTTGAACATCTCCTTATGTGTTTCTCTGCCATTCTATATTCTTCTACAGAGAAATCTCTGTTTAGCTCCATACTCCATTTTATAATTGGGTTACTTGAATTATTGCCTATTAACTTCTTTAGTTCTTTATATATTCCAGATATCAGCCCTCTGTCTGATGTTGGGTTGGTGGAGATCCTTTCCCAATCTGTAGGCTGTTGTTTTGTTCTAACGACAGTGTCTTTTTTTGTAGTTATTTGGAGATAAATAGTAGATGATTATAGGTTACGGTTCCTCTGTAATATCACACTGTAGCTAACTTCATCTCTTGTCTATGATGATTACTCACTATTTAATGCCTCCACCTCTCCTATCTACCCCCACTTAGGTTCTAACCACTACTTAATATCCCATTCTCTTGTATGAGATAAACAGTGTGGCTCCATCACCTGAGTGAAAACGTGCAGTATTTGTCTGTGTCTGTCTTAGCTCAGCATGTCCTCCTCCAACTCAGAGGATTGCATTCCTTTTTATGCCTGATGATCTCCATCAATTAGGTACATTCACTACTGCAAATTTTATTACAGTAAACATGAGAGGGTCTCTTCTACATATTAACTTCGATTTCTTTGCCTACATAGTTATTCATAGGACCAGCAATGGTGGTAGTTCAGTTTTCAGCTATCTGAAGAACCTCCCCTACTGTTGGCTACAATGGCAGAACGAGAAGTCTCATTTTAGAATCCCCGTATCTGACCGCACCCATTAGCAATACTTAGTAGGAAACACTGAGATTCCTATCACGATAGAATTTTATTTTCTAGAATTTTACATAGAAAGTTTGAATGTGTGGGTGTGAGCCGCATGGTGTGTCACAGTCTTTTGACTAAGAAGAACTATTATGAGCCTCATCTACACTAGAATATGCTCCAAGATTTGATTCCTTTTCTCTGGTGAATAGTGTTCTGTCGGTGATGTCACAATCTGTTCTCCATTCACCTGTTACAAGCATACTTTTTATTGTTTTTCTTTACATTATTATTAAATGTACTGTAAGTGTTTGTGAATGTCTCTGCATAAAGATAGTTTTCATTTTCCATGGGTAAAGGTTCATTACAAAGTCATATATATTTAGTTCTTTTAAAAAGTTGTAAGATTATTTTTCCAAGGTGCCATTCCATAGCCTTTTCTCAAAACACAGAGATCCATTATGCATCTCTCTATAGCAGTGAATACCATTCAACTTCTTGAGGCTAAGTATGTGTAGGTATAGTTAGTTTCATGTGGTTTTGAACTGACATTGCCATGATGACTAATTGTGGTAACAACCTTAAGAGGCTTCTTAGCCATTCTTGTATTAATTGATGGCAAAGTATTTCTTAAAATCTCTTACTTATTTTTAATTTCATTTTCTTTTCTAGTGGAGAGTTTGCTTTTAGCTTTAAATGTTTTACTCTTTAGACAATCACAGTCTTCTAGAAAGACACTGAAAATTATTTGAGGACAGGGTTGTTTTCAGAGTTAAGCTGCCAAAGAGTTTCTGCACCACATAAATGTACAATTTCTACAAACATCAGTATGTACTGTGAAAAGCCTATGAAACTTACCTGCCTACCACACAGCCCTCAAATTCAGGAAACTAGCATTGATGTACAGTGTTCATTTTTTACTAACATCCAGCCATGGGAAGGGGTTACCTGCTGTTTGAGTGTCTTACAAAGCACACATATTTGGTTCAAAAATCACAAAACTTTTGTCACATTTATTACCTTTCCTTTCCTTTTCAATATAATTTCAGGGTCTCTCTCTCTCTCTCTCTCTCTCTCTCTCTCTCTCTCTCTGTGTGTGTGTGTGTGTGTGTGTGTGTGTGTGTTTTGAAGATGTCAATTAGAATGTTCTTCAATTTAGATTCAATTTCTGGTTATACATTTTTACTAGGACTATCACAGAGGCAATACCTAATTTTAAATCAGAACATGTTGCATTTTACAAAAATAATTTTCTTAGGTTTGATAACCTTATGCACTCATATTTAAGATATGCCATTGAGTATGAATCATTGTCTATACAAAGTGTTACCACACTTAAAATAATAAAAATACCTGTAACAGTCCCAGTAGTATTTTGGAATACTTTGATATCTCTCCCTCAAAACTTCTTCTCCTATCTTTAGAGGGAGAATAATACTATTTTCTCTCAGTCTGGATTACCTTATGTTTTCTAATACTTTACATAAGTGGAATTATAAAGCATGTAATATTTTTTAATTGGCTTTTTGACTTGGCATAATTGTTTTAGTGTTATAGCAGTGGTCAGTGTTTAGACATTTTTTATTCTTAAAGACAATTCTATTCCATGATCATCACAGCTGCTGGGACTTGTTGATGGACATCTGATTTACTTCCAGATTTGACTATTAAAATGGAGCTCGGTGTGTATGAATGCACAAGGCTTGTATGGACATATGCTCTCTTTTTCTCTTGGGAAAATTCCTTGGCATGGAATAGCTGGATCATATGGTAAGTGTGTATGTAACAACAAGAATTTGCCAAATATTTGTGTGAAGTAGTCAAGCCATTTCAAATCTATCAGTACCAGGTGAGCAATCTTCTCTGTCTCCTTCCTTGCCAGCACTTGGTAGGGTCTGACTCTTAAGTTCCAGCCATTCTAAGGGGCACAGTGGTCTCTCACCATATTTAAGTTTGATTTCTTAAGTAATGATTGCGAGATACTTCTTACGGATTTTATGAATGGCCTTTAAATCACTCAAAATGTGTTTGCATGGGGGTTTTATTGTTTGTTTGTTTTGAATGGAGTTTTGTTTTGTTTTTGAAAATTTTTTCAGTGCTCTTTTCAAACCACACACCGTAACTCTGTCAGATTTCTCCAACTCTGGCTCTCTTTCCTTTTTTCTATTCTTCCTTCTTTTTTTTCTTTTCTTTTTTTCTGGAGTTAGTTCAAAGCATCTGTTTGATTGTAAAAGGAACTTTTATCCGTCTGTTTCAGTTGTGATCTCAGAGGCTTATTGCCTCTGTCTGCTGACCTAGCCCTAGTCCGGGAAGCTTCTGGCCTCTGTGCAACCTAGCCTAGGTCTAGATGTTATCTGCCTCTGAGACTTCCTGCTGAACATGCTCACCATTTCTTTCTTTCTTTTTTCTTTTCTTTCTGAGCTCTGGTAAGCTGGCTGGTTCAACTCAGCTGTTCTGTTTCAAACTCCTCTCCCAGTTAACTTATTCAATCTGGTTTCCCTCTTGGCCTCTGAATTGCTTGGCTTGGCTTCGAACTAACTCTAGCAATCTGCTCTAATCTCCTGGCTCCTTCTCGTTCTCTGGCTCATTTGGTCTTCACCTGAGTTCTCTCTCTCTCTTTCTCTCTCTCTCTCTCTCTCTCTCTCTCTCTGCAAGCACTCTCTCTCTCTTGTTTTTGAATGTTAAATACTCTTTATTTGGTATCATACACATACCACAGTAAATGCCTTTCAGTGGTAAAAGGCAACATACTTGACATGGGAATTCTAATTAAAACCACATCATCAAGAACATTTGTGTCCTGACATTTAGCCACTGCCTGTAACAGGCCAGTGAACACAAATCGAAATGCAGGTAAGTCTTTTTGTTTCTGAGAACATGATAGAGTTTTCCCAGGGTTTAAACATATGCATATACCCAGTTATATAAACCTAATGATAAAACCATGTAATAGGTTTGAGGAGACACCCCCATCTTTGTGGAAAGTAGAACATTACTACTTAAGCCCAATCTTATTTTGAGAAACAGAGAGTAGTGATAATATATATGCAGCTGGATCGTTATTCTTAAAAAGATCATATCTGCTTTACCGCATGTCAGTTTTACTTAAATCGGGACTGTCCAACAAAAACAGTTAACCTCTCATGATCCGAATTTTTGTGTATGAATTAAATTATGGTACACATTAACAGCCATGAGACATTTGTTGTGTGATAAATAAGTCAGCAGAATTATACATGAATAACCTTTTTAAGATAAACTACTAGGTCTGCCCTTTCTCCCTTCTTAATTCCTGCAAAGATCTTTTTTTTTTTTTTTTGTTCCAGGAATGTATTTGGGAGTCTCCAAATACTCCCAAGTATCCCCAAATACTCAGAGTATCCTCTTCCCAGGTGATACATTTGTTCTTGTTGGCATCTGTGTGGGAGAATCCAGCAGCCTGACCTGTCTTCTGTGCAAAAAGACCATGGAGATTTGGTCCATTCTTATGCTTGCCCCCTTTTCCACAAGGTTCGACTGGGCACACTTCTGAACAAAAATCTTCTTGCCTTTCTCAACATCACCCATGTTTTTAAATTTGCTCCTGGCTGATCGATACTACAAATGTTACGACCTAAAGACCAAAGTCCCACTCTCTGCAACCTGTCTCTATTACTGTCCAGGTAAAACTGCCTCCTCGATCTCTGCATTGCCACTTAATAGCTACCCTTTCCTCTCTCTTCTCATGAGGGTTGGAAGTATCCTATTCTGTCAAACCTTTCTCTGATTCATCACTGTTTCTGCCACTCATTAGACATCACTTTCAAACATGGATGCTTCCTTCTACAAATTACATCTACCCTCATTTTTTGGGATTAAAGGTGTGTACCACCACACCTGGATCTAATTTCTCTCTCTCTCTCTCTCTCTCTCTCTCTCTCTCTCTCTCTCTCTCTTTCTTTCTTTTTCCCATTCATGTCATTAGTATTTAATTATTCTGGTAGAGATACCTTACATCAGACATTTTTTTAATTTTTTTTTTCACTTTATATCCTAATTGTGTCCCATCCCTCATCTCCTCCTGGTCCCACCCTCCCTCCATCTCACCCTATCCTTCTCCCCTAGTTCACTGAAAGGGGAAGTCCTCTTCTCCCCTACTATCTGACCCTAACCCATCAGATTTCATCTGGACTGCATGGATCCTCTTCTTCTGTGGCCTACCAAGGCCGCCTCTCCAGGCAGTAGTGAACAAAGAACAGACAACAGAGTCCATGTCAGAGACAGCCCCTGGTCTTCTCACTAGGGAACCCACATGGAGACTGAGAAGCCTATTGGCTACATCTGAGCCAGAGATCTAGGTCCTCTCCATGCATGGTCTTTGGCTGGTGCACCAGTCTTTGCAGGCCCCCTGAACCCTAGTTTGTTGGCTTCGTTAGTCTGTCTCCCTATGGAACTCCTGTCCCCTTCTGGTCCTTCTATCCTGCCGCTCTTCACTAAGACTCCATGTTCTCTGCCCAAAGTTTGGCTCAGAGTCTCAGCATCTGCTTTGACCCCTTGCTGGATGGAGTCTTTTAAAGGACATTTATGTTAGACTCCAATCCTGTTCTCTCTCTTCAACTATTTCTGGTGTCTACTGTATTTGCCCTTCTGAATGAGAATTAAGTATCCACTCTAGGATGGTACTACCTCAAGACCCAGCCATACCACTCCTGAGAATATACCTGAAAGACGCTCCACCATACAACAAGGACATTTGCTCAACTATGTTCATATCAGCTTTATTTGTAATAGCCAGAATCTGGAAACAACCTAGATGTCCTAGATGTCCCTCAACCGAAGAATGGATAGAGAAACTGTGCCATATTTACACAATGACATACTGCTCAGCTATGAAAAACAAGGAAATCATAAAATTTTCAGGCAAAGAGATGGAACTAGAAAAGATCATCCTGAGTGAGGTAACCCAGAACCAGAAAGGCATGCATGTTATGCACTTACTTATTAGCGGATATTAGTCATATAATACAAGAAAACCATACTATAATCCACAGAACTAAAGAAGCTAAATAACAAGAAAGGCTTTTCTTTATTTGAAACTTGCTGTATACCAGGCTAGCCTTGAACTCAGATGTGTCTCCTGGATTAAAAGCATGTTTGTACTCTAGCTAGATCACATAGACATAGAAGGACTTTGGATGTGATTTCTTGCCAGAACAGCCATGTTCTGAATTAAAATTCTTCTACAATTGTTTTTCAATGCTAAAGGGACTGTAGTCTCTGAAATGACTGGCAGCCTACTGCTGCCCTTGCAGTGTCTCAGGCCTCTAAAGTCAAAGTTACTTACATACAGGAAGGCTGTGAGTCTCCCACAGAGAACCTTCTGTGAATTGTGAGGGTCTCTTACTCTGTGACTTTTTCTTTACTAGGCTAGGCTGAGCTTAATGACTGGGAATAGAGGTCACTATTGTCTCCAACAGAAAAGTAAAGCAATTTTGGTTATGGTTAGTGTATGTATGTATGTATGGTGTAGGATGTCTGTCTGCTTATCTGGTGCCCCAGGCAGTTGAAGTGTTTTCAGAAAGTTATAAAACTGCAGTACATGGAGCTCAATGGAGACAGTCACTGGTGATATGCAAGTGCCTTAATGTGTTTTAACCCTGTCTAGCTCTCTGTCCACTCTCTACTTCCTGCCTAGAGATGCACTGACCAGCAGCCCTTGCTCCTGACATCACACCTACCATCTTTGTGTCCTCTCCCAGTAATAGCTGTTGTGTTATAAAACTTCTTCTGTAGAGACAGAAAGCAAACATCTACTCATCCCACATAGGACTCACACAACAAAACAAAATACAGATACCACAAAGGTTCAGCGTCATGTCGCAGTGAGTTTTATTAAGGTTCCTGACAGGCAATTGGGTGAGGGGTTACTTTCAGGAGCCGAAAGGACTTACAGAGGGCTGCATCTCCAGAGCCCACCCCAGCATGTTGACAGCTCACAGAAGCTGGGAACCTGGAGCACATTGCACTGCCTACAGGCAGCTCAACTGGATGGAGGTACAAACATCCTCCAGAAACCTGGCTGGTTTCTGCTTCCAGGCAGCTAGTTGGTCGCGGAGGCTTCTGTGAGATTTTACTCCTCTGAGAATCTTTGCACTTCAGCTTGTGTGACTCTCCTTAACAGCTCAGCTTCAGTTCATCTGAGAAGGACACTCAGCTTTTATTTCTTACTCTGCCAGGGCTGGGCCTCATGAGTCTGGTCTGTTTCAGGGACTTCCTGAAGTTTTTCTTTTTTCTTTTTTTTTTTTTTAAGTTGTTTACCTTCTCGTTTAAGGAGCTTCCTGAAGGATGGAATGTTTAAATCTTGGAGGAAACCATTACACAAGATAAGCCACATTAAACATTTCTTGCATTAACTTTCTTCTTGTAAGTTATTTGATCCAAGAAACAGGAAAAATCTTGCACTTTTCGTGTGCTTTGTTGACTTCTTTTCACAGTGGATATGTCTCAGATATTTTTTTTTCATATCCTCAACCTAAAGTTTCATAATAGACTCTAGAAAATATGGAAATTAAATACATAGTAAATGGTTTATCTACTTAGAGATGCAAATTATGACATCATAAATATGAACAAACTCTTTCCTCTTTGGGTTTTTACACAACTGAACATGAGTAAACCCAGCAAGCAGTAGATGATCCCTTTAGTTCTGCTTACTGGCACTCGTCCACATGCCCCCAATATCTTGTCATCTTTCTGGATGCTTTTGCTGTAGATGTTGACAACAGTGGCTCATCATGGTAGAACTATACCTAGTACCCGAGCCACCTTCTGGAATAAAACCACACTTGTTTGATTTTTGTGACTAGATTCCACTGACATAAGCCACTGGAGTCTGAGGAATTCCTGCTACAATAGCTAGTATTATGCTAACAAGTAAAGGAAAATAATTAAAATTAAAAAATAGTCTTGGTAACAAAATTCTGGTTCTTTTTTTTTTCTTCTTCTTTTGGACTTCAGGCTTCAAGCCCTTGATGGAAGCCTGAAGCCCACTGAGACAGCAGTGGTTGGAGTTTAATTGAAAGGCAGAAGTACTGTGCAATAGTCCTTTTAATCAAGATGTTAAAGGGAAACTTTATTAAACTTTGATTGAATATATAAAATTAAGATGTAATACACCTTAAATATATTAGCTCAAATTATAAAATATTAAATTAAGATTTAATATATTAAATTAAACAAGATTAAACTAGATTGAAAAAAATGCTTTCGAAAAAAATTCTCAAATACACCAGAGAAAATGATTAACCATTTTATTGAAAAGTGAAAGCGTAGTAAGTATGCAAATAATGAGAGAAGAACTGTGGGAAGTGACCTAGCCTCACTGGGTACAAAGCACCTGCTCTAGGAGGCAAATGAGATTTTCAAAGGACAAAGTAAAATTTGGTCCTGGATTAAAGAGAAGGAAAGCAAAGTGTGGTGATGTATTCCACTCCCCTAAACAACACAAGAACCCCGTGGTGAGTCCCCACCAATGGGAATTCACATTCTCCATTCAGAGCTGTTCTCTTTTCCCACACTAGACACAAAAACACCGTAAAAGGACTGCATTGTTTGTGCTTGGGTTTACCTCTGTCAGACTGGCTGCTGACGGATGCTGACTCTCAAATCTACCTGGAGACTTCAAAGCAGGGAGAAAATCAACACAGAGAATCAGAGCTACTTAAGACTAATAAGAAAGAAAAGACAAAAGGACACAGGCAATTTATGAACGAGAAATGTCATTCAATTACATTTTTAATCCAATGCTAAAGATAAATAAATATAGATTTATTTAACTTTTAAAAAGCTAAACCCTGTAAGTAAATGTTACCACATCCATTTTGTACAGTGGTCTTATAACAAAAGTATCATTTTCTTATTATAAGTGAGGAAGTTGTATATCAAACAGACAAGTTCTTTCCCAGACATACCAGGAAGTGATACAATCAGCCTCTATCTTACTGCAAAAATCTTATCTTTCCACTAATGAAAGACTGTGTGTTTGAATGATTTTATGTGTGCATGTATATGTGTGTGGTGCACAAGTGTGTTTTGTGTAAGTGTACTAGACTATAAGAATCTATGTTTATGGCTGAATTACATCCATAAAAGTAGGCAGCTTCCCCAGAGGGACATGTCCCTACTTGTACTCACTAGTAATTAAAGTACAGATTATAATAATAATAAATAATAATTATAGTAGTTACCATGTATTAAGCACTCAATGGTGTGAGACACAATGATAAATACTTTGCCTGAAATAATCTGTTTGATCATTTGAACAGCTTATGAAACCAGCATGAGCAGTATGTGCTCATTTCAGGTCAGACACTTAAGACTTAGAGAGTGCAAGGAAAATGCCCAAGGCCACAGCTTTGAGTCACAAAGGCTGGACTCAAACTCAAGCTCCCTGTGACCCCGCCCCTTCTCCCGAGGGCAACACTGGTCATAAACATGATAGGGATATGTAGATAGAAAGGGATGGGAGGAAAAGAATCACAGATTTTTGCTCAGGCCTGCACAAAGGCTCTTTCCCAGGTCTCAGGACTTTTAACTACCATTACACTGGTGACTCATGGGGGGATGTCCTGAGGTGAGTCTTCAATTTCTGTCTCAGTCCTAAGGAATGAAGGTATGTGTCTCCAAACATCCTTCACAGTGCCTGAATGGTACTAAAATATGGGCAAGTGAGGAACAACTGCTATGTTTAGTTCACTGACACCGTTCTACGGGGCTGTGGCGGAGCCTATAACGTCACAGAAGATGGGCAGGCTCACTACCACTGAGCCACAATGCTCAGGGATACACTGATATCTACAACTGGGCAATATCAGCATACACTGTTTTTGTTTTTCAGCCCACACAATTAGACCTGAGTCTTGTCCTGTACACCTAATCTTGCCAATGACTACTAGCTAAGGAAACACAGCAGTTCCCCCTTTGCCATATTTAACATTACTATCATCATAATCACCATCATAGTCACCATCATCATCATCCCTGAAGTCTCTTCTGACTTCATTTTGAAATGCTCATTTTCTTGGCTTTTCTTTCTGTTCTAATTGTACAATTTTAATCCTTATTCTTGATTTTCAACAACCTCACTGTTCCATTTCTGTGCTTCTGTGCTTGAGAACCTACAACCACAGGCACCAGCTGTGTAACTTCAAAACCATATGTGCCCTGCTGTAAGGGGAAGGCATCAATCTCTGGGTTTTTGGATGATAGCATCCACACCCATATTTCCAAATCTGTATTCCCCTAATGCTCTGTATAACCTCCAAACACAAATTTCTAGCTCCTTCCATTTCTAGGTTATGCAGCTCTCACCTATAGGTCTACTTCTGTGTCTTGACATCTGTACTTACACATTCAACGAAGCAGACTGGGAAGGGATCTCATCCTAACTAAGCAGGGATAAGGAACACTCCCACTGTGGCTGGGATTTGGAAAATAGCTCCACTAGTGAAGTGTTTACCTTGCAAGCATGAGGACCTGAGATCAATTCCCAAAGCCTCCATGGAAAAGCTGTGTTAGGTAGCACACTGCTCTAATCCCAGCACTGGCAGACAGAGGGCTCCCCGTAAGTGGACTGCATCTGAGGCACCCTAGGTTGACACACGGACATCTAGCTTCCACACACATGAACATGCATACATGTGTGAGCGCACATACGCATATACAAACATGCTCTCTTGTGCTTACTAGTTCCAAAATTGATGAGTTATTTAGTAACTGTTCACTTTCATATCCTCTACTGTGAGGATAGTTGCATAGCACCATACATGATGGTGTGACTAGCCTCTTTCACCCCAGGCTGTTCCTTGTGCAGTTACTCTGTCTGACAGTCAATCGTGCTATTTTAGTTCCAATAGTCGCTGATCTCTACCAAAGCCATCGGAGTAATGATGAAAACACACCTAAAATATCTGCACATCATCAAACATTCATCTGTATATACAGACAGAGGCACAGTCTCAGATTCTCCCAAGAACCATTGAAGTCGCTCATGAAATACTAAGATCTAAGCAAACTTAATTGTTTGGTGCAAACAGTGCCATGCCTGTGACACTTGAGAATGGCTTCGTTCTGTGGTATTATACACCTGTGGAAAATATTAATTATGTAAATCTGAGAACATTTCTATTCTGGAGTAATCTAAGGAAAATGAATCATATTTGAGTCTCTCCCCCTGTCTGTTTGTCTGTCTGTCTCCCTCTTGCTCTCTCTTCTTTTGAAATGTCACCAGGTGCTGTGCTGTGAGTTTTTACCATGTTCATGCACTGCTAGTGAACTCACCAACCTCCAGATGTGGAGTTTAACTTGGCAGGCTTGATAAAGTGAGCCTGTGTTTGTACCAGTCTCCCTCTATGCGGAAACAAGTCTTTATTCAATGGATGCATTTTTGTTCATAGTCCAAAATTCCTTCCACTGTTCCAGGTTTTCTAGGTGTTATTATTTCCACTCCAGTAGAATCATAGCCCCACTATGTTCCCTGCCAGTGATATTTTCTGTTTGTGTGTTCTGTGTGCACATATGTGTGAATTCACATTAGCTTGTGAGGTTAAGGGGGATAACAGAAAACAGCATCACATGCTTTTCTCTGTCTCTTTGCCTTATTTTCAGGACAGTCTCTCCCTGAGCCAAGAGTGCACTGCCTCAGGTGGACTGACTGACCGCTCCGTGCACAGGCTCCAGCTGTTTCAGTCTCTAGCATTTGCTCTGTACTTGTTTGCAATCACTTGTAGCTTTTACATAAGTGTTGGGAGTCTGACCTCAGGTCCTCATGCTTGTACAACAATGATTTGACTCAATAACTGTATCTAGAACCCTCAGTAAGAATAGTTATTAGAATGTTGTTTGGGGACGCATCATATCCTGTGTATTTATGGCTGTGTCATTTCCTCATGTAAGCCTTACAGCAAGTTTGCTTAGCAGCTACTGTAATCAACCTGGAGTCATTCATTGAGCAACTGCTGCAAGTCTTTTAGTTACAGACATTAAAACATTGCTTAAATCTAGCTCCTCCCACCATTGTACTTAGCACACAGCCCAACAAATTCTTCAGCTCTCTCTTTTTTTAAAAAAAATTCTTTATTAATTACACTTTATTCACAGTGTATCCCCCCTGTGGTTCCCTCCCTGCTCCCATCCCAATCCCTTCCTTCCTCCACCCTCTGCATGCATGCCCCTCTCCACATCCACTGATAGGGGAGGTCTTCTTTTCCTTCCTTCTGATCCTAGTCAATGAGGTCTCCTCAAGAGTGGCTGCCATTTGGCTAAGGCTGAGGATCTGGCTTGCTTCCATGTATGTGGACGTATCTGCATTGCCCACGTGGCATGCTGGGGTTGGCTACCCAGAGGCTATTTAAGCTGTGGGCTGGCTTTCCCCAGGGTCCGATGATTGTTCAAGGTTCCTGAATAAACTGCATTGAAAAAAAAAAAAAAAAAGAGTGGCTGCATTGTCTTCTTCTGTGGCCTGGTAATGCTGCTTCCCCCTCAGCTCAGTTAATATATAATCTAGAGGTGGAGACTGGGTTCAGTGAATAAAGCACTGGTACTGCAGGCATGACAACCAGAATTCAGACTGCCATAACCCACACAGAGGGCAGGCAGACATGGTGGCTGCCTCTGATTACGGCACTTCACTCTGGAGGCAGTCCGGGAATCCCCTTAGAAAGCCTGCCAGTTAGGCCAGCTGGAATAGGAAAACTCCATGTTCAGTAAGAGACTCCGACCTAATGAATAAAATGAAGAGCAATTGAAGACGCTGGCATCAATTCAGGTCTCCACAGTAGCACCCACAATAGGATGCTTACAAGTACAGACATGTATACAAGCTTATCACACACATGTACACATGCGAAATGTTACAATATCAAGAACAAGCCTTTTCTTGTACCTTTTATGTGTTCTCCAGCATGTCTGTCATCTAAACAAGTTTTAAGTATTTATTGAATGATTTAGTCAAGCAAAGAGTAATCAAAAACCATATTTGTAATCAACATATATTGCTACAAAAGGTAAATACCAAGAGGAAAGAAAATTATGAGTTCTGCTTCAAGTGGCTCTAAATCTTGCATCATTAGCAGTGTGATAGAGGAGTGAAAATACACAGGGCTACATTCAAATGCATGATTTTTAACCTTGTAGATATTAGCGCTGGGAAAGCTCTGTAATTTTTTTCTGTGATTTCACAGATTCTCCAAACCCAGAATGGTAGAATCAAAATGAGAAGATAATTCCCCACAACTTAACAACCTGTCATTGCCCTCCAAGAACGTCGATCTGTACAGCACCACATATTTCATTTGTGTAATTCGCCAGCATTCAACGGGAATTTGCTTTAAAAGCTTGCAAATTGCAAGATTCCACTCCATAAAAGAGTCTTGGGAATGTATTTTTGCTGAAATGGTTCGCATAAGAACGTTGCTTTTGTGATTTTTATCCATCTTAAGTTCTGAGCTTGAATTTTCCTCATATCTGTAATGAAGTAAAGTTATATCCAGATATGACCACATAGGGCAAGGTCTACCGATGTGGGTTCCCTCGCTCTTCCTGCGCCTCACTCTGGTGTCATTCACAGGCATTTAAAACAAGCTGTATCCACTGAACACAGACTAAGCCTCAGGCTGATGGGAGATAGAATGGAGCATCAAGAAGAGAAACAAGCTTCATCACCAGGTTCTGTTCTAAGCCGCCTGTCTGGTCTGGGCAGGTTTACTCAGTGAGACTGTAGCCAATGCACACTTTGTCTTTTGTGGACAGAGGTCAGCCTTTTAGCGTTATTTAACTTCGATCTCTCTCTTCAACTCACTGTCACTCAGCTATGCTGTGGGATAGAGGCAAAGCTTTCATATTTAATCAGAAACTCCCCAAATAAAAGTTCCAAATTATCCTTACGCATTACAGCTTTTCTCAACAATTTAGCATATTTATTTTCATTACAAAATTAAAAATAAAGGAAAAAAACATTTGACCAAGCAGCAAATAGTTCTTGAGTATGTATGTCACAGAGAACAGCATCAACCTGGCAGCCTGCAGATAAAAAAAAAACAAAACAAACAAACAAACAAAAACCAAAAACACTGCAGAAGGAGAGGCCCTGGCTCTGTGCTGGGTACTGCTCTAGCTGAAATACAAAACTGTAATATCACAGATGATCACAGATATGTAATTTCGTGACATTTTAAGTAGCTCTTGACCATTTGTAATAAAACTTGAATGTAAATTCCTCAAATTGTGACCAGCAAACCTTCTGATCCAAATTATTAATTATGTTGATAAAATAAAGTTTTTTTTTCCCCACTACAAAATTGTCATGGAAGGTCAAAAGTATGGTGGATAGTTTCCCTTCATTTCATTTGTTTGTTTAGTGTGGTGTGTGTGTGTGTGTGTGTGTGTGTGTGTGTCCCTACAACTGTGCAGAACACCCTGAGTACTTTTGCCCTAGTTTTTAGTTTAATGATGTATGGCATTGAGAACACTGCTTGAAAGGAAACAAAAAGATCATTGCTAGTTATGACATGAAAGCATTTTGCATTCCTTAAGTAATGGATGATTGGGGAAATTAGTCAGTAGTTGATCATAACTTGGCAGAAAATTGCTAAGTATACAAAACTATGTAAGTACAGAGTGGGGGAAAAAAGCTTATTAATGAAATGTCACAAAATACCAAAGTTCATTAATCCCAACTTGCTATTGCCTACTGAATTAAATAAATGGTTCCTTTCTTACACACATTCCTAAGTTCACCAATATAATGAATAATTGTTGAAACATTAATTTCAGTAAATCTAAAAGTGCCTTACTTGATTCCACTATGCAAAAGATCTGAATTCAACTAAATTAATTATTATGAGCAGCTTTGAGCTTTATTTTAATTCTTGGATTTACTGAACTCAAGAATCTATTTGGCAACCTGTTTATGTGTTATGTATGTTGTAATTAAAACTGTAAATGTATTCATAAGCACATTTATAAAAATTACGATGGCGTGTGTTTAGAATCTTTGATTCTGTTAACCTTAAAGTTGGAAGGAGAAGAAAGAAACTTTTCAAAGTACCACTTTGTTTGTTGCTTCCCTTCCCCCTGTTTTCTTGTGGTTTGAAGCTTTTCTTGATTGGCAGCATAGGAGTTCTGTTATTTCCCAAGCTTGCCATGTGCAGAAAGTTTCTCAGCCCTTAAGTTCAGATGTCGTTTTCTTTGATGAGCTTGTGATTCTGATATTACAACTGAAGTTGAATGAAACAGTACAGGCTGTGAGACACTCATGGCTGCTTGTACCAGCACCATTTTAAACTCTCAGTCTTGCTGAAGATGCTGGTTCTTAGAAGGGTTTTCATCTGGGGCTAACCCAGAGGAAGTGTTCTATGCAACATACACTTGTTACAGTCTCTTCCTTTCTATCTCTCTAATATAATTTGTGTCTAAGTCGCCTAAAACAGAATTTTAAAAAAACAGTAAAGGTCAGAGAGTACAGGAGGAGGAGGACCACCCCGATCCCTGGACTAAGGGAGGGGCATGGGGAAGAAGTGGGAGGGAGGGTGGGACCAGAAGGAGATGAAGGAGGGGGCTACAGCCGGGATACAAAGTGAATAAATTGTAATAAATAATAATCATAATAATAGTAAGTGTTCTTCAATAAATAACTCTAGCCATAAAATTTTTAAAGAACATTAATTTGGAAAAACATTCTGAAATAAACCCACTGATATTATTTTTATTTTTATGTGTTACAAAATTAAAATATACTACAGATGATATTTCCCTTGAGGAGATCTCTCTATCTACTTTTCATAATTAATTTCTCACACGTGCCTCTAAGGACCATATTGCTTAGAAGGATTATAACTGCAAGCATTGTGCTTGTAAACACAATATTTAAAGACTTAAGCCATGCCTGCATATCTTCCTGTGAAATTTAAATGTGCATATGCTTGCACATTAAAGCCACAGTTTGATAGTTGCTCACTTAACTAAAGTTACTTTTATTTAAATCATTGTGAAATGGGATGTATTCAGAATCTGAGGCTTCAGTTTTCCACATTCAACTTCAGAAACAGAAACCCAACTTTTCTCTAAATACGATAGGAAAGCTGTATTTTAGGGTTGATAGTACGGTCAACAGAGTTAGCCTCTCCTTTCTGTTTGGAGTCCTAATCTAGTTTAAATATTGTATATACATTTTGGCTGAATGAAACATTATCATGGCCATAAACCTTGAACTTGCAAGTTTGCAAAAGCAAGCCGACTAATATGATGGCATTGCAGTGTCTGTCGTTAGATCCTCCTTTGGGTTATGCTCAGATAAAATACATTCTGAGAACTGAGGCACTTAGTAACTTTGAGCACCTTAGAAGGACAGCCTTCTGAACTTCACCTTTGTCTTATGTGGTGAAGCCTGTAGAAAATAAAGAATTACTAGTTCAAAAATTACACATGCAGGGACTAAGAAAAAATGTGAGATTTACCAAGAAATCCCACAAGAGACCCAAGCATCAGAGGTTGTTCAATCAAAGTTTGTTGAACAGAAAGATGAATACTCAAGGTCACAGGAGGCAGTGTTGGGTGTAAATAGAGCCTTTGTTCCTTTGCTCTGCTCACAGCCTCCAAACTAGAACTACGCCCTTCCTAGAAATGCATGGACATAGCAAAGAGGAAAGAAACTGGGGCCCACAGAGATCCCAGGTGTACAAAGAAAGTTGGCACAAACTAACAGGTGTTTCCATGCATGACCATCATCAAGAAAGCCTGTTCTATAGGGCAAGTTCCAGGACAGCCAGAATTACACAGAAAAACGCTGCCTTAAAAATTAAAAAGAGGGGGAGGGTGTACAAAAATTCAAAATTCAATGCTCAGTTTTAAAACAGGAAAATTACCATAGAACTCAACAAGTAGAATGCTGTGGGCTCATGAGGTGGCTCAGTATCTAAAGACAGTGCTGCTAAGCTGAGGCCCTGAATTCTTTGAGATCAAACAAGCTCAGTCCCTGGAAGCATGTATGGAAGGTAATTACTAACTTTTGCAAATTGTCCTCTGACCTCAACACAAGCACCAGAGCACAAACAGGCACACACACACACAGTGAATAAGATGTGATAGAATGTGTTTTTAATAGAGCTGTGTGTGCCAGGGTTGAGTTCAGTAGTGGAGCCTTCAGCTGGCATGTGCAAGGCCTGATACAGAAAGGAAGATAGAGACAGAGACAGAGGGACTGAGAGACAGACGGATGTGGGAGGAGGGCTAGGAAGAGAATGGATAAGGGTAAGAGGAAGAAAGGAACGAAAAATATTCCTTGAACAGCAGATTTAAAGGCATGGTAATGTACACCTTTAGTTCCAGCACTCTGGAGGGACAGGCAGGTGGATCTATGAATTCAAGACCAGCCTGGTCTCACAGCCAAGTCCAGGACAGCTGGTAATATACAGAGAAACCTTGTCTCAAAATAAATAAATAAATAAATAAATAAACAACAAAAAAAGCAGATTTTTTTTCTATTTTGAATTATTAAGTAAACATGAGCTAAGTATTGAGATGAAATATGTAGCTGCTTTTTACTCCTTCCACAAACTGAAAGACTTTTCGAAGCTCAACAGTTTGTGATTTATCTTTAGTTTACCAAGACATGCTTTAGTGTGCAAAAGGGGAAATCAATTTTTATGACTTTTAATAAAAGTGTTTTTTTTCAAACTAAGAGCTTTAGAGTCAGAGTCCTGATACATCTGTGGAGCATTACTAATCAAAAACACAGAGTCCAACCTCTGACTTTCATCTCCAGTACCAAGAATATTGAGATAATGGAATTTAGGGTTGTTTTCAGAAAGCATTGGCTTTTGATAGCTGCTCAGTAAATGCTGTTGTGTTAAAAAAGGGTTTGGTAGTCATCACTGGAATCCTTGATAGGAGCAAAGCATGTGTGTGTGTGTGTGTGTGAGAGAGAGAGAGAGAGAGAGAGAGAGAGAGAGAGAGAGAGAGAGAGACAGAGGAGGAGGAGGAGGAGGAGGAGGAGGAGGAGGAGGAGGAGGAGGAGGAGGAGGACAATCTTAGGTCCCTTTCCTCAGGCATTATCCATCTTTGTATATGATACAGGGTGCCCCATTGCCCTGTAACTCACCAAGTAGACTAGGCTGGCTTGTCCAACAAGTCCCAGGGATGTGGCCCTCTCTGTCTCCCCAACTCACATCATCCGCCAAAAGCCAAGCTGGGATTATAACAGCTTGCTAGCCCAACCTGATCTTTTTAATGTGGATTCTGAGGGTTTGAATTTGGCATCTCATGTTTGCTAGGCAACTGAGCCATCTCCCCAGCCCTTGGAACAAAATTTTAAATTTATCATGTGTGTTTTTTCCACATGTTCACTAGTTTAAATAATGGTAATAAATGAGGAAATAGAGAGGCAGTGGTCTGGTACTGCCATGCGGTAAAACCAATCCTATACCTGGGGTGGGGCGGCTGGATTCTCAGTGGAAAACAACTCCTAGGGCATCTTTGCACCATGGCCCTTTAGACTCATGCACCTTTCTTGCCTACAGCAATGCAGTGACTGCTGCAGCAGCTAAGCAGCATGAAAGCCATACAAATGCAGTCAATCAGCTTCTTTGGAGGTATGAGGACATGGAAAACCCTCCATGTCCAAGAAGCTGTGAGATCATGTCTGATTTAAGTCCCAATCCTAAATAAACCCAGCCTCACACTGAGTTTTACGTGTAGAATTTCATGTCCAGTCCCTGTAATGAGGTGATAAGGCCTTGTGACAGCCAGTCGGTAGCAAGCAATGGCAATTAACAGGATTGCACTAACCTGGAGATACGCCAAGCTGGCAAAAAAGGATTAGAAAGTAAATGAAGTGAGCAACCATGAACCAGCAAATAGGGCTTAATGGACAGTACAAGGCAGCGAGGCAAAGAGGGGGCAATTTGCTCGCATTGATTTTCACTGCCCACTGAGCTGCATTTCTTTTCTGATCCTAATGCATTTATCTTGGCCTAGGCAAGCTCCCTGGCTGCCATCTGAGGGACAAGTCCATTGACTGCACCAACTCCAGGAATGGCTGGAGTCAACCGAAGTGGAACCTGGCCCGTGGAAATCTCTTTCAGGCATCTTAATGTGGTGATCCCATGACCTGGAGAGCTGAAGATTGTCCAGCAAGGTCATACTGGATACACGCAAAATTATTTTGGGTGAGAAGAATTTTGTAAGAGCAATGAATTATTTATTATAGAGGTCCTTTCCACATGCATATTCCTTCTTGTTTACACGTAAATCACAAAAATAAATGAACGTGTTCTCAGCCATAACTTTCTCCATGTTCTGAATCATCTGCACTTCACAAGACAAATGATTTCTGCTGCCCAATACCATTTAACCTTGGTGCCATGTACTGGGAACTAATTGGAAGAAGACGGGCCTGCCATTCTTCAATGTGATAAACAGAAATCTTGTAATGCCATGTAAACCAGGACAATGAGAATGCTTTCCTGTCACCATCCCTTATGTTCTTCTCTGTTTTCTTCTTTCCTGTATCATATCCTGGTCTCTGTTTGTCAGTATGTCATGTATTTATTTTGTGATCTCTCCACTTCTATTTTTTTGACCAAATTATCTATTTCTTGAATTCCCTCTCCAAATTAAAATGCCTCCACAAAGCAAACAAACCCACCACTTCACCAGGACACAACTTAGAAAACTCTCTAATTGTCCACTGGAGTCTGCACGGATGCTGCCTCAGGTCCTTTCTCTTTTGTCCACCGTTCGAATTGAGTCCTAAGATGAAGTTGCTTCTGAGATTTTGAAGTATCATTGGTTGCTTACTGAAAAGAAAGAAAGAGAGAGAGAGAGAGAGAAAGAAAGAAAGAAAGAAAGAAAGAAAGAAAGAAAGAAAGAAAGAAAAAGAAAGAGAAAGAAAACTATTCAATTTCAAATGGTACTAGATCTGTTATGAGATGAGTCAAGTTCTTTGTCTTTTTTAATTTTTTATTTTTTATATTAATTATAGTTTATTCACTTTGTATCCCAGCTGTAGCCCACTCCCTCATTCCTTCCCTTTTCTACCCTCCCTCCCTCTTCTCCTCCTATTCCCCTCTCCAAGTCCACTGATAGGGGAAGGTCCTCCTCCCCTTCCATCTGATCCTAGCTTATCAGTTCTCATCAGGACTAGCTGCATTGTCCTCCTCTGTGGCCTGGACAGGCTGCTCCCCCCTCTTAACCAAACTTTGGGCAGAGTGCAGGGAATCCTATGAAAGAATGGGGAGGTAGTGGGAACTGGAAAAGACAGGAGCTCCACAAGGAAAGCAACAGAACCAAAATATCTGGGCACAGGGGTCTTTTCTGAGACTGATACTCCAACCAAGGACCATTCATGGAGATAACCTAGAATCCCTGCTCAGATGTAGCCCGTGGCAGCTTAGTATCCAAGTGGGTTCCCTAGTAAGGAGAACAGGGACTGTCTCTTGACAAATTCTTTGTCTTTTGTATATACTTGGATAGGAAAGCAAATAGGTGACTATCCATACCAAAGGCTGTTCTTAAGAATTATACAAAATTTCAGCTCATATTTACCTCAGATAAACAAAATCGTACCAAGAGATGAGCATGGATAGTAGGGGAGTCTACTGCTTGGCCATAAGTATGGGATACTCTAGGGCTTTGTTTTCTGAAGCTATTGGCAAGATACTTTGTGTAACCTTCTGTGATGATGCAAAGGTGATTTTGGGTAGAGTCTCTGCTGATGACTTCCTTTTTCTACCTATGATTTCTTTTCCGTAGACCATCTTCACCTTTCCGTAAGTGTCATATGTCCTTAAACTCTCATTAAACTCTGTTTTGGGGGCATTCTTAGGGTTGCTGCTACAGCAGCCACAGGAGGGAAATGAGGACATTTCTAAATGCAGAAAATGTTAACTGCTGCTGCTTCAGTGGGAGGAGCAAAGGTCATCTCCTTCTAAGCTATACATTATATAACATGTGCACTGGTGTTTCCTTATAGGTTCTGAGACAGCATATGTATTCATCACACCAAGACAGTTAACATCTGAAACCTCCAGCAGCACACAGGCAAAGGTCCCAAGAAGGAGTCTCTCTAGCATGCAGGTGAAGTACCTGGAAATTACCAAACTCCAAACAGAGGCAGGCTTTACTTGGTGGGGGGACAGGGAGAGAGAGGAAGAAAGAGAAGAAAGACAGAAATAAAGAAAGGAAAGAAGGAATTAATTTAATGCACCCAAATGAATTTAGTTTAATACAGACAGACCTGTGGATATTTTCTCTCTCCTTCGGATTATCTTGATATTCTTTGAATGGCTCTCTGTTTTCCCTCTACCTCCTTTCTGTTCTATAAGATTGTCTTCCTAAAATAAAAAAAAAGCATGTTTTGTTTTTCCCTATCACTTCACTTCTAACAAATTGTCAGTGGTGTGTCCTTGCCAAAAGAAAGTCAAAAGCTTTAGTGACATTTAAAGTTCTCTGCCATCTGGCTTCATTTCCCTGCTAGCTGCTGCCTGGTTCTTGGTACAACATCTGAAGATAAATCTTTGTCTATGTGACCTAATCACTATCTCCCCTTTGCCCAAATAACACAGAACCCAGCAAAACAACACCACACCAGGAGTGTTCTGAATGCTAATTCTCTTACTCCTTTCTTGAAATGAGTGTACACACACACACACACACATACACATACACACACGCCTTCAATCTAACTTTATTCTTCTGCCTTCCTTCTCCCAAATTCTCTGAAGGATTTGTGTACATCTGCAAAACTCTGAGAGTTAGCGGGGCCTACTCACAAATGTGGTACCTGAATGAAAAATTCTGAAGTCTGGGAATAAGAAAGACTGAGCTTTCATGCCAGCCTTAATAACAACCGGATTGGCTAGGGTCAGACAACAGGAGAAGAGGACTTCCCCTATCAGTGGACTAGGGGAGAGGGATAGGGGAGGAAGAGGAAGGGAGAGAGGGACCAGGAGGAGATGAGGGATGAGGCTACAACTTGGATACAAACTGAATAAATTGTATAAAAAATAAAATAAAATACATATATGTGTTTAAAAAAATGAACAACACGATCTTGAATGAGTGTCCTAAGCCGTTTCTTCATTATTAAAGTGGGACCCATACCTACTCTCTATAACTAAATTTTAAAGTAACATAGGATGTCTGAAAACGTATTTTGATGACAATAAAATACTTTTGAATGTTACATATAATCATTTTCTCCAGAAGCACTAACTTCGTTGTGCACTGTTGGTACACTGGATTCTGCTTCACACCATTCAAGTGTCGTGGCTGTTACTACATTATTTACAGTCTGTACAGAAGTAATACAAGCAAAAGGTACTTCTCCAAACTTTAAAAATATGGATGAGAAGAATGGCTTTCCAAGCCAAGGTAACCATAGCCTGGGCTCATTACCCACATTCCAAAATCAATCATAAGCATGTCTTCCCTCATACAGTTCTGAAACTGTTTGTTTATCTCTCTGACTCTCCTCTGCCTGTGCATGTCTTGGTCTTTGATCTCCTTCATATCTACTCAAACAACACCCCAGTGAGGTTGCTCTGACCACTATATCTGAAATTGGAAACCGTCAGACTTTCCTATTAATCCCATCACTTTCCTTCCTCCATGCTGCTTGTCCTTTGACATTCTACATCATCTGAACAAGTACATGGCTGTAATGAGATGTTCTGCCAGAATGTAAGCCCTGGGGAGAGATTCCTTCTTTTATTAGCACGTTTCCACCACCCAGGATCATGTCCATCACATATTAAATACTCAGTAAGTGTTTTATAACAGATCAATGGTTCACCTTAGTTTATGATTGATCAAATGATTGTAGAATTTTCTTAGGTGAAAGCTATGAATCTGTGTAATCAATTGTGGAAATAGAGCACAGACAGTATCCATGGTTGGTTCATTTTGTTTTGGTTGTTTGTAAGTGAATCCTTGTAGAGTGCTGTTTATATAGATAAGGGCAATGAAAATATTTTCAGGTTGGGGATTCAGCACATTTGGTTAAGTTTTTGCCATGCTCATTGGCTAGCCAGTCTCACTGACTCAGCGAGTTTCTAGGCAAAGTGAGAGATTCTGCCTGAAAACTAAGATGAAGAGTCATGGACAGAAATGCTTGCACAGCTGAGCCCTTTCACCTTCCCTCCTTATGCTCACATGCACAGACACATAGAGCACTTTGGCTAGGAATGAGCAATAATGCATTGAGTCTACATAGATCAAGGACTCCATGAATACAAGAATTCATGTTTACAGATGCTCACGTTCCTTAGTTTCTGTGTGCCTGACCTATACAGTAAACCCAACCTTTTATCTTTTTTGGGCTACTTCTGTTTCCTAATACAATGTTGTCATACTTGCCCAGAAAAATAAATGTCCATGTCAATTCAGATGCATTTTTGTTTTAACTTCTTTTAATTAACTATTGGTTGAATTCATGGGAGAGAATCCAGAGACATTGAAAGCCAATAGTACTTAATTTTTATTGGTTAACTATAAACTCTGTCGGTACTAGTTTTTAATTTATCTGCTGTGAGCATTTAACTAGGAAAAAATATTTTCATAGCATAAGCTTCTACCTTCTGTAAAGATTGTTTTTTCCCCATCATAAAGCAAGTATGTCCAGTGTCAGTCACAGAATAAAATATAAAGTGTGCCTGTGTGCTATCAGTCAGTTTAGGGGATGGAGCCTTCATTGGCATTGCCTTCAGATATGCTGTCAACATTATCACTTCCTAGCCCAGAGGCAAATTAGCTAAGTTAGAACCAGTGCTGGCAGGAACCTGCCTGAGCAGGCTGACCTATTATCATTCAACTCCTCCAAGCCTCACATCTCTCTTCAGTGAAGTAGAGACCACTGCATAAACTATTGTCAGAGTTGTTACAGAGAGAAATGGAATTAGTTACAGGAAACACTTTGTGTACATTTTGACCCAAACTAAGTTTGGGGTTATTGCTGTTTGAACTACTTTCGGCTCACAGCTGCCCTTCTTCTTCAATTTCTCTCTGCACAGCAGGTACACCTTTCTCTGACTCATCAAACAGATAAATTTCTACTAACCTTTGATGCTCATCAAGATGATGCTCTCTCCAGAGTTTCAGGTGTTGCCATTCAGAGTGATGTGTGTATGGCAGTTCTGACCATTAACATATACAACTGACTTATTTGAAATATGCCTGCCTCCTGGGTTTAGACACACCTTAAAGCAAGAAAAATTTGCTTTTTATCACAAATTTTATTTTTTATCACCATAGTTAGCACTCAATTCAAAGTCATGAATTGAGTTCTTAATTATGTTTATTTTTAGTGAGTTTAAATCCTGGAAGTACAAAAAGTTAAAACCTAATTGGTTCACCATTAAATCATGAGGATTTTTTAATATAAAATTACAGAGGTTTTCTTTTCTGGGAAGAAACAGAGTTTTGAACTTGGGAGGGTGGGGTAAGTCAGTAATGTGCAATGTGCTTGCCAGACAAGCATGGCCAGCTGAGTGTGACCCACAGTTCACCCACACAAAATCCCGGCTGGTGCAAACCTCTTCCCAGCACTAAGGGTGTGGAGACAGGCAGTCCTTTGAGCTTGCTGTCAGACAGTATAGCCGGGTATGTGAGCTTCAAGTTCAGTGGGAAGCCCTGGCTCCAAAAGTATGGAGTAGAATGATTGCAGAAATCCTGACATTGACCTCTGGCCTCCACTTGTATGTGCAAACATATGTACTTATATGTGCACATGATCACACATAGAAAAAAAAAGGAACACTTTATGCCATGGTGATGATTCCTTTCTAATGAAGCAAATTGACCTGTTCTAGTTTTATTTCTATTGCTGTGACTCTAACCAAACAAACGTGGGGAGGAAAGGGTTGATTTGACTTAAACAACTTGATCACAATTCACCACCAGGGAAAGTCAGGGCAGGAGGTCATGAAGAGACAGAAGTAGGAACCATGAAGGAAAACTTCATGCTGGCTTGCTCCCAGGCTCACATTCAGCTGCCTTTTGTTTGGTTTGGTTTTTGAGACAGAGTTTCTTTGTGTAGCCTTGGCTATCCTAGAACTCAGTCTCCAGACCAGGCTAGCTTTGAACTCACAGAGATCTGCCTACTTCTGCCTCCCAAGTGCTAAGATTAAAAGTGTGTAGCAGAAAACACTTAATGTTCAATGTCTTTGGCCATCAGGGAAATGCAAATCAAAACAACACTGAGATTTCACCTTACGCTAATCAGAATAGCTAAGATCAAAAACTCAAGTGACAAAATACTGGAGAAGTTGTGGAGAAAGAGGAACCCTCCTCCATTGCTGGTGGGAATGTAAACTTGTACAACCACTTTGGAAATGAGTCTGGCGCTTTCTCAGACAATTAGGAATAGTGCTTCCTCAAGACCCAGCTAAACCACTCCTAGGCATATATCCAAAAGTTGATCAAGTACACAACAAGGACATTTGCTCAACCATGTTTGTAGCAGCTTTATTCGTAATACCTATAACCTGGAAACAACCCAGATGTCCTTCAAAGGAGGAATGGATACAGAAACTGTGGTACATTTACACAATGGAATACTACTCAGAAATTAAAAACAAGGAAATCATAAATTTTGCAGGCAAATGGTGGGATCTATAAAAGATCATCCTGAGTGAGGTATCCCAGAAGCAGAAAGACACACATGGTATATACTCATTTATAAGTGGATACTAGACCTGTAAAAATAGGATAAACATACCAAAACCTGTACACCTAAAGAAGATAAACAAGAAAGAGGTCCCGGGGTAAGATGATCAATCCTCACTTAGAAGACAAATGGGATGGACATTAGAAGTAGGAGAAAACAAGAAACAGGACAGGAGCCTTCCATAGAGGGCCTCTGAAAGACTCTACCTAGCAGTGTATCAAAGCAGATGCTGAGACTCATAACCAAACCTTGGGCAGAGTACAGGGAATCATATGAAAGAAGGGGGAGTTAGTATGACCTGGAGAGGATAAGAGCTCCATAAGGGCCAAATATATCTGGGCACAGGGGTCTTTTCTGAGACTGATTCTCCAACCAATGACCATGCATGGATATAACCTAAAACTTCTACTCAGACATAGCCCATGGCAGCTCAGCATCCAAGTGGGTTCTCTAGTAAGGGGAACAGGGACTGTCTCTGACATGAACTCAGTGGAGGGCTCTTTGACCTCCCCCCACCCCCCGCAAGGGAGGAGCAGCCTTGCTAGGGCACAGAGGAGGACAATGCAGCCAGTCCTGGTGAGACCTGATAAGCTAGGGTCAGATGGAAAAGGAGGACCTCCCTATCAGTGGACTTAGAGAGGGGCAGGGAGGAGATGAGGGAAGAAGGGTGGAATTTGGAAGGAATGAGGGAAGGGGCTACAGCTGGGATAAAAAGTAAAGTATAATTAATATAAAAAAGAAAATTTTTTAAAAATTAATGAAGAGAAAAAAAAAAAGTATGGGTTTTCTGCCTGCTTTCTTATATACCCTAAGATGCCTGCCCAGAGATGACTCTGCCTGGTGTGTCCTGGGCCTCTTACATCAATCAAGAAAAGTCCTCCACAGACATGTGGAGGAAGTTCTTCACCTGGGATTCCCAGTTAATAATGCTGGGGTCTCAGACTGGTAGATAAAGCTAATTGGTAGATCCACTTAACCCAGATTACTGGACTCTCAGCATTATTTCCTTCTCACATTTGACTGCTTAATCAGATTGAAGAATTTGGGATAAAAAATGGTTCTGTCAGGCTAAGCGTGTCCTCTTTCTTTCAAAAGTGGAACTGCCCAAAGAATGCAGGTTCTTTTAAGTCATTTTTGCTAGCATGTAACAATTCAATAGAATAATAAGGTCTCACCTTATTTATAAATCACAGACATTAGGAGTTTGATTATGATGGCCAAACAGTGCCCTGAGATAGAGACTTTGCTGAAAGTTCTACCATGATTTTGCATTTCAGTATCAAGATGCTATTTTCTCTTCAGAAGTTATTCACATCAACTACTAAGAGCATGTCAATAACAAAGCGAATAGCTTAGGTTACCATTTTCCTTTTCCTTTGGTCTTATTTTGCAAATGGTTTAAAATTCATGTGTGGAAAAATGAGGCTTTTCATGGGACCTTCAAAACGATAGGCATCTTATCTAATTTTATTATGTTTATGCTATAGTATGAATTAAAATGTATTGCATAGCATTCGTGTATCTCAGGCAATGTTGGCCATGTGGATAAGGAACAGCATAGGCAAACTGCTCACCACGAATACAAAAAGTGAAAAGTTCCTTTGCATGTATTTACATAAGCTAAGCAGAGTCTTTTTTTTGTTAATTTTTTATTTAACTTTTATTAATTTCACTTTATTCCTTTTGTATCCCCCCATAAGCCCTTCCTTCCTCCCCTCCCAATCCCACCCTCCCCCCTTTCTGCATGCATGCCTCTCCCCAAGTCCACTGATAGGGGAGGTCCTCCTCTCCTTCTATCTGATCTTTTTTTTTCTTCTTCTTCTTCTTCTCAATGCAGTTTATTCAGGAACATTGAACAATCTTCTGACCCTGGGGAAAGCCAGCCCACAGCTTAAAATAGCCTCTGGGTAGCCAACCCCAGCATGCCTCCTGGGCAATGCAGATAGGTCCACATACGCGGAAGCAAGCCAGATCCTCGGCCTTAGCCAAATATGGAGTTGTTGTGACAGAGAGCACTCACCATCGGGAAGGTGGAAGGCAGAAACCAGCTCCATCTTTAAGGCACAGCATTATGCAGCTCTCTATAGTTCCCCCTTTTTGTTTTACACGCATCAGGCAAGAGTAGAGGTCTGATCTCTGATATTAGAAATAAATTGGGACTTTGTACTGATGTTCATTTAGGTGTCATCCACCCAAAGAGCATCAGACCCGTCCGATACCTTTTTCTCAGAGGCGGGACCTGGGGCATCAACCCGCATGCAATCAGACATGTTCTTCTCTGGGTCAAAAGTGGCTGACCCTGAGTGCAGTGCTTAGCCTTGCATCCTGAGCGTATCATTTTAGCTTTTTATGATAGCCAACCATGCTTGGGAAGACTGTCCTGCTTCAATGGCTGTAATGGCCTGAATGACCATGGCTGCATCACACTGTTGTGAGACTCTAATCTTACATATACACCACAGGCAAACCAAGGAGACCAACACCCGAAGGCCTGCTAACACTCCCATGCCCAACCATTCCTTCAGATGATTCATGGCTGCAGCAATCCATGATAATAATCCTGTGGCTAGTCCTGTGTCCACTCTGGTAGAATTTGCTGTAACAATGGCCACTCTCAGCTGCTCCATCATAGTATCGAATTCTTCAGTCCAATTACCTAAAATATAGCTAGACAATTGTTTAGACAGATTTGCAGCACGGGAAAAATTCTCATATTGTATGCTAGTGACACAAGTGGGTTACATAGTAATGTGAAGAGGGACTGCCTCTGACATAATCTGACTGGCGTGCTCTTTGATCACCTCCCCCTGGTGGGGAGCAGCCTTAACAGGCCATAGTAGAGGACAACACAGCCACTTTTGATGTGAACTGATGGACTAAGATCAGAAAGGAGAGGAGAACCTCCCCTATCAGTGGACTTGGGGAGTGGCATGCATGCAGAAAGGAGAGGGAGGGTGGGATCGGGAGGGGAGGAGGGAGGGGCTTATGGGGGGATGCAGAATGAATAAAGTGTAATTGATGAAAAATTTAAAAAAAAAGAAAAAAAAAGAAAAGATAATTTAAGAACCTTAAATGACTTTCAAAAGTGGAGGAAAACATGGAGTTAGTCAATTTACATGGAGCACGTCTCGCCCCTGGGGGCAATGGTCTCCTGAACCTACTCAGACCTCGGACACCACCACTGCTAGTTCTAGAACTGATGCAGGATGTTCCAACCAGGGGGTTAAGGCTTCTCATAATATTTCCTATAAGTCCACACCTGTTTGTTTATAACCCCCATTTTTATTCATTGTTAGGCAGATAGAGCCAAGTAATTGTGGTAATGATACTTGCTTTTTTGCCCAATGCCAGAATGCTTGTGAATTTAGGTATGCCCTGGCTACTCGCATGCCTCGCTGGGTGCCTGTGCCCGTTGATGCCCCTCACGCTATGACTCTCTTCAGACAGAAAAGGGATCTTGGAATTACAGCCACCATTGTTACTGCCATCTCATTGGCAGCTGTTGGAGCTACCACCGCGGCATTAGCCATGAGTCATACTATGCAGACTGCTCAGACCCTAAATAATCTTTTAGCCAATGTAGCTCATGCTTTAGATGTACAAAAATGAATTAATGCTCAACTAAAAGGAGACTTGATGGTGTTCAATCAGAGGATTGACCTCGTGCAGGAGCAAATTGATACCCTATGGCAAATTGCTCAACTTGGCTGTCAATGGAAGTATGCTGGACTTTGTGTCACTAGCTAAGCAGAGTCTTTATCCCAACTTTTCCTGTTCTGAAATAATGCCTAAGGGAGGAAAAGCGTACAGCCCATTTCTCAGTGGGGCCATGTTAGAGTCTTCAGACTCTCTAGGTACACTCCAGCTCACAAATTTTATTTTCATGGATCCTAGCATGCTCTTTATGTAGTGTGAATTTCATATCTATGCATGTTTCATGGCCCTTCCTATTTCACATTCCTCTGCAGAGAAGCCTCTAATGAATAAAATGTTTGTCATTCCACTTTATTAAAGAAAGCATTCAACATCGAGAGAGAATTTTTGAATTGAAGTGTCATGTCAGATCATCACTGTTTGCTAATCATGTGTGATTATAAGTGACAGAATGTGTTTTTTTTTCTCCATTTGATCACATTAGAATGATATAAAACATAAGAATAAGAAACTAAACAAATTACCATAATATTAAAATGTATTTTCTGGGAGATTATGGGGAAAAGTGCCTCATCATTATATATAATTACAATTCTCCAGTTTCACTAAGAATCTATTGTGTGGTGTCAACTTTTATTCGACAATTTTGGTTTTCATTTAGGATTTTTATATTATATTCACACTGCATGTTTTAGCAGGAAAAGTATGAGTTAGCCATAAATGATGCACCATGATTTATTATTAGTTTGTTATACTCAACAAAACTGTGGGTTTTTTTTTTTTTTTCTAACAAGGGTCTTGAGTTCAACTTTTTTTTCAAATATCAAAATCTGTTTCATTTGCTAACTATATGGGATTTTTCTTGAACCTAGAAGTTTTGATGTAAAGATGAAGTATTTGTAAACATAGAGCCTATATACTTAGCAAATTTACATTGGGTGGAGAGGCCGATTGGTCTCAGATGCTACATCTGTGCAATTCCAAGGGGGTACAGATCAAATATTGTAGTTCCAGACTTTCTCAAGACTTCCCACATCTCCAGTTAATTCCCCTATAGGATGATATTCCACTAATGACAATTCTGCTCCAGAATTAACAGCATGTATCCTTCATGATATGCACATTCTATAAACGGGTTTAATCCTGAACAGTGTTTGTAAAACATCACTCTCTTCTTCTCGATCTGTTTTCTTTCTCTTCCTGTGTGTGAATGTACATGTGTATGGGTGTGAGTGTGAGTACGCACACAGAGGGCAAGGATCAGCCCTAGACATCTTCTTATTGTTCTTCACCTTGTTATTATTTCAGTTGGTGTTTATTTATTTGTTTGTTTGTTTTAGACAGGATCTCACTGGAGCCCTAGGCAGCCTTGAACTTGCTGTGTAGACCAGGCATTTTGGTCAGTGTGCTGGCCTTGAACTCACACAGTCCCTCCTACATCTGTCTCCTGATGGCTGGGATTAAAGGTGTGTGTGTGCCACTACACTAAGCTGCTTTTCAAGACAGCTTGTTCATTAAACTTAAAGCTCACTGGTGTGGCCAGCTTGCTCCTATTTCCACATCCCAACTCTGTATTTCAGGTGAGCTTCTTCCCAAAGATGGTGGAGGCTGAAATTGAGGGCCTCACACTGTGACACAAGAACTTTTCTGACTGAGAGTATTTTTTTCTGTCTATAATATTTCTCTCACCAAAAGTCATGCGGAAACTGAAAGAAAAATTAAATGAATCTGTTATTGCATTTATCTTTTTAATTATTATAATACATTCTGAAGCTAATGAAACTAAAAGTTCAAAACTATCATGGAAAAAGGTCTAAACTTGGTTCATGGTTAACAGCGTCATGCTCAAAAATGGAAGATAGGGCACAGATAATGTAGACCAATCAACACTCTTAAAAATGATTGTTTAACCTGTATGCCACCTTTATTCCCCAGGATACTTGGTGAAAAATTCAAGAGCTTAGAAAAAAATGTGATTTTACAGCTAGAAGAAAATGAAATTTTATTGAAAGAAGCAAGAGAGTCCTTATTGATTGAATAAAATCTCAAATATTTATAAAAGGGCTTATGGTGTGGCTGATACTGTATTTTCGGAAGCTGACCCCAGATAATTCCTGAATTTTTCTTCCATTTTGCAGAATGTTTGCATTAGTTCATACTACTTGAGATTCAATCACTCAGAAACACATTATAATAACTAGAGCCTTCTCTATTCATCAAGAATCTTTAGATTTCAAGAGAATAAAATGCTTCTAAAACCCTCTAGAATAAATTGCCACTCTGTGTCTCTTCTCACTTCCTTTCACAGCATATGCCACTACATTAATGACTGCAGGGTTAAAACCAAACACCCTTAAACTGGGCTTGGTGGCACACCCCTTTAATCCCAATACTCAGGAGGCCAATGCAGACAGATCTCTAGGAATTCCAGGCTAGCCTCATCTACACAGCAAATTTCAGGCCAGCCTGGGATGCCAAGTGAGACCCTTCCTCAAAAACAAAACAAAACAAAATGAACTAAAACAAAAATAAGTGACTCTTTAGGTTTCCTGTGACTTGGTTTCTTAATGGAAAGAAAGCCAAAACAGTTCTTCCACCTTGAGGCAATGAATGGCACAAAGAAAGCCTGTGTTCCAGATCATGTTTGTTAGTTTTGTTGGCCTGAAAAGGTAGGAAGAAGTAGGAATTCTATCAACATCCTTTCCTGTCACTTCCAGCAATGTGGTATGAGGAAGCCCCCTGACTGCAATGTGCAGGCTCCAGCTTTCAGGACAAAAGAAGAAAATTCCTATTTCCAATATTTACGACATTTTGTTGTGGCCTTGAAAAGATAAGACTGCTTCCTCCATATTAGTAAAGCACTGTAGCTTGCAAATTTTAGCTTCCATGATAGGACATATCTATAATGTTCTAGAAGACTAATCTGGAGATCCATACCTTTACATTTCCAATCTTTATTGTTTGCAATAATACTTAACTCTCTCTTTTAACCTTTTCTGCTTTTATATCTTGTGCTTTCTATTTTGTGTAGCTGATCCTGGACACTCTGGGTTTCAGTTACGCTGAGCGGTACAGAGAGCCCACTGCTAAACTTTACTGAGAGTCCGGTCTTAAGAGCACAGCCTAAGGATGGGTAAGCTCATAGACTTTCACCTTATCTAACTCCCTGCTTTGGTACTGTGTACATTCAAAATGTAGCCAGGACATGGCTGGAGTGGCCAGATTTCCATCTTCCCATGTGTTGTAAACACCTCAGCAGTGGGACAGAGACTCCGTGAGACGTGTTGGCTACAGGCAGGGCACACTCATCACCGAGCTTTTCATAGTGTTCATCAGAACTTGCAAAGCTCTGCTGCTGCAGTTTCTGCACTGTGCCCTGGCCCCAGGTTCAAAGCAGAAAGAATGAACTTCAGGTCAAAGTGTGTACTCCGAGAACAAGGATTTCTCCTAGCCAGTGTAGGTGTGTGCAGTCATAACAGAAGACACAAACCAGTGGTGAGGGAAGCTCTGAGGGTGAAGGCGCTTGCTACCAAACCCCATGACCTGAGTTTGGTGGTTGAGAAAGCTGACTCCTGCAAGCTGTTCTCTGACTACCACACACTCACAAGTAAACGACAAATAAATAAACTGTCATCAAAATACGGTATTTTTAAAAAAAGAAGACCGAAGGCCCACCATGTGGAGGCTAAGGCATGAGAATGGAATCTTAAGCTCAAGGCAGCCTGGTCTCCATAGCAAGACCCTGTCAGCAATCAAAATAAAAATGAACAGGGAGGAGAAAAAGGCAGAGGTGAAAGGGAAGGAAGGAGAGAGACAGGGAGGGAGGGAAAGAGGGAGAGATAGAGAGAAGAAAGAATGCAAAGCTTAAAAATAGGTGTCTTTAGCATATTTTCTATGAAAACAAACATTCTTGGGAGATTAGGATTCTTAAGTCTCTTACATATTACTTGGAATTTTTCAATCTGATTAATCTTTGTTTCAGTTTTAATGAAGAATTGTTAAATAGCGAGCATTAATTTTAAAATATTCATTAAAAATTCCTACTCTGCTGTAGACTGTAATCTCTCCCTTTATGAATCTTGCAAATGAATTGCAAGACAATGGTATAATTCACTGAACACATAGGAAACACTATTATATTTGGAAATAAAGTACCATGCATAGTCAGAAGAAGGGAGACTGCCTCAGTTTGGAGAAACTGAGTAAAGCCTCAGGGAAGCAGAGACACCTTGGGCAAGCTCACATGATGGGTTGGACTAAGTTCAAGGATATGGAAGGGGTCACACAGGCGTGTTGTGATGGGTTAACCACGAGAACTTACGGAGAAGGATCTTGAAAATGTTCAGAGACTTCCAACAATCTCTCATAGTTACCATTGTTACACCTTTTGCACAATATTGCCTCAGGAGAACCAAAAGTGATATTCTCCGAAAAGTCTGTGGTGATTATTGATTGGACAAGACTTGGTGGCATGATGTATTGTAATTTCTTTAACATTATTTCCTTTTAAAATGGGATTTGAAGTGGTTGAGCTGGTAACTGGATGAATACACAGGCTTCAGCACAAGCAAAGAGACCAAGATGATGTTCAGTACAGACTTTGGAAGAAATGGATTAATCTGAGCTTCAAGGGAGGGACACTGGAAATGCCACACAGGGATTGTAAAAGTCAGAGTAGAGGTTGTGAAAGGTTAACAGGAATCAGCAAGAATGGGGAGGCCGATGCTTTCTGTGTTTGTGCCTACAAGTAATTGTAGGTACCAAAAAAAGAAGTGGTCAGTACTTGTGAGAGTCTCCACAAGCTGTAAAAATAGCCTGCTGAACATCCACTGTGGACAGAAATATAATATCCAGGTTAGGGAAAGGGAAGGTATTTCTCCCCAACTTTCCTAGGTGGACTAACAGTAGGTGGTTCTGACAGGCCCCTGCTAGAGAGGCCTCCAAGTCCTCCAGTATTCTCAGTTGCAACTAGGATGTTGCTCGGAGCTTCTTGGAGCCAGAGGGCTTGTACCACTTGCTACAAAAGCATCAAACTTTCCTTTCTTTATTCTCTTCTAAAGCATGCCTGGATTCCATGCTCCATAATTCCAGACACCCAGATGATGGGATAAAAAGAAAAAAAAAATCTGTCAGCTATACATCCTAGAGTTTAATACCTCAAATACACAAAGAACTCAGAAAACAGGAACCAAAGTCAAAGGCAACAAACAATCCAATTTAAAAATGGGTTGTAGGGCTGAACAGAGAACTCCTGAAAGAAAAGACAGATGGCTTTATAAAAGACCTAAGGGTGGGTTCCATAGCCCCAACCATTGCAAAAATACAGCTCAAAACTACTTTTTGATTCTAGCTAAAACTTACTATCTTACTCCATTTGAATTGTTGGTCAGAAAAGCCACACAGGCCCCTAAAACAATTCCTCTTGATTGCACATGAGAAATGAAAGATACAACACTATTGCTGTAGACAAACCATCACACACCATGGTCACAATATACAGACAAGTTTTTCTGAAACTGAGCTGAAAGCTTCTGTCCTGGTAGACAGGTTTCACAGTGCTTGAAGGTTCTATGCAGGCCACTGAGGAGAAAGAAGGGGTATCAAACTTTCTTTCCAACTCTGAACTCTAAAGTCTTCAGTACCAATCCTCCATCAAAGACGTGTCCACTTCTGCAATAGTGCATGGATATTATGGGGGCAACCAGTGCACGACACAAAGGGGTCTATGCTTGTACTCTAAATCTATTTTAAAAAACGTTTGCTTTGGAAGTCATAGGCTCTCTGTGGATACACTGTTAAATTGGCAGAGTATCAAGCTGAACTGCTTACTTAAATTGTTATATTTATACCAATTAACAAATCTTACTCTCAGACTTACTCAGAGAACATCTCTTTTTACCAAACAGTTAAGTTCAAAGGCTCAAAGTTTATCAGTTTTCTGATAAGTGATGGTTGACTGTGCAGCCCTAAAGAAGGCATTTATATCATTTATGATGGTAACCCTTTAAGGCTCATGAAGCACAATAGCAGTGTGAAAGAAAATGAGAGCTGAAAGCTATGGAGAAAGGCTACAGAACACTGTCTTCTGAGTATGATATAGCTATTGCCACTGTGAACTCATAGCAGCTGTGGTTATCTGTAATGAGCCTGTATAAAATTAGTTATATTAGCAGTCTCTCATGGATGGGAGAAGGGCTCACAGGGACCTACTCTTCCATCATGAAACATCAGCTACTGATAGATTCTGGGAAAGGCATAGTCCATGTCTTCAGTTGTGTACCCAACAGTGAGTCCACCAAGCTCTACTCCCTAGTTCCAAACCCATAGTCACAAATATGGTCTTGATTACACTCAGTGACACACACTCTTGCACACACATAAACACTCACATACACACACACATACAAAGACATGAATTTGGGATAGAGACTTGTAAGGAGAAAGAAGAGTTAACAGGGGTGTGAAAAAAAAAGATGAGAGAGGTATGGATCTGAGTAATTAAAATGCAGTATACATGTACATGAACTATTGAAAAAGTAAACTGTTTTAAATATCTTAAAAACAAAGTACCACACTGACCCTCTTTTATCCTCTCAAACTATACATAAATTTACGTGAATATTTTGAGAGTCATGTTCCAAGGCTCTCACCCTGGTGATATCATTAAAAAAATTGTCACATAGAAGAGTGTTGAACTTCCAGTTTAAGAAATGTACTTCGTGATATGTTCCCTAAACACAAGAAATACTTTTGTAGCATGTACAGATGGCAGAAATAGCCTTGTCTTTGTAGAATTGAAACAAAAGAAGAAAAGCAGAGGGAGATAAGATTTGTTCCTGTTACCAAGACTACCATAACCCAAGCCACAAAGGACCTGGGACAACCAACACCACCTCTGTCCACTTTTACTTCCTGGTTGATGGCCAACAGTTGTACATAAGCAGCAATAAACAGAGCATGTGCCTTTCCTGACCCTGAACAAACAAGGCACCAAATTGTAACTTTGCCTGGTTTAGTCCAGGCATTTCATGCTTATACTGAAACCCCCAAACCCCCAGGTAGCAACCCACTGGCTATATATTAGGTAGATGATGCTAGTCTCAATTTTTTTTTCATCTGCAAAACAGAAACAAAAATAATCTCTTCATGTGATAAGTATTGTTTACAAAGTACATGCTGGGTTAAACATTCAGTAGAAAAAATATCAATCCAGTATGTCTTCTGAAACTAGTAGTTATTATTCTTGATGAGAGCATTTTTTTTTATAAAACTCATGTCTTTTTCTCCTCCTCAGAGATGTCTCCAATTTGGAATTCATTGTTTGCTTGAAAATAATTAGCATGTTTGCCATGCTCAGTGCTGTTCATTTTTAAATGGTGGGAACAAGAGACTTCAACCCTATGCAAGCACTTCAGGAGTGGTCTTTCTAATGACAAAAATGCTCTGTGGTTTGAATCTTTCATTACGCACTTGTGTGTGGAGCACTGAGAAGGATTCTCATCTTGCTGAGATATGTAGAACAAAATATGCTTAGCTGCAGACCAATTATGATATTCAAGTATTTTCAGACAGCTGAATGGGATATGTTGACCTGTGCTTGTGTGATTAGCCTCATTGATTTCTATAGAAAATGCAGTACTTAGCTTCAATAAGTATAGTTGTTCAGGAGTTCAAGGAAGTTTACTCTTTCTTTGAAATTCACAAGAAATATACTGCACAAAGCCAGCCATTATAAGGGCCACAACGATAATTCCCCAAACAAGGTGCCTCAGGAAGATCTGTAATTTCCTCCCAGTTTGAACATATTAGACCATCTCTTACACAGATGTGTATTTTCAGTCTTACTTAATGATATGGCATGCAATTACTTGCAAACAACTATTGATTACTTTAAAAATAAATACATATCCATCACATGGGAGTCTCCACTGTTCCTTTTGTTCAAAAATGTTTTACTGTCTTGTAGTTGAAATAATGATGTCTTGTGCCTGGAAGATGATAAGCCATTCATTAAAAAGTATAGAGGCTTTTAACACAATGAGAAAACCTAAGTAGAAAACTGATGGTTAATGGATCTGCAAGAATAACAGACATGAAACTCGGTGAACTCTTAACTCAATCTTTCCATCTATCCATCTAATTATTTCTATGGTGCCTGTGATCAAAGTTATTTAGGTGAACTGACAGACATATGAGAATTTCAACATAATAAATGAAAATAGGAAGCTTCCCACATGTCTGTACTTGAATGAAGGCGTATTGATGTATATTGGCATAATAACACAATGTCTAGAATGTTCTCTAAGCTCCTTGGGCAGGAGTCAGTACAAACTTTTAGGCATGAACTTCCTTGCTTGTATTGTTTTGCTTTGGAAAGGGCATTTCTTTTCTACCTCATGTAACATGTGACCAATTAGCTGTCTTCAACAACCTGATGACCCTAAGGTTCAAGGTCAGGCAAATATTTCTGATTGTGCAGCAAAAAAGTACAACTGTTCAGTGTCGAATCAGAGATAGTCAGCATCTGCAGAAACAAAGCTGGTTAGCAGTACACCTGCACCTGCTTCTCATTCCCTACCATCGAGTTCAGAGCCGAGCCACGTGAGTCAGGAGGAACTAATATACAGTTCCAACAGATTCTGAAAACGCTGTCTTCAAGTGTTTGCACAGATTAATATTGAAAATGTTTTCTTAGGACTCTTCTGATAATTGGATTTTATTTTCTTATAGTATCAGAGATAGTGGAGATTCAAAAGTGGAATTCCAAATCAGCTCCTCGTATTCCTTTCATGTTTGTCCCAGTTTCTTTCTTCAGGTGGTAAGGACAGAAATTTTTTATGGCAGTATCCTATCTTCCAATTGTCTCTTTTGCTCACTGCTCTACAGACTCATTAAAAGACTCATTGTCTTTGAGGCCTTATATCTGCTCAATCTTTGAATGTAAGGATGAAAGCCAGATGGCAGGGTTTGTTGCATTTATGGACCACCCTTCCTTAAATCACCACCACATAATTATGTTTATATAATTTACATACATTATATAATACATATTCCTTTTATTTCATCTTTCTGTGTTCTTATGACAGAAGTCAGTAAAGTGCTCTCAAGGTTCTGTGAGATCCACTGTCCCCAAGCACAATAAATATGGTATGATGTAAGTAGTCATTTCAGAAAGGCTTGACTACATGGCATTAGAGACAATATTGTTCCGAATTCCCATCTGAGGATAACAGTACCTGTTTGACTGGACTGTGCTGGCAAAGATCACAAGAACATGAGCTGGTTATCTTCTTCATTCAGTCACTCATTCATGAATTCAGTCCATACATGTCTGGATTCAATAAATTCATTACATATCAATCTATTCTAGAAAAGCAGGAGCCTGTTGTAACTGGAAATTGAATTCTTATGAAAAAGTTAAGTTTCTTCATTCTTCTTTTCCAGATTTCAAAACTCACTATTAATATATAAAAATTTCTAATAATTTTTCAAGCTCTTGCAATTTCTAAATCTTATTTACCTCAGAGAAGCATTTATGTTTATGTGACTTCTTTTTCCCACCTTTGCTGTTACTATAAATGGTCCGTGTAGGACTATTCTAAATGCCTACCACCAACAGCACACAATTTGACTTTTGAGTCTCCTGGGTCTTTTTCATGCCAACAAAGCATCCTAATCCTTTCCCTCTTATACCACATTCTCTAGGCTTAGGCAAGAGATGGAAGCTTGATCAAGGTCGCTCTCTACATGCCTTGATTTGGTGTAGCAAACATTTCTCCAAACACTAATCAAGCATCTTCTGGAAGTAAAATGTCATTAAGCAAGATCATAAATGCACGTTGATTATTTTAAAGAGTAATATCTACTTTGGTGACAGGTGATAGTTCAGACAGAAAGTTCTTCTGGGGAGAATGTAAGATTCTCAAAGTCCACCCTTAGGGTCCCCAGTTTTCTCTGGGATGTGTGAGAAATCATTTGATTGCACTCAGGTATCAATTGTAAAGGTGCCATCTTTGGTTGTTTATTGGTGCTATCTCCTTTTTGCAGCTAAAACTGTTGTAAGTATTGCACAATACTGGAAGAAAGGTTGTTTAGAACTCATTCTTTGCAACTTGTTTGTTGAAACTATCTGAAAGAAAGGTATAAACAAAGTCTCATCCAGGCTCACAGGATGGAGAGGAGATGGCTATGCTCCCTGATTGTTTTCTTAGAAAGAAAATGGTGTTCGGTGCTTAGCAAGCATTATCTTCCAGAGGAAAATCAATACAACTCATTTTATCATAGGCTGATGTAGGACTAAAATCCAGATGAAGTTAAATGTGACTTTGTTTCTTTTTACAAAGCCAAGGTGGGGATTGATGGGCGCAGGTCCTTGGTGCTCTTTGCTTGGGAGATGCGGCAGCTGTCTGTCACAACGGCCTGCTCTAAAACATCTGCAGTTGGCAGCAGCTACCATATGGAAATAAAGCCTTTTTGTTAAGTGATTAGATGCTCTGGGCTTCAAAGAGAGTTGCAGCATCTTAATTACTTGGAATATAGCTACTCTGGTTAAAACAAAATATTCAAGGTGAAAACACACAGCAGAATTAAGCAGTATTATTTCAACCCTGAAATTGAAGCTTTATCTTATCACAGCGTCACCCTGCAATGGAAAACTGAACTTGTGTTAATCAGTATTCCTGATTACAGATAGGGAAAGTGAGAGGATATTTTAAAGTCCTCCTTTTTATTACAAATGAAATGCCAACAAGACAATTTAGAGAGAAATATTTTGCAAAGGATAAAAGGCTCTTTGGGTTCTGATAAATAGACAAACTTCTGAAATTTACAACTTCTTGAACTTTTTATGCATAAAACATTTAAGTTACTTCATTTATGCAAATAATTGGACTGCTCCCCTGTCCCTGCCTCGGAGGCACCTACTTGGTGGCCTTTCTTCTCCACCAAGTACATTTAGTGACTTAAGTACACTAAATATAATGCATAAGTATAATGCAATTTGTCTTGAATAAGGAAAACCTGAAGATGAAGGAGCTGTAAATAACTAAGTAAATGAATAAAGCAGGAACAATGCAAAGGAGAGGCACAGAGCTGGAAACTGAATAGGTGGGAGAATTGCAAGCGCTGAATATTGATTTGGGACTCTAGCTCTCAGCATATCTGCCTGTCTTCTTTGTTCTGTGTTTCATATTGTTAAGTAGGTCAAGCAAAACCATAAGCATATAATCATCTTTATTATTCTAGATGTGATTGCTACCAGGGTGCCCACCTTCTTGAATGAAGTTGAATATCCAGACTTTAAGAAATTGATTAAAATGCAAGACTGTTTTAGTATCCAGTTACATTTAAAATATACTGACTTGTAAAATTCTCTTCTTTGTAACTTCATAAGATTCTCAGGACTTTCTTCATTGTGTCCAGTAGTAATTTCTGAATGGTGAAAGAAGCCATCACATGAGCTGCAAAGCTTGGTCACCATCTCAGTTGTCAGCCAAACAACATGGGGTGGATGTCCCTGTATATCAGTACAGATGTGAGTTCACCTGGATAACTCAGTGACAAAAGACATCCGCGATTCCATGAAAGTCCATAGAGACTTTGGTGGCCCAATCCTTAGGATTCCATTTCTCATAGCCTGTGTCTACGAATTAACTGGAAGGTAGAATAAAGGTGAAATATTTGCTAAAAATAGTTTGAGAATAATGATTTCTAAATCACCATCATAGTAAGAACTGACTTAAGATTTGGGCTGTGGATGGAGCTCAGTTAGTAGAAAACTTGCCCATTGTGCACAAAGGAAGTCCTTGTCAGTTCTCAGCACTGCAGACAACAGTGATGGCAGTAAATACCTTCAATCTTGGCACCACAGAAGTGCTGGCTGGAAGACTGGAAGTTAGAGTTCATCCTAAACTAGGTCGTTACACATGAGACCTTGTCTAAGAAAGAGAGAAACACCGAAAGAAAGAAAGAAAGAAAGAAAGAAAGAAAGAAAGAAAGAAAGAAAGAAAGAAAGAAAGAAAGAAAGAGAGAGAGAAAGAGAGAGAGAAAGAGAAAGAGAGAGAGAAAGAAAGAAAGAGAGAAAAAAAGAGGTCAAAAGAAGGGAGAACAGAAAAAGAAAAAAGAAGAGGAGGAAAAGGAGGAAGACAACCATGACAACCACTTTGGTTAACTTTGACTCCACAGTAGATTCACTTCTGCTAAGCAAACTTCAAGATCCACATCTCAGCAAGAACTGAAACAACCAGTGTGGAAATGCTGCCTAATGGCCGTGCTAATGGCCATGGAAAGCTCGGGTTGGGTGCGCCCTCTTGAGAGTGATACTGTCTTACAACCTCTGCCTGGTGATGTCCTCAGGTAGAGGTCCCAAAAATTATGACTATCTGCACATGTCATGCTTTTTGCTTGAGTCAGACAAATACCCAAGAGGAATAGCAAGCAGCACTTGAGCATTGCAGAAGTAACGTAGCATGGACCGAAGTCCCCCAGGACCAAAAGAATTGCTGTGACCTATGTACCTGAAAAACAGAAGAAAACAGGGTTAAACCATGTCCTGATCTGCACTTGATTAGTTTAGTCACGTTCTCTCTAGCATCTAAACTGTATCCAAAACAAAAAGAAGTAAAAAGAAGTATCCAACATTGGAGCCATGTTTAAGAGGATGTGACAGTCTCTCTATCAACACAAATAAAACGCCCAAATGTCGACATCGGTTCCCAGCGCTCGGTGTGCTCACGGTTTGCTCCAGATTTCTTTTCCTTTTGAAATGGACCTTACCCCAGAGAAGAAAAGGAAAGTCTGGTTGTTTGGTTTTTGTTTTTGTTTTTCTTGGTGGAAACCGTTATTTCTTCTCAAGTGTTTTTTCCTGTGGCCCACCTGCCTTGTCAGCCAGCTTGGGTTAATTCTGCAGGTTAATTTGATCATGCTCAGCACAGTGGGACAGGCTAGCCTGGCACTCTCCTTTTGGATCATTTACTATGAAATATTCTAGATCACACTAAACAATAGGATTCTCTGACAAATGAACACACGAGAAGCATCCTTAGACATCTCTGTAAATTTTCCTTCTAAAATATTAGAAAATAAAAAACTCAGAGGCTAAACATTCTCTGCAAGAGGCAATTAGCTCTCAGTCTGTGGTGTGTTATTAAATATGCTTTGGAAAACTCATAAATCACACAAATCATGAGCGATAGAGGGAGAGAGGGAAGGAAGGGGAAGGGAGGAAGGCAGGAAGGGTAAGGAACCCTTCTAGTTAAAAACAAACTCTTTTAATTAAAAGAACAATCTGTATGTCATAATTTGTTAAATGACTCAATCCACCCCAAAATTCTTTCTGTAAAATAGAAAAAAAAATACATTAACATAACTGACTTGCTTGGGAAATGCCTAGGCAGTTGAAAAACAGTTGAACTGTGGAAAGGAATTGTCTTTCTGTAAAATGTTTGATGCTTCGATGACGCAAGGTGTGTGGATATGTGAGTGTGAGCGTTCGGTATGTTCGTGTTCTCTCTACCATCTTGCCATTTCTGAGAAGTGCTTCTGTTTAAAATACAGCATCGTTTTTCATGCTTTTATTTTGTTATATTTTGCAGTACTAGGGATAGAGCCTAGGACCTCACATATTCTAGGCTACAAATCTACTGCTGAGCTATACCCCATCCCTTTTCTTACTTCTTATTTAAGCATAGGTTCTCAATAAGGTGCCCAGGCTGGCCTTGAACTCTCTTGCCATACTCCTGCCTCAACCTCCTTAGAAGCTTAGATGAACAGGCCTATGCCATCACCTCAGCTCTTCGTGCAGGTTTCTGTTCCACAGCTCTTTAGGTACCATCCCTTCCCTTTATACCAAGATAAGAATATGGATAATGCTTCCATGGTTAAGCGAGTTCACTGCTCTTACAGGAGATGAAGTTCAGCTCCCAGTACCCACTGGGGCAGCCCGCAACATCCTGTCACTCTAGCTCCATTTTACTCCACTGGAGTTATGGATTAATATATATTATCAGATAGATAGATAGATATAGATCTACAGATATGTATGTATACACACACACACACACATATATATATATAGAGAGAGAGACAGAGACAGAGAGAGAGAGACAGAGAAAATTTGAAAAGTTAAAATCCTGCCCTCCCTACCACTGGCCATCGGTGGTGGGCTTTCTATATGTGGCCTTATTTTCACTGTTCTGTTACAGAGAAACTAGAGGTCTCTGGGTAAGTTTTGGTAGATGACAATTGACAAAAACATCATTCCATACCCACTTCTTACTCTTGCCATGTTGAGTGCTCACATTTTTGCATCCTCCCAACTTGACTAAACTGTCAAGTAGCAGGTATGATAAGCTACTTTGTGGTGTGATACAACTGAAAGAAGGCTGGTGGAAAAGTGATGCCATCCACATTTCAGGAAATGTGCCTTGTGAAGTCAGATTTCTGATGTGAACCATCCCAGTTTGATCACTATATATTATACATTTGTTTTTTTAATTATTTATTAATTACACTTTATTCACTTTGTATCCCCCCTGTGGTTCCCTCCCTCCTCCCATCCCAATCCTTCCCTTCCTATACCCTCTGCATGCATGTCCCTCCCCAAGTCCACTGATAGAGGAGGTCTTCTTTTCCTTCCTTCTGATCCTAGTCAATTAGGTCTCATCAGGAGTGGCTGCATTGTCTTCCTCTGTGGCCTGGTAAGGCTGCTTCCCCCTCAGGGGGAGGTAATTAAAGAGCAGGCCAATCGGTTCATGTCAGAGACAGTCCCTGTTCGTATTACAATGGAACCCACTTGGATACTGAACTGCCATGGGCTACATCTGTGCAGGGGTCTTAGGTTATCTCCATGCATAGTCCTTGGTTGGAGTATCAGTCTCAGGAAAGACCCCTGTACTCAGATATTTTGGTTCTGTTGCTCTCCTTGTTCCTGTCATCTCCAGATCTTACTGTTTCCCACTTCTTTCCTAAGATTCTCTGTACTCTGCCCAAAGGTTGCCCATAAGTCTCAGCATCTATATTGATAGTCTGCAGGGCAGAGCCTTTCAGAGGTCCTCTTTGCCAGGCTCCTGACTTGTTCCCTCTTTTCTCCTTCTTCTGATGTCCAGCCTCTTTGCCTTTCTGGATAGGAATTGAGCATTTTAGCAAGAGTCCTCCCTCTTGATTACTTTCTTTAGGTATACAGATTTTAGTAGGTTTATCTTATATTATCTGTCTATATGAGTGAGTATATACTGTGTGCACCTTTCTGCTTCTTGGATAGCTCATTAAGGATGATCTTTTCCAGATGCCACCATTTACCTGCAAATTTCATGATTTCCTTGTTTTTTTTTTTTTTTTTATTGCTGAGTAATATTCCATTGTGTAGATATACCACAATTTGTGCATCCATTCTTCCACTGAGGGGCATCTGGACTGTTTCCAGCTTCTGGCTATTACAAATAAGGCTGCTACAAACATGGTTGAGAAAATGTCCTTATTGTGTACTTGAGCCTCTTTTGGGTATGTGCCTAGGAGTGGTATAGCTGGATCTTGAGGAAGTGCTATTCCTAGTTGTCTGAGAAAGGGCCAGATTGCTTTCCAAAGTGGTTGTACAAGTTTACAAAGTAGTCAAACACACAAACACACTACCATAGCCAACATCAATATCAAAGGGTCTAACAGCCACCGGTCATTCATTTCCCTCAACATCAATAGACTCAATTCTCCAATAAAAAGACACAAACAGAATGAATGTGTAAACAAGACCCAACAATCTGTTGCATACAAGAAACACACCTAAATCACAAAGATAGACATTACCTGAGAGTAAAGGGCTGGAAGACGGTTTTCCAAGCAAATGGACCCAAGATACATTTGTATAATTACAATTTCAAATAAATAACAACAACAACAACAAACACAGGAGTTGTCTAGAGCTGGCGTTTTCTTTTTCTAGTGGGAGCCTGGAGCTACGGTCCCCACAGGAACTCTCTGAAGAGTTGGAGGTGTTTATTGAACACTTGCAGAGTGGGAAGTCTTGAGGTGGTAGAATGCTGAGGTGTTGCAAAGAATCCTCAAAGTTTGCCTAGGTGGCAATGCCATCCAAGGGAGCCAGATATAGAACTTGGTAAAAAGCCAGATGAACACAGTTGGTAAAAAGTGTGCATTTGTCTTTTTATCCAGACACTGCTCTCAGCCTGGGTCATAGAAACCTTTTTGCAGGGGGCAGAGGTTAATACAATGTCACCACTTGTAGCAGTGCTGAGAACTCTGATTGTTGGGGGCCCAGTCCTAAAGCATACATCAGTATCATCTTCTGTAAGGCCAAGGAATGGTCATGGGAGAGGAGAGAGAAAGAATGAATACAAGAGCTGGAGTGAGGAGAAGAATGAGAAGAAAGGCTGTCCAATCACAAACAGAGCCACTATGGCTACCTGCACAAGTTGTACACACACACACACACACACACACACACACGCAGGATACAGGCAACTGGGGAAAAGAAATTACCTGGCAAGGGTGGGAAAGAGATTCGAGCATTGGTAAATATGACCACAATGCATCCTATACATATATGTAATTGTCAAACATAAATACTTTTAAAGAAAGTTTGGGAGAATCAGGCCATCGTGAGGTCCAACCCAAATATATGTTTATATGTTGTTTGTGTGGATGTGTGTGTGCCTGGTATATATTATGTATATGTGTATGAACATGTGTGGGGTTTGGGGTTTGGGTTAAGTGCTAAAATTGAGTGACTTCCTCAGTGACTGTCTATCTTTTTTTTTTTTTTTTTTTTGAGACAGAGTCTCTCACTGAAGAGATTTCCAGTTCAACTAGATGGGCTGGGTAGTAAGCTCCAGGGGGGTTCTTGTCTTCACCTCTCCAAACACATCTGGATTTGTATCCAGTTTTATGGCATTACAACTCAAGGCCTGCAGGAGGTTCTCACAGATTTGCACCTTTGTAGTGAGATTTGTCTCCTGCTCTAGAAAGGGGCATGATTTTTGACAGCTGAAAATAGTTTAAGTTTGGAATTCTGGGGACTCTTGGGAGCGTATGAAAAAAATGTCAGAGGCCCCAGAGAAGTGGCAGCTGTTGCTCCCCGTCTCCCTGCTGCTGGTGGTTCGGCTGCTGCTGCTGCTTTTGGTGGCTGTTGATTGCTTTTGTTGTTTCCTGGATTGGTGGTTGCTGATTGCCATTTGCTGGTTGCTGCTCACTGCTTGCTGGTTGGAGATATATTGACAAAGCAGACTGGATTTGCTCCGAAGAACACAACCCCTCTAATCGGCAGGAAGTGGTCTGAAAATATCTGTGCCCCCTTTTCCCTCTATCATTCTTTTTCTCTGACCTCATGTTGGTGAGTTGGAAAGGATAGGGGTAGGGTAGGGAGGTAGGAAAAAGAACCAAGTGAAGTAGCCAAAGCCTGGGTACTGGTCTTGGTTTCCCACATAGGAATAAACAAACAAACAAACAAACACCAGAATCTTGGGCCACATTATCACTACAGATATTGTTCAGTAACTTGCTGGCCATACCATAGACAACATTAACAGAATGGTCAGCATGTTCCTGGTAAATACTTGAGCACTTCCATTATTTTAACTCAATCATTACTGAGTTTATAGCAGCCAACTGTCTCTCTGTTTCACAGATAAAAGAACCAAGGGCTGAAGAACTAAATGCCAGACTACAGTCACAAAGCTAAGAGGAGGAGCCAGGATTTGATTCTACATAGTCTAAATACACTATGTGAATTAATGACATTTTATTTTTTAAAAACTTGTGTGTGTGTGTGTGTGTGTGTGTGTGTGTGTATTCCATCTGTGACGGTGCTGGCAGAGACCAGAAGAAAGCAGCAGCCCCCTTGGAGCTGGAGTTACAGCTAGGAGAAAACCACCTGCAGCTGGGGACCAAGGTCTATCTGCTGAAAGAGCAGCACCACTCCCTCATCTCTCCAGACTCAGTCCATGGGTTCCTAAGGTTAATTTTAAATGCCTCATGAGAATTAAATATACACACAAGCTTCCCAGGAAAGTGCCTAATCATGATGTCTAAACACTCTGGCTTTCCATAAACAGACAAGTCTTCAAACATGAAGAATTTAATTGAAAGCAAAACTTGACTTTGGGTTGAGGGAAGAGAAGACAATAGAAGTTGGTCCATTTTCTTTTTCTCACCGGACTCATATCTCCCTCCTATCTGTCTATCTATTTATCAATCATCTCTCTATCTATTATCTATCTATCATCTATCTATCTATCTATCTATCTATCTATCTATCTATCTATCATCTCACTACCACCACCTCTGAGAGACACAGGAGTATCTGTGTGAACTATACTGCAGTTTTCTGGATCTGATATTTGTCTGATTTCTCAAAATATTATTTTCGCTCTATTCCAGAACATTTTCATATTACCCCCCCCCCCAAATTACTAGTCTGAGATTTGCAAAGGTGAAATCAGGGTGAGGCCCATCTTTTCGAACCAGCACAGAATTTCCTATAAAAGACACGAGACTCAATACAGCCAACTTTATCAGGACTGCTTCCATTCACTAAGTCTATTTTATCTAAGTTAAGCAGCATGGAGTCAATTAGCACAAGTCCTCCTTACTATATATCATGGCACAGTGAAAAGCCGTGAGAATACAAAAACAGATTACCAATGTTGCATTGTCCTAGGTACATTTGCAGTACTCATTACTTGGTGTCATCGTTTTTATTAAGGAATAACATTAAATTGACTTGCTGAAGTAAACTCTACCCTTAGGTTAGTCTATTTTCTTCAAAGGAGGGCATCACCCTCTGTATTCTGTCACATGGCAATCCTCTGCCCATTTGCTCAGAGGTTCACGGATGAACAACTCCTGCTGAATGATCCGGAATTCAAAGTCCTTATACCTACCATGACACACAGTGCCACCTTCAGGATAGCTATCCTTACAGAAAATCAATCTTCAGAATGCCAAAATGAAGAGGTAAAAATAAAGTTCATTTTTGCTATGGGCTTTTTGGATTGATTCTGTTAGATTTTTTGAGTCATTGCAAAGAGCAAATTTAGGAATTAGCTTAATACTCGAACATTTTTATAACTTTGCAGGATGGTGACAGATATCTTTTTTTTATAATAAGTGGCTTAATAAAAAGAAATGCCTGAGCTTATGTCCTCAAAGATATCTTTAAAGACTCTGTAGTGTGTCTGCTTTGGCCAAAATGCCCCACAAAGCACTGATTAGCTCAGTAAGAATATAAACCACAGACTCTGTATGTGTGTGTGTGTGTGTGTGAAAATCCCTCTGATTCTTTGGTATCTCCCCCTTTCCTTTCACAAGCTCTATCGTGACCTTACCCTCCTATAGTTTCTTCATACAATATTCCAGGCTTCTTCCTTCCCTGGAGCTTTTGTACTGGCTCTTGTTTCTGTCTAGGAGAAACTAAGTGGCAGATGCCATTAGCTTGAGTTCTTCTCTCCCCTTTATGAATATCTATAAAATTTTCTCTCAACTATCACTTTTCTATTAAGTTCTCTGGGTCACTCCCTCCGACACTATCAGCATGTGTCTACAGAGCTGCAGTGCAAGTGACTTCTGTGTCTCACGCTCTCTGTAGCATTTGTCACCATTTAGCTCTGTATCAGCTTCATTTCTTCCCTCATGCTCTGTCTGCATTTACTGGTGTGAAACACTGGCAGGGGGCAGGCAACGGTGCCTCTGCTGTCTGTAAGAGCCCTGGGGCTTATTAGCCAATAAAGACCTGTTTGCTAAACAGAAGAGTCTAACCTTGTACCAAACCAGTATCATTTATATTCATTAAATGTCACACTGCAAGTAAAACCCTTTAAAAAATAAAAATTAAGTAGACAGATTACAAGCGCATGTGGAAGCAAGTAAGAGCAGGAAAGATTGGGAGTACAATATGAAGCACCATGAAGCACTCTTTGAAGTTTAGAAAAAGCAGCATGCATTATTTGAGACAGTTCACCAGCACTTTAGGCAGCAGAGTGGAGCAGGTAGTGAGAATACATTCTGTGGGAACAGAGTCTGGGCTGAGGGGAGACCTGCATAGTAGCATCTGCTCAAATTTTTCCAGAGGCAAGGCAGGAGACCTCAATGGAAAACGATTGCTCACTGCCCATTCCACAGGCAGGTCACAGGAGAAGTGACATGCAGATTAGCCTCCTCCTGAGAAACAAAATCACTGGGCAAAATTCAAAGGGAAGTTTCTGGTGCCCATCTGCAGAAGGGAGTCAAGAGCCACTGGCAAGGGAGTAAGAACTTTCTAAGTGTCTATAACCTTCCTTGCTTTCCCATGCTTGTTATTTTTATCTCTGCAATATTTTTTTCCCCAGAGGAATTAGCAGTAAAGCCCTTAAGACAAAAGCGGTCTGTGTGATTCTGTCAATGGTAGGTAAACAAAAGGTCAGCCTGGCAAGACTTCACAAGTTTCTGTCTTCCTTCTTGCTGGATAAGAAAAGTCCACAAGATAGGATAGGCGGCAGGGAGACTAGCAGGAGCAACAGCATGAACTCAGGAAGACTCTTGCCAGCTTGAGGGAAAACAAAACAAAACAGGGAGGCTCCAGCAGGAGAGGACGAGAATCCCACAGTTGCACCACGTAAGCAGGCTGGTCAACACGCAGAAATATGTGAATGAATTCATCACGGTGAAAAATACATGTGTGTTATAACTTATATACAATGGCCAGGTTAATCAAAGGTGATGTTTAGGGTTCTTTATGGAGTGCAGTACACAAGGCATCTCTAAAATCCTTAAACCTGGCTAGGTGAGCCTGAGAGGCCAAGTCAGAAAGCAGCCACGTGATTACCCTGCTTGACCAGGCGGGACCTTCGTGATCTTCAATTATTGTGTTGATAGCCACTGTGAAACACATGTAGCTGAAGAAATAGATTCCTGGGGGGGGGGGGGGTCTAAATAGTGGAAAGTATTGAATGTATAAGGAGTCAGAGTTATGCATACTAATTTTTTAAAAGTTCATAAATTTAAGCATACAGAAATACCTAGTGTCATTGCTATGTTTCCGCAAATTTATCAAATACATTAATGATGATACATCTTTGCATTTCTCTGTAAAACTGAATATTAGCTGTCACTCCTGAGTAACTTTTAACCTTCTAGAGGATACCCCACAGTATCTGGAGCTTGCGAGGTTTTCTGCTGACATCTAGCACGTACGTAATGGACAGATGTGCCCTTTAGCATTCTACAACTGAATGGGAAAAAAACAAAAACAAAAACTAAACAGTACCATGTTGTGTAGAGCCAATAGAGAATTATATTCCTCAGATATTACACATGAAATTAGCAATCGTCGGTTAAAACAGACCAAAACCTCTGTATAAATGCTAAGTGTCATTTTTAATTTTTATTGTAAGTTTTTCCATTTTAATAATTTCTCTTTAGAGAAACATCAGAAAATACAATTGCTTTTGACCTGTTACCTAACATTTAATAATTTGATACTGTAGAAGTGTATGTCCTTCTCCCAAATCAATTCAGGTGGTTTTCTCTTCCTGCTCATCAATACATAAATGATATAATCTCTCGTGATCTCTGCATTCTTCTCACCCGTGGCCATTTGCACCTGGATGATACAACTTGGATTACTAGCACTCTCTAGGTCACGGCCTCCTCACTCACAGGAGCTTATCAGCTAACAATTGTGTCTGTTGACTTCTTAGATGAAAAATTCCAAAGAAAGCAGGGAGGGCGTGAAGCGAAGTGAATGCCCCTCCCTGTGTGAACCTGTTGTTTCGTTTCGGAACAAGCCTGCCATAACGTGACGGGGCACCCCATATGGCCATCCAGACACATTCCGTGAATGATGAGACAGGTCCCTAACAATAGCGAAGTGCTCCAGCAGTCCCTGAGTGATGGAACAATATACACATGCAAACATTCTAGCCCTCACAGACGATATCTGGGAAAACAATTTGGCCCAGTCTCGAGAGTCAAACAACTGTGGATACATTCCAGTGTGTCATTTTCAATAAAGACAGGTGGTTTGCTGGTTCTTCATTCCGGAACTCGGCTCTGTGCTGTGAATGATATGTCCACTGCAGTTTAACCATGCATGTGGGTAAAGTATTTATGGTGACATAAATCAAAGGCTCCTCAACTGGCCTTATATCAAACATTTTTTATTCTCTGCACACTTCACAGAGTTATAAGGTATGCCTTATTTTTTTTCTAAAGCACCGAATATTAAAATTTGAATCAGCTGCTGCATGAACGTTATGAACTTTTCCACTGGAGACTGAATTAAGTGGTGGCATTAATACACAGATCAGCTCTCCTCTGTCCCATCTAAGCCTGAATGGCTCACTATAAACTTTCCACGTTTGCAATCTCATGTGGCAACACTGATGTGTCTACTCTTACAATCTGTGTTTTTTTGCCTCTGTGGAAAGCTTTCAGAAATTCAAGCAGGTACACTCAATATACCGTGTTTCACAAGAAGCCTACAAATAAGACATCTCTGAAGGGGCGGTGCTCCTCTGCCCTGTGGTCAATTCCCTCTCACATCCTACCAGGGATAGAGTAAGGAATTCGTGACTTGTGCTTTGTCTTATGCTTTGTCTTGTTGAAGATGAATGCTAGAGAGACTTGGCTTCCAGTCCTGTATCTGGAAGTGCGCAGTACACTTTTAAGGCTGCACGAATCTGTTAGATGATGGCTGCTGTTATCTGTGAGCAGGCCAGATGGCTCAGAAAGTAACGGTGCCTTCTCCTAAGCCTGACAACATAAGCTGGATCTCTCAGACCTGCATGGTGGAAGGAGAAAACTCATTTCTGCATCTGACCTCTACATGTGTGCTACAACATACCCCCCCACACACAAATAAGTCAATGCAATACTTTTTAAAAGTGCTCTGAAATCAAACAAAATGAAAGCCATAAGAACGTGTCCAATCTCTAAATCCATTTTTAAAAAGTCTTCCACTCCATGCATGACCAGAAATAAGCATACCACCCAGCCATGTTCCCACTCCTGTACTCCATCTAGGTCTAGGGTATTTCTGGAGGTCTGCAAGAGATACAGGTGCTTACTTTAAACTTGCACTGTAAATCTGGAGATTCAGATAAAGAAATCGTATTTGATATGTGTAATTTACATAAATAGGTTATTGAGAAGTCTTGATCCAAAGAGGGAATATAAATATGGCTCCTCCCCAAGGAATGTTATTAGCTGTGTGGTCTTGTATTTTGATGACTGATAATGTGACCATTAGAGCTCAGGCGCAGCTCGTTTGCTCCTTCCCTGCATAAGCTACTTAGCCCTCTTTCCCCCTTTTCCAAGAGAAGCTGTGATTCAGGGCTTGATGCTGAGGAGCAGAGAGAACAGTGCTCTGTGCCCTGCCTCCCCCTCCATTTCCATCACTGATGCTAGGTTAGGCAAGACAGGCTTTAGAAAAGGCATCGTGCATCTGTGTTTACACCTGAGCAGAGGACTGACGTCCCTGTGTCCATTACTGACTGACAATGACCTTCCTGTCTTAATTTTCCCAATCACTGCTCCCCAGGCTCTGCAGGAATAAGCAGCCCAGAGGAAGCACCATGTGGAGCTTGGCCCAGGCTCAAGTTCAGTCTTCAGTTCAGACAGTAAGAGTTAATGGGATCTACACAGCCACTTTTAGGAACCAACAACCTGTTGCCTGGTGGGGACCAGCAGTACATCTTCCTTACACTTGTTCCATGGTATCCAGGGCCCTTTGGTGCTCCATGGTGTCAGGCCAGGCCTGAGCTGGGAATGAATGGAGGCTCTAGAAATTTTTCTTATCAGCTTTGACTTTAACTAAAATAAAATTTAAATTTAACCCCCTGTAATATTTAAATTTTAAAAAAATCACCACAAGTAACACTATATAATGTATCAGCACAGGCCATGGATTAGCAGCTGAACTACAATGTGACGTTGGTAGAGTCAGCCATTTCACATTTTCAAGCTTAAGTTTTCTAAACTGCAGAATGGGATCATAGGAGCCCCTACCTCAAGGTAGGTTTATCTATTTAAGTATGCCAGGTTCACTATGTGAATTTGAACTATTTTCTTCTCACACCCAGATGAGTTTATGTGTTAAAACTAAAATGCAAGCATTGTGGTTTTAAAAGAAGCAGCTTTCCGCTTCTCTTTAATAGTTTCACATCAAGATATATATTTGCCAAGTGTCTGTTGCTCTCTAACTGCCTCCTTAATTCATTATGGTTGTGGTTTCAGTTTCATCTCTAATGCTTCCAGTTTCCTTAGAGAAATTATAGTTTCAAAGATGATGTAAGATTACAGGCATTGCAGGCATTTTTCTAGAATAGTGTCTGAGTGACCATTCTATTGCTGTAAAAAGACACCATGATCAAGGCAACTCTCAGAATACAGCACTTAATTGAGGGATTGCTTGCAGCTTCCGAGGGTTACCTGTGATCATCATGGTGGAAGCAGCAGCGAGCCAAGTGCTGAAACAGTAGGTGGGAGCTTTACATCCTGATCCACAGGCACTGAGCAAAGAGAGCAATACTAAGAGATCTCAGAGCTCACCAGCAACAGACATCTCCAACCATGCCTACTCCAATAAGCCAACATCTTCTAAACCTTCTCCAACAGTCCTGTTCCCTGGTGACCAACCATTCTAATATATGTGAGTCCAGAGAGGCCACTTTCATTCAAACCGCCATAAACAGTAAGCCATAAACACTACCTCTGTGAAGTGTCATTTATAAACATAGGAAATGCATTATTCTACGTCCCATCTGTAGATAATCTGATCAAATACAGTGTTGGTGGAGATCAGGCATTACATTCACCAAGGAGCTTCTCATTCCCAGAAAATCTAATACGTTATTCCCTGGCAAGGGAAACGATGGTGTGTGTGTGTGTGTGAGTGTTTAAACATATATATGTTTTATATGTGTGTAAATAATTTAAAATATAATTTTAATTTTATTCTTTTCTTCTTCCCATTCCTCTCTCAAGCCCTTCCCATGCATTCCCTCCTTTTCTTTTTCTTAAATTTATGATGTGTTTTTCTTTAATTTATATATACATATATATGTATATACAAACATATATATATCACTTGATATCGGATAGCCAGTTGAGGTAATCTTTACTAGAGAATACTATTCCTGCTCTCAGCATTCCTTAGTTGCCTGTAGTTCTTTGTCTAGGGTTTAGATCACATGGAAGTTTCCCCTTCATCGTTAGGGTATCCCCTGGTGTTGCCCTTGTTCAAGTCTTGTTTAGGTAGCCATGCCACTGGGGCATCATAGATGTCATTTCTCTGACATTTCTAGGAGACACTGTTACAGCAAACTTCTATTTTTCCAGGCTCATAAAATCTTTGGCTCCTCCTCCACAGTTACGCCTGAGCCTTACTTAGGTACAGGAGTTGTGCTGTGCATGAATCAGCTGGCCACTGCATGATCACTTGTTCTCTGTCTGCATTTTGATGAAGAGAAGGTTGTTTGGAAATGAGGGCAAAAAAAATCACTGATAGTTTTCTATGAATACCTGTGCCTTAGTTTACAAAGGATGCCTTGTGCCACCTAAGCAGAAAACATACAAAGACAGCACAGGTGACATCTAAGGCTTACCTTGCCACTGATCCAACAGTTACCTAAATTAACTGAAAAATTTTGATAATTACAGCATTGTGCACTCATGCATACCAGCTCTATTTTCTAAAGGGTTTCTAGAAGAGACAGGGGAGGAAACTGATCTGTAAAGTAATGAAGCATGGAATGAGAACTCTGCTGGGGGAGCAAATGGAAAATCTCTATTTTTGTCACACAAACAAATTACACAATGAAAGAAAGCAAAGTCTATTAGCAAAGTATTGTTTATAATCATTCTCTTTAAGGAAACTCTTTTATTAATGAAAAAAAGAAAAGTCTTTCATTATGTTTTATATATTTATGTTAAATAAGTTGATATATTTAAAAGCATGGGAACCTAGAAATTTTATGCAAACCTAGAAATTTTAAAACTTGTCATGAGCTTTCTAGTTCCTGGTTCTGTGACTGGCTTTCCCTTCTTCAAAGTGATTAACTTTCCCAGCCACAGCGTACAATGATTTTGATAGAAGTGAATTTCTTTGGTTTGGTTTGGTTTTTCTTGCTATTTGTTTTTTATTTATTTGTTTGTTTGTTTTTGTTTTTTGTTTTTGTTTTGTTGTTGTTGTTGTTGTTGTTGGCTGGTTGGTTGGTTGGTCTTTGGATATTCAACTAACCCTCAAATCTCCTGAACAATACAGACAACCCCATTGTTCTGTTGAAGAACTAAGCACCTTTGTGTGAATGAGAGAAAAGATACTGCAAATAATTATCTGCCTTATTAAAAGGTAAATTTTATTCCTAGAAATTTTAGGAGATCAATTGAGTATCTCTGGTGAATAGATCTGTAAGTGAAATTTGTTTCTAGATCTACTCTGCATACATTCTGAAATCTTCAGCAACAGAGAATTTTGCATACAGTTTTGTTCTCATTTAAAATGATTTTGAATCTAAGCAAAAAAAAAAAAAAACAAAAAAAACCCACACATTGTCTAGGCACAGTATGATACCCTTCAGCACCTCAATTCACTGTTCTATAAAAGTGACATTTATCTTTAGGTTTCTCCATGGCAATCCACTCAGTGGCCTCCTGAGCCTCCTGAGCTCATGTAATTCAGACAACATATGGAAACCTTCTGTTCCTCTCCTGTTTCCCAATATTTAGAACTGATACTTATCTCTCCAAAAGGGCAAGTGCTTTGCTAAGGTGGAAAACTCAGTTCAGGCTTAGTCTACCTTCACTCTATTAAATTTTTCAAATGCATACCAGGTTAATGAAGGCTAAGCCACAGTGGGCTGAGATTTTTGATAAACACTGGAGTCTTCTTTGATCCTGATAACCCACAAATATTCAGCAAGAGTAAATTTTCACGGTCAGCGTGCTGTGATTTGGATGTTTAACTTACCCTCTAGCCCAATATGGTTTATTTTACTTATATGCATGGAATGCTTATAAATAATAGCAGAAAAAGAATGGACACAACACAAGACTACCCGGCATGACATCTTGGGTACTTTCCCCCACTTGGCTGAGTCGGCATCATTTCCTTGTGACTTCAAGGGCTCTCTCTTTGTATGTGCACTGCTTTGAAGTAAAACAAACAAGAGCTCTGAGGCGGCATCTTCACTTTATTTGAGCAGCCCCTGACTGCTTTCCTTTATGAATGTGTCTCCCATGAGGACAAAGCCTATGACCCTGACCAGGTGTCTTTCTATCACCTGGCAACAGGAGGCCCGAGGAGGAGGCGATGAGGTAGGTTAAAGGTGTACAAATGGATAATGTGCTGGAAATAGCTCTCTTAGCTTTCAATGCTTAAGTAAGTATAAATAGCAACCTCAATAAATGCATCCCAAACACCCCAGTTCCTAGGTTTTATTTTGCTCAGAATAAGTTTTCTGTCCACAAAGAAGAATTCAGTGGAAGCTGAGGGTTACATGGGAAGAGAAAGAAGCTCATGTAATTTACATAAAATATGTATATAACTTATTTGTGAGTTATTTTGGTTATTTTTTAATTTTTAAATTTGTATGTGTGTGTGTGTGTGTGTGTGTGTATACATGTGCCAAGGCAATCATGTAAAAGACAGCAAACAGGTCTCAGGAATCAGATCTCTTCTTTCACTGTCAGTTCTGAGGTTCATACACTGGTCCAGATTTACTTATTGACATCACTCTTACTTTCATGCATGTACTTAAATTCTGAAAATTGTTTCAGCTATATATTAATAAGTAAGTATGCATATATGTACAAATGTGTGTACATGCATCCCCCAAATTTTCAGTCCCAACAGTATGGATACCACCATCATCACTGTGGGCTTGTCTTTGCATTGTGAGATCTTTATGTCATACATTTCTGACCTCTGTACATACTTGTGGCAATCACATTCCTCCAATCTCTGGAGCTGCTTAACATCTCTTGGGAGGGTGGGGAACCTCTTGAGAAATGCTGATGAAACCTATCATTATAAAATTCTGTAATCTGTAGTCTGTAGTTGGATGCTACAACTTAAAGAAATAATTCTTTAAGATAAGATTATTCACGTGGCACACCTGGGTTGGCTACCCAGAGGCTATTTAAGCTGTGGGCTGGCTTTCCCCAGGGTCAGAGGATTGTTCGAGGTTCCTGAATAAACTGCATTGAAAAAAAAATTACCAAAAAAAATATTAAAGCACAATTAAAAAAAAAGATAAGATTATTGCTTCATAACCATAAGGGATATAATCAGAGTTGGAGAAAAGCATGTGGGTTTGCATTGCCTGAAGTTCATGCTGCCTTAGAAATCATTAAACTTTATTATAGTTTCAAAACGTCATTTTCTCCACTGCTTAACGTTCAAGCATAGCATCTATAAATCAAAAGCAGCCAATTCAGAAATGTTCCTGACGATTGATTGATTGATCTTAGTTTTGAGCAAAATAATTGGCAAGAAGAGGGAACCTATTACAGGACTACATTATTTATAAAAACAAGAAGGCTCAAAATTACCTGCAAAACAAATACATGAGAATTTTCTCTGTTCTAACAGCAAATCCTGATTTTCAAATGTCTGTCCAGATAGACAGGAAAGGAATTGAATAGAATGAAAGTTGCTGAATCTCCAGGCACAACAAATTATTAATGCCGGTTCAGATTTTTCAAAGCAACTGATAAAATTAGTAGTAACTGGGTTATTGTGGAGACAAGGCAAACAAGAATTTAGAGATAAAGGACTATAGATAGTCAAACACAAAAGTGTTTAAGAGTGAGCATTAACATTCCAGGCAAGCTCCTGAGAGGGAAGGCAGCAAGCGGAGCCACTAACACCCAGCAAATCTTGATAACTCTTTTTATTAGGGCAAAATGATTTCTGTTTAAAGGGCATCTGACATGTTTTTGCTCAGCTTTTGTTTTGGTTTAGAGGTTTTGCTATGTGTATTTTTTTTCCCAGAGATGACTTATAGCTTGAAAAGAAAAACAATGCCATCTAAATTCAGTGTTTTCCCCAGAACAGTTTATCAGTGTTTCATTCTGAACACTTGGAGCACAAATGATTTCTTTTTTTCCTTAAGCCAGATTCGGATCACTCACTTGAGCTGGGCCTGGGGGAAAAACACAGCATGTATGATGAGCTGATTAATTACCAGAAATCAAATGCCTTATAGTCCAGAGCTCTGTGCTAGAAAGCAAGTACCGAGACCAGAGAATGGGGAGATCACATGCCCGCATGGATGGGCATGGGCACCTTGGGGATCAGGTCTTTCAGTGGCCAGAAGCTAAGAGCTTCAAGGTGACTGTTTATACTCGACAATGTCACTGATGTCACAGCTTTTTTTTTTTTTTTTTTCTGAAGCAGAATTGAAGATTTTATTAAAGATATTTTAATGTCAGTTAAGCATGGGGATAGGGAAAGAACACTTTTGTGTAACCATGTATGTCTGTGTCTGCATTCAAGTTTACATTACAGTGCCTGGAAGCCAGAATGTATGGAATACCACATACAATTGGGAGTATTTCTCTATCACTATCCACATTATTTTATTTTGGTCATGTTATTATTTTGTCACAGAGTCTCTTTATGAGCCTGAAATGTATTAGTTCAGATGCACTGGCCAGCTATGGAGCCTCCTGTCTCAGCTTCCCCAGCTCTGGCCTTACAATGCACATGCTCCCTCAGCTGAGGCCCAACTCAAGTTGTCACTTCAGCCAGCACTTTACGGACTAAGGCATCCCTCTAGATTTTCCACTCTTTTCAAAACAGATACTTTAAATATTTGACTTTTAAGCTGAAGACTTTTAAATTAACCCTAGGATTTGTTTATCCCTAAAAAAAAATTCATACATGGCAGCATGGTTGTCTTAACATCCCCCTTCACACTCCTTGAAAGTTATGCAGTAATTCACAATTAAAGGTTAGGATCTGTTTTGTTTTGTTTTGGTTTGGGTTTTTTTTTTTTTTTTTTTCAGGCTTTGAGTACATTAAAGAAAGGAATTCTTCCTTTGTAGGAAGAGCTTCTCATTAAAGTGGAATGCATATCTGCCAGGGAGATATAAACAGAGACAGAATAACATGAAATGTTAGGGACAGTATATTGCCAAGCCCTGAGACCTGGGATGTCACTAATAACCAGAGATCAGCTTGGTGGGAAACTTCTTCAGTCTTCCAGCTGGCAGAAATATTCTATATACTCCTTCAGTTCACAAGGTAACTTGGTTTCTTTTCTCTATTCTGTGTCTAATATCCATAAAACTTCCATTAGCCTCAGAGATCCATTTGTAGGTCAAAAGGTCCCACACAGAATTCCTACACCGGCAAGCCTGCCTATTTTTAGCTGTTGTGTTTTAATTTTTTGCTTCTGGGGATCATTTGTTCTCCCGGTAACTGTTTATACAATTTACCTTCTGCCTCCAAGATGCTTCCAGGCAGAGAAAACTCAGAATTGTGACTCAGCCATGCTCAACGAGATCATTGCTCAGAAAGTTTTGTGGTGGCCTTCTACCCCATAGTTGTGGCTTCAAATCATTCAGCAGTGATGAGACCCCTTCCCTGAAACAGAATTTTAAAAAAGAAATCCGAACTATCTAGGAAAGCAGCACCAGGCCAAAGGCTTCCTCTCTAAGCCACGTTTAGGAAACCGAGAAAGGGGCGGGGAGTGGACTTCCACTGAGAACCAGACCACTGATTTTGAATGTGGAGAAAAGGAACCAGCTGAACCCGGGAGCGTGAGTGTTTCAGGGCTCAAGATGTTTATTTTAAAGTTAAATGATAGTAGGAGAGAGACGCAGGGACAGAAGCTACTTACAAGAGGAAACCAACACCACAGAAACAGTTGTGTTCTAGAACCTTTGTGGAACTGGGCTTCTTGCTGCCCAGTGAGCCTTCTTTCTTTACAGATTCACTTCCTCCCATCCCCAGAGTCCAGCATCCTACATTGTAGCCCATCTGTTCACTAGGGGCAACGTTTCCATCTGGCTCTTGAGAATTAAATCCCTGTCTCAGGACTTTTAGTAAAGAATCTAGCCGAACTGGTGATTCTTTCTCTTCTGATCTTACTTTAAAAATGTGAAACATACAGTTATTGACTCACAGATTACAACTACTCTAACTAGAAAATACTAGAAAGTAGGAAACAGGCAGAAACTACTCTTCAAAAAAGACAATAACCTGAAAGTTTAAAGAAGTTAAAATATAAAGTCACAAATCTTTTTAAAAGTTCAGCAAAGACAAGGAAGATTGCTCAGTGGGTAAAAGTGCCTGCTCTGCAAGAGTGAGGACATGAGTTCAAGTCCCAGACTTGACCCTTTTAAAGCTGGACCCTTCGCACAGTTACCTTCAGTCTCAGCTGTCACACTCAGAGAGAAAAGACAGAGACAGGAGAATGTCCAGAATCTTTGGGCCACACTATCCTGGTGGAGGCAGTGTTGATGATTCCCTGCCTCAAACAAGGTGCAAAATGGCGACAAGCACCCAAAGTTCTCTTCAGATCTCCAGAAGATTTATCATGGTGCATGAATACACTTACCCACATGCAAGTGAATACACATAATAAACATACACACACATCCTCACACGCTCTCTACTAAAAATGACATCAGCTTTCAATATTGATTCCATTTTTCTCTCATAACAATTGACTTCAGACCTTATTCCTTGGCATTTTCACCCTATTCTGTACTTTGTTATGATTCTTTTTGGCCTTCTATTTTGAGAAAAATCTGAATATGGGCAAGAACAGCTCTGTTGGGCCTCCTGCATCCCATATCTATTGTCTCAACACTATTTTTCACTCCTCTTCATTCAACAAACCCTCTACTAAATGGTTTTACTTTCTCCAACTTTCCTGTCCCATATGTCCTTTATCTTATTTTTTCTTTTGATTGTTCAAATACTTAAAATGCCTCTTGAAGGCATTAAATATTTAAGGAGTTCTCTGTACTTATTCATGGTATAGCAATTTGTTGGTAAGTAGGGTATGAACTGTTGAATATTTTGCAAGAAAGTGCCCGATTAATAACCTAAAACTTATCTTCAAACATACACCCTTTGTTGGAAAAATGTAATAATATATGGATGCCATTAACCCTGGTCCTCTTTGATAGAATGTGCTTTAGAAAATTATAAGACATAATTATTTTTACAAGAGATACATTTGAGGTTGAAGCACATTGCATGAATTTTCCACTTTTGGCAAAAAAATTTACCCTCCTAATTATGTTTACCTTAGGCTAATATTAAAATTGGTTTGCATTACTTGACATGAAAATTGCCTAAGGGTAAGGGCTCAGAGAGAAGGACTTGACCCAGAAATATACAGACAAGGGAGAAGTTGGCCCAGGGGTATAGATTTAACCTACATAGTACAAAAAGTGGATGAACCACAAACAAGGAAGCAAGAGCCACTCATCTCTGAAGAGAAAACAAGACATCTTATTAAGACTTCTCGGTATGGCTTATTTTTTCTTTTTTATAATTATTTGTCTTTGTTGAGATAAACTCATACAAAATATTTTTATTCTCTACCTTCCTGCTTTATCATTTTTGCTTTGCCTCTTCACAGGAGAATGTTTGTACTGTCAGTCACTCGAAATCTAAAGTATCCAGATGGATTTACTTTCTAAGTAATGTGAGAGACAGTTATCTTCCTGTTCTGGCAGTTTGTTTCTTCTTCATCCCTAGGGACATTCATCTGTGAACTTCTGTGTCCCCTGTGATGTTAATTTTACATGTTGTCCTGAATGGACTAAGGAAGACCTAGAAAACTGCAATTGACTCTTTTGGTGTATCTGTTGGGAATTTGCAGAGATCATCAGCTGAGATAAGGGTACTGAGTGGATCAGCCCTCAGCATGGTAGACACCATGCATATGTCTTTGAGCCTAGAGAATGCAAGCTTATCAACACCTCACATTCTTTATTTGCTCTTGTTGCACATCAGAACTCTAGGCTCTAATCTTGGAACTCCAGGACTAAAATCACCATTCTGCTGGGCTCTTAGGTTGTTGACTTCACACTCAGTTATACCACGGGCTTCACTGATGCAAAGACCTTCAACTTTAGACTGAGCTGCAAAACTGTCAACCCATGAGCTCTGTGTTCCATGTAATAGCGATTCTCAGCCTCTAAAGATCACATGAACCAATTGCTGTTATGAATCCCGTTGGTGGCTCTGCCTCCCATATACTATGTCTCTCAGGAGACTTGAGTTACACAGCTCATCCTTCTCTTGCTGTCAAATGTCTCTGAAACAACAACATTTGTAACTAAGCAGGGTGATTTTTTTCCCCAGTTAATTCCAGTGATTTACAGCTATAGTTTCAAGTCTGCTCATAAGATTCTTATGAGGAAGGAAACAGCCTTTATTTCAAAGATGGGAATTTATTATATGTTCAAACTAAACAATGCATCCTTGTTTGCTGTCTTCTCCTTGGAGGAAGCAGCCATTTTGCATCTTGGTCTAGCATTCACTGTTGAAGATGAATATATAATAGATATTTTTAAAAAATCCTTCTGTTGAGTAGTCTTCCAAATCACAGAACGCAAGTAGTTAAATGAAATATATAAGAAGAAAATATATTCTTAATGGAGTTGAGAAGGTAAACTCATTCATTCATTACCAAGGGCTTTACTGATCTCTTATTAGAACTGTTAAAACTGTGACCGCCCAGTTTCGCCTGAAGCTGTGCAGTCCTTGAGCATGCTGCCACTGTCTCTGTGAGTCCACATGTGTGCCTCCCCTGTTGTGTTAGAAGAAACTGTTTCGTTAGACTTAGTCACAACCTCTGGTTCTTACAATCTGTCCCTTCCTCGTCTGAGAGGATCGTTGAGCCTCGAGGGGATGGCTTTGATGAAGACACCCCATTTTGAACTTATTGTTCCAAATGCTCTGACCACTCTGCACACTGTCCAGTTCTGGGTCTCAGTATCAGTTCCCATAGTAAACAAACAAACAAACAAAAAACAAACAAAAAACTTCTCTGATAAGCGTTGAGTGAGACACTGATCTATGGGTATAGCAGTATGGCATTAGGATTGATTTTAATGCTGTTCCTTTAGCAGAATGATAGTCTAAAGTGCTGTCTGCAATTAATACCTACTAGCAAGCAGAAGCAAATTTTATCCAGTGGAGTCTCAGTGGGCACATTAACCACAACGCAGAGCAGACTCCATGCCCAGGTAGACAATGGAAACCAAACTCACTGCTATTTTTGTAGACAATTTTGCCTAATTTTGTTTTGCTTGGGCATTTTATGTCTCACTGGTCTTTTGCTTACTCATTTTGATTTCTCTCTTGAAGTTTTCATTGCAGATTGGTATGTGTGTTGCCTCAAGAAACTGAACTGATATTTATAAGAGTTACATTGATATGGAAAGTCCTACCACACAAGGCTAAGTGATCATGTACTAGATAGTTTTGTGAACATGTTCTCCAATTTTTTTTTGTTTCCATATAAACTAATTTTCTCCACTGTCCATATGGTATATTTTGCTTCTGGTTATTTTTTATAAGATCCACTTCTAATTCTATAAACTATATTAAATGAAAACTAATGATAAAAATTATTTTAATTATATAAATCATTAAAAACATTTTTATAGCCTGTGTCAGAACTTTGGGGGTTTCTTTCGTGGTAGATAAATAAGATTTGTTATTCAGATTTCTTGACAACCAATTCTCATAAGTAAAGATATTTCAGTTAACTGGAATGTCTGTAGGCTCGGTCAACTCTCAGCCAGTGAGTTTGTGTTGACAGTTCCTAATGGCTCTGTTACTCAACATGTATTAGGTATCTTTGATGTTCACAATACTACTTCAGATTGTTCAAGAGATTATTCCTTTCCTTAGTCACCCTCAACCATAGAGCAGCTCTCAGGATGATTTCGGCCTCCTCTTCATGCCTTTTACAATCCGCCATCCCAGAAACATCTCCACACACTTGCTGCACAGAAGATGAAATAATGAACGTGGAAATGACTGATGATGGTTTACACAGTTCAGAGAATAGCACAACACACAATGTTTAAAATACATGAGTTTTCTCTGAATCAAATTCACCATTTTTTCTTCATCACTGCAATGCTTTCTAATTTCATGCCCAGGAAGTAAATATTATCAATTCATACTTTGTAGTCTCTGTGTCCCCCCCCAAAAAAAAAACCAGATCATTTATGTGTATCTTCTGGTTCATGTTCAAAACTGTACACATGTATGGATGAGCACAAAACCATTTATTTCCAGATATATACATACACACACACACACACACACACACATATATATATGTATTTTACTTAAGATGAAACATAAAGCCTATTTCAACTTAGCCTACAAAGGGATCTATCATCTGCCCTATTTCTCATTATTATTTTTCTGTTTCATCCTGGAAATCTCTGTAATGATTGTTTCCTGGAGGTCATAAGAGTATGTGAAATTATACACCTTTTAAACATGCAAAATAGTCCTCATCATTCTATTATTGCTTTTTGTAGAAGGTTTTGTATCAAAACAGATTTCAACACACCTTAGAAGATATCAAATATTCCAAGGAAAATTGCAGTGTCCATATTGACATTCACTCATCTGTATCAATTTGCTACTCTATTTCCTCTACCCAAACCTAAACTTTGATATTTACAAAAGTTAAGGGTCGTATTTGTAGGCACTGCTCTGTCTTGTTTGTGAACAATAATACCTCAGTCCCTTGAGTATTTAAAAAGGAATGCTTCCAAACACATGAGAAAATGTACATTAAGGTACACTGTAACAACATGGCATTTCTCACAGTTCAGGTAACCAATGGCATTTTCATTCCCTCTGGGTGAATCAATGTCAAGAGATTTAGCCTTAGTAGAATAGAGCAGTGACATGAACCTTGAATAACATACCCAAATTACAGTGACTAAACACTATTCTTTAATTGAGCTCATAATTAATTAAAGGTAAATCTCAATAAGAAATACCTAGCAGTAGAAGGGAATTCATCCTTGCATTGACTACTTATAACCATTTCATATTTCACTTATTAAATTCACCCCAAGATATCATTATCCAAGGGATAAAGACACAATTCACCAGCAACTATAAAAACCAATCTATAGAACAATGCAGAAAAAAAAATGAAATTTTGCCTTTGGTTTGTTTCCTATTGCTTTTGTGTTTATTATTATTGTTATTATTATCATTATTATCATCATTATTATTGAATATATGAAAAATGTAATTAAGAATGACCTTGTGGTTGCAAACATAATTTGAATGTTCAGGTCTACAGGGCCTGTCATTTTCTGGAGTGTGGGACTAATTGTTGAAAAGGCAACAAAAGTTCTTCACAGAGTAAACTCTTCTTTATACTTTCCTTTATTTCTTGTCTATTTTTTAGCAGCTTTTAGCAAGGCAGAGAAGCAGAGATTCACAAATCTCACTCACTGAGTCAGGTGCATAAAATATTTATTAGGCACCTGCACTGTGTTTCCCCTATTCTGCTGCTGGGGATGTAAAGGAGAGTGGGAAATTTTGAGATAGGGAAGTTTATATTCTTGGAAAATGAGGAGGTCAGATGGAAAATAAAACAACTGCATACTGTAACCACGGTGGTGTAAAGGATAGATGATAGCAATAAGACAGAGAATGACTGGTTGGATTGAGGTCCCCCTTAGAGAAGGTGCCAAACAAGGAAACTCTGAAATCATTGTTTCCTTTTCAAATTTATTTACTTATTTATTAATTACGGTTTATTCAATTTGTAACCCAGCTATAGCCCCTTCCTTCGTCACCTCCTAATCCCACCCTCCTTCCCTCATCTCCTTACATACCTCTCCACAGTCCACTGATAGGGGAGGTCCTTTTCCTTTTCATCTAAAAATAGCCTATCAGGTCTCATCATGACTGGCTTCATTGTCTTCTTCTGTGGCCTGGTAAGGTTGTTTCCCCATCAGGGGGGAGGTGATCAAAGAGCCAGCCACTGAGTTCATGTCAGAGATAGTCCCTGTTCCACTACTAGGGAACCCACTTGGATACTGAGCTGTCATGGGCTACATCTGTGCAGGGGTTTTAGGTTATCTCAATGCATGGTCCTTAGTTGGAGTATCAGTCTCAGAAAAGAACACTGAGCCCAGATTTTTTGGTTCTGTTGCTCTCCTTGTGGAGCTCCTGTCCTCTCCAGGTCTTTCTATCTCTTCCTCCTTTCATAAGATTCCCTGCCTAAAGTTTGGCTATTATTCTCAGCATCTGCTTTGATTCCCTGCTAGGTAGAGTGTTTTAGCGGCTCTCTGTGGTAGGCCCCTGTCCTGTTCCCTGTTTTCTCTCTCTTCCTATGTCCATCCCATTTGCCTCTCTGAGTGTGGATTGATCATCTTACCCAGGGTCCTCCTTCTGGATTAGCTTCTTTAGGTATACAGATTTTAGTATGTTTCTCCTATATAATATGTCTGATATCCACTTTTAAGTGTGTGTCTTTCTGCTTCTGGGATACCTCACTCAAGTTTATCTTTTCCAATTTTTACCATTTACGTACAAATTTCATGATTTCCTTGTTTTTAATTTCTAAGTAGTATTCCATTGTGTAAATGTACCACAATTTCTGAATCTATTCCTCAACTGGGGGATATCTGTGTTGTTTCCAGCTTCTGGCTATTACAAATAAAGTTGCTACAAACAAGGTTGAGCAAATGTCCTTTTTGTATAGTTGAGCACATTTTGGATATATGCCTAGGAGTTGTATAGCTGGTTCTTGTGGTAGCACTATTCCTAATTGTCTGAGAAAGCACCAGAATGATTTCCAAAGTCATTGTCCAAGTTTATATTCCCACCAGCAATGGAAAGATGGTTCCCCTTTCTCAACATCCTCTATAGCATGTATTGTCTCTTGAGTTTTTTATCTTAGCCATTCTGATGGGTACAGGATGAAACTCAGGGTCATTTTGATTTTTATTTCCCTGATGACTAAGGACTTTGAGCATTTCAAGTGTTTCTCTGAGATTCTATATTCCTCTATTGAGAATTCTGTGTTTAGCTATGTACTCCATTTTTCAATTGGATTACTTGATTTGTTTTTGCTTAACTTCTTGAGTTCTTTATATATACTGTATATTAGCCCTCTGTCAGATATAGGGTTGGTGAAGATCCTTTCCCAGTCTGTGGGTTGTCATTTTGTTCTGATGACAGTGTTCTTTGCTTTACAGAAGCTTTTCCGTTTCATGAGGTCCTATTTATTGATTGTTGATCTTAGAGTCTGTGCTGTTGGTGTTCTGTTCAGGAAGCTGTATCCTGTACCAATGAGTTCTAGGGTCTTCCCCACTTTTTCTTCTAACCGATTTAATGTGTCTGATTTTATGTTGAGGTCTTTGATCCACTTGGACTTTAGTTTTGTGCATTTTGATAAATATGGATCTATTTTCATTTTTCTACATGTAGACATCCAGTTAGACCAGAAGCATTTGATGAAGATGCTGTCTTTTTACCACGGTATGGTATTGGCTTCTTTGTCAAAAATCAAGTGTCTGTAGGTGTGTTGGTTTATTTCTGGATCTTCAATTCCATTGCATAATTCTGTTTCTATGCCAGTACCATGCAGTTTTTATTATTATTGCTCCGTAGTACAACTTAAGATCAGGGCTGGAGATACCTCCAGCTGATCTGTTCTTATACAGGATTGTATTAGTAATTCTGGGTTTTTTGTTTTTTCCATATGAAGTTGAGAATTATTCTTTCAAGGTCTGTAAAGAATAGTGTTGGTATTTTGATGGGAATTGAATTGAATCTGTAGATTGCTTTGGCAGGATGACATTTTCACTATGTTAATCCTACTGATCCATGAGCATGGGAGATCTTTCCATCTTCTGATACCTTCAATTTCTTTCTTCAGAAGTTTTTGTTTTTGTTTTTTTTTAACCAGATCTTTCACTTGCTTGGTTAGAGTCACACCAAGGTACTTTATGTTATTAGGAGAAATTGTGAATGGTGTAGTTTCCCTAATTTCTTTCTCAGACCTTTTTCTTTCATATACAAGAGGGCTACTGATATTTTTTAGTTAATTTTTTATCCAGCCGCTTTGCTGAAAGTGTTTATCAGCTGAAGGAATTCTCTGGTTGAAGTTTTGGGGTCATTCATGCATACTCTCATATCATCTGCAAACAGTGATACTTTTACTTCTTCCTTCCCAAAGTGAATTCTCTTGATCTCCATTAGTTGTCTTATTGCTCTAGTTAAGACTTCAAGTACTATGCTGAAGAGATATGGAGAGAGTGGGCAGCCTTGTCTTGTCCCTGATTTCAGGGGGATTAATTGAAGCATCTCTCCATTTAGTTTGATGTTGGCTATAGGCTTGCTGTATATTGTCTTTACCATGATTAGTTATGTGCCTTGTATCCCTGATCTCTCCAAGACTTTAAACATGAACAGGTGTTGGATTTTGTCAAATGTTTTTCGGCATCTAAGGAGATGATCATGTGGTTTTTCTCCTTCAGTTTGTTTATATGGTGGATTACATTGATGGATTTCTGTATATTGAACTACATCTGCATGCATGGGATGAAGCCTACTATGGGATGGTGGATGATTTCTTTTATGTGTTCTTGGATTCCATTTGCAAATATTTTATTGAGTATTTTTTGCATCAAAGTTCATAAGAGAGATAGATCTGATGTTCTCTTTTTTTGCTTGGTCTTAGTGTGGTTTGGGCATCAGGATAAGTATGGCTTCACAGAATAAGTTTGGTAATGTTCCTTCTGTTTCTATTTTGTGGAAGAGTTTGAAGAGAATTGGAGTTCACTCTTCTTTGAAGGTTTGGTAGAATTCTGTGCTGAAACCATCTGGTCCTGGGCATTTTTTGGAAGGGAGACTTTTGGTGACTGCTTCTATTTCCTTGGAGGATATGGTATTTACCTATTTTTATTTAATTTTGGTAAATGGAATCTTTCAAGAAAATTGTCCATTTCGTTTAGATTGTCAAATTTTATGGCATATAGGCTTTTGTAATAAGACCTAATAATTGTTTGCATTTCCTCAGTGTCCCCCTTTCATTTCTGATTTTGCTGATTTGGATAGTTTCTCTCTGTCTTTTAATTAGTTTGGCTAAGGGTTTGTTTATCTTGTTGGTTTTCTCAAAGAACCACCTCTTGATTTCATTGATTCTTTGAATTGGTTTCTTTGTTTCTAATTCATTAATTTCAGCTCTGAGTTTGATTATTTCCAATTGTCTACTCCTTTGGGTGTGTCTTCTTTTTTTTTCTAGGTCTTTCAGGTGTGCCCTTAAGTTGCTTGTATGAGATGTTTCAAACTTCTTTTTGGAGGTACTTAATGCTATAAACGTTCCTCTTAGCACTGCTTTCATTGTGTCCCATAAGTTTGGGTTGCAGAGATGTGTTTCTTTGATGCAGCAGAATGTTTCCGCAACCATTCTTGGCCTTTTTCCCTTGCAGCTTTTAATATTTTTCTTTGTTCTCTAGATTTAGTGTTTTGACTATTATGTGATGTGAGAAGTTTCTTTTCTAGTCTAGTCTATTTGGTGTTCTGTAGGCGTCTTTTATGTTATGGACATCTCTTTCTTTAAGTTGGGAAATTTTTTTCTTCTATGATTTTCTTAAAAACATTTTCTAAACTTTGGAGCCTGTAATCTTCCTTTTCATCTGTTCCTATTATTCTTAGATTTCATCTTTTCATGGTATCCTTGATTTCTTGGATGTTTTGTGTTTGGAAATTTTCTAATTTTACTTTTTCTTTGAGAGATGTATCAATTTCTGTAATTGTATCTTCAGCACCTGAGATTCTCTCCTCCATCTCTTGTATTCTGTTGGTGATGCTTACGTTTGTGGTTCCTGGTCTTTTCTTTAAGTTCTCTAGCTCCAGGGTTTTCTCTGTTTGTGTTTTCTTTATTGATTCTAATTCTGTTCTCATGTCTTGCACCATTTACTTCTCTGTTTGAATATGGATTCCTGTCTTTCCATGATGGCCTTTATTTTTTCGTTTGTTTCCTTTCTATATGCCATTACTTGTGCCTCTCTTTGTTTGGCTGCATTTGCCTGTATTTCTTTGAGAGCTTTGTTCATTTCTTCCTTATGTGCCTCTAATAACTGGATAAGCAAAGATTTGAGATCATTTCCCTACGTTTCTGATGAATTACAATATCCATCAATTTGGGGGGTTGCTGGTGAAGCCCATGATGTCCTGATTTTTGTTTGATGTGTTTTTACACCAACCTCTAGCCATCTGCTTATCCATAATCTTTGCTGTTTGTTCCTGGGGTCTGTACTTCAGGCTGGGTCCATCTGTCTCTGATGTCTGGAGTATTCTTCAGGAAGATGAGAGAGGTCCACCAGTTTTAGAGTGGTTGTTGGTGTTTCAGCTGTAGCTAAGGAAGAAAGGTGACAGGCACATGTGTGCAAGTGTGGGAGTGTGCCTGGAAGTGTGACTTGAGGGACAGGGAGCTAGAGCATGTGGATGCCTGGAAAGGTTTAGCTTAAGTGCAGGAGGGGATGCTAGCACTATTCGTGGGTACAATGCACACACACAGGTGCCACAAATACCTCAGTGGCCTACAGGCCTGTTGTACTGTCCTCCTGGTATTCAGATCTGGCTGGACTCTAAGAATTGTTTGCCTAGACTCCACTGATAGACCCACAGAACAGGGGCTTCAATGTTGAGAAAGCTGTCCCAAGGATCCCTATGTTGCCCACAGTGGAAGTGTGGGTGAGAGGGATCTGATGTCTGGCTCCTAGCTTAGAGGGATCCTGGATCTGGGGGTCCGGACACATTCACTTGAAGGCACACTCACATTCTCGCAGGCCTACTTGAAAATCACAAGGGTTCCCACTGTTCTCTATTCTCATATTTGAGCCTGCAGGGGTAAATGAGAGTGTAGGAATTCTGTCAGCTCAATGGTGTACACTGTTTGGCTGCCAGACAGGGAGACCTGTGCTTAGGGTAGCTGCCTCTGCTTTCTCAGTCACTGAGTCCAGAGACTCCTGCTTGGGCTAGCCACTGACCTGCTGCAACCATAGACCTGAGAGGCCCATACTGCCACTGCCTCTGCCTTCTCAATCACTGAGCTTGGAGGCCCCTGCTTGGGGTTACTGCCAGCCACCTCCACTGAGTAGGGAGGCCTGTGCTTGGGGCAAGGGGAAGTGGGGGGTTGAATATTTGCCACTCTCAGTCCTGGAGACATCCATGGCTGACCTGGATCCAAATTTTCCCACCTCAAGGGTTGTACCTTCTCACCCAGGAAGCCTCAATGTGGATGTTCTGGCTTCAGCTGCCCCTCCACTCAACAGTTTTGGAGTTTCAGATCCTGTGCTCCTCAGATATTATGTATGCTGATCTCTGCCATCTAGGACTCCCCACTGAAATCATGATCTTAAAGTTGACATTTGAACCACAGAATGAAACACACAAAGTCTGGGGAAAAAATGTCTTAGACTTAGAAAACAGCCAAGTAAAAAGGTTCAAGGTAAGGAAATTAGACCAGTTTCTGACTTCAAGGAAAAGATGCCAAAGAGTTAGCTGAAAGCCCCATCAGGATGGATTCAAAGACCATGGTAATTTTTTTTCCAATCAAAAGTCTTAATAGAACTTAAAAAAAAAAATGTGATGACGATTGTTATATATTTTTAAATATCAGCTTGGGGGAGAAGAAAGACTTTAAGACATGTTGGAGAGGATGTGGAGAAAGGGGAACCCTCCTCCATTGCTGGTGGGAATATAAACTTGGATAACCACTTTGGAAATCGATCTGGTGAGTTCTCAGACAATTAGGAATAGTGCTACCTCAAGAACCAGCTATACCACTCCTAGGCATGTATCCAAAATATGCTCAAGTACACAAGGACATTTGCTCAACCATGTTTGTAGCAGCTTTATTTGTAATAGCCAGAACCTAGAAACAACCTAGATGTCCCTCAGTTGAGGAATGGATACAGAAATTGTGGTACATTTACACAATGGAATACTACTTAGAAGTTCAAAACAAGGAAATCATGAAATTTTCAGGCAAATGGTGAAAACTAGTAAAGATCATCCTGAGTGAGGTATCCCAGAAGGAGAAAGACCCATATGGTATACATTCACTTTATAAGTGGATATTAGACATATAATATAGGATATCATACTAAAACCTATACACCTAAAGAAGCTAATCAAGGAGAAGGAACCTGGGTAAGATGATCAATCCTCATTCAGAAAGGTAAATGGGAAGAGAGAGAAAACAGGGACCAGGACAGGAGCCTACCATAGAGGAACTCTGAAAGGCTCTACCCTGCAGGGTATCACAGCAAATGCTGAGACTCATAGTCAAACTTTGGGCAGAGTGCAGGGAATCTTATGAAAGAAGGGGGAGATAGAAAGACCTGGAAAGGACAGGAGCTCTACAGGGAGAGAGAAAAAAAATATGGGCACAGGATCTTTTCTAAGATTGATACTCCAACCAAGGACCATTCATGGATATAACCTAGAACCTCTGCACATATGTGGTCCATGGCAGCTCCGTCTCCAAGTGGGTTCCCTAGTAATGGGAACAGGGACTATCTCTGACATGAACACAGTGGTCTGCTCTTTGATCACCTCCCCCTGATGAGGTTACAGCCATACCAGGCCACAGAGGAAGACAATGCAACCAGTCCTGATGAGACCTGATAGACTAGGATCTGATGGAAGGGGAGGAGGACCTCCCCTATCAGTGGACTGGAGGAGGGGCATGGGAATGAGGGGCTACATTGAGATACAAAGTTAACAAAGTATACTTTAATAAAATAATTTAAAAAAAGAAAATGAGGCAGATAATCTGATGCTATCTAGGTAAGATATGATATCAACTTGAACAAAAGTAGTTAAAGGGGAAATTGAGAGGAGTATTCCATGGTATGTACTGAGGTAGATCTAAAAGGATAACACTGCAATATCTACATCAGTTCAAGGAGAGACATGAATAAAGAATATACTTTGACATATGGTTACTTTGACATATGGGCCGGATAGTTCCATCAGAAGATATAGAAAATAGTGTGGAAGAAAGGGCACAGAATTTTTTTTAAATACATGTGCTATGTTCTAAAATGGAGATGATTACTTACATAAAAAGACTAGAGAAACATGAACCTTCAGCTATTGTTTAATCACTTTCAGGAAGGTGTTTCATGGCTTTTAAAGAACTTATACCTAACTCATATGCAAATCCAAATTAACCCATGCTGTATTTGTATCAGAAAACTGTTAATTTTATTTCCTAGACAGGTAGGAAAACCCACATTAAATATTCACACCCAAAACTGACTGGCTCTAGAGGAAGATCTGAACTTAACCCTTAGCATGAAGGTCATGCTAGGTGTCAAAATCAATGTCCTCATAGAGAAAAGCTGACCAAAGTTTCAGGGCACAAAAAAAGCAGTTATCAATCACAGGAGGAGGAATCAGGACCTACAAGTCCTTGTCACAGGATCAAAATAGAATCTAGGAAGTAGATCCAACATTAAAAAGAGCTAGAGCAAACTGTTGTTTGGCTCAATCCAGTCGCCATTAGCCTAAAGAAGATAAATGTCTTCTCCCTAGGAAGAAGATGATTCCAAGAACCAGAGATGGCTCTTAATTTGCCAGTTGGCTGTTGAATAATTCTAGTTACATGGATTGGATAGATATTGGCTTGAAAACATTCAGTCAGTTTGAAGAAAATGTATTCGTTCACTCTCATCATCTGCTTGGACAGGGCAAGAGTGAGTTGTTCAAGTGCATCCTGCTGTCAGCTGTAGTCATCTCTGACACTAGGTGGATTTGGACAATAAAATAACTGAAGGGAATTATTCTCAGACCCTTCTCTATGCTATGTGTATGCATGAATGTATGTGTGTATAACATTCATGTGTGTGCAAGTGTATACTGGCCAGAGGCCAGTGTCAGGTGTCTTCCTCAGTTACTTCACAGCGTTTTTGAAACAGGGTTTCTTTTGGAACCTCATGCTCACCAGTATGGCAAGAATAGCTGGCCAGAAAGTCCCAGAGATCCAGCTGTTCTCACCCCAACAGCACTGGCATTACAAGAACACACCACCCGTCTTGGCTCTTTATATGGGTTCCCGGGATTGGAACTTGGGTCCCAATGCTTGTGCAATGGCCTCTTTTCTGGCTGGGCCATCTCTCTGGGACCTTCAGATCATTCTTGAACAATTACTGAAGAAAGAGCTGTTGAATATTATATTCGAAGTAAGCTGATCTCATTCTCATAAATAGATGGTTTTCTTATTACATTCCCTTCAGAAGGAGACTTTGGTTTATAGAGTTTGGATAGAGTCCTGTAGTTATGATAAAGTGAAGATTGCTGATCACTAACCTTTAAGGAAGACTAAGGAAACCTGTCTATAAAAAATAATTTTAGGACAAAGAAAAAGGTAAAAACAAATCCACAACTAGACTGAATTATAGAAAGGAAATCACTGTTGTTTTTGTTCATATTATTCCAAATGTTATTTTTGTTACCTCTTATAATGCTTGGAGCAAGATGCTTATGGACTTAAATTTTTTTTAAATGAAGGAACATAAAATTTTTACCTGCAATAAGTGATCATTGTAATTTAGCCCACCAATTACATTGCTTATAAATGACACAAATAACCAGTGATTACAGCAGATAAGCATTAGCATGAAGTAGAATTCAGTCACTATGGTGTGTATCATAATAGTCTTTTCCATATACTTGCTCTCTTGAAGCCACAAGTTTGATGGGGAGAGGGCAATGAAACATGAGCAATTGTGAAGCTTCGTATGTAGATGGAAGAACACTGTAAGAAAGACTAATGAAGCAGGAGAGCCCTGAGTTGTGTAAAATAAGAGCATTTGTCTAGAGAAACAAGAATTAGATTCGGGTTCCAGAGAGGATTCTTTCAAATGAAGCCTTGGGGAAGAAGAAGGAAACCCTGGCAGCTAATGCTACAGCTCAATTAGAAACCAGGAACTTCTGATTCAGAGAACTGAAAAATGTGGACATGTCCAGTGAGAAGCAATGGGGTTTGAATGGCATGAATTTAGAGAACAGCAGCCAGCTCTAAGAAAGCATTATTAAAGCAAGAATATTTTAAGTCACTGGTATTTCAAAAACAAGAGAAACTAAGAATATGACATATATCAGTAGAGATACCTTAAAACCCACAGTGACCACTGGTTTAACAGTGCTTTAAAAGTTATGTATTCTTAGGTGTGTTCCCAGGGAAGTGGGATGATTAGCTAGAGAGATTAGGTGGGAAAAGAAGGAAGGAAATAATAGTCTACACTGAACTTGAATATGAGAAAAACTCTTTTGCCCCAGTAAGTTAAAACAAAATAATTTCCTTGTTTTTGACGGAAAAGGGGATGGTCCTCCCTGTAGTCTCCTCATCTGTGGAGAGCAGTCCTGCTTCTATTCTTGGGATGTTTTCTTCATGTCTTCCTGGGGAGAATTTCCACAGCATCATTCCTCATGATCCCAGCCTGGTTCGTAAAGGATCAGGAGACACAGCCAAACCTGTGAGAAGTGAAGGTGGAGTCTCACAACACTGCAAAGTCTGAAGACCATTCTCTGGGACTCTTTAACGGTTGAGTAGAAAAGGCAACAAAGATATGAGTGTGCAGGATGAATATATCCTGGTTGCTTTGTTTGGTTTTTTACTGGATACAAGGGAGTCAGTCAGTATTGACCAAGAGATCTCTTCAATGCTGAGAGTCCTACTCCACTTGACAGTTGCAGAGGGAACAGGGAATTCAAACCCTTACTTTAAAAAACTCACAGTGTAAACAAAGACTCACGTTGCATCTATCATTTGATGCCTCCAACTATATCACTGCTTCCAGTGATATAGCAGGCCCTGTGCACACAGCCCAAATGATAAATAAATATAGAAACTTTAAGGGTAGAAAACAAAAAGTACAAGAGAAGACATCCACACAGAACAATAACTGTTCTGCACTCCCTGATTTGTTAAGCAGGGCCAATCTGTGCAGTGTGTCCAAGACTGAAAGAACTGAATAATAATAAAATAGCGAACATCGTGGTGAGGTCCTGTTTTCTACCATGGTTTAAATTTAATATACATCTTCACCCCGGAGTCATTCTAAGTTAAGAACATACCTGCTTGAGGTAAAAATTAATTATTTTCATGATGTTAGAGTCATTTTCAAGTCATTGCTGTAATGGCTGTTTATGGAGGTATTCAATTATGAAACAATTTTAATAATATTTGTTTAATAAAATTGGTTCCTTGCAATTATCACTATATAGTGTTACTCATAGGCACACAGTTATCCATACCCTTTGGCCTTAGTTATTTAAATTCTTGGAGTTCATTTGAACCCACTCCTAGAGTCCAATTATCTCATTTCCATATTCATTACTCAGAAAGGAATCTGATCACATTAGATGTTACACAACCCTCCTGAGCACAGAAAAAAATAACTTTTTGTGTCATGATGCCTACTTAACGTGAACTTGAAAACACTGTGGGAGATCCTCAGTCAGCAAGCATGCAGTCACTTCACTGAAGGAAGGTGGAGACTAGACTCCTATCTGGAGGCAAAAATGCATATTCATCTCTTTTCCAAATTTGGATGTACGGATGAATTTCTCAGCATTTAATTGCTCAGTGAAGCCTTCCCTAAGAACCCCGCAGAGCCTAAATGGGAGGAAGGAGAATTAAAGGACTCCTTAAGGTTGGGAGCTTCCTTCAGCTGGTCCTTTAGCTTTGTGAAAACTCTGCTGCACTCTGAAGATCTGCTTACAGGAGAGTGAAGGGGGTCTAGGCTGTGGAGCAGCTTGCTTTTCTTTGCATAATTTGAGGTATGCATAAAAGCCACTTTAATTCCAGAAACACTTCCCAAAAATGTCACCTCTCTGCATGACTTTTTGACGGGTTTTCAGGAGAATGTAGTAGGCTCTGATTGGTATTTAGAAAAAAAAATGATCAACAAAGCCAAGTTTAATGTTAACTTTTTGATTTTTGTTACATTGCTAAGGCCAAGAATTGTTTCATGAGATTAATTTGAAGTCTTCACATATTCCTATTATCATAATCTTACAGCAAGGAGACTGGAGTTGGTTCTGTGTCATGGAGACAGGTCCATCTCACATGGGTTGATGTGAGTTTATAATAAAGTAGAAGTTTAGTTGAAGATTCGCTCAATGAACATTTCATTCTGGGTCAATAATATTGAAGACGAGAAGTCATTGCTCAAGAAATCTTGAATGAATGAATGAACAGATGTTTTCAACCACAGAAGTCTTCATTTTCTTTAAATCTTTAGTGCTATTTCAAGTAAAATTTAGAATTAACCTTAATTTCCATTTAGAACAGATTAGAATTATCCTGTGCTCTTTGAACTTAGCATCCTGTGTCACTACATATTGCTCCCAGGTTTCAGGGAGGAGTGGTAATGTTCAGCCAAACATAGATTCCAGAAACTGAGCTGGGAGAACAAACCTAAATCATTTGAGATAGCTTTTAAACATATCTGATCAATGTATTAAGCCCAGTAAAATATCAGATCTGCAAACAAAATGGAATAATCAGATGAACAGAACATGACATGTTATTTGTTTAAAAAATTGTAAAGTAGAATTTAGACTCTAATAACAAGTTGGACTACAGTGACATCTTTCCATTCATCGTGATATAGTTTGTGTTTTGATTTATAAACTCAGAGTTTGCTGTGCTTGAGCAGGGCATGGAAGCTCACACCTTCAACACCATCACGGAAGACCCACAGGCTCGTAGATTCAGTGAGCCAGCCTGTATTACTCAGGAAGCCCCATGCTTGGAATCAGGACATTAAAGATAACTTACTGCCTGGACTGTGTATTGAAATTATTCAATATTATTATAAACAAGTGTAAGGGGTCTATGTTAGACACTGAATTACTATAGCCCGCCTCTGTCTGGAAAGATACTAGGCTGAAGGACCACGTTTTAATTTTCAAGAACTGAAATGGAAGAGTGAGAGGAAAAGACTCAGAAACTCAAGTTTTGCTTATTTGTTTTTAGTGTGTGTATGTGTGTATATATACACATGTGAGCATGTGTACATATGTGCAGACATGTGGGTGCTAATAGCTATAGATGTGTTTGAACATGTGTGTATTTGTGTGGGCGTGTGTGTGTGCATGAAAGTGTGTACCTGTGAGTGTATGTGTGTACATGTATGGGTACATGTGTGTAAATGGGTGTGTGTGTACATGTATGTGACTGAGGGGTATATATGTGTTTGTGTATGTATGTGTGGGGGTGGGACATCTTCCTTTACTTATTGTTCTCTACCTTATTTGTTTTGGTTTTTGTCTGTTTTGTGATATGTCTCTCACCTACTTGGAGTTCACCATATTGACTAGATTGATCAGCCAGTGACCTTCAGTGATCTTCCTGAACCTCCTCCCAGCCCTGAGGTATGCACTTCTATGCGTCTCTACATGCTTTTACATGTGTACTGCAGATGCCAGCTTAGGCCTTCCTGAAGATGAAGCAAGCACTCTCCCAAGCCCAACGGTTCAGTATCTCCACCTTCACCTTTTCCTCCAAGCCTCCATTTTATGTTCTTGTGTTTAAAATTATTTGTAAAATCTTTCTTTTTCTCTTTTATTTGTTTAATTAATAAGCATATCACAATCCATGCACAAAAATGCCACTTGTGACTGAATACAAATCTAGCTATGTTGATCATGATTGTAAGAAATACAAGTCTTGGATTCCTATAGGAGCAACACAAGTGGGAGCCCCAGGGGCAAGACTAGAGCTATAAGAAAATGATAGACAAGCCAGACAATCACCAGCTTCCATTAGAGAGAACAGCAAGAGCAGACTGGGGTTTTTCAAAGGTTTAGACTGGAGGATTTCCCTATCGCATCCCACCTTGTCATCTTGGAGATGCTATAAAAGAATGTGGAGGAAGAAACACATGCAGGATGGACATAAACCACAGACTGCACTGTGCACCTGGACTCTCTTCAAGATGCCACAGGTCTACAGATCTCTGAAAGAGAACAGTCCCACCCCACTCCCACCCCTGCTCCAAAATCAGAATTCCAAATTTCACTGGTTTGCCCTGGGATATTAAAAATTATCTGTATGGTTGATGAAAAAAAAAATACACCGCCTGAAAGCAAAAGAAAGAAACCTGAGTAAGTCTTGATGAAATAACCTACTCTGGAAGAAAACAAACCAAGTCATAAAACTGTAGACACAGAGACCCAGTTTAGCATGAGCACATAACATATCAGCTGATAAGCTTCCCTGGGCTGGGTGATGAGGAGATGGATGGGTGGCACTCTCTGGTTTGAGCCCTGAGGCCTTGATTGTAATTAGAAATGGAGGGTTATGAGACCATGCAAACTGCAGTCAGAGAAGTAGAGTGGGCAAAGTGCAGATGTAAGAATGTGTTGGACATATGCAGAGTGGAGAAAGTGCTCATTGGTGCATCGATTGCTTTAGATGCACAGAGCCCTGAGATTGGTCCCCAGCCCTGAAAAAAGGGGGAAAAATGTATTCAGAGGCTAAAGAACATAGCTACCTGACTACTGAAAAGAATGTCTGGACCAGATATAAAGAAGAATTACACAAAGACAATTGGAAAGTGCGTGTTTTCGTAGTGGTTCAGGATCCTTTTTTTTTTTTTTCCTTTTTTTATATTTAATACTCTTTTCATTTTATTTTACATGTGTGGATGTTTTGCCTGCATATGAGTCTGTGCATCCTGTGTATGAAGCCAAAAGAGGGTCTCAGATGTACTGGAACTATGTAATAGAAAGTTGTGAGATGTCATGTAGGGACTAGGTCTTGAACCTGGGCCTCTGGAAGAGCGGTCAATGCTATTAACTGCTGAGCCAACTCTTCAGGCCCTTTGGGCCACTCTAACAAAAGATATGCTACAAATTTAGGGTTTAAGTATTTAGAACCATACCTTGCTTCTTGTGGGATTACTGAATACAACAAAAGATATGCTACAAATTTAGGGTTTAAGTATTTAGAACCATACCTTGCTTCTTGTGGGATTACTGAATACAACTCCATCATAAAAAATTGCAGTATTACTTTAATTTCTAGATAAGAACTCATCTGCAGCGGTTGGTCACAGGAGTGTACACTCCTTGGTGCTCTGTGGGATGTCTTCCCTTTTCATGTCTGTTGTAGGTACACAGGCCGGGGTGTAGGAAGCGTTATAGCATTTATCATGTGATACATTTTAATAATTTAATGAAAGCATTCATTCCTCACTGGCTGCATAATGGTGTTTAAGTAGCTCTGTTTGGGAAACCTTTTCAAAAATAAATTTGCTTTCAATGTCGATGTCAAGTATTCATATGATTTATATCTAGAGCAAAAGAAGAATGGCCCTTTCAAAACCACCTGTAAATGTTTGTGGGCAAAAAGATGTGTATACAATGTTGACTATTCTTTAAGGAAAGAAATATAAATTAGCCATATTTCTAGTGTTACAACTTGATCTAAATGTTATAGACCTAATTTGAATTTCTCCTGTATATATTTTAATTTAAAAGCTATTTATAGGAAGTGCCTTAAATTTATTGATAATGGAGTAGTCAAGTTTCAGTGTTTCAAGGCAGCATATCAGGTAAATAGAATTGTCTCCACCTTTTTTTTTTCTAAACATAAGTCAGGCTGTGAGATTAACATGTTAGCAAATCAACAGTAATAGTTTTCAAATACAATTTTAAAACTTTTACCTTTAAAATAACTTTAGCTTTTCAGAAAACCAACAAAGAAAATTCCTGTGAACCAGTTCACTCCACCTCCCCCATGTGAGCGTCTTACATAATCATGATGGTTTTTTTGAAACTAAAAATTAATGACAGTCTACTATCAACAAGGAAAAAATTATGCTTAGATTTCACCAAGACATTCTTCAGTGTCTCTTTGTATCTACTGATCCAACGTGCTATGTTGTTTCACGTTCAATCATCACGTCACCAAAAGAACCTCAATTTAGTTGTTTCTGGGTCTTGTTTCTTTTCATTTCTCAACACAGAAGGGACCGGTGCTTTACAGAAAGTGCTTACACTTGTCTTGTGGTTTCCCACAATGGAACAGAACACGTTCATTTGAAGAGACTGTGGCCCTGGATCATGATGCAGCCGGTACTAACATGACCTCTTCCTGGATGCTAAGCTTTGCCACTCAGCTCAGCAGCTATCCACTGCCTCCTTTTCTAGCTCCACACTGTTCTGTGGAAGTGAGCTGCTAAGTCTAGTCCACATACACGGGACAAACTCAGTCCTTTCTTGGAAGGAAGAAATATCAGGCAATTTATAATAATTAATGCATATTTAAAGATTATTGAAGAGTTCCAGGCTTGCAGATATCTCATTTATCCTTAGTTTTTTCCACCAGTTTCACATTCATTAGTAAATGTCTGCCCGATTTTATAGAAGACAGTAACTGTGATTTCACATTTTCTTCATTCCTTCTTCATTTGTGATTTGGAATTCTTCTGAGTTAAAAAAAAAAAAAGGTACATTTTAGGAGCAGAGGTGGTTAGGATCACTTACAGCTCTTGAAAAGCCTTGGATTTGATTACAAGCAGTCACCTGGCTGCTCACAACTGTGTGGAACACCAGTTCCAAAGGTTCCAACCCCACCTTCTAGCCTCCAGAGGTACCAGGCATGCACATAGTGCAGAGACACAGGTCCACATCAATAATGAATAAATCTTTTAAAAGTCCATCTCTTAATTAATGTATGGCGTTACTGTTTTATCAATATATAAATGAGTATTTGATTTTATTTATATTTAAATCTTAGTTTAATTTATGCTGCTGTCACCAAATACTGTAGAATGTATAAAATTTAAGGAGGTGATTATTTTCTCATGATTCTACACACTGAGACACCCAAGATTAGCAGGTTAGCAAGCTCCACTATCTGGTAAGGTCAGCCCTCTTCTCAAAGATGTCTCCTTGCTGGTACAACAAGAGAAAGGAGGAATTCTGGATCTTCATGTTGGAGAAGATGGAAATAGGACCAAAATCTTCATGAAGGCATTTTTGTAAGGGACTTCATCTCATTTCTGGAGTAAGAGCTTTCTTTACTTAATCTCCTCTTAAGGCCCCATCTCTTCATACTATCTCATTGGTTACTATTTTTCAAAATCTGTATTTTGAAAAGGAGCCACTCATAACAAGAGCATGACCCAGTTCTGCAGTTGTTAATGTATTGATCAAGATCTCCCAGGTTTGAGTCCTTTTAGGTTGACCTCAGATCCTTTTGATATGGATGTGTTCATTTGGGAGATTGAAGAAATGGTTCCATTTTCTTTGTTTTTTATTCTAAACTCCCCACAGTCCTAAGCGAAATACATTTCCTGGTCAATAATTTTTCTAAGGATCTTGTCTCCCATAATTAGATGCCAGGTACCTCTTATGGCTGGGTTTCAATGCTTTGAGAACCTGAACACATGCAATGCAGTACAGCTAGGAAATTACTGTGTGTGCTTATTTTCTATTTACATCTTTATCTCTGTCTAATTATTTCAGTATCTATCTATCTGCTTATGCATATTTAAAATAAATGTGACATGAAACTTGTATCTCTAAGAATGATAAATATTATAAAATACAAATTTAACTCTGTAAAGACTTTATTCAGACAACTATATATTCAGATTGTGAGGATTTGTGTTTTTGCTGTTTGTCCTGAATGGGTTTATTTTTGTAGTCACTGTGTCTTCATAAATTCAATCAGATTCATTTTTGTCAAGTATGTTCAGTTTTATATGATGTCAAATATATTTGGGACATGATAGATGCTACAAAGTAACCAGAGATTATACTAACCATATGGCCAAGGCCATCATGATTTTCTGAGCCTGTCACATACACTGAGAGGCAGCCTCTGAGAGGGATGTGCATTCCTTCTATTGCTGCAGTCACCTGTATCTTCTTGAATTCTGCTGTGTACAATGTTACAAACACACCCTCAGAATTCTCCTCTATCACATGATAGTTGTGCTTTAAGGAGAAAACCAAAGACTTTATTAAAGTCTTTTTTTTTCGTTTTCACTTCAATATGTATGCATACACCAACATTTTTTGGGGGGGCTCACCCTAAATCCTTTTTTCTCTGCCTTAGTTTCTATTTAATAAGTACTCAGTAACCAACCAAAATTTGAAATATGTATCAGAATAAGCATTTGTCTTTGGTGCCTTGAAAAATGTCACAACAGCTCGTAGGATGTCAAGACAAACAGACGTTAGCAAGCTCTGTGGGAAACGAGGCCCTGATACCTATGTTTGCTGTATACACTTGGCCTCTTGGCTGAGAATCCATGCCCATCTGTTTGGATGGCGGGCTGCCTGCTTAGAAGCCTGCAGGTCTCTTATACTGTGACATGAGTTCCAGCCAATGACAGCTAACAAAATGTTCCAGGAGGCAGCTCTTCTTACAGGAGGCTTTTCCTCATGCCAGAGTTAGAGAAGCAGGTGGCATCTTACATTCATTTAAACTTTGTCACACCTGTTGACATGCTCATGCCAAAAGCAGACAATGCAGCAAGCAAGTGAATGACAAAGATGACAAAGATTCCACAGAAGTTAACAGATAGCCCATCCTACCTTCCTACAAACAGATGCTCAGTTTTACAGCCCATCACTTGTACCATTGACATTTAACTAACAGTGCAGAAAATCTGCCTGGTAAGTAACCAGAGAAGGTCATACAATAAGGTGTCCTACATTTCTGAGAATCGGGCCTTTAACCATGCATATTGTGCAATGCAGTGAAAATCAACAGTTACACTAAGTACCGCCTTTGTCTATCTTTTTTAAAGTGCAGGCATATGTCAGTCAAAGAACATCTCTTTTAAGATAACTTTCATTTAATGGAGAATTAAGGTAATTATTCCAATGACTGAGCCTCCCAAAAGCACTGAATTACTTAGAGCGTCTCTTTTCTAAAATGAGTTATATCTGCTGTGTTGGGATGGGATAGAGATAGGGTGCCAGTGTTCTAGAACTTTATGTAGTATGCATCAAGTGACCATTTATATATGTATGCACATATTATAATAAAAATCTATCTTCAAATAAGAGAAGGCAATATGTTTATGCATGTTATTTCTAACCATTTTAGTTGCCTCTGGTTTTTGGAATCTGGCTGTACATTTTATCACAAAAATAACTATGAAATACGTTTCTAGAGATAAAATGAATTGTTTTCAGCAATTAATACAAAGCCAACAAATGTCACTGTTTTGCTGCACTTCAATGTTTCCCTTGAACTGACAAAAAGCCAGCATTTTGATTCGCTATCTAACATGATGTAGGTGATTATGGAAACAGGGGAGGATTTAATTTATAACAATAATGCTGCAACAGTCACTGAATTGAAGGCCCATATCTCCATGATTGTCCACAATGGTTCCATGTCTAGTTTCCTAACATATGTTGAAAAAAATATAATGATTTCTGTCCTGCCTTTCCCCTGTCAATCAAAAGCAACTAGCCTTTATTGAGAACTTACTGTACATTAGGACTTACAGTAAATTTATTAAAGTAGTACTTCATTCACTTTTAAAGCGGCAGATAACATACTGTGATTGCTACACCACAAAACTGCAACAAGAAAGATGAAATAATTTGTGAGTACCACCATTAGGGCATGGTACAGAGGAGACACAAATTCAATCACTGTATCTTTCTTTTTCTCCTCATATCTTCTCCCTATGAGCAGAGTGTAATGAACTTTGCAGACATCTTTCATCACGTCCTTCTCATTTCAGCCACTTCCACCTAATGGAATACCTGTGCTCTCTCTGTTCACTTCGAATGGTTATTAAATTCACATGCATATTTTTATGGCTTTGCCCTCCTTGATTCTTCCAATTCAGGGTCACTGTATCTTGTATAGCTTCCTAGTTTATACATTCTAGTTCTGTTTTTCATATTGAATAAAAATTGGGTGAATTAATAATGAATCTTTCATGATCTAGATCAAGTGGACTCTACTTACCTTGTCCTGTTCACCTTGCTCTCTTCAGCCTCCAGGAAAATGAAAGACCCTTATTTACCACCAACAAACATCTGTTATTTCATTTCATATTCACCAAGCATTTATTCAATGCTTGGTGTAGGCTTGAGAAGCTTAAGATACAACTACTAACACAAAAGACAAAATGTTCATCCCGTTTAAGTGATATTCATATTCAATATTTATCTAATAAACAATTAAATAAATGAGTAAACTATGTAGTGGGTAGTGATAGGGATGAGAGAAGGTGAGGGGTTTAAGGAGGACAGAGAAATGTTTCCCAAAACAGGTGACCTGGGAGAAATACTAAAGGGAGGAAAGAGTAAATTCTAGCAATATCCAGGGAAGAAAATTCCAATCAGGGGAAGCAATTAAAAAAAGCATCGACTGACTTTTGAATTTAGTCACTGGCCTCCTTGACAAGAGCAGTTGTCATATATGAACAGGAACTCCCAAATAGGGTGGATATAGAATAGAGGCAGCAAAGAACTCATCTAAAAAGGACATCAGAGAAACAGTAGTTACAAGATGGTGGGGAAATTCCAGCAGGAAAAAAAAAATGATGGTTTAGACCATGAGAAAAAAATGACTGGCTAGAGCTATAGAACTACATAGTTAAATAAGTAGGAAGGAAGGGTTGATTTCAACAGAAAACTCCAAGCAACAGTCAATTTGTAAGAGCAGAAATTTTTTCTTCCATTGAATGGTCAAGGTCAAAGCAGCTCTAACCTCTGATGTCAGAATCAAAGTTTCTTTGTTTATTTCATTGTAGTTTATACAATAAGACTCAGACACATTTTAGCATTGGAATATAAATGGACAGGAGTGTGTGTATGTGTGTGTGCACGCACGTGCACAGGCATGCACATGTGTGCTTTCCACAAAACAAGATTCAAAAGTGGCCCAAATCAAGCATAAGATTATGTGGCTGACTCCGAAGCCACAGGTCACTGCAAAAGCTGCAGAATAATCTTCTTTATTCTAAGTCACGAGACCACTACAAGATATGACTTCTTTTCCCATGGCACAAAGGGGACAGAGATGTCACCATGTGGGGTAGGTACATCTCCACCACATGAAAAAATAAGATGTTCATGTTCCCTGCAAGACTCCGTGGAGTGGGTCAGCTGGGGCTGGGTGCTGAAGCTACATCAAGGCTAAGTGGCCTCATGATTAGGGTTACATAGACTGTAGCACGCACCATGGTGAAAAGAGTATTGGTCAAATCCCTTAGACCATGACGCAGTATACTGGGGTAATTACGCAAGAATGAACAAATCCAGGTTGAGATCCTGACTTTCCCTTATTAATTAAAACTCCAGCTTTTCCATGTACAAAACAGGATTCATAAAGTTGCCTTCATTTAGGTTTGAAAAAAGGAACATAAAATAGTTAGGTAACCTGGCTATCCTAAGAACATATAAATGACCTATTGGACTCTTCTCCTGAAAAAAATAATGTGCTATTTAGAACAAATAGTCTGGATTTTTTTTTTAGTATCAAAATAGCAATGTAATGTGTCTACTCTGTGCTTTAGATTTGAAGTCTCCTAGACAATGGAAGAAATTCTAGGAGGTCTCTATTAGATACTTTTCTGTTAGTATGATAAAACACCCAGTCCAAAAGCAGCTAATGAAGAACTAGTTTATTCTGACTTTCCATTACAAAAGGATAGACTCTGTTAGTTTGGTGGAAGACATGGCAGCAGGAGCAGGAAACTGGCTGATGGCACTCCATCCACACAGGAAACACAGAGAACAAAAGGCTGAGCAAAGCTATAAACCCTCAAAGCATGACCCCAGTGACATACTTCCTCCAGCAATGCTCCGCCCCGTAAAGGTCCCATTACACACACCCTCCAAACAGTTTTACCAACTGGGGCCCAAGTATTCAAATACATGAGCCTATAGGGGATATTTGTCATTCAAACCACCACAAGACAGCAATAAGAGCTGACTGATGGTTCTTGCACAAAACCCTTCCTTGTTATTCTATATGCGTAGAAATTCTTTCCTGAATACATTTTTGGGTTGTTCATATTTTAACTTGTTTTCACAGCAATTGTGAATCACATGATATGTTTTCTGTATACTTCTTTTCCCTTTTTGTTGTTGGTTTTTATTGTAATTTTCTCAAAATAACACTATCTTCTTTACAAATATTACAAAAGATTGATTATGATAAAAAGTACTACGTAATATATAAATTTATATAAAAATTACATTAAAATTCTGCCTTTATTTTACAGAGGTTTTTGGCCAGGGATTTCCCTGTCTCTGGGTCGTGTTTCCCATCTAGAGGGTGAAAATATTAGTACTATCTTTTATGGATGAGATGATTAAAAGAAATACAAAATAATAATTTCTTCAATTAAAACTTCACATTCAACTTCTGTCTTCCTTACATGGGTGTATCCCTGTGTGGGTCAGGGGTATGGGCTCACAACTGGCTCCCCAATCAGGATTTCAGGTACATAGCATCAGCTCCAAGCCACAGGCGACAGATGACATATTATTCTAAGTATCAAAACCTTTCTATATTGCTGTTCTGAGGTAGCCTCTGTCCTTCTGCAAAACTTCTACTTTCTGAGTTTTAACTAAACATGAGTGAGCTCATGTCCTTGTTTGTTTTATGTCAAGCTGACCTGATTTCATCTTCAGGCAGTTGTTCCCAAGACAAAGGCCTGGGAGGACTGTTGTGAAATATGAGATAATTCTTCCATGATGCTTGACTACCATTTCATGAAGCAGAGAGCCAGCTTGCTTTAAGCTAAATAATAGTACATAATGGGTTTTGTTTTGTTCTTGTTTTGTTTTGAAATATACTGTCATGTAGCACAGGCTGGTGTGGAAATTGACAGTGTAGCTGAGGATGACCCGGAACTTCTGGTCCTCCTGCCTCTACCTTCCCGAATGCTGAGTTTGCTAGTATGTGCCACTATGCTCCGTTTGTGCTAAGAAGTGATCCCAGGGCTTTGTGCATGCTTCTCAACTACTGTAGCAACTTAGCCACTTCCATAGCCCTGAACATTATTTTAAAATGTCCCAAGGGTCAAGCGAGATCTGGTTTGTGGCACAAAACTTTTGTACTAAGATAATGCAACATTTTGCAATGTTAAAAAAGAAAAGTCTGACCAATGGGCGAATGTCTGTGACTCCACAAATGAATAGCCAGTGGTGATGACTAGTGAGCTAGTCAATGTCCTCAAAGTATTCAGTTAAGTATTCCTGTTCATTCAATCAGAACATCACACCTGCCTTATGAAGGAATATTTGGCTGGAAGTATTTTTGAAGTGACAGGGTTATTAAGCTAGTGGAATTAAAAGCTTAACGTTTGTCTTAATCACCCTTATAAATTTTGTGAATTCTTATTTCCAAAATCTTTTGTTTTTCCGTCTGAAGACGAGTACTAATATCTACATGTAATCATAAATAAATATCTGTTACTTCTAAAAGAGAAATAGTTATAAAACATTTTTCAAAGAATCTGCCAGAGAAAATATCTTTTTCCCCCACCTGCAGTTATAAATTACCAGTGCTGTGTTACAGTTTCATCTGCTTGAGAAGGAAGAAGAAGAAGCGTACTTGCGCACAAACCATGATTTAAGCTTAGCTTAGGAGAGAAATTCTTTTTTAAGAGCATGTGCATTCCATGGATTTCACACTCACTGTACCCATTCCTTGCTTTCTGCACCAAGAATAAATCTCACATTTACCCTGAAGGGAAGCTGTAAAGACGTGCTGCAGCAGCGGCCGGCCCAGGACAAGTGCTCTCTACAGTAACAAAGAGGCCTGTGGAGCTGAGGAGCTGCACATTTTTAATGACTGCTCTACTCAGAAGGGAAATTTACTGTCTGGGTGGAGGTTCAGAGGGGATTTTATTTTACTTTATTTTTTAGACCATATTTGTTACACTTTTATTAGCCTGAAAAATAGTTACCATGGTAATAACTCCACTTATATCAGATCTTACAAACTGAACTATGAAAAGCCTTCCCACGGTTTGCATACAATGCCACTTGGCCATTTCAAATAGTCTATTATTTCAAGTAGAAATTATTTTAAATATTATTTAATTGCTACATTTTATTTGTGATTTTTCTGTTGTAACTTCCAAGTTAGTGAAGTTTTGTTTTTTTTTTCTAATTTGGGAAGAGTTATGCCTGTTTTTATATGTATTCTTTGAATGTTTAAGTTTATTTGTTGAGAATGTAAGTAAGTTCACCACGTGTGCCTTGTGCCTATGGAGGCCATAAGAGGGTGTTAGATTCCCTGGAACAGTAGTTACAGATGGCTGTGAGCTGCCATGTGGGTGCTGGGAACCAAACCCAAGTCCTCTGCAAAAGCAGCCAGTACTCTTAAATACTGAGGCATCTCTCCAGCCTCATCTTCTATGCATGCTTTGCAAGCTTACAGAGGAATGGTAGATTGTTCTCTTTTATCTCTTTACACCCAATAGAACTTATTAAAAAATACCTTTGCATGTAATCTGTAAGATTTTAATATTACCTACAGCTAAGAACTCTTACTTAGATTTAAGGAAATGACTCTCCCTAAACAATACTTGTGATTTACAAACAAAAGCCATAAATAAATGAAAATGATCATGAATCTGATGGCTTTAAAGGAACACTGAGAGAAAGACACTTCATTCTCCTAATGCACACTTCAAAGATATTCAGTCACTTGGTAGGGCAGTTTTCCAGGGAACATTCTGAAAAGCTTAGTCCTCCACTGCCCTCCACAATAATATATTTCCATGCCTCATAGCCCATGTATTTCAGAGTCCTCCCTGGTGCTTATTTTATCTCTGTCATGCTGTTTGGTGCCTACCCCTCCTCTGCTCCCTGCTATGTTCCCTCACTGATATCCATAAGATACTTTTTTGATGCAGAAAAAAACTCAGGGATATCTAATGTGCTGTAAATTAGAATATTAGCAACACTAACCTGGATATAAAAATATATGTATAAGCACAGTATGAGATGACCAAAATAAAAAGAAAGGGGAATAAGGAAAAAAGAAATACCAGACCTCAAGGACAGCCATAAGCAAGCCTGATTTAAAAGACTACTTCTAAATATTGAAAAAGTCTTAGATACACTTTAAGACAATAATTGTAATGTGGCATGATTACCAGGAGATTTTAAAGCATGTGATTGTAGAGGGTTATACAGTAATAAGATGTGTAAAGGGATAACTGCTGTGATACATTATTGAAATGGGGACTGTTTTAATATCCCATTGCCCAACTTTTAGCAAAGTCTAATTGTTCTGTAATATCTAAGGGGAGGGGATAAGTTGCTTGAAGCTAGTATCCATCCAGCTTCTCTCTTCTCATCTTTGCCTTGACTTTAGAAGAACATTGGCCTAGCCCAGCCCTCTCTCCATCTGTCCTTACTTCCTGGGGTGGGAGGAGATCAATGTATAACAAGACATTAGCAGGCATCTATGGGGAAATATGTGAGAATAGCTTTGTCTTGCTGGAAACGGGCAATAATAGTTTGGGGTTATTTTGTTGTCATTCACCTGTGATTCTTTAAATGGAGTCTTCGTGACTAAACTTCAGGCCATAATTTTGTTCTGAGGTTCTTTTAAAGAAAGAAAATAAATATTTTTTTCTTAGCACTACTGTTCACAAAATTTACATCTAACAGTCCACATTATTGTTCTGTTATCTAACCTGGCATGTACATTTTCAGTATCATTGTGAATCTAGTATGTTTTGAGTCTCTGCATTTAACAAATTTAATTTCCAAGCTCTTAGATTACAGTGTATCTTGATACTTTTAGATTTGAATGTATTAGTTATATGTTCTTTGCTATTATTACTTTTAAAAAGATTCAAAGGAATTACATATTTTCAGCTGGAATGTTTACTGGTATCATTATACATGAACATTTGTCTCACAAACATTTTGGTCATGAAAGAACATATGATCGGGATTGTGAGTACATTAGTTGTGAGCCACTTTATCATACTCAGTGAAATAGGGCTGACAAATATTATTGTCATGTACAAAGCATAATCTTGAGTTATTTGAGTTTCTGTCAAACCTTTAATAATCTCCCTCATCTGATATCATCAAGCATGCTTTATAAGTGACATTTGAGAAATTAGTAAGCCATGATGGCTAGTGTTGACAGGAAAGACACTCCTTGAGGTTTTATGTATTTTGGACAGTTACCTGACCCTGCTAGCAACATAGTTAAGCTTACTCTAGGAATAATAAAAGACATGTGGCCATCCTAAACTGATAAACCATAAGTCAAAGCAACGTCTTCATTTCAATACATCTCCTGAGCTATGCAAAAAAGGTAGGTCTGTGGTTTCTATCAGTGTATTTTCATCCAACATGGAATATTCTAGGAATGAAGGGTTTCAGAGGCCTGTTTCTACTCCCTTCTTTCTGTCTTCTGAGAAGCCAAGTTCCCACTCATATGGCTGACTTGCTCTTTTACTGGAAGTCATCCAGGCAAAGAAACTCCAAAGGAATTGTCTGCTAGGAATCTGCCTACAGCTGCGCTGTTTTTCTTGCTGAGATAGAGCCGTGTTGTTTCCCTTCCGGTTTCACTTCTGTGCATCATGAAAGCAGTTTTCCCATCTCTTGTTGCCAGGATCAGCCATGACAACTGCCGCAAGCAATCTCTGGAAGCGTTCACATGTTAGAATGACATTCTGCCTAGAAAAGATTCTGAACTCTGATTCATTCCATTGGCTCAGAGCATATTGAGAAAACAATTTCAATGTACCTCTAACAGGTTCTCTACTTCCTTCCCCTCCCTTCTGCCCTCCTCCTCTTCTCTTTCCCTCTCCTTCTGCTCTATTTGTATCCCCTGCTCCCTTCTATCTTCTCTCCACCTTCCTCTTCTCTCTCCTCCTCTTTCCTTCTTACTTATCTCCCGCTTCTTCCCCACTCTCCTTTTCTTATCTATTCTCATAATTCATGCTGGTAGACAGGTTGCGCACTTCATTACTGAAAAATGATCTTCTCAGCAATATGAATATGATGCATAGCCTATGATCCCAGTATTCCGGAAGTGGAGGCAGGGTGTCATGAGTTCCAGATCAATCTAAGCTAGATAGGGAGGAAGGGAGAGAGAGAAAGAGAGAGAAATTTTAATTTAGGCTCACAAATATATTGTAAAATGCTTAGTATTGTTTTGTCACTAAATTATAAGCTTTTAAAATATAATTTTACAAGCTTATATTTATGGTTTTATTTTAATTAAAAAATAAGTTTTAGTTCAGCTGCCAAGATACATGCAAATCATTTTAAATTGTTTTTCCTAAGTGTGTGTGTGTGCATGCACACACATGTTGTGAGAATGTATGAGATAGAACACATGAGGAGATCAGAGGACAACTTGTAAACATTAGCTCTTTCCTTCTGCCACATGGGTTTCTATGGTTAGAATTGAGCTTATCATGGTAGCTTAATATTCAAGCAGGTTCCCTAGTAAGGGGAACAAGGACTATTTCTGACATGAACTCAATGGCTAGCTCTTTGACCTCCCCCTCCTCCGAGGGAAGAGCAGCTTTGCTAAGCCACAGAGGAGGACATTGCAGCCAGTCCTGAAGATACCTGATAAATGAGGGTCAGATAGAAGGAGAGGAGGACCTCCATTATCAGTGGACTTGGAAAGGGTCATGGAGGAGATGAGGGAGGGAGGGTGGGATTGGGAGTCATTTGGGGAGGGGGCTATGGCTGGGATATAAAGTAAATAACCTGTGATTATAATAAAAAAATTTTAAAAAAAAGAATTCAGCTCATCAGGCAGGCCTTCAAAAAACTCTTTACCTGCTGAACCACCTCACCAGCCCCCAAATCATCTTTGACTACACTATTATTTTCAGCATTTCTTGTGTATATAAGACTAACAGCCAAAACACTGAATGGGTATGTGAACTGGAACACCCCTGTTCAGTAAAGGAAGCAGTCAAGAAAATGGAAAGACTATCTGTAGAATGGGACAAGGACTTGTTAGCTCTATATCTAAAAAGTGTTTAATATGCAAAGTATATAAGGAATTCCAACAACTCAATAGCAAGGAAGTAGGCAACAAGTCTAAAAATGGGCAAAGGACAGGGATACCTAGTTCCTGTTTTTTCTTTTTTTAATTTTTATTTTTTTAATATTAGTTACAGCTTGTTAACTTTGTATCCCTGCTGTATCCCACTCCCTCTCTCCTTCCCAATCCCACCCTCCCACCCTCATCTCCTCCCTGCCCTTTTCCAAGTCTACTGATAGGGGAGAACCTCCTCCCCTTCCATCTGATACTGGTTTATCAGGTGTCTTCAGGATTGGCTGCAAAGTCCTCCTCTGTGGCCTAGCAGGGCTGCTCTTCCCTGGGGGAAAGGGGGTCGAGGAGATCAAAGAGCCCACCATTGAGTTCATGTCAGAAACAGTCCCTGTTCCCCTTCTTAGGGTACCCACTTGGCTACTGAGCTACCAAGAGGCTCAAGTACACAACAAGGACATTTGCTCAACCATGTTTATAGCAGTTTTATTCATAATAGCCAAAACCTGGAAACAACCCAGATGTCCCTCAGTTGAGGAATGGATATAGAAATTGTGGTACTTTTACACAATGGAATACTACTCAGCAATTAAAAACGAGGACATCATCCTAAGTGAGGTATCCCAAAAGCAGAAAGACACACATGGTATATCCTCACTTACATAAACCTATAAGATAGGATAAACATACTGAAATCTATACACCTAAAGAAGCTAGTTCCTATTTTTAAAAAAGACATAAAAATGGCAAATCGAAACAGGAAAAACCATTGTTCTCTAATCATACTGAAAATGCATATTAAAATTTCATAGAAATAACCTACCACTCATGTTAAGATGGTTATTACAAAACAACAACCAAAAAGTGGCAATTGCTGACAAGGATGTAGGATGAGGTGGGTTGGGGTGACAACCCCTCGGGCAAGGTCAGCATAAACGCATATTGCTCAACAGCCTTCGTGGAAACAGTGCAGAGTTTTCTCACAAGTTGAAAATATATAACCATCATATCAACTAGCAATGCAGGCACTGCAGTGTAGGGAGCCAGGCAGAATGAGCCAGCATGTTGAAGGCCACATGTCCTTCAACATTCACTATGGTGTTATTTACAATAGATGAAACATCTATTGTAGGGAATAAAGGAGATTTAACGTATGTTTGCATTCTTATGAAAAATGAAATGCTACTCAGCTCTAAAAAAGAAGAAAATCACATCATTTCTCACAGTTCAGAGGGATTTGGAGGAGAGTGCAGGTTGAAGCACGCCAGGCACAGATAAATAGCACGTGATTCAGCTGCACAAGGAAAGTTGAATTCCTGAAACGTGAGCACTGATTTCCAAAGGCCTTGGGTGGTCTAATTGGGATATACTATTTCAGCGAGGTTGGTTGGATAACTTCAGCATACTTGCTGTAATATGTCACAGTCACAGTGAACAATGACTCTGAAAATCCCGAGAATGGGTTTTAAATCTTCTCACTCCCCAACTTGTTGATTGGAGGAGTGAAAGTACATATTAATTAGTCTAGCTAATTGATCTCACAATGTAAGTATATGTCATAACATCATATTGTATATAATAAGTATATACAATTACTGTCAGTTCATAAAAAGCACCATCACGTTGGTATCTGGAAAAAGTCTGAAATTTTAATCTAGCCTGTTTAGGGACCTAAATTCTCCTTTCAACTTCAGCAAATTTCCCAGCAGGATCTTCAAACATGTTTAATTATTAAGTAGCTCATACATGATTCGGAACTCTTCTGCTCCTTAGTTTTTGCTCCAGAAAATTCCCCCATAGTATCCAGTCCAGTGCCATTTTCCTCACAGTAGTTGTAAATACCTTCAGGTGTTTATAGATTTCAACAGGCTACGAGAAACTAAGCAGGTTCTCACCACCAACAGTGGAACCGGTGCTTAAGAACAGCTGGCTAAGGAAGAAGAGTCATACTCTGCACAGCAACATTTCAGAGCCTGAGCCCAGATCAACAGTCTGTAAGAGTAAAATGAACTGGAAGAATTCAGTAGCCCAGGGAGGTCATAGTGGTCACAGCACAGCGGTATGTCACATCCCACAATTGTCCACGGTGCGGCTGAGACAAACAAGCCTACTGGGCTGTGGGCTGTACAAACACACAATGCACGCAATTATGTTCAGGATGGACAGTTCTACACAGTATGTTCTGCGACAACAATAACAACAATGTAGCTACTTATATACCCACTGTACTCCAGTTTTTATTTCAGTACTCACATTATCGTTATCAATAAAACAAAGCCTTTAGGATCAAATAAAATAGGGAGATGGCCTAGTTGGGGCTGGAAAGAGGGTTCAGTGGTTAAGGAGGAAGAGGGATTTCTGCTCTTCCAGAGGACAGGAATTAAATTCCCAGCATGATAGGCAGTTGACAATGACTTCAGTTACAATGCACCTGATTTTTTCTGGCCTTAATAGGTGACTGAGCACACAGACACACACACACACACACACACACACACACACACACACAGGGTGGGGGTAGAAATGGCCAATGTCTCATTTTACTGTGCCTCTTACACCAAAAGGCCATGTGGGCACTGGATCAGCTCTGTGGACAAACACTCTGATAGACACATGGTGAGAAAGAAACTCCGCGGTGCTTCTTTAGAACATCTCCCATCACTAAGTGAGCGTGCTGGGCAAAGCAGACGCGATAACTCCAGACAGATAAATATCTAAGAACCACATCCACACACTTGTTAACAGATAGCTGGTGGTAATCCTAAGGAAAAAAAAAAAAAAAAAAAGCAGCAAGCGCTGCTGTGAAGTCTCCTGCTGAGGGACTCTTGTTCCCTCCCATCCTTGAGGTGGGAAATAATCCCACCCTAGGCAGGGGAGGCAGGGTGTGTGAGGGAAAAACTCTGAGGTGTCTTTCTGCAAGAAAAGTGACCTTAATATTTCTTTCATCTCTAGCATTTTTTTTTCATGCTGACCACGAGTATAACGAGGGGAGCAAGGTGAAGCAGCGGGAGGAACAGTGCAGTACACATGACCAAAACGCCCTCCATGGCCTCCAGTACTGAAAGCCGCGTCCCCAGCTGCTTGGGAGGGTGCTGGGAACCTCCCACAGTGGCGCCTGGTGGAAAGTCAGTCCTTGGGAAGGTGCACCTTGTTCCTGCCATGCCCTGCCCTTCTCTGCGCTCCCAGGCAAGCAGGAGTTGAGCTGGATCCCCAGTGCATGCAGCGGCTACCACTGCTGAGACGCTGTGTCCGTGCACAGAGCGTGGAACACCCCCCCCAACCCTTGGGCTGCATCTGAAACCCATATGCACAGATAAGGCTGTCTCCTATTAAACTGCTTCTCTCAGGAAAACCTGCCGGATCCCACTACCTGACTGGAAAGACGAAAGAACTGAACCGAGTTAGATCTGAACTCTGAGGAGAGGTTGGCTTTTAGCATCAGGTAAAAAGATGATGTTTTGTTTACAAACTGTCTAGAGAGCTAAAGAGCATCTTAACTAGTGCCAGGAGTACGGAAAGGAAGTCTTCCGACCCTGAAAAACAGGAACAAAATCACAGGCCTCTTGCCACCGCAGGGTCTCAGCTAAGTTTAGAAGAGAAAGGTAATACTGTGTAGGGAGTTGCCTGCTGTCCCCTCGCACGGCGCACAAACGCAACTTGTAGTTTGTCCTCACCCTTCTCTTTAGAATCACTTCGAGCAGAATGTATTTAAACAGCTAACAGCTTAATTTTCACTGAAACCTTCTCTGTGAAATGAGACCCTTGGAATCCAACTTTTCCCAGCCATCTACTTTTTTTCTTTAAACAGTAAGTAATCAGTATTTAATTACTTGACTTTTACATGATGCACCTTGGAGACCCCGATGACTCACTGAGGCTCCAAGGTGTATTGCTGGGACTGCCCTAAGCCCCTGGATGGCTTGTTAACACTAGCAATGACAAAACGAGCCAGGGGAGAGTAGGTACAACTTTGCAGTGTGCCTCTGCACACCCCATGAAAGCACCATTTAACTGTGATGTCATTGGATCCAGGTGAAACTGGCAGTTTTCATTCATGGTTGTAATTTTGTACTCACAACTGCACTGCAGCCTGGAGATGAATCACATTCTTTGTGACAAAGAAACAGAAAATTAAGGTCAAAAGTTGGCAGAATTTCTTTTACCCAATCTGAGCAAAGAAATAATTAATTGAAATATAGACTTTCTCAATAGCTTCACTTATAATCTGCATGTTTATACTGTGCATTCATTTTCCAAAGTTGCAATTTGAGGGTGTAAGACTTGAAAGTGACAGGAATTTGAGTTCTGGTAACTTTTGAGATTATTCTTTAGGTCTACATGTGTAGGTTTTTTGGATGATCAGAAGTGTTTTAAGGCAAAGATGTAACCCATCTAAAATTAGCTGAATGACTATGTTACTACTTACTGAGGAAAACATCAGTTACTGTTAGAGTGAATGGACCTCAGGAAACTGATGAGCACAGAGCTTAGATGAACCTACTGTGGGTCACACTCAAATAACATTCAAGAGGCGAGATTCAAGAGCAGGGAAGGTCAGTAAGGAACTGCAAGTGTGTGTGTGTTCTCACGGTCCTCTTCTGGGTCAGGAGATACAGAGGCCGCAGGAAGAACTTTTCAAACAGCTCTAACCTAGGTCAAAGGCGCCTGGTAAACTCTTGAACCCTGCCGTTGCACACAGCAGTATGATCAGTTCTCAGGGTCAACAACGTCTAATCCCACCAGTCTGTACCTCAAATAAGAACTTTGTTTCGCTGGTTTTAGGTCTGTGTTTTCTCAGTTGTTTCTAAGTTGTTTAAATATTTGTTAACATCAGTATCAGTCTGGCTTCTAGGCTTTTGAAGTTAAAGGCCCATTTGTTTAAATTCACAAAGAAAAACACCCACTAATACACTAGGGGTATAGAGTTACCTAATATATGTTTTTTAATTATAATGGTATTTCTGCCTCTATTTTCTAAATGTAAATAAGTGTTTAATCATTTAATGTAATGTTAATTGGGTAATTTTGTATTGCATAAAATTAAATAAAATAATTCTTTTCTGAAAGATAAAAATTATTTTTTAAACTTCATTGGACACACAAAGAAAAAAGCAAGTTCATGACCTTTCTCTTCTAACAGGTTTTTCTCTGTACAGTAAAATCCTGTGTTTGTTATATTTTATCATTTTTTGAATCTTTACCAACACTCAACTCAGAAACTTGTACCAAAAATGTAAATTGCTAAATTTCAAAGGAACCATGAAATAAAGAATGTCTACTTTTCTTGATCTTGTCTAAAATATAACTAACATGGAAAACTTCCAGATAATGAGTTTTGAACATTTAAAACAGGTGAGCAGTGGACAGAGCAGGAACACAAATGTATAGAAGCATTTCCCCATTGTTTTCTACTTACAAGCATTGGGGACTATTTAATTTCTGCATTTCTTGTCATTTTCTATTTTGCAAATGAGGGGAAATAAGACAAAGAGAAGCCATTTGTCTAAGATGACAAAGCTCCTAATTTCCAGAGATGAAGAAGTCCTGTATGCAGCCACAGGACTCCATCTCACCCACCGTCTGCTGGTGCACACAGCTGTCCTGCATTTAAAAGGGTGAAAATTGTATTTTCAGCCTAGGGTTCTCTGCTATCTGTTTAAATTACCTAAAAGGCAAAAGCAGTAATTAAGGAAGTTTAAACTGTGATCTAGTGAGGCATTTCTCTACAATGCAGGGCATTTGTTTGGCTATACAGTGCCAGATTTTAAGATATTTATAGAACTTAATGGCCATGTATCAAATGACAATGTTAAAAATAATAATTTAGAGGTGAAACAAAGATTACTTATATTATAAAATTATGCCATGTGGACATTTTGTGGTTCAGAAACAATGAATTCTAACGCAAAAGTATTCCTATACTGAATTGATTTTGTGTGATTCTTAAAGATATTGAGAAATTACATTTAGAAGACTATATGAAATGTGTTCATGCTCTGGCATGTATTCTCCAAAGGAAAGAGTTTTAGAGAGCATTTAAATTATGTTCCTGTGAATATATAACTGCTTACACATACATACAGGCACACACACCCTTAGTATTTCAAACTTTATAATGCCTATAACTTATTTATAAACAAATTAAATTTAGAGATACTTCATGTGAACATATTAAACTAGAGAGTGTGTTTTTAAAAGTGCAATAGTTGCACATACTACAAAAAGAGTGTATTTTTAGCTATTATTTTTTAATTTTTGTATATATTGGGGACACATGCATTTGTGTCACAATTTCAACAAAGTAGTGTTTATAACCAAACAAATGCTATCACATGCAACTTGTTTAATCGTATCAAATAATTGGTCAGTTAAACACCTTTCCTAACACTTTCTTATCTCCAATGTCTGAAGATTTAAAAGTATTTTGAAAACCAATGAAGCATATGCAGAGTTACACAGACTGAAGAGTTCGTGTGAAATGAGGCCTCTGTCAGTAACACCGAAAGTTCAATGCTGGCAAGATTACTGGTCATAACCCTTTTGTCACTGTGAGGTTGCAAAATTAACTTGAGTATATTCAGCTAATACCTTGCCAGAATGAAAGGTTATAGCTCCTTTCGATTTCCACTTACCTTCTTAATTTAATGACCTTTACTGGTAAATTCCAAAGATTAGATTATATCATCAGCCACTCTTTTTCCTTTTGAATTTTACTAAGCACAGTATGTCTTTTTGCCAGATTGAGGAAATGAAATCAATTGAAAAAAACTTTTTAAATTGAAAAGTGTCCTAAAGATCAAAATATTTTCATCAAGTCCACCTTCATCTTCACTGCCTAACAGAATGCTTTTCCTGTAAAATACACATGTTAAGTATGTATTGAACAAGTGAGGTATGTTGATATTAACTGAAACATACACAGAATAACGTGCAGATAGAACACCACTCTGCATACGAAGTAGCCATAGCATACTTTGAAAAAACAAAATGCAAGATTTTATAAATGAGCCAAATTAAAAAGCCTGCTAACACAGGTCACCATAATTTTTTTCCTAAAATAATTAGAGAAGCAATTACAAAGAATGTTAAGTATTTCGAGAAGTTCAGCCCTTTGCTAAGCTTAATCCGAATTACTTCCTGTGAGAGACTGCAAAGAACACTCCCCAAGGCAATCACTACCTAGAAGGAACACTGAGACCTGCATGAGGACGGTTCACGCACTCTTCCTCAGTCACTTCACGGCAGAGAATATTTGCTACGAAATGTCAAAGGTCAGTTGTGCATCACTACAATACCTCTTTGTCAGTCCATAATACAAAGCAATATATTAAGAGTCAATACACCCACAGGTCAAATTTCCACGAGCCATTCCTAACCTTCACGTCTACCCCTTCATGTCCCCTTGCTAAGTAAGGCAGGACAGACAGGAGTAATTATCTGGGTTTCATGTTAAGCCACTGACTTAATGCAGACATTATGTATTATTGGTAAGAATCAAGAGAGCTGCTGTTGTGACTGAGGATAATTAATACGTTTAAATAGAATTATGTTTGTACAATATTACAATCCTTTTTCCATTTTTTCTATTTTGTTTTTTTCTCATTTGTTTGCAAGAATATTTCCCTTAATGTGTTAGAATAAACTACAGTATGTTTAATATTACAAAAATTCCCATCTCATATTTTCAAGAAAAGACCCAGAGTGCATCTATAAATTTTGAATTACAAACCCACAAATTACCAGAAGAAAAATGAGGCGTTAATTAATAAGTGACTTACATGTTCTTCCGTCTTTAAAAGGGAGCCTTGAGTTCACATTGTTAGTGTCTTTGGAAATATTATCTATGTTCAGGCAATATTTTATACTACTGTTAAAACTGTATTATTTATCACCTACACAGCTTTGAAAGTTTGATAAAATACCTCTTACTTAGCACTTTTTATGTGCCTACATACTACATTTAGAGAGCATCTGTAAGAATAATTTGTTTGTACTGATTATTAAACTATAGACTAGTTCTTTCAAAAGAAGTTAAATGGGAGAAATATCTCACCAAATTCTTTAAAACCACAGCCATCGTACAGAAATGATATATTCCTGTTGTCCTTCAAATTTGATGGATGTACATTTTCAAATGAAGGAGCTATCCAATCAAAACAAATAACACGTTTTTTGGGGCAGGGGGAAGCAAGTTAAATTGGTGATAACTTTATAGTCCCAGTCCTATAGTCACCAGGTAGTTATTACTTTAAATGTTGCTGTGTGCATCTCCAAAAAGATGTCATTATTATTTCCAAAAAGATGTCATTCAGACCTGGTCAATGGATAGGATTGCCTACTGCAAAAGATACATGCCAGGAAAGACGATTAAACTTTCATGTCAAATCTGATTTAATCCAGATATTAGATTTATGAATGGTTTCCCTTTTTAATACACTTAAAAATTAGTACTTCCCCAAGCATCTCGTTATCTGTTAACAGTGGTTTAAGTCATTTTCTGAAATAACTTGTGCTGATGAAGAACAAATGTGTTAGAGAAAAAGGCAAGTTGACATCTGACTGTGAATACTTTTCATAATTCTTGGGAGGGAGGCCCAAAAGCTCTAATTATAAGGAGAGGCTTTATAGTCAAACTAAGTTAAGGGACTTTCATTGTCATTGATTAGATTCAATTTATTGGTAAATTTTGGCTGGTGAGCTATTAATGCAAATCAAAGGGGACAGAAGAAATGGTTGCAGTACAGCCTCAGACAGGCATAAAATGAAACTGAAAAGCTGAAGGGTTCCACACACTGTTGGTTATCTCAATGATTGCCATTGCTTGGCTGTTTCTCTTTCACGGGTATTTTGATTTCTGTCCAGCTTAAACTCCACCTACTGAAACCTTGTGGAGAGTGGACCGCGTCTGGATGACATTCTCTCTTCAGAAGACTGTTTCTACGCGGTGCTGCATGTGGTCCACATAGCCTTTCCCGGCAGCACCCACGCACCCCTGTCCTCCAGAGCACTCTTCGGCATGCACCTGGAGCCTGGGCTATGACGTTCTCTACTGAATTAAAATCAAACAGCTGTCTTGAAAATTAGGCATCTTGAAAAATCAGCTTAAACTCTCCATGCCTTGCCTAAAGCATTTTTAGCATCTTACACCATGTTTCCCAAATCGCTAAGGGTTTTCTTTTAATGTACCTTATTGATGAGATTAAATGTACAAAACAATATGTTTTGTGTGTGATTTTCATGTGTGCACATATTGCACTTTGATATTTGCTCCATTGTTCTCTTGTGCTTCTCTCCCCTCTCCTATGATGACTTTTCTCTCCTTACATTCCCTCAGCTTCTGAGGCTTTGTCCAACAAAGCATTGGCTTAACTCCTCAACAATAATAGCCCTTCCGTATTTGGGTCTCATATTATATAGTCTTTCATGAAGTGGGTCTTTAGTAATAAAAGATGGTTTCAGAATAAAGTCAAGGCTTAAAATAGTTTTGCAATGCTTAATCCTTTTGGCTTGGTTTTAGATTTATTCTGATGACGTCCTTGGAATTGTAAGAGCCACATGCCTCCTCATGCCCACTGCTAGTGAATGTCCTTTTCTCTGCCTGGGACAGTGACAACCTATCTCAGTGCACTCAGATGCTTTCACCTCCTCTCTCTTGCTAGCAGCGTGCTCAACCTAAACTGATTAAAAACTTTTCCACAAGTTTCTGGAAACCCTTTTACCAAAAAATGAATTTAGCTCCCTGCAGACATACCAGAATTGAGATGATGGTGCAATGAGTATCTGGGGCCCAACAGCTGGAGATACCCTGCCATTCTCAAGATCATGGCTTTGACTGCACTATACTGAGCTGACTGTAACCCTCCTCCCAGACTCTGTAGGGAGAAATCCGTCTAGTCTCTACTTAATGCCCAGATAGTGCCCAGCCAAGAAAGCCTTTACAAGCTTTAAACACCTCATGAATCCAAAACTTTACATCCTCAATCAAAGCACCCTACAACATACCTTGTTGATTTAACTAGCACTGAGATGGGAGACAAACTGGCTCAAAAAAATGTGTCTTCTATTTTAATTTTGTTTGTCTGCTTCCCTAGTACATATATAAAATAATTGAAGTCCATGAATTAGGTAAGAAAGCAATAAGCTAAGGACAGAGCTAACACAGGTGCTATGAGCAAATACCAAAATTAGCTGTAAGCTCCTTGATAACCACAAGACAACATCTCTCTGTTGGTATATAATTCTAATTATTGCAAAGAAATATTGTAGTTTTTTTAAGAAAGCTTGGAACAGAAAGGGCCCTATAGTATAAATGTAATTCAGCTTACAAACTTCAGATAGGAGACAGTTGTAATTATTATTATTATTATTATCAATATTTTCCAAAATATACATAACAACTTATTATTGTCTAGGGAAATCAATTATATACTGGAAGTATATTGAATATATCCATATATCCATGATGGAAGAATCACAGAGGAATTAGAGAGTGAGTTCAGTCAGGAAAGCAACTTGTGTACAAACATAATGACATGATTTTCACCCCAGGAGACATAGAAAATCCTGGAGTAGTGTTGACACCTGGCCTCCACACACAAGCACACACATGAACACACATCTACACATGTATTCACATATCAACATACATGTGCATTCACACACTGAAATTTGAAATAAACACAAATTATTTTATTCATTTTCAGTACTAAGACTTATATTTGTTTCACAATTGACTATCCCAAGTGATTTTTTTTAACACCATTGGACAGTTTCATGAACAATGTAGCATAGTTGATGAACTCTCTTGATTAATTTATCTGTAAGATCACTCTAATTACCCAAGACTGATAATTGCCATTTTAAAAGGTAGCTGAATACAGCTGCCACTGAGAGCACTGTTGACTTTCACCGTGAGTTTTTTAAAAAGCTCCTATCAGGCTGGTAATCCAGGGAAGCCATGGCTTATACGTGGTGATGGTATGAGGAGCGTGTAACATGCACTATGACAGCAGTGATGTCGCTGGGATCTCCTAGACCTTCACTTGACGTCTGAGAAGTCATGTTCTAAGTGCAGAGAGGAATATAGGGAAAAAAATAAAATTTAAAACAATTAAAAAAATAACTTGCAATGGACAAACAGAGCTTCCTTGCTCCTGTCTTGAAGAATACTATGCTCCTGGATTTGAAAGGCTCTAAGCTTTTCAAAAGTGAGATGCACCATGGCTCATGAAGGTAGCGGAGCCTGTCACCCCTCCTTCCATTTGGGTCTGAGGAGTTAGTCTTCACGTGCAGCAGGGAGTGAGGAGTGAGACTGGAACTGCTGCCTGCAGCCTTTCTTAGCAGCTAGTGAAGTGCGTGTTTCAATAAGGTGCCCGCTGAGCGTAGCGTGCTTATGCCAAGTGGCTTACTAGTTACTTTTTGTTGTTGTTGTGTGTTTCTGGAGCCATCACACTAATGAGATTAGTGATGCACAAACTGACCCAGCTTTCCCTTCCTGTGACACTTTGCATACATGTGACAAATATGAAGTGAGCAGCTAGAAAATGTCATTTGCTGAAAACACACAACTTGTGGGTGTTCTGGCTGGACACACACTGTGGGCAGCATGGAGGCGCTTTTGTAGAGTAAATGAATCCTGCTGGGCTCTCAACCCTAATACTCTGGGATAAAAAGGCAAGCCTGTTCTCTGTGAAATGTGCTCCTGAATTCAGAGCTTATCCCACGCTTGTTAGAATAGGGCACACTTGTAAACACTCTCACCAAGGCATGTGTCTGGACTCCTAAATGAATAAAATGAAGGCTTTCACAGCAAATATATAGCCTCATGTCAGGGTCCTCATAAGCAGCAATGGAACAGGTGTCCAGAGGGCAAAGTGGGCCTTCAGAACACAGTGTCTGCCTGGGATATCCTGAATGCGATGAGTTCCTTTTCTATTTAAAAGCATCCCGTGGTGTGTAAATGGCCACATGTCTAGCACTCCTTTCCATGCCTTCATACATTTACTGTTTCAATGACACTCAAAGTTAGCGATGGCTCCGGAAGTATGGAATGGAACTCAGGAGCAGATCTGAGCAATGTCCCAGGTCGACCAACAGAGCTATTCACACGGTCACAGATTTGCATCACAGATGCTCCATTAACCTTGCAAGTGAGTCATCTCATTCCATAAAGCAGGGTATGTTCATGCTATATCCTGTCAGTAGGTTTGCAAGCTGTCTGCAATAAAACCAAAGTCAGAGTATGGGGCTATCAGGGGGCCACCATATGTTGATGATGTGTAACCAGCATGAAAGGTAGAGATGCAACGCTTTTACTGTTGTGCATACAAAAGGTTGAGTACGAAGCACCTTTTCAATCTGAAGAGCTAGGACTACTGACACCTGGAATCATGAGCTCAGGTCTGAGGAATGAGAAAATCTGGCTAAGATTATTGTAAGGGCCTGGCGTGACGGCTCAGTGGTCAAGAGAATATCCTGCCGCTGGAGGGGACCCAGATTCAGTGCTCAGCACCCATAAGGCACCTCACAACTACCTGTAACTCCAGTTCAAGGGGATCCAACACTCTCTTCTAGGCCCCCCAGGTACAGCATGCACATGGTACACCTAACATCCACACCAGGCACACGTATATACACATAAAATAACAGAAACAAATAAGTCATTTTTTTCAAACATTATGATAAAGGCAACTGTTATTGAGATTAGTCATAATCTTTAATTTTCAACGCTAAACTTACTTTTTAATGTATGGGTTTGAATTCATATGGAAAGCTGTTGAATTCAAGAGCCAGCCGTCAATTCAGTCTGTAGGTTTATTCAGTTTCTGGAATGTTTAAAAAAACAAAGTTAGGAAAAAAAGAGAAAGGTCATATCCTAAAGATCATTTTTGCATATGGCTTGAAATTAATTTGTGGAATTTATATTTGACATTGTAAATACTGCTTCAGCCCATGAACTGAACATATTTTTGAAACAAGAGCCTTACCTACTTCCTTATTTAAAGTATCAGGGTGAGGTTTACTTAGAAATCTGCATGTGAATAAAATTTCCCTTCTGAAGCAATGTTATTTGTTTGTTTGTTTTTGATCCTCTATTAGCAACTTGAACCACCTTGCCAAGAAAGCAAAATTGAAAAATGTTTCAAAATAATATTTTACTTTCTAAAATTTTTGCAATCACAATTTATTTAGAGACACATTCTCTAATATTATTTACACTGATTTTACTTCATGGTTTTTCTATGCAACAAATGCATGCCACCCTGAAATGGGCATATTTATAAATACATATACACATATAAAAAGTACATGTGTGGAGGAAGGGTGTGTGTGGTGTGTCTGTGGGGAGTGGTGTGTGCATGTGTGTGTGTGTGTGTGTGTGTGTGTGTGTGTAGGTGTCTGTGATGCTGGTGATCTGTGAGATAAATTTTTAGGGAATCAGTACAAACCACACTTGAATAACATAGGCTAACATTTCCCTAAAAACCTGGGCTTCACCAAGACAGATACTTGTCAATGTTTTCAAAATGTTACAGTCAATAGAAGAGGCTCAGAGCTTAAAAGACTGCAAAATTAACTAGAATGGTCCAAACATTTTACCACAAATTACCTTTTCAATAATCTGTGATTTCAGCTCTTTCCCAGAATCCTTCAAACCATAGGTTACAAATCGGCTTAAACTACTGGAATATATTTACTTTTGCACTTGATACGTGGAATTTTTAGCTATTACCAAATACCTGTGGAAAACAAATATGCTTTTCAGCTAAAGTTAACCCGATTATCATCTCTACCTCAAAGTTTCAGTAACCCACACAAGCACCCTTAGGCAAATGCCCACATTCATTGAGTTGTGATAGATCTTGTTCAAAACAATGAATTACAAATGAATTGTTAGGTTCAGTGGATAAGAACACTGGCTGTTCAAACATGAGGACCAGAGTATGAAATTCCAGCATCCACACAAATGTTGTGTATGCCTCTGCCTGTAACCCCATTACTCGGAAGTGAACAACCACGGGTACTGAGAGCTTGCTGTGCAGCTAGCTTAGATGCAAAGATAAACTTCAAGTTCAATGAAAGACCATGTCTCTAGGAAATAATATAGAAATACATGGGATGTCCTCCTCTGGTTTCTACCTTCTCACACCTGCACACACAAACACACACACACACACACAGATACACCACATATACAATGAAAAATGAATGCTTTTCCATAAATGTCCTGCTTATTCCTTAGAGGCTGTACAGTCTAATCAGCCCTGATGAAAAGACAACTATTTTACAAAAGCTTAGAGGAAGAGATTAGGGAAATGAGTTCTTGGAAAGGAGTAGAAAACATGAAAATCCAAAAGGATCTCCTACATAAAGCATGATGCTATGAACTTGGTACAACTTCCATAAAATAGGAAACTCCAAGAAATTTGAAAAGTTTACAATTCAAGTAAATACATCATCTTAAACCAATTCTACTTCTCTCAATTGATTTAAATTTAAAATACATAAAGAGAGGAATCAGTTTTATAATAAGTTTAAGAACAAAACCTTCTCTCTTATAAAGGTTGTTTTCCAGAAAATTATTTATTTCTGAAAAAATTCTTAGAAGAAGCTAGTATGAAGTAATATTTCTACAGGTATCAATGGCTTTCAGGTTAAGGATGAATTTAAAAGTCAAACAGGGGATTTCACAATATACTGTTATCCTTTTCGTAGAAGATTTCACATCTTCACCTCCAGTATTCTATGAACATTTTAGAAAGCTGGATATATAGAAAAATTATGTTTGTTATTAGCAGAAAAAATTGCATACTCCTAGGCACTCTTATTAGTCATTCTACCTTGTTAGTGCTTTATTAACATTAGCGTTAGAGGTTCTTCAAAACGCATGTGAAGCACTAGGAAAGATGAGAAGGTCTTAGGAAAGAATCTATTTATATGTGGACTATGCAGAGGAAGAACCCCTCTCGACCCAGGGCCTGCCTGAGTGCAGTCCTGTCATGAGGCAAGGCGGTACTGAAGCACACAAGTGATGTAGGAATCACGTGAGGCATCACATGAGACAGGTGTGGCTGTAGGGATCACGTGGGGCAGGTGTAGTGGTAGGATCTTGAGGGGCCGGTGTGGTGCTTTATTCCCAACAATCAATGAGGCCAGTCAGCAAGTGTCCACAGCTAGGCCCCAACTCTCCCAGCTATCACTGTTTTGTTACAGCCTATTTAAATGAAACTACATGCATAAACCGAACAATGAGATGATGTGAAAACACATCATTAGGGGCTAAAACCACAAACACAAAAACAGAAAACTGTGATTTCAGCTTTCATGCATGCCAGTTTTAAAAAATTCACAGCAGTCAAATATGTCCACAATGAACTTTTAGTTAAGGAACTAGAAATGCCATGGGAAATATTGACTTAATGCATTTTAAACTTATTAAATATATTAATAGTTTTTAGCATCAGTGTATTTGAAACCAAAGAAAAAAACTGTTTACTTGATGAAGAAACCTACTGATTGTCTGCTAAGATTTTTTTTTCTTTAATATTTCATTTCTTTCACTGAAGAGTTGGATCAATGGTTAACAACAACAAGTGGTTGGAGCACTTATTGCTCTTGCAGTGGACCCGGGTTCAATTCCCAGCACCCAAATGGTAGTTCTCAACCATCCACAGAGGTTCTGGGGCTCCGACCTCTGCTGACCTCAGTGGACGCCATGCACAAATGTGTTGCACAGGGATACACACGCAGGCAAAGCACTAACACACAAAAAGTGATATCAATACACCTAAAAAAGATGACAAGTTAGAATATATCATTTCTTTGTGCATACCTAGAGATCACCCTGCCTCTTTCTGTTGCAGATCACAGAGAAAAGTGGACATATTCAGTAAACTACTTGCATTTTATGCTAATATAAATTTTTATAGGAAATATATTTCTAAACATAATTATCTCTTCATTATATTTCTAAATCTATTTCTAAGCCTAATTATTTTATCCTAAACCTAAATATATTTCTAAATATAAATTACATCTAAAACAAACTATAAAAATACACCAAGAATTACATTTTTTTTGTTTGGTTAACAGGTTTTAAATCTATTTAAACTATATTAAATGACTTGGTAAAAATAATAATAATAATAATTTCTACTTTTTCTGTAGCAATTTGTTTTGAATTTTTCTTATTTCTATTATTTTGTAGTGTTAAATGGAGTTTCAGGCTCCATAACCAAGACTTCTTATTTATTAATGTGATTTTAAACTGTCTTGATACAAAGCTTAAATGTTTCTTGTATTTTCATTCAATATCATCTGTGTTTTTGAGCATTTCTTTGTTTGCTGATAATATACAACTGTGCTGTAAATAACAATCTCAAGAGAAAGTATGAACTAAGTACAATTAGTGTATATATAAAGTTCAATGTGTAATTATAAAAAGAGAATAGTTTTATTTTACTTCTGCCCTAATATAGAGTTGCTACATATGGTTAATCCAAATTACTAACATAAATACATTAGTTTAATTTGCTATGCTGTTTGGGGGAGGGTTTTGATTACAGTTGCTTAGATTGTTAGCTTAGCCTATAAATTTCCTTCATGTCTGTCTTTTCCTGTACATTTTAGGTGTTCCCTGTCTATCTCAAGAAGTCTCCTAAAGATGGCAAAAGGTCTCTCTTCAATGTCCTGGACAATGAATGATAGCAATGTGTCCTTCACAGATTCTGAAAACCTTTATCTCTTGTTTGTAATCAAAGTGCCTAAACACAAAATGGTGCATGTCAACCAAATCTTCCTCAGTTTTCCCTGGGCGCGGGCCAAGGACTGCAAAGGTTTGTTTTTAAGAGCACACCTCTGAAGTAGGTATCCCAGTTCTACCCACCTTTTACCTAATTCCCTGAGTTGTATCTTCATCTTGCCACTGAAACAAACTCACCTTGTTATTCTTCACTACGAAAATGAGGTAAGGCATTGCTCCAAAACAGAGGGGAGGGGAGAAAGGGAAAAGAAAGCTTCTCTCCAAGGCTGCTGGGAGGTTTTATCTTCATGACACTAACGATAATCCCCTGTGTAATTAACTGTGGAGTGGTTATGCGAGCGGCAACCCATGACAAGCCTCATAGAAAATACATCAGTATTAGCCACAGGTGAATTCGTTTAGAAAGATTAATGACTGCACCTGAATTTTAATGTCTGAAAAGGGATGGAACACTGCATCCTTAATTAAAAAGTTGAATGACTGGCATGGTTTGTTTAACATCACAAATTTCCACGGGAAGCTTTGGTATTCAGGTACAGTGTGCAGTGAGAACTTCCCTTGGAAAGTGGAGAGGTAGGGCGAAGAAGGCAACACTTGGTTATGTGCTTTACCTTATGTAAATCGATATGTGGAGCAGTTGCTTTGATATGGATCAAATGCAGCATAATTATGGCCCTTTTCTGCTCACAGTAACTGTGAAGCTAAGGACTCTTACAGAATCTGAGCAGGCACTGCCCCTGAACGGAGACAAAGTCAGGCTGGGGAAGGTGCAAAAATGATTAGTGTGCTTGATGGGAAGCGATTTCTTCTTCATCATTGTTTTACAAAGTTTTTAATGAACAGAAAGTAACCTTGGAAAACAATGGCAATACCCTTCCCAGAGAGCCTCAGCTCTGTTCCGAGAATTCTTCCTGAGCATGTCAAAGCTTGTCACAGACAGAATGTTCAAGGACAATTTTAATCTCCTTCCTTAGAACTTAGATGGGGAAGTGAGGAAGGTGGCTGGGGCATATTTTCATCTAGGAGAAAAAACAATTCTTCCTAATCATTTGTCCTTGGGGTAAGAATACCAAAGGCAGACATCTTCAGTAAGAATAAGTTAAATATTACTTTGGTCAGTATGCTCACTACGTGTAAAACACTTTTTAGTATTTCCCCATTCAGCACTGAAACTTTAACAAACGCTATTAAAAAAGAAATTAAAGAAAAGAGGAAAGGGAGAGAGGAGAGAGAGGGAGAGAGAGAGTTCCTAAGCAGACTGGGGTAATAATGGTCTGTCCATTGGTTCAGTTGAGTGTATGCTCATGCTATCTTTCTTTTTTGAAAGGAACATCTTTATTTTTAGAATAGAAAGGAAGCTTATAGCGAGCTAGCAATTTTGTACTAGCCACAACTTCCACAACCATCTGCCTCTAACGTTTGTTCTTTCCTTTGACAAGGGAATTCCACGGAAATTTTGTTTAGAGAAATCAAAGCCCACGTAAAATTTCTCATTTTCATGATCTAGGTCTGAAGGCAATTCATATCCTTGGCCAAGAGTTGCCTATTTCCCTTAATGTCACATACAGCCTGCTCTACAAGTTTGTCTGTGGCTCTGATTCCGACAGAGTGCCAAGAAAACACATTTAATGACATGTCATTTTTAGGCCTATTGCTTTCTGTGAAGGCCTCTTCTATCAGTGTGTGTGTGTGTGTGTGTGTGTGTGTGTGTGTGTGCACGTGAGTGTGTGTATGAAGCAAAAAACCTCAACCTCTTAGAACATTGTCGCTGTGATTGTTCCCATTGCTCAGAACACTAGCGAGGGGGAAAGCCTCTGCGTACTGCCCAGATGTGCCAGGTGTTTTTAATCACGGATGGAAAGGCATGGTGCCGGGGGTCCTGCCAGCATTGCTGACATACATTATCCAGCAACCTTACATGGCCTCTCATGATTAGTCCTAATAACCTGCATCAAGTATTGATACAAAGTTATTGGCCCATAAACAGTAAATATTTTTCCAAGACTGCATTTAATCTTAAATTAAATGTTTTCAACTCAGCCTTAAGCCAAAACTGAAACGTAACGGAATGCCAAAGGCATCACAGCTCCAGGCTTCTGAATTCAATTAATCCATGAGAAAATAAACCTGTGAGATCAGGGCTGGTGGGTTTAAGGATCCATGTTGTTAATACAATTTAAAATAATTTACAAGGGTGCCCACTCAACCCGCCAGCAAGGCGTTGGCAGACAATAGTAGGCTGAGTTTAGATTCACCTGGAATTGTTTGCAATAAATGTCAGCTAATAATGTCTGTTATAATTTCAGTAAGTAAAGGCATGGAAGCTCAATCTTGAATGTTTCTCAGCTATGTCAGTCCTCATCACTATAGGTTAAGTTTGTTCTCTGTGAATGCATGAGCACCATTACTAGAATCCTTGTAATTATCTATTTTTCAGGAAAACAATATACACAACAGGATGTCAGGCTGGGAAAAAATGAGAATGATGAGCAGAAAGCCACTATTTACTGATTGTTTAACAAGCATCAGTCACTGCATTAATGACTTAAGTCTGTGATCTCACCAAGACATGAAAATCCCACTCTCATAAGTATGCTGGACTTGATTGTAGATAATAAATTTCAATTAATGGCCACTGTTGTTTTGCCATAGTATGCAAAGGCTGAGGGTGAATCTCTGAGGAGGAATGGGTCATTAGCATGCACTTACCCTGGTTCTGATTCCCAGTGTGCGCAAGCATGCACACGTGAGCGCGTGCGCACACACACACTCACACACACTCACATCATATGCATACATGCAAAAAAATTATTTTAAAACAACAAATTTTCTGCCCATTTGAAATCACTTTCACTGGTAAAATTAAGAACTCTAGGGTGTTTGTCTGTCTGGGATGGTGTTTAGTGGTTCATTACATAAACTTGAAAATGACCCTGGGAAGCAAATACATAAATAATGCATATCTGTCAGCTGGGCACCTGCCTGCATCTAAAGGTAACCGCATGAGCTGGGCGTGGGGGGCACGCCTGTGGTCCTGCCACTAGGGAGGTGTAGACACAGTAAGAACAGAATCTTAGCTGCAGAAGGATGACACGGCAGGCATGGGATACAGGAGACCCTGGAAAGAAAGAAAGAAAGAAAGAAAGAAAGAAAGAAAGAAAGAAAGAAAGAAAGATAAAGACAAGGAAAAAGGAATTAATACGTAAACATAGTAAACTGTAACTGTTTTTTTAACGAGTTGATATTTATGGAAAAACCATAATTAAAGCACCAGGCACTTTTTTATTTAAAAGCACATGAACATTCTTTGTTCTCTTGGTTTGCGTTTGAGGTTGCTGGGAGCTGAATGAGCAGGCATTTCACTTCAGGGTGTGCCTTTGTTCTGTTACACTCCAGGCCTACTCTTTCCGAACAAGTAAAAAAAAAAAATATATATATATATATATATATATATATATATATATATACATACACACATATATAAACAATAACAATGCTATCCTTGTTAAAGATTTCATCTTCAGCACATGGTTTGCAATTGCATATCTGTAATGTTAAAGCTATCCAAAGATCCAAGAATAAGAAGGCTGCTTTTATTTCAGATTTCTTTTTTTTGTAATTAAATAGCTCAGTTTACAGCAGCATAAAATTTAGCAATAGTATCTTGATCCTAAACATGTAGGTACTCCCAGTACCATCAGCATTTCTGTGCACTTGAGACACTTCAAAATGAAGAAGGAAGAGTAAACGTTAAAAGCAGCTGGACCGTGGTCTATAAGCTACCAAACAAGCTAACAATGTGTGTAGTGCCTTCAAGTAGGAATAGCGAGGAACTTTCAGTTTCTCTGAATCATTTGTGTTTTATAAAGATGTTTGTGCTATATTGTAGGAAAAATTGTGTCTGTTTTATATGTAAAAATTCAGAGAAATGGTAAAAAAGGAAAATGGAAATGGGTCATGGTCTGTTTTTGAAATTAGGAGTAACTGAACTGAGTCAGAGTAAAAAAAGAAATCTGTCACTGCTTCAGGGGCGTGCTCTCATGCTGGCTTGTGCTACACAAATTATGCTTTAAGTTTTACAAGGATCCAACTATCAAAAAATGAAAAAAATCACCACAGGCAGGTATGTATGACTATTATATGTAGTATACTGTTGGAAATAGAAATATAGATAGGTATAACTTTAAATTATATATATATTTATATATATATATGTGTGTGTGTGTACTGACATGTGACTTTTGGTTATTTCAAATTACAGAGGATCTCATGTGGGGACACAAAACTAATAATTTTTAAATGACAATTTAGAAGCAAACCATGATTAATCAGAAAAGGGGATCTGGGTAAAGTGAACAGGCAAATCGTTTAAAGAAGACCCCTGGGGTAGAACTGGTGAACTAAAAATTCATCATGAACATTTAGACATAGACAAATATAACTGATGCTTATAAGTTCCTTTCCTCCATAGACAGAGAGAGAGAGAGAGAAAGAGAAAGAGAGAAGACAGAACGTACAAGTCACTTCAGATTCATTTTATAAAAACAGAGGCATCTCATTAATTGATCTTCACTCGATGGGTTTTAATTGCTGCCTGGAACTGCATCTTGGGAGCACAGCTCATCAGTGCTTCCTCAGTGGACACTCCTGTCTGTCAGCACATTGGTCTCCTAAATAGTACTGAATGTTTCTATGCCGATATATATGTACAGCCAATGTACTGCTTCCTCCCCCAACCCTTGTTCTTCCTTTGCTTTTATTTTTGAGTTCTTGAAGAGCAGGTGAGTTCCAGCAACAGGTGTTGGGACTGAAGGGGAAGTAGCAAAGAAAAATAAAAATTCTAACCTGAGTAAACGGAAAAGTTCTTCATTCTCATGTCCACTTTCCCACAGTCTCCAATGTATGTGCTTGGTGGAGTTTTGTATTTCTGCAAGTCTCACTTACATGTGATACTGTGTGAAGTTGTTTTCACATGTACACTTGTGTATTTCGCTGAGTTACATACCTTTTTCTGCAAGTTAAAATGTACACATTTATACAAGTACTGTAAACTCGACGTTTTCCATATTTTTAACTAATTTCATTACCATGCTGCAGCTTACTGCATGCCAACTTAATGCTGAACACGACTCAGAAGATCGACAGGCCAGACTGCATACACGCTGCGGATCAGAAGCTCAGTTCTAGGGTTTGCTTGGAAAACAAATTATCCTTATGAATGCGAAGCTGGAGTCAGTGTTTCCGACACTGTATTCTGGCTTCATTTTCTCTAGCCGTGCGTGTACTCAGTTTCCTGAAAGACTTAATATTTTTCCAAATGCAGCTTATGAAAAAAAAAAAAAAGAAAGAAAAGAAAAGAAAAAAGAAAAAAGCTGAAGTGCGGTGCTTCTGCCGAGCCATTTGTCATTCGCCTGCATTTACTGGGCTCGCGGTCCTCTGTGTATCGCTAAACTTCACTTTTAATAGGAGAAAATAGGCCTTGAAAGAGAAGTGGCATTTTACTGCTGAGCAAGAAACTGTGTATTCCCTCTTTCAAATTCCTGCTTCGGGAGCTTATAGAATTCTTCTTGGCCAAAGGAGGTGGCATGAATATTCATGTCTTTTATGAGTCACGGAGTTGAGGCCGTATGGTTTTCCCATTTATCAATTACTGGCTGAGGATTACCCAGCCACAGAGTTGAGCTCATTAACATCACTCTCTTTGTTTGCTTCTTGCGGAGGTGAAGCCGCTCACTGACAACTGTATTATTTCATGCCTCTTCAGCTGTCCACACTTGTGCAACAAGCTTAACATCCTGTCAGGTTTCATCATGTATCCTCTTTATTACCATGTTGTGAGAATTTGTCTTGTTGCAAATCACACTGACTTCTGAAAGTTTCAGTTCTCCTTGCCCATTGAAGAGCAGACGGTGACCACACCTAACAGGCAGGAGCCACCGGGTAGAGCCTCGCGGTCTCTGGTACGCTTGCTGCCTGCTGCGGCTCTGGAGTTCCTGAACATCCTGTCTCCAGCAGCTGAGCCGAGCAGCTCCAGCCAGCAACAGCAGGAGCAGCAGCTCACCTTGCTGGCTTCACTTCTAGAGAGGACCTGGGTTACTATTTGTTGCTCTTACTCCCTACCCTGCACGTTCATCTGTCTCAGTTCCTGTTCATAATGTCACGAGCGGCTTTCTTTCGGGAGTCAGTGCAGTTGCTGGAATCTCATTCAAGCAAACAAAGGTCTTTTAGTAGTTTGCCCTCTGCTTTGATGAGATTCTAAACTCTCTTTGAAACAATGGTTAGAAAGAAAACCCCCCCTTCTCTCTCCCACCCTCTGTCCCTCCCCCTCTATTTTTTCCTTCCCACCCCTTCCTTAGGCTCCCCAATCTTATCTGCCTTCAAGTTGATTTTCATGATTATAGGGTAGATTGTTTTGTAGCAGGATAGTGTGAAAACAGGGAAAGGTGAAACAGGTTTTCTTAAGTGTATTTTCCCCTGAAATGCTGAGGTAGCAATTTCATCTGGCACTTAACGGTTCAACTTCCCATTCCTTTGCTACTTTTACCCATTGACTCCACCGTAAGCCCCTTCCTGTTTCCTTTGCTGTCTCCAAGGAGGGTTGCCTGGTTCCGTTTGCCTGCATTTAAAAGGCTACAGGCTTTGTTCTTGCTGGTGATGCCCAGCTGCTCTCAGATCCAGAGAAAACCGAATTTTAAGATATTCCATAGCATTCTTAATTTCTCTTTGCTTGCTGGTATGAAGGCATCCAGCCACACCTGCGACCTCGGCAATTCTCCATGCAGTCATGAGCTGTCACCTAGCTCATTCTCTACTGTGTACAACTTTTATTATTAAACTATTTAGAAACCAGAGGAGAGCTGGGGAGCGGAGGCTGCCTGGTACTTTCATCGTGTGGAAACTGCGTTGTACTGTGCATACGGTGAGGGATGAATACTTTCTAAGACTTCAGCATCTCTTAGGGTGCTGCTGCTGACAGTCTCTGAGTGATTAAATCATTTGCTAGACAAAGCAAGCCTGACAGCAAAAAAAGAAAAAAAAAATCGTGAATGATAGGGAAGACAACTACATATTTTAAGTGGAGTAAAAGAGGCCTAGAGTTTGGGAAAACGAATTAAACTTTTGGGAGTTTTTAAGGAAAAAAAATTTATTTTGCCGCCCAGGCCTGCTGCACATCAAGACAAGCTCCGTCAGTGTGACTGAGCCTCTTCTCCCAGATCTAAGTGTTTCTTTTTGCAGAAAGGATGGCGCTCTGGCTGCCTGGGATGCTGAAAATTCTGTTTGTAAAGCAATGAGCAGTGTGTCCAATTCTTTGTTCAGCATTCGGAGTGCCAGGTCTCACATTGAGAATTCTGTTTTCCTGGTTTCTAAATCCTGAGTGGTAGCATGCAATATACATGTGAGGTGGAGATTAGAAGGCGTTTGTCTGGATGAATTAAGCTCTTCCTAAAGCCTTCACTTTTGTTTTGTTTTGTTTTGTTTTAAGAAGGCTGTACTAAACTATATCCATGGTTTTCTCTCTTGAGCATGTTAGATTGCTTGATTTACATGTCATTAAACATATACGCCACACCACACTGCACACACTCAGCTAACTCTCCTACAATTACAGAAGAGGCTTTCAAAACAGGACCAGGAGACCCTCCCTATGGTCACACTTGTGAAAGGCTCAGGAAGGAGGCTCGAAAGTTCAAGTTCAGCCTGCCGTGAGAGCCTGAGTTTAAAAAGACGGCATCTTTAAGTCAAAACGACCCTGAGATATCACCTCACACCCATCAGAATGGCCAAGATCAAAAACTCCAGTGATAACACATGCTGGAGAAGTTGTGGAGAAAGGGGAACCCTCCTCCACTGCTGGTGTGAATGTAAACTTGTACAACCACTCTGGAAATCAATCTGGCGTTTCTCACACAATTAGGAATAGCTCTTCCTCAAGATCCAGCCATACCACTTCTAGGCAAAAGAGGCTCAAGTACACAGTAAGAACATTTGCTCAACCATGTTTGTAATGGCTTTATTTGTAATAGCCAGAACCTGGAAAAAACCCAGATGCCCCTCAGTTGAAGAATGGATACAGAAATGTGGTACACTCCCACAATACTACTCAGCAATTTAAACCAAGGAAATCATGAAATTTGCAGGTAAATGTTGGGAACTAGAAAAGATCATCCTGAGTGAGGTATCCCAGAAGCAAAAAGACACACACTGCATATACTCACTCTCATATAGACATATACTATAGGATAAACGTACTAAAATTTGTACAAGTAAAGAAACTAATCAAGAGGGAGAACTCTGGCTAAAATGTTCAATCCCCATCCAGAAAGGCAGAGAGGATGGACATCAGAAGAAGGAGAAAACAGAAAACAACTTAGGAACCTGCCACAGAGGGCCTCTGAAAGGCTCTGCCCTGCAGACTATCAAAGCAGATGCTAAGACTTATGGCCAAACTTTGAGGAGATTGCAGGAAATCTTATGAAAGAAGTGGGAGTTAGTAAGACCTGGAGGGGACAGGAGCTCCACAAGGAAAGCAACAGAACCAAAAAATCAGGGCACATGGGTCTTCCCTGAGACTGATAGTCTAACCAAGTAGTATGCATGGAGATAACCCAGAACCCCTGCACAGATGTAGCCCATGACAGTTCAGTCTCCTAGTGGGTTCCATAGTAATGGGAACAGGGACTGTCTCTGACATGAACTGATTGGCCTGCTCTTTGATCACCTCCCCCTGTGGGGGGAGCAGCCTTTCCAGGCCACAGAGGAAGACAATGCAGCCACTCCTGATGAAACTTAACAGACTAGAATCAGAAGGAAGGAAAAGAAGACCTCCCCTACCAGTGGACTTGGGGAGGGGCATGAGTGCAGAAGGAGGAGGAAGGAAGGGATTGGGAGGGAAGGACAAAGAGAACTACAGGGGGGATACAAAGTAAATAAAGTGTAATTAATAAAAAAATTTTTTTAAAGATGGCATCTTAAAAAATAGGGGGGAGAGATGGGCAGGTTGGGGGAGATATATGTATTATATAACTATATTGACAAATTTTAAAATATGTATTCATCATCAAAATGAAGCAAAGAAAATACAGAAATAGATAAATTGTAACTATTTAGAAACCTGCTTCTGGGTTGTCTAGCAACCTGTGATGTCATCATGTGTCTCTGGCCAAATGGCCACACCTGGCAGGCATGGTTACTTTGCTCCTTAAAAGGATCAACCCACTACTTTGTTCCTCTCTTGGCTTCTCTTGCCTTCTTCCCCTTCCCCTCCCTGTCCGGGCACCCTCCTCCTCTCTTCCCCATCATGTTTCCTTCTCTACTTCTCTCTCTCTCTCTCTCTCTCTCTCTCTCTCCATCCCCATCTAATAAACCTCTTTTATATATAAAATCTGTTGTGTGCCTCATCATCATTTTTTAATTTGTCCCAACAAAAATGAATCTGTCAGGTATACATGATAGCAAGCAATCTATAGTGTTGAAATCGTTTTTATTTATTTACTTATTTATTCACTTTACATCCCTATTGCCGCCCTCTCCGTCTTCTCCTCCCTGTCTCACCTTCCTACCCTCTTCCCCCCCTCTCCCCTCCCTTTCCCCTCAGAAAAGGGCCATAAACACACACCAACCCACCCTGATACATCAGGACTAAGCTTTTCCTCTTCCACTGAGGCCCAACAAGCCAGAACAGTTAAGGGAAAGTGGTCTAAAAACAAGCAGTAGAGTCCAAGTCAGAGACAGACCCCTGCTCTAATTGCTAGGGGACCCTCATGAAGACCAAGCGGCCTATCAGCTACATATGTGTAGGGGACCTATCAGCTACATATGTGTAGGGGACCTCATGCATGCTCCCTGGTTCATGCTTTAGTCTCTGTGAGGCCCCATGGTCCTCGGTTAGTTGACTCTGTTGGTATTCTTATGGAGTTCTTGTCCCCCCCTCCCAGGTCCCTCTATCTTTCCCCCAAGTCTTCCACAAGAATTCCCAATTTCTGCCCAATATTTGGCTGTGGGTCTGTATATCTATTTCTATACACTGCTGGGTGGAGCTTTTCAGAGAACAGTTATGGTAGTCTCCTGTCTGCAAGCAGAGCAGCATATCATTAATAGTGTCAGGGGTTGGCTCTCTCTCATACGGTGGGTCTCAAGTTGGGTCAGTCATTGTTTGGCCCTTCCCTCAATCTCTGCTTCAACTTTATACCTACACACTTTGTTGGCAGGGTAAATTTTGGGTTGAAGGATTTGTATGCATGTCCAACTCCCTCCACTGGAAGTCCTGCCTGGGTTAGCAGGTAGCCACCTCTATATCCCCCACTGCTAGGAATCTCATAAATTCCCAGGAGGCTTTATCCAGTGAAGGGGCTCCAGCTCATCCCAGAAATCCCTCCCTTCCCACCCCATTGTTTTCCCTTCTCTTTCCCAGCCCTCTCACCACTAAACTGCTCTTCCCCAACCTGATCCCACCCTTATTCCCCTTCATACCCTCTCTCCCACCCAGTTCTCTCTCTTCCTCAACTGCTGATAATCTTTTATTTCCCTTCTGAGGGAGATTTGAAGTACGATATTTTCTTCTGCTGTTCTTCTTTAAATATTACCACTGATTTCCTTTGTATATGTATCTAAGTCACTGCTCTATTGCTGGGAAGAGACACCATGACAAAGGCAACTTACAGAACAACATATTTAATTGCGGGTTGGCTTACAACTTCAGAGGGTGAGTTTGTGACCATCATGGCAGAAAGCATGGCATCACCATGCAAGCATGGGTTTGGAACAGGAGCTCAGAGCAAGCTGGAGGAATAGAATGCTACCTGGGAATGGCATGGGCTTTTGAAACAGCAAAGCCCACCCCTAGCGACACAACTTCTCCAATAGTCCATGCCACTTACTGCTTCCCAAAGAGCTCCACCACCTGGGGACCAAGCTTTCAAACATACGAGCTTATGGGTCCATTTTCATTCAAACTACAGTATGAAAGATGTGTGTTTGCATATATATATGCATATATATCAAGTATGCTGCATTTCTGTACTACTGTCTAGGTAATTGAAAACCGCTGTTTGTACTGTAAAACTAACAGAAAGAGTCTTTAAAATTTACAGTTGGCAATTGCAACTTCAGAGGAAGCTGCATTCAGCAAAAAGTAGTGGGGACAGTTGTGCTGAAGTTTTCAGATTCATAAATAACCTTAAACAGATAAATAGGGGTGAGTCAAAGTCGACCTGAGGCTTGAAACAAAGTATTTGTAAAGTTGTAAAAATGTTCCAATTTATATAAATAAGATATTTATGCTGTATATATTTTAAATATATTATTGTTTGTTTTATTGAAGATTGTAATTGTTCTATTTTGACAATAAAGGCTCAGGAGCCAGATGCGGTAGTGAAAGCCTGCTAGCTCAGAGAGGCAGAGAAAGTACCCAATTGGACCTCCCTTCTCAGTTCAGGTCTGGATGAAAAAATAATAATAATAATAATAATAAGGCTCACTAACTGACAGCCCAGGAGGAAAAGGCCAAAACACCCAAGGCCAACGGCTTACTAACTAGCTCAAAGCCCAAAAAGCCAGGGAAATGAGGAGCTGAAACTGAAGCTAAAGCCAGAGTTTACGCTAAAGTGTTTTTTGCATTTCCACACTGTCTTAAATGCCCCTCAGCTCAGAGTCCCTCCTACTCTTTAATTTCTGTCAGCTAGTTTCTTTTTTTTTTTTAATTAAATTTTAATTTTTTAAAATTCTTTATTAATTACACTTTATTCACTTTGTATGCCCCCTATGGTCCCCTCCCTCCTCCTATCCCAATCCCTCCCTTCCTCCCTGCTCTGCATGCATGCCCCTCCCCAAGTCCACTGATAGGGGAGGTCTTCTTTTCCTTCCTTCTGTTCCTAGTCAATTAGGTCTCATCAGGAGTGGCTGCATTATCTTCTTCTGTGGTCTGGTAATGCTGCTTCCCCCTCAGGGGGAGGTAATGAAAGAGCAGGCCAATCAGTTCATGTCAGAGACAGTCCCTATTCCTGTTACAGTGGAACCCACTTGGATACTGAACTGCCATGGGCTACATCTGTGCAGGGGTCTTAGGTTATCTCCATGTATGGTCCTTTGTTGGAGTGTCAGTCCCAGGATAGACCCCTGTGCTCAGATATTTTGGTTCTGTTGCTCTCCTTGTGGAGTTCCTGTCCTCTCCAGATCTTACTGTTTCCCACTTCTTTTCTAAGATTCCCTGCACTCTGCCCAAAAGTTGCCGTAAGTCTCAGCATCTGCTTTGTGTGGTTTAAGTTTTATTAAAGTTTCTTTTAAAAATGTGTGTACCCTTGCATTTGGGGCATAGATGTTCAGGATTGTCATATCTTCCTGGTGGATTTTTCCCTTGATAAGTATGAAGTGTCCTTCTCTATCTCTTTTGATTAATTTTGGTTGAAAATCTATTTTATCAGGTATTAGAATGGTGACTCCTGCTTGCTTCTGGGGTCCATTTGCTTGGAAAATCGTCTTCCAGCCCTTTACTCTCTGGTTATGTCTATCTTTGTGATTTAGGTGTGTTTCTTGTATGCAACAGATTGTTGGGTCTTGTTTACACATCCATTTTGTTAATCTGTGTCTTTTTATTGGAGAATTGAGTCCACTGATGTTGAGGGAGATTAATGACCAGTGGCTGGTAGGTCCTTTGATATTGATGTTGGCTATGGCAGTGTTTATGTGTTTGGCTACTTTTTGTTTTGCTGTAGTGAGGTTATTTATTTCCTGTGTTTTCTTGAAAGTAGTTAGTTTTCTTGGGTTGAATTTTTCCTTCTAGTATCTTCTCTAATGCTGGATTTGTGTGTAGGTTTTGTTGAAATTTGTTTTTGTCATCGAATATCTTGTTTTCTCTGTCTATGAGGACTGAGAGTTTTGCTGGGTACAGTATCCTAGGCTGACATCTGTGTTATCTTAAGGTCTGCATGATATCTGTCCAGGCTTTTCTGGTTTTCATAATTTCTGTTGAGAAGTCAGGTGTGATTCTGATCTGTTTGCCTATATATGTTACTTGGCCTTTTTCCCTTGCAGCTTTTAGTATTTTGTTGTAGCTGTTGTTCTGTATACTTACCGTTTTGATTATTATGTGACAGGAGGATTTTCTTTTCTGGTCTAATTTATTAGGTGTTCTGTAGGCCTCTTGTATTCTTATAGGCCTCCCCTTTAAGTTGGGGAAATTTTCTTCAATGATTTTGTTGAAAATATTTTCTGGGTCTTGGAGGAGGGAATCTTCTTTTTCCTCTATTCCTATTATTCTTAGGTTTTGTCTTTTTATGTTGTCTTAGATTTTTTGGATGGTTTGTGTCAAGAATTATTTAGATTTATTATTTTCTTTGACGATACATCTATTTCTTCCATTGTATCTTCTACACCTGAGATTCTTTCTTCCATCTCTTGTAATCTGTTGGTTATGCTTACCTCTATAGTTCCTGTTTTCTTTCCTAGGTTCTCCCTCTCCATGATTTCCTCCATTTGTGTTTTAATTTTTCCAATTCTATCTTCAGATCTTGAACCATTTTGTTGATTTCTTTCACCTGTTTGACTGCTTTTTCCCGTTCTTCCTTCAATTCTTTCACCTTTTTCTTTGAACATTCCTCTGTTTCTTTTATTTCTTTCAGTGATTTAATTATTTCCTCTCTGAATGCCACAAACTGTTTGGCTGCATCTTCCTGTATTTCTTTACGGAAGGCCATAATCTGTTTTATTATATCTTCCCCTGATTCTTTAAGCATTTTATTTGCATCCTCCATTAACCTCTTCATAAGCATAGATGTAAGGTCATCTTCTTGAATTTCACTTATGTTAGGGTATCCAGGGCTACTTGCCCCTGGACAACTGGGTTCTGGGGATGCCATATTGCTTTGCCTTTAGTTTGGTTGTGCTTTTTCGCTGGCCTCTACCCATCTCTCTGTCTCAGGTGTTGTCTGTTAATTTCTGGTACCTGCTGAGTCCTGGGGCAGGGAGAATCTACTTGGCAGGGTTTTGAAGTTCTCCTCTGCTTTTTTTGGTATGGTCAACTGAATGGTGGTGCTTCTCAGGAATTGTCACAGTTCATTTCAGATGTGTGGAACTGTGTGGTAACTGTGGTATTCAGGAAGGCTCTCCTCTCATCAGGAGAGGTCCTGGTGATGGCTGCCCTGCTGCTAGGTTTCTTGCTCTGAATTTAGTGAGCAGCAGCTGTTACTCTTAAGGTATATTGTTGGGTGCAGCCCTCTTGAAGAACCAGGGAATCCCACAGTTTTGTCATTTTAGATAGGGATAACTGGTTGAACCTTGGAGCAGTATCTGAGGGCTGCTGTAATGGCTCTCTGGCTTTTGTAAGTCTGAGGATGCAGCTGTGTGCCCCAGTGCCCTAGCAGTGCTCAATAATGGCGGGTGAGTACAGCGCTCCTGCCTGCAGTAGAAGGTTAGAGCCTAGAGTCTGCGTGAATCCAGAAAGTCTTCTTGAGCTGGGTGTCCTGAGTGTTGGACCTGATGATCCCCCCCGCTGTGGGGTTTCCTCCTGACAAGGACACCCAGTCTTTGCTTTGGGGACAGCCGTTCTGTCTGTGATGGTGAGTAGAACCCACAGGCATAGACTTCTGTGGCTTTGCCATTCTGGTGATTGGGTGCCTCAGTGTCTGCCAAAACTGGGTAATTTTTCCCAAGACCTTTTCAGGGTGGTGGTATCAGCTGAGTGCTCTGAGATGAGACCAGCCATTCCCCTCCCTCTGGGTTTGCACCCAACAGAGAAACTCAGCCTCTGGTGCCCTGAAGCCCACAGTTCTATCTGGAGCAGCAAGTCAGGCACTCAGGCAGGACTGTGTGCTGGCACCTGGTTCCCCAGCTCTGACTTTGGGATGGCTCCTTGGCACCCACAGAATCCTGGGTCTTTTCCAGGGAATGTCTGGGTGACCTAAGGTCAGTCCCAATCGTTTGCTGCCCTGTGGGGTTATCTCTCGACTAGAAATCGCAGTCTGTGATGTTGTGGTGCCCACAGTTCAGTCTGGGACAGTAATCAGATCACACCAGTGTGTGGCTCTGGGCTGTCGACCAAGTGCCTGGTGGAACAAGGATCTCTTCCATGGTTTAGCTGGGTGAGTTGAATCTGATTGAATCCCCCACCATGGGGTAGCCTCTCACCTGGGAAACATAATCACTTATGTTTTAGGGCCGTGAGTTCTGACTGCTGGTCACTGTGCAGATCCTGCTGTGCTGCTGGTCAGAACGAGAGTTGTCCTGGTCCTGTCATCTTGCCGAATCCTTTAATTTTTATATTAATTGCAGTTTATTTGTTTTGTATTCATTCCCTCCCAAACTCACCATCCCTCTCTCATCTCCTCCCATGCACCTCTCCAAGTCCACTGTTCCGGGAGATCCTTCTCCCCTTCCAGCTGTCAGTTGGCTTCTTGCTCTGCCTCTTGACCTAAGGTTAATTTTATTAAATCCTGTGTACACAAAGTTCTTGGATTATAGGTATGTGCTAGGGCTGGGTGAACCACATTATAGTTACCTGTTTACAATAAAAAGTTCTTAGATTAAAGGTGTGTGATAGGGCTCAATCATACCAAACAAAAAACAGGGTTTTACAGTTCATAATTTTAGGGTTCACAATAGGATCAAATATTCTCCAACAAATGTTAAATTGTTGAAGAAAGCATAGCAAAACTGAACAGCAAGTGCAGAGAGATCCTGAGAACCCTCTATCTGCTTAGGCACCTAGCCTCACTTTCTCTAGATGAATCAGAAACTTCCTTTTTTTTGCCAATGAAAACAGAAAAGTATCAGGTATTGAATCCTTGTGTACATTGGATGAAAGAAAAATAGTCTAATTTTTAGTTCAGTTTCAAGCCTTACTGGTAAACATTATTCCAAGAGACAAATCATTTCCTGATTTGTCTGCTGAAGTCATGCTTCCAAATGAGCAACTGAGGACATAGTGATGCCCTGAAGAAGACAGAAGGGATGCTAAAAGTTTCAGCTTAGACAAGAGTGAAGAGAAGCACTGGTTGGCTTCTACATAATTAGCAAGGGTTTTGGCCAAAGACTAAGGCTCAGGAAGCAGAATCTTGCTCCCTCTGTTTTGGACAGGGGCGTATACCTGTGAATGGACAAAGTTCCTGGGGTAATGTTGAGACACTTCTACCCTGCTTGTCAATCTGCCTCTCTGTGAAAAAAAAAAAAATCAAAACTGAGCTCTACCGAGACATTAAAATGAAATTTATCATCTCATCCTAGAAAAGAATAAATTTTAAGTCAAACAAGCCCTGGCATAACAGTACAGCTAAATACAGACAGGCTTGAGAACAGGTTAAGCCATAAAGGAGCAGTAAGTGTGCTAATTGCTCTGATTTGGTTTTTATACACTACGCACATATACTGGAATATCATGGTATACCTCACGAACATGGGTTTGTACCATGTGATTGTGGTGGTTTGAGTGAATCTTCTCTCCATAACTTGTGTTTGAGTGTTTAGTCACCGGGAAGTGTAACTATTTGAAAAGATTATAAGGACTGGAAAGTGTGACCTTCTTGAAGTAGGCATGGCCTTTGTTAGAAGAAGTGTAGCACCGGGAGTGGGCTTTGAGGTTTCAAAAACAGAGTGAGAGGACAAATGGATGTACAGACAATGAAAACGTTATGTAAGTCAGTATCCACGTGGCCATGATAGAGCAGCAACAGCTACTTCTCTGAACACCCGTGTTCAAAGCTGAGCTGGGCTTTAAGGTTTTGAAGCCAATGCCAACTCTAGGCTCTCGTGCAGATCAGAATGTAGCTCTGCTAGGCTCCAGCGCCTGCCCGCATGCCACCATGCTCCCTGCTGTGGTGATAATGGATTAAACCTCTGAAGCTGTAAGCCAGTTAACTGCTTTCTTTAACAACAGTTGCCTTAGTCATGGTGTCTCTTCACAGCAATAGAACAGTGTCTAAGACTGATAATTATAAATAAGAAATAAAACTATTAATGAAAATAGTATATATGTGGATAATGTAGGCCTTTGAGACTATCACAAAATAATATGCATGTTTATTGTATAAAGTCAAATGATAGCTCTTTTTCCAGTATTAATTCTAGCATAAATGTGGATTATGAGCACCAAGCACAAGGTACTATAGTGCTATAGACAACAGATTAGCACATGAATGGTTAGATATTTGTCCTGATTTTCCACCCAGGTCCTGAGCAGAAAATGTAAAAACCTTTAAGACTTAGGTTCCAGCTTGGTTTGGTGGCACATGCCTTTAATCCCAAAGTGAGTCCTGGACAGCCAAGGCTACAGAGAAACCCTGTCTGAAAACAAAACAACAAAAAAAACCACCTGGGTTCCATAAGCTTTCATTATATAAGAGACAATAGTCATTGAATGACTCCTGATTGTGAGTATTGATTCTGTTGAAGAGTTCTGGTAACACAGAGAAGAGTCTCCCATGGCATCCTTTCCAGCAACATAATGTATAGATACAAGCCATGAGAGCCGTCTATATTTTATAAAATTATAGAGAATGGCTCCCTCTAAGCCTTGCTTATTAGATGGTGCGCCCTCCCATCCTATCTGTTGCTCTGTAGCTTTCCTAAGTGGTTGTTTGTATACCCTTCAGTGTACTTATCTCCTTTTCTGCCTCACATACTGTCCTAAAGATGGGCTGCCCCTGAGTTCCTGTGCTCCTATTCCTTTCCTGTATTGCAATCTGAAAAGCATTGGCAAATGCTTGTTATTTGAAAGCCAATTAATTGTTTTTTAAGGATCCTGCTATATAGTGAAACTGACAGTAAAATGAAAAATTAAACTCATGTCATCATTAAATTATAATATTTCTGAATGGAATTGTCTCCATTGGAGACAACAGTATATAATCAAACATAAGCTATTGCTTTTCACTTCTTGAAGCTTTTATCATGGCTCAGTGTTGACTGACGGCCAGCAGTCAGTCATTTCCTATCAGACCTTATTTTTATCCACTTTTTATCTTAATTCCTTTTCTCAATTTTTGATAAATATGGGTCTGCATGCATCAACATTAATTGCACATGTGTGCACCAGTGTCTGTGTATGTGTGTGTGTGCATGTGTGTATATCTGTGTGTTTTCTTCCCCAGTGTTTACTGGAAAGTAACGTCTTTTATCTTTCATAATTCTTTCAAAAAAGAAAATGAAGAGACAGCAGATTTAAAAGGGGAGGGTGGAATCTTTGTCCACAGTCAGAATCCAACAGGTTCTGGTTGGTGGTTTCGGTTCTGTGCCTCTCCTCTACAAGCAAACAGTTTCTTAGGGCTCATTACCTATGGTTGAGCAGCTAAGAATAGATATGTTGAAAGCATAGATAAACATCAGTGTCTTAAAAGCCACTCATGGGAGAGACCACAGCTACGTCTTTATTGCTCTCAGCACCCGAATTGGTCTTCATGGCTTTAGATGCACAGCAACCAACACGCAAAGGTATATTGAGCTATTTCTTCTAAACCCATGGAAATAGGTGCTAGAACTAAGTGTTTAGTCATGTAACTGAAGTAATTAACTGTGGTGGACAGATTTACCACTACAATGGTTTGTTTTAACCAATGACAAAGTAGGGAGGGCCAGAGTGAGAGGAGAGATGGTGTAGACATCGAAAGTGTTATAGAAGTCAGTGTTAGTATGGCCATGATAGAGCAGCAACAGCTACTTTTGTGAACACTCGTGTTCAGAACTGTAGCTTTAGGCCTGTCCTTGTAAACACTTGTTTTATCTCTTCAACTCATCCTTATTTCATAGAGGAAGCTCTATGGTAGGTAAAGATTTATAATTTTCTTGCCACTGAATTCAGGATTACCAGCGACTTCTTTATTCAAACTTTCAGATCTCTTACATAGCCTGGTAGTAAGTAGACATTTCTTGTTTTTCAGTCACTGCATTTAAACTTATGAAGCCTACAAGTGTTCTCCTCAAGCAGTTCACAATAATATTCTGCTTCAAAAACTGCAATGGCTTTGTCTATGTAATTATGTTCAGGAACAAGCCATAAAATGTAGGATTTATGTGCTTTCTATGCTTCAATAATTCTAGACTCTTGGATGGTGCCCTGATTGCCAATGAGTGGAAAATAAAGACTTTTGAATGACATGAAATATATGAGAATATGTAAAGCTCACTCTGCAAATTAATTGTGCATTCATATTTGAAAATTTAACTTTTCTCTGTGTAAGGTCCAAGACTTAAATCTTTCCAAATGATACAAATGGCATACTTTCAGAACATTGATTAAGTTCAAGTACGTGGAAATGGCAGAGAATTTCAACAAGAACATTGTACTTAAAACTGTCAAAATGAAGATAGCAAAGTTTAATAAAACGGATGTTTTCCCCAGAAAGCAGAAGGGCAGTGACGAGGGGAAAAGGTCCATCTTATTGTCTTCTACCTGTGGCGGACTCTATCTTCTCGATCGAGTTAGTACCTGGTATAATTCGAAGGAACTGGGATCCTTGGAAGAAGGAAAAGAAAAAGATACGACTCAGCAATTTCCTGTGTAATATAGTTTGAACCATGATTAAAAATATAGAGTGATGCTCTTGACCTTGGGTCTTGAAAAGTCACGCATTTTCTTAAGGGCTAAGAATGAGATGACTGAGGGACCCCAGATGAGGCATAGAGAACTGTTTCATTTGTCTCTAGGTACAGACTGAGGAAGGAAACCACTAGTCAGCAGACATAGCATCTCTTTGTCAGGATGTAGGATCTAAACTCTTTCCATTCTTTACCCCACTGGCTCCACAAAGAAACTATAAGACCTCAACTGTATGGGTATATAAGGTACATTACCCATCCAGCATTTATAAAAAAAATATTTTAAAAATGTATTTTTAAAAAATGTATTTAAGATAATTTTATTTTACAAATAATTATACTACTTAAAAAGCATTTTATCCCAATGAGAAGGTCGTACTTAGTAGATTTTATATAAAAATCACACATAGACATATTTGACAAAGCAGGAGAAAGTATTCTTAACATCTTACAAAACTAATTGATTTTGGTGTTACAATCATTCATATTGAGAAAGTTGTTTTATATAAATACAGTGTACAAAATAGTATAAATTTGTCTAGAGTCATTGTATTGTAGAAGTTTTCTAGATGACCTGTCCTGATCCCAAGTCAAATCAACTTTTAAAGATTTGTTTATTTTTTTCATTTTTGTGTGTGTATGTTGTGTATGCACATATTTGTAAAATAAGTTTTATGAAGTTCATCAAGTTTTAGAACCAATATTTCTAGCATAATGAATTTCAAAGTGGTGATGATAGGTAGGAAAATACCGAAAGTCTTTGTATTTCATGATTAAAGCGTTATGTTTCTATACAGGCACAAGCAGTTTTCATTATTCCTGAATCTGTGAGGCTGTGTCTCTGGCAATATTCATTAACATCATGTGATGTGATGTGATGTGATGTGATGTGATGTGATGTGATGTGATGTGATGTGATGTGGTGTGGTGTGGTGTGGTGTGGTGTGGTGTGGTGTGGTGTGGTGTGATGTGATGTGATGTGATGTGATGTGATGTGATGTGATGTGATGTGATGTGATGTGATGTGATGTGATGTGATGTGTGAGTAGTAAAAAAGGCTACAGAGAAGTCCCAATATGTACCCCAGTCAGTGCTGTCACAAACGCCTCAGATTAGTTTGTTTCCTACCTTCATTCGAAGGTCGTGCCTAATGCTTTGAGACAGGGTCTCTCCCTGAACCTAGAAAACAGTTACCAAGTTTGTGACAACCCCCAGTCTATGAAGCTGGGTTTTGAGAGTGTGGAAGGTTAGACTTTATCCTACCTGCTATGACTTTTTCTCTTGTGCTGGCATCTCTGATACACAGACACCTTATAGCCATTGACTGAGTTCCTGTGACTAGGAAACTCAACCACAAAGCCAAATACAGAGAGATACATACTCCATACCTCACCCATTATCCCACACATATCTCGACCACAGACTCATCACTCACAGTGATCTTGCTCAACCAACATCAAATAGATTAACTAAATGGACATATATCAGTCAAAGCTGAAGTTTGTTCCCTAGGAATGAATATTCTAAACTAATACTGTGGATCTGACTAAAACCTGATTCCATAAATTACATGGAATATTTGCAGTTTATGGTTCCTAAGTATAAGCATAAATATTGCATGTATGAATGGTATGGCGTGTTTATAGGTCTTGTGCCTTCTACTTTTCGAAACTTTATGCTGAGCCTCCCAATCGCTGGCAAGGCAAATGGGAGAGTTATCTGAACTCTGTTGTGAAGGGCAGATTGACTAACAGAGCTTAGTGGCCTGCCTACAGCTGCACAGCTGGGCACGTAATCACCGCCGGAGAATCCCCTTCAGGGAACAAAGCGTGATCAATCAGTTCTGCGGAGCTCCACACATGAAATATGAAATCGTTTAGATTTCAAGAAGATGCTATGTTTTTTCAACTTTTGACTAATATTGGTGGATAGTAAAAGCCATAAAAGCATGTCTAGGTCTTTCACAGGGGTCTGAGCAGGACCTTTGTTTCTCTATTGAGAATTTCAAAACATAAAAGAACTCACAATAGTTTCACCATGTCTCAGTTTGCTTGTTACTGTGTGTTCGAGTGGGTGAAGATGTATGTATAATTTGATATCTTCTACCAAAAAAGAAAAAAATAAATAAAATTATACCCCACTGAGGAAGCCGCAATGTAAATAAGATACAACAATATGGGCTAGAGAGATAGCTCAGCAGTGAAGTGTACCTGCTGGACAACTGAAAGTGCCGGAATTTGGAACTGAGTATCCACATAAAAAGATGAAAGGCCTGTACATGCCTAGAAGCCCTCTCTGACAGGGGCCGAGACAAGAGGACAACTGGAATGGGCTGGCTTCCAGGTAGCAGAGGAGACACAAGGTTCAGGGAGAGGCAGACACCAGCGGAAGAGGACACTTGACATCCTCCAACGGCCTCCACATGTATGGTGATGTACGCTCACACACACAAACAACAAATGGATAAATGAGGAATAAAACTTTAAAAAGAACATACGAAGATTAGTTTCAAATGAGAATTGTTAGTGAAAATTACTCATCAAGGTTATTGTAGCAAAGTCTGTAAATAAGTTATAAAATAATTCCGTATCATTTATGTGGAGGTGGGCATTTATTGAGGGAGTGTGCACCAAAATGCAATAAAGGTACAGAGAGCGAATGACTTCAGCCTAAGATATTTATTTTTCTTGTCTTCATTCAAAACTTTGGTAAAAACTATATAAATATCTTCAGCAAGTTAAGGTGGCCATGAAAGCTACAGTGTTAGAAAGTGTGAAATAAAAACTAAAGCTTTGTGGTTCTACAGGCAGTATGATAATCACTGTTGTTTGATGAAGGACTTCAGAGAACCATGGCCACATTTATCAAGTCACCCTACAAATGAGCTGAAATACTGAGTACCCTTTAACCTACAAGGATGTATTGTTTTTATCTATTCAACATAAAAATGTAAGAGTACAGTGTCAAGTATCCTTTATGGAATCTAATTTATTCTGTGAACTCTAAATTATTATACTGTCAAATGAAAATGATAAAATATAAAATCAAGGCAAAAACTGAGAAAAATGAGAACCAGTTATATTTTGTAGAAAATATTCTTACTTACAAAATCCAAAAAAGGGAGGCATGCCTACAGCCCTCATATATTAACACCTATGACCAAAGAGAAGCTCTGGAACCCAAAAACGCATCCAGGTCCTGTCCGTTCCTCGTTGTGTAGCTTAGGTCAAACATCTCCGGTGACACCGTGCCTTACAATCCCTAAGAGCATCTTTCGCTCCCCTGATGATGGCCTTCAAATCTGCTCTAAAAACTTCCCTCGGTGAAGCTCAACTTAACGGAAAAGGAGCATGTGTCCTTCCCTCCACCACCTCAGTGTGCACTGGAAAGAACAGGCACAGCAAAGCCGCTCAAGGCTCATCACACCTGTCAACAAGATCAAGTCCACGCACTTGGGTCTCCCACTGCCAAGCCACAGCACACCTCTGACATCCTGATTTTACTCTCCATGAGCACAGGTTCTTTCTTTAAAAAAATGAAATAAAATTAATTTAAAATATTTGAAACTAGGGATACAAAGTGAATAAATTGTAATAAATAAAAAATAAATTAAATTTTTTTTAAAAAAATTGAAACTACTTCTAAAGCACTGAAATCTTGTTTCTCAATATTCATCCACTGCTGTCTTTTTTTTTTTTCTGGAGATGGGGGCCCAAGACAGGGTTTCTCTGTGTAGCCTTGGCTGTCCTGGACCAGGGTTGGCCCTGAACTCACAGTGATCCACCTGCCTCTGCCTCCCTCCCTGAGTACTGGGATTCACTGCCATCTATTTTCAAAGACTGTTGAAATGACATGCAATGATGCAAAATATGCAGTAATGCAAAATGCACAATGTGAAAAAAACAGTGGGAGCCGGGAGAGTTTAAAATGTGAATAGACAATGGAAGCCATGTTTTCCAGGGCTGTATTTTCAGATTCTTTTTTTTTTTTAAATAAATGTCCTTTTGCTTAACTTCTTCCCTTTTCTTAGTAAGATCTAAGAAGCAGTCACTATTACACAAGCTCGGTTGGGAGGCTTTCCTCAAGGGTGGTGCATCAGGCTGGGACTGAGTCTTCTGCAGAGAAGTTAGTTGCAATTATTCTGACACTAATCACACTAGGTTTACCCCGAGACTACATGGATCAAATAAATATGTATAGGGTCGATTTCTACATTCAATTAAATATTTGCATGTTACTCAAATAATTAAGATGAGGGTGAACATTATCTTATGAAGCACAATTATGCACATTTATATAGCACACATTACTTTATGAGGGTTAAAATATTCCCAGTGAGCTTGAGAGGCACATGTGGAGGCATTACACTGGGAATGAAGCGTTTAGAATAAACATCCATATGTTTTAGTAAACACAATTACACAGTTTCCAGTACAAGCAAATGTGTAAACTTTTTTAAAAGATGCTAGAGAATTAAAATAGTCACTCTTCCTATATGTTTAAAATTTTTAAAAATGAGAATAGCATGCTCAACAAATGCTTATTTGGGTTTTGTATGCATCACTTCATAGTATAGGAAGCTGACTTTAGGCAGCAAAGAAATTTGGTAATTTTTACATGGCCTTACAGACCTTTAGTCTAATTTTAAAGAATAGTTCAATTGTAATAACAGATGAGCCTTAGTGTTTACCATCCCGGGGCATTTGCAAGGTACCTTCTATACACTGGCTCTTGTGAATTCTTTGTGGCTGACTCAGGAAAACTGAAAATCCCTAGGTCAGTGTGCTAAGTCTCCCTTCCCTGTGCTTTGGCTTAAATATAAGCCCTTTGGTTTAATAGTTGAAGTAGTTCATGCTCAAAGACTTGACTGCCAATATGCAAACAAGCGGGGTGTCCTGGGTCTCTTTCTTTTGACCTTCCCCTCATAGTTTGAGGGAGGAGCCTCAGCTACATTGAGGAATGGCATCCCTCTCAACCTTCACTGAAGGACGTCAGTGTCTCAAGAACCTTGACATTTGCAGGAATTGCTAACAACACTCTCAAGCTCTCGGGGAGGTTGTCTGATCTATAGAGAAGTCACGGGACACCGGGAGGGGTGAGAGCGTTGCGGCGGGTGGAGAAGCTGCTTTCTCTGAAAACCTAGTAAGACCCTGTTCCTAAGGCGTCCTTCCGGACAGGAGCATGCCTAAGATTGTTCAGAGCGGAGAGGCTGGGGGCAGGTGAACGGTGTGAGCACCTGGTGAGGGGAAGACTGTAAGCAGAGGGGAACGTACCAGCTGCCAAATCACAGCTCACTTCGCCCAGGGGCAGCTACAGTTATCGCAGGGTTAGAGTCTCCTGCCTCCGTCACCGGAAATAAAGGTTCACAAGAAACAGAGAGCCAACAGGCTCAATGGGCAAAGGAGTTTACCACTAAGTAAACTTGGGAGTCAGCTCACACAAGCTGTTCTCCAAGCTCTACCTATGCGTCATAGCGTGTGACCCCCAACACGGGCCCCGACACCCTCCTCACACACATACTACCCCACATGCCCCAAAGGCATACCCCCACATAAATAAACAGGCAAACAAACAAATGAAATGAAAGTACTTTTTGAAAACATACGGACCAGGGAAATTTTCAACTGATAATACTACCTGATTCAGTTCCGACCCAACGGATTTCCTCAGGCTGCATTCTGACCTCCGCTAGTGCTCTGTGGCATGTAAGTACATATGCACACACTTGAAGAAAGCTAATTTAATTTTTTCATTAATTAAGAAAATGGCTATGTGCACTGTGGGCATATGTGGACGCGAGGGACTGATTGCACCTAAGACCTTGTACGTGTTAAGCACATATCCTAGCACTGAGCAGCACCCATGATGAAAAATGCCAATTGGGGCAAAATTCTTAATTAATAGCACCCAGTCCTTTGTCTCTGGGTGTGGTTTGATCTACAGCATCTAGTTTATGGATGCGAAATACTGCTCACCCCCGGGCTCATTTCACCTCACTTCTGTTCCTAATACCATCCCTTCTCACAGCCCCACACCCACATCTCTGAAATTCCGTAGTCCTTACCATTCCTCACCCCTGAGAAGATAGAAGATAAGACACTATGTATTTGAAGTACCTGCTCCATTTTCCCCATCAAAGCCTGGGGTTTCACTATCTGCAAGTGCTTGAAGAACGCTGCTACACTGGCGTCTCAGAAACTAGACAGCTACGGAACGCCATTCCTTTCTCGGGCAGCTGAATTAGTATTCTCTGCCCGCTTTACAACCATGCCCACATTCTGGGGGCTTTATTTCTAGTTAGCAAATCCATGGCTTAAATGTAAACGTTGAAATTTCCCGACGCCTTCTACTACTACTCACTCTGAGCCAGTGGAAGGGGGGTGCGAGGGAGAGAGCAACAGTTGTATTTAACAATCAGGGCACAGGGCAGAAAGACATAATATCAGGGGAACATCGTGGTCCAATTTCCCTTTCAAGAGGGTTTAGCAGAGCTGTGGGAATTGTAGAAAAGCTGGACCTGGCAAAAATAAAAGTCAAACAATCTGGAAGTTTCTTTGCTTACTTGGCCCTCTTCCCTCACTCTTCCCTCTTGGTCCCACTTTGAAATTCATTATTATGTAGTGAGAGCCTGATAAAATTTGAGCACATTGTGAAAGGTCAAAAATAATGTCTTCATACACTGTAAATTAAGGGATCAACCAATGTCTTCATTTTCCTGTCTCCGCTGTGTGTTTTACTATACAGACCATCCTTACCCAACCTGCGACTTTTCCACCTTAAGCTGACAACGTTTCTTTGACAATTGTTCATGATCTTTTTCTTCTGTGGCGCAGAATTTGGTTCTCAGATTAGCTCAGTCCTCTGAGCTCCTTATGCATGGCTCTGTTCACACACAATTTCCAATCATCGAGATTTCTTGCTTTCAGGTAGTTTTTAATGAAATGAACAAGTAGTTGCCAGATAATGGTCACACTTATCAAAAACATTCTACTTTGGGTCTGCAAGATGGTTGATTGAGTAGAGTCACTTGCCTCCAATCCTGACAACCTGAGTTTGAAACCTGGGACCCATAGCAGAAAGATAAAACTGACTCCCATATGTGGGGTCCTCTGCCTTCTACATGTGTATTATGATATAACAGCACCATCACATCTGTGTGCCCACACATGTACACACACACACACACACACATACAAATAAATGAATAAATAGAACTTTAAAACAAATAATGATAATTGTTTCTTGGTTAAAAGATAACTTTTTTAATATAATTTTTTATTTATTACAATTTATTCACTTTGTATCTTTTCTATTTATTTTTACATTTTTTTATTAATTACACTTTATTCCCTTTGTATCCCCCCTGTGGTTCCCTCCCTCCTCCCATCCCAATCCCTTCCTTCACCCTCTGTATGCATGCCCCTCCCCAAGTCCACTGATAGGGGAGGTCTTCTTTTCCTTCCTTCTAATCCTAGTCAATTAGGTCTCATCAGGAGTGGCTGCAGTGTCTTCTTCTGTGGCCTGGTAATGCTGCTTCCCCCTCAGAGGGAGGTAATTAAAGAGCAGGCCAATCAGTTCATGTCAAAGGCAGTCCCTGTTCCTATTACAGTGGAACCCACTTGGATACTGAACTGCCAAGGGCTACATCTGTGCAGGGGTCTTAGGTTGTCTCTATGCATAGTCCTTGGTTGGAGTGTCAGTCTCAGGAAAGACCCCTGTGCTCAGATTTTTTGTTTCTGTTGCTCTCCTGTGGAGTTCCTGTCCTCTCCAGATCTTACTGTTTCCCACCTCTTTCCTAAGATTCCCTGCACTCTGCCCAAAGGTTGCCCATAAGTCTCAGCATCTGCATTGATAGTCTTCAGGGCAGAGCTTTTCAGAGGTCCTCTGGCTCCTGACCATTCTGGAAAGCAAATCTGGCACTTTCTCAGACAACTAGGAATAGCGCTTCCTCAAGATCCAGCTATACCACTCCTAGGCATATATCCAAAAGATTTTCAAGTACACAATAAGGACATTTGCTCACTCATGTTTGTAGCAGCCTTATTTGTAATAGCCAGAAGCTGGAAACAGCCCAGATGCCCCTCAACTGAGGAATGGATGCACAAATTGTGGTATATCTACACAATGGAATATTACTCAGCAATAAAAAACAAGGAAATCATGAAATTTGCAGGTAAATGGTGGGATCTGGAAAAGATCATCCTGAGTGAGCTATCCCAGAAGCAGAAAAATGTACATGGTATATACTCACTCATATAGACATATAATATAGGATAAACCTACTAAAATCTGTACACCTAAAGAAACTAATCAAGAAGAGGACTCCTGCTAAAATGCTCAATTCCTATCCAGAAAGGCAAAGAGGCTGGACATCAGAAGAAGGAGAAAAGAGAAAATAACTTGATTAAATAGAAAAAGACTATTTAAGTCAGTATCTGATTAAGATACAGTAGCAGAAACAGGCCTAATGAGGCCGTAGCAGCCTATGGAAATCAGAGATGCTCAGGAAGCAGAAGCAGCAGAACGGCATCAAGGCTATCCAAGACTGCAGAGTACGTTCCTGATATCCCTGGGTAAGTTAGAAATCACCGTCTCAGAGCAAAAGGTAAATAGTGGGCTGAGGAAACAGTGCAGAATCAGAGGGAGACACAGAGCAACAGATTCATTTATTCCTAGCCATTTATTACAGAGTCAATAAACAAATTACCATTCCACTTAGAAATATTCTTTGGACAGTTTCATCTTTGGTGACAATACATTCACACCCACAAAGGAGGTCTCTAAATCTATTCTTATCACGTACAATTAAAAGCAACTCTTCCATTTTTTTCTGAACCACATTCCTTCTTCATCCATTTTTTTGTCTTTGGTGAATTCTGACCTTTCAGTCTCTCTAAAACTATTCCATTATCATTACCATTGGTCAGGTTGACTTTAGAGTCGCTTATTATTTTAACCTGTACCATAAGTATTAGGTGGTAATAACAAATTCATTCCTACACTGATAAGCTTGCAAAGCTCTTTAAACAATGTGTGGCCCAAGCAAGGAAATAGTGGTAAACATCCGTAATTCCTCTACTCAGGAGTTGCAGTAGATGGACCAGTAACTGGAGACCATCCAGTACTACATGAGACCCTTTCTCAGAATAAAACAATAAAGCCTGACTTATTAGAGTCCAAATACTCTGCCATACTTTTCCCGTATTATTAAGCTCCCAAAGAACCTAATGAAATAGAAAGTACTATGATTCTAATTTACAGATGAAAAAAAGAGAGAAAAACTATGAAGTTAGCTACCTTCATAGCACATAAATAGCTAGCTGACTGTAAAAATAACTTTTATTCTTCTGCTTCAGTTATCTCAGAAGACTATTGCTTCTGTCTGCTATCCTAGGCCTAGTCCTGGAAGCTTCTAGCCTCCCATACAGTCTAACCTAGATATAGAATGTTTTCAGCCTCTGAGACTTAATGCTGAATAAGCTCACCCTTATTTATGCTTTCTGAGCTCTGGACTGGTTGGTTCAGCTCAGCTGTTCTGGCTCAAACTCCTCTCCCAGTTAACTTATTTAATCTGGCTTTTCTCTCAGCATCTGTGCTCTGCTTGGCCTCAAAATAACCCCAGCAATCTCTTCTGGCTACTTCTCATTCTCTGGCTCATTTGGTCCTCACCTGAGTTCTCTTTCTTCAACTCGTCTCTCTATTACTGTTCCAGTAAAACTTTCTGTTAAGTCTTTCTCTGATTTGTCACTATTTCTGCCACTCAGTTAGACATCACTTTTAAACATGAGTATTTCCTCCTAACTTGACCTCCATTGTTTGGGATTAAAGGCCTGTACTACCAGACCTGGACCTAAGCTTTTCTTTACACAATACTTGTTCTATACCAGACTGGCCTTGAACTCATATTTATTTGCCTCTGTCTCCTGGATTAAAGGCAGGTTTGCATCCCAGTCAGGTTGCACACACCTAAAAGGTCTTTGGATATGATCTCTTGCCAGAGAAGCCATGTTCTCTACATCTGACTAAATGTGTTAAACTATAATTGCACGGCAGGGGACACAGTTCCTATGATGTTGGATCTAGATTTTCAATTTGATGGAATTTAGGGTCACCATGGAGACCCATCTCTGGGCATTTGGGTGAAGGACTGTCCAGACTGGAAGATCTACCCAGGCTGAGGACATCACCATTCCATAGACTGAGTTCTGAGACTTTTAGAAAAATGAACTGAGCAGCTTTATTCAGTTTTCTCACTGCCCCAAGAAATGAGGTGAGCTGTCTTCTCTTTCCAGGTCTTTCTGTGTGCAATAGATGGTGACCCTTCAAATTGTGAACAGTAAACTTCCCTTTCCACCTTGTTGAGGCAAGCTCTGCCTTGTTTCTACCACTCTCGGTATTCCAGTCTGGTTGGACTCTGAGTGATTTTCCTGACTCCACCTTCCACCATACAATAGAAGCTTTGAGATTACAGATGTGAACCACTAATACTGTACTTTTGTGGATTCAGTGGATTGTGCGGCAAGAATTTTTAAGCCAGTGATCCATCTATCTAACTCTACTTAACCAATTCTTCTGGAAAATAAATTCAGTGGTAACTGTACAATGCCAATTTTAAGGTTTAAGCAATTTGAGAGATGAAGGGAAGAAATTACTTAGACACCTGTTTCAGCAATTGGAGAAGGATGGTTCATATTTAAATCCTAGTAACTGGAATTCAATTCTTCAGGGATATTACAGTCTAGAAATACTATGATATCAAATATCCACAGCCACATTCTGAAAGCTTAGGAATACATCTGTACAAAAATAAAAATGGAAATGAGTAAGCTAAACCAAAATTAATTTATAATTAAAAAGAAAAGATAACAGCAATTAAAAATCTATTGAAACTCAAGACATTTAGAGTTATGTGCTAACAGATTCTCCTCCCTGAAAGCTGAGGGAATATTGTCAACCCTTCCTAGTATGAAACTGAGTTACTCTCTAGTCAATTCTGGCAATTTGATAGCTTTGGCATATAAATAACAAATGTTAATTTCTCACATGACTAGCTAAACAAGACAAACAAAACAAAAGAAAACCCTCTTACAGATAAAGATATGAGATGCCTGTGGGATAAGCCCCATTTTCCTAAAGAAAACCCAAGCAAGTGTACACTTAGTTCAGTGTTCTTCCTACGGATGGTGTGAGCTCATCAGTTGGGCAGGAGACATTCCTTTCAAATCATAACAATGGCAAACATTTATGTTCATCTCAAAGGAATAAAGTTGAATGGCCTCTCCATGTTATCTCCTTACTTTCCAAAACAAGAACAACGTGTTTCTCTTTGCATCACAGAACTCTTGTAGAATTTATGGTGAACCCAGGAAGACAGCCCATCTTTCTAACTCTGAAAACGTGTTGCCTGTTCTACTTCATCTTTCGGAGTCAACACTCACACAGAGATTCTTGTCCCAATCCAGAAGACTGTACACACCCAGGCTGTTTTCAAACACTGTCACCTCAGCCAAGAAAAATAGCTTGAAGCACAAGCCCTGGCCGCTCTTTCGTCCCTGTGAAGTGGGCTGATTAGAACCTCTGTTTTGTTCTATGCTGTGTTCTCTACTGTAAGACACTTTAGTGGCCTGGGTGCCTATGACTCCCCACAGCATGAAAACCCTGCATCCTTCCCAATTGTCCACTGTGCTTCTTTTCCATTCGTCTCCCTCCAACTCCTGATGCCTGCTGGGTCATCACACCTGGAGCCTGATGTACTCAGGCTCCCATCTTTACCACTTTTGTGCCATGTTCTCACCTCGGTAATCAGTCTAATCCAGGCTATACTCACGCTACTGTCCATCATCTGAGGAAACCTGGGTGGGAACTCCAGGCACAAACCTGGAAGCAGTAATGGAAGCAGTGGCCATGGCAGAATGCTGTTTACAGGCTCGCTGCCTCCTGCTTGCTCAGCTCTGTTACGTAGCCCAGGCTCTTCTGACTAGTGATGGCAACGTCTACCGGGCTGGGCTTTCCCACATAGACCTGTGCCTCATGGATACAGCCACAGGCCAATTTGATGGTGAACGTTTCTCTATTGATGTTCTCTCTTCTGAAGTGACTCTAGGCTGTGTCAAGGTGACAGCCTAAGCTAACTCATAACTGTGTTACATGTATCATTTATAGGTGCAGTTGCTTGCCTGGCTCCCTACTTGAGCTTAAGTCCCAGGAAGGGAGATTTGGTTTTATTTTTCATTGTGTCACTAACTCCTATAAGAAATCTCCCAAAGTAGTCATGTACAATAAATGCTTCCTATGTTACAGTATCCATATTTATGGCTCCTTGTTGAAATTAAATTCAGTGGCTCATGCCAAGGTGACGTTGCTTACACCTCTGGAATTCTTGTCCAGGTGGACACACAGCCAAAGCCTTCCTGGGTTTCTTGAAATCCAATGGTTGCATTCAAATTTGGGGAAAATCATGATAGTGGCAGGGCTTGCACTGTCTCTCCTAGTTACAACTGGCTGTAATTTAACATTTCAAAACCTAAAGTGATCTTCAGCATCCTTCCCGCCTGGTCACACTCCAGAGCTCAGAATCTCTACCCAAAGTGTGCCCTATTCACGATTCTCAGTGACACCCATTCATTGTAGCCACACTCCTCCCCTTAATTTTGCTGTTCTGAGGGAAGAAAAGAAAATGTTTCAAGAGCCTAGGACTGTAATGAGTCTCTGCCTTTATTCCCTATGACACTTTGACTTACTGGCAAGAAAAATGGCAAATTGGAACTGAATTATATTTTAAGTGAGCTAAATATATCTCAATAGGAGAAAACCATTTAAAAGATATATCCCAGCAATATCATATAAATCTACTCACAATAAAACTTTTCCAATTTTTCAAACTAGAAAAGGCTAGATTTTTAAAAACCATAACTACAGGCCTCGTGATTTACGGAAAATTGTGAAATAGTTAACACTAGAATATGACATCATCATTATGTGACACAGGAAATAAGAATAATTTATATTAGTGATAAAAAATATACCACTTTCTGACAGGAAATGTTACAAATGTTTCTTATCTACCGCTCAGTGCCTTCATTCTAGCCCACATAATTTTGAATTTCACCCAAATTGTTGCACAAGTTTCTTACCTGGTCTGGCTGCTTCTGTCTTTACCTCTTACAACCAATTTTGTAGGGGAGCAAGCTATCAATTGAGTTACATTTTTAGGCCTAAGGGTTGATAATTTTTAAAAGAGTAAAATCATTCTACTTGATATGCATGACATTATGAAAACTCAGAATTACATAACCCTTAATAAAATGCTCACTGTAAACTCTGCTCTTTAGTTAATCTCAATATATAGATACCGCTTTATCAGTTTAACAGATGGACTACACTAATGAAAGACATTAGCAGCGGAGCAAGCTGTATTAGCCTGGGGATGCATAATATGAACTTCATACTTTCTGAGAAAATTATCCGTAAGCTTAAAACTGCTGGGGAAAAAAATCTATTCACTTAAATAAATACATATATTGAATTACTAACTAGGGGACAGAGGAATAGGTCAATACTGTTTTCAGATTCATCAGAGTGGTTTTGTGTAGTCTCTCCTCTTGCTTTACAGTTGAACACAGGAGCCTGGCTCATCAAAGCCAGGTACGGAAGGTGGGGAGGGTCATCCCTGGCTGAACCAGCAGAGCCCTCGCTGCAGCTCACTGTGCTGAAGTGCTTAGGGAAAGAAGAGCTAAAGATGATGGAGCAGAAGTGAGCATATTTGCCCTTAACTTATCCTTAGGAGGCTGAGCCTGTGGCCAGAGACTCCATGTCTTCTTCCCAGTAGCTGGGCTGAGAAAAGCCAAAACCACCACAACACTACCACCCCCACCACCAACAAGAACAACAAACAAAATCACCTTTCAGGGATGAAGCCTACCAGCTAAACATTTTTGTTGGCTGTGTTATTATTGTTCCCATTGAAAACATTTAACCACTGGTGACATACATAGTGTTTGGGGGATAGCACACACGTTTTGACTTTGTTGCCTAGATATCAATGTGGATAGAGACAGAGAGACTGCTTTTCTCTTTTGCTTGCTTTTTAATTTTCTTAGGATGCTAATATGCATGTGCTGTGTAAGAAAGGATTGGATGTCTCATATTGTACAGGCTTGAAAAACACACCTGAAGTGCATTTACGTACAAATAGAGATACATCAGGACAACTCTTTGAGGTGAACAGAAAGCATCAGGCCACTGGTGTTTTGTTTTGTTTTGTTGACATGATGTTGGGGAACTTCAGAGTTTTCTTCTTTCAGGTGGTTTCTGGACTTTCTGTCATCATTTCTGGCAATCATTTCTAAAGTCTGGGTCTCTTGTAGGACTCTTTCCCTGTGCTGTCTGAAATAGAAACTGCAGTCCATCTCAGCCCCGGGCAGCACGGGCACAGCCCTGGTGCAGGGTGCAGGAGTCGTAATAGAATATCACCCCACTTATTCCAAAACAGAAGCTCTATCCAATTAACCTGGGTATTTTTAAGGAAGCTCACAATAGAAAAGATAATTGCATGGTTGTCAAAAATTATGACTATCCAGGTACAATAGAGCCCTGGGAAGCAATTCTTATCAAAAGAGCTATACTTAACTATGTAGCGTGGGTGAGGCGGGATGACAATAGATTTTAAAATAAATAACTGAAAAAGAATCACAAACTGGCTGCATACACAATGTAAAATCAAAAATGAATTTAAAATAGTAAAAGTATATACTAAATGTAATGATACATTTTCTGTACTGGGCACAGGAATGTGTCCCATTGTACAGAAATTATTGCCTACAAATTGTTGTTGAAGAGAAACAACAGAAAAATGTTTTTCTGTCCCTTTGTGATGTCACAAGATTATTTTATGAACAAGAATCTACAGTATTGCCTCAATAAAAGTCAAAGCCTTTTAGGTTCAGTTCATGGTTTAAAAAAAAAGGCAGAAAAAAAAACCTTTCACACATGTAGAAATGGAGAAAATTGCTAAAGAAAAAGAAAAAAGCCCCTTTACAGATAAGCAAAAGCTCTGCTTACACAGTAATTTATGGTAATATCAGAAAGCTTCTGATAACATTTCACACATATTGCAGGGGTAGGACACTGGAGAAGATAAAGGGCTGAAAGAGATAGGAGAAAATTAAACCGTTTTTAAGAGGGGGAAGGAAGTATTTTATAATTTTTTTTGACAACTGGTTTTGATCACCATAACAATTTATGTAATTTCTATGGGTATAGGAGACAGCCTGTCTGAAAGTTGTCAACTTAACATTTCCCCTCGTGGCTACAAACCCCACTCATGAGAACAATAAATACCAGAAAATTTTAAATATATATGCATATACTGTATGCATGAGAAAGCATGTGTACACATACATGAGCAGCTGGCAGTGTCTGGGAGGCAAACTTTTGTCATGTGGCTTTACCTCTTTTAAACTCTTATCTTCATTTTATTTGATAGCAAATCAATTTTCCAATAAAATAATTTTACCTTGAGGGTATTAAAATGAAAAAGCAATTTAAAATGTATTTCTATAAATACTAAAAAGTGCTTTCACTCTCAAGATGTGGTGAATAAATGAAGAAATATACACACAAGTTGCTCTTCACTTCCTTGTTATCTGAAAAAATTATGAGTTTTAGTTTGCTGATTTTTTTTCCATCTACCCCTGAAACTTATGGAAGCCAAAGTTGGAATATAGTTCTTCCACAGAATTTAATATTTATTCTTTAAATTCCATGTGTGTGTACGTGTGTATGTATGCACGTGACAATCATTGGAGGGCAGGAGGGCAGGTTTCTAAGCCATCCTCATATTCCTTCAATGCTATTATATTCTTTTCACATGCCTTTGTGTGTACGTGTGTGCAAGAGCCTGCGCGCACACACCTGATTGACACCTGTGTAGAGATCAGAACACATCTTTGTAAAGTCAGTTCTCCCCTTCCACCAGGGGAATGGGGACCAAGGACCGGAACCAAGGTTGGCTGGTCTTTGGGACACAACTGCAAGCTTCTCTTTCTGAGCCTGCTCTCTTTGTGTTCTACTTTGTGCTCTGATGTCACTTTTATTAAAATTTTTAAGTGGCCCAAACAAAGGATTTTAAAATGAGGTTTCTGTGTTCCCCAATGACCACTGCAGTCATTGAATGTCTGTGTACTTTTGGACCAGTACTATCATTCTTAATCAATGAGTTCTCCACCCTGTTTCTGACAAAAGCCCTGTAGATATTTGCTCTTATATCCTAAAAGAAAATTAAAAATCTTTTTAGAATTTTTTTCTAAACTTAGAAATTTTAAATTTAGAGAAAGAAGAGGAAGCAACACAGAAAGCCCATTCTGAGCACTGTTGCTTGTTTTACACAGAACACTGGAGAGAGAATTTAGAAAAGAAGAAATGCAAGACTCTCCATTCTCACTAAGAAATACTCCCGAGACCGAGTTTTACAAAGTAATTCTGGAAACTTCTTAAAGAATATGTATCCCTGACCTGGGTGGCTGACCCTTTCAAGCTGGCAATGCTGTTCAATAAAGATAATATCAGAATCTGAAGGAACCGGCCGTTTCCCCAGCATTCTGGGGCAATATTCTGTGCGAGCGGGAAGTGCATTTTAATGCCATTCGCATGTTTCTTTGAGAAGGAAAACCGATCCAGGAGGGCGTTGAAAGCACTACAGGCTGTTTTCATTGCAGTTCGCGGGGAAGTACGGGGAACCAGAGTTGGGTAGAAGTTCAGGAGCTCAGAGGTGAAGGGAGCTCACCCACTAGAATGTGAGAAAGTACTGGAACTTTCTACAGAAGGTTCATGCTTTGAGCCTTTAAAGCAATTGTGTAAATCTCCTGAAAATTTACACTGTCAGTTTATTTATAGCAGATGTCTCTTAAAGCAAACATTTTTACTTTATACTATACAAATCTTGTGGAAAATTGCAAACATATCATGGAGTGTTGGCCATGCTACAGAGAGCTGCATTACTTTCTGTAATGGATTATGAGCAAAGGGGGAAAAACTGATAGAGATCTAAGGCTGAAGGATACAGAGCAATGGAAACAGACTTCTGCAGACGCCGTCATGAAATGCACTTTCAAAGACAAGTCGAAAGCTGGAACTGTGTGCTATTCCAACTAAATTAAATCACTGGGTACTCAGAATACTCACTGTACTCAGGGACAAAATGACCAGGATCCAGCGTGAGCCATGCCATGTCTGAAGCCTTAGAAAACTAAATAAATCAACTTTTATTTGAATTTTTCTATGCAAACCTAGTATCTCGTTTAATAGGAGAGTAAAGAAAACTACATCGTCCACTTGTGGACTCATTCTGAAGCAGTTTCTTACAAGCCAATGCTGATAATGACTTACATCTCTGCCGTGCACGGGCCCAGGCAGGGAGAGAGCTGCCTGGATGAGAGGGTGCGGCCTTGAAAAATCAACTTCCAATATGAAAACAGCTGGTGTGATTAGAGGACAATGTGAATACTGACCAGAAATGTACATGTAACAACACAAGAAGGAGAAAGGCAAGAAAGAAATGGCGCAGGGTTACAGAAAAGAATGGATTTCAGTTTTCCGAGAATGCTGCATTTGACAGAGGCTTGTTCTCACCTTCTGGACACCTGATTGCCAGAAGTGGAAGCAGTGTCTGTGGATGCTAGAGAAGTCCCAGCTGCACCTCTGAGAACCCTGCTCGCTGTTCATAGTCCGTACCAACAGGCATTTCGGAAAAGAAGCCATATAAACAATGCGGCCATTACACTCTTCACAGGCCTTTGCCAGAGTTGAACCAACAAAACACTCATCCCACCGAACTCTAAAAACACAGACCCACTACAAGGACAGGAGACCCATGGAGTTTGTGATAGCATGTTTTCACTTGTGTGATAAATCTGTAATTTCAAGAATATTTTTCAAAATGACCTGAGCAGTCTATAGTGCGTGGAATCCGACGCTGTTTTACATTAATGTCGGCAGCCTTTTTTCCCCATTCTCTGCAGTCACCCAGAGCTGCAGTGGCTCGCTGACCGTTGCAATTCTGGTCACAGATGAAGGTTAAAATATCTCTAAGCTTTACAAATGTATTATGTGGCGCCCTTGACATCGCTTTTACTGCAGATAAAAATCTATGACAAATTTTCTGTATGACACAAGAACATGATTTTGTATTAAATTCTGAGGATAGAAACAGATTTTTTTGCTTGTACTTCTTGGGATTTCGGGGTATTATAACAAGGGGAGACACTTTCCCTTCCATTTCATCAAAAGAAAAAAAAATGCACTTTCTTTTTATAAGTCCAGGGCTTCGGTAATCTCTCTTAAGCAGAACTGAAAACCAGCAAAGTTTTTCAAAATTCAGCCCACTTTTAGCCTGGCTGATCAAACAGACAAAACATTCAGCCAGTAGGACATAATGTGAGGCTGAAAGAGGAAACCAAGGCGGAGCTTGGCGATGACGTGCTCCCTACAGGTGTGTGAGAAACTGAGCTAAAGGTGCTCAAACCTCAGTGTGAACATGATGATAGCCCCTGACAGTCATTTAAACGAAAAGAGGAGCCTGTTACAGAGATTTTTTTTTTCTTTTGGGGTTATAAAAGCACTTGTGGTTTCCAAGAAGCCACAGACGTGTAAAATGTTTCTGACATTCCATCAAAAAATGGTGTTATGACATTGTCATAATACACAATGATAGTCAAGGAATGATTGGAAGGAAATTCATAATAGCGTTTTTTTAAAGGAATTTTACATTTATTCCAGAAGCCATTGTGCTGTCTTCTTTTAGATTAAATGATCAAAAGGGGTGCTCATTATTCCCCTCCTTTTTTCCCCCAATGATTTGGAACATTTTGTTTACTTGCCTTCAGGTTTTGTGCTTGTGAAGAACCTCAGAGATGTCTGTGTCTGCTGATCCACGCGGTCAATGCCATAATGACTACTCTTTCACAGTGCCCACCTACAAGAAAGCCCACCGCTAAAGGGTCATGGTGTCCCACTGCTCTGTGGACTGTTTCTGAGAATCCTGAACATCTGGTGAACTTCCCTCTTCTTTAGAATGGGTCTTTAAACACAAATTACCTGAAATCAGATCCCAGCTTAACATATGGTAAAATAGTAGTATGTATATACCCCTTTTAAAGAAAAAAAAGGAACATGTGGCTTTAATTCTATTTAGTTTATTTAGTTTTTCAATTTATTAAAAAAAAATACTGCCCATTGCCTAAGCCTTTGGGCACATGTGGATAAGAAGAACACTGTTGAGCATAAATAATGCATATTAATGATGTCCTTGTGTTTTAAATTCTCCAAAAAATGAATGGTCTTTCAGTCTTGAATCTCAGTTAAATATCCTTTTGTTGTTGTTTTGCTTTTTGGGTTTTTCTGTGTTTTTTTTGGGGGGGAAGAGGGGTGGTGGTAAGGTTTTGCTATGTAGTCCTGGCTGGCCTCCACTCGCTGTATAGATCAGGCTGGCCTCTAACTCATGAGATATTCCTGCTTCTGCTTCTCAAGCATTGGGAATGAAAACATATGCCACCAGGCTTGTCTCTCAGTTGAAACTATTAACAAAATAATTCCATTCCACTTCATAAAATGTCTAACCAATTAGTGCATTTATATCAAGTCCTCTACTATAGTGACTTTGGAACATTAATTATGAATAAATTTAGAATTTGTAACTACCCTTAAAGTTTTAGTATTTAAAGGCTTTTCCACATTTTAACTGTGTCTAAAAATTGAGACAACCTTTTCTTTTTCTGGCAAAATAACTGAACATTTCAAATGTTATACTTTTTATGATTATTTTTCACTCAGTTGATAAATTCAGTTTGCTTTGGTCCTGCAGAGAAACACAATTAAAAGACAAACTAGAAGAAACTCCAAATTGATGTGCTACTTTGCATATATACATTTGATCACAAGGCCAGAACTTCATTTTCATGAATGATAGAGTTGAAGCTTCCTCTAGCTGAAGTCAGAGAAATCCAATCTTGTGATACGACTGAAAACGGTTGTTGTCTGTCACACATGGAATTTCCAAGATCAAGTAAAGGGTCTACATATGGGAAGCTAAATTGATGCCTTCTCATTCTCAGTAAGTTCTGTATCTGCTCATTTTAGACAACAGAGTAAACACACTTTAATACTGTATGTCACTTGGGCCCAGGTCTAAACTCCTCCCTACACCAGTCATGTCCCATTTTTTTTTTCCTGTTACCTCATGTAAGGCAAAGAAGCCAAAGACTTACAAAACAGTCATGAAGAAGCACCAATAAAATTTTGCGACTATTGTCAGTTGAACATTATCATTCAAACTTTATTTATCCATTTAACACATTTAACCTCCTGCCTGAAATGACTCTTCTGGATTGTCTACATAAATCTGATGCTGGTCTTCAACACCCATCAAAACATCAGCCTAAGGTAAATTCTGTTTTGTCTGCTCTTAATAATGACTTTTTAATCCCAAATTACAGGATTAGACATGCTTTTCTCTAAATATTTCTTAAGTCTGCATTCAAAAAAAAAGATATACGTGGCTTTAAACAGAGAAGAGCATGAAGTTTTCCTTGGTCTGGTGTTTGGCACATGAGATACAGTCTATCTTTGGACCACAGTCAGTGCTCTCCCAAGCCCACAGCACTCTACAGGTTTCCTGCCAGACAGCCACTTTGTTTCAGTGAGACATACTGTTTGGAGACTTAATTTGCTTTTTCACTTTTGATCTTCTATTATTTTGGTGGTTTTGGAGGGGAAGAGAGTGGGTTGCTTTAAAAAAAATAATAATAATTCCTAGGACTGGAAAGATGGATCAGCAGTTTAGAACCCTGGCTGTGCTCTCAGGGGACACTGGGTCAATTCCAAGCACCCACGTGAAGACACACAACTGTCTGGCACTCCAGTTACAAGGAATCCAACACTCTTCTGTCTTCTGTAGGAACCATTCATGCATGTGATGTGCAGACATGCGTGTGTACCAAACACACATACACATAAAATAGAGAAGGAATGCATGTTCTTTTAGTGGGATACCATGTAATCCTGCATTGAAAATAGATGATCACACAATAAAGATTCTTCTGGATTGCATCCAACAAGGTCCAGGATCATATTCTACTTCCCTCCACAGTGCCCTTTGTAAAGCTGAGTTATTAATAGTATTAGAAGATGAACACAGAACCTTGAATGTGTCTATCACACTTTAATTCCTGAAAGCCAAAATGAATATATCTACTAATCGGAAACATTAAAGACTATAATTAGTAGCCATATTATAAATATGTGTCTGTAATTCTCATTATTAACAATGAGAATCTTAAGTATTTGAGATTTATGTAAGGATTTCAGTTGAGCCCATAAGTAGGTGGCTTGATGAGGGGAAAGTAGTTGTCTAACTGATGATATGGCTAGGGAATGTTTTATAAGTTTTTTTGTCTGCCAAACAAATCTGCTTGCATACTTCAAATGAACCACCGAAGATTCTGTTTTTATTGTTTGTTTTATGAGCTAAGAATATAGCTTTTATCTACTTATCATTCCTTCCATCTCATCATAATCCAGAGTCCTTAATTCTTACAGTCATAAAAAATCAGTAATTTCTGATTTGCATTTCAAATTTGCCTTTTTCTGTTTTTCAGACGGACATTTGATTTTATGGTAAGTACATTGCTAATCTCCTTTGTCTTGACAGCAGGAAGCCAAGCTCAAACTGCATCTGACTCAGGCTCTAAACACAGAGGTCATGTAAGCTTCTTCTTTCTCAGTAATAATGAGGGTTTCTTTCTTTCTTTTTTTTGTTCAGCAAAATTTGGATTCTATTTTTCCTAATTGGTATGTGGTCATTTAAGCCATTTGCAGTATGACATGACATATGGTCTTTTTTCTTTTTTCCTAACACAAAAAAACATCTTATTGTTACAAAAAGAGAAGGCTCTTCAGTGCTGACTAGTTAGAATAACTATTCCTGGTGGTCCTGTTAATTTTAAAATGTTACTGCAGGGTTGAAAGTGTAGGGTAATCATCAACAGCTCAGTTGACATTCCAGCTATCCTGAGCTCTGTTTTTTGCATCCTGAAAGAGAGGAAAAAGGAGCATCAACTTTCAAAGTATTTAGTTACATCTCTTGGAAGTAAGATAATTGTATTTTATTGAAAGATTTCAACTAAATTTCTATAAAATTTTCTGGGGTCTGGCCTATTGATTTTTATAAAATCATAATTATTTAATTTAAATCATAAATTTGAGTTCTTTGGGTTCTCTTAAAAAACAAATAAGACATATTTTTTAATAAATCATTCTCTAGAACTGAAAAGTCGGTAAGGTTCTCTGAAGTAAGACACCCAGCACCCATATAAAAGCCAGGCAGACACCCAGCACCCATGTAAAAGCCAGGCAGTCGTGGCTACAATTTCCAGTTCCAACACTCTAAGGCAGAGACAGCGAAACCATTGTCCCGTTGCTACCCAGATGAGTGGAAATTGACAGACTCTGGATGTGGTGAGAAAGCCTGCTTCATTAACATGGAGAGCAACTGAGAAAACACCTGACATCAACGTCTGTTCATCACACACATGCATACTTGTCCTTCACATACACACACACACACACACACACACACAAGAACATGCATACATACATACATTTAAGCACACACACATTGTAAAACACATGCGTATAACACATATGTGTGTGATTATGCTTGAAAAGTGTTTGTTAAGACAGTACAGGCTAAAATATCGCTCATTGGTAAGATGATTGTCTAGGTCTCACAATGCCCTGAGCCTATGCCCCAGTACAGGAGAAACAAAAGCAAGAAGAAAGCTTGACAATAGAGAGAAGATATACAGCCAGATAAAAAATTAGAGGTATAGTTTACAGGGCCATGTTTTAAATCAATAAATAGATCTTTTGTGTGCACTGAATCAGCTAGTCCATCCAAACAGCTATTAGAAATGTACAACTTTTCAAATATAAAATAGGAATTCTATAACACTTATGTTAGATTAAGGGGAAAACATCAATATGTTTATTGACATTATTATGACCAAGAAATTCTATTATTATTAAAAAATACATTCTTCAACTCACAAAGTTAATGTTTGATTTGACTATTATTTTTTAATTTCATAATGGAGTGTTTTCATGAGTGAGCAAAGACAGAAAAAGAACAAGTGTTTTAGAAAAGTTACTATCAAAAACAAGTCCAAACATAAAACAGAACCCACATCATCACATGGACTTTTTTCCCTTGTGGATTTAATGAAAACTTCCTGTTTGTGCTGAATACAACATAATTATTTGTGGAAAGAAGGAAGGGAGGGAGAAAGAGATTTACGGACCTGGGGAGAAAAGGGAGGAAGGTGGGATGGAGAGAGAGAATTTAGAAGTTGGTTCAGCTGATAAGTTCTCATGTATCTAAAATGCCATGACAATGCTGGTACAAGTTCGCAAGTTTTGAAGGTTGGCATCAACACAGATATAGTCATTGTTCCTTCTTCCCTCTCCTCCTGCTTAAATTTTTCATTTCACACATTAGTCTGTTGTTTTGCAGAAATAAAACATCACATTTTCTTGCCTGGTATAGTAATGTACTCCTTTACATACAGATAGCACAGCCTGGAAGTGCTCCGTGAGTTCCAGCCTTGCCTAGTCCACACTGTGAATTCAAAGATAATCAGTGCTAGACAATGAGACCTTGTCTCTCAAAAACCATCGCATTTCAGTTATTACTTTCATAAATCATTGTACAATAGCATGGCAGAATTTTTGTTAGTTTGCAAAAACAGAATTGTATGAATTGTCCGCCAGAGCCCCTTTAAAAGTGAACATGCAAAACTCAGTGATTCCATAACACATAAAGTAAAAATAAACTTGAGTGGTGAAATGAAACTAATATTTTTATTGTCACTGCTCATTTATAGAAAATATATGAAGAATGTGCTGGTGGTGCATAAATGAGTGAAGTTTTCCAGAGTGTGTATCATGTGCCCACAAGCAATGCATCACTGTACTTTTAAGAGACCTAGGTAAGTCCCTGGAACTTATTTTATGCACTGAGACAATGTGTTCTGTATGGCTGATTACCACACATGAAGACATTAAGTTAAGAGGAGGTGAATACTTTTCTGATTTTTCAGAGGGAAATGAACAAATATATTTTTGTTCAAAATTGTCTTCGTTCGGCATAGCTAGTCACTGAAGGAGAACAGAGAAAAAACTCTTGATGGAAAATAGGCCAATGAAAGGAACTGGTTGGCAAACAAGAGAAGAGATGGTTGTCAGAGAAAAACAAATCCCAGAGGCAAGAATTGTGTTAGATGGTCTCATCATGGATGAAAGGTACAGAGGGAGTATCGAGTTTGCAGATGGTAGACTGCCGCAAGCTGGGTCTTGAGAGCTCAAGTCCACACATCCTCTGATCCTGACGCTTTGTAATTTGCATATTTTGGTTCTGCTGTGGATGTGTAGAAGGTAAGTCAGTGAGAGCCCCATTCATGGAATTTTCAGAAACTCTCCTGTAAAAGCTGCCATTAAAAGCTTAAGAAGCATTATTTCAGAAGCATGCATCAGGAGGCTAAAATACTAAGATCCACAAAGTCAAAAATCTATTTTGATGCAACCCCAGATATTAACTTTGTAATTTTATACACGTGCAAATTTAGGCAGGAAAATGAGTAACTAGAGAATGTCACCAGTGTGTTGGCAAAGTTCTATCCTGTTTGCTGTAACAATCAGCACTTCAGAAGCCATCAATATGGAAAATCTCAGGTCTTAGCTTTATCACCTCAAACATCCTATTCATACACTTACAGACCTTGGAAATTAGTAAAATATTGGCTATCATCTATAACCACAACAGGGTACAGAAAATATGTGGGAAGGGATCCTTGAGAAGTGCTTGAGAGAAAAAAAAAAAACTCTAAGAAATGTCTTTTTGTCGTTCTCAATATCATTAACATAAATAACTTAGTTATAAAAATAAGAGTAGCACCAAACATATTGAACTGATTTCAGTGTAACAGTTTCAAATGATTTCATCTAGGGACTTTCCTGACATTCAACTAAATTTTACTAAATAGGCTTTTCTTTTTGTTACCCCAAGGCCAATGCTTAAAATAATTCCAGATTCAGGTTCTCTGTACAGTCCACATCTGTGTTCCTCGAGACACGCCTGCCAGGTTGTAGTCTACCTGCTCCGCCTCATCTCATTTCTACCCACACTGTATTTCCACTTTGCTGTCCTTGGAATGTATTCTAGGTGACCCTGCTCTGTGTAGAGTGTCATAATTGAATCCTTCTGGTAGATGGCTAATATACCCGTCTGGATTTCATCCAATAGGTACCAGTGTTTTACAAATCCAACCTGATGTGGCTAGAATTACATGCACACTCCATTTCTTCTTTACTTCTACTTAAGTTGTGTGCTGTTGTCTGAAGATTTGAAACAGCACACCGCAGAACTAAGTTTACACATATAATGATAATTTAATTGAAGAGCACATTGGGCGTAAATTTTCTAAAGAACAGCCAGGGATAAGGACAAAGATCAGATATTCAGACTCCCACTAAGGAGAATAGAATAGCAGCTCTCTGGTTATGTGGACTAGTAGCCATTAGTGTGCATGTGTGTGTGTGTGTGTGTGTGTGTGTGTGTGTGTGTATGTGTGTATGTGTGTGCACACATATGCTTGTATACAATGGGCATATGTAAATGTGGGCATACTTGTGCCGTAGCTCAGGTGTGGAGGTTAGAGGACAAGCTGAGGTGTTTGTGCTCAGGTTCACCTTTGACAAAGGCTGTCTTTGTTATATTTCTGTAGTGTGTACCAGGCTATCTCTTGCATCACCTCCATCTCCTTGAAGGAAAATGTGAATGGCACACAGATGATTTTGCTATCACATTGGGCTTTAAGTAGGTTCTGGGATTTGAACAAAGGTCCTCACAGCTGCTGAGAAAGCTCTTTTACTCGCTGAATGTTCTGCCTAGGCCCCAATGAGGAGGCTCTAAAAGTTCCTTCCTGGAATGTTCTTTATTTCCATAGAGATATTACTCCATAGTAACAATGAAATGTAGTTTTTTCTTTCTATAATAAATGTGAAGAGGAGTTTATGTTTAAGGGATACAACTGATTTATATTTGGTTCAATACATTTCTGAGGAACTGGAAGATGGCTCATTGGCTAAAGCCTTTGGCACAGAAACATGGGCGCCAAAGTCAGGATCCTTAGCATCTACATAAATGCTGGGGGGAGTGGTAGTCCATTTTAATCCCCATGCTGTGGAGGCAGACAGGAAGCTAGTTTAACTGGTTTATTCTGGATTCAGTGAGAGACTCTGTCTCAATATATAAAATAAGAGCAATGCATAGCACACATCACATCAACCTCTGGCAAGTATATATACCCCAAGAGAAATATGCCTATGTGTGTGCTTGAGCACAAACACACACACCCTACACACTACACATATAACTATACATTTCTGAAAAGTTTAATTATTGCAAAATACCAGGCAAAATTGTTGTAGTAAAACTGAGCATTGCTACACAATATAGAGCTAAATAAATAACAAAGAACTAGAAGAAACTCATAAATAAAAAGCAAGAAGAATAACAGTCCAATCACATGACCAACACAAGAAAGACTTCCCAGCATCCATACAGCTTGTCCTGAACTGCTGGGCCATCACTCCTATCTGTCAGCCTCTGAGCCTGCTGATCACTGTGTGGTAGCCAGATCACTGGGGAAAGAACAAAGCACATCCCGAGAATTGAGAATTATACAGGTTTTGTCTTATAAACATAAAACCATGGTAACTGAACAAACTGCACATTTTACTAAGAAGTAACATTTAATTGTACATCAAGATGAAATCCTATGGAATTACTTATGTCTTCCAAAGGACCAAGGAATGTAACATCACTACAATTCACAGCCCATCCCTAGAGTAAGGATGTCATTTTTAAAAGCTGCTTAATTTCTGTAATCCTTATATATATTTGTGCGTGTATGTGTATGCATAATTTCTGAAATCTTAGATGTCAATATATATATATATATACACACACATATATATGAAGGTGAAATATATCAGAAGTTGACTTATCTTAGAAGTAGATCGAGAAAGATAGATAGATAGATAGATAGATAGATAGATAGATAGATAGATAGCAATCACATTTGGCTCTAGATCCAAATTTTTGCTCAAAATATCACTGGATGGAGTGGCATCCCTATCTTGCCTAAGACTAATGAGCAGTGTACTTCAAAGATTAATGGAGTACCAGCTAAGGAAAAGCAACTAATGTTGTTTGAAATCTTATTTCTTTACAGGGAAGATGTGAGAGAATTAAGCTATATCAAATGACAAGATAGTTTTGGCAAACCAAACTCAAAAGAGGCTGATTGTCATTCAGATTGTGAGCAGCAATTTAATTTCCAGGGAACAACTTCATCTGTCCATTAAATTAATGGTCTTAATTTAAATTTTATTAGTTTTGTAGTTTTTATTGACTTGAGCTTGTGAAATGGTTTTCCTTATACATACTGTTATAAAGCTGGTAAGCACATAGAGTTTATACCTATTTTATGTTTAAACGTGTTTAAGTAATGCTATAATAATAATTAATTCAAGGCTTAGGGTCATTAGGAAACTCTGCTGTGGGGGGGTGAAGGAGCACAAAACAGCACCCTAGTCTGTGTTACAGAGAAGCAGCTATTTGGCCTAGTCGTGTGTGTTACAATTAATTCCCAAGAGGACAAAACTATAAAATGATGGAGCAGAAAGAACCTGGAGCGAAAATGGCACAGGGATGAGGGAAGAGATGAGAGGACACCTCTTCAGTCAGCTGGGAAGCTGTGAGTTGGAAACTGCCTTACACAAAGCCCCACCACACGTTTTGACGTTTCCCGAAGCAGCACTCCTGAGAAGAGAGCAGCCGGACTTTCTAGATCTTGCATAGCAATCGCTATAGGCCATAAAAGAACTCTTTTGAGCTTTCAGAGACATCGTGTTTTGTCAATCAGCACATGCTCTTATATCAAGTCAAATACAAGGTCCCTTTTACCTCTAGTCTCTCCTGCTTCACAATAATCCCTGCTATGTTCATTGTTCCTGTCACCTCCATGTAGTATGCTTGCTCACTGATTGGGGAGGCTAAAGAGGACTCCTGCAGCACGAATGCCTCCTCCATCCCAGTATGTTTTACACACAGTTCTATGCTCCTGTTCAGGTGACTGTGATTGCCTGCTGTATTTTGTTACCCTTTTTGCTGTGATAAAATACTATGATCAAAAGCAGTTTGTAGAAGAAACCTTAGGCTACACAGCTTACTGCTTCAGAGGGCTAAACTATATTATGATGAAAAATGTGTTGCATGTTGGTAAAATCTGGAAGCTATCTGATCACATTTTCATCCACGCCCAGGAAGCAGAAAAAGCAAACTGGAAATAGGTCCCTGTTCACTCAGCAAGGTCCACATCCTAAAGGATCCACAACTTGTGCAAACAGCATCACCAACCAATGATCAAGTCTCTAAATATGTGACCCCATGGGGAACACGTCACTCAAATCACCCCACCTGCTCTAGAAGCCGTGAAGCTTCCATACTGACAGATCCAGTGCAATCAGTCCTACCCAAATGGTCTGTCACTCTCTGGTTTCAGGTATTCCTCCAAGCAGGAGTACTTACTTCCCCAGTACTTGCTTCCTCAGCTTTAACAACAGGAAGCTGTTGGAGAGTCAAGCCTATGGTATTGAAATAAACAAGGTATTTCTTTAAACAATTCTCTTTCTTCTCATACCTCAGGTCAGTTTCCTCAAGATTCTAAGAAAGCGGATGGCCATTCAGCTGAGGAATCCTCAGGGAACAGGCCTGTGGAGTGCTGACTTTTTCTCAAAGGAGTGGGAGTGGAGGGTCACAGGACATTCTCCCAGGCATGCACATGCAATTTTATTCTAATTACACTCCTGGCCTTAGGCTCTTAAAAAGTGTGCTGGAGTACATGAGCTGTGGAAGGCTAGGGCAGAGAGGCTGTCTCCATGGGGAGTGGCCATCGCTGTGCCCAGACCTTTCTTCAGGGTTGCTTTAGGGTCACCCATACTCATTACTCTGTCTTTTGTGTAAACCAAATAACCTCATTAGCTTTCCAGAATGATCTTTGGGTTGTTGTAGGGTCTTCCACAGGAGGAGGAATGAGTTGTTTACATCTTCCTCAGCATGATAATTTTTACAGCTTGGACATAGAAATGTTTAACTTTGGAGTGATTAAGAGGTGACATCCAAACTGGTATAACAAAATATCAGAAGTTGGCTACTTTGTAAGCAAAATCTTGTCTTAAAGTTGGAAAATCCAAGATCATGTTTCCAACAGATTTGGTGATTGGGATGAACCTGTTTTCTGGCACACACACAGAACTGCCCAGCTGTGGACTCAGGGCCCAGGTGAGAGGGCAGCACAGCAAAGTCTGCTTTTATACAGACATTGAGCCTATTCGTTAGGCTTCCTGCTTGGGAGCTAAGGTCCTCGCAGTCCATGCCACCCACATCATTTCACCATTTCCCTGAGGGCTGGAGCTTTAAAAGATGAGTGGACGATGTCCTCGATCCAGAATAAGCAGCCAGACTGTGTCCCTGGATACCAACTACCCTGAAAGTAGCCGGGCGAATTTCTGCAACAGGAAGAGGGGGACAGAGACAGAGAGAGCACATAGCTATGGGCCATCAACAGCCTGCAACACAGCAGTCACAGTTCGGCCCTTCCCCACAGAACACCTGCACTTCAGTCAACCCGTGGAGCAGCTCACCCTCACCTACATCATTCTAGCCAGAAAAAACTCTAGAATTCTGAGCGCTCTTCCCTAGGACTACTCAGAAGGAAAAAGAATGACAAAATATGGCTCATCATTGATGCCATCATATTTCCTCCATTATCTGTTTTCTAAATTCCTCTGAACAGAATCTAGTGCCTCTCATGACTTCAACATGTTCTAATGCACAAACCAGATCCCACTCCCTGAGGAGTCTGACCCCGAGTTACTATAAATCACCTGGCTGTGGCTCCTCCACCCTTTTCCATCAAGTTATATATGGGATGGGAAGTCTGAGATAGCTTGCTTGGTAAACTGTGCCTGTGAGCACAAAAACTTCATTTGATCCCTAGAAAACCCAGGAAAGGTGGCCTGCCTGGATTCCCGCAGCTTGCTGGCTGGCCAGCATAATCTACATGGTGAGTTCTGAACTAGAAGACACTGTTTCAAAATGAAAGATAAGCACCTGACATTGGTCACACAGGTTGTCCACTGGCCTCCTCATGCCTGGGCGTGTACATGAACGCACACATATGAGCATTCACAGATATGTACACAAAAACAGTTATATATATATATATATAGGAGTTCGAAGACATACCCCAGTTATGTATAGGAGTTCCACGACATACCCCTGTGGATCACCAGATGGCCACTCTACCGTTCTTCACCTTCAGTTTGAGAATGACACATTGTCCTGATCCTAAGGCTTAATTAGCCTTCCAGAATCACTATTGCTGACCTTGTCGATTGAAGTCTTAGCAAGCAGAATCTGATGACTGCATGGGAGGCATGGCACAAAAATGTGAAGGTCCATGGGAGCTCTCCCCTGGGATGTTTTCCATCCAAGAACTTTTCCATCCATACTGACCGGAGAGCTATAATGTAGAGCAGCACAAACACGCAAAAGGAGTGACATCAGTCTCCACTCTAGATTTCCAGAATTATATTACATATTTTGCATCTTGAGGGTATAGAGCTCCAGAATGATTGTGTATATAATGAATAGTACAGTCCCTGCGCTAGTGACCATACCCAGATTTCATCTTGAGATTGGCAATTCAAGAGCTGATTCAGCCATCACTGGGTGATTCAGTGTATAATAGGACCAAGTGCATTCCCTGATTGTTCCCCTATCATTCTTACACTATTACGAAGTAGCTTATGTAATACAAGAAAATGTTAAGCTGGACTTGACACTTGTGTATCAAACACTAAGGCAATGGTTCTAGATGAGATATTCTAAGGAGAAACCAGTACTCTCAGATATGTCAAAACTAGTCACTTCCTTTTAGAATAAATGAAAGATTATAAATGCAACCTGCTACCAAGTCAGTGTGCAATCTATTTAACAGGTAGAGACATACCACAGACACATCATATCAGTTTCTACTATAAATATGTTAGACTTTAAACACCAGGGTTAACTTAATAAATTCTGGATGAGTACCCTCATAGAGGTTAGCACTCTATCCTTTCTTCCAAGGATACTCTGGTCCTAAATTCATTTCACCAGTACACAAATTAAGTGGGTGCAAACAAAGATGGACAGGAGCCTCCTAGATGCATGAGTATTGTGTACTTGGTTATTTAGCAGCTTTGGTAAGGTAGATACTCACTGGAAGAAATTAACATGTGATAACAGGATCGCCAAAGCTCACTCTCACTTCCAAGAATTCCACTGATAATTTTGTTTTTCGTTAAACATTACTTTGAATTTTCTATTCTTTCTCTGTCCACATCATCTAACCAACAAGCTGAGAAATTTGGCTTGCTGTGAGGTCACAGCAAGTCACCTTATTTTGGGCCCATTCTGAAAGGACCCATGCGTAGTGGGGAGCTTCCTTTTGAACCTGAGATGAGATACAGACCAAACTTAACCACCAGTTTCCAACACAAAAAGATACTTTATTAAGCAAGATAAACAGGTTGGCTGATCTGGATCAGGCAGAAACAGCAGCAGGTGGATGGTTTGTTTGTTGGTTTTGTTTGTTTGTTTTTTTTGTTTTGGAGAAAAAGGAAAAGTTGTGTTAGGGTGAATTGCTAAATCTTGATTAGACATGTTAGTCAGTGTGGCCAAATAAGATATCTTGTTGCTGGACCATGGTGGTCAGCCTCAGGAGTGAATAAGCATGAGGAAGTGGCCAAGAGTCTAATGAGAAGTCTAGCAAAAGAGAAAGTGGGGGAGGGCAGAACCCGCAACACCATGTTTGCTGTGTTTGGCACTGTTGGAGCCCTTTGACTTCTCTTTACATATAAAATATTAAAGTAAGTGCAGTCACCAAGCCTGCAGTTATAGAAGGATGGCCTTTGCATACTTTGTTAAATCCATGTCCTTGTACCTCAGACACTGCTATTTACATTTCAAGCTTATCTGCAGGCAATGCACATCAAGCTTTTGGATTTTGTTTGTTTGTTTGTTTGTTGTCCCTGGTCCAAAGAAACCACACAGGCAGCTAGAGATGCCAGTTAAAGGCAAGATGGCAACAGTATTATAATGCTGTTGGGTTGTGAGCATTAAGTCTTATAACCTGGAGAATAAAGATTTAAGTCACTGTCCAGAAAAACCTCTTCTATTTGATCACATTCAATGGCTGCATATACACAAACATATGACCCAGAGTATCTTGCAGAACTGAGTTCACAGTGGGTGTTTCTGGACCCATGAGCAGTTGCTGTTTGCACAGTGACTTCCCATGTGTGCCGGAACATAGAAGCAGTGGAGGGGTGACATTTGTTGCTATGCAGCAATGAAGGACTGACCCCAAATCTATGCATAGTGCCCCATGCCATAGAGTATTGTGTAGTCCAGTGTCACATGGCTTGTCTAAAACCACATCTCTTCAAGATGGCCACTCTCTTTGTCACTCAGTAGAGTAAGTTGTAGCAATAACCCAGATGTGAAATAAGTTGCCTCCAGAATCTGAAGTATATAAGCACCATATTCAGTGCTTAAAGCATGGTAGATGCAGTAGCCTCTGAGTTACTTTGAAAGTGACAGTGGCCTGGCATGTGCCAGACCCCTACAAACGCTACTGAGAAGTCACTGGAGTTCATGTCCACCCCTTTGGATCACTAAGATCTTTGATATGTTTGCCACATTCCATTTATGGATTAGTGTTATACTATCAATATAGTGATCACGACTGATATTATACAGTCTGTGTAAATGGTCCAGATGCTCTCTGGTGTATTTTGATAGCAGGAACAAGTTAGGCACAACGGTAAATATAAGCTTTTCCCCACTGTATGCAGATGCTACTTTCCTGTGGTCTTTCAAGAAGGGTAAAGAAAGGTGGCTCTATGTTCCACCCCAGAGACTATGCATGTGTACATGCCATGTTTGTCTTTCTCATAAAGACGGTATGTGTAGCATAGTGGCTTCGGCTGCTGTTACCGTCTCGTTTATTCTACAGAAGTCTAGTCTGCTGAAATGTTTTTGACTCCATCTGTGTTTCCATAGAAACCATGCTGGGAAATTAAATAGAAAGTATTGTGTGGACCATACCCTTGCATCCTTGAAGTTTTTAATAGTAACATTATTACGTGCCCTTTTTTTTTTCAGGAGAAAGTATTGTTTTTTTTTATTATTATTATGAACTGTTTTGACTAGATTTCAAGGGAACATCTCAGAGGCTGAGCAGACCTGTACTAACTAGTGTGCCAGAGGGCAAGGGATAAAATGAAAGCGTTTGTCGCTAACAGGTGCCCTGGTTATAAAGATCAACCAAGACCTCCAGCAATAGCCTCAAACCATGTGAGCCATGCCCTGTCCGATACATACACACAGCATGGGTGCCATGGAGGAAGGGCATATGCAGGGGACAGCTGCTGTAGTCAGTCAGCTGCTGTACTCTCACTTCCTGGGGCCCTCACTCTATAGTGATTCTAGAGAACTATGATGGATACAATTTATTTATCATCTCAGTAGCCCTTACTTTTTTTATCCTTTTTAGTTGTGTAGCTAAATATTTTTGTTTCTTCTCCCCATTTTCTTGGTTGCCTCCCTATTTTGCTGGAAGCAGCATGTCATTTTAATCATCTGATGGTTCACAGTTCCTGTCCTTCCTTAACAAACTCAGCACTTACCTCCCTGATTCACACTTGGCCAAATACATTGATTTGCTAATGAGGCATGACTCTGAACATGTATGATCTTTTGCAAAGCAGACATGATTGCCTCATCCTGACAGTAACCTTTAATAGGAAGAAGTAAAATGCTTCAAAAACCCCAGAGAGCCCAAAGACCTATGGTCTCAAGGATGCATAAACTCAGAGGTCCTCGACCTATGTCTCACTTTGACATTTGTGAAAATGGAGAGTTCACCTTCCTTGGGAGATTTGTTACTTCTTATCACTAAACCCTGGGATCATATCACTCCCTTCTGCCTTTGAACCGAAGAAAGGAGAGAGAGAGAGAGAAAGAATCCCTTGTAAGCCCTTTTGCTTTCACATTTGTTCGTAATTAGTGAGCACTCTGAATATTCCTTCCATCTGCTCTGTCTTAAGGATAGAGTCCTCAAAAGCAAATATCCAAAACTATGAAACTTACTTTTTCTCAGACGTCTCAGTCAGCTGAGGCTCATTCCTTTCCACCCGTATACTACCGAATGCTCAGTTTTCCACTAGTAAAATGCTCAGCAATCCCTCTGCTATACCTGGCAAGAGTTGCCCGTGTTTCACCAGCACTGGAATCCTGATAGTCAGTTCAGCTACTGACCCCATGCTACGGTCTGTTTCCACTATTAACTGATTCATGGTAGATGTCTCAAGAAACATACTGTAAGGTCTGGAATTTGTATGCACAGGTTTATTGGGCAGTGCTGTGAGAAATAAACACACAAGAGTAGATACAGGGGAAATTACAGTGTGGGTAAAAGGAGAGAATGGATAAGTCTGTCAATGTGAACTAGCGATAGAGACATGAGAGAAGTGAGTTGTGGTGTTCTGCTATGCAGTAGTGTGACCCTGGGTTCTGATAATACATGCGTGGTCCAAGAAATCTAGAACACAGTGGTTTAACTGTTTTCACCACAAACAGCTGATAAACGCTTAAGGAAATAGACACTATTTCTTGATATAAAGCCACATTGAAATATCACGCAGTGCTACAATTGACACCTATAATTTGATTTGACCTTAAATTCACAGTTAATGACCAAAAATGTACCACTCCAATGTTCATCAAATGATAAAACTGATAAGGAAAATGTGGTCTCATAGAATCATGAAAAAACATGCATGTAGTTCAACATTCACAACGATTCTTCAGTAAGTTACAGGCTGTGTGTGGAATTCAGATCCCAGAAACAAAACAGAAATGAAACCAGAAATGTAGGTGTGGTCCTACTTGAACCCATAGGAAGCTCTGAGGCTGAAGTCTTCAATCAAGACACCAGGGCTAGATCCATACAGGCCCTGATGGGGCTACCCAAGGGAAGAGGCATGAGTGAGTGTGTGGCCTACTCTGTTCAGTTAGAAGCTACTGCTAGACTTATCTGATTCTAGTTATTTCATGATGTTAAGAAATGAGGAGAGGAAAGGAGGGTAGGAATGGCAGGGGATGAGGGAGAGAGCCACAGCCGAGATACAAAGTGAATAAATTGTAATGAATAATAATTTAAAAAAAAAAAAACAAGTATCTCAGTCATACTCAAAGAGAGCATCTTGAAAGAAGATGGAGTTGATACAATACAATTTTCTCCACATTCTCTTAGTGCACACATTAAAGCCTAATCTTCCTCTTCCAAGCTGGAAAGATTCCTATTTCCCCACTGCATGTATATCAGACTATCCATTACTCACACCAACTCTAGATAGAGATGATCCTGGCCTTTCCTTTTATATGTAAAAGTCACTACATCTGACCTATCACAAACTCTTCACTTATTGTTCCTCCTTGTGGAATCAATATCTGTTTTATCTTGCAAACCAGGATTTATCTACAGATCTAAGATTACAAATCACTTCCTTTAGAAACCCTCCCAACTTCCTAGACGCAACAAAGTTATATGTTTTTATTACATACTGAAAACTCATCTATAATTTGGTTAGTTACAATCACACTAAATTTCTCATAGAAGTTATATTTATAGTCATAGGCTTCTGCTGTTAAGAAAAAAAAGTGAAGATGAATTATGTGTTTACTATTCACCATGGTGTCTACAGAAATTATCACAATGCCTGATATGTAAGAGTTGCAAGAACAATGGTTGTTGAGTGAAATCATGGATGAATGAGTGAAGAAATTCTAATTTTGATGAACATTACTTGGAAACATAAAGAAATAAACAGCTACTTTCAGGGAGCTTGAGTAGGTTCGTGAACTTGCTTTCTGCAAAAAAAGGTCAGCAGCATCCAGGGCTCCTCAGTGTGGAAACAGCAGTATTAAAGCAATTCAGGAATTCTGAATGTGGAACCGGGTAAATACTCAGAAGATGCCCATCTAGAAAGCAAAATTATTGGGGTGTGAGAGTTTTAAAACAAGACAAAGAAGTCCTTCTACACTAATGAGGGATGTGGACAGTAAAATATTCATGCTGAATCTACACTTTCATCTTGTGTACTTTTCACTCAGTATGTCAATGATATTTGATCCATTGGGACCCAAGCATCCAGGCACCCCTATCTGTTTTGAGAAGTCCAGAATAGGAGAGATGGCCCTGCAGCCCCTTCTTGTCAAGTGTCTTGACAGGATAACACCAGAGGAATAAAGAATCAGTTGTACTCTCTTTACTAACTTGGCAGATATTTCTATGTAAATTGACTTTTTACACAAATAGATTTGTAAAAGGATAAGCGTATATTTCATGGGTAATGTAAAGATGTATTTAGTATGAATTTTAATTTCTTGCAATAAATATTTGGCCTCAGATTGCATTATTATTGTTTTTATACATTGTTACCTGTTTGCAGTTTGAATGATAAAATGAGTTGTCACTGAAAACTTGATGAGCATTTTCAGTTTCCTTGTCTTTAAATAGAGAGTAACAGAAAGAACACCACAGAGCCATTAGAAGTCACAGAGCAAGAAATCCATATATCCTATATAATAAAATTATCACCTCCATGATTGGCTGCAAGAGTAATAAACAGTCCATGCTAAGAAACAACTGTAGGGGAGGTCTTCCTCCCCTTTCATCTAACCCTAGCCTGTTAGGTCTCATCAAGACTGGCTTCATTGTCTTCCTCTGTGGCCTGGAGTTTTTTATCTTGGCCATTCTGATGGGTGTAAGGTAAAATCTCAGGGTTCTTTTGATTTGCATTTCCCTGATGACTAAGGGTGTTGAGCATTTATTTAAGTGTTTCCTTGTCATTCAGTATTCCTCTGTTGAAAATTCTCTGCTTAGCTCTGTACCCCATTTTTTTAATTGGACATTTGCTCAGATATGTTCACACCAGCTTCATTAGTAATATCCAGAATCTGGAAACAACCTAGATGTCCCTCAATGGAGTAATGGAAATAGAAACTGTGGTACATTTACACAATGGAATACTACTTAGTTATTAAAAACAAGGAAATCATGATTTTTTTTTCAGGCAAATGGATGGAACTAGAAGAGCTCATCCTGAGTGAGGTAACCCAGAAACAGAAAGACAGTCATGGTATTCATTCACTAAAAAGCAGATATTATTAGCCATATAATATTGGACAACCGTCTACAGACCTAAAGGAGCTAAACACTGAGGACCCCAGGGAGGATGCTTAAATCTTATTCAGAATGTCAAACGGGACAGACACCAGAAGTGGTAGAAGAGAGGAAACAGGATGGAAGCCTACTGTAGAGGGTTATCTGAAAGGATTCACCCAATAGGGAATCGAAGCAGATGCTGAAACTCAGGGCCAAACTTTGGTCAGAGTGCAGGGTGTCTTATGAAGGAAGAGAGGGGTGGGATTAGAGGGACAGGAGGGGACAGGAGCCCCACAAAAAAGAGCAACAAAACTAAAAGATTTGAGCCTAGAGACTCATGCACCAATGGAGGACTACTCATGGAGAGGACTTAGACCTCCTGCTCAGATGTGGCCAATTGGCAGCTCAGTCTCCATGTGGATCTCTGGGTGAGGGGAGCAGGGAATGCCTCTATCATGAACTTAGTTGACTGCTCTCTGATCCTTCGCCCCTGATGATGCAGCCTTGCCAGGCCACATAGGAAGAGGATACAGGCAGTCCTGATGAGACTTAACAAGCTATGGGCACATGGCAATAGTGGAAAACTCCCCCTTTCAGTAGACTAGGGGAAGGGGATGAGGTGAAGAGGGAGGGAGGGTAGGACTGGGGGAGTTGAGTGAGGAGGCTTCAATCGGGTTATATAATGAATAAATTGTGAAGAAAAAAAATAAAATTTAAAAAAAGAAAAGAAATGAGCTTTGGAAGTAAGCGCCTGGTGTTAGCATTTACTTCATAGCTGCCTTCTTGCTGTTTGATGTTCCTGGAGGTCAGGCCTGAAATGTGGACGGCTTTGCAGCTGTAATAAAGCCAGATTGTTATCATTTGTGACGTACAATGGCTCCTTTCTACACTGTATTGAGAGTCGGGTAGATAACAGGCTAAATTTCCCAGGTCTGACTGCATAATCAGACTACTGGGATTCAGGAAATCTCACCCCGAATCAGGGGTTAGGAGAAGGCTAAGAAGTAAAATTTCTCTCTGACCTTCTGCCTTGTATTGCATACCCCCTCATTTCTTCCTGCATCAAACCAGAGAAAGTCATGGTCCTCGAAGCAGGTAGCAGGATCGAGAACCCGCTTCCCCTGTAACTATAAATATTACTTTAACTTCCTCAGTTTATTTCTAGAAGCATTGGGGGGAAAAATCAAGACCCACATTCTAGAAAAATCTTTTCCTGTTAGCCCAAGCAAGAAAAATAAACAAACAAACAAACAAACAAAAAACTGAGGGTCCAAGAAAATTGTAAATACCCAGGCCATCCTGGGTTTGCTCCCTCGGCCTGTACACACGAGATCACACATCTGCTGTCTTTTCGATCCCTCCATAGAGCTCCATACTTGGCTGGTCTGAAGCATAGCAGTGAAGTGTTTGCTTTGGGTCTTCGTATCTTCATACAAAGCTTCTCATGTTGTGTAAAGTTTTCACCTCGTAACCAGGTTATATGTTTCCTTGTTAGCCTGTCTTTGGCTAAGGGGCATCAGCTGACATAATTTTTGGTTGGCAGAAAAGCAACAAAGATCAACCCCTTTTATGCCACCATAATATCTACTTTGGGGTTGTTTTTTGTTTGTTTGTTTGTTTGTTTAAAACATTTTATTTTATCACTCATTTCATGGGTAACTCTTTAAGGTCAGTAGAACAATTACCTTTCTGCCTCAAAACTCTTCTGAGTAAATTTGCAATCATGCAAAAAGAACCTTTTGTTCTTCTAGATTGTTAAACTCACAACCCCTGTTACCAAAGTTCTCTTCCAAGTGTGGCTCACTCCGTGACCCATGAGTCCTGAGATCTCACTCGGCAATCTCTGTCTGTCTCACCACTTAGCAAAATTAGGAACTATGATTAACACACATTGTGGAGCTGAATCAATCAAAGCATCCTGCACGAAGGGCTTGTGAGCTGGTCTGCCGGTGAAGGATGTGGTGCTGGAACATTGGGATCCCAGAATAAATCCCCTGTGCTCTGTGTGCTAAGGAGGTAGAGACAGAAGGGGATGTTTACTGGCCCACCTCGGTAGCCAGGTCAGTGAACTTGAAATCAGTAAGAGACTCTATCATAAAGAGTAGGGAAAAATGTGATTTTAGGAGAAGCCCATTGCCAACCTTTGACCTACACATGCATATACACACACACACACACACTGATGCAAATTGGTGAGCCCAAATGGTTTTGACAGCAGTGTGGACCATCTCACTGGTGTTCCATGTCTGAAATCCTGAGATACTGTTCCTACTTTCAACCCATTTTCTGCATTTTTCTGTCATCTCTTTATTCTTATATAAATTTATCAATATGTGAAATTTGGTTTTTAGTATGGGCGCTTTGTTTTACTCATTCATTTCGCTGCCTATGGTTTACCTTCCTATTTAACAAAGTAGTTAAACCTAGTAAATACTAGGTGAAATTTCCTGTAGATATAAAAATGCTAATAGCCAAAGGCTGAAACAACTAAATGGCATAATAGAGTGTGAAGAAAGCCATGTACAGGAGTGCACATGGGTAATCCTGGAATTCTAGAGGCTGAGACAGAGGAGATTGAGAGTTTAAGTCCAGCCTGAGCTGCAGAGTGAGAGACACTGCCAATTCCCACCCTGCCCTCAAACGAGGGTGAAAGACTTAACTCTGAATAATGAGTTTGTATTTAGCTTTTAATGCTTTCTGCAGGTGGGAACGTCACGAGGCTACTCAATACTCCTTGCCGAACATAACAGAGGCAGTCTCAGAATTTTGAAGCCACGGTTTCAGGGTGACTTGACTCCAAGTGTTTGTAGCTTGTACCCGTTACGGTGTGTTTATAGAACTAGTTGTTTGGTAATGTTTAAAGGTCAGTGTTAAAATAGCACCTTGAAGAGATGGGCTCCAGTGAAAGATGGTTAGGATATTCAAGGATTAAAGTAACTCTCATGGGATCCAGAGTTAATTCTCAAAAGAGTTTCTATAATAGAGTAAGACCGGCCCCTCCTCCCACTGTGGTTTTCCATCTCACACTGTGCGCTCTCCCGTGAGGCTACCACCATGACGAGGTGCAGCCAGAACTGCTTTCACTGGCACTGGCAGCATGCTCTCTAGAGTCTCCATCTCCAAATCTTTATAAACTACTTTGCCTCTGGTATATAATCTTAGTAACTAATTAAAAAGATGAACTGGTAAATGTGATAATGTGCTAAAGAAGCCTAGTTTCAAATATAAGTCCAACCAATTATAAATATGCATCAACATAATAAGATCCCTCATAATCATATTTCCAACGCATTATAAATGAAAAAAAAAACAAACCAAAAACTGGAGGGATCTTTGAAAAAAAAATTGAGAGGCACAATTTTACAGCGGTGATGTTTAAGATCAATTGAGATTGGATAGCATTGTTATGAAGATTTTGAGAGTAAATAATAGAGTGTCATCTTGCAAAACAAATATTAATAAAGGTCTGATCTTGGAGCATGATGGGAGTGACTACAATCCAAATCAGATGTAGGTGATACTAGGTAAATGGTCATCAAAGCTATCATGATAATGACATGGTGCAAAATCACATGCTTGTTCTATTTTAATCATTATATCAGATTATGCTCATCTTCTCCAAATGCTCCAGGTTTCTCATCCAGTTCATCCTGAAAAGTATGCACATTTTTACGTGATTGCACTGGCCACTCGACCCAGTAACCATCATCTTCGTATACTCATTTAATTCCATCAGTACCCGCTGCTGTTTAGAGCCTCTGTGTTGGTGTTTGTAAGTTCGAGAAATTACTTTTTATACACAGTACTATAGCCTGAGCTATTAATTCTGGTTTGAATTCAAACATAATATAGAAACATTATATCCTCATCCAACCCAAATGAGCCAGCAGCTTCCTTTCCTCCTATGCCTTTACTGGGTCTTATTTTTCTACATGGAGTTTGTGTCTTCCTAGCATCTAACTGACTATTGAGGTCGTCATCATCAGCAAGGAACATGTGAGAGACAGTTACAGGAGAAAAGCATAAAGGGACAAATGATAGCTCGATGCAATGTGTCATCCTGGAGAGTCCTCGAATTGGAAAGAAAACGACACTGAAAAGAAATACATTGAAAGAAACCCTCAGTTTTAGTTAATGTCTCAATGTAAGATATTAACAATGGGAACAACTGGGTATGAGCAAGTTTTCCTGTGTTAATTTTCTTTTTCTTTTTTTTTTTTTTTTGTAAAAAGAACTAAGATAAAATGGAGGTTTACTTTAAAAATACTTGTTTGTAGTAGAACATCTTTACCATCCCTTCCAAGGCCCAGAGAACAAGAATGTAAGAGTCAAAGAAAGGAAGGGAGTGCTGTGACAAGCTATGTTCTAGACATGTCAGCATGTAGTGAAGTTTTGGTGTCTTTAAAAACCCAGTTATGTTATGCAAACATGTTTTTGTTTTAGTCCCAGAACCGGATATAAGGCTGCTTCAGACTGTTCACAGCAGCAGACTATTTGCCCCCGAATGCTCTGGCAGGGGCAGGATTCTACCAGCTTAATTCTTGGGATTCTACAGAGGATATAAAAAGACCAGATTCCCAAGTGATGTGTGGCTGTTCCTCCTGCTCCTGCTGTTGTTGATTTGGCAAGTGGTACAGATAAAAGAGAAAAGAAGTTGGAGATGGTCTGATAAGACTAAGATTGGGCTTGCCCCAAGGAACTCAAAGCCCTACTCAGCAGGAAGCTGTCTAAAAGAACTCCATGTCCCATTTCCCCTCTAACCTTTTTCTCTCCTACCTAGTGTTGGGGTAGTGGTTAGAAAAGATTAGGGTGAAATAAGTGTTAGAAGGAAGGTAGACTTATACGGCTCAATAAAATAGATTTTTGAAAATATGCCTATAAGTGGCACCCAATGTGCAGCTTGGAATAATGGAAAATCTGGTTTCCAGTGCCATAAGACATCAACACAAAGTTTATTGCACCTGCTGCTGCTGGCTTCTCCCCACTTTGCTCCCAGGGGGGATTTTCTGTATTTCCTTTCTCCTTCTCCTATATTCTGTCTCAGAAAAGATTGGGAAAATATCTGAACAATTGAAAAAAACTGTGAGTGGAAATAGAGGACTATGAGACCAACTGGGGAAAAAAATGCAGGTAAAGATGGAAGCACTTGGAAAGTGAATAGCACTAGAAAAGGGAGAACTTAGGGTTTAGACCTGGTGACTGAACAGGATTAAAAAGAAAACCAGCCCAGGCAAAAAGGCAGATCTCAGCCTCATCCTGCTCCTTGCACTTTTGGTTGCAAGGCCCTGCAGCCCCTGGATGGGGTAGGACCTGGGAAGAGCAGGAGGCCAAGGCAATAGGGTTAAGGAAAAACAACTCAGTTGCCTGCTTTTAGATCACTTGCCCCTAGCCTGGCTGCCTTGTCTGGCCTCAATGGAAGAGGAGGCACGTAGTTCTGATGCAACTGGATGTGCTGAGGTGGGTGGCTAAGGGGTGAGGCTCTCCTTTTCTGAAGAGAAGGGAGAGAGAAAGGAGGAAGAGGGTGGGAGGGTGACACCAGGAGGAGGTGGGAGGAAGTAAAGTAAATAAATTAAAAAAGGAAAGAAAGATGAAAGGAAGGAAAGAAGGAAGGGAGGGAGGGAGAAAGGGAGGGAGGAAGGAAGGAAGGGAAGGAGGGAGGGAGGAAGGAAGGAAGGAAGGAAGGAAGGAAGGAAGGAAGGAAGGAAGGAAGGAAGGAAGGAAGACAGCCTGTTTAGAGAGAAAGAGCTAATCTTGAGCAACCTGCACCACCTGAGCAGCAGCCTGAAGTTATGAGATTACTACTTTCCCAGGAATAGCACAAGGGCTTCCATATCAAAATTTCTTGTTTTCAATTGAGGAAAATTCAGTCATTTGAAAAGAAGTGGTGTTTAAGCTACTAAAAGCCTCAGAGCTCAAAATGTTCTCTGTGTTAACTATGAGGTACTTTCCACAAGAACCTGGCAGCATGGGTTTCTACATGTTATGGTAAGGGCTGTCACTAGAGTCATGAGTGCAGGTCCAGGAGGGACATACAAGATAATTTCTTGCCATCAAATAGTGGCTTTGAAGCCCTAGCTAGCAGCTCAGGGGCAAAAACAAAAATATAAGCTGTTTCAGACAAGAGCAGCTAAGAGTTATCAGGGTAAAAAAAAAAACAAAAAACAAAAAACAAAAAACTTGACCACTAATTTGAAAATGTTTAGTTAACTGAAAATGTCTCTATAATTTCTCACTAAATACAGTACAATTGTTGGCATAAAACAGCAAAGCAGAACTATAATGATAATTTTGGTATCTTTAAAAATCTGGTTATGTTATGTGAATATGGTTCTGTTTTAATCGCAGGTATGGTATATGGGGCTGCCCCAAGAAACACAACAGGCCTGATCAGCAGGAAGTAGTCTAAAAAGATCTCAATGCCCTTCTCCCCATTAACCTTTTGTCTCTTTTACCTAGTGTTGGAGTGTTGGAAGGGATTGGGGTGGAGAGGTGTGGCAGATATAAGAACTCGAGTAAAACAGCTAAAAGTTTAAAAAAAAAAACAACAACAACAACAAAAAAAAAAACAAAAACCAGCAACAACATGGCATTGCATGCCTGAGCTTCCTGTATCTGTAGTTACCTGCACAAGATCTGGCCTCAGAGGCAGGGTTCTATGAGATCCCATTCTTACGTGAGGGTCTATCGACAATTAACGGAAGAAGTATCATTTTTTATGAACGTATATGTACTATATAATAATTATCCATCTTCAAATTTTATATGTGTAGGTGTGTGTTTGCATGAATGTATGTATGTGTACCAAGTAGTTAGTTGGTACCCACAGAGACCAGAACAGGGTGCTATATCCCCTGGAACTGGAGTTACAGATGGTTATGAGCCACCATGTGAGTATTGGCAACCTAAGTCCTCTGCAAGAACAACAAATGCTCATACGCTGAGCAATCTCTCCAATCTATTCCCCTGGAAAGTCTAATTTATTGTTTCACTATCAATCTTAGGACACTTGTTGTCATGCAACAGACATTTAATGAATATGTGCCCGAATCAATTTTGTCATCCTTACTTCCCAAGAACCTGATGATGCTGCCAAGATGTTCAGTAATCTTGTCTAGGTTCTAAAAAGAGCAAACATGAGCAGACGGGGGAAGTTCAAAGCTTCTCCCTTATGTGTACAAGTTTCCCAATTTAATCTGCAGTATTTAAAAAACAGAAAACAAAAGAGGAACAAACAAACAAACGAAGATGATCAGGGTCAAAAACAAAAGAAACTCACTGTAAAGCTTGTGTTCTTAGCCTCCATTTAGGACTAAAAGGGGAAACTAAACATATAGTAAGTGTGAGGGTAATAGGCAGCCATGGAAGGCATTAAGCCAGAAACAGTATCAAAGAGGTTGTTGAAGAAAATGAGGGTGAAGAAGGGCGCAAGCATGATGGGAAGGTACAGCTGAAGATGACAACAGTGACATGAAGGATACCAAAGACAGATGGTAATGGAAACAGGAAGAGGTGGTTGGTGTGAGGGATGTTTTGATTTTGGATTGTGTGGGATGGATAATTCATTAAAGGTAATGAAACACAGGATTAAGATGTGGTTGCACCAGTTACTTTTCTGTTGCTGTGATAAAACAACATGACCAAGGCAACTTACACATGGAAGGGTTTATTTAAGCCCTGAGCATGCCTGAGCTTCCTGTATCTGTAGTTACCTGCACAAGATCTGGCCTCAGAGGCAGGGTTCTATGAGCTCCCCAGAGGGATGAATCCAACATGGCAGGGAAGCATAGGTGCAGGCAGGAGGCATGGCTGCAGGAATAGGAGCTGAGAGCTCATATGGCACATGAGGTTAAGATGGTAAACACCCAGAGCCAGTCCCCAGTCACATAGTTCTCCAGTAAAGTCACATTTTCTGAACAGCCCCACTGAGTGTTCAAATACCAGAGCCTGCAGGAGATGCATTTCTCATTTAAACCATCTCAGTGGTCTACAATCTAAGTGACTGGAAGAATGCTAATACCATTAACAGGAGTGGGAAATGGCCATTCTCTTAATTATCTTTACATGACATTAAATGTCATTCTTATGACTTTTGCTTGTCATAAGAAGCAAATCACATATGAAAATAGAAAATGAATTATTGGTACACACACTCACACTCCTAGATAAAGAGCAAATAGAGGCTGGAGAGATAGTTCAGCAGTTAAGAGCACGTATTACTCTTACAGAGGACCTGAGTTTAATTCTCAATCCTGTTGTGTAGCTCACAACTGCCTTGTACCTCCAGCTCAAGGGGCTCCACTGCCCTCTTTTGGAATCTTCAGGCACCTACACTCACATTCACATAGCCACACACAGCCACACATATGTATATAATTAAAATATAAAAGAAATCTTGACAAAAAGAGAGGGCTAATTGTGCCGGCTTGATTACTGTTTTCTTATCTAACAGAGCATCGCTGACAGTTTTATTCTTTTCCTTGCTTCATGTACAAAGCTTTTGTAATAATAAATAAGTATAATCCCCCAGAAAGCATACTTAGGTCTATGCCTTCCACATCAGTCTTAGGGTTATTACATGATAATTGGAACTATGACTTAATATCTATTAGAAACTAGCATGCATACATCCTGGAGAATAAATGGAAGGTGTTGCCATGGAGCAAAGAAAATTTTTTTTATGATCAATAGGTCATAATTAGCATAATGTTTATTTTATGCATCTTTAGACTTTAAATCACCTGAATTGTGGTTTATAAATATTAACCTATTGATCTCTGCTGCTCTGCCATCCACTACAAGTTTCTGATGAACATAACCACTTCCTTTTGTGGCAGGTGAAGGACACAACAGTAAAACAAGACTCCAGCTCTCTGAAGTCTAGTCATATTTGTAGAGCTGAAAATCCAAGGTTACCTAACCACATAAATTTCTCAGTCCTTCCTAGAGGTTTACATTCCAGCTTATGCACGAATTTCAAGCTCATACTGCATTAACCTTTAAATCAGACCCTGGAAAGGTCACCACCACCCAGCGAGCACAGTGTTAGCCATCACTGTGACTTGGGACTTCTGCATCATTCACAAACCATCCAATAGCATGTTGGGTTTGGATTTGGGTTTTTTTTTTTCCTTAAGTCTTATCACCATTTATTGTCTTCTCTATTTTCTTTTTCACAGTTTAGCAGCAGCAATTAATTAAGCAAGATTTTCTCACTTCCTCCTTTCCATTCTTTGTGGGGTTCATTAGAAGAATTTCCAATCTCATCTCCTTTGTGCAGTGAAGATCAGTTCCTGGAGTGACTAAAATAATATAATCTCAAAAACTGTAAAAGAATGAACCTAGAGAAATCTAAGTGAATCCATTATTTTTCTTACACTTGTTTTATTTAAAAAAAAACTCAGCTTGTGTGGATTTTCTGATAGAAAGCTTTATTTGATCCATTATTTCTTTAATTCATTTTGCTAAAGTAAACCTGGCCCAATCCTGAAGCCCAAGACCAGAATTTAAGTTGTATTTAATGAAAATCTGGGACACAAAAGCACTTCAATTATTCATGTTTTCTGATATGTACTGAAAAATGGGTGCACATATGTGTGTTCCTTTGATAGGGTTCAAATTAGCAGGGAGCTTTTGAAAACATGGTTCTTAATAGCTTCAACAAATGTCCTTTTACCAGCTTATCTTGAGCAAAACAGACTTTTAAATCAAACTTCTATTTCATCTCTTTCTTTCTTTATTACTGAAATGAATAAAGTCATTTTGCATGGAAACGTAAATTTTTATCAGAATTGGAAAGCAATAAGTACAACAATAAGGCCATTTGTTAGCAGTCTTGTATGTTATTATATTACATTTGTATGACTGGACTGATACATTAGCTTGGGAGTCACACAGACTTCTTAAGCTGTGAGCCCAGACGTTGAGTCTCCTGTGTGCAAGCAAGGACCAGAAAGAATGTCCAATGGGACTCGCTGAAATTTGTTTATGCAAATACTCTTTAGAATTGGGAGCCAGCAGCCCTTCCTTTAGCACTTGTGTCACAGAGCACACTCAATGACAGGTTGAACAAATCTATGTACACTTCCATGTGATCATTGACCCTGTGCCTTTGAAAGTGAAATACTGTGAAGGCAGCATTTGAAGTTTTGGTGACAAATTACTTTTCTCAATGGAATCAAAGACTGGCCATCTGCAATGAAATAGATGAGCCACAGCTGGCTTTCATCGTAATCAATCCTGATTGCAGAAGGACTGGGGCACTTCTAGATTGATTGTGGGGACATGCTGTGACAAACAATACTGACCAATTCGGTCATATTGACAACACACTATTCCTCATGTTTAGATACAGACCAGAGACTCCATGACTTGTGTCATCACAGGGAGCAATTCCAATATATCCAAGACCTTTACTCAGTGACCAAAATTGCTAGAAATTAAGTAATCCTTAAGCTAGTAGTGACCCAAATTACCAGTGTTGCAGTATTGATCTTATGTCCACATTGGATCCATAAAATGTGTAACCAATTTTTACTACATTACTGACTTCCACTGTACCTTCTTCACCTGTGCATACCTAGGAAGGAAATGGTCTCTCTCTGCTCCTTCTGTGTGATCTAGAGAGGATTTGGTGTTTTCCCTCTAATTTGACCCAAACTGGACACCTGGTGGCAATAGAGGAAGCCTACAGGCGATAGTAGTGACTCAGTATTACTGAGCTAACTTAAAAAAAAAAAGCCTCTTTTAGAAATAGGAATTAAAATTCTAAAGGACTAAGTGAGTTAGTCTGAAGCTGAATATTCTATTTTCTTGGGTAGGTTAGTAATAAAGCACCCAAAATGAGCCTCAGAACACAAAGAGTCAAAATAGCTAAAATGTTGAGCACTCTTGGCTAGGTTTTGCTCATCGCCATCTTTTGAATGAACAGTCTCCACGAGCTTGTGTTTTGAACGCTTACTCCCTGGTGGATAGCACTGTTTAGAAACGTTATTGATGTGGCACCTCACTAGCACCAGAAGGGGTATAAAGGCAGGACTAGAGGTTTAGAGATATACTGGGTACCTGCAGGGACTCCTTGCTTCCTGGTAAATACCACACTGTAAGCAGCTGCAGCAAACTCCACCTGCCAAAAATAGAATCTCAGGGACCATGTTTTCCCCACCTCGATGAAATGTGTCATCTCAAACTACAAACCGAAGTTAACACTTCCTCATTAACTTGCTTTTTGTCAATATTTCATCCCAGCAATGGGAAAATGGTTAAAGCATCTCCTCTTGCTATTTCCTTTCTGGCACTACTTTTATCCCTGTGTAATTGATAGAAACTCTAGATGTGGAGAAATAAATTAACCCCCTTCTCTAACATACAGGTGTAAAATAAAAACAGAACTGAGGCTTAGTTAGTTAGTCTGCTCCTCTTGACTACTGAATACAGAGTTGAGAAACTATGGCGGAAGGAGAAAAAGGTGTAAGTAGGAGGACCTCCCCTGACAACCCTGAGAAACTCTTCTCTCCCAACTTCTGAGCTCAGATTCCATGGGTCTGAAGGACATTCAGGCTTTGTCATTGGCCCATCATCATCTCCTACCACATGTCTATTGATGACTGTATAAGACAGAATCTACCTATTAAGACACTTAAAGCAAAAGGAGCATCTATCAGCATTTTCTTCCAAGATGGATCATTTGCTTCGAAATAGGAGATTTGATTTGCACCATGCTGTATTTCTCTGAATATGGAATGTATAAATGACTAAAGACTATAAGTAAAAATGAAATTTGAGCTTTTTACTGATCTCCTTTATTCCTTTTATAATAAGGAATGGAGATTAAATCATATATGATTTATTTATTAAAACAAATTGGGCTACAAATTGCTTACTTTGCAAGCAGAAAGTTGTGACTTAAGGCCCTAGAATCTACATGAAACAAAACCAAGCATGGCCCCCGTGGAGCTGGTGATAAGTCCCAGACAATAAGAAACCCTGTCTCAAAAGAAAGAATGAAAGAATAAAAAAGGAGGAAGGAAGGAAGGAAGGAAGGAAGGAAGGAAGGAAGGAAGGAAGGAAGAAGGAAAGAAGGAAGGAAGGAAGGAAGGAAGGAAGGAAGGAAGGAAGGAAGGAAGGAGAAAGGTGGACTATAACTAAGGAATGATACCTGATTTCTCTAGCCACTGATATATACAAAGACACAAACATGCAGCACTATGCACACTGAAGCACACAAACACACAAACACAAACACACCCAGAGAAAGAAAGAGTAAAAAAGACAGATAGAGACAGAGAGAAAGAGAGACAGAGAGATGGAGAAAAGAGAAAAAGAGTAAGAAAATGTGACCATGAATTTTGCAAATTGTATACACATTTCTTTCCCTTTATACTTTTGCTTGTGAGATTTTTCAAGCCTCTTCAGATAATTTGTTCACTGATGCCTTTATCCATTGCAATGCTTCAACCTGTAAGTGACTTTCATTTGTGGAGAGAGGAGCTGCTTCTTTCCCTTCACTTCATCAGCAAGTTAAGCTGTTATTCTAAGGACAAGACAGAGGCAAGTCTGTCCCTGACCTTCTCTTCTTGCCGCCCTGAATAAAAGAGAGATGGATTAAAAAGGCTTGGATGACTCAGACAGCCTGATTTCTGAAAAGTGTAGATGTAGAAGTAAAACTTCTATATTATTTTATAATTTGAGTATGCTGTAAACCTATATTTTATTGTCCTGAGCTTTTGTTTGAAGGTTAGAGTTTTGCTAAGTGGATGGATTCAATGTCAATTCTCCAAAGCTCTGATTCTCCATCCCTGAGGGTGTGACTCACAGTGGACAGGGATCCATGTGGCACAGACATTCATCAACATTTGTTTGTTCCAAGTAGACAATACAGTAGGTGTTTCTTTTCCGGAGAGCAGGCTGCTGTTTTGTTTGGCAGGCCTTAGCTGTCTAAGCAAATCTAGAATACTGGAGCAGCAATTCAGAATGTATAATGAAACACAGAAATAGTCCCTCTGTGTTTCCAATTATGTTCACAATGCTCCATCACCATTCTCCTTAAAATTGTTTCTTTTTGTTTCTAAAGGGGGTGGGAAGAAAAGGTTATTTATTTTGAAACATATAAAGACTCCTTTATTCTCTTTGATACTTTTTCCCAAGTTCTGTGTCATTACAGACAAAATTTTAAAAAGATTTTCAAATAATCTTGTCTTGATTGTCTGAAACTCATGCAGCTGTATTGCACTCTTAAAATAATGCCCTTACTATAATGTAATTCCAAATATATTAACAGACATTAACCATTCTTCGTGCTAAAAAACCTAAATCTATATATTGAATTATAGTAAATAAGGTATATACTTTTAAGTACATATCCATTTACATTTCAGATGATTCTTTTCATTCTTATAGTATGTTTTTAAAGAGTGATGGAGCCATCTTGCATTTCTCTGAGTTACAAAAGTTTAGCCACAAAAGAAATTTTAAAAGGATGCCTTGTTAATGTTATACAACTATGTAAATTACACATAAAATGTATTTGTGATGTAATGGCAAACATGACATTCTCTCTTTTAGAGTTTTAACCTGTTTTGCAAAGGTACTGGAAGATGCATGCAGGACATATTAAAAATGATGTAAAACTGCTTAGTAACTATAAATCAAGACATTTCCAGAAACAGGACTTTTCAGAGGTAGGTGTAGATGGGACCAAATGAAGGAACTATCCAATACTTCTAATGGGTCTGACATATATCTCCCATTGTTTAAGAGAAGGCCCTGAAAATCTAAGAAAAGAGGAGGATTAAGCAGAGTAGAAAGGAAGTTGTCTCTTTGGAGATGATGGACACTCTCACTGAAGGTGGTTGTGATGGGAGACAGTGAAGAGGAAGAGTTAAGGGTAGTCCCTCTGAACTAATTTGTACCACAGATGGCAGCTAATCTCCATTCAGTTTAAGAAAGTTACAAAGGGGTTGTGGAGAGAAATTAGAGTTGTTCCACTCTGCAGAAGACAGATTGTAAACCTGCATCCTGAACTCCCTAGTCCAGTAACAGACTCCCAAATGGAGGATTTCTGTAGAACCCAAAGCCTTTACCATGCAACTAATATTAATATTGCAGCAGCAACCATACCCAGCAAGCATATCTTGCAGTGGCCAGGGACAGAACAGGGGTGGCATGGTGGGTAAAAAGATGGTAGATAGCCACATCCCCTCCACACTACTCTCTCCAGTCCTAGAGTCAGACTGAGACTGGTGGTTCAGAAGACAACTGAGCTACATCTTATCTTAAGTGGCATTATGTTATTTGAAGAGGGTGGCCATGAATACGAGGAAATATGCCCGAGAGTTCATATTGACTCAAATAAAAGTAGTTCAACACAGTGTGTTTAGAAGGAAATTGAAGAAAATAATAAAACTACCTGAAAAAAATAATAAAATAATAAAACCCACTAAACTGGGTTTCTCTGGTAAAGCATGCACATGTACACACACTCCCTCACGAAAACACAAGAACACAAGACAGAACAGAGTGAGTGAAGAATCGTAAAAACAGCAGCAGAACACTTTTAACAAGGTTCCCCTTACCCAGACACTTGGACAAACTGATAGAGGACATGTTCACTCTGATGGAAGCTTAATCCAGGCAGAACACCCAACAAGAACCAAGGCCTGAGATGAAGATCGGCAAGTGCTGAGAATTCACACTGGCTGGAAACAGGATATGTTAACAGAGGGAGGCATGATCAGGGATGTCCCAGGTCAAGCAGAGCTGTGTGGCCACTGGAAAGCTCTACACTCTGCTCTGTGGAGAAGGTGAGGCCTTGAAGATCTCTAAGCAGAAGAGTAATATGATCTGATGTATGTTCCTGGAGGCTTCTTTTCATGGTTTGTTTACTAATTAGTATGCATGGTTTTAGGTCAGACAGGGCATGCAGCACTGCCCAGTTGCCATGGCTGGCTACACTGCTCCATTGTCTAACACAGGCTAGCTTCCCCCATTCAACACTTTACCTTCTTGGCCCCTGACAACACTTGAGTTTGTAACCCAAGCTCTTACAGTTGCTGCTTTTCACCACACAATGGGAAAACACTCTGGAAGCATAAGCTAACCTGCTCCATTCATAATTTTTCCCACTTGATGCACTAGGTCATCCTGGACTTTGCAGGACTCATATTCTGAATCACATTATGAATTATAAAGCTAGTGTAAGACTTCTGAGTCTTCTGGAACTTTCTGTGTCATTCAGAATAGTTTACACCCAAGAAACAAGAAGCCTTGGAGATCTTGAGTTTGTTGCCAATTAGAAACCACATTGGTTCTAGAAATATTTATAATTTCTTTTGAAGAGGAGCCAGGCAGTATTGAAACAGGCTTCATGCCTAGGCAAGGTCATTCCCCAGGGAATGAGGAGCCCAGCCACAATACATCAAGAAATGTACTCCCAGACTCCAAAAGTTATTGTTATAGAAATAAAAATCAGTTGAAAATCCACCTCCAAGACAGCCTTGAAGAGAGAAAGTGATCTCCAAGGAGAAGCCTAAGTATGTTTAGAAGTGGAAAGAAAATAGTGCCCATTTGTTCTGGTAATAGCATGTGTGAGAGCTAAATTAAGCAGGAGGAAAATGATCTCCCATTTCTTCTTCTTACTGTATCTCCTGCTTTCCCTTTCCTGCCTCCTTGAGTTCAACACGGAAGAAGAGCTCAAAATTATTACTGCCAAACACAGGATCAGCTAGACACCTGATTTTATACTTCACAGAAGATCCAAGTTGTATTGGAAAGTTTAGTTTACTATCTTGTAAAAACCACAGTTCCTGTTCAATAATAACCTAAATTTTAGTTCAAGTGATCTGTAAAGCCTCTCTCTCTCTCTCTTCTCTTCTCTTTCTTTCTTTCTTTCTTTCTTTCTTTCTTTCTCTCTCTCTCTCTCTTTCTCTCTCTCTCTCTCTCTCACACACACACACACACATACACACACACACAAATGTAGCTTAATATGCATTCTCAACCTAATACGAATGTAGGTTGGATTTACTAAGCATTGTGCTGTAGACTGTGGGAAATTATGCCTTGGGTATCAGGATGCTGATAATTACTCTGCCCTTAAGGGGTGCCTGTTCTAGTAAATGGAAGAAACCATAAAAAATTATGAATCAGTCTAGTCCACTCAGCTACTAATAATGTAAAAACAGCATAAGCATTCAGAGAGCACCTTGTTCTTAAAGGAAAAGACTTGTACAGAGAACCCAGCACCTTGGTTTTTCCTTATTGATTTACATTTCATTCCGATCACAACCTTGAGAAAATCATTTCACATATCACTAAGCCTATACAGGAAAACTAAGATGGTAGAAGGCTTTCAGTGACGTCTTAGAGACCTCAAACTGCATTCTAGGGAATGGAAATCCACTGAGCATGTTTAACGAAAAAGAACTTGTTAAATCGTCCTGCTCTGAACCTCTTCTCTGAGCCCCCACTTTATTCATCCACAGCCTAGGATATCCATGATTCCACTTGGAGGTACCCAGCTGCTTGCAAACACAAAACATTTAAAATACTTCCTTTGCTTGCAGTTTAGACCCTCTCCAGCTTTCATCTCTGAAAGATTCATGGTCTACTGTTAATGCCTGAAACTTAGACATCATTCTGGAGGCTTCCTTTTCCCTTGTTTTCTCTTAGCAGTTCCTTGCTGACTTCCTACCTGTGAGTTTTGGACCTTTTAGGGTTGCCTTGATTGAAACAGGTTATCATATTTCCTGCACTACCTTAAACTGACCATGTATTGAAGGATGAACTAACTATGTATTGAAATTCTGATCTGTCTACCTCTTCCTCTCAAGGTATTGAAGTCATCAAAACCTATCCTAAGGAGTGCTAGGGATCAAACCCAAGCCCTGATTCAAACATCTAATCAGCTAAGCTACACACATCCTAAACTCATGTTTTGAATGTCTCATTCCTGCTGGTTTTTCTTACTCCCAACCTACCCAAACGTCCCTATTTCTCCCTGAAAATAGTGACTGCCTGCTTGGTGTACTTTCTTCTACTATGTTTTGCCACACTCTCTGCAGCAGCCAAGGATAATCTCAAACTAAAGACTGTATGAAGTTTCTTCACCCTTTTCCTGAAGCAATATACAAATTCTTCTAAGAGCTTCATATGATACAGAGAAGCAAAGTAAGACTCCAAGCATTACACCTCAGAGAGGCCTGGCTTTCTTACCTTTCTGATCACATCTCTTACCACTTTCTTGCCCACTCTCAGCCTCATCCTTCTTTTTGACCCTAAGCAAACCAAATATTTTTTCGTACGAAAGTGTCATGTGTGATGCTTCTACTTCCAACAGATAGCAACTTTTTCTACCTCCTATGGGTTCTGCTTAAATCTCAGACCTTATAAAACCATCCTTTGCAAAATTCTCTGGTCCTCTACCAATTTATATCATAGTACCTAATTCTTATCTTTCACATTACAGCTCATAATAAAACAGGGTCTTATAGATATACAAAAATTCATCTACATAAGCCTTCGATGATATTTGGCTTCTCCTATCACTCTTCATTGCAAACCCCATGGTACTGTTTTGCCTACTGTTGCCTCAGCAATTCAAGTGCTCTGTGTGTATTTGTTGAATAAATGAAATATGTTTTCCCAAGGTTTTCATCTGAAATGCACACATTCCAACTTATTTTACATATTCATCTAAAGTGTCCTGGCATTTATCATTTTCTACTAGGTACAAATATTATAAAAGAGCCCACACCCTACTACCCACCTTTCTTGTAATACAAGGTCCTAAGAGAACATGATGCAAGTGGTCAGCAATTGGTAGCAATTTTGAAATTCCCATGGACCACTAAACGTCTAATTTTTTTGATGTTAGCAATTTCCAGATTTACCAAAGTACCCTTTAATATGCATGTTCATTTATTTCTGTCTTTCAGCACTAAGGTTAATCATATATTTAATTCTGGCTTCTTATAGTCATGTCTTAGCAAAAGCAAGCAAGCAATTAAGGAAAGAAAGAAACAAAGAAAGAAAGAAAGAGGTCCCCTCAGTTTCACTTGGATACATACTGCAATGCAGTATACATGAACACCTTTCTTACTTCTTCCTAGCTTTTAACCAAATGTTTTCTAAAGGCTGTATTTGCAATCTTTGCTGAACATCAAGCTTTAGTCACAGAAGAAAGTCCTAAAAAATCTTTTTAGAAATCCCGTTTGGATCCTATTCCTAGCCTAATTTTGTAGACTAAGACATTTGGGCAGTCCTGGTATGCTGGGGATAAGCCTTTGAGGATTTTTATCAGAGTCAAACCCAAACTACAGCCCTAATTAGAACACCACAACATTGTTAACTCCTTGACTATGGTGGATTTTGGTGTGTTTGAGCTAAATCCATGTCTGCAAACAGCTTCTCATCTGCGTTCCTGCTGTTTGCTTGTGTTTCCTTTGCAGCTTTCCTCTGCTTTGCAAGGATAGATGTGTTGTGCAGACATCTCTGGAATGGCATTAAAAAAAGCAAAGTCACTACAGCCAACGAGCACAGATGTGGTGATGGAAGTTTTTGAGGCTTTCTGCTTTGTATGTTTTGCCCTCTGATGGTTAAAGATGATGAAAAAAAAAGATCTGTCACATAGTGCTTTATATTATCTTATATGTTTGGACAAAAGAATAACATGTACACATGCGCACGCACTCGTACATAGGTAAATGTGTATGTTTTAATTGGCAAATGCATTGAATGTTGGTTGAATGTTGGCATTTAAGTTCAAAGTCTCCTATGTAGGTAGCATGACTGCCAAGACTCCTGCAAAATCTGTGTGTGTTTGTGCCGCCAAGCATATACATAAATGGATGCTTGGAACTTCCAATCTGTAAGAATATCCCCTAAATTCTTTGAAATTCCATCAAAGAAAATCAGCAAGTACACATGCTCTCTGTCCCTCACACGAAAAGCACTATCTATGCATGGATACCTATGCTTTGATCTTGCTGCCTTCCATCCTTCTAAGAAGACCAGGCTGCACCCTGCATACCTGTTGGTGTGTCTGCTCTTCCCTCATTACTATTTCCTGAGAGTTCTGGAGCCTCCTGTGAAGTCAAATCAAAAGTGACAAGTGAAAACCAAGGGGCTTCTAAGTACAAATTGTATGTGATCTTCTTGCCATAACAGAATAGTGCCATTGTCCTATAAAATTAGAACATCTATGCTCCTCCACTCCAGAGAGTTAGCAATATGGATTCTAGTCAGTAGCTAATAGGAATTCAGAGGGATTTGGAAACATTTCCCAGAAGTACAAGAAGCACAGAGCATCTAGATCTCAGTATAAATACTTGCATTAAATCATAAACTTCTCATTTATTAAATTGAGCAATTATTTACTGGGCATCTATCCTAAATGCTGGGTATGAGGCATTAAAGAGAAGTAAAATTTCTTTTTCTCATGGAGCTCACATTCTGCCTAGGAAGACATTTAAGAGACAAATGGCTAGGCAGAATATAGATGAGGTCAAAGAGATAAGCTTTGCAGAGAGAATAAGGTGAGCACAGCTGCTCAGGGACTGGAGAGGTTGGGTGATGGGTGGAATCCAAATATTGTGATCATGGAAGCCTTTATGCCATGAAAGACATTTTAGAAGAAATACTGAAAAGCCTGTGCAGGCTTCATTTCATGGGAAGGGCATGTTAGACAAAGGAAATAGGGAAGACAATGGCTCAAAAAGAGGTTTCCTTTATGCACTCATGCCTAAGGAGGCCAGAAAGGTCCAACTGGAGAGAGAAAGGGATTTGATAGACATGACATGAGAGATTTAAGAAAAGAAGCAGGGAGTTTCAGCAGGACCTGTAGGTCGATGCAAAGCGGAGGCGTTGCCTGTCGTTGTTTTTTGTTTTGAATGAGATGGTGAGTCTTCATGAAGCTTCTTGAGGGTGGAAGAACCACATTCTCTGGTTTGAATGTGAAATGTTTCCCACAGGCTCATGGATGACTTCCCATGTCCAGGTTGTGGCGTTGTCTAGAATCCTGTGGAGCACTTAAAAGGTAAAATCTGGCTTGTAGAAGTAGGCTCTGGGGGCTATGTCCACGGTCCTTACCAGTAGCTCTCTTATGGTTTGCGTCCATTGAAGTAGAGATTCTGCCATGTGCTCCCACCACTGGGAAAGTCCTCTGAAACTGGGAGCCAAAATAAACCTTTCCTTCTTTTTATTGTTTCTGTAAGATAATTTGGGTACTGAGATGATGGGGAAACTAATTCCCAAAACAAATATCCACAAAGAGATTTAAAACAATAGTTATTTCAGACATGTAGGGTAAAAAATTGCATGCATGCTAAAAAATAAAGAAGGCCAAGCACAGGATACTAAGTCTACAGTCCCATCTAAGTAGAGGGTTGAGGCAGGAATGTCCCTTGCACTCAGAGTGTAGAGCCAGCCTTTACATTGCTCAACGGAGGGCAACAAAGTAGTAAGGTCCGATTGCAAAAAGGAAAAGAAAACAAATAAATAAAACATAAGGAAAAGAAAAAAAATGAATGATTGAATTATAAATGTTTAGGATGAGATTTGAAAGCAGTTGGTGTTTCTTTACCTTTTACTGACATAAAGCATAAAACTGTTCCATTTTCTTTGGAGTTGCTGCTTCCACGGGTAAAGTTAACACACTTCTGGAGTGACAGCAAGTGCTCCGTACACACACTTGTCTTCTCTGTCTTCTAAGTTCAGAGTTCCAAAAACTATCTTTCTTCCTAAGTCACTAGGGTCTCTTTAGAAATGACTTGTAGAAACTAAAATTTTTCTAGAGGTTTCTTGTTTTTCTTTCCATTTTTATTTTAATTTTTATTAATTATACTTTATTCAATTTGAAGCCCCCCCATGGCCCCCTCCCTTTTCCCCTTCCAATCCTACCCTCTCTCTCCCTTCTCCACACATGCCCCTTCCAAAGTCCACTGATGGGAGGTTTTCCTCTTCTTCCTTCTGATCCTAGTCTATTAGGTCTCATCAGGACTGGCTGCATTGTCTTCTTCTGTGGCCTGGTAAGGCTGCTTCCCCTCAGGGGGAGGTGATCAAAGAGCAGGCCAATCAGTTCATGTCAGAGACAGTTCCTGTTCCCATTACTATGGAACACACTTGGACACTGAACTACCATGGGCTACATCTGTGCAGGGGTTCTAGTTTATCTCCATCAATTGTCCTTGGTTGGAGTATCAGTGTCAGAAAAGGCCCCTGTGTTCAGATTTTTTGGTTCTGTTGCTCTCCTTGTGGAGCTCCTGTCCTCTCCAGGTCTTATTGTTTCCTACTTCTTTCATGAAATTCCCTGCACTCTGCCCAAAGGTTGGCCATAAGTCTCAGCATCTGCTTTGATACCCTTCAGGGTAGAGCCTTTCAGAGGCCCTCTGTGGCACACTCTGTATTGTTCCCTGTTTTCTCCTTCTGATGTCCATCCTCTTTGCCTTTCTGTATGGGGTTTGAGCATTTAGTCAGAGTCCTCCGTCTTGATTAGTTTCTTTAGGTGTACAGATTTTAGTAGGTTTCTTTTCTTTAAAATGTCCCAGAGTAGAATCTAAATAAAAGGATTCATTAATTGAAATGGTCCCTTCTTCTGAAATAATACTATTGTCTTCAGAACTCAGTGTTTTGCAAACGCAAACAGAATACAATGAAACATAGGAGTTTCCTCCTGGAAGAGATAAGGATTAAATTCAAACTCCAAGTGTCTAGTCATTTTCATTAATGACTCCATTCTTGAAGCGCCATCCATTTTTCTGTTTCTCCATATACCATAAGGAATTCACACTACCTCCCAGCCAGCTCCTTTTAGATTCTCTTACATCTTTCAAATCCTCCTTAATGTGAACCTCTTTGGGCACTGAACCTGAACGTCTTCCAGAAGCATATTGATCTAAGTATGTCAACGTGTTGTTTGCGCTGCTGGTCTGTCTGTTGCAGTTAGTCTAATGAGTCTATTGCAGTCCCAGTTCTGTGTATGTTAGTGTGCCTGTGTTATGGACTGAACACACCAGAGAGGTGGATAAAGAGGAGTGATCTGAGAAACAATTCAGGGTAAGCAATTGCTGGGGAACTTTTTGCTCCCCAAATTATATTTTCCAAAAATGAGAACATCTAGGAATTAAAAGAAATCTAAGGGTCTGAGAACATAAAAGAATATGCATCTAGTTTTTGTCTGGCAAAGGGAAGAAAGTAGGAAGAATAGTTGGTTTTTCTTCAGGTAAAACTTGTTGATTGCTAAGAACTCTCAGCTGTAAAGCAGCCAACAAGAACATACATGAGTGGAAGAATATGGGTTTCCCCAGGAACTAATTAACTCCATGAAAGTAAGGTAGCAGGAAAAGACAGGGCTTGGGCAGGCTAAACCTCAGATCACAGTGTTGATCTGAAGGAACTCCAAGCAAAAATTGTTCTATATTGAATAGAAAAGGACAAGTTTAGAAGCCACAATGTACATAATCATTCATTCCTAGAGCCTTCCTGATATAACTGCCTGAACAGAGATAGATACGTGCACTGTCTAGGTGCTTGGTGCGGAGAGATATGAGAAATCAGTATCACAGTCCTGGAGCTGGTGTTTCTGATGGTTGTGAGCTGCCATACGGGTGCTAGGAATCCAACCTAGGTCCAGTACAAGAACAGTAAGTACTATTAACTATTGACCATCTCTCCAGCCCCTAAACCACTCTTTCTGCCTTCATTATGACAGCGTGGTGGGATCATAACAAGGAGAACCATGATCAAAAGGCAATGCAAAAGAATCCTAATGTATTCAGTCATTGTGTTCATCGGCATAGTTTTTAAACCTCTGTGCTTCAGGTGCCTCTTCTGGAGCTTTTACTTGTCCTTGTGTTTGTGAGAAAATGACAGTTATTAATTAGTTTTAAGTTGAACCAGTCCTTATTATAATTCAAATACATTTCCCACTTCTAGGTCCCCTATCTCTGTAATCATTTATCTTATAGTGAATTTTACTGTAAGCGTAATATTTACAAGAAGCAATTTGTCATCCCTGGGTTAAGTGTAGAAACTTCAATAATTTCTGGATAAATATGTCAAAATAACTAAGATTCAGGCAATAAAAGAGAATGGGGAGAGCTCTAATGTGGCATTTTGGATTAGAACTGGGAGGTGTGCTAGCTAGTTTCACTGTTATCATTGCTGTTTTTGTAAATATGATTTTCCAATTATTAACCATCATTAGTATTAGTGGCGTTTATGCTGGTAATCCGTCTCACTAAGGATTTCAAAGTGCTGTAGTTTTTCAATGCTAAATGAGTTACAGGGCTCTCCAGTCGTGATGCCCGCCCTGATTTGCTACACCCAAAGTCTCCAAACACAATTAATTTTAATTCATATATGAATAGACCATAGAGCACTTTGAGTACAGAATGGAACTGGAGACTTCACAGAAAACTCCAAAATACTTCAGTTCATAAGAACTGAAATCCATGAGCTAATTGGCCCTAGCTCCTATTTTTTTTTTCTCTCTCTCTCTCACTGGAGACGCATTCCTTGTCATTTAAACTTCCTTACATACATGCTGGCCGGGCTGGGAAGTGTGTGAACACATACCCTGAGGCAAGGAGAAGATGCAAATGAGCAGGTGTGCCTCCGTTCCAGTCTTCTTTCTTAGTCCCATTCCTTACTTCTTCCCTAGCAGCCCTGTCCACCTACTAAAGCATCCTTCATGAGTATCTGTGACCTGTGTCAATTCCTGGTGTTTTTTTTTCCTGCTGGCCTGCCCCAGAAGCTGTGATCACTTACTCTGAGACACAACTGATGCCTTTTCTTTTGTCTCAAGGCAGGGCATCCTGTGTCTTCAAGAAAGAATCCCAGCAACACCCTATTTGCAAAGTCCTTCTTATTCAGTTCTTCTCCAACCTTCCCTTTGTGAATTTCTCTAAAGTTAGAATCAATTGTTTCATGTGATGCATACATAAGAGTAAGACAACAAACACCAAACATTTTCACATGTGTGGCCTAGGTTTGTCTAACCAAACATTCTTCATTTTGGTTGAATGGATGAAGGAAAGAGTGAACAAATGAACAAATAAATAAATAAATCCTTGTTTGTCCTATGAGGCTCAGGGCCCAGCATTTTTACATGTGCTCTAGTGGCAAACTGAAGGTTCTCCTACATACTGGCATATAGCTTAGTCAGTAAAAAAGTTCACATGTAGTTTGGAGGAGGGTGTCTGCAGCTCCATCTATTCTCTAACCCAAAGTGCTCTATGACCTATTCATATATAAATGAAAATCAGTTGTGCATGGAGGCTTTGGGTGCAGCAAGCCAGTGTGGGAATCACAGCTGCAGCCCCGGGACCCATTTACCATTTACTCAAATGTCCAAGTACCATCCCGGGGACAAAGAAACCATATCTTTTTCTATAGCTGATGGGCATCTTAGTAACCCTTCCCAGAGGCAGGCATTTCAACTTAATGGAAACAGATTACTAGCGATTATAACAAGAGTATACTGACTAAGTGTTCACCAAGTACTTTGCCTTTATTCTTTATACCGACCAGTAAAGAGCATTTTATTATCTTTGTTTTGCAAACATTAAGTAATTTGCCACTGCTCTTTGTTTCTCTGTCTCTGTGTGTGTGTCTCTATGCCTGTCTGTCTCTCTGTCTCTGTTTCTCTGTGCGTCTCTGTTTCTCTCTCTTTCTCTCTCTCTCTCTGTCTCTCTCTCTCACACACACACACAAACACACACATACACACAAGCCAGTCATGGTGGGGTACACTTTAATCCCAGGGGCTTGCTGGCATGCTGATATAGCCTAATTGGTAAGCCCCCAGCCAACGAGACACCCAATCTCAAAGAGTCAGGTGGATGTTGCCTGAGTGACGGTACTTGAGATTGTCCTCTGATTTCCACATCTACTCACGCACTGGTGCAAGTGTACCAGCATGCGTATGTGCAGTCACATCTAGATGTGCACACTCACACTTGTGCATCCACAACATGCATACACATTAGAACACGTACATCCATACATAGAAAATGTAGCAACAGCACCCCGCACACCGCAGCTTCATCGCCACACAATGCTGAACGCACCAAACAAGTTTCCTCTTCACCTGCCTTGAAGTCGGGCCTCCTGGAATTCTGATCTCCACCTACTCGCTAGAAAAACTATCTCTGATTGAATAAGCGAAACTACTGTGAATTCACGTATCACTCAAGTGTAAACGTGTTAATGCGCAAACTCTGCCAGTAGTGTGCTCAGTGGAAATGAGAATGGGAAGCCAGTAAAACACAGAAATGAGCCCCTAATGGTGGCATTTCGGGGAACAGGAGGGGACAGATGGGGAGATATTTCTGGACCAGGGAGCTTCTGGGTGCCCTTCACGTTGTACCACACCAGCCATCTCCTATTCCTGTGCAGAAGGTTGGCTCTGCTGCCACAGTACACTCTCCAGCTCTCCTGAGAGCCGTGCTTCTATTTCTGTCTGTTATAAAAAGGTAGAGACGCCATTCCTTCTGGTTGTCAGGGCCCAGGAATGAGCCTCCCTCATATGAGAGAAAAAGCCAAGGACAAACAAAGAAACCATCTTCTCTCTACAGCCGATGGGCACCATATTAGCACTTCCCAGAGACAGGCATTTCAACTCACCGGGAAGAGAGTTCTAGTGATCATAACAGATTCTGCTGGTGAAATGTTTGCCAGGTACCTTGTCTTTATTACCTATGCTGGCCATATATTAGAGAGCCCCTATGACTACAATCTTAAGCAACATGCCCACAGTCACAATGCTGGTAATGTTCAGAGGTATTAATGGTGACCAGAATGTTAAAAGTCAATCCTGAACACCCTCAGGAAGATGTCCACAATACAGGAGAGAAACGTCTAATTGTGGTCTTGTGAAAATACACAACTGAGCGCAACTGCTACTGGCCTTTCTGTCCTGTGCATGCCATGACACGTATGTTATAGTCACTTTGCTTACTTCATAAAGACGTGGAAGATATAATTCCTGACTCCAAAGTTTACAGGAATAACTAGTGTAGAAAATATGAAAGATTGTGCAGTAATTTCAATATCTTTTCTGAAGAAAAAAAAAAGCATTTGAAATATCTAAACTAGATAAAGGATATTTCAGGCTATTTGGAGAACTATGTCAAAGGAAATTATACAGTCCCTGACTTGAGCTTGCAGGCTGAAGAGGGTATTAAGACCCCAATAATGTTACAAGTCAGACTTGTATACAAGTTGTGTTCAAATTGATATTAGAAAAAAAAATAAAGGAAAAAAAATGAGCCACTGAAATCAGCCATCCTTTCTGATAGCAATCAAACTACAGAATGTCACAGACAGAAAATAACTATTGTCTTCACCCGTTACTTCCAAGCAATTGTCTCCTAAACACGGCTGCTGCGCCTGAGCCTGCCCACCTCAGAAGTCCCCAATCTTCTCTACAATCTCATGAAAATGTGTTAGCATCTTCCTTACGAATTCCTTTAAAGGATCACATCTACCCACCAAGTCAGTTTTCCAGAAGTGTAATATGTTCAAAGAGAGACAGAGCAACAGCAGCAGGGCAGATGTTGTGGGATCTCTCCTGCCCTTTGTAAATGCCTTTCATGTGTTTATGCTGAGAGTTTAGCACTGAAACATACTTAACCTGTGGCACTAGGTTCACTCCAAGTCAACAATGGCTTCCGCATAGCTGTGATCAATTTGCTTAAACAGCTGGTTTGACTGATCTTTCCACAGAATCAGCCTAATTGTGTGACAGGTTGAACATCTGAGACACCTCTGTACAAAGACAAGGCAGGCTCCATATTAACTCACTCAAAGACGTCCCCCCTTTTCTCCAGATCTGCGGGATTGCCAAGTGGCTGTTGGTAAAAGTTAAAATCATGCCCTCTTTCCCCTTTCTCAGCTTCCAAATGAAAAGACAAAATATATAGCCATCCAGACAATCTCTGGAGAAGCTAAGTGGGGACATAAATAATAACTATACATTTAACGATACAGCCGTAGCATAGAAAAACATCAACAGGAAAACAGTGACTTAAAGAGATTTAAAGAAACAACTACCTCTTTTCAGTAGCATATGTGAGTCCTTTCAGGCAATCAATTATTCATAAATATTAGATTAGCATTTTCTATTTGCTTTGTGATAAAATGCAAATAACTCTTAAAGTTGCCAGGAATCAGTTCTCTTTCAAATACATTTTTCTTTCAGCAAATTATGTTCTTTCCCTGTTATCTACTCCATTCAAATCAAAACACCAATCTTGTTCAAAACTGGTACTTTGTCCAAATTTGCATACCTGGATACTGATAAAATATTTCTGTTATATTCTCTAAAATCCTACTGGCAAAATAAGAAGATTCATAAACTGTCTACAGAAATCAGAGCAGGTGGCATTCAGACAAACCTGGGTCTCTTTCTCACTATGATTAACCAGCTCGTAATGACAACATAGTGGCATGAAGAGGGAGCTGTAGCTCTTCTGAGACACAATTCTGCACGCCCCAGCTTATCCACGCTCTGCGATCTCCTGTCTGATTCTGATTCTCTCCCTCTTTCTCTCTCTCTCTCTCTCCCATCTTTTTAACCATTGTGCCAGCTCCATTTAAATGTATCTGCTGTGGATCTGGTCAAGTGGAGATAATCCATGCAAATCAGAAACTGTGGTTGTCAGTGTGTGGTTCCCGGAGAGGACTCAGCCTGAGGAGGTCACTCGTTCCCGGCCGCTCCTCCCTTTCTATCTCTCCCCTTATTGCAGAACTGCTGTGTGTATACAGTGGCAGAAAGGACTCAATTGACTTCAACTGCTGCCTGGTTTTGCTTACAACTTTTTCTTATAAAGGAACTTACCTCCATCTGTCTTTTCAAGGTAGGAAGCCTGATTCTTCTAAAGACGCGTGTAATGCCTCTCCTGTCTGCTCATTGTCAAATGTCACTGGAATGCTTTACATTGTTGCTGGCACTGGGCGCAAATGCTGCGATTCCAGGTGCCTCACGCTTTTGTTACTTAACCGTGTAGGCACAATTGTTTAAGCGTCGGGCATTTGGATGTTTATTTTTCATGTAGCCAGCTTCAGTTTTAAAACACAAGGAAGACTAGAGTGCCTACTCTCCAACCTAGAAATACAATTCGCTATCAAGTTTTCCCTCTTAAAAAAATAATAACCTCTCTAGATGTTTTAACTTCTCCTGCGCCATGGCCAGTTACAGCCAAGTGTAAAATTCAGTGGTGAGAAGGGAGGCTGTGTATTGTTTGCCTGTGCCTAGGACCTTCTTGCAGCATTTTCTCTGAAAAAAAGAATTAACTGTTGAAATGTTTTTAACATCAGTGGGAAATCTGTAGATCTTCATTCTGCTGCAGTGGCAACAAGCTAGAGGCCCTATTGCTAACTGGCCTGTCAAACAGATTTATTCTTCACAGTTCACGAATTGCTAGGCTATCAGAAGCGCTGCAATTAGTTGGGATCCAGTTACTGTTGTTAGAAGTGCTGTTACATATTGTTTTGAAATTTAAATTCTATTTCAGAAAAGTTTAATGTAAAGAGGCTCTTTAAACGCTGATGTGTATATAGTGCCATTGGAGAGCATTATTCAAGAATGATTTCAATAGTCAAATAGTTAAGCTTGGGTTAAAAAATGTGTGGAAGAGGTTAATAGATTGTATAATATATATATGTGTATGTGTGTTGTTTCTGAAAGCAACCCCTCAGCTTGTAATACTTCAAATGTGTTTCCTTGAAGTGACTTGTAATAGTATTTTAATCATTCCTTAGTCATTTTAACTTTAAATCACACCAAAATGTCATGTAATTACAAATTCAAAAAATCTTTTGAATTAGTACAAATATAATTAAAACATTCCAGTTGCAACTCAGATAAATGACATCTGAATATACTCTTTGCTAATGTGTTTTTGCATTTTGACATATGGCTCTGACAAGGATATTTAATCCCTTGTATGAGATAGAACCGAACATAAATAGTAAACAAAGTTGACAGTCCTGAGAAGAAAAGAGAAATGTTTTCTGGTGTACCTAATCATTTTGATGTCGTAAAGCCCAGATTCCATCTTCTAGGTAGATACTTGTAGTTAGTAGAGTTTGTGGGGGGAAATTTATTATCCACATAAAATATCTCAGTGTCAAAGCTCTGTGTGTGTGTGTGTGTTTGTGTGTGTGTGTGTGTTTCCTTTTGATACTGAATGTTATGTTGAAAAAATTACCCTCTGATTTCTGAGTACAGTGGTACAAGGCACGGAGCCCTGTCATTGTTAGCATAAAGAAGCCGTCCACACAAGTATTCCTATACACAGGGCGATCTCTCTGTCTCTGGCATTGGTTAGGTTATTCTATGTAAAATTTAACACATAAATATGTTCTGCTTCATGGCATTTTATTGGTCCTATTGGTATGAAAGCTACTCCAAGAAGATGAGAAGAGGGGTGTTTATAGCAGTGTGTAATAAAAAACCCTTCACGGCGAGAAAAGAGGAATTTGACTTATTACTTACCTAGTCATTAGAGTTTCTCTGAAAACTCTTTGAAATCCTGAGTTGTAAAGTAAACTGAGGCTTGCCGGGAAAGGTTAATTGAGTGTATCTGTTGTAGCCATGTGGCTGCCCACGATATCTCCGGTGCAGTCATTGTCACTAGAGTATTCTATTTGAGCATCTGTACTACAGGGAAGAAAGGGATTCCTCACTCCATGGTCAAGAGAGACTCTTCTATGTCCAAAGGATTTGGATAGGAACCCAGCCTGTCCACCCCACCACCACACACACCACCACCCCTCCAGCACAGGAGATGTGAGATGTGCAGGGTAGCCTGGCTGGGTGAACTTGAGATTAGTATTAAACTAAAGGGTGCCCTTTCAGAACAAAGGAATACCACAGATACTCAGTCAGCAGGCATGCTGAGGAGAGACAGAGAAAGTAGCCAAGAGGCTCTTCTGGGGACGGAGAAAATGCTGCCAACTAGGCATTCTCTTTGCATCCACATTACGTGGATTTGATGGGTCTGTAGGCTCTCCCCCTGGAATTCCAAACTATCATTTCACGGGGCTATTTCAAAAGCAGAAATTTTTATAGATGCTTGCGTTTGTTTGCAAACCTCAAGAAAGTCTCCAAAGACCTACCTCCTATGCCTTTAGTCAGGCCTTACTGTGCATCCTAAATAAAATGGTCACAGCCTTCAACTCCCCCTGGGTTCCTTTGCTTCATCTGTATACTTCCCATTCCTCCACTAACTCATTCAAGCAACTGCTCAGGGTAAGTTACATTTCCTCTATTTCAGCGTGCCTTGCAGCAAAATGTAGAGCACTGGTAAACCTCATGGCTGTATTTAATAGCAGGCTGTTATTCCCACCTGACTCCCTTCTGCTGGCTGTACTGAATACAGTTTAAAAGATAAATTTTCATCTTAAAAGGTTACTACGTGGGGTGTTGATAAGTTGTCCAGAACTTTGGGAGTGTTCAGTGGGACCACAGAAACTTGCAGCCCTGCTTGAGGGAAAATGAGCTGCATTATCAGCAGGCATTTTGATGCTGCTTCATCTGCACGCAGGCACGGCTCCTCAGGAAGCTTTTCTACCACACTACACATTTTTCCCAGACCTTGGAAGTTATTGCCAAGTGTGACTAGATTATGGCATCTAGGGAACAGACATCAGATCCTTACTGCTTTATTTGCACTAATTTGAATCTTCATGGTAATGCTGTGAGGTCAAGGGGACCATCATACATATGCTGTAGATAAAGATGTAGAGGTTCAGAGAAGTTAATTGACTTTGTCAAGGCTACGGAGTTGTAGCAGACATGGGATTTGAACCTGCTTATCCTTTGAAATCACATATAAAGATGCTTCCTGGCTTATCTGTCAGGGTGCTTCCTTCTCTCTCCCAATAGCAAGCATACCCCATTCAGCCGTCTGCTGTCTTGACATAGCAGAACTAGGTATCTGGTTCTGATTTTTCAACTGCTTCATAGCTCTTCCTCTCGATCTGTATTAGCCTTATGGCACAGGTTTTATAAGAGTTATCTCACTGAAAGCCTGACAGGAATGGTTACTAGGAGAGTAGAACTAAATCAGATCTGTAATTGACCAGCGTGTCAACTCGGTCTTTGAAGTGCCAACTCCTCCCCTTACTTTCTTTTTTCTGTCTAAAAATAAGATTGACAGCTTTTTATATGTTTGGAGTATCAGTGGTGCAAAGAGTAATGTTGGAAATTAACCCGAGGCTCTGTCTAACTGCCGTTCCTAGTAACTCCATTGAAGTTCTGCTAACAATTAAAACATTGATGCAAACAACTGTTCACATAAGAAACTGTTCCCTGTCTTGTGGAACCAGATGTACTGTGTGGTCAGCAATGGCCCTTTCTTTTGCCTTTCTGTTCACTGGGAACATCTGTATGGAAAGTTCCTGAGATAAAATATCGCCAGCCCATTTACAAAGCAGCAAGAGCTAACACATGATAATGAATGTTAAATATGCTGAGTGTGAACCACTCGGCACAGTTAACGTCCTTATGTCATAATTGTTATCCCCTTTATGAGGGCAAAATAAGATCCCATCCTTACAGAAAAGTGAGAGCAACCTTCCTTCTGTCTGCCTGTTTGTGGTAGCTTCAGTCTTCCCCTATTGTCTTTCCTCCAATGTAAAAAGATGAAGTATATCACGCATGTTACCCATGGGAGTCTCATTCATACACTGCTCATTTGACCCGACGATATCATCTGTGCAATACAGATCTGTACAACCTATACAAGATCAATACACAATCCAGTGGAAAAGGTGTGGGGACCAGAGGTCAGTAGTGATTGTATAAGATACACATTTATTTGGGGGAACAAATGAAAAACAATTTTGATACCATTGTGTGAAACCAGTATTCTTTTTCAATCATATTTCAAACACCAGGCAGATGGACTGCTCTTCTAGGTCCAAAATGTCTCTACCCACTGGCAGGCAGAAAGCCCAAGAACATATCTTTACAGCTAGTTGAATATACCAGTTTTGTATGGATTAGTCACGTTAGATGGCAGCCATCGGTATGGGAAAATCTGGGAATTAATTTAAATTTGAGCTTATCCTGCCATCATCTCTGCTGAGTGAGTTCCTTAGCCTGTAAGGCATTCCACTCAGATTTGATTTCTCAAGTCAAATTACTTGGGTGCTATTTCCACCACAAAAGGATAAAGATAGGCAAAGAGAAAGAGGCTGACACTCTCACTCAGAACAGTTACGGCTGACCCCAAACCACTGCAAGGAGGGATCCCGCGTCACTCCACCCATCAGCCCCATTACTCAATTCTTTGCCTGAAAATGTCAGCTTCTTCAAATTGAAAATAAAATCAAAAGACTTTCCTCTCCGGGGAGATTTACAAAAAATATTCAGACAACTTAATTCTCAAATGTATTAGCAGTCAGCTGAGAGTGACAGTTGTCATTACATGGGAGTTCAAAAATAAAACTTCGCTAGCTCGTAAGATCGACTGTTTTGCGAAGAAGAGCGAAAATTTGCAATTGCATTCAACCAGCACCATGTCTCTCTTCTTGCTGCTGTGGTTGTAGTGGTTGTCACTACTGCATGGCTCCTATCAGTCTTCTCCCAGAAAAGCTACAGAGCCCCTTCCACACAGGATTTCATGTCCGCAGTGGCTGAAGTTCATGCTGTATGCTTCAATCTCTGATTGTGTGGGTTCTTTTTAAATAATGCATCAATTGTTCTGGCTTAAATTAATTCACGGTGAAAATCAGACCTATGTTTCAATTTTCACAGATCTGGACCCTATGCTAAGCTGAGAGTCTGTGTTTGATTAATGTATAGACAATTCATGGCTTGCTTAATGTAGTGAGAACTACTTATATACTCAAATTTTGTTTCAGGGGTAATAAGAGATCCACTTTACAACATGTTTCTATTTTAATTTTGTAAATTATATTTGTAAATATATATATATATATATATATTTAGAGAGAGAGAGAGAGAGAGAGAGGTTATAACACTGGATCTGTGCTTTCCCGAAAATACAATAGTGTACATGTGTTCAACTTAAAAAGAAGTAGCATGAGGAAAGAAATGACTCCACTGAATAAAAATGATAGATATTATAATTTCTCATTTTGATGTAAAACAGAGACACAACTGCTGAAAGAATTAGTTGGGAAGGTGGAAACAATGGAAAAATGAAAAGATAATGAAAATTACAGAGACAAGGAAAATAGTACAAGGATGAAGAGAGTGGTAGTGTCTGAAATGAGGAAAGGGCTAGCTGATTTTAAAGGATTCAGACCTATGTGTTTCTTATAAGCCACAGTTTACAGCTTGTTAACTTGTACTATCAAATCTTCATAACTTACCGTAAAGTGCCAATAGTAATTAATCTTAAACAAAAATTACCCTTTGGCTCTAAGAGGAGACAGGCTAGGAAAGGCAGGAGGGTGGAAGGAGGCTCTGCCGAAGAAGGGTCGAACAGAGAACATTTGTGACCGTGAGCCAAGTTCTAAAAGGGAATTAACTGGGCATGTGGAAGGGAAGACTGTGGGCCATGGGCTTTGGAGACTAGTGACTACAAAGCTTTTCCAAAAAGTCGGGTGCTCCTGGGAAGAGTCTCGGACACCTGCAGTAAGATACGGCCTCAAGAAGACACATAGGCGGCGCACACCACAGCAGAAAGTGGGGGCAAGCAGCAGAGGTGCCCAGCTAGTAGAAGGACTTCCGCTCTCCTTGTGGGGACCAAGGCCCAGTGGAAACAAAAATCTCCTAGTGAGTGCCTCTAAAGATTCTGGGGAGTAAGGACACTAAACGAGGGCTCCAGTACTGGCTGGATAGCAAAGCTCAGGTGTGGCATTTCGTCTCAGCTCTGAATGGTTTCTTCATTTTTCCACCTTCAGCCACAGTGGTGTTAAACACTATCGTGAAATCTTTTTGATTAGCTTGGGACAAAAGCCATTGCAAACCGGCCACTGGGATTTTAGTGGATTCAGGTAGGGATGGAGAAAGAGTCTGCAGGTGACTATGTGCCTCTAATTAACGAGAGGGGTGTGTGGCCATAGTTTAAAGTTTCACATCTTTGATTTAGAAGAAAGAGGTAAATAGGCATTTTAAATCACAGAAGCTGACGCTTCAAAGAAAGCACAAAGCAGCTGGCTGGCTTCAGACATGGACCTATGCTACAATTCCGTCAGGAATGCCAATGCCTCTCTCCAGCCCTCAGCTTCTTCATCCGTAAAATAAATTTTAAAAATACCCACTTCTCAACTTTACAGTAGGGAGAAAAGGCAGCTGTGATCACCCTAATCCTATGCTGAGATTAGTCTCCATTCAATTATGTTTTCTGAACAAAAAAATATATTCATGCCTTGCTCCATGCCATTCATAGACATAACAATTTCGATGTTTCTTAGTTTCATTTTCTTTTGTAGCTTAGAAAATAGCTTTATGAAGCAAGAAAGGGCTGATTCTAATCTGTTCCTAATAAAGCATCTCTGGTGTGTTGGATTTAAAACTGTCTAGTCCTTGGCTCAGTGAGATAGACCACAGCCACGAAAAAAAAAAATGCTTCTGGTACTGGAAGTCATATTCATAATTTTGATTAAAACTAATAGTTTCACCTAACTCTGCTCCTCTGACTCAGTTTAACATCAGTTGGACCTAAAGACTCTGAGCCAGTATGTGCTCATGTCTATGGCTCTTCAGATTTAGTTATTTTTATTCTATATATATGCATGTTTTGTTTAAATGTGTGTGCATGAACCACATGTGCTCCTGATGCCCTTGGCGGTCAGAAGAGAACATTGGGCCCCCTAGAACTGGAGTTACAGAAGGCTGTGGGCTGCCATATGTATGCCAGGAGCCCCACCTTGCTCCTCTGGAAGAGCAGCCATTGCCCTGACAGCTGAGCCACGTCTCTGGACCCTTTGTGGCTCCTAAATTAGTGTGTCCATCCCTGTTCCCAGCCATGCCAGGAAGGGCGCTGGCTCTAGCAATTTTCTGAGTCCATTTTGTGAGCAGCATGTGTCCAAACTGCCGGGGATTTCCTGAACCTAAGCTCAAAAGCCAGATTGACAACTTCTGAGAACTGTGAATTAGACAAGCTACACACATCTTCCTAAAAGGACTCTTCTCTTGAGTTGTGTGTGTGAGGCAAGGTGAATATAGAGAACTCCTGGAGAAGGAAGGGTCTTCCATACCTTCCTAGGGCTTTTGTTGGTTTCTCTGAGTACTATGTAAATGAGTTTCTTAAACACAGACTGCCATTGATTTCTTCCTGATGGTCATTGATTCCCTCAGCATTGCTTCATGTATGCATTCTCCCCCAAACATCTAGCATTGATATTTCTCTCCCTGGATCTCTGTCCTCAATCCATTATAAGCATATCATTAAAACCTGTTTAATTTCCTAAGAAAGATTACATTAAGAGCACTGTCAGTGTGATTATGTCAATGGCAAAAGATAAACATGTATTAGGCAGTGCAAAATGCTATTATCTGTCAGGGTCAATCTGCTTGTTTTAGGTAGAGCAATCTGCCACCCCCACGACCCCCACTACTCCTACCGTTTGCTAGTCATGAAAGTACGTGCTTCTCTACCGGGTACTGTTTGAAGAAATTATGACAGTGAATGGCACTCAGTTGCCTACTACTATGACATAATTTCTATGTCGCTAAAGTCGGGTGTGTGTGTGTGTGTGTGTGTGTGTGTGTGTGTGTGTGTGTGGTGTGTGAGGGGTGGGAGGAGGGAATTAGACACAAACTAAGGATCATGTGTTTCAAGTTTTATGGCATTTTTATGCTCTTGTGCATAAAGAAAAATAAGTATAATTGGAGAAATCATGGCATCCTATTTGTACCATGTGTTAGGAATAGAATGGAATTCCTGAAGAAAGGGCAGGGTGGATTATAGGATTCTACTCTGTGACAGTTTTTGCTCAGAGCTGGGCTCACCTTAACTGATGTCCACTCATAATCATTTCAATTGATCTAAATAGAAAGGAGAGTCAATGCAGGAAAGGAGAATCAAGACTTAGGGCTCATCTCGTTCTGGATGCAAACATGCTTCTTCTTTCAACTTTTTTCCTTGAGACAGTAGTTTCTAAATATATCTGAGAAACACTGCTGGCTGCCAGCTGCTACGGGCACAAAGTTCCTCTTTAATGAGATAAAACAGTATCAGGAAGTCAACTCATCCAACGTGCCAGAGCTGACTTTCACTAGGTTTCTGTACGGCCTAAAATGATCTGAAATGGAAATGAATTGAATATTCAAGCACAGTGCACCACCGCCCCTGAAAAACAGTTTCATCTGACTTCATTACATGGTGATCATTTCCTGAATGCTAGAGGATGCCGAGGAGAATAATCAAAATTGATATGTATATTGATTGGCATGCCAGTTTTCTAAATAGAAGCTGAAAAAAAATGTATATATATATATATAAACAATACTAGGCCTGTGCAGCTCTCCAGCCTGACTGCTCACAGGCGGACGAATCCACGCGCTCGCCAAACCCTCAATGGGCCTCAGTGAACGCTTCTGAAAGATTTTCTCAGCAGTCCATTACGCTCATCTTCAGTTTGATTCAGACTTTAAACATGTCATTTGCATAATTTTGCATGAGAGTGTCTGCTTTAAATTAGATAAAGGTCACCGTCATTCACAATCAAGAGGAAGGTGGAGTAAAGGTCATAATTCAATTAGAAAAAAAATTCCTGATTAGATGTAGAGGTGTGTTCACGTGATTCCGTATCATTGGACAAACGCAAGTCCACAAACTGACCTCAGTAGGAGGGAGCCTTCAGAGATTTCTGTCAAAATCAGATTCTTTTAAAAAAATCAGATTAAAAAAAAAAAAAAAAACAGTGTAGAGAGACATAGTTCAGCTGGCACTTTTAGCACCGGTTGTCTTTTATAATGTCATTAGGTTTTAGGAATGACATAAATGACAATTTTATCTGAAAAATAAAGTAGTGGGTTATAATGAATTAATAACAGGTGGCAATTGATCGGCAAGCCACCCCGGGGCCTGAGGTTACTTCTCCCTGAGGTGGTTCCTAGTTCTTTCACGCTGCTTAAAGCCCGGAGATGTCACAGATAATCTCTGTTCTTTCATAACCATTGCATAGCTCACAGGGACATTTAGAAGTGCCTAACACTGTTTTTGAATTTTGACTTCTCCATAGTGTTTCTGTGATTAGAACAGGGTGGATAAATGTAGCTGGTGGCAGGCAAGTAGCACTTTTTATGTAACTTTTTTAAAGTATAAGTTGAGTAGGTGCAAATTAGTAGAACACCAACAAACACTAATGTGAATTTTTTTTATGCTGCCCACGATCGATTCAAACACTGAAAGGCAGATAAGAGGGTACCTTTTGTTCATGTTGGGCCATTTACAGTGGGCACCGAAAGGCTACCAGCAGCACTGCGTGTAGCCATCACTGAAAGGAGGCTTCCAAAACCCAGGGTCCAGTTTCCTTACTTCTAACCATGTCTTTCCCTTGTCCTGGGTGCTTGTTGCTTAAGAGACAATCTGTTTCTCATCTTGTTTGTTTGTCTCTCTGCTGTTGGGGAGGACACATCTTGGACCAACTGAAAACAAGGAGGTATCTCCTTTTCAAAGACAGATTGTTTATTTTTTTCCAAAGAAAATCAAAGCTTTTTTAAAAGAACCTTTACAGGTTAAATGGTTTAAGCAGATTATAATTAGTTAATTTTGTTAAACATAGACTGGATCAATTTTACATTATTTTAATTACCTTTTGGAATAAATGGTTTGGTGAACAAATTCACTTGATGTTCAGGATCAAACAAAATTACCTTTCCTCTGGGTAGGCTTAAGTTCCACAAAATGATGTGGAAATGACCGCCTTTGCTTTCATCTAAAAATATCGTTGGATTTAGAAAATGGTTCGAGTTGGATATATTGTATTGTGAGCCAGTCATATTTTATCATTTTCATTGCTGGTCCCCTTTTTAAAGTGGAAAATAATGAAAATTCACTAAACAGAAGTCCCAATAAGGAAACTCTCTGTGATTGGTATCATTTCTTCTGTGAGGCGGGAGGCTGGTTCAGCTTTCTTTCAGTAAGAAGCTGTGTATTATATTCTGGTAATTTATGATTTTGAATTTTTATGAAGTTATAGGCACAAGAGCTAGATGATCATTCAACATAATAAAAAAATCAGATACATTCACATCTTCAGACAGACAAAGAGAGAGAGACAGAAAGGAAAGACAGAGAAAGAGAACAACACAATTCCCTACCTGTCATTAAACAATTCTTGAATTACAAACACTATTTCCTAAGTACTTAGAAGGAAGATGAGAAAAATCACATATCTTCTGCCTACATCCTGACTTAGGAACTGTAAGAAGTAAATGCCTAGGAGGTAAAAAAAAATAATAATAATTTGCCCTTTGAAATATTATTTATCTCTATCTCATGTATGTGTGTGTATGGGTGTGTGTGTGTGTGTGTGTGTGTGTGTGTATGTATATATACCATGTAGGGACAGGAGTCTTCGGAGGCCAGAGGAGGGGCTGGACCCACTGGAATTGAAGTTGGAGTTAGTTGTGAGGTGCTAGGTGGCTGTGGGTGCCAGATGCCAGACCTGGGTGCTCTCTGAGAGCAGTAAGCACTCTTAAATAGTGATCTGTCCCTCCAGCCCAATTGTCCCTTCTTAAAGTCCTTGGGAAGTCTGCACTGTTCCAGCACCCAGTGACATCCATGCTGCTTTTTGCTACAGTGGTGGTTCTCAAACTGGGGTGACTCTTCTTCTGCTTGGAGACACACTGCAAAGTGGACCTCCTTCAACAAAGGCTTGTCCTGTCCGAAATCTCAATAACTCTAAGGATAAAAGGTACATTGTACAAGAAAAGCTAACACTTCATCTTCATTTTGTGTTTCATTTCTACATCACTTCTCTCACTACCTCTCACAGACATCTCCCATCTTGCATGATATCAACTTCTCTTCCTCCACCACAATGCCCAGGGTGCACGGACCCTGGTTCAAGAGCTCTGTTGCTGATAGCACCCTAATGCAGGACTACTTCTCTGTATTACCAGCTCTGTGTCACTTAGCCCTAAGTCTTGATCTTCTGTATCCTATAATACACCATGATTCTCCTGGGAGCCACACTTCCTATTGCTAATATCTAGCATCATTCTGTGGATATAGCTGTCCAATAAGATCTCCTCAATGAAGCCAGGCTCACCTCTAGAAATGCTGCTGCACAGGATGCTTGAAGTTAACTTAAATAGAGGTTAAGACAGGATTTCAGGCATTACAAATTAAGTGTGTAAATTATAGATGCTGGCCTGAAAATAGCACAAGTATTTTTAAATTTTTTGAAACATTACCACTCATAAGTAAGGAGGTCTGCCTAGATAATTAAGGGTTTCCCTACATATCCAGTTACATGCATTTAACTTATAATGTATTAAAACATCATGTGTTAATTAAACACAGCATTATTGTATATGTTTATAAATATAAAATTACTGTGAGTTATACATTTTAATGAAGATACTCAATGATAGTCTCATATATCCAATTGAAGCATATTTTGACATTTACACCATTAAGTGTTCCAAACTCTAGTGATTCTGTATATTGAATAAATGAAATATTTTATTTTCAATAAAATAGAAAAACCCACTTTTTGTCTTTAGGGAACATAGCTGTGTTTAATGAAGGCACCTTCACTTCTGTGTTTTGTTTTTCAATTTCCATGTTTTTAGCTGTTAGCATGTTCAGTGATGTATCAGATTAAGAAAATATGTCCTACAATTAGCCAACAAGAGCATAGGCTAGTTTGCTGACTGTTAATCAGTACAAATTCATGGATCCCATTCATAGCAATTGTTTCACTTTCAACAGGAACATTTACACATAGCATTTCATAACATCATTTGCCTTTGTTATTCTTATAAACAGAGTAAACTCTACATCTGGCATATCTGTAATTAATTTTTTTCCAAGCCAAGGTAAACATTTGGGTAAACACCAAAAACTTATTTCAACAATGCTTAGGGACTGAAAACTCAGCTCCAGCTCCACATACAGATGTAAGCCTCATTTCAGACTCAGCCATTTAGAAGCTTCTAGGTCTCAAACAGCTTTATTTAATACCATAAGCCTCAAGCTCATCTATAAAGTGGGGACAGTATGTAGAAAGGACTTGACTAACGCAGTACGTGTCCTCACAGTCCTAGACCATCATGCCATAATCTTAATAGAAGCCTTTACATATTTTGCAACAGGCTGTGAAACATGTAAACTTCTCATAGAAAAACCCTGTCTTCCTATCTTCTCTCCTGCTGATTCTAGTAAGACAACATGACCAAAGAGTCCTTCAGGGTCATGTGTCTGCTATGCTAACCTTAGAAGCAGGGCTCAATAAGTACTTTCTGAAGGAAACTACGACTGTGAATATTTGTAATGAATGGTTATATACATAGGCTAAAACAACCATAAGTCAAATTATCATGAGCTTTTATTACATCCATTAATTTTATTTCTTAGATTAAGGCAATAATTGTAGAGGAGCATATGACTCATGTACTATTTTGTCTTCAGTGCCTCCTGGGCCAATTTCCTAAAATTGTTCTTTTCATCTTTATATGAGCATAGAGAGCTGAAATTTATAACATACAGCTAATACAAGACATCAGATATTTATTTTCTACATAGAATGTGAACATGGTAAATAATGTGCATGTATAACAAACATGAAAAGACACAGAAGAGGTCATGAGCACCACTTATGGCAAAGAGATACAAGCAGAGGCCGGAACATATAAGGGAATGAATCATTCTATATAGCACTAAAAGATGTTATGTACAACTTCGAGTGTCACTTTTCTAGCAGGGAACTTTCATGGTAGAAGAAAGGATTTATGGCTTCTTACATAATCCAGACTATAATATACCTGCAGTGAGCCATAGATACTAAGAAGGATGCCACCACCTTGGATTCCTTACATTTCAGTTAACAGACAATGGAACAAATGGTTCCATTGCCTTCTCTAATTACTGCATCATACCTTACACCCTACAGCCAGTTCTCAACATTTATAAAGAACACGGAAGAACATGTGTGTTAATCTGAGACCAAGTCAGAGAAAGATGCCAAAACCTTCTCCTATGAGTAACAGAAATGGAACAAGAGTGTTAGCCCTAGAAACAAAAAAAGCAAGTAAATATCTGGTAAAAAATAAAAATGGAGTGGGTCAGTCTAGGTATCATTCAACAAGCACAAAGTTTCTGTAGCAAGCAGTAATCATGTACAGTAGAAAGAGAAAATGAAAATATTGGTCCTTTTCCCATTTTTGATAATGTTCTTTATATTCAAAATGAGGAGATGGGTTTTAAATAAATAATCACACAAGTGAGCACGTGGTAGCAAAAAAATCACAAAGCAAGAAAAATGAAACAGAAGGCTTCTTTGAAAACATGGTATTTGCATAAATAAATAACAAAGCTGGGGGAGGACATCATCCCAAGCAAAGAGCCTATCACGTACACAATTCACAGAATCAAAACTGTAAGGTGAGACTGAGTTTTGTGAATAAAGAATAGAGAAGGGAGATTTTCACAGCATGATGAAGAGCAAGGTAGGGAAAGAAAATGAGGTCAGATGGGAGCTTTGGTACATCTGAAGCCTTCTCCTCTAAGTGCTGGGAAATGCTGTGAAGAGTATAAGCGATGAGAAAGGCGAGCAGTTCACTTCTGCAAAGACCAGCCTGGTCTCTGCAACCAGTGGGCTGATGGGAGGCAAAGGGCTGTGAGAGCTCCCTTCAGTGGCTCCTGAAGCAGAAAAGGCAAAGGAAAAAAAGTTGTTTGGCATCATGTGGAGAAGTAGCTGGAGACTGAAAATGATCCCAAAGGTATGTCAAAGGTGAGTATCAAGAGATGGATTGGACATGCTGAGAAGATGGAAACCTGATGCCAAGTAAGACATCCATTTCCTGATAACAGTAACCAGATAAACTGCTTCAGAGAGGAACGTGTTGAGCAACTTTAAAGCAAGAATATAAAAAAAAAAATTAGTTTTGGCTACAGTAAAGTATGAGAATCTAGATCAATTGTTTGAAGAAGGAATAGGAGGAAAAGGGACATGAGGAAAAGTAGACTGAGGAACAGCAGGTAAGGGGGGAGGAGGTGGAGGTAGGGGGGGAGAAAGAATAGAGAGAGGAGGTGTTGGAAAGAGGAAAGGAAGAGGTAAAGGAGCAGAAGGAGTAAGAGGAAGAAGTGGGTAAAGGCAAAGGAGGGGAAAGAGGAAGGAAAAGGAGGAAGAACAGCAGGAAGAGGCAGCAGCAGTAGTGGCTGCTATAAGACATGGCCATGTTTTGGGGTTACCATTTGATGAATTGTCAGGCAAAAGAGAGCAGAACCATCCATTGTTCAAGCAACATCACAAATGCCGACTTTCCAAGGAGGACTACCTCAGTTCAGTTAGCCAAAGAACTGTGATTGGTTGGTTTGTTTGTTTGTTGGCTATGGTGATGTCTACGCTCTGGAACACTGGGTTATTATTCACCCTTGGGCTAACCTCTAACACTACTATTCTTTGTAATGGGTTTTAAAAGCTGCATTGAGAGAAAGAGAGGGGGAGAGGGAGATCAGAGAACAACTTTTAAAAGTTGATCCTCCCTGGAAGTGACAGGAGCCCACAAAAAAGACCAACAAAGCCAAAAAAGCTGGGCCCAGCGTGGACTGCAGAGACTGATGCATCAACCAAAGATCAGGCATAGAGAGTACCTAGACCCCCTGCTCTGATATAGCCATAGACAGCTCGGTCTCCATGTGAGTTCCCTAGGAAGAGGAAAAGAGAGAGTCTCTGACATGAACTCACTTGCCTGCTCATTAATTTCTTCTCCCTGGTGGGGTGACCTAGCCAGCCCACAGAGGAAGAGGATCCGGGCAGGGCTGATGGGACCTCACAGTAGGGGAGGAGTTCTTCCCCTATCAGTGGACTAGGGGAAAGGGATAGAGGAGGAAGATGGAGAAAGGTTGGAACCAGAAGATTAGGGAGAGGGCTACAACTGGGATACAAAGTAAATGAATTGTAATAATAATAATAAATAATAATAAGTTGGCCATCTCTGCCTATCACGTGGGTCCAGGGGATTGAACTCCAGTGGTTGGCTTGTTAGCAGTACTTTTATTGGCTGAGCCACCTCAGCAAACCAACTCTATTTTGTTTAATCAATTATGAATATCAAGTTCCAAAATTTTATGTGAAAAACAAAACATTTCACTTAGGCCACTACAATGTTTGGTAAACCATTTACTTGACTATTAAAACTGGGATAAACCAGCTATTGGCTTAGCTGGTTGGTTGGTTGGTTGGTTGGTTGGTTGGTTGGTTGGTTGGTTGGTTTTGCCTTGTAACTTGCACACATTCCTCTCTCTCCTAACCTCCTGAATGGAGAAGTCCAGCCTATACGAGCAGTGGGCTGCAGAAGTTAGAAGCCCAGGGCTCACTCACATTAGGACTCTGACCACTACCATGTAAGTCACTAATTTACTGTGGCTTTTTTTTTCTCTGTGATTACACTGAGCCTGAAGCATTCTTCTCAATGCATCACTTCCAAGTAATCAATGACTGGCATTGTCATTTGAGATGATAATCAAACAAATCATCATTCGGAATCAACTTCTTGACTTACTGCAGATCCCACTGTGGATGAGAGAGCCTGACAACTTCTCTACTGACGCCCTGGATATCCAGGAGGACATTCCCATGCTCCATTGTTGGAAATACTTCCTTTATCTGCTCTATAAACGGCTTGGCATATTTAAGCAGATTCCTCAGTGTGGTCTCTATAGCTCGACACAGCTGGTAACTTGAAGCTGGACACACCGCTTTGATGTGTGATTACACTCATGCAGACTAGGAGAGAGAATGAGCTACCTGCTAGAAACTGCTTGCTGGCCAGGGGTCTAAGGCAAAGGACGGCAGCTGTCCCTCAGAAAAATAGAAAGAAATAAAAATGAAAAGCTGATTTCTCTTTTCTACAGACCTCAGTCTGTGGTAATGCGTATGTATTTTGTGGTTGTGGTTCAGGAGATGGGACCTATCACATCAGAGCTCAATTTTAATATATCTGGAGTTTTTTAATAAGACGGTATGTTTAAAATGGCGCACTGACTTATTAATAAGTTGGTCCAAGTAGACTTTCATTTGGGTCCCAGACATAAGTGCTCTGTCTAGTTGATAAATCTCCACAGTAAACACAAACCTTGTTATTTGTCATGTACTAACTGCTTTAACGGGCCATTCTTCAGGATCTTTAACAGCCATCAATTGATCTCTAGGACTCAGATGCCATCCTGCAATGCTACTATGTTCAAGAACCTAAGTTTAAATGAACTTAAAAAAAAAACAAAACATTAATTTGCACTAGGACAGAGATTTGTTAAATACTGAGATAAGAATGTGAACAACATATAGCAACTTGGGAGTTTTCATTTTTTTTTAACAACAAAAATATGGAAATCAAGCCAGATAGTTCTATCTTCAATTCCTAAGGCTTTAATAAAGGTAAGTCTAAAAATTCTGTATAGACTTCCAGACAATTACATCTTAAGCTATCAAAAATAATCAGATAGGTTTTAAATCAGCTGGGAGATAAACTAATCGATTTTGACCTTGTAAAACATGAACTCTGGAGGTAGTTTAATTTCCACACTTATCACTGGTGATTATTTTTCCACTTCCCTCTCGCTTTAAAAGAAACTCCATCAAACTCAGGTTTCTCTTCACAGGACTGGCAGGCCTACACCACTTAATAAAAATAAAACTGGAAATGCTTAGAAATGAAATTAGTTGTTTCTGAAAGAGGTTCTCAGGGTAAATATTTCCTCCCCAAGTGTAGAGAGGTTCGGCTTTCTTTCTTATCGGATGCTCTCGGGTTAGCATTAGCACGCCCATGTTTTATGTATTCAACACAGAATGCTTCTTTTGAGTACAAAAGCCAGGCTGGAGAACTGAATTACATTTGCTGAGAATGGCATGAGATGGGAGGAAGGCTAAAGGCTACAGAGAAACACTGCCCTGTTCCCTTATCTCTTTCAGAGACCCAAAGTCTTTCTTTTGGAAAGCGCTCAAAGACAGAGCCAATGTGATAAGCAAGGTTCAGTCTCGGAACAGGTCCGTCTGCATCAGAAATCCATGGTGGGAAAAGAAGGCAGTCTGTGCCAGAAACTGATTAAATTTCAGTCGTCTATCCTAAGCAGTCCCTCAATGCTTGTAAAATGCTCCCTATAATTACAGTAACGATGGGTTTTAAAGGAATTTACACATTACCCTTATCATGGGACTTTCTTTGTGGGTGCATTTCAACTTTAAAATCAATATCCTTAAAATAAACTTTAATAAGATTTATTAATTTTATCTATGTGGACCTTTTAAAAGTCAATATCAAATATCTTCCTCCAGATTCCTCTTGGCATTTGAAGAAGCTTAGATATCATCAAATGTCACGCCCTCTGTATGTAACGCCACGAGTGTGCCAGGGCATGGCTCTTGTGTACAACATTGCTCTGTGTTAAACTTCGAAGAGTTTGCAATCAATACTAAAGACTGTTTAAAATGTGGGGGTCACTTTGGTGCTCAATCTCGGGCCAGTTGACAAGGCCCATTAGCTGCTTCTTCAGCTATTGTCTTCCTCAGTGTTAGGCCTGAATAGCCCTCCAAGTCATTTGACAGCTGCCGCTGACCCTACACCAGGGCAGTGAAAATCGCTTCTTTGAAACCAACCTGCAGGCTCAAGGGGGCAAAAGACAGGAACAGGCTTTTCAAAAGGAATGCTCAGAAAAAGGCCTGTGTTCATTCCTTCCAAGTACAGGCGGGAACACTTTGGAGCTACCACAGGCTTCAAACCTCTCCCTTTGCAGAAGCAATTGACTGCTACCCTGTCTTTCCAGTATCCCTGCAAATATCACTGGATGACTAGTAACTGGCAATGGTCTTAATCCAGGATCTCAGTTTATACATCCGTGGCCAGGTTTAAACGCCTGAAAATAGGTATTTCAAAAGGAACAGGAAGGATTGTCTTGGTTCATAGTTTAGAAGGTATGCAAGTCCAAATTTAAACTTCACATATGACAGAGACTCAAGCCTGTTTGGGGTGAGTCTCTAATTCAGCCTCCATCCACCTAACCCACACTCAGCACGCAAAGTAAGCCTTTTGGAAGTTGAAGGGTGGTGGCTCAGAACAAGTTTCCACCCCCACCCCACACCCACACCCTCTCTCTCCGCACCCCACCCCACACCTCCCATTCCTGCTCTACCTCATGGATTCCCAGCTCTCAATTTCATTTCGTCTGTAACCATGCTCCCAAACTCTGAACCTTCCAGAGATCAGTCAGGTCCCAAAACTCAGGTGAAGTAAATTCAGTTTTCCACCAGGAGGAGGAGCCTTGAGAAATACAGGTTTTTAAGATCTTTAATGACAATGAAAAAATTTTTTCACTAATGCCTGGAGGGAGAAAGGATGGCTCAAATTCTTGTTACGCTGTAAAACCATCATTAATTTTAATCTCATTTATGAATGCAATTTTCAAGACAACTCCTCCTCCCAAAAGTAGGCAGTCAAATTGTGTGTCAGACACCATTCAGCACTGGGACAGGTGATATCGGCTAGTCCCAGCACTTAGGCATAGGCAAGTCTCTGAGTTTAAGGCTAGCCTAGTCTACAGAGTGAGTTCCAAGACAGTCAAGATTACACAGAGAAACTGTATTGTGAAAAACAAAAAACAAAAAGTAATAATACTCAGCACTGATAACAACAACAATACCCACTAACTAAAAGATGGCTCAATGGTTAAAAGTACTGAGTGCTCTTACAAAAGACCTGAGTTCAATTCCCAGCACCTACATGGTGACTCACAACTAACCCACTGTAACTCCAATTCTATTTTTAACTTCCATGGCACCTGACATACATTCAGACATCTAGGCAAAACATTCATACACATAAAATTAAATTAAATTAAAAAATTTTTAAATTTTAAAGAACTCTTAGCACTAGATCAGAAGTTTTCTGAGTGAACTAAATTCTCCTTTGACTGTTCTACATTATCCCGTAACCTCTTCTTTCTGCAAATAATTTTATACATGTTTCTGTAACACAATGTGAATTCAGACCAAATCTTAACTATCCTAGTTAGTCATGCCTTAAAAATAATGCAGTTAGCCTGGATCAACAGTGCATCTCTCCATTCGGTTAAAAAACATGTGGAGAGAATGATATTTCAGTAGTTTAACATGCTAAGTACCCTGTACAAAGAGTCAGTGGACTTTACCTCACACAGCCCACCACTCCTAATGTCCTCCTGAAACAAATTCATGGTTGCAGGGAGGGAGTAACAAGAGGTAGTCATAACAAGGTAGCCATACAACCTCCTGAAACAAAGGTAGGCTTGCAAGATTGTTGTAAATAACATTTTGAAACAAAGACATGATTACTTTTCTTGGAATGGGCAGATCATAACCTTTTGTGGTTAAGTTTACAGATGGGGCATGGCCCAATCTTCAAGAAGCAGGTTTAATCATAAAGAATGAACCTAGTTTATCTTTACTGTATAACACGGCTTTTAATCATAAAATGGAGGTGAGCTGGTTCTTCAAAGCCCTAGGTGAAGGTCTTACCTCAATAATTGGGCGCCTCAATGTTGCTTCCATCTCTCTGTTGCCCTTCTCCTGTCTGTGTAGCTTCTTTATGCGGGATGGTGTGACACTCTAGCCATCATAGCACTTAATCAATTTTGTTTCCAAATAATGGGAAAAGCAAGAAAAAGGGACATGTATAGCCACCCCCACCCCCATTCCTCTCTGAGCACTCCAGCCATCCACACTCAGAACCTGGATGTGACTCTCAGTGTCCACCTTTATTTTAAAGGAGGCAGTGATAGTTTAGTGGACCCAGATATCCTTGTTTCTTGTTCTGTCATTTGGTTTTGGTTTGTTTTAGTTGTTTGTTGTACTTTGTTGAGATAGGGTCTCCAAAGCCTAGGCTGGCTTCAAACTCACTATGTAACCAAGGATGATCTTGAACTCATAATCTTCCTGTTTCCACCTCCTAAGAACTGAAACCAGAAGTGCTGTTGATTCTGATAAACTCTTAAGAAGAGAGGAATGCAGTATCTAGTAGGTAGGTAATTAAAACCTTTGACCACACAGTCTTTCCATTTGTTCTTTTCCGTCCTTCCCCAATGCCTTATCTAGTAGTTTATATCGTTAATCAGATGCCAAGATGTTTCCCTAAAAGCTACTTGAGGATTTTGTTAGATAGTATCTTTTCATTGCATACCCCTGACTCAGAAGGCTTGATATTTTGAAGTAAAGGTTCTAACTATAGGGTAGGATTTCAAAATAATTTCATGTAGCCCAAACTATATAAACCACAGTCTTTATGCTTATTATTTTATGTGAAAAAAACTATTTTCCTTCTAGATTGTTTGTTTGTTTTTGTTTTTGATACATAGTTTTTCTGTATATCCTTGGCTGTCCTAGATCTCATTCATGTAGACCAAGCTGGCCTCGAACTCAGTTGGCTGCCTTTGCCTCCCGAGTGCTGAGATTAAAGGTGTATGCCGCCAAAGCCTGGCAATAGATGTGTAGTCTTCAAGCAACTGCTATTTTAAATTTTTATATAGAATCAGAGAGAAAGAACATCAGTTTTATGCCATAAAATATTTCTAATGTGCCTCACCTAAGATTCTAGCAACCAGTGTATAATAAATACACTGTGAGACATTGTGGTTTTGATTTTGATTTTTTTCCAACTATCATCTGACAACCCTCCTGATACAGATATCCTTGCTTTGCATATTTCTGGAGATTATTTTTTCATTTGAGTCAAGGTGAAATGAAAATAAAACTGTTATTTGGATTAAATTGCTCTTAAATAAATAACAATATTTTTGATCATCCTAGAGGACTTTTTTAGCTTCTCTCTGGCATGTGCCACATGCCAGTCAACTAGGATGTTCGTGAGATTAGCAGCTATTAAGATATGAGTTGTTCCAACTGTGCTCAACATCTCATCTGCCATCATCATAATGAGGAGGACCCAAAACAGCTAAAAATATTAATGCTTTACAGGAAAATAGGGTCAAAGGATAATCTCACATGTTGATCCTGTGGAGATTAATTCAAACAGATTTCTACAACGCTCACGTGTCACACGCGTGACATCAGATCACAGTGAAAAAGGTCACACATCCTTATATCAACATGTGTGCAGGCCTGCTCTGCCTTGCAGAATGTTCTGCTGCTGGGAACACACAGGAATGAAGTTTCTTCTACAGTCCCAAAGTAAGGAGGGTATCTTATTTGACCGGAGTCAACCTTCACTGCAGGGGTTCATTATGGAAATTTTGGATGTACCTGAGTCAGGAACTATTACTTAAAACTGGAGTATCTTTAAAATACAGTGGAAATAATGGATTCTTCCCCCATTTAGTATCTATTCATTTCTATTTTATGTGTATGAATGTTTTGTTTGCATGTATATAAATGTACCACATGATGCAGTACCCAAGGAAGCCAGAAGAGGGGATAGGATATCCTTGCAAATGAAGTTACAGGTGGTTTTGATCTGCCATAATGATGCTGGGAACTGATCCTGGGTCCCTGTGAGAATAGCAAGTGCTTTTAACCACTGGGCAATTTCTTCTGCCCTTCATCTTTCCTTTTATACCCTGTCATGACATTCTATTTACACAAAAGCTGGTAACACATGCATACCTAATCACTGTATCTATCAGCTGCCAACAGATGTCTCTGTCAACAACAAATACATTCTCGCCACATTCTGGAAAGAGGTGATTTCCAGGTTGGAGGCTGACATCTACCTGCACCTCACAGAAGTGCAAAGCAAGTGTTGAAAGTCTGCGTGATTGACACCTGCTGTGAAAACATGTAAGCATGGCTCAAAGGATGTTTCTGAGGAAGTGGGAACACATATTAATAACTGTCACTGGTAACATTTGAAAGTTTAACAACAGATTAATTTGGCTGATAAGTTCACACATGACTAAAGCATAAAGTCTGCAAATGCTGGAACTGTTTCTTAGACATATTTCCATGCCCCACAATGCCTGGCACAGTGCCTGGCATAGTGTGTGCTCTCAATAAATATTTGATGATGAATGTTTTTTTTCACACCAAAACCAAAGTATCCAGCTGGTGAAAGGAGGAGGATTTTCTCCCTTAACTTCTGGATATTCATAATCCACTTAGCTGCTTCTTAAAAACAAAAGTCAGGTAACATAGAACTACCCTGGATAACACGAAAAATTCATGAATAAAAACTCAAGACAATAGGTCACTTTGGGAAAGATCTCACATTTGCAAGTAAAATGGATGGCTTTAGAAATAATTCATGTTCCTACTTAGACTCTGAAATAATGACCAGGTAAATTTAGACTCTGTCATGATATGCCACATTTCTCTTTATATTTTGGCGCTGTGAGAAAGAATATATACAATATTATATCAAGTCATAGTGATGGAAATGAATAAGGGCTCATCTTTTTCATGATTACTTCCTCTGTATTTATTTTCTCTAATAATTATTAGCTTAATATAAATAATATGCTTTATTCCCTTGCTAGTTGAAAATGATGTTTGACATTAAGGAAAGGTCAGGTTCATGAATGGGAAACCACAGTGAGCATTGCCTTTATGGATTATTGAATTAAGAGGTCCATATATTTGACAAAGTATAGAAATCAAATAGCTGCCATGTTAGCAGTGCCCTTTCGCATGCCACAGATTTATTGACATTTACCAAACATAAAAAAATGTTAGAGCTGTGAGTGCCTAGTATGCATTATGATGTAAAACCTACACTCACATCCCTGAAGACTGTCGGGGAGTATTCGGATAAGAACAAATGCTCCCACCGGTTAGACATCAGACTTGGGTATGAAAAGGCTTCCCAACTTTGGAAAGCATGAGAAGGTTCAGCCGCACTGTTGGGTAAGTCTTCTAACTGTATCACACTGACTGACACACAGCAGCCTAACCGTTCTATGGGCCCTCTATGCACTTGATGATTTGGTGTGACAAGTGCAGTCTGTGATTACCAAGGAAGTTTGCTGTTACACACCACTGACGTGGAATTCCAAAAGGAGAGCACGTAACATCAACGCTTTGCATTGAGCGATAAAGCCAGGATACAGATTTTATACTGAGAACTAAGAAGGGAGCCATCTAAATTGAATGTAAACTCTGGTTCTGGAACGTGTTCTCACACAAACCCATTTGTTTTTACATGACAGACTGACAGACAGAATCTGTCCTTGACTCCAGAGACTACTGTTTTATTGCCAGTGAAAGAAATAATATTATAATAATCAAAAGTATTAAGTATTATATTCTCTCTGGTGGAGAGTAAATAAACCACAATAAATACTATAAATATGAATAATGTCTTTTTTAAACCAATCAGGTTATTTAAATACTTAAAGGGGCACGTTTGTTTGTTTACTTATGTACTCATTCAGTCATTCATTTTTTGATATAGGCCTCATGTAGCCCTGACTGGCCTTGAACAGTCTAAGATGACTATGGCCCTCTGATTCCTTCAGCTTACCTCTCAAGCACTGGAATTACAACTGTGAGCCACCACCCCAATTTACACAATTCTGAGGATCAGGCTCAGTGCCTCATGCTGTTTGGCAGGCACCTTACAACCTGAACTACATTCTCAGCCCCAAGGTGATTTACAGGATATCCTTTGGGGTTAGTGATATCCATGTTTCAGAAATATAAAGCTCAAGCCTTCTCATGGACAAGGTTTAATCTCAAATAAAAAGCTCTTGTTTGAAAGATTACATAGACTTTGAAACTTACACAAGCTTGAAATGTACCCCAAATATTGGACTTCTCTGAGGAAACGTGTATTTAAATATATAACAATAATACTTTTGTACAAAATTGAACCGAGTGCCTATAACATATGCGCCTTTCACCTTATTTTCTCTAGTAATACATCAAAGCAACAGGTCTGGTTAAAAAAAAAAAAGAGAGAGAGAGAGCTGGAATTTCATCTGAAATTTAAAAGCACCTGAGTTCAGGACTTTGTGGATTTATATTTTCATGTTTTAAAAATGTACTTTTCTGCAGGTTTTTTTTTCTCCTTGGAGAGTACAAGCTCCAGTCCCATGGACAGCATAGCAGGGATTCTGAAGAATCAGAACCCGCATGGCAGAAGCAGGAGTCTCATATCTTTGGAAGGAAAAGGGACATGTCACAGCACCCACAGCTAGGCTCTCTGATTTCCCAAGCAATCTGTAAGGAACGGGGTGGGAGCAGGATGAATAACCGAGTCTTAGTCAGCTTTGGAAGCACTTCCCTTCCCTGGGGAGAGTCTGTTAGCTAGAGGCCCCAGGTGTCCCTTATATGCCTGATGGAAGGAGAGCTGCCACTGTGGAGGCCTGAGCAGCAACTGTGTTCTAACTTCACATTCCTATGGAAAAAGCAAGTTGACAAGGTAAACTGTACTAACTCTCTCTTGTATTACATGAGATGGCTAGGTGCTGGTCTGACCCATGCTAGCTTCTGAGAATCACTGTGCTGTGAACGAGGTTGGTTAAGCAATTGTAGTGTGAAGAATGCAATCAGGAAGATAGATATGTTCAGGATGTGGATCCCGAGGGCCCTTCCTCCAGGCAGTAAGCTTGTACTGTGCTATTTTAGTAGTTTGCTCTTACAGATATTCTATTTAAAAGGACATGCAGTAAATAGACAAACAGACTTCGTATAGATGGTCATTGTTTAGAAAGCAACTTCCAAGTGAGGTCCCTAATAAGGGGAGCAGTGGCTTTCTCTGGCATGAACTCAGTGACTAGCTCTCTGATCACCTCCCCATGGGGGGAGGGGCGCAGCCTTTCCAGGCCACAGAAAACAATGCAACCAGTCCTGATGAGATCTGATAGGCTAGGGTCAAATAGAAGGGGAGGAGGACCTCCCTTATCAGTGGACTAGGGGAGGGGAATAGAGGGAGAATAGGGAGGGAGGATGGGAATGGGAGACAATGAGGCCACAGCCGGGATACAAATTGAATAAATTGTAATCAATAATAACAATAATAAAGAGTGTGAAAAAAAGAAAACAGATTCTTTTTTTCTCTGTCTCTCTTTGGAAAACAAAAATGCCTTTATTAACATCAAAGGCAGGTACAATGATATTAATGATATTAACATCATTTAAAGATTTGGGAGCAAGCAATATTTCCAAGGATAAAGAAAAAACACTTTTTTCTTAGTTTTAATAAAATCACTTTAGTCTAATTAACTCAAACACAAAAGTACCACACAGGTAGTTTAAGGAAGCCTCTCAAACACTCTCGCAGCCCCAAACTGCTCTGAGAGGTCAGTGTGACAGAGTGACCAGGGTAGATGGCTAATGTGAGTGATCCAGAAAGCACCTCTATGACCTGCTGAAACCCCATGAAGAAAGAGAGCATAGGTGGGAAGGTTTCTGGAAATAACACACCACTCAGAACATGGTCAGAGGGAGAGCTCTGGGAGCTGAGACAGGTCAGCATGGCCAGTGCCGAGTGACCCGGCCTGGTCCTGTCTTTACAGAACACAGAGGAGTAGGAAATCAAGGTCTAGCTCCCCAGCTGACAGAAGCACAGAAGAGAGTGCCGTCTCAGTCATAAGCTCTGCTCCTCTTGCTTGGTTGCTCTGCACTAGACACTTAAACTCCCTAAGTTTCTATTTTGGTCGGTAGAATGGAAGAGACAGTGATTACGGCTCCCAAGTGTTGCACGTGAATCATAAACATAGAGCATCCCATTCAGTCCCTCAGGTAAAATGAGCCTCAGCAATTAGAGTTCTGGAAAAAGAAGCAGTGGACAGAATGAGCACAATTGTTGGGACAGACAGCAGTCGCCGTTAAAGGCTTTCTGCACTAGAGAAATAGGAATGACATCTTGATGGCAAGGCCCCACCCATGGAAGGCTCCAGTGTGTCCCGGTTCAAGAAAATTGTCTAAGCAAATGTTTTTTTTCTCTGGTATAGACAGGAAGGTGCTCCTAAGCTCTGTTGCTATGATCCAAGAGGGCCGGGCTACATCTCAGACTTCAAGCAAAACTTGGCATTGTCCACATGGACTAGTCATGTAGGCATTTAGTACACAAGAGTTGAGAGGGCGGGCAAGGAGGCTTGCACCCGTGTGAGAAGGAAGAAGCTGGACGAGACCAGGAATCTATACAGCAGTGTCAGGTGCCCTAGAAGGAGACCCACCATGAAAGCAAGCCCAAGTCGCAATGAAGATCCCAGGGTCCTAGAACACCTGCCTTAAAAAAAGCTGCAGAAACTGATATATGCTGACCCAAGAGAAAAATCATGCAAGCTGCAGAGAGCAGATTGTGGAGTTAGAACCCGCCAAGCCCATGGAGCCCAGGTGGTGCTGGCACCAGCTCCAAAGTCAGGACATGGTATATGGAGCCTGTGGGAGCTGGTATTTGCCCTGTGGGTTTCTCTCCTATTTTGACAGGTTCTTTCCTTGCTTTCTTCACAGTCCTCCTCTTGGAATGGGAATGTTTGCTGGGTGCCATTGCTACTAAACTGTGTAACATGGCTTTCATTTCCCATATACTCATAGTTAAGAAATTGCCTTGAGTCTCAGATGACTTTTCGGCGTTTCTTAGAATTGAAAGGAAATGGGGACTTTTGAAGTTGGACTGAATTCGCTTTGCATTATGAGATGGCCACGAGCCTGCAGGGGCCGAGGATAAATTGTTGTGTTATAAATATCATGAGGCTGGTGTGTTTGCGAGCTTGGTCCCAGATGATGGGGCTGCCTTGGGAGATTCTCTAACCTTTTGTTACAGAAACCAGAAGAAAACAGTTCACTCTGCAGTGAGTGGGTAGGTAGCCTTGCTCCAAGCACCAGTTCTGGCTGTAGCTTTCTGCTTCCTGGTCGTCAACCTGATATAACTAGACACCTTCACTCTCCCGCTGGCAAGCAGGTGAGGTTCAAGAGCTTCCCTGCCAGCATGTTTCTCCCACAATATGAATGATGCACCCTAAAGCAGGGGCTCTGAACCTGTGGGACAAGATCCCTCTGACAAACCTCTATCTTCGAAAATATTTACAGTAAGATTCATAACAGTAGCAAAATTACAGTTATGAATTGGCAACAAGCATAATTTTATGGTTGTGGGCCACCACGACATGAGGAATGTATTACAGGGTAAGAGCACTGGGAAAGTTGAGAACCACTGAAAGCTGTGAGCAAGAAGAAGGTGGCCTCCAGGAAGGTGTCTCTGTCAGGTATTGCATCACAGCAAGGAGGAAATTAACTAATAAAAATAACATTTTCTGAAACGAGATAGAATTTTCATGACAAAATATCTCACCTACAAAATTATGTCAGTAGCTCTACTTACATATTGAAACATGAAAAATCCTTGAGTCACTGACACATTGTATAAAATCTATCATTAATAATCCCAACCAACCTAGCTGGATATAAATTTTCCTACAATCTCAGCCTACAGAGCCAGTGTTGTTACAGGACTGAAGGGCAGGAGGTAGCAGAGCTGATAGGGAATACATGTTTGCTTGTTTGCTCCTACCAAATGTGTACATTGAGACTCTACACCCTAGTGTTAGGAAAAGGTGCCTCTGAAAAGCCAGTAAGCTGAAAGGTATTTATTTCCCTCATTACTGAGGGAGCCTGTCAGTCCATCTGTGATCTTACACAACTGCGGTGGGGGTGGGGGGTGCTTCTTTGAAGCAAAGATCAGGTTCTGAGCACAGGCAGCCTTCTGGATCTGGGTCTTGGACTCTCCAGCCTCCTACTCTTCGAGTGTTTGGTAGCCTGTTAGAGCATTCCGCTTTTGTGAAGTGTTTTCCCAGAGCTCCTAGGACAGGGGGGTCCTGACAGCTGAGTCCCTCAACCGCAGCAAGCTTATAAGTGGCTTTCTGTCCCAGTGGCATGGTCTCTGAAAACATCTGTATATCTTCCTCATTGTGTGAGCATCGGGTAGATAAGGCATATAAGGAGCCTATTAGAATTTCTCACATAAATTAACCACTACTATACACCAGTATTTCTTGCCCCTCCCACTCTTGGGAATTCTTTTCTCCATTTTCCTCAGTAAGCCCACATTCTCTCTGCCAAGATTAATAAATTAGTTGATTAAAACATATTTATAATTTCATAATAAATGTTTAAAATGCTTTCCATGCTACAATTTTCCTAAATATACCCAGATATGATCACTTCTATGGCTTGAAAGATGTAACATTTGTCCAGTCATATAGTCCTTACCATGTTCTTTGTATTTTTAAAACATGGTCTATTAACACTTTTACTTTCTCAGAATTGGCACTTGTGAAAAATGGCTGTTCACCTCTGTCTGAAGTCATTATCACATATTGATCATCAGTCAGGCCCTTAGAGGGATTAGGTGCCAGTCAGGGACAGTAGAAATCCTCTCAGGATGGATGTGAGGAAGACTGCCGAGCAGGGGAAAGATCTTTCAGGGAAAAGGAAATGGAGGATGTATAGGGCAAAGATTACACAGTAGGGGATATCAAGGGATTATCATATCTCCTGGCTCAAAGTACATTTTCTATGACCACTAATGAGCTTCCTGACTTGTGACTAGCCCTCTTCTAAGCCTCCTTTAGAAATAAAGGAGCTCTAAGTGAGTGATGCAAGAGTGTATGTGTCGACAGCACAAATACAGTCCCAAATGGGCTTGAATTCAAAGCCCAAAACTTATCTGGGAATAATAAGGCAAATGGTCTTTTAAAAGAATACTTACCATAGTTCTGAATGTAAAATATCTTACTTTTTGGGAATTGCTTCACCTTATCCACACACACACACACACACACACACACACACACACATACACACACACATACACTACCCATTTTACAGAATATCACCATCCCATTTTACAGAAACAATTTTAAAACTTACAGTGTGCAAGTTATTTACAGTGATACACCTAAAGCCTGACATTATACCCATAATTTTTCAGCTAAGTGCCTTTGGTGATATGCACTGTTGTCATTCATTCATTTATTGATATCACACAACAAATCACAGTGAAGTCTGCTAAGACAAGGCAGGCTATTGCTCCTAAACCAAAATTGATGCCTGCTCACAGAAACATACAGTGTGGAAAACAAAATGTGATATACAAAAGAATTCAAAGTCTCTTCCAGAGTACAGATGACCAAATGCTTTGTCAAATGTAATTTTCTATAAAATTCTACCCTTATAATATAATGCTTACATTCCCACAACCTCCATTTCTCCCACTATTGGCCATTCTAAGTCACTTTCATTTCACATTTGATATTCCTTCTTTCATTCCTTCTAGATATATCAAATCTTTCTGTGGGCCCTGTACTAACCATTGGATTGTCATGATAACAAAGGCATCACCTTTCTTCATGAAGTTTAGGACATCTTGTAACCCTTAGTTTATAAGCGATTTGATCAACAGAGAATTAGTAGAACCCATCCCAGAATTTCTCAGGACTGTGATCTCTGCAAGTCCTATCTGCAGCTTCCCGCCCTGTCTCACCTCCCTTCCTTGCTTGCACCGTTCAAACACAGTTCCTGAAAGCCTATACAAGCTGTAATAGTACTTTTTTTCTAAATTTCCACATAAAAGGATGAATGTGGCTGATTGTGATACTAATCACAGGATGAGAAATACTAATCAGGATACGAAAAGGGCAGAGCTCCATACTAGCTCCTTGTAATACTTTGCATTTTTCATGTTGATTAGAAACAGTTTTCTAGCTTCAGATATCAACCAAGGACAGGAAAGCAGAGGCTGAAGGCATTCCTCCTGATGCCAGTTCACTGTGCCTATTCCTGGACCTTCCCAGCTGACTTGACTGTATCTTAACTGACTTAGCAATTTTCTTATGCTCATTGCCCATGTTCCCGGGGCTTGTCAATGGGATGTGCAGATGGTCCTAAATATGCATGGTTGTCAACACACAAGGTGCTACTGTTAAAACCATCCTTCAGGTAAGGGGAAAAACTCACCTGGGTCACTTGATAATTTAATCTTCTCTGATATCTTTCTCTCCAAAAACAAAACAAACAAACAAGCAAAAAACAAAACAAAACAAAACAAAAAAACAAAAAAATACCTTCCTTTGTACTAGATCAACAGCTATCAACCTGTGGGGGTCGAAGGACCATTTCACAGGGGTCGAATATCAGATGTCCTGTATATAAGATATTTCTGATTTATAACAGTAACAAAATTATAGTTATGAAATAGCAATGAAATCGTTTTATAGATGAGGTCACCACAACATGAAGAACTGTATGAAAGGGTGGCAGCATTAACAAGGTTGGGAAGCGCTGCTCTGGAGGATACTAAAAGCTCCATGCGATTTAGTGGCCGCATGTATGTGGTCTACTTTCAAGTTCATCAAGTTACCTCCTTTGCCGTATCGGTTTTCTTTTGTGTTGTTTTTCTTTTCTTGGAGACAAAGAAAGTCTTTTTGCTTATATGATTATTTTTGAAGTTGTCTAACCCATAGGCATTGTTGATATATACAATCAAAACTCTTCATAACATACATCCAACAAGATTTTATAGAGATCTAATTTGTAGTGTGAAGTAAGATAAGTGATAATCAAATGATCACTTCTGAATTCTGAGCTCACAGTGATAGAAACAAACAAACAAACCAAAATACCATGTGATTTGATTTTAAAAGGCTATAGAATACACAGCAATTTGAGAAACCTTTCAGAATAGCATCTGTTGCTTTGAACTGACTCTTCCACCAACTTGGATGTCTGATAACAGTATCAGCAAATGCAGAGCATCTACTACATGCCAGATAAAGTTTTAGTGCTTCTAACTCTACTTCTGGAAGATACTGCTATCATTCTTTGGCAGAGAAGTCAATTGAGATGCAGAGATTATGCCACACTAGTAATTTCAAACAACCTAGAAACTGAACCCAGACAGCCTAACTTCAATCCCAACGTCCTGAGAAAGCTCATAGCCATCACTGAATACTATACTGAACTTCTCGCTAGTCCACTGCCCACTACCCTTGTTCTGAGAATATGAAATGTTTCTAATTTTTCTATGTCACTCATGATTCTAAATGCTCAGAGTGTTCTTAGCCATCCCACAAAACTCAGATACTGGTCTACTCTCTTCTTTGACTCTTAATCTAATTTAGAAGTAACCCCTCTGTGTTCCCATGATGCTCTCTGTGTGCACATGTGTATAAGTGATACTAACTGAGCAGTGCCATGTGCAAAGAATTAAAGCTTGCCCTTGGGTTATTTAGCTATATTTTTGTAACAACCTTCCTTGGAAGGTCCTTCATTGCACAGAAGCACATGGAGACATGCTGATAATGCACAGATCTTCCTAAAGCTACAATTAATTAATTTGGCAACTGACAAAATCAAAATTAAAACTTAGGCCATCTGATTCGAAAGATCATTTTCTTGAAAGCATCTTATTCATGTGTGTGTTGCAGCATGTAAAAACCCACAAAACTGTAATTACCATATTTATACATACATGTCTCACCTTGACTGGCAGCACCCTACTAGTCAGACACTTAGCTATTTGGTTTTGTAACCCTAGATCCTTACACAGCTTCTAAGACATAGAGAGTGAAATTTTAACAACTAGATGTTTGCTAGTGTTCCTCACTGGAGTCTGTCTTTCCATTAGGCCTTTATTTGATATGTATTTTGTAGTGTTTCCCAGGGTTTCAAATTTCAGTCAGTCTCCTCACTCCCAAAAGATTGCCTCCCACGACATTGGTTTCTACCTAGTTTATTTCTGATTTCAAAATTCAAATGATTCTCACTGACTCCCCTGGAGTCTCTGCTTCTCCCTCCCTGTGTGCATAAGGAACCTTCTGCCCAACCTATCTTTTTTGTTCTCTTTTGTTTCTGATCTACAAATTCCCATCTATGCTTCTGGAGCCATCCCTCCCATGAGTCATTTAGTTTCCCTTTCTGTCTTCCATATATTTTTTGCCTATGGTTCTTCGGTAGTACAATTTCTGTTTCTTATCCAACTGCTATTATGTGTTTGCCTACATTTCCCACCAGCAAAACTAAGCAGAACTATGCAGTACTCACTTCAGTAATTCAGTGACAGGAACTGGATTTCACAGACAAAGTCCTCAAATAATCATTTAGTAAATAATGAGAAATCTAATATGCACACCTTGAATAATGTTACATTTTTATCAGAAAGTCATTTGTTGATGTTCTGTCATTTTGTACCAACAGTGGCTTGAAAATATGATAAGCAAATATTATTTTAACTCTGTTTCAAAATACAGATCGGATAGAAGAAAATTAACATTTTGTCTTGTCATTTTGTGGTTTTTCAACTTGAAACTACTGTCGGAGGACAAGCCAGACTTTCCCACTAACACGCAAGCTTTTTTCTCTCCAAAGACTCCCAACGTGTTGCCTACCTTCTGCTTGTTCCAGGTCAGAAGTCTACATCAGTTCTCTGGCCCAGAGGCAATTTGTTCCTTCTACCAGGGTACCGGGGTCATCAGATTGGACTCTCCATGGTCCTGCCTGAATAGGAAGGGAATTAGATTGCGGTGTCGAAGGAAATTACTCATTCTAAGAAGCAGTCACACATTATCTACGGCCAAGGCTGTCTCTGACACTCATTTATGATTAAAATTAAAAGTAAGAAGAAGAGCCAGTTTGGCTGCACTTCTACAACAATAAACCCATGAGGACCAAATTGAATCGATGGTGCTGTTCTGTAGCACGCCAGATAAGAAAGTGGTTTTCTCCAGGGTGTTTTAGAACTTACAGCCATAGCTAGTGTGACTAGAGAGGAGATGTGCTCCCATTGTGAGGTGTCTGAATAGAAATTCATTCCAGAACAAGCTTTCGTTCTGTTGATGCCTGGTAAATCCAAGTTAACTAGGCACTCTCACCAGGAATTATCATAGGGCGAACTTGCCATGTATTTGATAGTGTGTGTGTTGTATATGTGTGTGTATATGCCCACATGTGTGTGCGGATTCACCTGCACAGACATGTATTACGGGGACATGGAGACACAAAGCTGTCTTCTCAATGGCTATTCTCTTTTAATTACCAAGGTAGGGTCGCTTGCTAGACCCAGGGCAGATGCATTCTGCTAGTGCAGGCAGTCACCCTGTCTTAGGGATCATCTTGCTCTGCACTCTGTATTATGTGATTACAGACAGCCGCTATGTTCACCCAGCTTTTACAAAAGTGGTTTCAGTGGGTGCTATGGTGCTCCCACTTATATGGCAAGTGCTTTATTTATGAAGCCATCTCCCCAGGCTTTATACCTTTGCTACATGTTATAAAATAACAATAATGAGTGGATACCATGAATGGCAGAAAAGATAATCATTTCTTCATCATCCATTCCTGAAATAATATAGAGCCATGGTAAAATGTTTAAATTAAGTTGGTTCAAAATGATACAGACTGGCTTAAAATTGGTGCTGAGTTCCGTGCCTGGAGAAGAAAAATATATATATATATATATATATACATATATATATATCTTAGATTCAAAAGTAAACAAATGGAAAGGCTACAATTTTATTTCAGGTGCTGGAATAAACATAGCAACAGAGATGGTTTAAATGAGAAAGGCTTTTGAATTTATTTAAAGGTATATCATCTCTTTGGCCTCCTCACACAGGATCAATGGAAGAAAAATGATTTATCACCTGAGCCTTTGTCCTGTTAGAAGGCTATGATTTGTTTCTTACATGTGCCTACTTTATACTTTGGCTTTATTACCTGACACTTAAACACTTGAGAGTTGTTCACTGTGGTCACCAATTTGCTCAACATAAAGAGTATCTCTGTTATTCTTATGCAGCAGACTCTCTCCAAATTAAAGAACAGCTTCTTATTTATTTTTTCTAGTTCTTAAGAATTTTAATGGACATGATACTCATGTTACCTTATGTTACTATGCCAATAGACAGTTCTAGATTTCCATTAAAAATATGTTTATGGAGCTCACTGGGACTTAGATACATTTATATGTCTGTTATATACGTGCATGCTCAAAGCTATCAACACAGATGGAAAATTACTACCAATTAGCTCAGCAAAGACTAGTAACACTATCGATTTCAGTTCCAACTAAAGCTAAAACAAATATCAGTTGACATTAGGCTTGCATATTTTCCTTTTGGAAGTCTGAATTCAGTAAAAGCCAGTTCCCTGTGAAGCAGAAGGTGGCTAGGGCTAACGTTCTGCAACTGTGTTCAGCACAGACTGTAACTGAGGACTTGTGGAGGAACATGACCAAGTTACCTCAAGTCAGAGTTCCTGAAGGTTCAGTTAGGGGAACAAAGCCTGTGTGGTGTCTGCATAAACAGCTGGACTTACTCCATACCCAGTGTTTGTACTTTAAAATAAATAATCACTAGGACTGGCACAATGGTTCCATTGGCAAAGGGTTTGCCTTGCAAAGCTGAACACCTGAATCCAAGCCAAAGAACCTACTTGAAAGGCCAGGCATGGTGATATGTGTTGTAATCCCAGCCATGGAGAGGTAGGAGGTAGAGACACTGCAATTCCTGGAATTGCAGTGACCAGCTGGCCTAGACTACTTGAAGACATTCCAGGACAATAAGAGACTCTTTTCAGATAAAAAGCGGAAGGTATCTGAGGACAAGGTGGAACTGGGTCTGCTACATATAGATGCATACATGTTTACACACACACACACACACACACACACACACATCTATTTTAGTGATAAAAACCTTGCTATGGAAATTTTTCCTTTGGTGAATCATTATGATAAATGCTCAAGTTACCTGATTAAGCATATCACTTAAAAGTCCACCTTTTCAAGAACCACATGAGAGTGTGAACTGAGTTTTAGGCCTGTGTATTAAGACTCCACAGAAATTGCAACTAATTGCCAAGCATGGTGTCATGGGCCGGCCACTAATAACTGCACTTGGAAAAAAAATAATAATAACTGCACTTGGGAACCAAGACACAAGGATCACAAAGCTAGCCTGCTGTGTGAGATTTAGTCTACAAACTAAAAAGGAAAAAGGAAGGAAGGAAGGAGGGAAGGAAGGAAGGAAGGAAGGAAGGAAGGAAGAGAAGAAAGAGAAGAAAAGAAATAAGGAAATGAAAACAAATATTGTGGAACTTGAGTTGTTATAGCAGTTGGAGCTGATTGAATCAAATTTAACTCTACTAAAATTTTATCACATGAACTCTGATAACTTTTCTATTCATTTTTCATGATTTTTGAAAAGAATGTGTTTGCTTTATTTGACTTTGGCATGGCACTAAATTATATCAAACTTTCTTATGATTTTTATGATTCTTATGATTCTTTCTTATGGACAAGTCTAATTTAGCACAAATGGTGGGTAACTGGGAAAAGACTCCATATGATAATATGTATACAGCTGTCAGTAAGTTGAATTTGTTTAGGTGAAATATTTCAGAAGTATTAAAAATTCTGCATCACCAGTAAAGTGTCCTTTCTGTTAAGTATCTTCATTTTTCTTAGTGGTTTCTCCTCATATTTAACATCATTGTAAGTACCTGTTAGCTCTGTACCATTTCGAGACTCAAAAATGTAGCCAAGAGCCCCATGACAGACAGAGAGCAAACTGTGAAATGCACCTTTAGCTTAATTCCTTCTCTGTAAAGGTTGTCTTTTCACCATATCTTCGTTGTCCAAATTGTTCTCTGTGTTAGTTTAGAAATGTCACTAGGTATCCAAAGGAAACAAAATTACACAAGCAATTATTTTCCTCAAATATTTTTATTAGACAAATTCTCACTAGGTAGTCCTGGCTGACCAAGAGCTTTTTACATAGACCAGGACTTGTAAGTGCCTTCTGATTGTACTTCATTGGAGAGAGCACTGCTTCCAAAGGTAAGGTCATAGGGTTTTCTCCTTCACAACCTTTTCTAAACTATGAACTCTGCCTCTCAACATCACACTGAGGAAGGAACAGAACTTTAACAGGTGCGGTTTAAGAAGACAGAAACTTTCAGTCAAAAGTAACTAACCAAAAAAAAAAAAAAATCACATGATCCTATGATCCTTTCAAAGTGTGAAACAATCATAAAATTGCCAGTTATGGCTAATCTACTGTAAGGGTTTGTTGTAAACTGACACTATATTATAAAGGAAAATAGAATAAATAATTGGAAATCACTGATGACAATGACTCACAAACTATGAGTTATTGTGTTCTTATAAATGCTCCCCCTGTATAAGCCTGTGGAGGCTGAGACAGGAGAAAGAAACTTGTGGCCATATTGACAAATCAATGGACGCTGTCCATTTATCCCTATTAAATTCGGTGAGCATTTATTTAAAATTAACTGTTTTGCATTCGCTGTATAGTGTATATCTGCAATTAACACATGTTAATTAGATAACAAATTTCCTCTATGAACCTCAGGTTGAACTAACCTTTTAAATGAGACGAGCCTTGCACCTGCGTCAAATAAGCGAAGCTAAAGCAACTCAAAGTAGAGAGCAACAAATATAGCCTTCACATTCTCACACACCAGCAGGCAAAAGTTCTGCTTGAACAGCTACGTTTGAAGTCTCTGTTCTAACTCAGTGTTCAGATCATATATTAGTAACGTTTTCCATGTTTCCTCCTGTAGCTGTGTCAAATCGATAAGTAATCTTTGTACTTACTTTGTCTTTAAATATGATATACCTTTCCTGTAAAATTTTCTCATAAGTCATAAAATTAATTATGTGTTAGATTTTAGCTTATTTCTGTAGAAAATGTTACTTTTTAAGGATTTTTTAAAATACTTTATTAAAAGGAGCTGCATAAAGTGTGTGTGTGTGTACATACATACACACACATTATCCATTTTAGGATCAATGTGGATTGATGCTTCAAACTATGAAGAAATAGGGCAGCCTTGTGAGGGACCTGGTTTACAGAGAGTATTCTGAGGCCTGGTGACCTAGAGGAACAAACTGTGCCCACCACACTGCTTTCACAGCCTGATTTAGTTTCATTGTCCCCGATGCTTCAAGATGAAAGCATCCCTTTGAGACTGGGATGTGACTTGGTTCTATGCAGATCCCAACTTCAAAGAAGTAGCTCCTCAACTGTACGTGTGTCCCAGTCCTGGGACACAAAAGGTTTGGGTGTGTTTTAGGATGTAGGATGAACAGAGAGTTGTCAAAGACAAATGTATTAAAACGTATGTGTAATTTCCCTACACCTAGCTACAAGATGCATGAAATAAGATGAAGATCCCTGAGTCTGAGAACCAAGTTTTAGAAATGTCCCAAAACAAAGGAAAATGAAAGCCCACCGATGAAATAACAATGACAAAACAGCAACAACAAAAAAGGGCATCACAATGAAGAGCAGGTCTCAAGGACTGCTCTTCCTTGCTATCAATTAAAAATAAAAATATTCTTAAACCGAGAACAAAACGTCCAGATAGACTTTCTAGGCAAGGGTACTCGCCGTCAAGCCTGACAGCCTGAGTTCGATCTCCAGAACTTGCATTATAGGAGGAGGGAATCAACTATCACAAGTTATCCTCTGACCTCTGCTCACACCACAGACACACACACACACACTGAATGTTTTTTTTAATGAAATATGAGATGTCCAAACCAAGCATTTCCATTGTAATAGTGGGAAATAGTAAACAATTACAGTACATAAACCAACCATCTGAGAAGGAATCATAATTAAAGTTATTCATATGCATGCATCATTGATTTATGAATTTGTGCAGAGTAGCAAAAGCTATTATGCCTTCGCTGTTTAAGAGACAGTGTATAGCTGTGTGACCTTTCACTGTGCCAGTGGAACACCCTGCAGTGCCTGAGACTCAAACGGTCACACTAATTTTTTGATTACACTTTCAACATATTTTCTTTCTTCAGTGAAAAGGTGTTATGACTGTATATTCATAACTATTGATCGTTTCAAAAAGAATCATTGCATCCAAGCAAAAGTCCCCTGAGGATTTTTGAGCTAGGGTTTGGCTTCAAGCAAAACAAGCAAAGCCATTAACCATGGGGGATATCTTGACTCCAGGCTCCTCCACAGGCCTCATTCCAAAGCCACAAAAGAAGTATCTGCTTGTCATCAGGTTGAAGGATGGGTGGTCATCCTTATCTCAGAATGTCTTTGTTTATGTGGTGTTCAGTTCCACAGCTGATCTTTGTATTCATGTTGTCTTGTGGCATAAACTTCTTTGTTTGTTTTCATTTGGTCTTAACCTGGGAACCAGGAAACCTTAGCACACAGAGTAAAGTAAGAAGGAAAAACAGGACCTTAAGAGTAAGTGTGGACAAGAATGGAAAGGATGCAGTGTGCAGGGGTGGCATTAGCGCTCTTCATTTCAAACTCTTTAAAAGCTTCAACCCTCTCTCTCTCAACCCTGAACCTTCCCCCAATCTATCCCCAGATCTAAACAGGAGATATTAAGACCTGTTCTGCAGGCAGTGTGTGTGCACACAGCTATGCACCAGAATTTGCTCATTGTATTCAGTAAATTCTCCCAACATTCAGTCATTCTTGTGTCTGTGGTAGGCTGGAGACAGACAAAAGATTATAGGAACAGCCAACCAATTTACCACATTAGATCAGACTACACAGATATCTGATTCTGTTCTTCGTCTCTAGGTGACCAGTTCTGATACTTATAACAAGGTGGGGAATCTCATTTCCAAACAGACATGTTGCCACGTGTGCCCTGAACCCAAGTACAGAGAGGTGGGGGGAGAAATAAAACAAATAAACAAGCCAAAACAACAACACCAAAAACCCACTTTCTTAAACATATCTTACACATTCATTCCCTGGCCATTCCTCTATGTTATTTTCCCTCACATAGTCTCAATATATGTCAAATTTAAAGTAATTACTGCAGATTCCATTTGAGTAGGCTGAGAAATACTTTGGTGACTTTACAATTTGTTGCACAATTTTCTCTCATTCCTCTTGTTTTTGAGGTTTGACTGTTGAAAAATTGTGATTTTTAAGGGTGGATTGTTAAACATACAAACTGACCTCTCTGATTTCATTAATACACAGCTATGTCTATGCCTCATCCCACTTTATCAGAGGATACACAGCTCTTACTGATTCCAAGAACGCCCTGAAAATAACACATATGACACATATACCCAACACTGTTCATACTGAGGTCTGAGACTCATTCAAATGAGTATTTGCAAAGAGCTCTGTCCTGTACACCAACACAAGATTTCAGTAGCAAGGATCCAAAATTATTTGGTGGCAGTTTGAAAGAATTCCTAATTTTTACATCAAATAGAGTCAGTGAAGAAATCAATGCATGGAGTCACAATATTGAGATAATATCAGAGACTGGAAGACAGAAGTCTTTCAGAGCCATAAAACAGTTTGGTCCGTACTAGCAGAATTTAAGACTCAGGTAGGCTAGAAGGTTAAGAAAAGTGAAATACACCATCTACTGAAGAGTTTACGTACCAAGACTCATCACAGTGGAGCAGCATTTTGCTTTCACAATACAGGCTGGTCTTTTTCATGAACGCGCTCTTGCTTTCCTTAGACAATTTGTCACTTGAGTGTGATGGAGTCTTAGACAGAACCATTCATTTGTTGATTTCATAGCAATAGCATGGATTTTTTTTTAGCATCACATGTCCCGCATCCTGAAGGAAAATTTTATTAATTACTTATTTTTCGTACAACTCAAAGGGATGGTTTTGAGCAAGCAATACCTACGTTTTCATGTTTATTTCCATAACTAAATAAAAAGTTATGGAAGATATGTACTATCAAATTATGACAATTTCAAACTTAGTAAAAAACTGGGCCTAAATTATTTGTTGGTGTTCTCTCGAGCCTTTGTGTGCCACTTCGCATTTCTCCTGCATATCTTGACTTCTGGACTTTTAACACTTGACCCTTAAAGCTGCAGAAGTCTGGAACTTACAGAAGTTGTCAGCCCAGATGTTTTTTATTTATTTCTGTGAGAGTTTTTTTTTAACCTCTTTTATTTTCTATTTTATTAAATGTGATTTTTTTTTTTGTTTCATTTTGTTTTGTCTTAGTTTCTGGCAACTTCCAAAATTCATAAAATCAAAAAAGCCTTTAAGAACTCCTGTCCCCTTAGCCCCATGAAAAAAGCCACTCAAGGCTGTAGTACATGTTTTGATAAGGATGATACTTAACAATGAACTGTAAAGTCCAATGAGAAGCAGCAATCTGGAAGTACAAAGTTCTATTTAAGAAAGCCAACCTAATGAGCAGGCTCTCTGACAAGTGCACAAAGGGAAATAATTATTCCAGATTAATGGTGTAAAAGTCCTTGATATCTCTGGCCAACATGACAACCTAGGAAGGGAGTGGAAGGTTTGGCTCCCGGTGGGGAGGGGCTGATTACTCAGAATCAAGCACACATTAAGTAACATTTTAGTACTTAGACTTTGGGGAAGATGTACTCCTGTTCCTGGCAGCACTTGCTTTGCCAGAACCTGAATGACTACATAGGTGACAAAGTTATAAACCCCTTCAAATAACTGACAAGTGTCTGAGTAAGTTTAAAAAGATTAAGAGTGGCTCCCCTCTTCTAAAATTATACAAAAGTGCCATTTCGTTTTTCAAGCAATTTGAAAGCCATTCATTTCAGTGGCAGGTAGCCAAAACACGAAAGCCAAAGAATGGCAGCAGAGTTGTCACACAGCGCCTACACATGTAAGCTTGTGCGGTTTCCCACCTCAGAGAGACAGCCTCAATAGAAGGAACACAGAAAGGCGTCATGACCAGAACTGGGCGGTGTTTCTGGACCCAGCTACTTTTGATTCGCCTTCATGGGCTTCCACACCAGAACTAAACCACTTTTGTCTTGTGTTTTGTTTCGCTTTATGACAGGGTCTCATATAGTCCAGGCTGTCCTGGAACTCTGTCTAACCAAATACAGCCATGAACTCATAATCCTCCTTCTTCCATTTCTCAGGTTCTGAGATTATAACTTGGAATACCCTGCCCCAGGGTTTTGTGGAAAGAAGTTACACTCCATCAAAACAGATAGGTTCACAGCCCCCTCAATTGAACTCTTGAGCCTGGAGAGAGAACCATGTCACATTACTTGTGACAGTGGAGACTTTGTGCTCCCTTAAATACCTAATGGACAAAGTCTCACCTCAGTGGTGTTCATCTGGTAGGCCATGCTTAGATTAGGGTGTTCAAATCTTCTTGCAGTTTACAGACCTTTCCTACATCATTTACAAGGATAGAAACCCCAGAAAAGTGCTCCCCACCAAGTGGGTTTTAAAAACAACTTGGCACACCAGCTTACACTTTGAAAATCTGACATTGGATAGACTGAAATAATATACAGAACAGCTTAAGTTTCAGATTCAGCATTCCTTCTTCTGGGAGTTCTGGTGTATCTTACATTAGGTAAACAAGACACCCTCAGAAAACATGGGAGAGCAGATAGAGAGATGGGGTTGGGGACCACCAAGACATCAAGACATCATCACAGAATGGTCCCTCAGTGTTATTATGAGCCTCCTTTCCTCTGCTTGCCAGTACTTGAACCCAGGCAGTTGCTTTGTTAAACTCCTGCATTTCAGCATGACCCACACTGCCTAACAGCCATGATGGGACTGCTTTGCCAGGGATGAGAAGACAATGACAGAGACCTTTCTGGTGAGAGGAACGGTTCAGGCTGGAGTCTTACACTCTCTAGATACTGGCAAGCCTTTGGAGATTTTAAAGTCTTCAGGTAGATACCACACCATGTTATCTGACCCAAGACCAGATGCAGAGCAGGATCGGAGGTCCTGGGGCCTACAGTCTCAGTTTCCATGTTTTACATACACCTGAGTTAGCAAGGAGACCCATCCCCAGGCTTTCCCATACCCACAGAGAATTTTCAGGCCAACCTGGGACTTTAATATTTAAAACCACAAAAAAATAAAACAGAGGGGAAATGGATGAGTTAGAAAAGAAATGAGAAAACAGATAATAATTGCAGCATATATTGATTGATTTGCCTTGGAACAGTTATGGAGAAAAACTGCAGGGTGACACTAAGGTGAACACACAGAGGAACCTTGAAGAATGGTATCTTCACACAGGAAGGTCACAGGGGGTGGAGAGACAAGTGTACAGTTGACAAGCAGCGTGGGCTGAGAACATATTAGGAGGGAAAATAACGTGGGTGAAGAACTCAGGTTGGACTCTAATTCACTGGATAATTACTCTAAATTGGGTACCTTATGAGTACCTCATAGGCTTCATTTAATTCCAGCCTTACCAATAATCCTGTAAGAAAATAAAACTTACCAAACTCAACTCAACAAAAAGGGTGCTGCATCCTAGAAAATCTTACAAAATCTACAAAACTGAACTGGGGATAAGGACACCATTGGGAGAGTATGTAATCCTAGAACACCAGAAGCAGACACACAAGGAAGGATGTTCAAAGCATTCTTGGCTGTATGGTGAGTTCAAGGCCAGCTTGTGACATAGGAGACCTTGTATGAAGAAAAAAATGAACGAGGATTTGCCTGAAGTCACTGAAGTATTTAATGATGGAACAGATTGTGCATCTTCCCCTAGAATGTGAGCTACCAACTGTTATAAACTATGTCTGCCAATTCATACTTCCAATGCAAGGACCTTTGCATCTTGTTATACAATGACTATTTTTCATGCCTATCACACAAGCAGAAATTCAGCAGTCTCACTAAACACTGATTGAAGGACAAAAGCTTTTACCCCCCTGGCTGTAAAAATGGCTCCCCTGTCTCATTTGAAACTAATACATCTTCCATCCCGCATGTATATCGAAAGCTTCCCTGACAACCCCTTCCAGAGAGAAGTCTCTTCTCAGGTCTTCCTCCATAGGCCTGTGCAGCTTTCGTGGAGTTCATCCCATCAGGTTTTGTTCACTAACCTACTTGCCAGGATCTCGACCCCTCAGCAAGCTTTGCACAGATAAAAAGATGCTGTCACCCTCCAGTGCCTCTTCTCACACAGGGCTTAGTAACTGTTTACCAACTGAGCAACTGGTTAAAATCAGAATATTAAATGGTACTTAATCCACTGCTGGATCATAAATATTATAACGCTCTCTTCTCATTTTCCAGAAGGTTTCCAAAGGTTGTAAAAAAATAGATTTATGAAAAACAACTCTAAAATATATACACGCACCTGGCATTCTGTGACTTTCTGAAAAGCTCTTTGCTACTTAGCAGCACAGGCTTTTTCTACACTTTAATAAATCCCAATTTTCATTGCGTTCATGTCTTAAACATTCCAAGTTCTAGTTATATTTGTGGAAACTTGGCATACAATTTTCAGTTTTAAATATTTACAGCTACATTGATGTACACACACACATGCATATTCCTTTAATCTATAGACTTGTGAGGATTAATGGCACAAAAAGTAAATTATAAAATACTTCAGGTGCTTAGCCGAGTGAGATAAAAATAAAGAGGCATCGCTGTCCATGAAAGGGAGCATGATGCCAGCTGGCTTTACAGAAGGCAGAGCTGCAACACAGGAAACTGGCTACCAAAACCATTATGCAGTACAGGAAACAGGCTACCAAGACCATTGTCAGAATCTTGTCTGGGAAGAGCAGAGCAGAGGAGAAGCAGGTTCACCAGTGCCTCCAACTTTGCAGCCTCCCATACACACAGCAGCTGCTGAATTCCCCACAGGTGTTCTATGGACAACAAAGGCCTCTTTTTAACCTGCAGTCACCACATGAATGGTTACCCACTCTCTCCCTCTCAGCCTGACTTTGTCACTATCTCTGTAAAGCCCAGATTAGACTAATGGTCCTCATCTTTTCATTTAATATAGACCATGGTTTACTATCCTCATCTTCTGCAAAATTGAGAAAAGTCTTTTCCTTCTGCCATGCTTCTCGTCTTTCTTGTGTTTTTATGTTGGGAAGACAGTGAACATTGTTTGCATCAGGAGCCCCAAGGAAATGCCTTCTAATTAACACAAAATTGTGCTATTGAGTAATGACTGGCCAGTGGGTAGAAATAAAAGGATCTGAGATCACAGCACAGGAGGAACCTGGAATGCTTCCCTCACTCCTATCTCTACTGTCTATAGTAGGTTGTATATATCTTAATTAGACTCAGAATCAGGTAAGGAAAATGGCATCATCTCCCGCAAGAATATTGAAAGAAAAATGTTAAATTCATCCTGCAATCTCATTAAGGTTTAGGCTTTACCTTGCAAGATGATAACTCTTACATAGGATATATATGGATATGTATACATATATGTGGATTTCAAGTCATATTTAAAAAGTGTATGTATCTGTGGAAACAATGTGGGACGCTTTGCTCGTTCAGCTTCTGTCTCCTCTGATTGCTCTTTGGTAATCTCCTCTGATTACCTTGGCCACACTACTAAGCGTGCTGTTAATTTTTTATAGGGGCAGTCTCCAGAAATTAGAAAGTTTAAGTAAAAAGAAACAAAGAAAAAGGGAAATCAGCTCAGCAGTACAACACTTCCCTAGTGTGTATGAGGTCAACACTCCATAACTACCCACCCCCATCCCCAGTCTCCCAATCCTGCCAAGGAAGGAGAGGAAGGAAGCCATGTTCTTGGTGAGAAATCCTGGTTCTTTCCTCTGGGCTGGAGAATGACTGTCACAGGATCGCTTCCTAAACATCTTCTCAGAGGGGTGCTTCTGTCTGTCTTCAGGGGAGCATTAGGGTTTCCTTTTGAAGCCTTAAGAGTCACAGATTTGCTTTCATCTGAGGTAGGAGGTACTTAGAGCTTGTCTATCCACACATGGCAAGATAATGGCCTCTCACATGCTAAGTCCTTCCGAGAAGAGGCCAACAGCCTTCCTGGGAAGCCCCTCCCCAATCTCAGGCAGGCATGCTGCCACATGGGAAACCCCAGGCTTTGTCTTACCCTCTGTCTCAGGAGGTTTGCTCAGAGACGAAGGAAGAACATTCTGTCATCTAGCTCTCTCTCTCTCATGTGTTAGATACAAACATTACAGCTGGGATTAGAAACAGTCTCCTACCAGCAACAACTTCTAATTCTCACTCCTCCCCATTGTAAGCCCTCTGTCTACTAATGTTGGCCATCTTCAATCTTTAGTTTTTAATAACTACTTCAGACTTTCTAACAAAACAATTGGGATCTGGCTCTGTGTTTACATATCTGTATTGTTACATAGCATAATGCCAGGAAAAATAAAATTACTGGATTTGGTTTTAAAGCAAGTCTTAGCATCTATTAGATAATTATTTAAATTTTCAGACTAATGTTATCATTTATTCTTCCTAACAATGACCTGTGATTACTTGTACCACAGCCATTTTCAAAGGAAATGAATGAAGACTGGGTAGGGTGAAGAGTGAGAGGAGATGAGAGACTGTGGGTTAACAAGTAAGCTACCTAAGGTATTATCTCCAGTACCTAATAAGATCTGAATAAAAAGCCCAGCTCCTGAGTCTAACATGTGTGCCCTTTTCGTTAACTATTGTGCCTGGGAAGTTATTTAAACTCCTTAAGCTTTAATTCATCATTTACAAAATGAGCATATTAATATCCACGCAGCTCCTGTGAAGCATCGGCTAAGGGAAAGTGCTTGACGCACATGAAAATATTGCAGGAATATGACTGATCACAAAGAACAAAGCAGAGGAGCTAATAGCAAAAGTAACAACCTCCCCCTGTAAGCCACAATATGTTTTAGGGCACAGGGCACTGCCTAATCTTTTCCACCGGGAAGACTTTTAGTAGACCTTTTCATTCCCTTGTCAACATAATCTCAAAAACGATCATGAAACTAATTTATGGACATGGTAGATTTTTCCAGCTTTTGAGGTATACAGGAATGTGCGTTTCTGAGGTGAGGTGGGAAAGGATGGTTTCTTTCATAAGCAGGCAGGAGAATATTTTTCCCACATCATATGGAGGGTGCAGGTGGGGAGCGGTGACCTTGCTCCCTTGATGAGCAAGTCCAAGTAGCTACCGTGTGCCCTGTGCACTCAGGGCAAAGAACCCTGATTTTCCCCGAGCTCATGGTGCCCTACATTTTCATCCTATTAAATTCAGTCTGGGTTCCTGAGTCATCCCAGTTCAAAAGCAGACTGGGAAGACACTGCCCAACTGTGCTTCCATTTCAAGTCACGGCAGTATGAAGGCGCATGGCATTGATGATTTGACTAATTTCTATTGATGCTATTATGAATCAAACAGAGTAAAATAGATTTGTTTGTGTCATATATTTTATTTTCCATCTTGCCTCCTAAAGATTCCATATTTTTTGTCATCCTGGAATCATGAAGATATTTTATTTAAGTGCTTGCTATTTTGCCATCAAGAAGATACAGTAAGTGAAACAGAGCAATGCAGGCTACAGTGGAAAGCCAGGTGGTCATCAGTCTCTCACACAAATGCCTGGTGGATACGTTCATAAGGAGGATCAGCAGGTGGCAGGGGACGTCTCAGAGAGGACCCTGGATTGTTCTGTAGGCTCAAACCAGGAAAATGAATAGGAGCTCATTAGAGGAGGGGAGCTGTGATGGAAAGAAGAGAAGGGGCCCAGTGAGATGATGGAACAGGTAAAGGTATTTGCCACACAGCTTGCTGGCATGAGTTTGATCTCCAGAACCATGGAAAGGTGGAAAGGAAGAATGAACTCAACAAAGCTCTCCTCTGACTTCCACAAATATATTGTGCCACATGTGTTACCACAGCACACCCCACACATACACCATATAAACACACAATTATATGTGCATGTATAGTTTTTAAAAGTTTAAAGAAAGACCAAAGGAAAGAAAATAAGAATATATTTAAGCTAAAAAGCTGACCAAAAAAAAAAAAATCTTCTTGAGGGAGTCTGAAAGCATTGAGGCAGGACAGGAAGACAGAGAAAATTGTGGGGATATGAAAAGGGAGAGGAAACCATTACCCCAGAGCCTAGCTGAACCTTCTTGCCAGCTGAAAATCAAAAATTCCAGCACAATTAGAAACATTTGCTTAAAGCCCTTCTCCCTTCCCAGTTATAAACCTGCAACTGTTTACGAATCTCACAGGAAACCAACCCCCTTCATCTGGAGAAGCCATATCCTAATCTCCTTATGCAAGCCTAGTGGCTCCTGGCTTCATCTTATCAAAATGTGATCTATCCGAGGCACCTCCAGATCTACACAGAATCTCAGTTACTGAAGGGGGAGCAACCAGGGAGGAGAGCATGCCTAAGAAGCCCAGTGGAGCTGTGTGAGCCTCCAAATCCTACTGACAGGTGCCGCTAGGCCACTTAAAGAGTACTCTCCCTTAAGAAGCTAACAGGTATGCTCAGAGCTCTGCTCCATTCTTCCTCTGGGTGCCTTCTTTTCTATTCTTAGGAGAAGTTCAACATTGCTTCATGGAAACTAGTCCTGAAATTCTTTTATGCCAGAAAATTCTGGTTCTACCCGAATCCAAGTTCCTAGGAGACTGAGGAAATTCTTCAGGCTGATGTTGATGACAATGTGGAGGTGTGTTCATCTTTAACACCACTGATACCATGACATACACAAGCCTAAGTCAGTTCATGTTTGAGAATACTGGCTTCTATGACCAAAAGGCACATATACAGAGGATACAGCACTGACAACAGAAGCCTGAATACTACCTGTAATTACTTTACTCCTGTTGAATTGATCTGCATCCCATTAGTAAGTGTTATACTACAGACTCGACTAGATAGACTGATAAAAAATTAAAAAAAAAAAACCATAAGAAGGTTCTGTGCATATAGAGAACATGCAGTTGGTAATGCCAATTCCTCAAAGGAGGCCACACCCCATATGGTAAATGCGAAGAGGGCAACACTAACCACAAGAAATGCAAAATCAGCACATTACAAATACTGCTCATATTGATTTCGTGTTCCTAGTCAGCATGTTATTGCTAGCATGTCTTTGCCACGATTAAATCAGTCTTTCCTTCACATTTTCCCTGGGTGCCAGCATTGTGTATCAACTGCACACTGTCACCTCTACCTACTTATCTAACAAGTTATCTCAAATCTGACATGCCCAAGAGAAAGACTTTACCTGCAGAAACTCACTGACCCCTGACCTGGCTTTCACCCAGTCTTCCACACCTGGAAAGAACCATCTGCTTTCCAAAACCAAAACTTGCAAGTCATCCTGAGTTCCTTCCCATCAGTCTTCCCACATCTGATCCACTTCCAACACTTTCCAGCTCTGCTTTCAACTTGTACCTAGATCCATCTTCACAGCCTCCCACCTGCTCTACGAGACAATAGTCCATTTTCCACGCAATCATGCCTGACTGGCTCTCTTGTGATCATTCTAATGCAATTGCATTGTTCTTCTTAAAACTCTCAGATGATACCTTATTTCATTAAAGCTGGGCATGTGATAAGCCACCAAGGCTATATACTCTATCTACTCTTTACCTGGTTCTCCCTAGAAAAGGCTTTCTTTTTGTGCTACAGCCTTCACTCGGCCTAGACATTAATTACTCCTTGCACAAATCAAGCACAGCCTTTGAACTTCACATTTCTCTACTTGGAGCTCTCTCTTCTCTTCCCTCTGCTTATCTGTCTTCTTGTCTGTCATCCATTCCTCAGTTTTGTTATTAGTCAAGGTGTTCTTTCCCAACTATATATGATGAGTAACCTGCTCACTTGAACCATGTTTGGTAATTTTATTTACTTTTATTTTCTGGGTTGTTTTAACTGTATTTTTGGTACCTATATATTTCAGGAAAATATATATTGCAAGAGATCAAGGATAATATCTGTTTTTATGTCTGCATTCCCAGTATGAGAAAAGGAAGGAGGAAGAAGATGGGAAAGCATAGCCAGTGTGTCCACTAGAAACAAGTTGGCATCCTGACCATTTGTATCTTCTCTTCAAACTGGTAATAGTGTAAAAACAAACAAACAAAAATTTAAGATTTCCCCAAATTTTTAATACACACAGGTGAGAGTCTCCCTATCATCCATGTGGGGAAATTAAGCAACAAATCCATAGATAACAGAGAACTATAAATGATAAGAGAAAAAGACAAAGAAAGCCTTGAGTTTGTACTGTTGGGAAATGTTAGTTGCCTCATTGTCTCTTTAGTCTCATATAAAATGGCAACAACAAAAAAGACAGCAAACACAAGAGCAGCTCAAACACATGTTTGTTCTGTCGAATGTCATTCATTAGATGATGCACGGGGCTGTGTTCTCTCAGTGTGCTATTCCCACTGAGTGGAGTCCATTGATTGCAGTCTCTAAACTGCCATTTTGGAGACTGCTGAGTGTGATGCTGTAATGCCATTGGGGACCCTCTAATGTGCTTCTCAGAGGCGCTGTCTCCCAGCAACACTCAAACTTGCCCTGTTTGGGTTTGGGATATATTGTTGCTGAGCGAAATGACTCTGACTGCTCTCATGCTTTATTTTCAGTCCTTTTAGAATTGGTTAATCTTGCAAAGACCTTGCCCAGGGCTTTAGAGATTCTAAGCAGGGTAGCCAAAGTCTTGAAGCAGTCCTTAAGGACAGGAACTTTATGACAAAGATATCAGAGTCATTCAGAGTCTAAGTGAATAGGTGGATGGGTGGATGGATGGATGGATGGATAGATGGATGGATGGGGGATGGATTAATGGGTGGACGGATCGGGTTAAAAATCTAATCTTCAGTTGGGAATATGAACAATCTTCCCTGTGATTCTAATTTTCAACTTCATCACCAGAAAATTCAATGGAAATTTCCCCTAGGTATCCTCAAGGGATAAGTAGTTTATTTCTCCCTGTTTTTTTTTTTTTAATATAGCAAACAATTATTAAGCTCTTATTATAAATAAGACATTGAAATGAGTGAAGTTTAATTAATTAAAAAAATCTCCCAAAGAAAACCTGTTTAATGACTATCTTGTAAAGACCCCATCTGTCCTTAGACTTTTTCTCTTAATGCCCCAACTCTGAATCACTGCTCTAGTTTAGGCACAATGCTTATTTTTTCAAATTCCCTGTATATAATGCTCTCCACTTCTGGAATGACCACAGTCCTTCACCTTAGTGTATTTTCAGCATGAGTGGACAGTATATCTGTATGGAAGCATCTGCAGAACACAGGTATGAGATCCATTGTGTTCTGTCTCTGAGGGACTTTGGTGTGGGCTCCGTTGTTTTAAGTTCTAGCACTGAAACACCGTGGGAGTCTGGCCTTGACTTTAATGGTCAGAAGGGTTTGAGCTTGGAATTTTCATTACATCTCTTGTGTCCCTTTCCCCATGAGTATCATATAAAAACACTTTTAAAACTACGAACTAGTTAAATTCTATTTCCCTCCAATTTTTTTCCATTGTTTTCTGTTGTGTTTGTTTCTTGGTTTGTTTGGGTTGGTCTTCCCCTGGATCCCAGGCTGGCTGGGAGCTCATGTGTTCTTCCAGCTTAGGCCTTCCCAGTGGTGGAATTACAGGCACACTCTGCCATGCCTGTTTTGTATTTTAGTTTGTTTTTCATTGTTGTTGTTTGTTTTGCTGTTTTGTTTGATCATTTTAGTGCTAATACTACAGTTTTTCTACTGATTTTTTTAACTTTGAGAAATCTTATAATACTACAGTTTTTCTGCTGCTTCTTTTATTTTAACTTTGAAAAAGCTTACAGTCAGAAATGGAACAAAATGTGTCACTACCGATCATATGCCCTCCTATCAGTACACTAAGCTCTCCACAGAAATGAGGAAATATGGACTTTATATGTGAAAGACTTTACACTTGGAACTACTTTCAGAGTATAGAATATACACTCTGCACTCATTTTTAGTGAACACAACATGATCAGCACAGGCCACACTTGTGTTGTTTAAATCTTTTCCCAAATGATGAGTGTTTCTTTCAGGCATTAGAAACTAATCTCCTTAACGGATCCCAGCCTCTTAAAAGTGCAAGCTGCCTTCTGCTTTCCATAACTGCAAGCCTGTTAGGACTGGGGCTCGACAGCATGTGGGACCTCCTCACACTCTTCCTCTTAGTTGGTGCATATGCACCATTTTCCTCTTCCCATGAACCAGCACTTCTGTATTGCTGCCTACATATGTATACTTGAGATATCTGTTATTAAGTAAAAGGGGTATCTTAAATCATTCAAGTATTTGGATGCAATTGACATAGAAATACATTACAATAAGAAGACTTGAAAATTAATAGTGTGCAGTATTCCTGGTTGCTATGAAGATCAAGTCAGGAAGCTTTGATTTAATCTTGAAAAAAAACATACAATTTCTGTGATATTTTCATAATCCCTTTGCTACAATCAAGCATGTTAAAGGGTAACTTAGTCATTATTCAAATTAGGCTATTAGTGAGTCAATCCTATGGTAATCCAGCTGAATAATGTTTTCTCTAGAGGTGCCTATACATAACAACTTTTCCATAAACTTTGAACTGTTTTCTAAGATTCTTGTTCTTGTATTGTCAGAATTTCACTCTGTAGGGATACAGGAACACTGAATCGCAGAGTGCTCATCTGAGAGGATGCAGTAGAAATTTAGCTTGTGCAATTGACAAATTCGGTCAAATAATTGGAAAAAGTCACCCAATATGCTGCTAATGAAAGATTTCATTGAAAAGTGTGGCCTTTATGTAGCAACAGTATAGTAACTGTGTCTAACTTATTTCTCAAAATAAAGAGGAAAAATTTTCCTTTTCAAGTTGAGTGATTTTCTGAAATACCCATTGGGCAGATACACATTTCCACTCCTATGTGCTTTATTTAGGAAACAATGATGCAATAATGGAAGTCTATACACTTAACACTGTTGCATTAGGCAGCTGCCTCTGGAATTGCCTGCTACATTTATGTCTCTCTCTCTCTCTCTCTCTGAATAGATTTTGTTTACAGACAAATAAAATGGCAAATGTCATTTCCAAGGGCCTTTAACAGTCATGAAATACTTCTGCATTTTTAGAAGAACGTGGTTCTACATCCCCTAACCTCACATGGCTCGAGTCATTTCCCAGTGCTGTCTCTGCAGTGTCTTAACCCTCATTCTGTCTCTACTGAAGCACACGCACACGCACACACACACCAAAACAAGAAAAAAAAAGAAAGTCAGACTGAAGAAAAATGACCAAAGAGAGAAGTAACATTTTGAGGAGGAATGAATTTGTAGTGTGCCTAGCCATGGTGCAGTCCCTCACAATCGTTGATTTAAGCATTGAGTCAAAGCTCACTACTTCTATTATGACATAGTTCCATATCCAAAGCCCAGTTCTTGAGAGTAAGAGCTGTTAACATTGACGTGAGTAGAAACACATGACTGAGGAGCAGAAGTTTGATCATTTTTAATGTCACAGATCAAGTAAAGAGCAACCAGAGCCAGTGTTGTTGCTGGCTGCAAAACTGCTTCCAAACCTGACAATCTAACTTCGGTATCAGGGTCCCATGTGGGAGGAGAGAACCAACTCCCTCATGTTGTCCGTCGACTCCACATGGCACACAGTGTACCCCGGCCACTACGTAAAGAGGATATAAGAGAGGAGAATCAGTATAGGGAACAGACCTAAGCAGGGCCCTTACGGTGATCAGAATTCTCTAAAATTCATAGTATTTTGGAAAATCAGGAAAAGTAGAATATTGATAGTTAATATTTTAAATCTAAGGATTGTATTGGGATAATCAGTTGAGCTTATTTTCTCACACTGTCTGATAGTTGACCTCCCTCAGGCGAGAACACTGAGCCAACACTAATCAGGTTTTCCTGGTGGGATATGCCACAAAGTGGGCTGAAAAATCTTAGTCAAAGTCTATTTTTTTCCTGAGGTCAGTCAAACAAGAGCAAGACAGAGGGGAAGCTTCAAATCCTGCACTAGAAGAGGAAATGGTGCCTTAACCAGTATGTCACAGTAGCCAGGGTGGAAACCAAATGGAGCACTGTGGGAACTAAAAGTCCCCAGATGAACACACAATCCTTGTAATCTTTCACCCCTACTTCCATCTGCATGTACTGAACACCCCACACACTTCCTAGAGTTGGAATTAACAGACAGAATCCACGCCACCTGCTAGCTTTACTTCATGCCTGCCCTCCCTGCTATTAACTTTGCTTTTTCTTGAGGCAAAAGTAGTGAGAGACTCCAGCTTCACACAGAGAGGCATATATGTTCACGGCATTAAATTATCTAGTAATATTAACAGAGAAGGAATAAGGCGCTATCAGTGATCAGCCACAAGACCTTGCAATACAGCCTACATGATGTAAACAGAGTGCTCTTCTATGCTGTAGTCGAAATCTACTGGTTGTAAAGAGTGCCATCAGCGTTGAGTATTTGACTCTGAATGGGGCAGATAACTAGCTATTTGACTTTCAACACTAGGCTTGATCCTTCATTAGAACATGAGGAAAATACCTCAAAGGATTGTTTTTAAGGCGGGGTATGTCTATTAGTACATAGAGGCGTTTATGAGAGGCTGGGTCTCGGCGTGGACTTCCTAAATAAGTTTCTTTCTATTCTCTACTGCTCCACTGGATTTTCTTCTCTTTCTCTGGATAATGGAGACACTGGCGACAGCCTTGGATTCTCAGCAGGTCTTCTCATACCGTTCTCATTAGAATATCCGTGAAGGGGCTGGGGGCGTAGCTCAGCTGATGCAGAGCTCGCCTGGCGTGGATGAGGTTTTGTGTTCTCTCATCAGTTCCGTGTAAACCAATGTGCTGCTGCAGCCCCATAGTCCCAGCACTCTGGCTGCATGATCTTCTGTCCCCAAATGAATAATAATCCCCACGGGCACCTTCTCGGCATGCCTCTGCCTGTCATCCTGAGTTTCCTGTTTCCTGCCTTTGAACAACAGCTAGACTGGCCAATCCAGTGTTGCAGTGTGGAGTCTTGGCGGTGGCAAAGAAAATACAGCAAATCCGATCTGGCGCGGTGGGTAGGCTCCGGTTCAAAACCTCTCTTATTCAAAGAAGCAGGGATAACTATGCAAACATGCCTGGGGACCTGCTAGAAACTCTACAAAACCCTGTCCCCAGAGACAATAACAGCAGAAAATAATTTTAAGAGATGAAGGTTATAAAATCGAATGCAGACTTGTTTATATATATGCTGCGTTATTCGTCTGGCAGGGTTGTTTGTTTGTTTGTTTGTGTGTTTGTTTGTTTGTGTGTTTGTTTAGTGTGTATGGGTATCGCCTGTATACATACATATGTGCACCGGTGTGCCCCGTGCCAGGGATCCTCTGGAACTTGAGTTGCAGACAGTTGTAAGCTGCCGTGTGGGTGCTGGGACTCAAACCCCAGTCCTTTGGCGGAACACCCAGTGCTCCTAACCACTGACCCGTTTCTCTAGCACCACCCCATCAGTTCTTACTAATGATTGCAACCTTATTTTCTACTACAAGCTCTATTTTGGTTTATGTTCCATATTGCCATCCCATGATCTTAGTAACTCTCTGAATGCTTAAAGTCTTGAAACCTTCAATTCTATTAATTGTCTTCTGAGTTCATGACTCACAGGCTACAGAATGGTCCTACATCCACAGCTATAATGTCTAATAAAACGTGTGACCTCACTCACAGGTCCCTTATTATTGTAAACAACTTATATATACATCTGGTTTCTGGTGGTCGGTTGTTCTTAACCACTTTTCCTCTTCCAATGTGCCAACGCTTGTTACATTGGCTTTTCACTCTGTCTTCAATGCTTCCATTAACCATTTTCACAATCAAGTGCTCTGTATTTCTCCTTCCTTATTTTTTATTCAGCACCTATCTGCTGAATTTATGAATCTATATGCGCGTAAGAACATGCTAGTCTATTGTTTAAAAGCTTTTTAAGACTCTCTGTCACCTAGAAGCTTCATAACGCTTCTACAAATCATGTGACCATCCATGTCCTAATGTATCAGACTTTGCCTCCCAGTCCTGCAACCCCACAGTTCTGCACTTCAGCGGGCTGTCCCATTAAGCCTGAATCCTCCCACCCACCTCCGCCATGCTTCATCCCACTGAACACACTTTCCTAATATATGAGATGTTCTCAGTGACAGCTCTGTATATGCAGCTCCTAATGAGCTCCCCCTCCTTTCTCAGACACAACTCCCTCACAGATATCTCTCCTGTCTCCATATAAAATAAAAATTAAGCAACACAATTGCTTGGCCCTCCCTGCAAAGCCAAGTATTCTATATATTCCCATTTTATGTGTATATGGACAGATGGATACAAACATAGATTGGTTGATACCTGAATGAACATTTGCCCTAGTTCTAAGAAACTGAAAAAAAGCAATGAAAGAAAAGAAAAGCTGATGGAGATGTGTTTGAGTATATAGAGGAGGAGTGAGAGACAAAGATTGACACAAAGACACAGAGATAGGTTCTCTAACACATAGAGAAAGGGGAGAAATGAAGGCAGAAAGTAGAAAATGTACATGTGTCTGTGTGTTAAGTAAAAACTAATATATGGGATAACAAAACATTGTCATGATAATAACTTCAGTCTTGGGCTTGGTGTGATAGCCCATGAAACAGGTGGATCTCTATGAGTTTGATACCAGCCCATGTATGCAAGGAGTCTCAATGCATGGATACATAGTGAGTCCTTGTCAGAGACAGAGAGAGAAAGAGAGACAGAGAGCACTGGCTGTTCCTCCAGAGGAACAGATTCCGAGTACCCATGGGGAAGCTCACAACCATCTGTGACTTCAGTTCCAGGGGATCCAGCGCCTCTTCTGGCCTCTGTGGACACACCACCCACATGGTGCACACACATACATACAGGCAATACACTCATACACATAAAATAAAAATAAATTATAAGTCTAAAAAGCATATCTTCGGTTTAGGATTCATTTGCTATTGAGAAATGTTAAGGAATCACTGAAATAAAACCACAGATATTTATAATCAGAATTGTACTAAGATTCTAATTTTTTTAATCATAAGTTAGGTGCAGATTTATTTTAACATTAATATTATCAGTAACATATTTCTTTCTTAAAGTAAATGTTACAGTATGCTGCATCTTTTACATATGACAGAGAGTACATGGGGAGGCTGGTATACGGCAGCTTATTCTTTCATTAAACTAGATAGATCAGAGATTACATATCACGTATGTGTGCATGCACATATACATGTATGTGCATATACATATATGTATATATAGAAACTCACATACTTACCCGAAAATAGTGACAACATGTCAAAATGCACCATTTATAGAGTTGTTTTGATTAAGTTAGAGTTAAAAGGATTTGCAAAAAGCACTCAGATATAATCCACTTCTGCCAGCCCACATGCTCCTGCCTCCTATACAGGGCTGGTTTGCTTCCAAAGGTAAACTTGCTTCAGCTGAATGAATGGCCTTATTCTGAAGTGACTGGCTCACTTTGATATGGCACATAGCCAGGTGATGGTGGTACATGTTTTTAATCCCAGCACTTGAGAGGCAGAGGCAGGTGGATCTCTATGAATCTGAAGCCAGCCTGGTCTACAGAGTTCTAGGAGAGCCAAGGCTACACAGAGAAACCCTGTCTCAAAAAAAAAAAAAACAATCAAAACAAAACTGAACAACAACAAAGAAAGAAAGAGAGAGAGAGAAAGAGAGAGAGAAAGAAAGAAAGAAAGAAAGAAAGAAAGAAAGAAAGAAAGAAAGAAACAAAAAAAGAAAGAAAGAAATGCCATGTATACTTCTGTTCCACACACAAGGCAAAGCTGGGCTAATTCAATTTTTATTTCCTACAAATAATGGGGGAATAAAAGAAACCCGGGCTTTAAGCAGTTATGGCTGAAAAACACACCACAAGAATCCAGGCATTCTGCATTTAGAGTACTGATTTTAATGAAGCCCTCAGAATATTACAGCAAACACTGAGTATGTTCAGTACTCGCCTAAGCCTATTTATTTATTCATATTTTTCATTATCACTAACTGGAGCAAGAGCAAACTAGCTGCACCTAGTACTGATTCCTGAAGCCAGTGAAGCAGGCTCGCCTCAGAGGATGATGTCATCAGTCAGCGAGTTTCTCAGCACCTCACACCCTAACAAAAAAAGCCCCCTCTGTGTGAGTGTGCCTTCACCTGCCAAGGAAAAGGAGCACACAGCCTCCCGCATTCTACAGTGAAACAAAGTGGTTTGGACACCACTTGGAGGAGAACGACCAAAGAAAACAGAAAAAGGCTTTAACTTAATTCTGTTTCCATATGTTTAGCAGCTCTTCTACAATATTTGACTTTAATTGATTTTTCCCTTTTCTCATGGACACAACTGATACAATAGAAACTGAACTTTGCCGTTGATCCAGAATTTTAAGGAAAAGATATTAAACTTCATGGAATCCAAAACCATTAGGCCATTGTTAGAGGGCTTATTTATTTATTTATTTATTTGCCTTTCAACACATAGCACAACACTTGTTATGAAGAGAAAGCAGTCCTCACTCTATCTAATGCTTTTGCCTGCCTTTTTCAGGGACCTAAGTTCTTTTGTTTTGTTTTGTTTTGTTTTGTGTTTTTTGTTTGTTGGTTGGTTGGTTTGTTTGTTTGCCTTTTGTTTTGTTTTGTTGGGGTTTGGGGGTGTTTGTTTGTTTGTTTGTTTGTTTGTTTGAGACAGGATTTCTCTCTGTAGCGTTGGCTCTCCTGGACTCAATTTGTAGACCAGACTGGCCTTGAACTCACAGATATCTGCCTACCTCTCCCTCCCCTAGTGCTGGGATTACAGGTATGTGCCACCGCAGCTGGCAGAGACCTAAGTTCTAAACAAGAGGATTTGTTAGGACCATATTTTGTGTGTGGAAATACATGCTATGGTTTCTACGTAAAAATTGGCAAAACCACAACAATATATACATACGATAGAAGGTTGTCTGTTTCTCTTAAGATACTCTCTCAAAAAAAAAAAAAAAAAAGAACAGTTTCCAGATTTTAAGATCTAAGTAGAGTTAAAAACTCGTCTTCTCATGGGAATGGGCAAGGCAAAGTGTTCTAGAGACCCTGATTGACCTGAGTCCTTTTAGGAATGTGTGGTAGCATTTAAGCTCATCTCTCCCCTCATTACATGTGATTTTGCCTCTTGTGCTTTCAAGAAACTCCACTTTAATGTAATAATTTTTCATTGCGGAGATACCACAAGAATTAAGTTATGCTAAGTGTAATAGAATTACAGATATTATAGATGAGAAAAACTTATTAGGCCCATCCTTTGAAGTACCAAGAAGGGTAGTTTTCAATACAGTGTGCAACGTAGTGACTTCTCTAGCGTTTAATGGGAATTTTCAGTATGCTAATAAAATGCTTTTAAAAATCTATCCATTTAGGCCATGTGTACCCAAGTATGGCAGATGTTACTGAAAAGTGGAGCAAGTTCTCATTTTCTGTAGTTCATTAATATCAAGACTTGATTGGGGAAAGAGGCATCTTTTAGGCTCCCATTCACCATCAGAAAGAGTATAGGAGGTCAAGAAACCAGAACCAACATTTTTTATGACCACTGGACCTTGGCCAGCAGATAAAATCCTCAGGGTTCTGCAAAACTGAAGTAGCATTTTCACTGTTTCTATTTTTATAGACCAAGTTAGGTTGAAGTAACATAAAGGCACCAAAATAAACAGAAGCTGGAGGAAGACCGTCTGTAGACAGGGAACCGGATGATAAGGAGGGAAATATGTCAATGAAGAGAAGACAGCATCATCCTGGGCTCCTAAAGCCTGTGCTTCCTCCTAAAAATATTACACATTGATTAATATGATCCCAGTAAGCCTGCTGTGAATCTAAAAGAGGGATCACAAGGTACTTAGCCTGGCAGAAGTATCTAGAAAGTATTGCCTTCATTCCTAACAAATGAAACACTGTACCATTTGCAAGAAATCTCCTGAAACCCATTGTAAAGGTTCAACTCCCAACCACCTGTAATAGTTCCTGTCCTAATTGCTTACTAGGAAATACTGAGGCCACTTAAAAGAAAAAAAAAAAAAAAAAAAAAAAAAACACCATGACTTTGAGCTAGAAAAATCAAGTGTTTCATCACAACTTACTGAATTCATCCAACCGATCATTCATTTTTTTTTTTTTTCAGTAAATACTAATTGAAGTAACCATCTCTCAAGCACCATGTCAGCTGTTGGGAATGGAGCAAGGGGCAGCAAATTCAGTAAACTCAGTTTCAAATGATAATAACCGTTGTGCAATGAATAAAGACAAAGCAGGTGCTCAGACAGAGTAGGAGGAGTGTAAGAGGCAAACACAGACACCTCCATCCCCCTCCGTAGGCAGAAGGATCGCACCCAGCGTGAAACGCACAGGCCATTCTTTGTCCTGGGAGTGGGAGGGCATCTGCACTGTCAGCAGAACCTTACAAGCTCAGACTTTGTAGCTCAAGAGCAGAGCACTTTTCCAGCAGGCACTGCAACCAAGCCTCCGCTGGTAATCACAGAGGAAAGACGGCGGAAGTGAACAAACATCAGCATAGATTGTTGAAAGACGTTTGGCATGGAATAGCACCCCACAGCCATGTTCCTTCTTATACAAAAAGGCACTGGGCAATGCCAGAGAGTCCTAGCTTGTGTAAGGAGGGCAGAGAGGCAGACACCAGAGAGAAATACACACCCAGCAAGTTGGATACTGGTTCTCAGCTGCTGCCTGCTTCCATGTGCTGGCGCCTGCATGACACGGAAAGTTCCTCCATTGTTGAATGTATAATTACAATTTACTTTGAATAGGTTTCAATGTGTTACCTCAGAGCACACTGGCTTTCGTGTTTATGGCCTTTTGATTAATTAATTAGTTCATTGGCTAGTTCTTTGTTATTCCATCTCCTGCCAGGAGTATTTCAGGATACTTTACTTTTTAATTTCAGGATAATTTACTTTTAAAATTTATTTATTTTTAGCCATGGTCTCATGTCATGCAAGGTGGCTCAGGCTAACTCTGTTACAAAGGATGGGCTTGAACTCTTGGTCTTGCCAGTTCTGCTTCCCAAGTTCTAGGATGACAGTTTTGTGCAACCATACAAACTTTTGAGCTGACTTTTGAGATGACTCATTTTCTATTGGTTTAATACAAAACTTTGCTTCCTGTTTAATATATATCAAAGACTGTTGGAAAGACTCTTTTTCTATCCATTAGGGCAGCCCTTGAAACCAACCATTACTTGTCTAGTTAATACATATGACTTAGGCATGGTTGTTTTGCTTAATCGGTCCTCCATTCTCTAAAACCAGGTTGACAACAAACACATCAAAAAGAAAACCCATTTATTTACATGTATGTAAAATTCTAATGTCTCTCGCATTTTACTCTATATCATGTTGGTTACCCAGGAAGAAGGAGCGTCTTAAAAAACAGTTCCATGGGGTTAGAATCCACTATATCTGGAAGCAGTGAAAAAACTGGCCTTGCTAACAAGTCCCATGTTCATGCTGTTTCAACTAATTTGAGTACCAAATTGTGAAAATCGCCATTCTACCCAGTACTTAATGGATGCTTACATGGCAGCAACTCTATCAACCTCTTTACAGACCTCTGGAAAATACTCAGTAAATAATGAAAACATTGAAGAAATGGATGATTGACTAGCATGTGTTAGTCCTTCAAGATGGAAGCAATGTGTAACTCCCAATTCCGTGTCTCTAAATGGTGGCCTTTGGAAAATGCAGAGTGACAAGATGACTGGGAATGCCAAATAGTGCTGCAGTTTGATCCCTACAATGATAGACAAATGAGGGCTCTCTGCCTGGAAAGACTCAAGGTAGTTTACTAATAAGTTGTGCCTGACGCCCAAGGAATGGGGCAACAGTGGGCAGAACCCCATGTGTTGGCTTCACAGGATCAAAGGCTGGCTTATTGCTTACAGTGGGCATCAAACTACAAAAGCAGAAAAGACCTGAGACCACAAAATGGCCTCCCTCCTCTTGTACAACACTCAGAAAGATAAGTTAGAGATAGAAAAAGTTCATTCATGAGGATCTAGAGAAGAAGACACTGACACAAGCCTCTAAGAAAATTTCTAGTGGTGTTGCATGTGCTTGACACCTCATTACTTAAATGTAAATGCTTTGTTTTTAGTTGAGTATGTTTGTAAGGGTGTTCATGTGTGTGCAGGTACATAACCATGTACTTATATACATGTAGAGGCCCAGAGTTGAAGTCAGTGTCCCCCTTGTTTGATCTCCACTTTGCTCACCAAACCCAGAGATCACCAATTCTGGCTGATATTGCTCCCCAAATTGCTCAAGGGAGTCTGTGGCTGTGGCCCCAGGTTCTGTGTTTACAGGAGACCACCATGCCTGCTAGCTTTTACATACACTTTTACATAGGTTTTAGGGTCCCAGTTTCTGTCCTCATATTAACACAGCAGATGCTCTATTCACTGAGCTGTCTCATCCAGGAGGAGCGACTGGCTTGGTTCTCTTGAGATTGTCATCATTCTGTTCGTGGAATTTCTAAAGATACTCATTCCCCCCTCAAGGCCAATATTAGTGACGGACAGAAAAGGCCTGTTATTATGAAAAGGTCAGATGATGGCATGTGGGTTGGATTACCTATACTGCAGATGATTCCAAACGGGGAGAAAAAACAATAAGTGATTTTAATGACACACTTTGAACCTGGCACTATCCAGGCAATCTGAGGCGTAAGGTAAAGCAACAATCACATTTAAAATTGCTTGCTATTGGGAAAATGTGTTAGATATACCAAAGATTAAATATATAAGCCTGAGACTCAATATACAAGAAAGATTGATAATCAGATACATTCAACAGAATTCAATAGTATGCTGTGATCGTCTTTAAATACATATATAAATATTCAAACATTTATGATGATTATATGAATATCAATAGCACACATGACAATGTATCCCTTAGCTACATATGTAAGCAGACATGTATGCTATGTGTCCAATTCTTTAGATAGTTGTTGACTCCAAAACACTGGGACATAAAACAAAGCCTCAATATAACACAGTGAATTAACTAAGAATACTTAAGCCTGTAAAATACATGGAAGAAATTGCTAGAAGACCAATGAAAGGACTAAGACAAGTCAATATAATTAACCTTGGGAGGTCATCACATACTAAGTAACATATGAGGGTCCCAGGTATAGTAGCAATAATTATCCAGCCTAGCCTGCATACCAGATTGTCTGTTCCTTGTGGTCCACACATCCATCAGGACCATGTAGGACCTTAGTGCTATGTTAGAATACCAACATAGTTATTGTAGGCATTTCATGAGGAGTTAGTGCCCGTTCATCAGTCCTAGCTTAGAAGATCACTGACAGTGTGATGAGGCAGCTTTCATCCCTCTTAGCTATGACTGAATATGTGCCTGTCTCTACCATGGTATGAATTGAGTGTGTCCCCTGCAAAGCCTCTTACATTAGAAGTTTGGTGTCCATTAGGGCAATGTTAAGCAACTGGACCTGTAAATGGTAAGATCATAGGTCCATATTATGTGGTTATTCAAGGAGCTGCCCAGAAAAATAACCAATTCTGGCCTTGTTGAGTGGGGCAGTCTCAAGAAAAGTACAGGGTGAACTGGGGCTAGGGCTCATGCCTCTATTCCAGGTTCACATCTCAGCATGTGAGTTCTTCTCTGGCTGCTTCTAGCAGCGTGGTGCTGCCCACCAGGAAGATCTCCGCAGAGTGGCACGATACTCTTGGACACCCAAAACTGTTAGCTAAATACACGTATTTCCTTGTGAAAGTTCCCAGCCTCGGGTCTTACATTACAGCAGCAGGGATGGTCCAAACATTTGTTTTCCAGTCTACTCACTTGAGAGCAAGGTGGCTTGGTACTCAATCACATCACTCCTGTTCTCAGGCTCTGCTGTGAAGCAAAAGCACTGACCTCTGTTGTAAATAGAATTCTAGGTTTCTAGACTAGATTATGGGAACTCTTTCTCCTCAGGACTTTGCAGACAATGCAGGGATAGACTCTCCTGTGAGCAGATTTACTTGATGTGTGTCTTAATATATGAGCATGTAACATATGGGTAACACTCAAAAAGTATTAATGGAGGAAGGAGGTTACAGTTCAAAACAAAAGGATATCAGGTGTTTTGTGGAAGGTAAGCGTTGGCCTGCTTCACTTCCAGAGGCCCCGAGTTCAGTACCCAGAACCACATCAGGGGGTCACACATACCTTAACTTCAATTCCAGAGGCTCTGATGTCCTCATATGGCCTCAGAAGACACTCCTGTACATAACTGATACACACACACACACACACACACACGAAAAAATTTTAAAGCAGAATGAAAGACTCATTAATGCAAATGAAACAACATACTATCATTCAATCCCAAATCCCACAACATAATCATTATTATCGTCAATAAAAGGATAGTATTGCCTATAAGCATATTGGGAAGAACCATCTTGAAATGTGTCTATTGCTTAAGTGGGATATTTCAAGCATGCTAGTGTACAGAATCGTTTTACATTATTTACAGACATCGTGTCTTGGGTGACTCCTTGTGTTTCAATTTAGTCTTCACAAAAGGAATATGTAGACAACCTCCACCGCTGTGAACTCTTATAGTAGATTCATGTTATGGTTCAGCATTGACCTCAAGGCTAAACTCACCTCTGGTTCCTCATTTGGACTTAATGATTTTGTTTTTGCAAACTGATATCCTTGGTACTATGTTTAAAAGCAAGATACGTCCTTTGACATTTTGTTAATTAGAACAAAGAGAAATGTACTGGATCCTGTAGGTACCTTGTTCTGTAAAAGGAAAGAATTCCCTTCTGATCCACTGTAGCATCTTTACCAACAAAATAGCACTAAATACCCCCTTCCCTGTCTGCTGGCTTCGCCTTTGCTGAGCCTGGCGATGCCTTCCTTCCTGCTTCCATGTACAAAGACGACGGATGCACATATCCTCAACCTTTCTCTGCAAGTCAATTAGCAAACTTTTAAAATCTCGCTTTGTTCAGTTCAAAACTGTGAAGTCCAAAGATGTGCATGCTGGTTCTCGCTAACCTGTTCCAGGGACGCATTAGGCCTCTTTCCCAGCAGCCTCAGGGGTGGGCAACTTTCACTCTTCAGACTTCTTGGGCATTGAAAAGGGAACTGCAGAGCCCTGCCAACCAAAGAAACATTGCTTAGTATCCTGGTATTCTGGGACTCCTTCCAGCCTGTTTTATGGGGGCAGCCCAAACACCAGGCTTCCACAATGCCTGAGGGCTGACCCACCCCCTCTCACTTCATACAGTGGGATGGTATAACCTTGTTTTTAAAAGGCCTCCCTTTCCTCCCTCCCCCTCCCTTTCTTTTGTTCATCAGTCCTTCCCTTCCCACCCCCCCATTTTGGCACGGAGCCCACTTTGTTCTTGCATAACAGGAGAGAAATTTTGGCCAGACACTTCATCAAGAATCATGCAGAATGAATCCGCCCCAAAGCTCTGCAAGGCCTGAAGGTTTGGCGGGATAGCCAACACTGATAGCAGAGAGCAGAGGTCAGGACGATAAATACATGACCTTTATATTCATCAGAAACAACCAAACTGGGGCAAAGAAGCAGGATTTTCAGCGAGGCTTGGGGGCGGAGACCTCACAATATCAGGGCTTTAACACACACATGAGCTAGAGATGATGGTAGCACTGTGGAGTCCTTCAGAGGGCTGAGCGCATTGCCTGCCAACGAGCCGAAGATTCAAATCCCTCCCGTGGTCGTCTCCACCATCTCCGTCCTCAGTTATTATCAGTATCAGAACCGGCAGGATTTTCGGCTGGGGCCTGCTGCCTCTACTAGGGGCTTAGCTGTGAACACCTTTCAGTTCACCAAGGTTGTCACTCCCTTGTCAAGAGACGGCAAGAGGGGTTGATCAGGCCTCCACTTAGCGGAACATGCTTGTCTGAAGGATGCTTTTCAGTGTTTATATTTCTGTGTTTATGACCTTGGTGGTGGAGAGAAGGTCTGAGTGCTTACTGCTCTCTCAGAGGACCCGAGTTCAGCTGCCAGCACCCACATGGAGGCTTAAACTACCTGTGACTCCAGCTGTGAAGGACCCCATGCCCTTACATGCTCACACCCCCAACTCATATGCACAAGATTATAAATAAATTAAAACATAAAACATACAAAAAAAGAAAAAAAAACTTACTTTCTCCTGTGTTCCCCTGTCCAGTGGCAGGGAGGTACTTATAGTCTATTAACTTCTGAGACACTAAATGTCCCCGTATATAAAAATAAGTCTTAGTTATCACATACATGCCATTGTGACAAATAAATTAGAAAATCCATGTCAAGTGTGTTCCCTAATGCCAAGGACACAGGTTTTAGTAAACATTGCATGTTAAGTGGTTGAAAAGTACTCTTTAATCTTTTAGCCAATTTTAATTGATAGTTATTATCCAATAATACATAGTATAAAACATGCCCTTGATAGCAAAGCTTGAATTCCCACCACCATTTCTGCTAGCAGATATTGTTTCCTTATTTTAGTTCTCGCTGGTGTGATCATGGAAATGGTTGCTTAGTATTACTCTTTGCTGTTTACTGCCATTCCTCCTTCAAAGACCTGTTTTTGTTGTTGTTGTTGTTGTTGTTGTTGTTTCTTTTTAGTAATATTGATGTTTGACCTGCTAGTCTTCTTGCTCTAAGTTTCCTTTCCTTGGGCTGGGAGAGTACACACCTGTGCAAAGTGAACAAAAGATACTGAACAAAAGATACTGGTCCTTCAATCAGGACCAGTCAAACAAGTTCTTGGAGCAGGCCTGGTGCCCAGGGCTACAGCACGGGGGGGGGGAGAGTGCTGAGCACACAGAAGGCTTAACCACACCTCACATTTTCCCTAATACACAAATCCCCAGACTGGGGGGCTGGGAATAGGGGGTTGTTTTAAGAAGCCTGGACTACAAACTATGTTTTTTTCAGTTTTGCATTTCATTGACTACTAATGATCTGGGCATACTCTCATATTTATTTCCTAGCTGTATTTCCTCTTCCGGAGGTTGTTTTATTTCCTGTGCCTTGTACTTACCAAGTGCGATTGGCTTTGTATCTAAATACAATGTTACTAACTTCTATCAAATATATATTGTAGTATTCTGTTTTAAATAATGTCCTTATGCTTGAAAATCCAGTTCTGTGTACTTGCCTGTGCATGCTGAGGGCCCAGGTCAAGCACAGGTGTTCTCCTCTGCCACTGACACCCTTACTTCTTGAGGCAGGCTTTCACTAAACACAGAGCTCAGCGGTTTGGGTCAACATGCTCCAGGATCCTCTTGCCTCTCCCTTTCCAGCTCTGGTCACAGGTGACATCCTTATTTCTGGCTTTTATGTGGGTGCCAGGGATCCGAACTCAAGTCCCCAGGCTTGAACAGCAACTATCTCCCTGCCACTCACACTTAACATTTTGTAGTTGCTTTGTAATCATTTGTGAGTTTGTACTCGTCTAGTAAAAGAATCGAAGCATGCACTTGGACTTTCTCTTGTTTAAAAACGGTCTTAGTTGGTCACCTTAGTGTGTGAGTCCACCTGAAACTGATATTGGAATTGTGTGAGGCAGGGGATTACGGAGGCTCTCGCAGCTGCTAAGTTCACCCAGCACAGGTCCCAACAGCCTCCTCCCACTGTTCTGTTGTTGCAATGACTTTAACACACAAGACGTCTTTATAAATAATAACAGCTATTCCTGAAATGGTTATCCCTTTCCATTCAGCTGCCCATTTCTATACACAAACCATAGATTTACATAGTTTAAGTTTACAGTATGGTTCTTGGTAGTGACAGTGTTTGCTTCAAATTTACCTTAAAAGTCTTGCCTGCTTATTCTTCCTAAGTAAACATTAGGGGGAAAGGAGTGTTAAGTTTCCCTCAAAACTCCTATTTTAACAACCTGAAACATATTAATGCAAGTGGGAAATACATGAAATATAAATTAATTCCACTTATCTCTCACAGTCGTGCTTTGTTGTGAGTTAGAGATCTCAGGAAGGTTTTGAATTCTTTACGTGTTTTGAATTCTTTAAAGACTGCATCAGGTTTCACAATATTTTTATATCTGATTCAGAAATTTGTTTCTAAGATTATCCCTAAGTTACTAATTGTTTTATATCACGAGTAGGACTTATTCTTTTAATTCTATTTCTAGCTTTAAGTTAAATATAATTGTACTTTAGGTCATATTAATAATCTTTTGTGTCACATAACTTCTGAAAATTAACAGTTTACCTAATATGTATTTCTAATATTTGGTTTCATATCACGGGTCCATAGAAATCATCAAATGTTGTACAATTAGTGATAGCAGTAGGGACCTGTATTTTATTACTGGTTTTCACTGATGAGAGAAGGTGACATTTGGGGAACTAGAGGGAAGACTCTGTATGCAAACTTCTTGTCACAGAAGTGTTGTTCGGATCCTTACACACATCTAACTCCAGCGGGGCTATGGAAGCTGTGAGCAGAGAAAGGAGAGTCTCCAGAACTCCGGATTCACACAGGGCAGCCTGCCTGGCATATGCAGTGTCCAAGAAGGAAACCTAGGACCAAACAAGGGTGATGAGTGAAACCCAACAATTATTCTCTTCCTCCACGTGTGCACTGTGGCACAATAATATAGACACACTCTCACACTTGTGCCCACATACATGTACGCACACTTGTGCATGCACACACAGTCTGATTGTTGGTTTAAACTAAAGACATCGGCAAGGAATCGTCTTCTAGTCACTTTACATCTTGAACAATGACTCCATAAAGCTTTAATGTCCCTTCTAGCCCCTTTAGATATGAACATGTCATTTCCTTCTGATACTCCAGTCTGTTCTTCCCTATGAATAGAGTCAGTGACACTATGTTTTCTTTCCTGTGAATGAGCTGCTCCTGCTTGAGGTGAGCTCTTTCTTACCACACTGCAGTGTTGGACTTAGGACACAAGAATGCAAACAAACTGTCATGTAACATTTCCTTAAATCCCCACTCTGTCACCTGTTCATCTTCGTCAACTCAAACCCCTTCGTTATGTTCTTCCTCTTAGGCTAGCTGTGCTGCCCAGGCCTCAACATTCAGTGGTCATGACTGTTAGGTCAAAAGTGGCTGATACGTTTTCCTGCAATTTGTGCCCCAATGTCTCCCAGTTGTTGGCATAAAATAATCTTGTAGATTTTCTTCCAGGAAGAAGCCTAACTGAACCCTTCTATGATTCAGTGTTCTAAATAAGCTTCAACATAGCATGGCATGTCTGTAGTCATATGTTGAAAAACTGTATTAGTAGGGGTCTTTTCTTATAGCCATTTTAGCTCTTAAATAATTGAGACCTATTAGGCTTATTCAACAAGTTTTAAGCACTATAACTGGGCAGATATTCATCTATGCTAACTCAATTATACTAGCCTGGTTATCTCCCAGCCACGTTCCTTTTATTTCCCATCTCAGTCCCTCCATGGCCTTCTGCTGTATCTCTCTGTGTCCTCATAGGGAACTCCTCATCACAAACTCCTTATTGTGCCTTCTCCCTGTCTCCTTCTCTCTGTACCTGAGACCACATGACTGGAAAAAAAAAAGTCCCACCTCCTGTCCTCTCTGCCCAGCTATTGTCTAATCTGCTTCCCTATTAACCAATCAGAGATGATTGGGGAACATCCTTTACACAGCATTGGTACAGGAGATTCTTCATAGAAATGACAATGCCCACATCTGGATGGCAACCAGATCTTGAGGCACAGAAATCATTATCTGAATTCACAATGCACAAGAGCATTCTGCAACAGTCATTATCTGGTACTTCCTAGTAGAACGGAGCTCCTGTTCAGCAACAGCTAGCAAGTCCCCATCTCTCACACTAATATGTGGGTGTGTTAATTATGGACTCACACCCCATTGGAGGAGCTCTTATAAGCCTATGAGTCACTCCACATTTTGAAGTCTAGGAACCCAGCCTTGTGGAAAATCAGCTATGTTCAGCTTCGTGCCAATATCTATGTTACTTTCTTTCTTTCTTTTTTTTTTTTTTTGTTGTTGTTGTGGTTTGAATACAGAACCTTCTTATGCAGCCTTGGCCAGCATAGATAGGCCTCCTCATATAGAGCAGGTTGGTTGGTTTCACACCTACATTGTTACTCTTGCTTCTTCCTCTTTAGTGCTGGGACTACAGGTATGCACCAATAAGTTCGTTAGGGTATTTGTTTTTTAAAAACACAACTTTAACATTGATTTTAATATTGAATGAAAGTTATAGAGTGCTGGGCAGACAGAACATAACCTAATAAATCATTTGATAAAAAACTCATTACATTCAAAGATTCTGTTTCATTGCCAGAACAGAACATATTACACAGGGAAACAGTATGAGAGGAAGAGAAAATTGGATAAATATAACTGATCTCAAAATCTCAGCATAAGTGATAGTGAATAATTAATAACTTGTTAATTTGATAATTCAAAAACATCAGTGTTTTCATGGGAATCCTAACTAGCATTCTGGTATGTCTTACATTTCTCAAAGAGAATGGCTAGTATAATTCTTTATACTGAAATTAGCATGCCAATTGTTTTGCCTGAGTGCTCAGTGTTCAAGGGCATCATGCATGAGTTCACGAGTCCATTTGTGTTGGGCACATATGACAAGCTGGCCACTGCTGTGGGCTTCGGGTATGTTCAGGGAAGCAAAAGCCATCTTTCCTGTACGGTCCTTCTCATTCATCCACTGTTTCTGTCAACCCACTACTGAAGCTGTTCCTATCAAATCACATTGGAGAGATGCCTAGCCATGTAGGACAGTTTTCCTCTAGAAATTAACAGTTTAGAAATTAGAATAGATTAAAAAAACATTAAAAAAAAAAGAAAAATTAAAAAAAAAATAGACTAGCAGTTTGACCTTCTATGTCCCTTTAAAACATTTAGTTGTGTTTCAAATCGATTGACCTGACCTGGTCCTGCTAAAATCACTAACCTAAGACATGTAGTATTCACCATATGTCAGAATCTATATGGACAGATTCAACAGCTGAAATGCAGTTTTAAATGGTTTTCATGCCATGTTTTCTATAAAGGATGAAGAAAGGAGGAGGGGAGGGTGGGGAAGGAAACAGGAAGGGAGGAGAGAGATAAAAAATGTTTGTGTGCATAGATAGATGTTTGGGCCTTCTTAGGTCATCATATGTTCTTGTTTATTTAACAAAACAGAATCTTCTGGAAAGGAGTTTGTCACAGATGCTCAACTTTCCTAATAATTAAAGAAATGCAAATTAAAGCAAGTATTATATTAGATACATAGCTAAAAATTAAAAAGCTTTTGTATTACCCAGTTTTGACCAAGGTCAAGCAAGTAGGCTGTTTCCTCTCCCATTGGCAGAAAAGCAATTGGTAGGGAAGTTTAACAATGACTATCAAAAGCAAAATTGCACTCAGTGTTTTTACTTCTAGAAATGCTTTTCTCTGGAAATTTTCACAAATTTCACACAAATGTGCAAAGATATTTGTCAAAGTGCACCATGTGGGTTTCTCACCAAAGAAGGGACTCAGAGACTATCCAAATGCCTACCAGTTAGAAATGTATTGAAATAAGACATGGTCATACAACAACATGTCACATGGTTCTTCAAAATAAGAAAGATCTATGTGTTCTGTATATGTGGAAATGTATGTATGTGTGTCACCTGTAGGCTAGCGGGATGGCTCCACATATAAAAGATGGCTGCTTTTCACCACCTGACTTTGATCCCTGGATCCCAAGGCAAAAGAAGAAAACCAACTCCCAAAAGTTGTCTTCTGATCCCCATAGGTGAACCCTAGCACACGCACTCCCTCACATTTATACAAGAGTACATAATATATGCACAAAGTAATAGTAAATTAAAAATAAGCATCAATACTTAAGTTTGTTGTGTAGTCTCATTTATGTAGAAAAAAGGTTGGAGAGATATAGAAAATTCTCAAAAAATATGCAAAAAAAAAAAAAGTTAGAACTTGTGACCTGGCTGGGTAAGGGGACAGGAAAAGGATGGTTTGGAACCAAAGAAAAAGAGAAGGTCATCTTACTTTGTGCTTTTCCTTATTGTTCAGTGATTTTTCTTGGAATTAGTCGCTGAAAGTGTTTCGATCATTACTCCTTTTCCAGCAGGTGTGGTGTGAGCAGGAGCTCTAGCTGTGCTCTCCGTTGTTTGTGCTCTGTGCTGTAAGGAAGGTTTCCTGGTGTGGCATCTGAGAGGGCGAATGCTTTCGTATCTCTACTGCAGAAGACACATTAGCAATGCCGGATCAGTGTAAAACGGTGGCTTCCAAAGGGGGACTTTATAAGTCGCTGAGCCACAGAATGGGATAAAGGGAGGCCGAGTTATCAAGCTCATCTATTCTTTTTAATTGCAGGAGGTTTCAAGACACATTTCCAGAACAATTATCTTCTCTACAGAAGCCGCTGTGTCTTCCTCCTCTGAACACTGTTATCGCCTAGCACCCCAGCCTCCACCTAGACAGCCCAGTGCAGTGTGGTCAGCTCTACACATGCTGCATGTAGCCTGGCAGTCTTTGATAAATATATAAAAAGTGGCAGTGTTCCGTTCCTTTGTTCTTCCATAAACCTGAAGAGAATGCTTAAATTTCATCAATACCATTTCCACATATTCTTTTATTATGGGGCCATATAAAAGTGATGGTCCTATAAATTTATTTAAAACCCACTATTTTTCCTTACTGAGATACAGCTTTGGGGGCTTGTGTGGATACTGGGAAATCATAAAGCTATGTGAATATAAGTCTAGCACAGAAATATACTTTAAAACTGAATATATATATATATATATATATATTTTTTTTTTTTTTCAAATTCGAAATACAACCCAAAGTCTACAAGGATGGAGTCTGGGTAGACCTTCCTGGTGCTATAGTCATACAACACAAAATGTCAAGAACATTTGATGTGATCACAATTTATGACTGATGTCAACTAAATTAAATCAAAGAACAAAGGCAAATGACTTCACTTATCAATGAACAATAAGCACAGGAACTTAGGTAAAACATACAGAAGTATTTCCTGTTAGCAGTGGCTTTAGAGAAGAGTAACAAGAACGAATCCTTATCCATCACTTCAGGGAAGCTGGCACAGCTGCTCTGAGCACACAGAAAGTTTTGGTGACAACTAGGGAAACAAATCTGAAAGCAAGCTGGCATGCTGATGATGAAGTCTGTGCCATAGTTCATTGCAAACTAAAATTGAACCACAGGAGTCCCACAGTACCTATACAAGGTGATTTCTTGGAGGGAAACTGATACAATTCTGCTTTTCAGCTCATGTGCTGCTGTGCAATAAACATGATTGTTTACACAGGAGCAAAAGTCGTATGGTCCCCAAAATAACTGCCACAGAAAATGAAGCAGGAAAACAGGTATTAACTTGAAGCCTGAGACCACATAGCTGCATATATTTCTATAATTGTCTAATGTCCTTCAGGAACTTGTGGCTAATTACAAAAAAAAAAAATTAATGGCAGCTGAGCAATTTTAATTTGTTTTCTATTTAAATAGCCCAATTGATTAGGTTTCAATGTCACTAACTTGAAAGAACTTTCTTTTTCTTTTTTTCCTGAAAAAATAAAAAACAATAACTATTTTTTACCATAAAAAATGTCAAGGACAAGGTCAGAGTCAAAAGTAATCTAATAACATGACTGACTGTCCCTCTATCTAAATGAAAAGAAACAGACACAGTTTCCTTTATAGAAAAAAAAAAAAACAAAAAACAAAAAAAAAAAAAACCTAAAAGGAACAAGCTAGCAAGCAGAAAACTGCTCACTTCGCTCAGCTCAGCTGGCCTTGCTTCCAGTGTGTGGTACATGCCAATCAAGCTGCTTTTATTTGCTGGTCTCCATCTTCTCAAAGGTGTGTGTGTCTGTGTCTATGTGTACATGCGTGTGTGTGTGTTGTGCGTATTTGCTCAAGGCTTCTTTTTTCCCCTCTGTTTTCAGTCAGGTGATAATACATCCATAACCAAGAACAGACTCAAACACTATCATCGTGTTTCTCCCTACAGCACCTAGAAGCAGATGTATTCATGCTAGGGCCCCGGGTTTCCCATGATAGTGCCTTATAAAAAGATATATAAAGGAACTCATGTGGCATGTACATGCTAAATTTAAAAAATTTTGAACCAACTTGATGTATGTAATCGGTGCAAAATAAATATTATGACCATGTCAATATCCATAGTTAAGTATGCCTACTGCTATCACTAGAATTGAACTGAGGTAAATCTTCATTATTTTCCCAATGTGTCTTTTTCCCCCCGCTACTTTTCAGTGAGAACGGCTGAGAATGATGCTTTCAAATTACCTCGTGAGCCCTTAGGGTACTTAGGTGATGGCTCAGCAGGTATGAGCACTCACTGCACACATGTGAAGACCTGAGTTCAAGTCCCTTAGACTCATAAGAAGCTGCATGTGGATAGGTGCTTCTGTAACATAACACTCCCTGGGGTGACAGGAGAATCATTGGTGCTTCCTGGCTGCCGGTCTGGCTCCACAGTCAGTGACAGTCCCTGTCTCAAGGGAAAAAGCAGAAAGTGGCAGAGCGGGAGACCTTTGTATGCTATCTGTACATACATGTGTGCATATACTACATGCAGTTACATAACACACATACACACTAAAAAGGAAAGGAGAGAGGACAGAAGGAAGGATAGTGGACCACTTTGACAATATGGCATATATTACTCAACTGTGACTAATTTTTTATATATGCATGTGTGTTGTGTGTGTGTGTGTGTATGTGTGTGTTGGTCTTCCAGATAATGGTTTCTCTGTGTAGCTTTGGCTGTCCTGGACTCACTTTACAGGCCAGGTGGGCTTTCAGCTAACAGAGATCTGCCTGCCTCTGCCTCGAAGAGTGCTGGGATTAAAGGCATGTGCCACCACGTCCAAGACTGCCAACTTTGTATATTCTTAAGTCTATACAAGTTGATCTTTCTGTACAGAATTCACATCAGCCAGGCTGAGTTGGGTTCTAGGAGCCTAAAGAAAGTTTCACATTTTTCAAAACTGGTAGTATGGGCAAATCCGGCCCTGGGATAATATTTGTTAATGCACCTGAACTTACAAAATCAATGTGAACAACTAGTAATTGCTGTTGTTATTGCAGTCTCAAGGCAGTCCCAAGAATCACAGATTATTTCATTTGCCAGCACTTCCCTAAAACAATGAAGGTCAGGTTTTAACTCAGTGGTTAAGCATATGGTGAGCATGTATGAGACCCTACGTCTGATCATCAGCACCAGGAACAAAAGAAAAAGATTTTAATCCATAGAGGAGCAGACAATATCACCAAAGTTTCTACTACAGAGGTAAACTTAGAAAAAAAAAAAAGAAACTGATAAGAATAGATATAAAATTATTGAAACATGCTTTTGGTTTTGTTTTGTTTTTTGTTTTTTTTTTTTCATCAACAAGCCAGGTAATGTATATTCATTATGTATATTTCGTTAAAAGCAAAGTGCACATGGGCTAAATTCCCCATCCTGTGAGGAATCCTCTGAGGCAGGAGTACACAGTCCTCATCTCTAAAGAGAATGAAAGTCAGATGGAGAAATAATCTCTGCCTATGTCACATGACTGAACAAAGCAGATTGACCTCAGAACTGTCCAGGCTAATCAGCAATAAGTTCACTTATCTATACTTATTTGTTATCTAGTTGCTACACACTGTGCGCTGAGGATTTTGGCCTCCACGTTTTCACAGAGATGTGCGTAGAGTAACATTTCTTCTGTGTATCCTCAAAGAGAAGCTCAATCTTGAGTCTATGGATTAGTGTCTTGTGTCAATTGAGAAATTAAAAGTCTCATCCTGGCTGAACAGTGCAGTGGTTAATCCTCCCTGACCCTCCTCTGGGGCTCTAAATTGTACCCTAATGCTCCATTCTATGCTCAAAGTCTTCCCTCCTCCTTGAGCTAATTCTTCTGTCTCAACTTCAGAAGTAACTTGTGAATAATTTTACTGACCTACCTTCCTTAGTGTTCATACCCTGTTAAATGGATTCATGGCATTTTAATTTGTGTTCTTTTTTCTAATGACTTATTTATATATATTTTAAAAAAAATTAGGTACATTGCTATTCTGCCTGCATGCAGGTGTGAGGATGTCAGATATCATGGATCTGGAGTTACAGACAGTTGTGAGTTGCCGTGTGGGTGCTGGGAATTGAGCTTAGGTCCTTTGGAAGAATAGTGCTCTTAATTGTTGAACCATCTCTTCCAGCCCCTAATTTAGATTCTTGCTATTATATTTTTCTAAAACTTTGCAAGGCACTGCTTTTTCAAATATCTTAGATTACTCTTCACAGCTTCTGTTACCCACAACTATTTACAAACTTATGCTTAACTCCTTAATTGTGGCAATAGTGTCAGCCCCTTTGACTGGTAACGGTCAGTAGACCAGTTCATCTGGTATGATGTTCTCTTTACAAAAAGCCTGCCTTCCTGTGTGTTGATCTATGGGAAGACCTTGAGGCTTGGCCTTAAGGGGTCTTCCATCAGGCAGCACACATGTTGTTCTGCCATATACCTACCGCTGCTAATTGCCATACATCACATCAGACCAGGTTCATAGAATGAAGAACCCTGGGGACAAAACCAATGTTTTTATAAACAAGGTCCAAGAGAGCTCATTTGCCAATCCCTTGAACCTGTACTTCTTAGGTACAAAACTGGGAGAAAGATTTCTGCTTGTTTGGGGTTGTGGCAGTTGTTGTAAGTCTGCGGCATTTTTTCCTAGCAATCTAAGCAGATTAGAACATTAAATTCTCCCAGTGGAAGCACAGGGTAGAATGGTTCCTATTGGCTATGTATAGGACGAATGTCCGGTTGTATGTCTGTATCCCGATGCTGTGCAGCTTTAATCCTATACTGACAAGAAGCAAAAATGTTCTTATGACAAAGGCTTTAGTTCTCTACATCCCCACTTTTCTTCAGTGTTGTCCTAAATGCCTCACACTCTTGTCATCTCTTAGACACTTTTAAGACAGCCTTTTAAATATAGAACTCTTAGCCATTTTTAACGAGGGATCATCTGAATAAATAACCTTATTGAACCACAAAACATTCAATAGTGTGACCTCACCGAAATGAAAGACCTTGTGAACAATAAAACTCTTTCTTCTAATACAAGTGAGATTTTAGTCAAAGAAACACACCCAAAAGGGGGAACATTCAAAGTGATTTTTAAGTTATTTCTTAAATAAATAAAATAGAACATGAACTCAGAGACAAATAGAAAGATAAATAATGAGATGGTAGAAAATAGCTTGCTATATTTACTAAATTTAAAGGAAATTTAAACTACAAATAACATTAAAAGAAATTAAAATCAAATTCAATGCATGTACCAAGACTTAGGCAAAGAATAATTTAAGATAGAATTGAAAGAGGCTTGGATCAGGAGTGGCACCAGAATTTGGCTCCCTGTCTCATTAACCCACTGAAGGATCTTAGAAACTCATCTCAAGTATTAAATTCGACATAATCTCTAGTTTCTTGTGCTCTGTTGATGATCCTCACCTGAAAGGCACTCTATTAGGTACTGTCTGGGTATCATTAGAGATGTGAGCAGAACATGATTTTCTTGAACTGTGAGCCACCATCTCTAAAAAGAACTAGCATACCCACAGTATCACAGGGGCTAACCTAAACTCGAACATCAGTGTGTCAACTAGTAGAACCCCACTAAGCCCACTCGTCAGATGACCTTGTGACACAGGTGAAGTGATGGTTTCACACTGTGCTTCCTGTTGAAAGGCTCAGGGGATGTACACCATACGACCCTGTTACCTGTACTTTAGGCTCCCCCAAAACCAGGAAGAAGGAGAGTCCTGAACCTCCATTTGAACCACCAGAGTTCTGAGCTCCTCATTCTAACTTGGATCTTTCTATAATATTCATGAGCAGAAAGGTGGAATGATGCAGCCAGAAACCATCTAAAAACTCACTAGTTGGTCAGCTTGCGTTTCAATCCAGTTCCCAGTGAAACTCGGGGGATCTGTAGAAATTCCCACAAAGGCTGTGTGCCAAACACTTGCCACTGACAGAAAATGTTGGTCTTCATGAGGGAGGAATGTGGCCATATGCACACACACACAGAAATACAATGTATACATGGTGTGCAATGTTAATCCTTGAAGTACGAATACTCCTTTATTACTAACTGTTAACGATTATAATATCTGTGACTATTACAATAGCTGTAATAGCTAACAAGGTGGCGCAGAGGCCCTACACCTCACCTAGTCATTCCAATTTACTATGTTCTTCTGAAGTTTTTCTCTGCTAACCTAAGCAGATTACTGTGGCTTTCATTTGACATGCTCTCTAATGTGTCCTTCGACACTTCTCTGCATCAGTGAACAGTTACCTACCATGTTTTCTAGCCCCGTGAATCATTTCACTATATATATATAGTGAAATATATATATAAATATACAATATTTATAATATATAAATATATATGGAAATATATATACATATATATTAATGTAGCATAATTTTTTTAAAAATTCACTATAAGTGAACATTTGTTTTTTTAACCAGTCTTCAATTGTTTAACTATTATATGAATTCAGCCACAAACACCATTTATAATACTAGTTTTGAATATATGTGGGAGCTGTCTTAGTACCTGCTGTGTTATATACCTTTGCAATCAAAAGATAATTCAAGTACATGGAGAGCTTGGACATCTAAAGGAGACTCTTGTGCTAAAAATCAGTGGGTTACTACAGAGATAGAAATTTATTTTGAGTTCCTGTTTAGTCTATGTTGTTTTAAAATACAAAAGGCAATCAGATTTGTTAACAAAGTGGATGAATGGCCTCGTCTGGAACTCAGCAACACTGAAACACTGATGCAGGAAGATCACTTTCTGAACATTCACTTAGTGCTCAGGGCTGTTAATATGTAAGAGTCAGACATGACAACATGCATACAGCTCTTGAACCGCAAGAGTGACATGTTAGAACCACAGGTGAACGTAGCGGTGAGTTTCATTCACATTGTATTAAGGTGTGTCTCTGTATGCACGACTGTTAATTGCTGGAACAGTGGTGAGCTAAATGCTAACAGATTCCGGTATTGTCATTGCTGTTGAGGAATCTCCTAGCTCAAAGTTGTGTTAAAATGACTCCCTTACAATGAAAAAGCAGAAGAACCTATGAGAAGGCAAAGGAGACAGTAGGTGAGACTTCCATCCCCAGTGTGGGGTCCCAAGTAAAGAGAGAGAAAAGGAGGGGAAAGAGAAGAAAGGAGGTTGCCATATCATGACAAGGCAGTCATCATGAGGAGTCATCATGAGGACAGAGACTGAGCAGGAGTGGCCTGGGTGAGACCTAATGTAACAGGTTTCCATCTCATTATGTGGGAGGTAGAGTGGGCATAGAGATAACCTTTAATTACAGCAGGTGGAGAGGGAGTAGAAGGATGGGTTTGAAGCCACGTTGGTTGAGTGCTTGCCTAGCATGCACAAAGCCCTGGGTTCAAACCTTAGCATCACAGATATCAGTGTCATGGCATATGCCTGAGATCCCAGCATTCAGGCTGTTAATCTTCATGTGCCCTAGGTGTGCAGCTGAGCTCCAGTCTTGCCAGAGGCCATCTGCGGTCCCTGTGTACACAACTGATGATTTTCCTATTTACATTTTTCACACTCCAAATCTGTGGCACGCTAGGCACTATTTTCTCTGATGAGAAGGTGCATACCTGCCTTTCTTTTCAAGGAAGCAAACATGTAGATTATATTAATTTGGTTTGCTGTTGCTGTGATAAAACATGGACCAAAAGCAATTTGGGGAGGAAAAAGTTCATCTGCCTTAACTATCAGGTCATTATCCATCACTGAGAGGCATCGGGGCAGGAACCTGAAGGAAGGAACTAAAGCAGAAACCTTGGAGGAGTGTTGCTTACTAGCTTCCTTCCCCTGGGTGGTCCATCTGCTTTTCTTATATAGCCCAGGCCAGCCTGCCAGGGAATGGCACCACCCAGAGTAGGCTGGGCCCTCCCACATCAATCATTATTCAAGCAAATTCCCATATACCATGCCTGTAGTCCAGTCTGACAAAAGCGACTCCTTGACCTAGGTTTCCTCTTTCCATATAATTGTGGTTTGTGTCAAGTTCACAAAAATCTAACTAGCATAGAGGATGCAAAACAACAAGTATTTTATTACATTCCTGAAAGACTTGGAGTGCACAGAAAATAGCAGAAACATTCACTGCTGCGATTAAATTCTCACTCTGCCAAATACTTGACTTACTAGATTGTGCATTCTATGTAGATCATCTTCCTGTTTCTATAGTGATCATTATCCTCAGTTTATGAATGAGAAGCATGAAGCCTCAAAAAAAGCAACTCACAAAATCACATAAATATTCAACTAGACAATCAAAATGGAGGGTAGAAGGATAATTAAATGCTTAAAAGTACACTCTGGTTTTTCAGGGGATCTGAGATCCCAAAGCAGGGTGTCAGGTGGCTCCACCAGATAATTCCGGAGTATACCACCTTCTTCTGGCCTCCTGAGGCACTTACACCCACATGGACACACACACACTAAACCTTAAAAATATGCAAGATGTGAACCCAGCCCTAACTAATCTCACCTTTCATATTTGATTGATTACATTATGCTGCACACACATGTCAAGGTTACTTCCCAATGTGAGTACAAACTGGTAACCCTAAATCATGCAGAAGAGCACTGAATTCATACCCCTTGTCCTCCCTATTCCTCAAAACAACAACAAAAGCAAGCAAACAAACAAACAAAAACTTTTTCTGGCCTTAAGGAGCCCTCTTCTGTCCAAATGCAAGCAATAAAAACAAATCCTATTTTCAGAGGAAGATTCTGAACGTACTTGTGATAATCAAGTTTTGCACCTGTCTTCTTAAGTAACTTTTGCTGCCTTGGGGTCTTTATGGCCTTGGAGCCTCATCTATTCTAACCAGTTTCTACAGGATTATGCTGCAGGAGCAAGCAAATACTAACAAAGATGCTAAGTGGGCAGAGAAAGCCCCAAGGAGAGAAAGAAAGAAAGAAAGAAAGAAAGAAAGAAAGAAAGAAAGAAAGAAAGAAAGAGTGAAAGAAAGAGTGAAAGAAAGAAAGAAAGAGTGAAAGAAAGAAAGAAAGAGTGAAAGAGAGAGAGAGAAAGAAAGAAAGAAAGAAAGAAAGAAAGAAAGAAAGAAAGAAAGAAAGAAAGAAAGAAAGAAAGAAGAAAACCCTATATAACCTCTGTATCAGAGTTGCATTAGTCTAATCCCACATTCCCAAACTCCACACTTGGATTAACCAGTCTCCACCAGATAAGCTTGCTAATGAGTCAGCAACAGAAGATGTGGCCCAGCGTCTCCACTGGGAAAACATTATCAGAGACCATGCCCAGGAGAATTAGGACATGGGAGTTTTCTATGAACTTGGAACCCCAGGGGAAAGGCTGTGCCAACTGGCACCATTTCCCATGATTAGTTCAGCCTTTTTAAAATATAATCTAAAAAGCTGAAAACAATGCATGCTTAAGTCAATCATCTGGTATAGACCATGTCTTTGTCACCAAGCTGAAAAAGCTTTTGCCAAAACTGACTGTTTTCACCTGCTCCATCTTGGTGTCTGTCTCATCCAAAGGAAAGGCTCTTGAGTAAAATTGGCTTACCCGCTCCTTGTTTGCATGCAACTGTTTTCCTGATAGCATCTGCACACAGCAGTGTAAATTTCAACACTGTTGATGTTTCCAGATACTTATAGATTCCAGCTGTCTGTCCTTCCCTCTCCAATTCGACCTAACACTACAAAGGAAAAAGAGGAAAAAAGAAAATGTAACTGGTCCCCTAATCTCTTGTTACATGGAGCTAAATTTTATTGTGAAGATTTTATTGGCAATTACAGTTTTAGGAAAATCAAACATTCTCAGAAAACAATCTTTAAACAGTTTACTGTATCACTTTGGGAAAAGAAAAACAAAAAACAAAAACAAAAAAAAAAAAACGGATAATTCATCTTGGTTTTGCAGAAGCTTCGGATAAAACAAAACTTTGTGTTCTAGAACATTAGTGTAGGATGCAAAAGAGCATGAGAAGCACAGGACATGTGTTAAGGGCGTGGAAATGACTTTCCAGGTGGTTTCCACAGCCCAGCAGCAGCCTATCCTATTGCTCTCTGAAGGAAGCCTCTGCTCAACTTGACTTTGGAATTTGTGTGTGTGTGTGTGTGTATGTGTGTGTGTGTGTGTGTGTGTGTGTGTGAGAGAGAGAGAGAGAGAGAGAGAGAGAGAGAGAGAGAGAGAGAGAGAGAAATAATCAGTCAGTTAGACAGACAGGCAGTGACAAAGAGACAGAGGCAGACAGTGACGAAAAGACAGAGGCAGAGATGCACATGGAAAGAAGACCACATTCAGGAGTCAGGTCTCTCCTTCTGTCGTGGCCTCTGAGGGTTGGACCAGAGTTTTCTAGCTTGTGTTCCTACCCACAAAGCCACTTCACAGCCACTGCCATCTTAACTATGATTCAAAAATAAAATAAAATTACTCAAGCTTCCTTCCCTGTTCCATTGTTGTTTGATTGTTTTTAATCTTTAAATTCTTTAATTGTTTTGTCTTAATCTGTAGCCCAGATGACCTGACTCACAGTGCCCCTGCCTCAGCCATCTGAGTACTTTAAGGCAGCAATCTTCTCTCTCTCTCTCTTTCTCTCTTCCCCCTCTCTCCCCCCATATTATCTTGAATGACCCAGTGTCTCTGCCACCTTTGTTGCTATATATCCCTTTTTAATTGCTTTATTGTTGTTGACTTTTAATTTGATGATGAGAAAGAAAGAGAAGCCCATGTGAAGCAGGAATATCCTGCTGATCCCTCCATCATAAAAAGGCCCTTCTACACCTTTGTAGCCAAATTGGGAAAGACTACATTAAATATGTGCATGAGAATAGTATACAGCATGCCCATACCGTAAACTAAATACACATCACACTACGAATACTTTCTGTGTGAGTACCATTGTCCTGCACCTTCTTAAAGTGGTTGCTCTTCGTTGAAATTTTTATCTATCAACTTCAAGAAATACCTGGTTGCCCGTGAAGTAATTATGCAATTCCATCTTCAGCTTCCTCTTTGAACTAACCTCACTAGGTAGTAAAAGATTGTCTATTTAGGGAACTACAACACAAGTAATTAATTATACTCTATCTTATATTTAAAATAGTTTTATATTTAAAATAGAAAAGACACAAAAGTATATTATGCTTAAATCTAAAGAAACACTCCTCAAAATACAATCGAGAAAAAATTAATATAGTTGGGTTCTCTACTAAAGGATTAAGTGATATCAGATTAGTTTGAGTTGGCAAGGGCAAAACTGGTAAGTGACAAGCAGTCAAATTAAGGTTACCTTTCTTCTTTCTCAAAAATCAGTGACATCCAGTCTCTTTCCTTGACTAAAGGCCAAGACTATTATGCCCCTACACTGGGGTAGGTATCTGTTGAGGACCTGGCAGTTTTTCTCAGCCCTGCACTTCTCCCAGCCAGTATGTGATATACACAGACAACACAGTGTCTTTGGGAAATTGAGGTCAGGAGGGACCTCGGCGCTCTGCCTCCCAAGCTCCCTAGGATGTTATTTCACCTGCTGGGTACAGAAACTTCTCTCCTGAGTTCAGCGAAGAAAGTGCTTCCTTTATGACTCACACCCGGGCTCCTGCACCCAGGGGTCGCTGAGTCGTGACCCCTCCTTGATACACAACATCCACCAGAGAATGCTTATACTACCGTTGTCACCCACCCATCCAGCAGCCGCTGGTCAGGCTTACAGGTTCAGACCACAGCCAGCTTGTTTTAATGAAATTACCGAAAGGGATTCCACTCAAACTGAGAAACAGACTGGGACGGGGTAGTAAAAAGAAAACAAAAAATACACTTGAACCCCATATCCTGAAGTAACTTTTTAAAAGTGTATCTAATCTTTTTCATTGTTTTCAATTTTATTAATATGATCATATTCGCCTCTTAAAAAGACAATGGGCCCAGATATACAGGGGTCTTTTCTGAGACTTATTCTCCAACCAAGGACCGTACGTGGAGATAACCTAAATACCCTGCTCAGACGTAGCCCATGGCAGCTCAGTATCCAAGTGGGTTTCCTAGTAAAGGGAACAGGGACTGTCTGTGACATGAACTCAGTGGCTAGCTCTTTGACACACACACACACCCCCCAGGGAGGAGCAGCCTTGCCAGAACACAGAAAAAGACAATGCAGCCAGTCCTGATGTGATCTGATAAATGAGGGTCAGATGGAAGGGGAGGAGGACCTCCCTATCAGTGGACTTAGAGAGGGGCGGGGAGGAGATGACAGAGGGTAGATAGGATCTGGAAGGAATGAGAGAGGGGACAACAGCTGGCATACAAAGTGAATAAACTGTAATTAATATAAAAAATAAAAATTTAATTAAAAAACAGACAACAGGCAGCATTACCCACACACATTTTGTATTGGTAGCTTTGGACAACCCAGATATGCACACCATCTCTGTTTAACCTGACCGCCATCACTGCCAGTGGCCTGTTGGTCCCAGGACTCCTGTGGTATTTCCAAAAGCCCTGAGTTCTTGATGGCAATACTACCTTATTGACTTAAATTTCATTTATTTAGTCATAAGCTGTGCTCCTATGGGTGTAAGAGGACAACTTGCAGGAGTTTTCTTTCTCCTTCTAGGAATCAAACTTAGGTCCCTTGGATCGCTGGCAAGCCCGTTTCCTCTCAAGCCATCCCACCAGCCTTTCTTTTGATCTGCCACACTGACGTCTGGCAAATACTCATCAAGCAGGCATTCTGTGCCAGAGTTAAACATCTTCTGTTCATGGTGTTTCCAGATACAAGACTGTTTTTTTTTTTTTTTTTTTTTTTTTTTTTGAAGCACTTTTTTTTTTCAATGCAGTTTATTCAGGAACCTTGAACAATCATCTGACCCTGGGGAAAGCCAGCCCACTTTAGATAGCCTCTGGGTAGCCAACCTCAGCATGCCACATGGGCAATGCAGATAGGTCCACATACATGGAAGCAAGCCAGATCCTCAGCCTTAGCCAAATGTAGAGTTGTTTGTGACAGAGAGCACTCACCATCGGGAAGGTGGAAGGCAGAAACCAGCTCCATCTTTAAGGCGAGGCATTACGCAGCTCTCTACAGTTCCCCCTTTTTGTTTTGGACGCATCAGGCAAGAGTAGAGGTCTGATCTCTGATATTAGAAATAAATTGGGATTTTGTACTAATGTTCATTTAGGTGTCATCCACCCAAAGAGCATCAGACCCGTCTGATACCTTTTTCTCAGAGGCGGGACCTGGGGCATCAACCCACATGCAGACATGCTCTTCTCTGGGTCAAAAGTGGCTGACCCTGAGTGCAGTGCTTAGCCTCGCATCCTGAGCGTAACATTTTGGCTTTTTATGGTAGCCAACCATGCTTGGGGAGACTGTCCTGCTTCAATGGCTGTAAAGGCCTGAATGGTCATGGCTGCATTACGCTGTTGTGAGACTCTAATCTTGCATATATACCACAGGCAAACCAAGGTGACCAACACCAGAAGGCCTGCTAATGCTCCCATGCCCGCCCATTCCTTCAGATGATTCATGGCTGCAGCAATCCATGATGATAATCCTGTGGCTAGTCCTGCGTCCACTCTGGTAGAATTTACCATGACAATGGCCACTCTCAGCTGCTCCATCGTAGTATCGAATTCTCCAGTCCAATTACCTAAAATATAGCTAGACAATTGTTTAGACAGATTTGCAGCACGGGAAAAATTCTCATGTTGTATGCTAGTGACTCAAAGTCCAGCATACTTTCATTGCCAGCCAAGTTGAGCGATTTGCCATAGGGTATCAATTTGCTCCTGTACGAGGTCAATCCTCTGATTGAACACCATCAAACCTCCTTTTAGTTGAGCATTAATTCCTTTTTGTACATCTAAGGCATGAGCTACATTGGCTAAAAGGTTATTCAGGGTCTGAGCAGTCTGCCCAGTATGACTCGTGGCTAATGCTGTGGTGGTAGCTCCAACAGCCGCCAATGAGATGGCAGTAACAATGGCAGCTGTAATTCCAGGATCCCTTTTCTGTCTGAAGAGAGTCATAGCGAGAGGGCATCAACGGGCACAGGCACCCAGCGAGACATGCGAGTAACCAGCTAGTAAATTTACTAGCATTACAGCATTGGGCAAAAAAGCAAGTATCATTACCACAATTACTTGGCTCTATCTGGCTAATAATGAATAAAAATGGGGGATATAAACAAACAGGTGTGGGCTTATAGGAAATATTATGAGAAGCCTTAACCCCCTCATTGAAACATCCTGCATCAGTTCTAGAACTAGCAGTGGTGGTGTCCGAGGTCTGAGTAGGTTCAGGAGACCATTGCCCCCAGGGGCAAGACGTGCTCCATGCCAATTGACTAACTCCATGTTTTCCTCCACTTTTGAAGGTTATTTAAGGTTCTTAAATTATTTTTTCCCTTTTTTTTAAATTTTTCATCAATTACACTTTATTCATTCTGCATCCCCCCATAAGCCCCTCCCTCCCCTCCTAACCCTACCCTCCCTCCTCCCTCTGCATGCATGCCACTCCCCAAGTCCACTGATAGGGGAGGTTCTCCTCTCCTTTCTGATCTTAGTCCATTAGTTCACATCAAAAGTGGCTGCATTGTCCTCTACTATGGCCTGGTAAGGCTGCTCCCCCTCAGGAGGAGGTGACTAAAGAGCAGGCCAGTCAGTTCATGTCAGAGGTAGTCCCTCTTCACATTACTATGTAACCCAATTGGACTCTGAACTGCCCTGGGCTACATCTGTGCAGGGGTTCTGGGTTATCTCTATGAATAGTCCTTGGTTGGAGTATGAGTCTCTGGGAAGTTCCCTGTGTTCAAATTTTCTTGTTCTGTTGCTCTCCTTGTGGAGACCCTGTCCTCTCCAGCTCTTACTATTTCCCAGTTCTTACATAAAATTCCATTCACTCTGCCCAACAGTTGCCCATCAGGCTCAGCATCTGCTTTGATAGTCTGTAGGGCAGAGGGTTTCAGAGGCCCTCTGTGGTAGGTTCCTAGGTTATTTCCTGTTTTCTTCTTCTTCTGATGTCCATCCTCTTTGCCTTTCCGGATGGGGATTGGACATTTTAGTTAGGGTCCTCTCTCTTGCTTAGTTTCTTTAGATGCACAGGCTATAGTAGGTTTGTCCTATGTTGTATGTCTATATGAGTGAGTATATACCATGTGTGTCTTTTTGCTTCTGGGACAACTCACTCAGGATGATCCTTTCCAGATCCCACCATTTACCTGCAAATTTCATGATTTCCTTTTTTTTTTTCATTGCTGAGTAATATTCCATTGTGTAGATGTACCACAATTTCTGCATCCATTCTTCAGTTGAGGAATGTTGTTGTTTCCAGCTTCTGGCTATTACAAATAAAGCTGCTACAAACATGGTTGAGCAAATGTCCTTTTTCTTCTGTTCATGGTGTTTCCAGATACAAGACTGTTTTTTTTTTTTTTTTGAAGCACTTTAAAAAAAAAAAAAAAAAACCACGTAATCGAAGCTGCAACAGGTAAAGGGTGACTTAGCTGAGAGAAAAGCTAAATAACAGTTCTGATCCACTCAAAGGAATCTAGGTGGCATGGCATCCTTGATGAGTTAACCTTGGCATCAAGTGATGAAGCCCAGAATAGAAACAATTAAAATTTTATTGGAATTTGCATAGCAATTTTTTTTTCATATAATAATGATACCTCTGGGTTCCCATATCAAACCTAATGTTATTATTGTGAAGTGAATAAGTAGGTACTCATGGAAAAGAAATATTAGTTTAAAAATCAGAGAGCAGTCGGGGGGATTTGCACTAACATTTCAGTGATTTAACGTTTCTGTGTTTTGTCTTCACTCACCTGTCTTTGCATCAGTGACAGTGTGAAATAGTGAAACCAACATGTTTGATGTTTCTCAGAAAATCATACTAGTTTCTTACTTGGTTCTGTTTTCTCCTATGTGTTTACCGTGTGTGTGTGGGGGGTATGCTCAAACATGCATGTGGCCCTCAGAGGACTATTTGAAGCTGGTTCTCTCCTACCAGGTGGTTCCCTGTGTCTAGAACTCAGCTTGTCAGGATTGAAAGCTAGCACACTTAGACACTGGACCTTTTCGCCCACCCTCTTACTTAGTTTTTAAGTGATCATGGATCCGGATACGCCCTGTGAGAATGTACTTGAGCACAAGGAAACTACGATCCTAGAATCAGATCTACAGAGTGTCAGTCTCAGGCTACCATTGACAAGCTCTTGGATCCTAGACAGCTTGCATAAACTTTGTGGCTTTAATAAAATTTGCTTTAAAAAAAATTTAAAAAATTGTTTCCCAGTGTAGAGAATTCTTACGAGAATATTTTTGTAACAAAGTCTTATGGAATACAGTAATTTCCAGACAATCTTCTGAGAACTTGTGTGCAAAAAAATTCTTTTACAAGTTTTTTGTTTTGTTTTGTTTTGTTTCATTTTGAGATGGAATCCCATGTACCCCAGGCTGGTTTCAAGCTCACTACTTAGTAAAGGATAACTTTGAACTCCTTATCTTCCTGTCTTTACACCCTTTATTCTAGGATTACAGGTAAGAAACATCATGTCCAACATCTTGGAACATTCTGAAGCCACATTGTGGACATGAGGAGATGAACCACAAAAAAAGCTGTTTTCATGCCAACATCACAGAGATGGAAGCATAGAATCAAGTCAAAACCCAGAACTTGCTCTGTCTACTGCTTCTTTCAGGGTCTTTGAACATGTGGAAGGCACACAGGAGGGTCATGAGGCTCATTACTTCTCTGGTCTTTGTCTGTATGTCTAGCCATGCTCTTATGAGGAGTCACTGGAAGATTCCCCTGGCCTGATGCTCTTCTCCTCACAAAGAGTAGTCCCCTCTCCCTTTCCCTTCATCTCTGCTCTCACACACTGGTCCTGTCTTGCCTCCTTTCCCTTCACCTCCCCACCACCACCACACACACACCCTGGTCTCACTTATTCCTTTTAACACAAACACACACACACACACATACACACACACACAAAAAAAAAAAAAAAACTGTTGGTTATTCCTTGCTTATTTATTGTCTTTTGTTTTTTAGTTTAGTTTGAATAATAGACAAATCAAGATTATTTTATCATGTCTGGATAGTGTCTGGATTCTGTAGAGGAGCCAGCAATATGGCTACTCTGGCAAGGAATCACATCCAAAGACTTAGGTCTGTGTGATCAGGCTGGAACAAGGCCTTAGTACACACCTTTAATTCCTCTGGCTGAATACTAACTCACCTTTAGTGCACACCTTTAATCCCAAACAATGATGTCTAATTGAGGGACAGATAAAGTGAAAACTCAGAAAAAGATTTAGAGGGGAGTAGAGTAGAGGAATACAGTTGCTGCAGTTTGGTTGCGTTTGGTGCAGGCAGTTCAGTGCAATTTAGTTTGTGGCGTTCAGTAGCAATTATTCCAAACAGAACAATTCAGTGACAAGTGAAGAGAAGCCAGTCATCTTCAGTCAGTCATCTTGGAGAGGAGGTTTAAGTCAGAACAGCTGAGTTGGACTAGTCTACCAGAGTTCAGAAGGAACTAGAAAGGGTAAGCTTATTCAGCAGTAAGTCTCTGACATTGAAAACATTCTAGGCTGAAAACATTCTAGGTTAGCAGATGAAGGCTGGAAGCTGAAGCCTTCAAGGCTCAAGCTTGCAGATTAGATTGTATGGAGGCTAGAAGCTTCCAGGTGTAGGCCTAAGGATAGTCAGATAAAAACACTCTGGGCTCAGCCCAAGCCATGGATTCATAAAGCTTGGATACGGCCCACTTCTTATCCCCTCTTCTGAGGAAATAAAAACATTTACAAGATTGAGTGTAAATGTGGCTTACAGAGATTCTAAAAGCCTTTGTTGGCATTCCAAGAGAATAACCTGGGACCATTTAGTTTCCAGCGCTTAAAGGACTCTCTTAACTGTCTTTTCTGCATAGGCAGTGGCCTGCGTTTACGCTATGGGGTGCACAAAGTGCATTGAATTTTAAGATGCTTCCAAACTAGCCTTGTTGGGCATGTGCAAGTGTTTTCTAAGGAATGCCCACTCTGTAAGGGGGACATGGTGTACTCCAGTTTTTCACTGAAAGTGAATTTCAGTGAGATATTATCACATACTCAACACCACCAGGAAACTGGAATAATGAAGTCTTCAGCGTTTGCCAAAGATTCTGTGTTGATTTAGAATTTGTTGTTTTTCCACATATTCAGGGAGTTACTTGGAGTGATTTTACATGAAGAAAACTTGGACTTTAAGAAAGAGTTTAAATATAGACTTACACACAGGCACTAAGAGAGAGAAAGGCTTAAGAAAAGGACATTTAAACATATTGTGAAATGGACAAGGGCTTCTCAAGAGAGAGGCTCACTATATGAGTACTGGAATATACTGTTTCATAAATATAGAACAAAATATCACATTTCCAAAATAATAGAATGTGTTTTCTTAAGGAATTTTGAAATTTTTCCAACAAGTGTTTTAAAAATCAATTGGATAATCTCTTTTCCTTCCCCCAGAAAGTCACTGTGGAATCATGATTCAAGTGTGTGTGTGAATTCTTCTTATCCATAATGATTTTATTTCATTTTCCCTCAAAATCCAATAAAACATTATCTCCTCATGAAAAGCTATAAAATTGTAGTTCTCCTGAAAAAGATATTTATAATTAATCTGAGGTTTCACACATATTTAATCTATTAGTAGAAAATTTTCCCATCTGGACTCTAATTATCTTGCAAAAGTTTAAGAAGAGCCTTTAAAAATCTTTAGCCACGTGTTTGTCTATTCTGCTGATGCTCTTCCCCGAGAACAAGAAGGAAGAATGCTGTTTCGTGCCTCCTGAAAGCTTTCATCTGGAGGAAGAGCTGGGCCCCAGTGATCTCCACACCACTGGGTTGTTTTATCAGCTGACACCACACACCCTCTGCCATGAGAACTTCACAAATGGATTTTCAAATATGATTTGAGGTTAACATTGTTTTAAGCCTGTGAGTGTTGAGTGACATCTCCGTATCTTTTGCTCCTTCACATTGAAGGACTGCCCGAACTACCAGAGAACATAATGGCTTGATAGAGAAGTGAAACTGATTTTACTAAAACATCTAAGAATGCTCTTTCTAAAGAGTAGTATCTGGTCTTCCCAACAGTCCATACAGTCACTGTTCCCAGAAGAATCCCCAACCCATGGTTCTAAAAGGCACCAGAGCTAAGAGGGAAAAAGTTAGTCATGGGGCCAGAGTCTGCACTGTGTGCCTGTGAGTGTGTGTATGTGTGTATTTGTATGTCTGTGTGTGTGTGTCTGTCTCTGTGTCTGTGAGGGTCTCTGTGTCAGTGCGTGTCTGTGTGCGTGTGCATTTGTCTCTCATTCACCTGAAAGTGAACTACTCTGGCCTAACTGGCCAATGAGCAGCAGGGGGTCATTTTGTACCCACCTCCACCCCCCTAGGATTGCGAGCATTTTTAATTCTTGTAATCTTACTCAGGTTTTTTTCACATGGGTTCTAGGGATCAAACTTCAGCCCTCAAGCACTTCGTCTACTGAACTATTTCCCCAGCCCGTGTTCGTTAAACACTCTTGCTTTTCTGATTCACAGTTCATTGTACTCTTTCTCTCTCTCTCTTGTACACACACACACACACACTATATATATATATATATGTATATATATATATGTATATATAAAATTATACATTACATGTACTATAACAAAAAACAGTTGAAATTCTCTGTATTCAAGACGTTGCCCTTTTTGTGCTGTCTTGACATGCTATGATGATAAGTGTGTGCATGTCAGAAGACAACAGTGCAGAAGTGGGTTCTCTCCCTCTCCTCTGGGGGCCCCAGGGATCAAACCTTGCTTGGCAGCAAGCACTTTGGCCGGCTCAGCCATCTCACCATCCCCAACATTTCAGCTATGAATAATTTGTTGTTGTTGTTAATTACAGATAACAAAGGGCATTTTTGTCAGGGGTGAGCTGCGCTCTCTCTAATGGATGCTACCAACCTTTCAAAGTCACGGACTACAAGCTGGTCCCCAGTCATCAATGTCTGTGATAAGAGAAGAGGGATTGGGATGGTCAAACCAACTTAAGCTTGTCGGTCCCTAGCAGAAACAGATGGGGAAGGTATAGTGTTGACTGGCAGGTAGCCCTCCCTGGTTTGGATTCTGACAATAATAATGGGATTGAAAGTTTTCTGTTTATTTGTGTTATTTTATTTTGAGTTTAATTTGATTTGAAGGGTTTTTGTTCTTGCCCATTATTTCTCTCCCTCCTTCTCTCTCTTTAATTACTTTATTAATTTTACATCCCATTTGTAGCCCCCCTCCCTTATATCCTCCCAGTCCCACCTCCCTCTCTTTCCCCCCATCCCTCTCCCTTAGTCCTCAGAAAGGGGGAGCCCTCCTACCCTACCAACTGACCCCAGCCTATCAAATCTCATCAGGACTGCCTGCATCCTCTTTCTCTGTGAACTGGCAAGGCTGCTTCACCTGGGGGAAATGATCTAAGAGCAGGCAACTGAGTTCATGACAGAGGCAGCCCCTGCTCCCCTTACTTGGGAATTCACATGGAGACTGAGCTGCCTGTGGGCTACATCTGTGCAGGGGGTCTAGATCCTCTCATTGCATGGTCCTTGGTTGGCGCATCAGTATCTGCAGGCCCCCTAGGCCCAGATTTGTTGGCTGCGTTGAACTCTTTGTGGAGCTCCTGTCTCCTCCAGGTCCTTCCATCCCCCCACTCTTCCATAAGACTCCCTCTGTGTCTTGAAGGAGAGTGAAAGACATTTCTCCTGTTTCTAGAAATCTTCCTGCAGGAGAAGTCTGTTGTTCCCTCCCATCTGTACTTGATTGAGCCAGGCTTTGATGAATAAAGACCACCCTATTGTTCATTTGTTTGACAAGGGGTTATGTGCAATGTGTTCCTGGTGAGTGAGATTTCAGTAAAGAGCCGGCTTTGCTTTCAAACCCACCCTGCCAATGAAATCCAGCCTCCTGAATCCAGAGGTCAGTGGGGAGCAAGCATAGGTGTTTTATGCTCCCATGTCTCCTGCCCCCACACGCCAGCACCTGTTAGAAGTGAGGGGGAAATGGTTGTGTTGGAACTCTGGGACAGAGCCCCAATTCGGACCTGAAAGAGGCTGTGATGTATGGCAGATAATGAGCGCAGGAGACTGCCCACCACCGCTGCACATCATTACCATGCGGATCATGAAAGCAAATGAAATGGTTCGAGCAGATAACAGCTGTTTTTATTCTGCTTTTCAAAGATTCCCTTAAACAACCGGGTCTCCTGGCTTTTATTTAAGGGTGAACACCCGACTGTAAACATAGCAGCGATGCATTCTCATGATGTCAGTAATAAAAGCATGTATAAAGCTGCATGTGTATTCTGGAAAGCTAACTAACCATTAAAGCCAAGAAACATAGTCTGGCACAAATCTTATTATGTGTCCAAGAGGACCTGATGGTATGCACATAAGAAAATGTAATAAAACAGCAGGAGAGAAGGGAGGGGGAGGAGCTGGCTTTGCTATCCGTGAGAGGTTAGCAGGAGTGTGAGGTAGAGAGGTAAGAGCGCCAAGATCATCTGAGAAAGGGGTTAGCAGAGCAAGTGGAAAGAAGAACCATTCTGCTTTTGTTTCCCTGTGACATTACAGCATCACCTGCTTGCATTTTTACCTATTAGTTATCAGCAATGAGGATGTGACATGAGACCACTCAGGAAGAAAGAGACCAGGCTTCCTTTCTTAGGGAATTCGGAGCTCATCAGAGGCAATGGGCATCTATTGTGTTTGTAATTGCTATGATCATTATCATAAGCATTAGGTCTAGCTCGCTTGAGGAATTCCACACAGCACCACACACAGCTCATCAGAATTCTGTAAAAATAAAATTGCGTACAGGGGAGTTTTGCAGAGCACAGCTTCTGTGGAGCCATTCTACCGAATGAGTCTCATAATTTTGTAAAAGAAAAAACCAGCAAGAAGAGAAACAATCTTTTCTAGATGTTCTATAAGAAGATCATGTCATCTTATTTTAGTATAATTGGAGTCCTTTAAAAATGGGTGGTTGTATTAATAGGACAGAAATAAATTATTTCTTTACTGTACTTAGTGATAAAAATGTTGGTATCTTAGGAAAATAAATGTATGTATATATGTATAAAGTTTATACCTAATATTTGTTTATGAACCACGTAAATTATAATGTAAACCCAAAGCTGCATTCAACAAGCAGCTGTTCACATGTTTAGACCTGCACTTAAACAAAATTAAAGAAAAAATGAGAGGCATAAAAATGTCAACTGGACAGATTTGCTGCTAAAAGATCCTGCCTCACCTGCGTGTAAAATTCAACTGCCCCAAGGGTGCGCATGTTTACAAATGCAAATGAATCTCTTACCTGCCCAACACATGTGCCGTAATTGATCTCAAAACTAAGCAGTGTAAAGCACTAAGCACGGGGCTGTTCCAGGCATCTCTGCCAAAGGGAAACCCCAAGGAATTGTCTGTGGTCTAAACCGAAGATGGATTTTCTGGGCTTGGGTGTTCTAAGTCTATGTGGGAGGGGCCAATGACATAAAGTGGCACCAGCCCACTCTCATAAATGACCTTCTATTTCTTTCTGTCAAAGAGGAGATGGCACAGAGGGACGCCATTTTAAAACGACCTTTCCAGTTCTTTCAGGAACAGGTCAAACTGCCAAAATTTTACCATCAGTGTGAAAAATATTGATTCTGTGGACTCATGCTAAAACAGAGCAACAATCTACAGCCATACATAGCCCTACTAACCGATGCCAACATTCTATCTATAACTAATTATAGCTTTAGCTTTATGTATTGTGAGTTATCTGGTTTTTAAAAATCTTCCTCTCCTTTTCCTTCCTTCCTTTCCACTCCTTTCCTTCCTCCCACCCTCTCTTCCTTCTAGGAGCATTTTTTTTCCTCACCACGTGCCTATTAACTGGTGTGTATATTATTAAAGTAGAAAACTGTAAAAGGAAAATATAAACAATACAAACATACCATTCCTGGATGTTAGGTCTCAAACCTAGGACAAATGGCTGAGATGCCCATTAACATATCAAAGTGGGACAGGGCCCTTCTGTCTGGCATATCCCTAAACTTTTCGAGCCCAGGGGCTGGGCCACCCTTCCCCACCTGCCCTGCCCTATATAATGCAACCATTTTGGTTATCTGGTCTTTTTTTCTACCCTTTACCCTTCTGGTCTCTTGGTCTGGCTATCTCCTCTCCCCTCCCCTTCTCTTCAATGGCCCAGTTCAGGGTCATGTCCACTCCGGACTCTCCCAAATGCCACTACCTCTAGCTCTGCTTTCCCTTCATCTAAAAGAAATGTTTTCCTCCACCATACCTAAGAGTAGTAATGTTCTTTCCTTTTTATTTCTTCTTTTCACTCATTGGTACCAAAACCTAAGACCAGTCATGTCCTTTCTTTTTCTTTCTTTCTTTCTTTTTTTTTTTTTTATTCACTGGAAAATTACAAAGAGTAGCATGTGTACCAAGTAACATTATGATAGCTCATAACTAAATTGGTCTAAACAACTGCCCAAGATAAGGTTTTAGAATATGCAACTATATCCTGAAATATGAAGCTGCATCAATTAGGCACCCAGGGCAGGCCAGAGTGCAGCTCCAGAACTCAGTGGATCCTCTGTGCTGACGGTACCCAGGCTGTTCACAGGGCCCGGAGACATGGGCTTGGAGGCCCTGTGGATATCAAGTCCGGGAACAGAGCACTGAGTGACTGTGGACATCTGTGCATGTACACCCCACATTGGGGCAGGCTGCTGTGCTGAGGACAGTTCCTGCCACTGATCGTCTCCTTGCTTTAGATGGCTCATCTCTTCTGATGGTGGCAGGTGTCATGATAGCTTTGTAAGTCTCCATACAACAGATCACAGTGGACACCACTACCCCTCCTTTTCTGTGGATCCTTGCAAAATTATGATTTCTCCACATTTCAAAGAAAGGAGCGTGCCATAAGCAAGGAAGGGTAAATGTCATTTCCCCATTCCTCAAGACTCAAAATAATCTAAAATCAAGATGAACAACGTTACACTAGGAAAATCTGCCTCTTTGGCCTGACTTGGGTGCTTTAATGACTACAAGATGTCTGAAGCATATTTGAGCAGTAAGAAGAATCTGCTTCCCAAAGGGAAACGGCTCCTGGGAACAGACCCAGAGGTACAATAAATAAACGGACAGGTCTAGGAAAGTCTGAATCACTTTCCAAGGCCTAGAACAAAGCCGAAAGCCTCACGTGACCTCTCTGTGAGCAACAGTGCAACCCTTTTCCATGATGTTGGCTTCCTCAGCTTTGCAGAACTCTTTCTAAACCTTTTTCTTATACTGAGATTCATAGTGCCGTGCTAACAACTAGCAGTTTGCTACCACCTCCAAAACCGTGATCCATCGTGATGCTTTGTCCTAGCTATAAACTACCTAACTACCTAAAGAAAGAATGAAGAAAACAGTCCTGATGAGATCTAATAGGCTAGGGTCAGAGGGAAGGGAAGGAGGACCTTCCCTATCAGTGGACTGGGGGAGGAGCATAGTAGGAGAAGAGGGAGGAAGAGTGGGATTGGGAGAGAAGAAGGGAGTGGGCTACAGCTGGGATACAAAGTGAATAAATTGTAATTAATAAAAGGTAAATTTAAAAAAAAAAGAGGGTAGAACATGGTGCTTGGTTTGACTTTGAGGAGCGCAGCTGCCAGGTGCCCCTCTCTTCTTCCTTCAGCTTTCTATCAGTTGTCTCACCTTTCCTCCAGATTAGCCCTGGCCTCCGAGCCCCAGGCATCAAAGGAATTAGGTCAGACCCAGAAGAAATCAGGTTGCAGGCAAGGGGAAAAAAATTAATAAAATAGAAGCTATGCCAGCTTGGAACCTCTGTGCTCCTTCAGGCAGACTAACAACCCTGGCCTGAAATGTAACGGTATTAAGTAATTGGTATGTCAGAGAGACAAGCAAAGATGTTGGAGAGACGGAAGACATTCGCATTAGCAGCATAGTGCTCTGCAGGATTTATTTAAAACCAGTCTGCATATTCTGCTCGCCTCAACTGGCTTCAGACACTTAAAACAATATTTGCAATTAAAAAAGAATTCCAGAAAAAGATCTGATATGATATCTGTTTTCCTATATAATTTAGTTTTTCTTAATTCTATCTTATACAAGATTAGAGATCTCTTATAGCACCTGTGATCTATATCCAGCAAAGAAGTTAGCATGTTCAGCACGTTAGTATGTTTTACTCAAGTACTATTTTATTATCTTCTTTGGGGTTACTCGAAGGATTATAGATGAGGATATATATAAAATCCTTATAAATAATATGTACTATGTCTATCCTCATATAATATGTATTTTCATATGTTTTTATATATAACATGTATGTCCTATATTGTATATACGTTAGAGAGAGACTTTATATTAGAATGTGATCATGCTTACTTCATTCTCCGGATGACTGTTTTAGCTGCCATTATTACTGCCTCCTGCACAATTGGAGGAGCCATCCACATTTAACCTACAGCATTATTCAAGGGTGTGCTATGAATAGCCACAACAGAGAGCAAGTCCTGGCAGAAACGCCAAGGCAGGCTATCAAAGTCAGCAGTAATGTTCAAGACTGTTTCCCAGAGCTGGCACGTGGAGATGTGACTATTTATATGTGATCTCTCAAACTGGGGAGTGTATTTTGGGAAAGATATTTTTCTCAGAATGCTTAGATTAGCCATTATGCATTTTCTTCACCTCTTAGCGGCTTTCTAGGATGAGGGGACAAAACCTCGGGTGATGCTAGTCTTATATACACCGTTGTATTTGATGTTCAGAACAGCCCAAGAGAGGCATACTGGTGTTATTTGTAGCCCTGTTGCATGACAATTACAGGCATTAAATATCTTGCCAAAAGGGCCCAATTTTGAAGGCAGGAAAGAAAGTTTGAATTCAGAGCACCTGAATTATTTCCAGTATTTTTTTTCTATCTGGTACAAGGTTTTAAGTTTTAGGGAGAGTGGAGCCCCTGGTTGTTGAGTGTGGTGAACCCCATTTTGTGATATCTTTGATATGTTGTTATCGATAAGCATTCGCCAATAATACAACTGTAAGCTAAGGACAATTTAACTACTACATATATGTGAGACTTTCCTTGGCAGTAACAAGTACCTGAAGAAAAGACCAACAGGGTTGTCTGGGAAGCTTCAGGCTGTCATGGCAGGCAAGCCAGGGCACAGCAGAAGAGCTCAGGTCACGGTGGACTACGGAGCTGCAGCCTGTGTAAACGCATCCCTCTGCATCCCTCCTCTCTGCTGCTTCCCAGTCTCCCTGCCGAGGGGGTGGTACCATCCACATTTAGGGTGCGGTTCTCTGGCCATAGGTAGTAATCCTCTCTAAAAGCATCCTCACCAATGCACCATAAAGGTACTTTACTAACCACTTCCTATGTGTCTCTCATGCTAATCAAGATTAAATATAACAAGTATATTATATTCTTTTAAGCCACATACACATACATATGCGTTTTTCATGTTTAAATTCGTTTAATCTTCACCACAAGAGAGACAATAGTTCTCAAATTTGCAAGAAAAAAAAACTGAAGTAGAGGAATTTGACTTCCCCCAAGTTATCAACAAGAATAAACAAGAGTCAAAATTCATACCCTGAGAGTCTGGCTGCAGAGGCAGAGAGTATGTAATCATTACATTATCACCTCCTCAAGTCACTGCCAACTAAATCATTAATTCACATTGTGAGACAAGTTGTTTCCTTTAAGTTGACATTTTGTGGCCAGAAGCAAACTCTAATGATGCCATGTTTTACATATAGTAGACCATGTATCTGGAATGACTTTTCAGTCATTCTCATCTCCACTGCCCTAATTCTTATCGTTTGCCTCTGACAGTTGAACTTTTGTGACAGACTTCCCAGAACCAGGGCCGTGACTTACAAGTCTTTTGATCTTCAGTGAGAAGTGTTATCGTCTCCTGACCCCCTCCACTGTGCCGATGTGCTTCAATTTCTCAGTCCCATGGGACCCTCTCAAGGGAGAGACAAGACTCTCACTTCCACGTGTTCCTGCCATTAGCTAATAGTATATGTAGGAGTCATGAAGCATGGACCTCACATAGGTTAGGCTTGTGAAGAGATGAAAGAATAAAATTAGAGATAGATGACCAAATGTTGGATGGATAGAGGGAGGTATAAACAGAATAAATGGTATAAAATACAGAAATGGATGACCCAGACATGTTTTTAAAAAGAGAAATATTCTTAACCCATCCTAAAACGTAATCCTGTTTTCTGTTGTTCCTTTGGAATAGCCATTGGCGATAATTCAGAAGAGTGGTAGTTATGTTTGCTTTTGTGAAGCATCTCTTCCTTTGTGCAGGCATCAGAGCCTTAGAGCTCATTTACTTCCCTTCATGACAGGGGCCATTTGGTTCCCTGTCACCATTGCAAGGAACAGCAGGTCTTGCATTCCTGGCTCTCTGAATGGCATCCCCCTTGTACCTCTGCCTCTGGTCTGACAGGCGTTGCTGGGGAATTCAGCCTCTGCTACCTTTACCCATTTGCACAGTGAAAGCAGTAGGACATCTATGGCTACTAGATGTAGCTCTACTTTAGGGCAGGTACATCATCTGGGTGCTAAAACACAGCATGCATGCAATCTCCAGTGATTTATGTCCACTCCAAGCAACAGAACCTGCCTGACAGAACAAAATAAATGAAATTAAAGGATGATTTCCGCATTAATAACCCCATCTTTGTAAGAAAATAATATCACCTAACAGAAACATATGTCAGAACTACGGGCTGCCATTACAGATAGCTTTATTATCGAGTTTATGAATGCAATACTCTGCTGAGGGCTAGGACTGTAACAGCAGTAGGGCGCTTTCTTGACTAGCATGCCCACAGCCATAGGTTTATTCCACAGTGCTCTAACAATTAATTGATGGGTTATTTACTTATACACCATAAACAAAAAGAGAGAAGCATGACATTATTGAATAGGCATTGCCCCATGAAAGATTTCGAGCTGTTTACAACAGGAAAGAAGTGACATCCCGCATAGACAGCTGCTTTTGACAGTGACTAGCCTTTTTCCTTGAGTTTAGTCAAGGAAAGGACTTTATTAACCTCTTTTACATTAACAGACAGCTTCTCATCTTTTACGGGACAGAACAATTATTTTCATGGTTGTATAACTTAACATTATTTGATAATCGAAACAGAGCCCACTGTGTGCAGAGCACGGGGCTAGTTACACACAGGTTAATACGTCCTCTGGTTAAATACCATGTTTTCTGTGTTTCCACTCCCAGGACCTGATGCTTATGCCTGTGGGTGACCGGAAGAGGCAAGCCAGTCAAAATCCCTACTCAAAATAACATCAGGGGCAGAAAAGACATGTGTGTGAACATGTTTTAGTTGACATCAATGGTAGTGTCTTTGAGATTACATGAGATCAGCCACCAGAGATCTGAGTCAGCTGAGACAGAAATTAAAATTCTCGTTTGTTACTAGTGAATGGAAACAAGACTGGCTGCAGTCTCTCCATCTTTGGGTTGCAAACTACGAAATATGTAAAAATCTTTCTGACTCTTGTTCAGTTGTGTTCAGTCCATTGAATATGTTTAGGCAACTTTGGTACCTTCACAGTGTGTGTGTGTATTTTACACACACACACATATGTGAAACATGTATCTGCAGATTTGTTTATATATAACACATATGCATACATTATATATAAACAATTATATGTACATATGCTACTTTTAGGTTTTGTTGTTTGAAAGTTGAGTGTGTATAGGTACATATATACATGTATGTGTGTATACCTGTTTGCATGTATAAATGTATATGTACATGTATATATATGTATATATGTATGTGTATATGTATATATATAAATGTATATGTATAAAGATAAGCTCACAAGGAACCAGGTTGACCTCAGACTCACTAGGTAGCAGAGGCTAGCTTTGTACTCCTAATCCTCCTAATCTCTGAGCTGTGGTTGCAGGTGTGTGTGTGTGTGGGTGTGTGTGTGCCATTGTGCCTGTGTCTATTTACATCTGTTTATCTACTTGCTGTGGAAGTATGCTAAAGCCTGTTTGGGCTACAGTGACAGGGTAGGGAGGGGCAAAACAACCATATGCCCACCAACTGTGAGATGCCTATGACTGGGCCGGAAAGACCCATTTACCAATATACACAAACTGCCACAACTTTGAAGAACTTTTAACATAATATTTCATACCAAAATAAGAACTATATGTTGGAAAAGTATGTGTCCTCCAAGTGGCTAAACATCTTTGCCTCCTGCTCAGAGCCCTCTCCTAGTCTTGCAAGTCTCATTGGGATGCTTCGTAAACACCCTTCACCTTTCTTTCTCCTGTCTCAGGATAGAAAGGGTCCCTTTAACTCCTGGAGACAGTAAATCACAGTCTGTGTGGTGGTTCTCAGAAGACACTTAAAGAGCTGAATTGGACGCTCTACATAGCACCCTTGCCAAAAGAGTTCGGAAATGACTTCCAGCTTCCCACAGTAATAAAATGGCACTGTTTGGCATCTTTAAGGTAATAAAACTGATTTTTTCCCCCATTCTAGTAAATGAGAAGAGAGGCCTGGTTGTTTGAAAAACTGATTTAAATTCATGTGTTTGCCTCAAATTATAAGGCGTGATATGAAAACACTTAGGTGAACTTTAGACCACCTCAGAAGGTTATTTTCCTCAGCTCTCTGAGGAAACGGGGTGGGGGGGTGGGGGGGCGTAAGCTGCAAGGGTAGCAGGTGCCGGCACTCTGCCGCCATGGTCAATAGGTGGCGCTCTCCCCACTAAGTCAGGTTGACCAAAGGCCAAGGCTGCTCCCTGGAGAGTATTGTCTTGCTTGAAGGAAATGTGTGGAAGTTCCTTCATGTCTCTGTTAAATAGCTCTTGAGTCTAATCGCAGGCTCCAGCTTAAGAGGCTGTAGGATATGCGTCCTGTCTTTAAGAAGTGATCTCATGCAGAGACTTGCCGTTGTCATTTGTATACAAGACTTGAAAATTACACGACACGTGTCCCCATTGTTTCAAAGGGAAAAAAAAAATGGTGTCCTTCCTTTTTGACCCATAGGGTCTAGAAGGAAGTTTGATCATCTTCATTTCCCTTATAGATATCCACAGGGCACCTGCAATCCTGTGATTTCTTCTAGACTACACATTTCCAGCTAAAAGGGAACATTTCATAAAGGAGGAAACCAAGAAGCTAGTCAGCCAAGTACTGAAGACAAGAGCTTTCTGTTTTGTTCAACTGTACTAGAAGTGGGAATTAAAATGGTTTTAACCAGAAAAGACAAGATTAATATGCTTTACATAGAGTCCAGCTCACATCTGTTTATACGCTGCAATTAGAAGGACATTACAAAGAAATTAGTAGTGTCGCAGAAGAATCTTTAATGACTCACTGATTTCAACTGCTACCAAATACCTTCAACTCATCACATTCTTAATTGAGAGTCACCAGTGTCCTTCTTTGTATAATTTCTTTGATAAGAACCTGCAAACAATAGTCTCAGTAGTTAGAGGGTAGTCATTTTAGCAGACAGCGCTATTCAGATCCTAAAAAGATAATTACATAAAGAAACAGGATGTCGACACACCCTGCTTAACAATGGCGGGGAAGGGATGACTCCCTGGCTAGAGATGCTATAAGAAGAAGCGGAAAGGACAGAGCAGATCATAACGACTGTCTGTAAACACTTATGGCTTGTTTATTAAGCCAATGACAGCTTGGTTCAACAAAGAGGGAATTAGATGGAAATGCTAATGACTTTGCTCGCAAATACTCCCAGAGTGTGTGACCCAAATCAGAACCTCAGGAACTGAGTGGGAAACCATCTGTGATAGAAATCAGAAGTGACTCCTGCTGGCTTAGTCCTGAAATGTCAATGGAGACTGCCTTCCTGCAGCTAACCCTTGAACACTGCCTTCTAGGACCCCATTTAGCTGTTTAATTACGTTCTCTTCACTGAGACTCAAGCCAGGGTTCTAAAAAAAGAAAAGTGGAGTCCCTGGTAAGTGTGTCTTGTCCATTCTCTAGCCCTTTGTCATGTCATTTATCCACTCCTCTCAAGACTTTAAGCTGTGAGCTTTCCCAAGGTCACAGACCTTATCTTATTTAGCTATGCGCAAATTAAGTCATCAATAACTATTTGCTGAATGATGAAATAAATGAATAAGTGTGAACATTAGTGGCTTTATTTTCCTCTTTGCTAGAAGTGATTTTTCTTTCAGCAGATACCTACAGATGAGAACATTCATATTCTGGACTCTCGTGGATAATAAGTTTATCCCTAACGACAAACACTGTGTAGAGCACACACGAAAACAACATTCTGGTTAAAAATGAAAGGAAAAGGGAAAAAAGAATTAATGGTTGGCAAATCCAGCATCTCTCCCCTCCCTGTTTGAAGAGTTTATGGTTTCCTGAGGTTTGTCTCTCACTATCTCTGTAGCTAGCTTTAAAGGATCTATTTATCTTCCCATGATATAAATATTATTGAATACATGATATACGTGAAATCATCAATTTCCTTTGTATATTCCTAGTTCTGGTTGGCTAATTAGGGCCCTCTGATGAGGAAAGAAGGAGAAGATGCCCATTTTACATCGAAATACTATTCCTCGAAGCCTCGTAATGGAGAAAATTGCACTTATCCAATGCTGTAGCGTTATCTTGGTTGCGTGCCTGGCCTGTACAAAAGAATTCACAAAGTGCAGGCGCACAACAGGAAATGATCAGCCTTTCTTCGCTCCACACTTTCAGGGAGGTAACCCTGCTGCTTTACTATTGCAGGGCAGTGCTTCTAAATTAATATATCGGTTAAAGAGTTCCTGAAAAGGAGCCTTTAAAGTTGTCCACACTTAAACAGCATCTGTAGCTATGCGTGCAGTAAAACCAGTTCTGAGTGTAACTTCTCACAGGCTCTGTAGATCTGGCCTGGATCCCAGGAATGCGTACATTTCTAGCAAGTTTCCCAGGTAATTCTCAGGCAAGTTGTCCTTGGAAGCTGCCGAAAAAGTCGCAGCCTTAAGAATTACGCAAAGCTGTTTTCTAGGAACAACAAACATCTCCCTTTACTACATTATTCTTTTCCTATAAAGTACAATTTAACTCTTTCTAAACTACATTTTATAATGGCAACACAGCTGACTGTGATCTGTGAGGAGTAGGATGACTTTTCAAAATCCTTTTAAAAGGAATAGAAATTACTGAAGGTTACAATTAAAAAAAAAAAAAAGAAAACTTAGATTTTGAGGATATTTTAGGGTTTCCACCCTAAAGGCCAGGTGTGGAAGTATACACCTGTAACCACAGCACTCAGGATGAGACAGCTCCACTAGGAGCACAAGGACACCCTCTTCTAAATTAGCAAATCCTTACGATGATAATCCACATTCATTACCTCGGCGATGACGTTAGAAAATAGCATTCAGACGTCCCCATGGACACCTGTGCTTGTCAACAATACACCATTAGATTCCCACATGAATTTTTTTTTTTTTTTAACGTCTCAAGTGAAGCCTCTTTTCCTTCAACCGTTTTGGCTTCTCTTTGATGGGATTATTCCTCTACATAGTACTTTTGGCCTCCATAGCATCTTGCTTCTGTGTCTGCGGAAAGAAGGGCTGTGACGTGGCTTATTAAGATCCTTCAGCTGAGGCTTTGGAAACATCTCAGAGGCGGTGTTCTCTCATCCCCAGAGAGAGCCACAGCAACTAGAGGCCAAAGTCAGCACTCACCAAACACCTCCCCATCCCCACCTCCCATTTTGCTGGCAGGAAGACCTAAGACTTTGATTTCAGAACTACACAGAGACCAAGAAGAATCCAGAAAAACAGGCCTTGCAAGGTTTACTCTTTCAGTCTATAGCATTAGACAGCTTTGCTTTTGGCTAATCACAGTTCTGTACAAGGTCCCATTCTTCCTTAAACATAAGCATAAAATCCAGCGTTCTCAGTGTCATTGATTCCTCTATTCAGAAGGCTTCTGTGCCTATGAAACCAGTGAGATACATTTTTTGTGACAGGACATGGCAGCTCATATCTGTGATCGCAGCACTCCAGAGGCTGTCAAAAGTATGTTACAGGGAGTGTGAGGCTGGGCTGGGCTGAATAGCAGGTATACAGTCTGCCAGAGCAACACAGGAAGACCCTGGCACCAGCAGGGGGAAGGGAGGAGGAAGGGTCGGGGGAAAGGGAAGGCGACATTAACCCTTTGTCTTTTTAACATGTATTGTACACGCTGTTCGGCACAGCTATCATGAGAGACAAGGAGGGACACCTCAGCTTTCAGTCAGGGCGCAGAGGAAAGCTGTAACATGGCTTGAGTTTTATTAGACTCACTGCTCCCCATGGAAGTGTTCCTTGGTTACTCATCCATGGTTTCCTTGTTTCCAATGCTGCCAAGTCGTTTCTTTAAAGAGTTTACCGGTTTTCAGTCTTTTCTACATTTACCATTGCTGCCCTGCAATGGGTTATTTAGAAAGTCACTAGTCCACTAACCACAATGGAAAAGTTCAGTTGCCATGAACCCCTAACCCCCACTCTCTGGCAGGGACAGACCTGTCTGTGGACCTCCCTTCCAAGGCGAGGCCATTTCTATTTTGGTTTTCATTTCCTGCCACAGAACAGGAACATACCTTGAGAGGGTCCTGTGGACACGGCTCACAGTGATTGTGAAATGTGCACTTTCACTGAGTGCTGTGCCATATCCATCAAGTGACGTAGCTAAGGAGAGACTGAGTTTCCTTCTGGCTGTTTGTGAAAAGATGGTCTCTAATAAGTACCAAATACATTTGCTAAAACTGATCAGAAGAAAACAAACCAGGACATCTACCATCTTAGAAACAAACCCAGGCAACAGAATTTATTTTCAAAGTTTTAAAAGGAAAAAGAATGCAAGCATTATTTTTAAATATCTACTTACCCATAATAATTTGCCCTTGGGCCTGGAAACAATTATAATAAAATTTTGTGGGGGAAACCCCTGCTGTCTCTGCAGTGACATTTCTGCCATGCTTCACATTAGAGCTCCTATAAATCTTGGAACTGAGCAAACAGGGGAATAAAAAAAATCATATAAAATACCTGTCAGTATTTAGACTTAAAGAGTGTGGGGAAGATTCCCAAATCAAATTTTCCAACAGGTTGAGCTTGATGCATGAACACTTGATCTGCAATTTGCAGCAACTCACATGGACACATGTGTGTTAAAATGGAATGTTCACTTGGATCATGGGTTGTTTTTTTTTTTTTCTAATGGAATCATGATCATTCAGGCTCAGTTCTCCATTCCAATACATTCATTTGTTCACATGAAAATCCCGAGCTGCTACAGATAAATAATTGCTTAGAAGGCTTCTTTCCACGAAGAGACGAAGCTGATGGTCCAGGCACACATGCCCTGTCACCGTGGCCAGGCAGGCAGGAAAACTGAATATAATAAATGGGCCCAATGGTTTCCTGTCAGTTGCTCAGACACAACACATTGTTAAGTCAGAGGACAACTGTTTGGTCTCACCTGGTTTTGTTTTCATGAGACAAGTTCTCATGTAGCCTAAACTAGCCTGAAGCTCACAACATAGGCAAGGATGACCTAGAACGCCCAGTCCACTTGTCTCCACCTCCTTCGTACTGAGAATACAGGTCTGTGCAACAGAGCTCGATATGCACATGCTTCAGACTCTTCTTCATGCAATCATCTCATGAAGAATGGCTTTCCTTTTTACATATTATAATTGATAATCAAAAACATTGTAGGAATTATCTACATCTTTGCCAAAATTGCGAGGCTAATCTACTAAACATCATCAAACTTTAGAAAATGTCCTTAGAGGTGTTCCAATAGCAAAGACCTGAGAAGTCAGTGGCTCACAAATTCAAGGCCTTCTATGGCCACCGAGCAAATTTGAGGCCAGACTCAACAATTTGCTGGAACTCTGTCTCAACATAAAAATACAGATATCTCTGGGCTTGTACTTCCAAGAGGTACCTGCATGGGCTCCTCTGTTCAAACCCCTGTACTAAAAAGAGATAAATAAAATAGCATCATTACCTCAGCATCTTCTAATATGCATAGAAGTAAATACAACTTTTTAAAAATTATTAACAAAGTTAATCTTTAAAATAATATAATAAATTTTAAAAACCTTGTTTTAAGAACAAAAGATGAATCAGCAGGGAGAAGGGCCATTTACTCTTAGACTAGACCTTCAAGTACATAGTCCACAGTGAAAACATCTGGTCAAACGGTCTCCTGCAACTTTTAGGAATCTATTGCCAGAAAAAAAAGCTGCTTTTGGCCCACTGTGTGCAGCCATGGGATCAGACACCACCATAACTAAGTAATAATTGTCTGGAAGCCTTACAATTACAGTAAAAATTCATAATTATTTTGATATTCCTGTAAATCCTAATTTATAAATGTTACAAGGTTAAAAAATATTTATGAGGAAAGAGGCATAGCCTGTACTCATTTTTTTAACAACTTGACAGTGATTCTAAAAGCATTAAATTCAGATGTAGAACATGCATCTTATTTGTTAACATAATAAATATCCCATTTCTCCCACCAAAAATCTTCAGTCTCTTTACGTATCTTGTACTTTAGTATCAGTGAGTGTTCATTGTGTGTGTGTGTTGTAATGATTATTAGTTCCCTACATCCTGCAGAGCATGGCTAGCATACCTTGCCCTCTACCTAGGGGTGGGGCTTCCCAAAGGCCCTTCACTATATAATCCAGACATTTTGATTCCTTCCAGCCCTTTTGCTCACTTACCCTTTCCCTTTCCTTTTCCTCCCTGCCTCCTCCCTCACCCCCCCCCCCCGTTCTGCTTTCTTTTTGTGTCTCTCCTCTTTTTCTCCCCTCTTTCTCTCTTCAGGCTTCTCCCCTCTCTCTTCCCCCTCCCACACTGCTTCTAATAAACTTGTATTTATATAATATAGTTTCATCTTCCCATTAGCTCATTTCAGTAATTAATCTATTGAGGATGATGTTGATAGTTTTTAAGCCAGGGTCTCATGTGGCCCAAGCTGGCTTCAAAGTAGCTATAATATAGCCAAGGATGACCTTAAAGATTTGATCCTCCTGCCTCTGTTTTCTGAGTGCTGGGGTTATATGTATGCACCACATACCAGATTTAAGCAGTGCTAGCGGACTTAACCCAGGGCTTTCTGTATGTTAGAAAAGCCACATCCCAGCCCTGCTTTAGGCTTTTGAAAGTCTACTTTTTATAGATAACTTTTTCATCTCTCTAGTTGTGTCTGTCTAGCCGTCTTCTAAAACTATGAGAAGAGAAACTTTTAAAATGCCTACACTTCCACACTGAAGAAAGCAAATAGTTATAAGAAAATAAGTTTCTCTTGCAGATTGCAGCCAGGGACACCTCTACCCTTTGAATTGATTTCAGCTCAGCAGGAGTTTTCCATGTTTCCTGAGCTTTCTCACTGTTCTTTTGATAATGAGCTAAAGTGTATTGTTTTGTCCTCCGAGCTGCAGATCACTGCTAACACAAGGAATTTTGATTTGAAGATCTTTTGCTAGCATAATTATACATTCTGTCCCGGATTGCCTGGATGGGAAGTAAACAGCTCCTCTCCCGCTATTGTCAGGCATAGGGGAAAGGCCAGATGGGTTCAGTAGCTAAAGCTAAGAAAGACACTCTCATAGGTCATTGGTGGGAAGTTCAATAGTATTGCATACCTAATAGCAGCTGCTTCTGTTTGAACTCAGGACTATGGAAGATGAACTGCATTAAATGGCAAATCATTAAACACTAGCTGGGTTAAAGCACAGGGGTACTCATGTTCCTGATGAAATCCCCACTGCCTGTCTTTTTACACAAAAAGAGCTTGGTCTTTACATGGAGATAGCAGAACAATGACAGGAGGGCCAATGTGAAAACCACACACAGAAACCTTAAAGAGCGGCTTTTGGGTTTATAGTTTGAGTGTGAGCAAATACTCCTCCTAAGTGAGGCTGGAAAGCACAGCACTGAGTTTAACACAGACATAAAGCATTTTGGGACATGTAATCCTTTAGGAGCCTTGTTTTCTCTCATTATGTGTTTATTCTTCAGAAAAAAGGGGAAAAATTAAAAAAAAAAGTGTTTAAATTATATCCACCAATGCCACAGATTCAAGCCCACAGTTTGTCTACTTCCTTTTACTATTGACCCGCCTCGTGGGCAGATGTGAACATCATAGCTGCAGATGAAGTTCATGCATGTTCAGAACTGAGACTACAACCACAGAGTCTAACGTCAGTTTTCAGGACCCTTCCACGTGGTAAATCTCTCTCACCTTCTTGAAGTAGGCAGGGGGATGGCGGGGCACTGTGCAGCCATACAGTGGCTCTCTCTGAAGAGCTCAGGTCGATTTCATCCTGTCTGTCTGTGCTTCTGTGCTGTGTGGACCCACTGAAGGTCCTGTGTCCACATAAGTGTCAGTGTTGTCCTGAACCTGCTGCATCATAGCACGGCACAGAGGTGAGCACAGAGCATTCCAACTGTGCAGTTTCCCTTCCACTGAATCCACAGTGCTGCAAGAAAAAGTACACAGAGCCTGAGACATAGCTTCATTGGTAGAGGGATAGACTCTCATGTGTGAGGCCTTAGGTTTGATCCCCAGCACACACACAAACACATAGACACATACATACACAAACACACACACAGACATATACACACACAGACACATACATAAACGCATACAAACACACACAGACACATACATACAAACACACACACAAACACATATACACACACTGAGAGGTAATCATTATAATTTGTAATTCACTTTTTTTGGTTTCTAACTTGTCCCTTCTTCAGCTTCCAAACCGCACAGATCGTGAAAACAGGCCTGCTATGTTGTTCTTATGCAGCCTCAGCCTGGAAAGTATTACCATTTGTAGGCTGTCAGGAAAGGATCTAAAGTACCTCTTAGCACTTTTGTTACACACTTATTTCATTCCATAAATGAGAATATTTTTTATTTAATTTCCATGAATGAAAAATCATAAAATTATATTTTTACAACTGAAATTTTCAAATAAGAGTCTACTTATTACACATGTTTCTGACTCTTTCAAAAGAACATGTATGTGCTCAGTTTGGTAGCACATGTACTAAAATTGTAACAACACAGGGAAGATTATCATGGCCCTTGTACAAGGAAGACATGCAAATTCATAGTGTTCCATCTTTAAAACACAAACAAAAAGGAAGATATGTATTTATTGTCTATCAGATTTTTATTGAAATTGCAGCATTTTAAGATATAAAGATGTCTTTCATTATATAAATGTGTATTTTTAATATTTTAATTAGCCCACCCATCCATTAATAACATGACAGAATTCTACAAACATACATATAAAAAGTAACAGAAGCAAGTGGTAGCACACGCCTTTAATCCAAGCACATGGAAGACAGAGGCAGGTATATCTCTGAGTTTGAGGCCAGCCTGTTCAATAGAGCAAGCTCCAGGGCTGCCAGGACTACACAGAGAAACCCTGTATGGAAATCACAACAACAACAACAAAAGTAATAGTAAATTTTATAGGGAAGAAATACTTATTTTCTTCTGAGAAAATGTAGAATTCTGGAAGATGACCTGGTTGGCTTGAGTGTATGATCAGCTTCCACACCGTTTTCAGTGTACTGCCCTTTTAGATGTTAACACTTCTGACACATTGGTAAAAATGAAATCCAATGATCTATTTTGAGGACTTCGTACAATGCTTGAAATCCTTTAGTCTCAAACTCACACAATGCATTTCAAGTGAATACTATTTCATTTATACCAGGCTGTGTTTTGCCTCTGGTCCCTTGTTTACCAGAAAGAGAGAAGACAGACAGACAGTCAGACAGACAGATTTTTGAAGCTTGTCCTTCATGTGTTTGGTCAACTGACAAATCTTTAAGAGGAATAAGTAAGATTGCAAAGTGTGAGTACACAACAGAAAGCATGTACAGCATGTGGTTTCTGTTTCTCCGACATAACTAGACAAACACAAATGTCAGAGTTTTGTAATAAATAGATATATTAGGACACAGTTTTGATAATATCAGAGAAGGAAGACAATAATTTTAATAAAACTAAACTTAACCCTAAAGGATACAGTAATCTTCATATAACCTGCTCTGAAGACTTGACATTTATGTTAGGGCCAACGTAAAGAAAGCCAACACCCTTTAGAGATTTAGAAAGAGGCGGAGGTACCAGGCAGGTGCACCCAGGACATTTTTGCAGGGTGCAGGGGAAGGCCTATACCTATTATTCAAGATTGTCCTGTTTTTGAATTACATACCCAGACAGACCGGAATGTTCTCTAGACAGAACTGAGGCTCTGGCACCTGAATCTTTTGTGTGACTGACAGGAAGGAACATGAGTCAGAAATAGTCTGTCACTGACATTCTGAATACTGAGCAATGAAGTCCAATCCCACACTGTTCCATATACTGTTCACAACTTTTATCCACTGCTTTCCGCTTCAAGTAATGATGCACACATATATGTACAAGAACAGTAATGAAGAGGGAGGTTTCAGTGTTTTGTGTTAAAATGCCAGCTACAATGTAAAGTGAAACCACTTAATTAATTCTCAAACCACTTAGGGTAATTTCATTACAGACCATGTCATTCAACAAGTCCTATCATTACCAAGGCCAAGGTTAAATCGCTCTTTTTTTAAAAAAGAAATATAAAACCAATCTTAATAGAGCTTCACACAATGAGAAAGAGGTCCAGGGTAGCTTTGCTCTCATCCTAAAGAAAGAAGGGCTCCATTGATTGATGTGTCAACTTTCTCTTGGTCTGTCACTTATCTGTAAGAATTTAAAAGTTTTCAAAGGGACAATACATTTAAGCATTATATTATGCACTTCATTTCATAAGGGCAATTCAATTTCCTACGTTTCTGGACGGAGATTAATTTTGTCACTGAGCATTCCAGACCACTGTTACTTCAAGGGAGTCATTTGCAAACCAGCACTGATGGAGGTCCCCAGCTTCGGTGTCAGAGAGGCTCCTGAGAAGGGTAGTGCGTCCGCTGCAAAGGCCATCTGTTGAGTGTCTCTCGACAGCTGGGTCTCTTGACCATCAGAAGAGCACACAGACACAAGAGGCTCAAGGAGGTAGCCAGCCGTGAGACACAGGGCTAGAAGCCCACGTTCGTCTGTGAAACAGCATTGCTTTTAATTGCACCATAATGATTTTTCCAATAGACACAATGACATGTAGTGTCTCTTTGGAGCTGATGTGAAGAGTACAATAAACTGCAGTGTGGCTGAAAAGCCAATTGAGACGTCTTAGTGCCTGGAGGTTTTGTCCTGCAGGCACACTTGAGAAACATTCTCACAGGCCGCTCGGTCCACAATCCACTTCGACCACAAATAACTGCATCTATCATTGTGCCCAGAGAGTTGTAAATGTAAATGCACATCTTTATTCCAAATATCAAAAGCATTGAGCCTTGCCTCCACTTTTAATCTTGATTAGAGATACTAAAGTAAGAGGAATTTTCCTTTGAGTGGACAATGGTTCAAAATCAAACTCTTCTGATTTTCTGAGGTTGCTTAACTATTTTATTCTTTATTCCTCACTGTGAAAGTCAGCCCAACTACTCTGTCTCCACCTGTCACCAAACGTTTGGTGTCACAGCAGTACAGATGGTGCTGAGACACTGGAATTAGCTGGTTGGACATTGGAATTCTTGTTTGTTTAATTGTTGTTGTGGAGATGAAAAGCAGAGATTCACACTCAAGGCAAGCTCTGCTCTAATTAACCCAGCCACAAATTTTTGGGTTTTGTTTGCTTGCTTATTTGTTTTATTTAGTGTGTGTGTGTATGTCTCTCTCTCTCTCTCTCTCTCTCTCTCTCTGTGTGTGTGTGTGTGTGTGTGTGTGTGTGTGTGTGTGTGTGTTAATTCATGCATGTGTAAAGGTCAGAAGACAAACGTTGGGAGTCTGTTCTCACCTTCCACCATGGATTCTCAGAATCACACTTAGGCCACCAGCTTCCAGAGCAAGCACTTTCCCCCTCTGCCCTATCTTGTAAGCTTATGCTTGGTGTCTTAAAGGGAACAATTTCTATCAGTACTAGAAACTAACATTGCTGGAGGACCCACTATGGCCAGCCATCAAGTAAAGTCTAACTCTTGTTTCTGGGAACCCAGTTTTCAGAATATGATGGATTAATCCACAGAGACTCTACAAATCCCCATCTATATACTGTTCTGAGGCCTGAAGGAATGGGAGAAAAAACAGAGTGAGAGGAGGAGAAAGAGAAGACAGGGGAGAGGGACAGAAGGAAAAAGAGGGAGAAGGACAGACAGACAGATAAAGGCATGCTCACATGCATTCACATGAGGGTGTTCACACTCTCTGGTTCCATTTTCTTCATGTCGTGTCCCTGTGGATGTGTTCCCCTCCTTCACTTGTTTAAATCTTTGTTAAGTGTCAAAAATGGGTTTATAACATGAAAATCTGTGCTAAACTTGATGTGTATATACTTGGGCAATTGTTTTTTCACTCAGCATGCCACACCTGACGTCCCATAACAAGAAACAGACTAACAAGAGAAAAACATTCCAACGCTTTTCTACTGCTCCTCTGAATTTGAGAAGCAAGAGACAGGAGAAACTGTATTTTCAGCTCCACAGGCAAAGCAGTGAGACCTTGTGGACATTGATTTAAAAAAAAAATTATTACCCTTTAGATGGCGTTTATTAATCATGCCCAATGCTTCTGCAGTCTCCTAAGCAGGTATAGTGCCACAGATATGTTCTGTTGGACCCAGAACATGTAAAAGACATGGTTATTTATTTTTCTCATCTAGCCTAATGCTCATTACTGACCATCCTCTGAGAAAAGATAAACAAGAAGAAAGCATGGCAATAACATTCGCTATGATTTGGAGCTTGCACAAATGAAGCCTGAAAAACGAGAAACTACTGTGTTTTCACGGACAGTCTTCTGAAAGAGTGGGGTTGTGTGGAAATGCGACTTAGTAACAGAAGTTACAACCTAACTATGACAAGCTAGCCAGCTTAGGAAGCAAAGCCGGTCCCTTCAGATGTTATTGCCACCAGGCATAAAGCAGAATGCGTGGGGCATGGGGGGGTCTTTGGACTTGCAGTTAGGGGAGGCAGGTCAGAGAATTCCTCTATGCCATGTTTCAGGAAAGAAAGGTGAGAGAACAGCTTTTCTTCTATGCAGCTCTCTGTTTTCTTCAGCTTACAGTAAACACATGGCAGCAAGGATGGGTGAAAGTCAGTGGCAGGAGATTATCCAACATGCGTGGATGGCACACTGACATGTCATCATGCTGGATTTGGGGATAACAGACTCTGGACTCTGATACCTACAAGTATCCTTTTTCCAATGACATTTCTGAGTCAGCCCATATGTCCCAAAATGAAAACCGTACACTTTTCCAGCTTCCGTGTAAGGGCTTAGGTTTGTAGCTTAGCTCGTAGACTGTTTTCCTCCCGCGCTGACAGTCTTGAATTAGGTTGCCAAGATCACATAACAGGCTAGTAGTACACAGGAGGTAAAAGTGGGAAGATGAGGAAGCCAAAGTCATTTCTGGATGCAGAAACTATTCCAGGTATGAGACCCTGTCTCCAAAGAACAATTAAAAAATGTGGCGGGGGGTGGAGGAGGGACAGAAGTGGTTTAGCCAGTAATGACACTTGCTGCCAAGCCTGACAACTTGAGGTCAGTCCCTGGATGCCACAGGGTACAAAGAGAGTACTGGTCCCCACAAGTTGTCTTATACCTCCACTTGTACACTATGGCACACAAACACAGATACACATGCACACACACACATGAAATGACAATTATTTTTTTCAAGTAAAAATGTTTAAAAGAATAAAAAAAAATCTGAATCACCCTCATGTGGCTCCAAAATTAGAAATCCTTTCAAAATATCTGCTTTCGAGTTGTCTATTCGAAGCAGCTTTTGCTACGGTGACCTGTTGCTGCTGGTAGTCTGGCTGCCTGTTTCCGGCATTGTGTCGCCATAGCGAATCATCCCAAGACACAGTAGCTCATTGTACTTCACCTGACATCTACCGTCACAGTTTCTGTCCAGGAGAAACTTGAGCTCTGCGTGTCAGTCAACACTTTCTGCTTCAGGATAAACTGCAAAGAGAATTTCAGAGGTGTCAATAAGCAACAAGGTTAGGGAAAAGGTATTGGGGCTCAGAAGGGGATATCCTGGCTGGCAGACCTTTCACATACTGAGTACTTTAAAGAGAACAATGTTCAAAGAAGCAGCAGAGTCCCTCTATGGCCTTTTTCTGCCCTTCTGTCTCAGGGCATCATTCTGTTCTCCTTCCCTCAAGCAACTGACAGAAATCAGAATGCCTCTCCCCCTCAAGGCAGGTCAGAGCACTAGAAATAAGCTCTGACCTTCCCCTGCCTTCCTTATGTGTGGCCAAAGAGAAATCCTATGACCTAATTCTCTGATTGTACAGCAAGGTTCTGCCCCATACCTGGGAGGAAGGAGTGTGTCACAGGGAGATGAAGAAGAATCTGAATAGCTCAGCATCGCTGGGCTTCCCCCGCTCTGTCCAACCATGTGATCATTTTCTTTTGTCCATTCTTATTTCTTTACTCACCACTGGTTCCCGTGAAGTTGAGTACAGTTTTGTTAGTGGTGTATCTGTACCCTTTTGACAGACAATCCTCACAAGTCTAAGTGTAAAACCGGGTTTCCCTGGATCTGAGTCTTGTTTGTGAAGCCCTATGCCACAGAAACTCTGATTAAACTAGTCTGTGTTTGTTCTCCCATCCTTGTTTCTTCCGTCACAGGAGTGCGGGCCACCAGCCCTGTTGTGTATAAGATGGCCATGTGGGAAAAAAAGGAAAGAGACCCACCCTTTCTGAGCAGCCCACCTTGGTGTTGAGACAGTTCTGCTCCCTGTATCATTAACTAGCCTTGATTTCTGCAAACACTCTATTGCTTGCATGTTCCATGAACTGTAACTCTCCTGCTGCTTGGAAGAACTCGCAGTGAGGAAAGTTAAATGTCACTTCCCTCTGCTGTGCCCTGGTCTGTGCTACTGAAGCCCTCTCCGTCTCTTACTCAAAACGAGTGGTTTTATCATTCACAATGCACACACACCTAATATATATATATACAATGAAAAGAGCTAGAGCTGTTGTTCAGGAGAGCGTGGTGGCTCCTCTGAAAGACTGCCTTCAGGTCCTAGCACCAGCACGGAGGTCCACAACAGCCTGTAACTCCAGTCCCAAAGAACTGGGCACTCTATTCTGTCCTCCACAGCCATGGTCCACATGGTCCACAGGAAGAGATGCAGACAAAACACTCATAAACATAGAACAGATAAATTAAGAAAAACACTAACAATGGTATTCATACACCAGATAATGCAGGCTCTACGGAAACATTTCCTTGAGAACAGTAAAATGAAATAAAAAGGGATTATGCAACTACACACATGTATAAATGTAGTAGTAGAAAGGTGACAAGAAGACCAAAGACACATGTCCTCCTTGCCTGCACACAGACAGACCGAGGCCGATAATGAACAAACAGCCATATACCTTCAGGCAGTAATAAGTCTGCAGAAAAATGAAGCAAGAGGCTGGGAAGGAGTCTCGGTTTAGACAAGTGCCTGCTTAGCATGTATGAAGTCCTGGGCTTCTAAGTCCCAGTGCCTTAGAATCTGCGTGTGGAGAGTGCGCACCTGCAACTCTAGTTCTTTGGATATAAAGACAGGAAGGTTAGAAGTCTGAAGTCATCCTCCGCTGCAATGCCAGGTCAGCCTAGGCTACAGAAGGCCCAGTCAGCAAGGGGGCAAATGGAAGGGACAGAAGGAAGGAGGGAAGAAAAGAAGGAAAGGAAACAAAAGGAGGCGTGGAGAAGTGGAAGTGGGGAGGGAGGGCCAGAAACCTGAGGAGGGGTTTCAGTACTGTGGTTAGAGTGGAGTAGAGAGCTCCATCCAGGGTCCCAGGACACACATTTCCAGTCAGAGGTTGGGGTGCAAATGATGTAAGGTGGGAAGCGGCTTGGCGAGTTTCAGGAAGCTGCTGCTGCTTCCCCCTGAGGACAGTGGCGTGGGAGTCACAGCTCCTTATTCCCGACAAAGCTTTCTTGCATTCTGAGATGATGGCTTTCCTCCCTCAGCCCCCACCCACTCCAGTGTGAACAAGTCCTCACTTCAGGAAACGACTGACAACCCCCTCCCTCAGTCTTGCTGTGGTACTTCAGTTCTTGTTGTCTTTAAAATAACCTGACTTGGCAATATAAAATGTTGGCGACCTTATATTGTTCCCTTCTGCTTTCCAAACTGATTCAAGAATGGCTAAATTCTGTTAAGTGCTAGCTTAAGACATGTACCAAGTGGTCCATTGCATCCATCCCCAGAATGCACCAGCTCCCTTTGCTTTATCTTAACAATTTTGGTACTTAAAATATTTTCCTAGTTCATTCTTAGAATGCTACCATTATACTTTAAATCCTCCCATTTTAATTTTGGCTTGCATTTTTTTTTTAATATGAAAAGGGAGCGGTGTTATTTATCCGTAATTTTTTAGTGAAGCTATACATCAGCAGTTTACTTACATCTACTAAGATCTTTAATAGAAAAGCAACTAAATTAACCTGGGAAGCAGAGAACATCAGGAGCTGGTCCTCGCCTGGCTTTCTCAAGTTACGTACAAAGCACACATGATAATAATTCTGTGTTTGCAGCCTAAGGGTGAGGAAGGGACAGAGTGTTTTGCCAGCCCTTTCAGGGAGAAAGGGAAGAAGGAAGAAAGAAGACAAAGAAAGAGAAAGAAAGAAAGAAAGAAAGAAAGAAAGAAAGAAAGAAAGAAAGAAAGAAAGAAAGAAAGAGAGAGAGAGAAAGAAAAAAGAAAGAAAGAAAAAGAGAAAGAAAGCAAATGAAGGAAAGAAGGAGAGGGGGAGAGGAGAGTAGCACATATTTCCAGAGGGACTGACTGGCTAGGATGAGAGAGTTGCCACTAAGCCTAACCACAGCCTGATATGAAAAGTGAGTCCCACATGGCCACTCAGCACAGATCCCCCTGATACATGCCAGGAACCAGTTGAAAGCAGGGAAGAAGTTTCTTCTGATGGGGCCAAAACATGGGCCCCAGAGAATCTCTCAGTCCCAGGCCAGCCACTCTGACTCAAAGTGCGGTGGAGAGGGAAGGGTGGGAGATGGTTAAGGAGGGAATTAGCAGCCCCCATCACTGGAAGGCTTGTGATGATGGGACTGATTTAAAATGCAAGCTTCTGGTCCACTGTAAAAACACAGAGAAGCAGGGAGGAAATAGGATTTCATCAGGTGACTTTCAATTTGGGGACTGAAGTAGAGACCAGGAAGAGCAACAGCATTTATTTATTATTTATTTGCTTTTTTATTTTTTCCAAACCCAGAATGCCTGCACTGTTTTTCCTGGTCTGGTAAGTGACTTGTGGACTGCTGTTCCTTCTTTGAGCTTCGATGCTAATAAGGCACGCTTCCCACAGGATCTGACAGAAAGGATAAATACCTTAGCCTGTTGATGGTTAATTGGTGGTGGCATGTGTCTTTCTCAAACTCCCATGAAGGGAATGTTCCGATCATCAGGACACAATTGGGCTTTCCCCTCCCCCATCCCTTGAAACAGAACAAAACGCTGAGAGAGGGCAAGAGGTCTAAGGCTTTGTATTGCCGCTTGGCCAGCTTATTCAGTCCTCAGAAGTTATCCCTAATTTCTCTCTACCTCAAGAACAAAATTGTCTCACAGCAAATCATTTAGCCTTGACCACACTCTTCAAAAGGCTCTTACTGATGGCTTTGCCATAGATTGCATCCAGCTAAGGCAATGCTTATCTATTGCCTCCATTTGAAGCCCCTCTGGGAACTAGAGATGGGGACCTGCTGCTGAGGGAACATGGCTGTTAGGGTTTATGAGGACCATTGCTTTTCTCACTGCAGAGTAAACAATAGGGCGACTGTGGGCTTACAGGTCTGGGAGACCAATGGGGCCTGCTGCTGAGGAGCAGTGTGAAAGACCCCAGCAAACAGGCTTGCTCCTCCTGAAAGTTGGATGCTCTTAAGGACTCAGAGGAGCCACCCCAGTGAGGATGCAGGAAACAGGGTCTCTTGTTTAAAGGCCGCTTTCTGTAATTATGTTGACTATTTTACAGAACACTCGAACGTTTAGAAACTCAGGGGCGCGTGTGAAGTACTCCGAGGGGAATAAATAATTGGGATTTTTGTCGTAAGAGAAATGGTAGCTTGTGTTCCTAAGGAAATTAAGTTGCTTGTATCTGTGAATTTGGTCGAATTACACCAGGTCTAATTCTTTTCTCTTCTCAGCACCCCCACCTCCGTTCACCTACTCACCCAGGCCTATTTTCAGTGGGGAGGTCAAGTTGTCTTTGGAACATCATACTTCCTGCTTGGAAAAGGCCCCGGACTGTATAATAGTCTGACCGGAAAGTGTCAGGACTATCAGGAGTTTCCCGGGGAGGGGGAGGGACAGGCCTCATGCATGGCTCTGTTTCCTCTGTGCTCAGAGCTGTCCCACTGCTGTGCACAAAAGGGCTTCAGAATGGGAGTTGCTAAGCTAAATGGTAAACACCCTTTGGAGCTGTGCCTGCTGAGCTCACAGGCCTCAGCTCCATCTCCTTCCTTGTTAAGGAAGGTCCATCTGGCCGAGGGATGTGCTGGCTGAGGGTATCCAGGGCTATGTGTCCTCTCGCTCTCTTCCCACCAAGTATGCCTGGTAGACAAAGGATGTGACCTATTTGTGAGCCAAGAAATTTGATTTTTTGTGACAGTTATTTGCCCTCAATTTAAGAAAATTACTTTGTGCTCCTTCCCTTTTATTTAATCAAATGGCAGTCAATTTCCTATTTCACTTGAATAATTCTCATAATTTTACAACACAATGAAAGGATTATAGATTAGTGCGGGTCAATCTCCTTCCTAGGCTCCCTTATTTCTCTAAGATTCCAATCCACTGAAAGACCATAGACAGCATAATGCCTTTGGGACAAGGACAGCACAAGGTCCCTTGGTGGAAAAGCACCCTGGCCTGGGCGGGCACTGATGGGTCCCAGTGGGAGTGCGCCTCACTTTTAACCCTTGTGAGTCCATGAAGAAAGTGGAACATGAGAACTCAACACCTACATAATGCTGATTCAAGGATGCCTGTGACACTGACCTCATTCTATGGGCATCAGGGCTAGACTGTAAGATGGCCTGGGAGTGAGGCAGGCAGGGTGTGATCGGATACTATCATGTGGTGCATTTGTCAGTTAACCCTTCTTTCCCTTGGTTTTGCCCATCTGTTGTTCCACATGCTCTCCACTGTACAACTAAAGGTTAGAGGACTCTTGCCTCTCATTCTGCAAAGGATGGGCTGGACTCTGCTAAGTAGGTATTACACGTGGAGCTCACCACTGCAGTAGTGGAGCACTGAGGTGCTGGTCCACAGAAGGTTCCTGCCCAGGCTGGGGATTGGTCAGAGCTCAGTTTAAACCTGGCCTCTGTTTTCCAGGAATTTAAGAGAGAAGCCACAGCCGTGTTACAGACTCTACAAGGTTAAATGGTTAAAACTACTGCTGAGAAAATGATTAGAAGACTAAATGATTAAAACACTATTGCTGTTGAAAAGATTTGCAATGTTACCTAGCCAAACTACATACTTCATAGTCACTCACTGTCCACCACTGTTCCTGGCCTGCCAGCCTCATGCCTGTCCCATGAGCCCTTCAGTATGCATTCACTTAAGGACTACTAGCTTCTGCCAATCCAGAAGCTAAGAATGTCATCAGACAGCACCCCAAATCTCTAGAACACAGGCTTTCCTGCTTTGCTCTTACTAACGTGCCTAACGTTCCATCAAAATAGTTGCAAAGTGGCTTATCACATAATTTTGTTCCTTAGATATTATAAAACTTCATGAAACCATTTCCACGTCAAAATGTGTCATTTACTGCAAGCCAAATCAATGTTCCCAAGTCATGTCATCTCAACAATAAAGCCTTCCCCCTTCTGCAGTGAGAGCTGTGGTTTGCCCCAATTGTTGCTGGAATTTCTCACAGCCTGGGGTTCCTCTTCTGACTTCTAACCTAGCACTTAGGACTTCAAGAGAAGGCAGACAGAGACAGACAAGTTAAAGAGGACTAGATGCCTTATTGTCTCTGCCCACCCCTACCCAGCAACCTGGTCCATAAGGCCCACAGGTTGAAGGCGAGCAATCAACTCCACATTGCATCCAGGGGAGAAAGACTGCTGTCACCACAGTTACCTACTGTGAATGCAGCACCAACTACAAAGAGTGTGCTGGGAACTAAACAAATTGATCTTTAGAATGAACTTGGACTAGTGTTTCATACATGTAATACATACTCAGTGGAAATGAACTTGTATATTCCAGAATGTTATCCTACTTTATATTTTTTTTTGCTAAGTTTCTCATTCTTACCAGAGTCATTGTGTATATCTCTGTGTCCATGTGAATGAATATACTTATTGTATTTTTACCCAAAGAAAACCTTCCCAAGCACAGAATATATAATATATATTTTCCTCAGAGATTAGAAGACTACCTGACACACTGCAGATATTTGATTACCTAATAGGGAGTTGAATGTATCTCTACTGAATATAGAAATAGAAAAATGAACATTTGAGGTTTTGGAAAACGAGAGTAAGGGAGGTCTATGGGCATATTTAAAATGAGGAGAAGCTAGGTGTGGTATCACACAATTATATGCTCAGTGCTTTAGATCTGAGGCAGGAGGATAGGGAATTTGGGAACAGCGTAGGCTATGTAATATAACAGGATCTGGTCTTAACAACTCAAGGTCTGGAGACATCATTCAGAGGCACAATTTTTGCTTAGCCTGTATAAGCAAACAAAAACACACAGATGAAGATTGCTCTCATGGGGAGAAGATTGTTTTGTGTTTTTGTTTCCTGGAGCTCAAACCCAAGGCCTTGTACATGACTCTTAACTGTTCTATCACTGAGGTATATATACCCTTAGCTTTCCTAAGAACAGTTCAATCTAAAAACATCCTAGGCTTCAGCACAACATTCATAAAACAGGCTTACTTTCCTGCTAACCCTACCACAGTTGAGACATGTCCTGTTGTACTTTAAAAGCCTCTCCAGGTCTGGGTGTCAGGTCATCAATTGCTTGCTATGTGCTATGCCACTTTTTTTATAACTTCTCAGCAATGTAAAATCAGATAACTTAAAAATTGTCATTGGATTCATGTGAAAACTAAGTCGATTAAAAAAAAATTAAGAACATTACTTACTATTTTAAAATATGTTTATGTCCTTGGTATTTTAGAATATGTTTACTGGCCAAGATAACCAATTCCTCAAAATAATAAAAGCCACTTAATTCAAGGTGAATGATTCAGATATGTATTTGTGTGTTTATATAATTCATGGTGAGCACATTGCATAGAGGCTTTACCTGTTTCCCTACTTTGAAAAACCGTCAGGTTTTTGTTGTTGTTTTATGTTGAAACTCAGTTGGATTACTGGCTTAGTCCATAATATTCAAAACCAGCAAAAAAATTAAATGAAGTATTTTTACATAGCTGTGGAATCTGGGAAGAATGAAAGACTTAAAAAAATTGAAGACTTAAAAAAAAGATGAATATAACTGATAAAAAATGTACCAATTTTCCAAAATATTGTTGATGAAATTTTCTGACAAGAATTTTATTTCACTGATGTTTCTGGTTAAAGAACTTACTCTCTCTCTCCTTCTGTTCTATGTTTCACAAATTCTTCTGACATTTCAAGACACACTTAAAATACGAAAAAAGTATTGTGTGGTTTCTACTTACTCCACATTCAATGTGTGAGTGTACTGACCTCCAAGCTGACCTTTCTTCTCTATCTGTCCTTGACACAGGGATTGAAAGCAAACACTGAATAAGATCTAACAGCCATGTTAAAAATAAATGTTTATACTTATCAAGAGAAATTGTGACATCAAGGGAAGTAAATGTCATGTTGAGAGAGGGACTTCCTGTAATTCAAGGGAAATTCCCAAGCCTTGGGGAGGGTATGAAGAATGTAAATCACTTAGTAACAGTGGCTAAACAAGACCAGTAAATTCAAAGCACTCAGAATTCTAAAGGAATGCTTTTCTTTTTCAGTATTGGGCCATGAACTCAGAGCTACGGGAGTTCTAGGCAACTGTTCTGTTACTGAGTTGTATTCCCCCGATCATAGTGAAAAATTGTAAAAAACACAAAAACAAAAAAACCCCACTAGTTTTGTTGTTGCTGTTGTTTTTGAGATCTTTGTATATTTTCCTCTGTTTCTTTATATTATTTATTCTTCTTTCAGATAGTACATCCTGACCACAGTTTCCCTTCCCTCTACTCCTTCCAGTTTCCCTCCTCCCCACCTTTCCTCTCCCCCAGATCCACTCCTCCTCCTTTTTCCTTCAGAAAAGCGCAGGGCTCCCAGGGATGTCAACTGAACACAGCATAAAAAGATGCAGTAAGACTAGGCACATACCCTAATAGCAAGGCTGGATTAGGCAACCTAGTAGAAGGAAAAGGGTCCCAAGTGCAGGCAAAAGAGTCAAAGGCAGCCCTATTCCCACCCTTAGGAGTTCCTTAAGAACACTAAGCTAACAACCATAACATTTTTGCAGAGGACCTAGTGCAGACCCTTATAAACCCCTTGACTGTCACTTCAGTCTCTATGAGCCGCAGTTAGTTGATTCTGTGAGCCCTGTTCGTGTGGCTGTCCTCAATCCTTCTGGATGCTACACTCCTTCCTTCCCCTCTTCTGCAGGGTTCCCCGAGCTCTGCCTAATGTTTGGCTGTGGGTCTCTGCATCTGCTCAGAGCTTGTGGAGTCCTTGGTATTTTATAGTATGTTTATTGGCCAAAATAACCAATCCCTCAAAATAAGAAGGAACTAGACAATGTTAAGATGAGTGATTTCCAGATAAACATGTGTGTTTCTATAAATTCATAGTGGACACATTACATAGAAGTTTTGCCTAGCTCTACTTTGAAAAAGCTGTATTTTCTTTCCCTGTAACATGGTAGCTCACTAGGGAAGTACTGACTTAGTACAATATTCAGAACCACCCAAAATTTTTTAAGAAAGAAAGAAAGAAAGAACGAAAGAACGAAAGAAAGAAAGAAAGAAAGAAAGAAAGAAAGAAAGAAAGAAAGAAAGAAAAAGGTATTTCTTACATGGCTGTGGAATCTGAGGATAAATGCTAGAAAGAAAAAAGAGAATGATTCACTGGGGAGTTACAGAAGCAGACTCTCCAGCATGGATGTCACCTGTCGCTGGCCTGGAGAGAGTAGAGCATGCATTCAATACTACAATAAGCAAGCCAGCAGGTACAGCTCAGGCCGCCCAGCGGAAGGAGAATGTAGCTCCAGGAGTCACACTGAACATAGTAAAATCGTACTGATCTGTTTTGGGGGATGACTTACAAAGACAGGCCCAGAGACAATTTGCCATGAGATGATGGAAATATTAAAATTACTGACGGAAAGCTGCTGACAGAAAAAGAGCAGTTGAGTTTTCCTTCCTTTTTTTTAACTTTAAACAATTTTATCTCACTTTTGGTTCATTACCATAATGTCCAGCTTGGTTACTCAGTATAGCCACACATGCCATCATCACCTCTGATGCTTTGCCCTCAAATAAACAAGTCTCTTCTAGCTAGGCGCTGTCCAGTAACAGAGCCTGGGCTTATTGGTAGGCACAGAGTAAAAAGCAGAGACCCAGGTAAAATGACTTCAAAATTTACTTGGCTTTTCGAGACTCCCAGACCATTTCTTCATGGCACATACGTTAAAAACATCAACAGGCAGAGCTGAGGCTGCTCAGTGAATGAATGCTACTTTTGAGAAAGGAAATTCTGGCTACTCACTGCTAGAACCTAACTGGGTCAAATTACATGAGGAAGAGTCTCTTTAACAGACATTCGTATCCATGTAATAACTACTCTTCCTGCACTAAAAAGCTAACAAAAGTAACTTTCAGTGTTTGGATTCCTTGCCCCCACCATTTTCTAAGCTCAGCTATACTTCTGGTTTTAACGGATCAGCTCTAGCTGACAAGTATTCTCTATGAGCAGTGTCCATAAGATTTACCTCTTCTTTTCATTCTTGGAGTCATGAAAACTAGTGCCTGGAGCTTGGATTATAACTCTTGTTTGACTTACTTGACACAAAAGCCTTTTATGAGAATGCTAGTGTCCACCCTGACATTTATGCTCATGAACAAAAACATTGCTGCTTCACCTAAGCTCATTCATGGCAATAATTGGTTGAGATGAAAGCGATACTGCCTGGATTACACAGGTAAGAACAAAAGGACTAAGTTTCCTATATGGCATTTACTCCCATTAAGAGGAAAAACTCTGCCCCTGGGGAAATTGGTCAGCTGGTACAGTATTTGCTGCACAAGGATGAAGACTTGAGTTCAGATCACCAGAAACCATGCAAAAGACAGATGCCTTGGCTCCTGCCATGACATGAGAGGCTATGAATCCCCAGAAGCAAGAGCCAGCCAGCCTGGCCCATAGAGGGTCAAAACAAGAGACGCTGTTTAAAACAAGGTAGACAAAAAGTGGTGACACTTGAAGTCATTCTCTGACCTCTGCACTCATAGTGTGGCCTCCCATACCAGAATACACACCCAGAGAGAAAGAGAGAGAGAGAATGGATAGAGGAAATTTTTTATACTAAGTATATAACAATTGCTTTAGTCTCATAAATTCACATATCCTAAGTGTGTCCCTATTCAGATGATCAGCTCTTGTGTTTTCATCCAAGGGAAAGAAAAAAGGGGGGGAGGATATATCCAAAGTCATCTGGCTAATTAGAGGAGGTGGGAGACAAAGTTGCTTCCATTAAATTCCTCTGGAACAGTTGCAGGATCCACAAAATCTGTTTTTAGCTCAGACATCCATCGTGTTGGATGTGTGATGTGTTTTCAATTTAATGATAATTGCCCTTTCCATTTCTTTGATAATTGCCCTCTCTATTATCATTTATGGAGATTCAAATTATAAATCAAGACAAGACAGCCAGAAAAATGTTATGATTGTCCCTTCTGAGGCCATCTCTAACTCAAGTAACACTGCCAAAGCCTGAGAATTCATCTACTGCCATTTGCATGTTTGTGACCATTTCATTTTAGGGTCCACTGATTTTTCCTAAAGAGGAGGTTACATGACAATAATAGAGCGGAATGATAATGTGGACAGAGGCTATAAACTTAGCTGTGATCCAAGTTACAAGCTTGTATTTGAAATGAGAATCCTGCTCTCCCGATGGAACACAGAAGGAGGGGGATGAACCACGTTTTCCGTACTTCCCCCACATCCCAATAGAGGGCGTTTCATCACTCCAGCTCCCTCACTTGTTGTGTTTGGAGAAAAAAAAATCTTTGCATTCTTCTTACTCAATGTGAACCTTAATCAACATGGTGAGATGTGTGGGAAGACTCAAGGAAGCTTGAATCTAAAATTTCAGGAACCTTCTCCCAAAACAAAAAAAAAAAAAAGGAACTGAAAATGTATGCCCAATGGTGGCTTGATAAAATGCCCCGGCACCACTCTAAATCACATGAGTTGCAGGGTTTTGGAAAGTGCTTTGTTCTCTAGAGACCCATTATAAAAACTTACATTGCACAAAATTAGAATGGAGATTTAAGCTAAAAACATACAAAACGGATATACGGAACTAGTCATTTCTAATTGTTGTGGTACATTTTTTTATTTTCTATTTGTGTGATAATTTTTTCAAGGATGGAACCCATATTTGAGCCATTAAGGTATTGTTCACTCTGTGTTATGAACACCATTGAGACTGATATAGGTCGTACTTCCCACTTCTACTGTGGCATCAGATTTGTACTGATGATATGTTTATCATTAGTAAATAATACTAACGGGTGTGGTGATTTCAGTGAGAAATCTCCCAGAAGCTCTTCACTTCTTGGAACCATCTGGGAGAAATTAGTATGTCATGGCCTGGTTGGATGAGGTGTGTCACTGGTGTTGGGCTTCAAGGTTTCAAAAGCCAGTGCCTTTCCCAGTTAGCTCTCTCTGTCTCATGCTTGTGCATCAAGATGTGAGCGTTCAGCTACTGCTCCAGCACCCTGCCTATCTGCCACTGCTATCTATGGCCCACACTATAATGGCCATTGACACTAACCCTCTGGGAACTGTAACCATGCCTTAGTCATGGCGTCTTATCATAGCAATAGAAAAGTAACTAAGACATGGGTATTCATACTTCCTGTATTGATTAATTTCAAGTGTCAACTTGCCACAACCTAGAATCACCTGAGTATGAAGACCTAATTATGGGATGGCCCAGAAAGTAGTTGACCTGTGAACAAGTCTGGAGAGGATTTTCTTGATTGTTAATTGATGTACGACAGTCCAGACCACTTTGGGCGGTGTCATCCCCTAAACAGCCCTGAGCGTGAAACTGCCTGCCAGCTGAATAAACACCCTTCTCTTAAGCTGCTGTTGATCAATATGTTTTAACACAGCAACAGAAATGAAATCACACTGCCACCCATACCACAAATTACAAAAACAAACAAACAAACAAACAAACAAACAGAAACATTGGGTTTTTTTCCAGGCAAGACAGCTCAGGATTTTGATAAGATTTTGTGAAAGAAAAGAACTGTACACAGATAAACCTGGACTCCCTTTTGGTTCCATTAGAAGCTATGTGAACTTGGGTGGTTATCATTCACCCTCTGAAGTATAATTATTACCACTTCAATATCTTCCCATTGTTCTGAGAATAGAGTACAAATCCTTAGGGTCTTTTATCCAATATATTTGTCCTAGATTTCTTTAAATGAGATCCCCAAATACCTGTGTCTAAAGGCTCTCTCAAATCATGGTATTTGAATATTTCCTGTTCACTCCTGATCACTACGTAGGTCTTTATGGCTTTGTAAACTCTGAGTTACCACCCTGTATACAGTATTGTAACTGATAGTTATTGAATGTACAATAAACAAAAATCAATTCAGAATCCAACAGGTCATGAGTCCAAGGTGCTGGCCCATGCTGCATTAGGTGGCCACTGAACCTTGGATTTGAACATATACCATACACAGTGAACTGTACAGGCTTTCACATCCACATCAAGAGCAAAGCTGCATAAAGTTATTCAGTTCCTCTGCGGCTAGCTTCACATCAGCTTAACACAAGCTATAGTCATCTGAAAGGAGGGAACCTCTGTTAAGAAAATGGCTCCATATCAGGCTATAGGCAAGCCTGTAGGGCAATTTCTAAATTAGTGATTGATTCGGGAAAGACAAGTCCATTGTTGGTGAGGCCACCCCTGGTCTAGTGGTCCTAGCTTCTATAAGAAAGCAGACTGAGCAAGTCACAAGAAACAAGCCAGTAAGTAGTACCCCTCCATGGCATGGCTTCTACCCTGGTAAGCTGCAGGCATACTGTTTATTTTCATTTCTTAATATCTCCTTCTCCCTCTCCACACCAATCCTGTCCAACACTCCAACACTGGGTAGGAGAGAAAAAAGTTAGTGGGGAAAAGGAGCATAGTTTTTCTTACCTACTTCCTGCTGGTTAGGTTTGTCAGGTTCCTTGGGGAAAGTCCAACTTTGTTTCAGGATATCTCTGACTTCTCATAAAACTGCATCACCAGCAATTAGAAGCAGCAGTGGGAAGTACCAGCAGCCTTTCTGGCCTTCAAAGTCCTTAGAATTAAACTATCTTCAGCTGGGAAAGAGCCCCAGTCAGAGCCCACATGAGGTGATTAGTTTGCTACTGTGGACAATCTGAATCAGTCCCACATCCTACACCTGGGATCAAAACAAAAACATGTTTACATCCACAATGATAAGCAGTATTCCTGCATCAGCTCCTGCCTCCAGTTTGAGTCCCTGCCCTGACTTCCTTCAATGATAGACTGCTACAGTGTGGAAATGTAAGCCAAAGAAACCCTTTCCTCCCTGTATAAGTCAGAGTTCTCTAAAGGAACATAACTTTAAAAAAATTTTTTTTTTAACTTACTCACTTTACATCTCGATTGTAGCCTCTTCCCTTATCTCAGCCCAGTATCACGCTTCGTCTTCCCCCATATCCCCTTCCCTGGTTCTCAGAAAGAGGAAGACCTTCTCCTCTACCAACTGACCCCAGCCTATCAAGTCTCATCAGGACTGGCTGCATCCTCTTCCTCTGTGGCCTGGCAGAGGAAAGTGATCAAGGAGCAGGGAACGGAGTCCATGTCAGAGAAAGCCCCTGCTCATGGAAGCTGAGCTCCTACCAGCTACATCTGAGCAGGAAGTCTAGGTCCTCTCCGTGCATGGTCCTTGGTTCATCAATCTCTGCAGGATCCCCTGGGCCAGATTGGTTAGCTCTGTTGGTCTTCTTGTGTTGCTTCTTTCCCCTCAGGGTCCTTCTATCCCTTCACTCTTCCATAGGACTCCCTGTGCTCTACCCAATTGCCCAAGAGTCTCAGCATCTATTCCCATCCTCTGCTGTACGGAGTCTTTCAGAGGACATCTATGGAAGGATCCTGTCCTGTTCCCTCTCTTCAGCTGCTTCCGGTGTCTATTCTATTTACCCTTCCAAATGAGAATTAGGCATCTTCCCTAGTGTGCTCCTTGTTACGTAGCTTCTTTAGGTCTGTGGATTGTAGCATGGTTATACTGTATTATATGGCTAAGACCCACTTATAAGGGAGTACATACCATGTGCTTATTTCTGGGTCTGGGTCGCCTCGCTCAGAAAGATCTTTTCCAGATCCATTTATTTGCCTACAAATTTTATAATGTCCTTGTTTTTAATAGCTGAATAGTATTCCATTGTGTGGTGGTACTGCAGTTTCTTTATTCATTTTTTGGTTGAGGGACATCTGGATTGTTGCCAGTTTCTGGATTTTATGAATAAAACCACTATGAATGTAGTGGAACAAGTGCCCTTTTTGTATGGTGGAGCATCTTTTGGGTATATGCCCAGGAGTGGTATAGCTGGGTTTTGAGGTAGAGCTGTTCCCAATTTTCTGAGAAAGCTCCAGACTGATTTCCAAAGTGCTTGTACAAAGTGCACTCCCACCAGCAATGGAGGAGTGTTTCCACTTTCTCCACAACCTCACCAGTATGTGTTGTCACTTGAGTTTTTGATCTTAGCCATTCTGATAGGTGGGAGATAGAATCTCAGAGTCATTTTGATTTGCATTTCCCTGATGACTAATGATGTTGAGCATTTCTTTAAATGCTTTTTGGCTGTTTGATATTCCTCTAATGAGAATTCTGTACTCCATTTTGTGTTATTTAGTTTGTTGATGTTTAAATTCTTGAGTTCGTTATATATTTTGAGTATTAGCCCTCTGTCAAATGCAGGAATGGTAAAGATCTTTTCCCAGTCTGTAGGCTGTCATTTTGTTCTATTGACTGTATCCTTTGCTTTACAGAAGCTTTTCAGTTTCATGGAGGCCCATTTAATAATTTTTGATCTTTAGCCTGGGCTTTTAGTGTTCTGTTCAGTGCCAATGAGTTCGAGATTCTTTCCCTATTCTTCTGATAGATTTACTGTGTCTGGTTTTATGTTGAGATCTTTGATCCACTTGGACTTTAGTTTTGTGCAGGGTGATAAATATGGATTTATTTTACTTTTTCTATTTCTTTCTATTTTTATTTATTTTAAGGTTAACTTATTTTATGTATATGAGTGCTCTATCTGCATGTGTACCTGCAGGCCAGAAGAGAGCATCATATCACATTATAGATGGTTGTGAGCTTCCATGTGGTTGCTGGCAATTGAACTCAGGAAATCTGGAAGAGCTGACAGTACTCTCAACCACTGAGCCATCTCTATAGCCCCATTTGTCTTTTTCTGCATGTAGACATCCAGTTAGACCAGCACCATTTGTTGAAGATGCTGTCTTTTTTTCCACTGTATGGTTTGGTTCCTTTGTCAAAACTCAAATGTCCATAGGTATGTGAGTTTATTTCTGGGTCTTTGATTCAATTTCATTAATTTACCAGCCTGTTTCTATGCTAGTACCCTGTAGTTTTTATTACTATTGCTCTGTAGTACAGCTTGAGGTCAGGGATGAGATACCTCCCAACAGGATTGTTTTAGCAGTTCTGGGGGTTTTGTTTTTCCATATGAAGTTGAGAATTGTTCTTTCAAAGTCTGAAAAGAATTGTCTTGGTATTTTGATGGGAATTGCATTGAATTTGTTGATGACTTTTTGTAAGGTGGCCATTTTACTATGTCAATACTACCAATCCACAAGCATGGGAAATCTTTCCATTTTCTGATATCTTCTTTAATTTCTTTCTTCAGAGACTTGAAGTTCTTTTCATATAAGTCTTTCATTGCTTGGTTAGAGTTACAGCAAGATATTTTATGTTTTATGTGACTGTTGTGAAGGACTAATTTTTCTAATTTCCTAGTCCATTTGTCATTTTTATAGGGAAGAGCTACTGGGGTTTTTGTTTGTTTGTTTGTTTTTTGCTTTTTTTTTTTTGAGTTTATTTTGTATCTAGCCACTTTACTGAATGTTTTTTTCAGCTATAGGAGTTCCCTGGTAGAATTATTGGGGTAACTTATATATACTATCATATCATCCACAAATAGTAATACTTCTTCTACCTTTAGATTTTTTTTTATTGCTCTAGCTAGGATTTCAAGTACTATATTGAAGATATTCAGAGAGAGCCTTGTCTTGTCTCTGAAGTCAGTAGAATTGCTTTGAGTTTCTCTCCATTTAATTTGATGTTGGCTATCCGCTTACTGTAAATTGCTTTTATTATGTTTAGGTGTGGGCCTTGTATCGCTGATCTCTCCAAGATTTTATCATGAAGGGGTGCTAGATTTTGTCATCGGCTTTTTCTGTATCTAATGAGAAGATCATGTGATTTTTTTCAGTTTGTTTATATGATGGATTACATTAATGGATTTTCATATATTGAGCCATCCCTGCATCCCTCGGATAAAGGCTGCTTGCTCATGGTAGATGATATATTCAGTGTGTTGTTGGATTTGGTTTGCAGGTCTTTTATTGAGTATTTTTGCATCAATGTTCATAAGGGAGATTGGTCTGAAATTCTCATTCTTTGTTGAGTCTTTGTGTGATTTATGTATCAGGATAACTGTAGCTTCATAGAATGAGTTTGGGAATGTTCTTCCTGTTTCTATTTTGTGGAATAGTTTGAAGAGTATTGGTATTAGCTCTTCTTTGAAAATCTGGTAGAGTTCTGAGCTAAAACTATCTGTTCCTAGACATTTTGTTGTTGTTGTTGTTTTGGTTTTTTTGTTTGCTTGTTTTGGTGTTTTGGTTGGGAGACTTTTGATGACTGTTTCTATTTCCTTAGGGGTTATAGGACTGTTTAAATTGTTTACCTAATCTTTATTTAGTTTTGGTAAGAGAAATCTATCAAGAAAATTGTCCATTTTTATTAAGTTTTTCAATTTTGTGGAATATAGGCTTGTGAAGTAAGTCCTAATGATTCTTTGGATTTCCTCAATGTTTATTGTTATGCTTGCTTTCATTTTTGATTTTATTAATTTGGATATTGTCTCTCTGCCTTTTAGATAGTTTGGCTAGGGGGTTGTCTATCTTGTTGATTTTTTCAAAAAAATCAGCTTTGGTTTCATTGATTCTTTGTATTTTTCTCTTTGTTTCTAATTTATTGATTTCAGCCGTGAGTTTGATTATTTCCTGCTGTCTACTCCTCTTGTGTATGTTTACTTCTTTTTGTTCTAGAGCTTTTAAATTACTAGAATAAGATCTGTCCAATTTATTTATAAAAGTACTTAGTGCTAAGAATTTTCCCCTTAGCACTGCTTTTATTGTGTTCCATAAATTTGTTTGTGTTGTCCTTTCATTTACACTACATTCTAGAAATGTTTAACTTTCTTTTTTTTTCTTCCCTCACCCAGTGGTCACTGAGTGGGGATTTGTTCAATTTCTGTGTGTTAATATGTTTTCTGTTGTTGCAGAGTTCCAGCTTTAAACCATGGTGATCTGATACAATACAAAGGGTTATTTCAATCTTCTTGTATCTGTTGGCACTTGTTTTGTGACCAAGTATATGGTCAATTTTGGGGAAGGTTCTGTGAGGTGCTGAGAAGGTGTATTCTGTTGTGTTTGGATGAAGTGTTGTATAGATATCTGTTAGGTCCATTTGATTCATGTTGTCTGTTATTTTCATTATTTTTTGTTTAGTTTCTATCTTGATGATCTATTCATTGGTGAAAGAGGAGTATTCAAGTCTCTCACTATTATTGTGTGGGGTTTGTTGTGTGAATTAAACTTTAGTAATGTTTCTTTTACGAATGTGGGTGCCCTTGTATTTGGGGCAGAGATGTTCAGAATTGAGATATCATTGTGGTGGAAATTTCCTTTGATGAGTATGAAGTGAACTTCCCCATTTTTTTTTTATTAATTTTGGTTGAAAGTCTATTTTATTAGATACTAGAATGGCTACACTTCTTGGATTCATTTGCTTTGAAAACCTTTTTCCAGCATTTTCCTCTGAGGTAATGTCTATCTTTATTGTTGAGGTATGTTTCTCGTATGCAGTAGATTGATGGATCCTGTTTTCACACTCATTCTGTTAACCTGTACCTTTTTATTGGGGAGTCGAGGCCATTTATGTTGAGAGATGTTAATGACCAGTGGTTGTTAATTCCTGCTATTTTGATGTTGGTGGCAGTGGAGTGTGTGCGTATGTGGTGCTTTCTTTCTTTTGATTTTGCTAATGTGGAGTTATTTATTTCTTGGGTGTAGTTAGCCTCCTTGGGTTGGTGTTTTCTTTCTAATATCTTCTGTAGGGCTGGATTTGTGGTTAGTTACTTTTTTGTTTGTTTTGTTTTTGTTTTGGTCACGGAATATCTAGTTTTCTCCCTCTATGGTGATTAGAAATTTTACTGGGTATAGTAGTTGGGGCTGACATCTGTGGTGCCTGTAGTATCTGTTAGGTATCTGCCCAGGCCCTTCTGGCTTTTATAGTTTCTTGTAAGAAGTCAGGTATAAGTCTGGTAGGTCTGCCTTAACATATAATTTGACCTTAATCTCTTGAAGTTTTTAATATTGTTTGTTCTGTACATTTAGTGTTTTGATTATTATATGGCAGGAGGATATTTTTTCTGGTCCAATCTATTTGGTGTTCTGTAAACTTCTTGTATGTTTACAGGCATCTCTTTCTTTAGGTTGGGAAAGTTTTCTTTTATGATTTTGTTAAAGATATTATCTAGGACTTGGAGCAGAGAGTCTTCTCCTTCTTCTATTTCTCTTATTCATAGGTTTGATCTTTTCATAGTTTCACAGATTTCTTGGATGTTTTGTGTGAGGAAATTTTTAAAGTTAACATTTTTTTTGACTGATGTATCAATTTCTTCAACTGTATCTTTTATATCTGAGATTCTCCCATTTATTGGATTCTGTTGGTGATACTTATGTCTGTAGTTCCCTAGGCTTTCATCCCTAGGCTTATGTCTCTTCCCTAGGCTTTTCATCATAATTGCCTTAAATTGTGTTTGCTTTATTTCCATTTTTAGGTCTTGAACAGTTCTATTTATTCCTTTTCCTGTTTGATTTTATTTTCCTATATTTCTTTGAGGGATTTATTTTTATGTTTCAAGGCCTCTACCATTTTCATAATGTCAGATTTAAGATAAAACTATTTCTTGCTTCAAGTGTGATAATATCTCCAGGGCTTGCAATGGTAGAACAGATGGTTTCTGGTGGTATCATATAGCCCTGGATTTTGTTGATTGTGTTCTTAATGCTGTCCTCCAGCCATGTGTTTGGCCCTGGTGTTAGCAAACCTGGTGGTGTATGATGGTAGTTGGCCTCTAGGATTGTAGGATTACATGGTGGTTCCAGATGGCAGTAGTCCTTTGACTTTCTGGGGTGTTAGCAGATCTCCAGGTTTACAAGGAGAACTGGTACTCTCTGATGGCTGCCAATCTCTGGAATTCCAGGTGGGAATGGGGACTAGGATATGGGGCATGCCAGATGCTGTTTGTCTCTGATGTATATTGGTCTCTGCTGCTCTCCCTGATTGTTGCCTGTCTCAGAGAATACAGGTAGAGATGTAGCCTGGGAAATGAAGTGGCTCCAGAAGATGGTGCTTGGAGCATCAGGGAAAGGTTGAACATGGATGGACCAAGGAAGACCAAGCCTGCAGGTCTCTGAAGCTGGGCTTTAACAGGCAGAAGCTGCTGTTCCCTGATAGTTGCCATTTCCAGGAAATCTGAACATAAATTATACAATGAATCTCTCTCTCATAAATCTCATAGATGGATATAAGTATACACAGATATGTGGATATATGGAATTTATTAAAATGGCTTACAGGCTGCTGTGCAGCTAATCTAACAATGGCTGCCTATGAAGTAAGGTCCAAGAATCCAGTAGTTTTTCAATCAATGAGTCTGGATGTCTCGGCTGGTCTTCAGTATATGCCAGAAACCCAAAGATATAGTCTCTAATGCCAGTGAGGGAATGGGTTTGCTAAGAAAAGCAAAGGCAAGCAAAACAAATAAAGAGATCCTGAGCTTCCTTCTTCCATGTCCTTTATTTAAACTGAGGGCAGAAGGTGTGGTCCAGATTAAAGGCAGATTTTTCCATCTCAAAAGATTGGGGTTAAAGGTTCATCTACCCGCCTCAGTGATCGGATTAGAAGTGCCTCTTCCCAATTCAAATGATTTAAATAAGAAAAAAAAATCCCTCCTGGGTGTGTCTAGCCATTTGGGTTTTAGTTAATCCCATATATAGGCAAGCTGACAACCAAGAATAACCATCACAGCTCCCTAATTTGCTTTTGGTCATGGTATTTCATCACAGCAGTAGTAACCCTGACCACGATAGTGCTTAAGAGACAAAAGTATGCTATGTTCTTGAATGTTTGCTTGGGTCCATACAGTTTTCTGCTCTTAATAGAACTATACTGGTTTACCTATGAAAAACTAGAACTTTTCATTTTTTTATGGCTATTCCTTACTGTTATTGATTAATTTATCTAGGGATTGTGTCACAATATTTGATTTTTAAAATGCTGTTTGACTGCTAACTTCAGGTTTTTGTTTGTTTGGCTTGGTTTGGTTTGGTTTTGGTATATGAGACTGTATTGCTCTATGTAGCGTTGGCTATCCTAGAACTCACTCTGTAGACCAGGCTGGTCTCAAACTCAGAATTCTACCTTCCTCTGACTGCCAGGTGCTAAGATTAAAGAAGTGTCCCAGCATTGTGTGGCTCTGACTTGCCAACTGCAAAACCACAGTACTGAATCTGGAAAACACTGAAGCTGCTCTGTGTCCTACCATGTCAGATACACAGCCATGATTTAAGTTTGTGTACAAATACACATAAGCTCATCCATCTCATTAGTGTCCTAACTTGCTTTGGCCTTACTACGTGATGAAATTATTTCTATATGAAAGCATTTTATACAACATTTTTATGATTTCTTATCAGCAAATATTTGATTTGCATACATGCTTTCATTTTAGTTTTTATTGTTTTATTTGGACTGGAGATTGAACACAGGATCTAGCATATGCTAAGGCAAGCTCTCTACTACTGAGCTATACCCCTAGTTTGCATTTCTATTTTATATATCTATATGTCCCAGATGGCATAAAATTTTCTTTGGTGAAACAAGATCACAAGTTTTAAAAAACCCTGCAGTTCTCTGTGCTGGATAGTTTTATGTCAAATTGACCCATGCTAAAGTCATCTGAGAGTCTGGATCCTTAGAAAATGCCTCCATAAAATCATGCTACAGGCAAGTAAGCCTGTAAGACATTTTCTTATATGGAGATTGATGGGAGAGGTCCCAGTCCATTAAGGGTGGTGCCATCACTAGGCTGGTGATCCTAGGTTCCATAAGAAAACAGACTGAGAGGACCCATGAGGGGCAAGCCAGGAAGCACCCCTCCATGGCTTCTGCCTCAGCTCCTGCCTCCAGGTTCCTGTCCTGTTTGAGTTGCTGTCCTGACTTCCTTTGATGATGAAGTATAATATGGAATTGTGAGTAAAATAAATCCCTTTCTTCCCTACTTGCTTTGGGTCATGGTGTTTTATCACAGCAATAGGAATCCTAACTAAAACAGTCTCTGTACGAAAATTGCTTTCCCAAGGTCGGGCAGATTTCACTGATAGCATCTCCCTTCCCGCCTTAAGAAAGGCCAGGGCCCCTCCTATAAACTTGACAGACTCTTCTACACTGTTGAAAATGGAATATACTTATTTTGCATGCTGCTGTTTGAATACTATTAAAACTTCCCCATCCACCTCTGTTTCTTAGGCCTGTTACTACAGCCTTTAGCACTATGACTGGGGACATTCACTTTACTAGAGAGAGTATGAAAATATAATATGTGGGATATTTTGTTTTGTTAAGAGCAGTTCCTTTTTGAAAGCTCACGCATTCTCGGCTGAGTGTACAACTCAGTGGTAGAGTACTTACTCAGAATGTTTGAGGCCCTGGGTTCAATGGACAGAGCTGCAAAGTAGACAAATAATCTCCTGTTGGCTCCACAGGCACACTTGTAAAGGACAGGAGTTCTCAGGCAGATTTAAACCTGAAGTTTGCCCCTGCTGTGCCTAAGGTGTGGCCTTTTCAAACTTTCTGTCCTTCCAGTTTCAAATGTTTGCAGTAAAGTTTATAACAAAATCAATTTTCTATGGGTAATCATGAAAATTAAGTAAATTAACTCATACTAAAAGTTTACAGTAATGAAAAGATCACAGATTGTTACTTGCTTGCTACCAGCCCTGCTTTCCTCACCTATAACTGGGCTGCCCTCTAATTATCTCCTGTCCTGGAATCCCCACTTCTATGTACTATCTACTTTAGTTTTGATGATTTTAGACTATCCTAGCTTTCACCAACTCATCAATCAGAAAGACGGTGAGCTCCTTCCTTCTTGTTTCATCCTTAATTTATGACCTTGCGGTTATGGCTCTTTGCTTTTGTACCATGAGACTTTCTAACCCGGCAAACAGAAAGGACCACACCTATGTTCCTTATCACCTCACCACAGCAGTTTGGTCCTCCGGACATCTGTAGTTTTGCCAGTGGCCTCCCAGTTTCTTCTGTGAGGGACCATGTTTCTAATTTATCTATGTCTACTCCTTTCCCCCGACTGCTCATCTCAGCACTCGCTGACTCCTACTGATTGTCTCTGAAACACCTCCTGCATCTTTTGCTTCCTTTTATTTCCCACTGCTGCCACCTCACCCAGGTCCTCATTAATCACCGTCTTGTCTGGACTGCAATAGCTCACCAGCCAGGCTTCCCAGCTTTAGACTCAGCTTAAACATCCCAGGAACGGTTCTCCCAGACTAAGCAGCTCCCACCACACAGTCTCTGTTTAGTGTGACATCGCTAGCATCTTCCTGACAAGAGAGAACTGACCTTCACCAACTTCTTAACTTCTGCATCTGCATCACCCAAGAGATTGTTGTCCCATCTCATACTCCGTCCTATTCAAGGCTTCGTTCATATGGGACAGTTATGCTATACCACTAATATGACATGCTGCTATTCAGAATAAAACATTTTAAACTTTGCTAAAATCATTGGCTGAGTTAATTGTTGTCTAAATTCATCTTCTGTCCTTGCTCTGATCTTGACTGCAGATACTTCATGTGCCAAAATTGGATTTCTGGCTCATTCACTCCCTGCTCAAACATCTTCCTTGTTCCCAACTGATTGCCTACTGGTTAATGTCCCCATCCTAGAGCCAAGCCCCCAATTAAGAGGGCAAACTCCCTTCTATGAATATTCCAGTCAGCTAAGAATACTCTAAGAGTTGTTTTAATTAGAAAAATGACAATGTTCCTGGTAATAGCAAAAGCTTCCCAGGGCTGCGTCATATACGATGGTAGAGTGTAGTGGGCTGACCTCAATAATTGCACCTGCTCCTCGGGGGATGCTACAGACAGGCAGGAGATTACCACCACAGTCCAGGCAGGGGGACAGGGAAAAGAAATGTGCACATTTAAGGCAAAGAAGTTTGCTTAAACCTTTGGAAGTTAAAAATGTCTTGTTTGGCTGCACGGCAACCTGCAGGTCCCCTGTTCTGTTAGTCTTTTCCTTTGCCTCTACTCCAGATGAGAGAACGCCAGAGATGTGCTTCCCCCTGTACATGGATAGTATTTTATTTCTTGAGCTTTTTGTGAATTGTGTACTCTTCTCTCTGTTTACTCGGAATTATGCTCATTTGCATTTGGCAGATGAAAATGTTGCTTTAGTGTTATTGGCAAGTTACTGCTTCTTGTATCTTGTTGAAACATTCTCCTCTACATCACAGTTTCAAGGACACCATTTCTTACTAGGGTTTAGAGTGTTGGTCTTATATTTTTATATACAGATACTAGCACTACATGAAACAAGGAGTTAGCTTGATTAGACTTAATTTCTTAAAATTCTATTGTTTGGAACTTGGAAATTTTAAAAGAGAAAGTAGTTTCAAAATCTGAAGAAAGCAGGAGCCATGTACTTGTAATCTCAGCTACCTGGGAGGCTGAGGCAGGAGGATTATGAATTTGGGAGTTTGTGGCAAACCTTATTGAAAAAATTATAATTTGGGGGAAAATCCTAATGAACAACTTTCTTCAAAATAGCTCATTTTACTTTATTTTGTTAATTATTGTTATATGAGCACAAGCTCGCAATGCATGTTCCTGGGGCTACCCTCAGACTCACATGTAACACTGAATATGACCCTGAACTTCTGATACAACTGATTTAACCTTCCAAGTGCCAAGATTATCAGCATTTAGCAATATGAGCCATTCTATGCAGAGTTGATGGTAAGGATTGAACTAGGGACCTTGTGCATGCTAGTCAAGAACTCTACAAACTGAGCTACATTCCCAGTCCCTCTTAGCCACACTGTTCTACGGTCAAACCATCTGGCTTCATACATGTACCTGATTCTATCTGTGTTCACATCCAGAAAGTGTTTATGTATCTCTTCAATTCATGTCAGAAGTATAATATGAATGTTGAAATCTCAAAATTTCTGATCCCTGAAAGCTTACTTTCTTATTCCTTCTCAATTAATTTTTACATGAAACACAGAATAAGAGATGTATAAACTATTATGATTAAATTCAATAAATAACCTCAAATTCTATAAATGGAAAGATGGTACTAGAGCTGACTGGTAGAAAACCTACTTAACAAGTGTGAGGTCCTGGACTGGTTTCTCAGCACCACAGATATTAAAATAAAGTATATAAAAGGTGAGCCCATCTTGGAATCCTGTGCTTTAGAAAACTGCTAAGGAAAACTTTTTATTAGAAAGCAGATTCTCACGCAGCATCTTGATTAACCTCATTTCTGTCTCAGACCAGAAATGCTGCTTCATTTTCTGCTACAGACTTGAGACTCACTTGATAGAAAATCCATCCATCTACACATTGCTTAATTAGGAATGAATTTTAAGTATTCAGAACCTACACATGATACTTTGGCTCTCAGAGACAGAAAGGAGCAGAAGAGCCATAATTAGCTAACAGCCTGCCATCCCAGAACTCCAAGCAAGGTAACCAACTTACTTTACCTTTTCCCTTCCAAGTTAACATGTTACCACTGACAAGATAATTCACACTAGAATAACAGTGCGAAAAGCATACATACAGAAGGACATTCCTTGGTGACTTTTCAACCAACCATAGCTACTAAAAGTGCATGTCTCTTAGAGGAAGGTCAGAGAGAAAGATGAAGTTGAGAGGGAAGCATGACGGGATACACCTTTAATCTCAACAGTTTAGCAACTGATACAGTGTTGATGGGCAGCTTGCTACCTAAGGAGACCTTTGCCCCAAAATAGAAAAAAAAAATCAAGCCATGAATATTCATTTACTGCATAAGTGAGAGGCTTTGATGATCTCCCCTTAGGCGTCTATAGATTCCCCTGAGTGTCAGGGGTTAAGAAAACATTGAAAGGTCTCTACTGTGGTTAGAGAGGCTGAGAGAAGCAGATAGTAGCTACTGCAGGATAAGAACAACTGCCAAAGTACAGGGAAATTCTTCCTTCCTTCCGTGGGTGAGGGGGATTGGCTTTTTGCAAATTCCATGGAGTTAATTTGACTCTTGGCCATTGGCAGCTGACAACCCAAACAGACATGTGAGCCTTTCTTTATGCTTGAAGGAAGAGTAGTCAACACCTAAGGAGTCTGTGATTCTCAAAATCAGTAAAACCAGCAAACAACATCTGTATGTTATCTGTGTAGTTTTAAAGACTCGCTGCCTTGGATGTGAGGGGGTGGAATTATTTCAGAAGAAAGAAACTTCCCCAGTGTGTCAACTGTTCCTTGAGTCCTAGTTGACCTCCACTTTACCTAGCTCCTTCATTCCCTGCCCTCCCTGATTCCGCCTTACATCTTCATTTGCTGGAGAAGCAGATGCCCAGATTCCCAGGTCAGAGTTGGGCCCAGGTCTTCCTGTCACTGTAGAGAGGGCTTTTGCAGCATGGTGTCGGCTTTCTGATTTCTGGCCTGTGTTTGTGTGTTTAAGATGAGCAGGTGGTATCAATGGCTGCCTAAGACTGAAATTGATCTTCTCATTAACCTCTCTTCCCTGGTGGGTGCCAGCAGGCTCCTCCTTCCTGAGTCTGGTTACATTGTTCATTTCCAGGAATCATTTGTAGCCTATGCTCTCTTCATCTGAGCTGATTCCTCAAAAGCTGGATACAAACGTCCTTCCTCCTAGTTTCGCTCTCCGTGTTAGCCACTACCCTCATCCCTAGACTCTGAAGCAAAACATTTAACATGCAGATTAGAGCATCTTCAGTCCTTTCATGCTGAATTTGAGACACTGAATGTTTTGTTTTTCTTCTAGGTGACAGGCCACTTCCTCTAAACTCCACAATTCATTTCGGGGACTATGGAGCCTACATAGTTTCTAAAGACAAACCATGAATTTCAAAGTAAGTCACATTATGGTTCTATCTGTGGTGTGAACTCAATCATATATACAACTGTCCTGCTTTGCTTGTGGGTGATTTGCTAAGTTGTGACATTCAATGAGCCCTTATTTCAGGGTAAAATTGTGGTCCTGGGTAGAGATGAAAATGTGAGTCACTGAATGCATGGCTTCTGGTGGGTTGCTGTATGCTCCTGCCAGCTGGCTGCCTACCTTCCCTGGCATTGCAAAAGTATTCTTGTGATGGTAGAATACTTAGAATGTGAGTGGGCATCACATGTCACAGTTAGGAAGAGATGAATTAGACTATCATGGAGCAAGAAGCCACCAGGATGCATTTCTTTGTAAAGGAATAATGCATCCCAGTTGGGCTTCTTCTGCCAAGGATGCTGGTTGATGAAGTAGGAGGGGGTGAAGGCTTTTCTAGAGGATGCTGCTTATAAAGTAAGGTGGGATGGAGACCTTTATAATAGAATGTTTCATGTGTCTAACTCACTGTTTACCACTCTGTTGCTTTCTTGGTTAAGAGTAATAATTCCTACCACTCTTCCAGACAGTCTTTGGCTCTACCTATAACAACTAAAATACTAGGCTTTAGCACCAACCTGAATTTACATGTGTACTATTTTAATGATCCAAATGGGGCTTCTGCCATTATCTATGGGTTTCAGGTTTCGCACCTACAAAATGAAAGAAATAACAGTACACTTCTAACAAGCTGTGGGAGAATATAGCCAGTAGACTGAGATCACTAAAAATACTGCTGGTGTATATCAAGCAAGAAATTTCTTGGTTAGCTACAATGCTTGTACTGTATCACCTCTGTCTCTGTCTCTCAACTCTTATAAGCCACAAACTGGTAGTTATCAGTATTACTATTATTGATGATTGTGCATATCATGAATAATACAATGAATTTTAGTAATGGTGTTACTGATGGTATGGGGATGCAACTCAGTGTCTCCCACAGGCTAAACCCTCCCAAACCCTATGGGAAGTATTAAAACCGAACTCCCAAATCCCTCTCTTTAAAGGAGTTACAACACGTTTTCACAGGAACACCAGGAAGGAAGGTAATTGGTGTTCCATTGCCACTTAATGTGTGCTGGCGAGCCCTAAGGTGACAGGAGGTATCAAGTGATCAGAAAGTGGGTGCATTCCTGCCAGCACACAGTGTAGTGGAAGAAGCAATTAGAAGGCTCGTTGCCATCTTGGAAACATGCAAACGTCAATTGGCATACCATTTCAGGAAGCTGAATGAAAAGGAGACTGCAAAACAAAAAGGCTTTCAGGGGAGGGAAGGCAGTGCTTCCAAATCACAGCAAGGATTATGACCACCATTAGAGTTTAATGAGCCTATGGACAGCTAATGACTTCATCTCTCCAGTGGACTCGCCAATCGCCCGTGTTTCTATGCACATTCCTCCTCCTCTTCTAGGGATCAAAACATGATGCTGTTAGGCCAGGAAAGTCCAAGTCGTTGCTTGATTTCACCAAACTGCTTTCCCTTGGGGACTGGTGTTAACAAAGCACAGAGTGCTGGGGCACCATTTTTAGAACCCTGGACCACAATCAAAGGTCAGTGCAAAGTTTAACACCAACTACTTCAGGATCTTCACTCCTCATCCCTAAAATGTCCTTTGCCAATGTTATGCTTAAGAACACACAGTGATGAATTACCTCCTATTTCCAAAAATGATAGTAAAGATAGCATATACTATTGAGACGAATATATGTTAAAAATGCCATTTATTTTACTTAGACTGTATCATAAATGCTATCATTTTCTTTAGACATATTTTCATTAGTAATCCATATAATCTGATCTTTTAAGTTTTAATAAGTGGATTACTACTGAGGTATCAAAAAATTAATTTATGGGCTAAAGAGATAGAGGTTAAAAGCACTGACTATTCTTCCAGAGGTCCTAAGTTCAATTCCCAGGAACCACATGGTGGTTCACAACAATCTATAATGAGATCTGGTGTCCTCTTCTTGTGTGCAGGCACAGGTGCAGGTAGAACACTGTATAAATAAATAAATAAATAGATAGATAGATAGATAAATAAATATTAATTTATAATCAGATCTAAATTAAATCAGAATCATCTTGATTAACCATGCTAGTATAATTTGTGTATTTGTGTATATGTGTATAGCCCTGGAGTTTTAATTCTGGCTATATATATGAAAAATCTACCCTCTGCAACTGAGCTTTCCCCAAACCTAATACACTAGTCATATTCAAAATGATAGCATTAGTCAACATTATATTCATTGTCAAAGGCAAAAGTGGACAAAATGGAAATAATAGTCACAAGTCTTACTTTATTGGGAGAAAACAGTTTTTATAAGAATAAAAGGTACTCTTTTTTGTGCTTCTGAGATACTTCTTCCATTGTTTTATTTAAAAAAAATATATATAACCCAGTATATAAAATGTATTTTAAAAAATAGGATGCGTTGATAGCAATGCAACTGTGTAGGATATAATACTAGATATTAAGACAATTCTTTTGTTGTGATACTTTAGAAATTCTACAGCAAAGTAGTCAGGCATCATTTTTCAGTTTAATGCTGTCAGTAAACTCATCACCATGGTAACAGAAAGGACAGGGATGGATGTCTGTTCACTTGAAGGAGCAAGTTGGGCTCCAGTCCCAAACTGTCAGTGGGACTTCCTGAATGATTTAGAGTAATTAGCATTTATCTGGCTAAAATCCCTGATACTTTTAAGAAATGGTAAAAAGAACCTCAAATTTGAAGGGTGATATTTAGAGAAAAGCTCTTAAGCAACAAAAATATTTAGCAGAATGTAATATGCAGTTGGTCCTAAGTCTGCTGTGTGTGGCTCCTTGCTCACCAAAAGTAGAAGGTTCGTTTAAAAACGGATCCTTAAGTTTCTTTTTATATTACCTGTGACAAAATACCCTGACAAAGCAGCTTAGAGGAGAAAGGATTTGTTTGGGTTTACAGTCCAGGTTGCAGCTCATCACAGCAGGAAACATCCGGACTTGGGGGAGCCAGTTTCACTATGTGGGCAATCAAGAGCCCGGTGTGATGGGCTCAGTAACTCAGCTCACTTTCCTGTCTTGTACAGTCCACACCCCAAGCCATGGTTTGGTGCCACCCACGGTGGGCAGGCCCTCTTGCAGCGATTAATGGAATGAAAACATCCCCCAACAGACCTCACCAGCACTCCATCTCCCAGGTGACTCCAAATCTCATTAAACTGACAGTTGAGATTAGCCATCATACTCAAACAAAAACATGCACACTAGATCTTTTTGGCTTCATGCAGAGATCTCTGTGGTTTCTTTGTACAAATAAAATCAGTATATGAAAATATTCACATGCCACACAAAAAGAACATTCAGCTAGAGTAATAAATTATTTTATAAAGCCCATGTTTCTTAAGGAATATAGTTTATATGCATTGTGCTTGCTGGATAAACCGTAAGAGACACTGGGCTTGTATATGTTTGCCATGAGCTAGCTCATCACTAAAACTCCGGTGGGGGAGTTAACTGAGCTGGGCAACACACCGTGGAGCCAGCGGAATCCCAGACAGGAGTCTTTGACTACTCAGACAAGGAAAAGACCTAAAAGATATCCATGAAAATCTCCAGCTTAGTGGGAATCAGGACCTCCTCTCAGGGTCAACTGCACTGATTTTAGGATGAAGAGGGGAAATCCCTTCCAGATGAGCACCTCCACTGCTGGGTTTTTAGTTACACATTTGTTCTGTGACCAGAACCTGCTTTCTATGGTTTGAGTGTGAAATGTTTCTTACAGGGTCATGTGCTTAAGTATGTGGGTGGCAGCTACTGTTCTGTTTTGAGGAAGCTGTAGCACTTTGGGAAGCGAGGCCTCAGTGGCAGACACAGTCTACTGGGGGTGGGTCAGTAAAGGCGTTAGCTCACCTCCAGACTACTAGGGGTGGACCTTGCTTTGGTGAGCAAACTGCAAGCTCCTAGGACCATGAATTGAGCCCCTTTTACCACCTGGATCTTCCCAGCATAATTGATTGTTTCTCTTCAACCATGAACTCATATCAACCCCCCCCCACACACACACAGTGTTAAGATGTGCCTGTGAAGTACTTGACCAAAGGAGTGGGAAACGCAAGGAGAACTCAGGAGTAACCCCACCTGGCTAAATCCAGCCCAGCGGCTTGGTGACCCAGTGTCCTCCCGAGGGCTGTTTTTCGATATCCTTCTTGGCCAATCAGGCTGCTTCCTGTTAGGTCTGATCTGCCCCAAAGCCTCCCTGTGGGGAGTTAGCCTTGTGTTAATAATATGAAACTTGACCCATACAAAGAAAACTAAAAATCTTCTGATCATATTAAAATTCTAAGCCGCACGTCCTCTCAAAATAAAGTGCAGAAATGACAGATGTCCTTGTCAGTCTGGCACAGCTCATGAGGCTCACGCCTTAGTTGTCTGACCACTTGGGAAGCTGAGGTAGGAGCACAGACAATTGAGGGCACTCTGGGCTGTGTAGCCAGTTCCAGGATTGTAGAATGAGACCCTTCCGAAAACACAGCAAGCAACCGCAGCAGCAAAATTAAACAAACAAATGAACCCCACCCCACCCTGCACACTAATCCTCAAACAAACGAAAAGTCTGCCTCATCTCATCAAGGAGGAAGCGGTGAACAGTAGTTGCTAGAGACCCGGAAGCGCTACGGGGAAGGTGCTGCTGTTGTAACAAACAGAAAGATGTGCCGAAGTTATCATTCATTTTAGTATTTCATAGCAATGTGGAATGAGCTGTCACCTAGAGCAATCTGTGGGAAATTTTGAGGTATTTAAAACACTATGAAAATTCCCAACATAGAATATAACACCTCTTGAGGAAAAAGGGGTGCCTATGGCCCTGGCATAATAACTGCATACTGAATACGTGTATGGAATTATCATGTTGTCACCCAATATGGATAGATATTGGCTTTCTTTATGATTTGTGGTTTGCATTTATGTGTGTACACACTTGTGAGTGTATCTTTGTTTCACTTGTGTTCATCTAAGTGAGGCCACTTGAGGGTGTTGGATCTCTTAGAACTGGAGTTATAAGCCACTGTTAAGTGGCCTGATGTGGGTGCTCGATATTGAACTGGGGTTCTCTGAAAGAGCAGTAAGCTTTCTCTTCACCACCGAGCCATCCCTCCAGGCCTAAAATATTATGTCTTAAGAAAGACAAGACAGACAGAGATAAAATTCATTGTGTAGCATCTTGCTTACATTCATAGGGTCTGGTTTCTACCTCCAGAACTGAAAAAAAGTAAATGAATGAATGAATGAATGAACAAGCAAAGTAATTAATTAAAAGAAAGCCAGTGAGATGCTCAGTGAAGAAAGGAGCTTGCTGCCAAGTTTGGCACTTGAGTTCAATCCCCAGGAGCAGGATTGTGGAAGGGAAGGGAAAAGTGCCCTCCCAAACAAAACTTGTCACCTGACTTCCACACATGTGCATACATGGATAGGCACATGAGCACACACATGTTAAAGAAATAAATATATAAAAAGAACAATCGACCTAAAAAAGCACGCTGAGTTTCTGATAGCAGTAATCATGTTGCTTATATACCATTACTGAGTGGAGAGTGTTGCAGAACCACCACTGTTACATGCTCTAATTTACATACACTTCCTTTAACCCTCACAAAACATACATCAGGAAGAATATGCTATTCTCAGCTTAAACATAAATAAAGTTCAACACTGTGATATGATCATATGTAGCTAAAGTAGCAGAGCTGGGATTTGAACCCATGTCTCTCTATGCCCAAAGGCCAGTCCCTTTCTGCCATGCACTGTTCTTTTAGCCTCTTTCCAATATGCCTCATTGTCTAGTTATGCCTTCTCTTTTTGCTTAGGTACCAAGAAGATGCCTGGGTTGACAGTTTTATTGCATACACGCACATTAACTTCAACCAATACTTAACCATTTGGTCCCATGAAGTCAATGAACATTTTGCAAACAGATGAGCTACAGATTCAGAAAAATCAATGACTGTGAGTGAGCGAGTGAATTAGGGAGAGTGAAAGCAGTCTATGTACTTTCTCTTGGAGGCAAACCCAAAGCCCCAGCGGCAAGGAGACAGACCCAATGGTGATGACTTAAGGCATGAACTCGGGCGTCTGTCAGACTAGGAGTCAGGTTGCTGTTCCTTATTTCATAAGCTGATTTCCCAACGGACTTGAATAATTCCAACATTGAGAAGACAAAATCCTGTTTGTGGTTCTTTTTTGTTTAGTTCAAGGCTAGTTTCCCTTCTAATCATTTTTCATGCATTGTTCACCTCCTCCTGAATTCATTTTGCCAGTTTGCACTTTTATTTTTTATTTATTTTTATTTTTTTGCTGTTACACACAAACCCCTCTTCTTGCTAAGGAGTGCCCATTGGTCTTGACATTTCCCTCTGTGTCTATCGAATCTTCCACACACTTATCGAATCTTCCTTTGCACTTTGCCCAAAGCCTTCTCAATTAATTAGGCATAAAACACCTTTGCCCTTCTATGGAAATCACCTTTCCTTCTAGCTCAAGGCATCGCCAGTGGTGAAGTGGATTCATTTTGCATCTACAGACATTTCAATGGTGAGACTGATAATTTCCGTTGGACTCTTCTTCTTTTTTTTTTTTTTTAATTTTCTGACTACAGTGGAAACACCACTGCAGAGAATTTACAAATACCACACTATACAATGAAAGATGTGAAGACAACCATTTATGTCAACATGCAACAAAAGTGTTTGTAGCCTTCTACTGTGTTTTTTTCTAGTCCTCTTCTCAATTCATCCCATCTTAATTTAGTTTAGTCAATAGGGTAGGGCTGAGGTTGTATCAGCAATAGAGCACATGCCTAGTATGTGCAAGGCATTGGGTTCAAACCCAAAAGTGCAAATATGCTATATATGTGTGTGAGATATGTATAAATATATCTTTGAATCCTTCTTTCTCTTTCCTAAAATTAGACAGTGTAGGATCTATCCGCTTTCTTCCAGTTTATATGAGCCAAGCAGACAGCAGGAGCTTTGGCAGTGAAAGGGCCTGGTATAGCCTTGACTCTTAGATGCCTTCAAGTATTCACAGTTCTAAGTTTGTTTAGAAAAAAAAGAAAATTTCATACAGCCAAGTTATAATTCCTGGGTGATTCTCTTTGCCTCCATCATGTGCTAAGTCTGTAATCATTTAAAGCAGTTTCTAATTACATAGAAACTAAAGAATATTTTAGTATTGGGTTGTATAATACATAATGAGATAATACATCTTTATTCTTAATTCCCAAATTAAGTTATAGGTATTTTGTAAAGTCTCTTTTGTGCTTTATGGAATGTGGTAGGTGCCCTCTGTGGGCTCCCTGTCTCTCTCAACCACATTAGCTGTATGAACGATCAGATTTTCTGGTTGACCTCCCACTTTCCAGATATCTAGCCTACTTCTATCCTAGCCCCTTTTACTCTGTTAAGGTTTCATCAGATTTTAATCTGAAGAACACACACTGCCTGAAACACAACTTTCTCTCTCAGGCTGACCTACCCAAACTTTAAAATTCCCTTTTTAAACATTCACTCTGCTATGGATGTCTTTGTTCTTATTCAATTCTGTTTCACTCCTTCCACCTATTAAAATGTTTGATTATTCTACCCAGGTCTAAGATATTTGTTCTTTGTATTTATTTCATAACCAAAATTTAAGGGTTCCAGCTTTGCTCTGAAAGCAATTAAGATGTGACTCTCAGAAGCTGTTTTATACAGTTTTTCATGAAAACCCTTCCCCTGGATCAGGTCCTCAGAGACAAAGCATATCAGCAGCTCTAACCACAGCACATCACAATAAACTGCTTGTAAACATTTTCCTTCCTTATACAGGGAGTCACTTTGTAACCTAGACTGGCCTGGAACTCACACCAATTCTCTTGCCTCACATTCTCAGCCTTTCACATGCTATGATTTTAGGCAAAAGAGATCACACCCAGCTTTTAAATATAATAACTTCTTTTTTTTTTTAAACATACTGTGCTTGGAATTGAACCAAAGTCTTCCCTCACACAGGCTAGGCAAGTGCTTCACTGCTGAGCTGTATCCCAAACCTACTATTTGTAAATTAATAAATACATCTATTAAGATAAAAAGAAAACTTCTATGCGAGAAGAGCTAATGCTTTTGTGGGTCCATAAGACACAAGTGTTTTACAGAATCTAAAGGTCATACCAAAAAGGCTCCCAGTTAGTTCCGGATCCTGGACCTGTTGGAAACTGCAAAGTAGCTCCATGTAATTTAAAGTAGAGTTCTACAGGGGTTTAGGACACTCCCTGAAGAACATCATCAAGGCTGAACATGAAAACTGAGGAGCTGAGGAAAGTCAGTGTTCCCCAGGCAATTGGGGTTCAGGAGAGTAATCAGAGATGACTGAAATCACAATATTTTAAACCACAGACATTGCTCATCAGGGCAGATCTTGCCAGCAAGAGGTCTGCCTTTTATTTATGTTTAACTGAATTTCTCTTGTTTTATGCTACTTGATGGTTCCTTTGCTGTGAGGGCCTGGGTGGAGGAGAGGGGATGGAATGGGGATGGCAACTGAAGTCAAAGCTGAAAAGACCTCTTAAAGGGACAGGCGGTGTGTCTTGCTTCTATATGATACATTAGGAGGGAAAAGCAAAAGCAAAAACAAAAACTTGACCAATTCCACAAGAACCACTGCTGATTAAACTAACCTCCAAAACATGCAATGAAAATACAGAGAAACCCAACTTACTATGCCATAATATAAACTAATCATTGTTTCATTTTCTGGAAATTATATTGGCATCAGAATGAAGAATAGAAGAAAAGACTCCAAGAAAAGCAATGAGTTCTCTGTCTAAATCAAGTCAGATGAACACAGAACCAGATTTTTCAGTTAAGGACTTAATACTCAGTAGTCTGGAGCCTATTTCTCCATGAGGGCAGCCCCTTGAGATTTGCAGCAAGGGGCGCCTGGGCGCCTTCACAGGGAGAGGAAACAGAAACATTTATGACTTTCACACCACCCAATATACACAAAACACATCCTCTCCTAATCCTTGTCTATAAAACTTTATTTACATAGTTATAAATTGGGAAATCTCAGGCATAAATTTAGTGTCTATTAAATATACACTGTTTTAGTGAACAAGGACTGTGGCAGGCCTGCTCCTTTTCTGCTTTGCTTAGCAGCCAACTAGGGGAGGGAAATAGGGGAGAAGAGGGAAAGAGGATAGGATTGGGAGGAGAGGAGGGCAGTGGCTACAGCCGGGCTACAAATTGAATAAACTGTAATAAATAAATAAATAATGGGGTGGGGGCTGGAGAGATGGCTCAGCATTTAAGAGCACTGCCCGCTCTTGCAGAGGAACCAGGTTGGATTCCCAGTACCCAGAGTGGCTCACAACCATCTGTACCTTGAATACTATGGGATCCCATAACCCCGTCTGGCTTCCGTGTGCATGTCTAGAGCACATGGTGCACAGACACACCCACAGAGAGAACACACATATGCATAAAATAAGAATAAATAAACCTAGGACGAGAATAAAAGAAATGATAGGGAATCCATATTTCTCAAGGCACAGGCAAGTTCTTAGCCATGTGTGATATCATTAGCAATGTTGGGACAACCCTTAAGGACCAAGCATATAAATGTTCTCATGTCACTTGCAATTGGATCAAGGGGAAAACTAAAATGAACTTGCAATGTCAGGCTCAAGCTCAATTTTGGAAAGGGAAAAAAAATCTTCCTTTGAAGGAAACAAAATCAATCCCCAGTTCAAATTAAATTTGGACCAATCTGTGAAGCCCTGAGACCCAGCTCCAATAGCAATCAGTACTTACAGACGCAAGGTGCAGGCAAATCATGCTTCATTTAAAAGAAATTGAATGAGGATTACTGACAGAAAGTTTGATGCTATTTTGTCATGAATTAAAGTTAAATCGTGGTGTTATTGGCTTAGTCTTACATCTCAATTCTAGTTCCTTTGCTGTCTCCCGTTACCTCTCTTTATAGCCCCTCTCCCTTTTAATTCTGCTGGAGCCTTTTGCCTTTTGCCTAGCTAAACTTCTGTCTTAATTTATTAAAATCTTTTCATGCAACTGTGCCATAAGCATGCTCCCTGGATGTCTGTCTCATACAAAATTTAGCTGCAATTCTCTTGGCATGAAATACCTTGTTCTGCACAAACCTTCTGTTTGGTTTGCTGACATTCTTCTTAGTGGGCTCTCATGGTGATTCATTATCTTGTGATATAGATTTCCAAGTATCATCTTTGTATTGATTTTTATATCTTTAATAACCGCTGCACAGAAGATGGCTCCACTGGTGTCATTGATCGCATCAAAAATTCAAGGCTTACAGAAAGACTGGAGGGCTAATTGGTGGCAGTACATTTCAGACTTCATCTTAATGCAGCCTTAATCTTAGGCATTAAGCCTACCTGAAGGCTTCCTTCTTGAGTCAATGAGGGCAGGTTTGGGGCCTCATTGAGAAACACCTGGAGACATTGAACTAGATGGATGACAAATTTGAAACCATCAGCTAGGAAGCTCTTCATCTATCAAGTCCAATCTGTAGTCCAACCCTCCCCACAGAATTTGTTCATTGCTTTCTTCTGTTATATTCTGCCTTCAACTTGGTTTCCTTGTCCATTCTGGAAACATAGCTGTTTAGAACAAGTCCTCCTCATTCTTCAACATATCCCTCCTTACTATGTCCCCATTTCCCAGTTTTATAAAAGGCATGATTCTTTTTTGTCATTGTTCTTATTGTTGCAACAGGGTCTCATGTAACCAAGCTAGCTTCAGGTTAGTTATGGAGCCAAGGATGACCTTTGAACTCCTGAGCCTCCTGATGCTACCTCCCTGGAATTATGAGATTGCACCACGTGAGCCATGATATCTGGGGCTGGAGATAGAATCCAAGGTATTTTACACGTTAAACAAGAACTCTACTGACTGAGCTGCCTTCAAAGCCAATAGGCAAGAATTTTTCCCCTTTTATTAAATATAGATTTTTTTTCTCACATAATATATTCTGATTACAGCTTCCCCTCTCCACTCCTCCCAGTTCTTCCCCACCTCTCCTCCCACCTGATTCCATTCTCATTCTGTCTCTTATTAGAGAAGAACACACTTCTAAGAGACAATAATAAAATATAACAAAGTAAAGTATAAGATAAAACAAAAGCTATCACATTGAAATTGAACCAGAAAAACCAACAGAAGGAAAAGAGCCCAAGAGAAGACACAAAAATCAGAGATCCACATGTTCACACATTCAGGACTCCAAAACAAACAAACAAACAAACAAACAAACAAACAAAAGCAGTATCTGGAAGCCATAACGTGACTGGTGCAGAGCCAGTCTCTGTGAGTCCATAGAAACTCTTCTCATGTTGATTTAGAGGGTCTTATTCTTGTGCTGTTCTCCATGCCCTCTGTAAGACCTTACACTCTATGAGAGGTGTCATTCTTATTGAACTTTTTAAAATAAATTTAAAGGACTGAGATGATGACTCCGTCGATAAAGTACTTGTCGTAATAGCATGATGGTCTGAGTTGATCACCAGCACCCACACTAAATTGAGAGAGAGAGGGAGCAAGAAAGCTGGGAGAGGGCTCTAGAAAAATTGCTCAGCTGTTGAGAGCATTTGTGGGTCTTGCAAGGAACCATAGCTCAATTCCTAGCACCCACATGGCCATCCATCTGTAACTACTGTTCCAGGAGATCACACACCCACTTTTGACCTTCAGAGGCACCAGACATGCACATATGTACATTGAGGCAAAACACTCATGTATGTGCATAACAAATAAAAGAATCAATCTGAAAATAAATGAGCCAGGCCTGGTGGAACATGCCACATAAGCCTAGTGAGCTGAATTTGCTCTCCAGAACTCACATAAAGATGTAGAGAGAGAACTAATTCCACATAGTTCTTTGACTGCCACTCATGGGTTAAAGCACACACATAATAATAATAGTAATAATAATAATAATAATAATGGTATAAATAATAGGAATAAAACAATAATTCATTTTTGAAAAGATTGAATAGAGAAAGAGATGAATGGAGTCCATAGTGTATTTTATATGATGAGTTTTCATACTTTTTTAGATTATTGTTCATTTATTTTTTGAGGTAAAGTCTCATGGAACACAGACTGGCATCAGACTGATGGCAATGGAAGATGACCTTAGTTTTTAATTTTTTTCTTTTTTAATTTTTCAAGACAAGGTTTTGCTGTGTAGCCTTGGCTGTCCTGGAACTTGATCTGTAGACCAGCCTGGCCTCAAATTCACAATAATTTGTTGTGACCAGTAATCAGATACTTGATGTATAATAAGATATCCTGTGTGGAGGAGGGCTTTGCAGCCAGTCCTGAAGATACCTGATAAAACAGGATCAGATGAATGGGGAGGAGGTCCCCCCTATCAGTGGACTTGGAAAGGGGCACGGTGGAGATGAGGGAGGGAGGGAGGGACTGGGAGGGAATGAGGGATCGGGACGCGGCTGGGATACAGAGTTAATAAAATATAACTGATAAAATAATAATAATAAAAAAAAGGTAAAAAAAAAAGATATCCTGTGTGGGGGAGGGGGGTCATATATTTACATTTTTAACTTTGGGTTAAATTTATCCTTTTTGTTGAAATGATTTACAAAAGGAAAATAAACATATTTCAGGACCAATCAATTTTTTAAAAATTTACACAGGAACTTTACACAGCAACTTTTTATGTAACAGTGATTATAAAGTACTGGCGGCCTAACAGGCATGCGCTCACGCCCAGCTGGGTCTTCTGAATACTCTGATTGTGCACAAAACACCCCAGAAAGGGTGTGTGGATGCTTCAGGGGCTTCAGCTCCTCCCTTTCAGCCGACAGCAGGTACTTGCAGCACAGAGTGGAGGCCCCACGTCGTGCCACGGAGTCTACCCCTTGGAAATCTATTGATCCCATTACTGAGAGAAAATTACATGTGCTTTTCAATTTGGTGCTATGGATCTGACAACATTGCATTATATATTCAATGCCCAATGGGCAAAATTGGTCTTCTTAACTTCCAGTCAGAGCACAACAACAACAGCCAGGTGAACAGCCACCATAGTATGTACAGAGTATTGTCCTGGATTCTTACAAAGATTCAGTCAGAGAAAAATTATGCTTCGATTCATACACGAAAAACGCAATTAAGCAAAGCTGCAAAGATTCATAAAATCAATCATTACACCACACAGGCGTTCTGTTCCTTTCGGCAAATGGCAATGTGCCAATGGTGGGTAAATATTTTTATTCTGTTTATTGTGGTAAGATGTCTTACCGTGAGGTGTCTTACCTTTTAAAATATTTTAAGGTTGTGGCTCAGTCAATACAGTGCTTACCTGGTATGCAAGCAGTACTATGCTGGATTCCATCTCCACACACATCAAGCACCATGTCGAATGCCTGCAACCCAGCATTTGGGAGGTGATGGCCAGGGAGTCACAAGTTCAGGGTTATTCTTAGCTACATAGTGGGGTCTGAGGACAGCTGCATCTACATGAAAGTCTGTCTTTAGTTAGATAGATAGACAGACAGATAGATAGACAGACAGACAGATATATGGATAGATGTTTTATGGGACAATAGCTTTATTAACTATATGCACACGGCCGTAAAGTATAGATCTCAAACATACCCATCTTACAGAACTATAACTTTACACCTGCTTATGGTAATGTGCCACCCTTCTCTAAACTTTGCCAGCCATCATTCTACTCCCAAATCCTTGAATTTGACTGTCAATAATTCATTCAAATGGAATCAAGCAAAGTTTCTCCTTTTACAACTGGCTTGTTTCATTTAGTATAATATTCTCAAGGTTCATCCAAGTCATATGTTGTAAAATTCCAATTTTAGAAGCAAATTGGCTTCCACTGTGTGCACTTCCTTTGTTTTCTTTATGTGTTGTCTCTGAGCACTCAGGTTGTTCACAGGTTTTGCCTTTTGTGACTCATGCTGCAATGAGCAAGAGAGTATTTTCTCTATAGCATCCTAATTTTAATTCGTTTAGCCAGATATATTTGACCCAGCAGTGCTGGGCCATATGGTGACTGTAATTTTAATTTTTGAGGGAGATCTCATACTGCTTTCCATAGCAAATATACCGTTCTGCATCCCTAGCAACAGCCTGCAATATTTCCAGTTTCTCCACATTGATTCCAACACTTGTCATTGTTGTTCTGATAATGGGCAACCTAGGCAGCATGAGATGAAGTCTCACTGGGGTTTTGATTTACCCTTTCGTAACGATCACAAGACACAGACTATCTCTGCTACCTGCTGACCATCTATCTGTGGGGCCTGCCACTCTGCTGGTTGATTCCTTTGCCCATAGAAGTCAGCTTTGTGGTTTAATATGGCCCCACAAACTCACTGTTGTTTTGTTACATGCATGTATCAGTGTGTGTGTGTGTGTGTGTGTGTGTGTGTGTGTGTGTGTGTGTGTGCTTGTAGACAGGGGCATCAAAGGTTCACATAAATTGTCTTCCATAATTGGTCTTCATCTTATTTTTTTGAGACATGTTTTTCTTCTGAGTGTGGAGCTAAGCTATTCAGTTAGAAGAGCTGGTGAGCCCAAGAAAACACCTGCCCAGCACAGGAATGCCATGAGTGCTACTGTGCTCTGCCTTTCAGCGTGAGTGCTGGGACATGAAGTAGGATCTTCACTCTGACACGGCAAGCATGTTACCCACTGAACCAGTTCTTCAGCTAGCTTTTTCTTAATAATGCAAAAGGATCTTGTGTTTGAAATAGTTTGTCATTGACAGGGATAATGAGCTTCAGAATATTTCTTTGTGCATGACTTATACCAAATAACTAAACTAAGGATTTTCTTTCTGATTTTTTTAAAGAAAAAAAAATTAGTCAATATATTTTGATCATATTGTTTGGATTCCCCCAACTCCCCTCAGATACTCCTGCCCACCCAACTTCATGTTCTTTTTCTCAAAGTAAACAAACCAAAAACCAACCAAACAAACAAAAACAAAAACCCTCACTAAATAGAACAAAAAATGTTAAAAGCACACCAAAGACAAGGAGTCTGTTTTGTGCTCCTCAGCTCCTCCTGAGCTTGAGGCCCGCCCTCTAGTGCGGCTGACATACCCAGTGTCACTCCATTGGAGAATCAAAGTTTACAGAAACAGGGATGGAGAGACAGCAGGATAGTGCATGCTTGCATAGCCTGAGCAGGGCCTCTGTTTTGTAAAATTAAAAATTATAGTTATAAACAGAAAATTTACAACAGCTGCTTTATCTTAGCCATCAAAAGAAAAATTCACAAGTCAAACCATTTTCAAAGTTAAAAACAAAAGCTGCATTTTTTAGCCTAAAACAATTATTCCTAATAGATGCATTTGATAAGTTGCAGTTTCCCAACATTTCCTCTTAGATTTCAAATTCCTTTGATCCAACTTAAAACAGTCAAGAGCCAGAAGCTTCAGCAACAGGGCTTTCAAAAAATTATGTCTTTGCAGCTGAAATGTGACTAAGAGAATTTGCCCATTCAAAGCTCTGGGTTGAAGAGTTACCCCCTTAACTTTGTCAGTGGGGAATAAAATGTAAAATGGTCAAGAAATTTACAGTTCCCTTTGAGAATGAATTTTCAGGTTGTCTGAGGTCATTACTGAGGTGGCGCTGTGACAATAATGCCTTGCTTGCTGCCTGAACTACACGCACTTTACATCTCACTAAATGTCCCTCTATTTCCCCCTGGACTCAAGTCCGGCATGTTCCTCAGGCTAGCTCGCTAGTAAAAAAATCTTGTTAAATCTTTTCAACGTGCTTTCTTTTCCCCTAAGGCATTTCATTCTTCTTTATACTTGACTATTATATATATATATATATATGAAAGATTTAAAAGGTAAAATACTATAAATATGTTTTGATCATACTGCAACAATAATTACTCACTCAAAATCTCCCATATAGATTCAGAAAATAGGCAGGAAAGTGGGAGTGGAGATGGGGATGCAGCAGGGAAAGCAGCCCAGGAGTAATAGGATATAATAACAACTGAAATGAAGGTTAGCCAGGGATAAGGAGAAAGCACAGTTAGTTTAGGACATGCCTTCAAGGAAAATAACATGAGTTCTGATGCCGAGAATCCACCTGTTAAAGCTGAGCATGCTGAAATGTGCCTATAATCCCAGACAAAGGGAGAAGGGAGGCAGATGCGGGGAAAACACTGGAACTTTATGGGCCAGGCTAGGTTAATCTACTCCGTGAAGTTGTAAGCCAATGAGAAACTCTGTCTCGATCAAAGTGGAAGTCTTTTGAAGACTGACACCCAACGTTGTCTTCTGACCTTCACATGCATGCAACTGCACCTATGTACACACACATGTGCAGGCATTACACATAAAAGAAAAGTAGCTACTAAGCACCATTCCTTCTAAAGAGCAAGGAAGAATTAAGAGTTTGAGAAGAAATAGGAAGAAGGGAAGGGAGAAGGAAGGAAGTTTCTTTGTGTAGAAGTGTTTTTTTGTTTCTTTGTGAAGTTTCTTTGAGGTATGCTTAAATTAACCAGAGACGGCGGTGTCCTAATCATCAGGTGGAGTATGTGGGATAAATTTATCAGGCAGAGTAGACTGTCTATTTTTTTTAGTTTTTTTTTGTAATTTATTTTTATTAATTACAGTTTATTCACTTTGTATCCCACCTGTAGCCCCCCTCCCTTGTCCCCTCCCAATCCCACCTGACTATCTAACTTTTACTAATTCTTCCTATGGCCCTTGTTCACATCAGCATCTTTTTAAATTTTTTATTCATTTATTTAATCATTTTATAGCCAATCCCAACCACCTTCCCCCCTTTCTTCTCAGAGAAGGGGAAGTCCCCCATGGGTACTAACCCACCCTGGCACATCAAGTCACAGCAGGACTAAGCACATCCTCTCCCACTGAAGCCAGACATGTCAGCCCAGCTAGGGGAAAGGAATCCAAACACAGGCAACAGAGTGAGAGACAGCCTCTAGTCCAATTGCTAGGGGGCCCACATGATGACCAAGCTGCACATCTGCTACATATGTACCAGGTGTCTATTCCAGCCTGTGCATGCTCCTTGGTTGCAGGTTAAGTCTGTGGGAGCCCTTATGGACCCAGGTTAGTTGATTCTATAGGTCTTCTTTTGGTATCCTTGACCCCTCTGAGTCCCTCAGTCCTTTTTCCCACTCTTCCATAAATCTCCCTGAACTCTGCTGTGGGTCTCTGCATCTGTTTCCATCAGCTGCTGGATGAAGCCTCTCAAAAGACAATTATTCTAGGCTCCTTGTCTGCAAGGATAACAGAGTTTTATTAATAGTGTCAGGGGTTGGCTCTCCTCCACTGGGTGGGTCTCAAGTTAGGCCAGTCATTGGCTTATCATTCCCTCAATCTCTGCTCCACCTTTATCCCTATACTTCTTGTAGGTGAGACAAACTTTGGGTGGAAGGTTTTATGGGTGGGATGGTGTCCCCCTCCCCCCACTGGAGGTCCTACCTGGCTACACTAAGTGGCATAAAGTCTCCATATCCTTTGCTGCTAGGAGTCTCAGCTAGGGTCACCCCCAGAGACTCCTGGGAGCCTCTCCTGTCTCAGGGATGCCCCGCACACACACCAATTTCCATTCTCCCGTTCTTTCCTCTCCCACTGCAATGGAATAACAATCAGCTACTAAAAACAAGAGGCTGTCTCTGACTCTGTTGCCTGCATTTGGATTCCTTTTCCCTAGCTAAGCTGACATGTCTCGCAGCAGTGGGAGAGGATGTGCTTAGTCCTGCTGTGACTTGATGTGCCAGGGTGGGTTAGTACCCATGGGAGACTTCCCCTTCTCTGAGAAGAAAGGGGGGGAAGGGGGCTGGGATCAGCTATAAAATGATTAAATAAATGAATAAAGGAAGTAATGAAATTCACAGGCAAATAGATGGAACTAGAAAAGATCATCCTGAGTTTACCCAGACCTAGAAAGACACATGGTATGTACTCACCTTTAAGTGGCTATTAGCCATAAAGTGCAGGATAGCCGTCCTAAAATCCACAGACCCAAAGAAGCCAAGGAGGGTCCAAGAGAGGGTGCTCGAATCTCATTCAGAAGAGGAAATAGAGTAGACATCTGATGGAGGAGGAGAAGAGGGTGGGAGAGGGGGAGGGGACAGTAACAGGGATAGAGATTGTATCAACATCCTTTTCCCAAATTATTCTAAGAAGATCACTAGTCATTTCAGTGTACCACTCTCCATTTCAGTCAATAGTTAAGTAAGCCAACCACATTCTAAGGAAGAAAGATGAGGAGAAGGAAAGAAGGGAAGGATAAAGAAGAGAAGATGGAAAAGAAGAGGATGAAGAGGAGAAAGAAGAAGGGGGGAAGCAGTAACTAAGTTTTTGCATTTGTCTGGTCCAAAGTTTTATCTGTGTCAAAGAGAATGTAGAAAGAGAGAAGAAAGAAGTATATATGCTATGTAGGAAAAAAGTAATTGGTCCTTATCCTTAAATGTACATAGGTCTGTGGGAACCTCTTGTCAGACAGACTCCCTCTTCATCAGATACTTGGCAGTCTCTTTTGAGCTCAGTTTCAGTCCTGGAAAACAAATATGATATTGTGATGTAGTTTAAGTCAGATGGGAGAATCTAGAAGTTTTTTTGTTAAATTTGTTTTTTCCTTGTTCATTTTCCTTTTCTTAATGTTTCTAGTGCTTGTTTGTGAGGCTGTTTCTGACAAACAACTTTTTTTCTAAAGCACTTGAAAATGGCAGCCCTGGAAACCAGATACTACAGCAGTCTTATGACCACAAATTGAAAAGGACCCCTTCCCCCTTACTCATCTTGGTCATCTGTAAAAACGTGGAGAACAGTTGGGTCTTGTTTTATCAGGGATTCTCTTTTTGTGAGCAAGTCCCTTAGAATAGGAAAGTGAGTGAGGAGTGAAAGAGCCTGAGAGGCAATGATTCCCTAGCAACAGGCCCCTCAACTATTCCCTTCACAAAGTGATACCCAGGCAAGGTGCAAAGATGTAGGTGTGCCCAGGTCATGTAAGTTTTTTAGAGTAAAGATCTTAGTGCCATTATGGATTACCAGTAAGAACAGAAATATCATTATTGTTGCCATTAGACACGAAGGGAATTAGAGCCTATTGTCAACCTCTGTCTCATGTTTTTCCAGATAATTAAAAGTGAAGGTTGTCCAGTCCTGATGAGACCTGATAGGCTAGGGTCAAATAGAGGGGGAGGCGGACCTCCTCTATCAGTAGACTAGGGGAGGGACATAGGGGGAGGAGGGTGGGATTCAGAGGAGACAAAGGAGGGGGGGCCACAGCCAGGATACAAATTGAATAAATTATAATAAATGATAATAACAAAAAAAATTTTTTAAAGAAAGGGAAGGTTGTCATATTTTTCTTCTTCCTTTGGAGTCTTCCAAGTGCATGCAGAGCAAAGAAAACCCTGCTCCTGATCCTATATCCAAAGATGTCAAATGACGCACCCACAGTTTCAGTCATGTGTTTGCAGATGTGAACGTTTCTGGCAGTCTCAGAACAGCAGATACTGAAGGCACTGTTACGTCAGGTGAAGACACCGTGTGCATGACTGTTGCAGTATTTACTTCTCTTTCTTTTTAATTTACATGGAACACAGAGTCAAAGACATTGTGTGGGCCTGTATCTTTTCCCTCTATTCAGCACTGCCTTCTCCAGCCTGTTCATTACTGAGCCCCAATTTGTACACACAAGCCACCTCCCTGCCCCCAGCCAGCTCCAGCAGTGTGAAAAGAGAAAAGCCTCCAAGTTTCTGGGCAGCCCATCCGTTTGCTAAGGTTCATTTTAGCTAATCCAGACATCCCGCACAGCGGGGGGGAAACTGCTGTATCTAGTGAAACAAGAGCATGAATAATTAAAACTCCGTTATTAATGAACTTCCAGTCGTTATGTAAATGAAACTGATTTCAAGTCTAATTTGTCAGCCTGAATTCTTTTTCTGTTCTCCCTTTGTCTAGGACATGAACTCATCATAATGGCCTTGATAATAAAATACCAGTAGACATGCTGTGTGCAGCGCCCATCTGAGTTCCAGCTTTTAGCGTGGTTAATTGATACAGTTACTCCAGGACAAGTCTATAAGGCACTTTGTATGGCTGTGTGTCTTAAAAGGCACTCTTTTTCCCTCTGACAGAACGCCTATTCTCTGGACAGCCCTCATTATCATTTACCTTTCCACGAGGGGTGGCATACAATTACTGCGTTGCAAATAGTTTCTTTGGCTATAGCCATGATGGCCAAAGACAGCAGAGTTCAGAAAGGTCTAGGGGAAGGGAAGTCTGTCGTCATCTCAGAATGACAAATAGCCACCAGGGAGAGAAAGAAGAAAAGGAATAGTTGACAAAGCGCAAGCCTACTATGTCGCAGCCGCCTACTGTTCCACCATCAAATGTCACTCATGCTATTGGTGGCATTGTCCAAGTGACAGCCTGATGTCAGTGGTCCTATCTTGGCTTCATTGTCTGCAGCCCCTGCATTGTCGCTGAAACCTTCCAGTATTAAAGTAGCAGCCTCAAGTACTGCAAGCTGATTCTTCCTTAGTGACAGATAGTTTACATGGTAGCAACACAACAGTTCTTGCCACAGAAATATTTTTCAGGCATATCAGCTCTTTAGTGGTTTGCAGAGCCTGGAATTCTATATTTAAATTCTGAGAATACATCTATGATATGAGGGAAATGTACAAATAAGATATGAGAAATTAGTTTGGGATATTACACATGATTTTTATATCTAAAATGAGATATAAAGAAATATCATATATTAACATATTTTTACTCCTTTAAATAAATCTGCTACCTTACATCATTAATTTTGTTTCATGTTTAGAAAGAAAAAGGCTTTTGACATAAAAAATTCTGTGTTTTAAGCGTCTTCTGGTAGTAATGTAATTTCTGCTAATTTAGTAGATTTCTTGTGGTTGGAACCATATATTGTATACAATATTACAAACTTAAACTTCCTTAAATAGTAATTGTGCCAACTACTATCAAGCCATCCCATGTGCACCTATGGTTCTTTGCTATTCCAGAAATCAGAAGGGCAGTATTCCACGGCAGACTCCCTTTTGTTATTCTGTGCCCTTTCTTTGTTTATGGTACCGAAGAATAACTGATCCCTTAATCACTTTTGTCCAAACAATGAAAAATGGAAATCTCAGTGTCTGCCTGAATGATGTCACCAACCCAGCAGGGACTCTCTCACTAGAAGCTCATTGCAAACACTGTCTTTATCACCTAAAATTGTTCTAGACCTGGAATAAAAATGGTACAGACAAAAAATGTAAAAAGGAAAATCGTATCGTAAAAAGGCACAGTGAGGAAAGTCCAATTACCCAATAATGATAACAGTGTAGCAGGCACCACGATAAAGTGTCCGGTAGTGTGCTGATCATGGATAATATCACAGAACCACCCCAAGGCAGATCACAAGAAGCCAGGAAACGTGACACGCTCTAGAAAACTTTCTTTATCTAAAACATCAGATAGCGCAAGTTCATTGCTCTGGTTCTCAAGCTCCAGTTCTTTCATCTCCTGAATTTGAGTCACAGTAATGCTGCCTCAGTTTCCCAGTTATTTGGAAAGATGTCTTGTTTTCATGATCAAAGTACAAGTTGAAGGTTTGGGTTAGAATAATTCAGTTCCTCCGAGTTTCACAGGAACTTGACTGGACCGTGACATCACAGCAGGATGGCCCACGCTGGTGTCTGAAGATGCAGCAGGAACCTGCCACTGGCGGCTCTGCCCATTTGTCATGCTTGGAGGAGGCTCATCTCTATTGAGCCCATGCCAAACTTCACTATGTCCTTTCACAACTTGTTATTGTGAAAAAGTCTTAGTTTCTCTAAAATAAGGGAAAAGAACCTAACAGCTGCCTACATTTAAAAAAAAGAAAAAAAAAAGAAAAAAGGTTCAAAAATAAGTGAGAGACGTGTGATCGTTAAAGTGCGTATTTTGCACACATATGCATGGATGCACCCAAGCACTCAGTCTCTCTGCCTTCTCTGGTGAACATAGCTTGTGGGGCCAGCAGCTCTGTTCATTCTAATTCCAGCCAACTCCGGGAGTCATAAAAATACGTAATTTGAAATTAAAGTCAATTAAACTACGTTGCTTCTTCGGAAAGCTAAAAGGAAAATACACATAAGTAATAGAAATCAATTATTGTGTATTCCCAGTCCTGTTCTTACAAACCAGAGAGGTAATCGATCGCTCTGGAGACTTCTACAAGGTAATTACTGTTTATTCTTTAGTGATAGCCATGTCTTCCTCTCCTTTCATGCCAGTCCTTTGCAGCTGCTGCCCTGAAGAAAGCAAATAAGCTGTGTGGATTTTTATTTAAGTTTGAGTTTTGTTTGTTTGCTTAATTCTTTTTCAAAAAAAAATTTTTTTTGAAAGACTAGGAGAAAGTTGGTATTCTGCATGAGGAGGACAATACAGTTGCTTAACCTTATTCCTTCTATGAACCCTACACTACTTTAGGGCCCACACTTTATGCCCATCATAACTTCTCTGAGAAATAAACTCAGCCAGATCTCAGAGACAGGATATGGCTATGTGGGGACATTAACAGGAACTAGCTTTCCTATGATGTTTGCTCCATTAGAAGAACAGAGTTTGAAAATATTTGCAACTGAATAACAATATGGATCAATCAAGAATTTAAAACAACCAGCATCCAACTAATTCCCTCCGTACCTTTCAAAAGAAGTGGAGAAAAATGAAGATGAAAAATAAAAGCAGATGCCACAGAACGTCAAAGGAGCTGACCACAAGCTGCTATGGTGCAGTGGGAGGCTGGCTAGTGCATGTTCGCTACCTTTGCTGATTTTCGCTGACTTTCAAATTAAGATCCCAGATCCTTTCGTGTAGGGAGAGCTGGACTCGATCAAAATGGACTTAATAAACTCCATTGTGCCCACAGGCCCCTGGTGCGATTTCTTGCCTGTCCATGACCAATTGGCATTATTTTTCAGTGGCTGGTGCTTTCGTGAGCAACATTGGGGTTTCTGGGAATGATTAGCACTTTTCACGATTGATTGACAGGTTCAAACAGAAATGAGACAATAGGAGGAGTCATTAGGAATTCAAATGTAAGGTTGCTTTTCCAGGCTTTGAGGTTGATTTTAATAGAGAGGAACTATATATACAGAGAAAGAAATCCATTTAAAAATGTGACTATAAGAAGTGCAAATCACCTTTTCAAATTACAAAATTATGTTTTAACTTGAATTAATTTTTAAAAATCATACAAACATAAAACAGTAGCCTTTTAGGAGTTCTTTCTAGAAACTTCTCTATCAACCAAAATATGTTCAGTTCTTTCTTTAGATGCTTAAGAGATAAAGATTTAAAATCTTAGAAAAATCCTCAGGCATAACGATTTAGATTTGATTTTCTCACAGAGTAAAAATATCTCACAGAAAATAAGTAAATAAATAAATAAATATAAACCAAACCAAACAAAGACAACACTAAGTATTATTTTTCTAAGGAAAGCAATGGGATGAACTCATCATTATATACAAAGATAATACCTTAGGGAAATAATTATGGTGAATGATTCTAGGATTGACCAGTAATTGATAATTGGCCACAAATAATTAGAGCCAGAGTATCTTCACTGTTGTAAATTATGCTAATGGCTCAGCCTCATCCCTGGATGCTGATGTTGGTTTCTTATAAGTAATTTTGTTTTAAATTTACATTATAAATTTAGCATACTATTTTTGAAAATTTAATCTTGTTTGGCATCAAAGCAAAGTGGGATAATGCAGAATTGAATGTGTCTAAACAGAGAGGAAAACTAGGAGGCATCCCCGTCATTTGCTGAGCCTCTTTTTAATACGACTTGACTACTTCTGGGAAAGGAACTTTTATGTGACCACATTGAACACTGACTCCATTTGTTAAAGCAGAACAAGGTGAGTTACTTGAAGTCACCTCAGACATTCAAATGAAAGCTTTTCTGATACCTCATGAGTTGTTAATATTTAAAGGATGTTAGCATAAATCCAGTACCCTGGGCATGAAATAATCAGGGCCTCCTATTGTTATGCATATGCTTTGGGAGGCCCAGGGACAGGCTGCATTTCTGAATATGTTGTGACTAATTGATGCCAACTTTTCATCAACCTAGCATTTCTCGTTTTTCAATTGGCATACAATGTTCTGGAATTTGTGTGCTCAGTACGTTAATATACTGAAAGAGAATGGGAAAATCCAGTGTCTCTCAAAAAATAAACTACAAGGAAGTCATAGCAGAAATAAGAGGTCAGGAAGGCAAGAACAGCTGGGTGTTACCGCCCAGGCCTGTGATCAGAACACTCAGAAGGTTGAGGCAGAAGAATCTCCATGAGCTTGAAGCCAGCCCAACTGCTGGCTAGACCAGACTGTGATCCATAGTAAATCATCATCTGAAAGAAAGGGAAAATCAGCCTGGCAGGTGGATTTCTGTGGGTTCAAGGCCAGCCTGGTTTACAAAAGGGAGTCCAGGACAGCCAGGGCTGTTACACAGAGAAATCCTGTCCCCCAAAACCAACAAAACAAGACAGACGGACAGAAAGAAAGAAAGAAAGAAAGAAAGAAAGAAAGAAAGAAAGAAAGAAAGAAAGAAAGAAGGAAGGAAGGAAGGAAGGAAGGAAGGAAGGAAGGAAGGAAAGAAAGAAAGAAAGAAAGAAAGAAAGAAAGAAAGAAAGAAAGAAAGAAAGAAAGAAAGAAAGAGAAAAGAAAGGAAGGAAGAAAGGGAGACTCTAGAACAATCTGTACAGTGTTCCAGTTGTGTATGTTAATACATTAATTAACAACACCTTCCATACCACTAGATGATTTTTTTTTAATTAAAAAAACCAAAAAACTATGCACACGGCACCTGCTTTTTGGTTGCCCTACAGATGAGAATGGATAAGAGCCTATACTCCCATCTAACAGAAGCACTGGGGAGGCGGGCAATGCCTGCTGTCTGTGGTTCTCACACTTGGCGGCACCTGGACCTCATCTGGAATTCTGAAATTGTTCAGCTTGGGCTGGAGTGTGGTAATCCGTGGTGAGAAATGCCCTGAGTCCCATACAATTCAAAAGAGAGGGGAGTCGGGGAGGAAAGAGGGAAAAAAGAAAGTTGCTAAGGCTTTGGTCCCAGGCCACACATTATGATTTCAGGATTTCTCTCTGTGAAATAAAACTGTGAACTTCTTTTTAAGAGTGATTCTAATGTACAGCAAAATTTGAGGAACACTTCCATGAATTTGGTCTAATTTGATGTGAAGAAACACAGCCTGCTCTCTCATGCAACTCAAAAAGTGCTAGTCATTGTGCCCTGGATGTCAGGGCCTGTATGGACCATGTCAGCATACCCTGTGCTCCTGTGAAAGAGAGCCCCTCAGCAGCTCTCAACGCCTTCACTGTTTTCCCTTTTTCATCCTCCAAATAACTGTGGGTCAACTGTACCCTCCTAAGATTTCAGCTCTCATTCAATTTCCTATATTTAGCTATCTTTGTTATGTTATGACCAACGGAAGTGTGAAAAAGTTGCCTTTTCAATGTTGCTGATTTCCTTCCCTTCATCTTCAACCCACCGGCAAGCACTGCCACTGCTTTCTTCAGTCTTCAAACAAGGGCGAAGGTGAGATCCTCAGTGATTCTGTATTTCCTTAGGGTGGACTGTTTTCAGGTTCTCATATGCTGCCTTTGCCACGCAAGCTTTCCCTGTCATTCCTGGCTTTATCACAAGCTCCTTCTTTGCTCATCACAAAGACCTCCTCGCTGTGTTTCCATTTCTTTCCTATTTCTTTTTCTTTCCTTTTTTTGTGAATTCTTTGTTTAATTTTTATTTTTTATATTAATTACAGTTTATTCACTTTTTATCCCAGCTGTAGCCCCCTCCCTCATTCCTTCCCAATCCCTCCCTCCTCCCTCCCTTCCTCATCTCCTCCCTTACCCCTCTCCAAGTTCACTGATAGGAGAGGTCCTCCTCCCCTTCCATCTGACCCTAGCCTATCAGGTCTCATCAGGACAGGATGAATTGTCTTACTCTGTGGCCTGGCAAGGCTGTTCCCCCTTCACAGGGAGGTGATCAAGAGACAGCCACTGAGTTCATGTCAGAGACAGCCCCTGTTCCCCTTACTAGGACATCCACTTGGACACTGAGCTGCCATGGGCTACATCTGAGCAGGAGTTCTAGGTTATCTCCATGAATGGTCCTTGGTTGGAATATCAGTCACAGAAAGGATCCCTGTGCCCAGAGTTTTTGGTCCTGTTGCTCTCCTTGTGGAGCTCCTATCCCCTCCCGGTCTTACTATCGCCCACTTCTTTCATAAGATTCCCTGCATTCTGATCAAAGTTTGGCTATGAGTCTCAGCATCTGCTTTGATACAGTGCTAGATAGAGTCTTTCAGAGGCCCTCTGTGGTAGGCTCCTGCAATGTTTCCTGTTTTCTCCTTCTTCAAATGTCCATCCCGTTTCTCTTTCTGAGTGAGGATTGATCATCTTACCCAGGATCCTCCTTCTTGCTTAGCTTCTTTAGGTGTCCCCAGCTATCTGCAGCCCTAGCACTAGATGGAAGTCACCTGTGGATGGACACAGCGCTACATAAAGTCTTCCCCACTGATGAGGGGCCTTCAGAAAGCTCTCACAGCAGAGAGGGCTGGAGGAAGGGACCAGGCTACAAATCTGTACAGGGATGTGACATACTGCAGCCCACAGAAAAACATGTGCTGAGACACGGTTCACTGTTCCAGCATGGAGACAAATCCCTAGTACCTATGTAAAAGGTTAAATTAAACGCTGGGATCCCTGGATAATGGTAGCTGGCTAGTCTTACTAAATCAGTCAGATTTATGTCTAGTGAGACATTTGTCTCCAAAAAACAGTTCAGACACAAGAAGACATCAGCCCCTGGTTTTCATATACATACCCCCCCAACATATACATGTGAACACTTATACATGTATCACACACACATACATACACACACAAAAAAAAAACACCAGTGAAAGTATCCCTTCTTCTTTGCAGATGTGTTGTATTCTTGAACCACAAATTGTGCCTGTTATAAAATTATATTTGTCTTCTGTCCTCCATGTACATAAAAAGACTGTTAGAGATGTGTACAATGCACTTACACTCAAAAAAAAAAGTGGAAAAAAGAAACATGTCTCTTCTAATCCTTACATTTTATTCTGCTCTCCACCCTTCCATCTCATTTTGTCCAGATGCAAGCAGCTTACGCTGAGTAAGAGAATCATGCAAAGATCCAAGAAGGAAGATGGGACTGATAGCTACACAGTATCCTCATCCTCTTAATTAGGTTAGGTGCACACAGAGCCTATTATCAGAACAATTATAAAACCAGTTACCCTTCTACCTGCCACTCTTGCTTCTTTTTTTTTAATTTTATTTTTCTTTTTAGTTACATTTTTTTTTAACTCTGTGTCCCAGCTGTATCCTGCTCCCTCATTCCCTCCCCAACCCCACATTCCCTCCCTGGTCTCCTCCCTGCCCCTTTCCAAGTCCACTGATAGGGGAGGACCTCCTCCCCTCCTCCCCTTTCATTTGACCCTGTTTTATCAGGTATCTTCAAGGCTGGCTGCAAAGTCCTCCTCTGTGGCTTAACAGGAGTGCTCCTCCCCTGGGGGAGGGGGAGTCAAAGAGACTGCCCTTGAGATCCTGTTAGAAATAGTCCTTGTTCCCCTTACTTTGGAAAACTACTTGGTTACTGAGCTACCACGGGGCCACATCTGAGCAGAAGTTCTAGGTTATAACCATAGATGGTCCTTGGTTGAGTGTCAGTCTCAGAAAAGACCCTGTGCCCGGATATATTTGGTCCTTGTAGAGCTCCTATCCTTTCCATATCATACTAACTCCCCTTCTTTCATATGATTCCCTGCACTCTGCCAAGGGTTTGGTTATGAGTCTTAGTGTCTGCTTTGAAACACTGCTAGGTAGAGTCTTTCAGATGCCTTTTGTGGTAGACTCCTGTCATACGTTCAATGCACATCCCATTTGTCTTTCTAAATGAGGATTGATCATCTTCGCCTGTGTCCACTTTCTTGATTATCTTCTTTAGTTGTGTAGATTTCTTTATGTTTATCATATCTTGTAGGTCTACATAAGTGAGTATATACCATGTTTGTCTTTCTCCTTCTGGGATATTTCACTCAGAATGATCTTTTCTAGATCCCACCACTTGCCCGCAAATTCCATGATTTCCTCCTTTTTGATTGCTAAGTAGTATTCCATTGTGTAAAAATACCACCATTTCTGTATCCATTCCTCTGTTGATAGACATCTGGGTTGTTTCCAAGTTCTGGCTATTATAAATAAAGCTGCTACAAACATGGTTGAACAAATGTCCTTGTTGTGTACTTGAGCAAATTTTGGGTATATACCTAGGAGTGGTATAGCTGGGTCTTGAGGTAGCACTACTCCTAGTTGTCTGAGAAAGCACCAGATTGACTTCCAAAGTGGTTGTACCAGTTTACATTCCCACCAGCAATGGAGGAGGGTTCCCCTTTCTCCATAACCTCTCCAGCATGTGTTATCACTTGAGTTTTTCATCTTGGCCATTCTGATGGGTGTAAGGTGAAATCTCAGGGTCATTTTGATTTGCATTTTCCTAATGGCTAATGAGGTTGAGCATTTCTTTAAGTGTTTCTCTGCCATTCGATGTTCCTCTTTCGAGAATTCTCTGTTTAGCTCCGTTCCCCATTTTTTAATGGGATTACTTGGTTTGTTGCTTTTCTGCTTCTTTAGTTCTTTATATATACTGGATATTAGCCCTCTGTCAGAAAAAGGGTTGGTGAAGATTCTTTCCCAATCTGTAGGCTGTCGTTTTGTTTTGATGACAGTGTCTTTTGCTTTACAGAAGCTTTTCAGTTTCATGAGGTCCCATTTATCGATTGTTGCTCTTAGAGCCTGTGCTGTTGGTGTTCTGTTCAGGAAGTTGTCTCCTGTGCCAATGAGTTCTAGGCTGTTCCCCACTTTTTTTTTCCAACTGATTTAGAGTATCTGGTTTTATGTTGAGGTCCTTGATCCACTTTGACTTTAGTTTTGTGCAGGGTGATAAATATGGTTCTATTTTCATTTTTCTGCATGTAGACATCCAGTTGGTCCAGCACCATTTATTGAAGATGCTGTCTTTTTTCCATTGAATGGATTTGGCTTCTTTGTCAAATATTGAGTATTCATAGGTGTGTGGGTTTATTTCTGGGTCTTCTATGCAGTTCCATTGATCCTCCTTTCTGTTTCTATGCCAATACCATGCAGTTTTTATTACTGTAGTACAGCTTGAGATCGGGGATGGAGATACCTCCAGATGATCTGTTGTTGTACAGGATCGTTTTGGAGATTCTGGGTTTTTTTGTTTCTCCATATGAAGCTGAGAATCTTTTTTTCAAGGTCTGTAAAGAATTGAGTTGGTATTTTGATGGGAATTGCACTGAATCTGTAGATTGCTTTTGGCAGGATGGCCATTTTCACAATGTTAATCCTACCAATCCATGAGCATGGGAGATCTTTACATCTTCTGAGATCTTCGATTTCTTTCTTCAGAGACTTGAAGTTTTTTCTCAAACAGGTCTTTCATTTGCTTGGATAGAGTCACACCAAGGTACTTTATGTTATTAGTGGCTATTGTGAAGGGTGTTGTTTCCCTAATTTCTTTCTCAGCCTTTTTGTCTTTGGTATACAGGAGGGCTTCTGATTTTTTTTGAGTTGATTTTGTATCCTGCCACTTTGCTGAAGGTGTTTATCAGCTGAAGGAGTTCTCTGGTTGAATTTTTGGGGTCGCTCATGTATACTATCATATCATCTGCGAATAGTGACACTTTGACCTCTTCCTTTCCGATTTGTATCCCCTTGATCTCCTTTAGTTGTCTTATTGCTCTGGCTAGGACTTCAAGTACTATGTTGAAGAGGAATGGAGAGAGTGGGCATCCTTGTCTTGTCCCTGATTTCAATGGGATTGATTTAAGTTTCTCTCCATTGAGTTTGATGTTGGCTATAGGCTTGCTGTATATTGCCTTTATTATCTTTCCACTCTTGCTTCTTACAGAAACAGACTCTGAAGACATCATTGCTCCATCTCTTGCTGTCCCTGAAGAAGACCCCTCCCTATTTCCCTTCCATCAGACTCTACCTTCTACCAACATCTTTTTCCTGCATCCAACTCTTTCCCTTTTTATTCTTATGATTCTTGTCTGCAGCCATCTTTCACATCCTGCCTTCCCTTTGTCTACCACTAGCTTTTGTTTTATCAACTCCCTTTATAATTTTACTGGTTCTTATAAATGGTATTGGGAATAGAATCTGGGTCCCAAATTTACTTCTCACCATGATGCATTTCTATGACAACCTCTCATAGTTTTGTCAGTAGAAAAGAAATATGCAAAATGTTTTTAAGTTGGAAAATATACATACCAGAAGAGCACCCTGTTTCTTTGTAGATATGTTGTATTTCCAAGCCATAAGACATGTGTGTATGCTACATGACTATGTCTCATTAACATAGAAGCAATATTTCTTCAGGGGAAAAATTGGATTATTTGCTATAGTTTTTAAAGGTACACTAGTTAAAATGATTAATACAGTCATCTTTACTTATTAATTTTGAATGGAGGCAGTAGCATAGAGAGCAGTTTCTGTGTTCTAGAGAATGACTGCTTGCCTGAGTTCAGACTGGGAATTTGGGCAAGTCTAGGTTTGAATTCTGAATCTATTTCTGTAGTTATCTAACTTTCAACAAGTAGCCTGACCTCTCATTTTCAGTTTCCTCACTGAAAATAAGAAAGTTTAAAGATTTTTTTTTAATGATATTGTAGTTGAAAGTGAGCCAAGTTCAATTAAGCACATTGCAGAATAATGACATGGGACCTTTGTTAGTGCTGGTTGATGATACTGTTATTTATGTATCTTATGAAATCTCACCAAATATCTAGGAAATTTGCTTACTTTGTTAATCCCACAGATGCAAGGAAAATCGTGGCCAAATTAATTGAAGCAACCTTTTTTTTAAAAATTTCTATACACAGGCAGTCTCCCCCTGAAGGTTCAGAGAGCAGCACTGAACTCTTATAATGGGCTCTTATATTCCAAGAGTAGGAGTTTTCTGAGGGAAATTTGGCAGGCAAATAGGCAGGGTTATAGAAGCAGAACGTAAGTATAACACGTTGGTCATAACAACCTGAAACAAAGACATGGTTGCAAAGTGGCTACAACAAGGAAGTCATAACAACGTTGGGTCTTGACAAGGTGGTCATAATAACCTTTGACAAGGTGGTCATAATAACCTTTTGAAAGAAAGGCATGGTTGCCATTTTGGGGAACAGACAATACAGAACCATTTGTTGTTAATGTTACAGATGGGGCATAGTCTGATCCTTGAGAAACAAAGGTTTAATCATAAACAGAATTGAGCATAGCTTGTCTTTACTATAAGATGGCTTTCAACCCTAAGATGGAAGCAGACAGGTTTATCAATATTTCTTGGGCAACCATGAGGTGATTCTTTCTTAAGATCATTGAAACAAATTCTTGCTGTTTAACATAACAATGCAAAAAGATTTTTTTCAACCCAGTGTTTGATGAATTCTTTGTCTATTTTTCATTCATTTTTGAAATGGAAAATATTGTAATACAGATGCTTATAACATAGATATGTTATCAGCCTCTGTAGCCACTAGATGTCAATACAATGTTTATCAAAAAGGCTTAGTAATGGCTCATTAGAATCCTCTTCGGTGGTTAAATAATTCATTTTCCTTTAAACCAGTCCAATATCAAGAAGTTTCTGAGCAATATGTGGCAATGTTATATGAATGAATATGAAATCCACCCCACTATGTATATATGTCAACTCATGGGTGGTAGATACAAGCCCAAATTAACATGAAAAAATGGATAACTGTTTACGAATAAAACAACAAGATTCATTTATTACAGTCTTTAGACAGGAATTAAAATAATTAATGCAATTATTTTCTAATTTGTTTGTGTTGGAGGAGGTGTTACCATGCTAGCTGTTGCTAGTTATGTAGAGGGGGCAGGCTTCCCTCTACGCAGGCTTCACCCTCTTGCAGGTTTAAACTGTTGTTGAATAAGAATGATTTTAAGCCTGAATCAAACTTAAGTTGGTGAGAAGAAAGTGTTCGTGCACAGAATGCAATTGCCCTAATTGTGGTTCTGCTGTTACTTTAGCTGAGAAACTGCAAATGAGATCTTTATTACTTGAAGTTGGGTAGGACCTGCATCTTCCCTCTACCTTTAGAGCTGACATCTTACATTATCATAGCTACAGTAGCCATTTAGAAATGAGACGACATCTAACATATTTCTAATCTAATTTTCTCCAGGATATTGGCTGGTTTATTAGTGATCTGGGTAGAGATAACTAATTCCTGTCCCCACATCGGGTCATGAGCCTTTTGTATTTACTTTCAATCTGTAACTCTCCAACCTCAAGCTGCAACTTTCCCCCTAAACATTAAATAGCTCTTACATTTGGAAACACTGTGCTGGTACAGAGCAATGAAAGTCAAACCTCTTTCCTTTGAAATTAGCATCAACAAAGAACCATGCATGAACTGGACCTAGGCCCCTACAAAAATGTAGCAGATGGACCGCTTAGGCTTCATGTGGGTCCTCTGTAAGGGAAGTAAGGACTGCATCAGACACGAACTCACTTGCTAGCTTTTTGATCACTTTCCCCTGGCTGGACTGCCTTGCCAGGGGAAAGAGGACATGCTCGGTTCTGATTCAACTTGATGAACTGGGGTGGATGGGAAAGGGAGATCAGCTTTTCTGAAAAACAGGTGAGACAAGAGCAGAGGGATGGTGCTATGACTAGGATAGTAAGTGAAAATTTTTAATTATTTTTTTAAATATTAAAAAAAAGAAAATAGGGATCATAATTAGGGAAAAATAGAGAGTAAATGACCTCAAAAACTATCAAACAAAACCAAAACATATTACTCTTGTATGGGAGTGTGAATAGGGTCATACTTTTTTTTTTTCCCAATTCTAGCAATCTCTTTATTTGATATTTTTGTTTATTTTCTGCTCTAGCAGTCTATCATGAAGTCTACTGTTCATTAGTACCAAACAAGCTAAGTGAAAGTGCACTCATTTCAATGTAATCTTTAATATCTGGAGCATCTATCTCATAGTACTTACAGTACAGTTCCATGTTGACAGCATATGTTCTAAGAGTAGAAACACTGCTGCACAGATGGAAAGAACATCTCCTCCCTCATAGTCAAGTTGAAGAAGACTCTGATAGTTTTTGTTGCTTGTTTTGTTTTCTGCTTACTTCTATGTCCACACTGCAAATTGGCAATATTTTACATAGAATTTTAACATGACATGAAATATTTCAGGAATGAAGATAATTGAAAGAGGACAGAAGAAAGAATGTAACTGAAAGCAGGGGCATCTATTTGAGGACTTATCTCTTCCTCAGACACTGCTGAAAATGTTCACAATTAGGACTCCATTGCCTGTCATATGAGCTAGAGGATTCAGTGTAAGTGGAGATGAAGGAGCAGGAAAAGCAGAGACTAATGATAGAATAAGAAGAAAGACAGGAGGAGTGGGTGGGAGACCACTGATGTGGAGAAATAGAAGAGAGAGAAGAGGTGAAGAGGAAAAAGCAGAGGAAAAAGGAGTCCTCAGTAGGTAGGAGTGATGGGGGAAGATGTGTAAGTTCGAGATATATTAATCATTATAGTTCTCTCAGAGTTTCAGTGGAGATGCCCAGCAGCTGTACTTATATTCTCAAGAAAGAACTGTCTGTGTGCTGTGCAAAACACATTGTACAGAGGAGGTCTACAGACATTTGAAATGTGGTTGTTTCAACTGAAACACGCTGGACCTCTTCAATAGGATCTGTTTTTCAAAGTTGGAATGTGGAAAAAGAAGAATATGAAATATATCACTTATTCTTTTTATGATGATTGTACATTGACATAATAAGATTTGAATGAATTCTTTTAAATATATTCTAATGATTTTTTCTTTTTAATATAATTTTGCTGTAGATTTGTCACAGATAGGCTATACGATGTTGAGACATGTTTATTCTACTCTGTGGCTTCAGAAAGTGTGTCCTAAAGGGTTGTTGATTTTGTCAAAAGCCTTTTCTGCATCTGTCAAAATTACCATGTGGATTCTGTTCTTGAGACCATTTGTGTGATGTATCACAATTGTTTATTTGTATATGTTGAACCATCCCTGTATCCCCTGAATAAAGCCACAGTGAATAATCCCTCGGTGTTTTCAAGAATTTGGTTTGCAAGTATTTTGAGAATTTTTGCATCTGTTTCAGCAGAAAGATTGGTTTGTAAGTTACTTTTTGTTGTATCTTTATCTGGTTTTAGTATCATGGCTATGTTGGCTTCTTCTTCCTTTCCCATTTTATGGAGTGTGCTAAGATGTGTTGACACTCATTCTTATTTGAAGGTCTCGTAAATCCAGTGTCATCTGTGACTTTTTTCCATTTATTTAAAGTGTTTTTATTGTTCTAGTCCTCCAGACAAATTTACACCACTAGGTCAGAGGCTGTGGGTGACCCCTATTTCCATTTGGCAGGAAGAAGCCTCTTGAGTCCATGGTGAGTTCAGCTCTCTCTCAGTATCACACAGGATTTGTCATCTGAATCTTTTCTGTTCCTCTGGAAGTGCTTAGAAACCACATCTGTTTTCTTAGCAAGGTGGGAGAAACCCTTAGGAAGACCAGGACTGAGTCCTTTGGATTGAAGGCTCCTTAAGACTTTATTGCTCAACACAGAACCCGCTGCTATGTGAGTCCCCTGGGATCACACTGATTTTTGAGGGTCAGTCCTTTCTGGGACAGTGTGTGAATACGGTTATTCTTGTTGCTAGATATCAGCTTCAACCTGGAGGAAATGCTGCTCTGATTGCTCAGAACACACTGGCACAGGCCCTTCCCAGGAGCATGCGCATGTCCCATGGCTACAGCAGCCTGCTTTGTGTGCTTGTTCTTTTCAAACACGCTTATGAGCAAAGCACAGATTGTCTCTATCATAAATGATGTTCCCAAGGAACAATAATGTCTACACAGCCTTAAGAGATAGCTACGAGATAATGAAAATGATCCTTTGACTCTTACAACCACACACACTCTAGCTTCATAGTGTGGACCTAGAGAACGAAAATGTGCTTTTCAACAGAAAACTAAAGTTGCTTGGGTAGAATCTTGGAACCTGCCTTCTGTTAGGTGAGGGCTGTGGGTGTTTGTTTTCACAGTATAAGCTGAGTGCAATCCCCAAAGCGAGCCATTTACTCAGACATACGCGCAAGGCTGAGGAGAGGCTGGCACTCACACATATGTGCATAGGGCTGCTGAGACCCTTAGGGATCTCCCCTGCTGTGGGGGGTTAGTATCACCGCAGAGCCCGGGAGTAACTTCAGCTGGACTGTCTTGGCATCTGAAGAAAATCATGAGAGAGGGGGAAGAGGCTAGGCAGGGAGAGAGCTGGGATGAAGTGAGCACATGCCCCTCCTACTATGGAGTTTCTGCTGTGGCAGGCAGATCAGAGAAAACAGCTTTGATTTAGAAGAGAAACAAATATTTTAATTTGGGCTACATGAAATCTTCCGACAGAAGGACTAAATGACAACGTGAATAGACATACTGTGGACTATGCCTGAGTCCGGACACAGGGAAAAGGAAAACAATGATTATGTTTGCCTCTCTTACCACGAAAAAGGTTTATCTCTCTAGTTTTGTTTTAACCCATCCTCTGAAGAGCCTAAAGTATTACCCACCTCATAATATCTTGGCAATAAATACTTGTTAAATGAATAATTCTGACACAATCTGGCTGAAAACAATACTTAGAGGGAGAGAGGGAGAATTCCTTTTGTCTCCATGAAGTCTAGCATGCCCAGTAAATAGATACAGGTGGCAGGGGAGCTGAAGTGTGTGCGCTGCCTTGAGCACAGTGCTTGGTAGGTAAGGGGAGCGTGGCTGATCATTTCCACAAATGCTGTCTATTTTAGAAATTACAGAGTCTAGGCAAAGCACTGCATGAGGCTAGGCAATCAAGGACTCTTACATTCTCCTTGCCAATAGACTCAAACGAGGGCTTGTGGTGCCTAAAATATTTCCAGTGCTTTGGAGTTATTGAATCTTTTCCAGTCAGTAAGCTCCTTAGAGTGAAATTTCTTCTATCATCCATGGCCAATTACCTTTGTTGTTTCAATTACTGGTCATTTTGTTTGAGATTGAGTTTGGAGCATGATGAGCACTTTGCATCGTTACTTTATGTAAATTCGAGTAACAGCAAGAAAGATTGTCACTGACAAAGCTACAAGCTCCCATCTGCGGGCCTTCTAACCTTTGCTGAGAAAAGGCCTTGGTGGGTAGTAAGTGCCCCGCACTGAAGCCAAGGCCTAAAAGTGATCGGAGGCAGCCCGGTTTTTGCTGTAGACCCGACCCATTCCCTCTCTGTTCCTTTCATTTGCCAGAGCTTGCTGACATCAGTTGCTGTTCTGTAAAACTGGGGATAAAACAAAATGTTAAACATCTAGTTTTTTTAGAAGTTTTTGGCTGAACCGACCTTAAAAATGATACAATATAAGCCATTGTTGCCTTTCAGAATATAAGGTAGCATTGGTTGTTAACAGGTATGAATTTGGCCAAAATGATGTGCATATAGTCAGATTCTTCCTCCCTACCCCTAACCCTCCACCCTCTGCACAGCTTACCATCTTAGTTCTCATCACTGAGTCCAAGTCCTAACTGCTCTTCCTCCCTCTTTGCTGCCTCATGCTTGCTGCTCAAAGGTACCAACTAGCCCCCAAGCAACGTAGATGAGTTTGTTTTCCTCTGGAGCTCAAAAGCATGCATGTGTATTTTAGAATGTTTTCTGAAAGGGTATTTAGCACCTCTGAGTTTTTTGTTTGTTTTTGTTTTTGTTTGTTTTGTTTTGTTTTCCTGTTTCTAGCTTAAGACAGTTTTAGTTGAAGATCTTCCATCATTGGATAGCTGCTGGAGAAAGGATGGTGCAACCTTAGGAGTTTTGTAATTTCCCCTTCTTCTGCAAGGTGCAAGCAAGGATTTCTCAGAATTAAGAGTATTGTTCAAAAGACAAAAACAGACATAAAGGGTAGATGTCAAAACAAATGTGTCACATAGTAGAGAGAAGAAGGAATATAGATGAAAAATTGCTGTCAGGTGTCATCTGGACTTAGCAGTTGCTTCCCAGAGAATGTGCTCAGTTAAAAACAGGCTGAGGCTGTCATAATCTGGGAGGGAGAGTGTTTCACTCACTGCCAGTGGTGAAGACAGAGGAACCAAACAAGCCCCATGTGCTTCCATTTTTGTTTGGGGCTACATCTCTCTCTTACACCAAGAAAACCTGAAAATGTTTAGAGGAAGAAGTCCATAAATGTGAGAGAATCCTACCAAAAGCAATGTCCAGGAGCTGGGTCACAGCTGACCCATTCTCCTGAGGGAGAAATTCTTCACACTGGATATCTAAAGTGGATACATGGCCGGAAAACTCACACGGTGAAAGAAAGCAGGAAATGATTGAGCTGTGGAGAACAGGCCACATGTTTGAGGTCTCCATTCAGATACCTTAAGGCCCAGACCAGACTTCTAACACAGTGGCTGGGTCATTTTAAGAAGAAAGAAGTGGAGGCCAGCAGACTCCCTCTCCCTTGGGGGGAGGACGCAGCAGGCAGGCTTGCTTTCCTGCCCTTACCCTTTCCAACTAGCCATTCCACCCCCGACCGTGGACAGCATTCTCTTACTCAGAACTCTCACAAAGTGGCTGTTAAAAAAAAAAAAAAAAAGCCACCATCTCCATTACAATGCCTCATTACACATTGCTCACTGTTGGCTTTCTGTACTGAACATTTCCTTCATTGCTGCCGCAAAAATACCTGACCACAGCAACCTGAGGAAGGAAGGGCTTTTCTGGCTCACAGTAAAAAGGGAAGCTTGTGTTGGTAAAGAAGGCATGGTAGCAAGGAGGTGGACAGCAGGCCACACTGCATCAGCACTCGGACGCAGCGATCAATGAGTATTCACGCTCAGAGAGCTTTCTCCTTTACAGGCAGTCTGCGACCCCAGCTCATGGAATAGTGGTAATGACAGTTAGGGTGGATCTTTTCACTGCTATTAGCCCAATCTAGAAATGGCTATCGATATAGAAATGCCCAAAGCTGTCTCCTGCGTGACTCTAGATCCTGTCAAGTTGGCAGTCAATATAACCAGCCAAGCCTCCTTCTCTCCCTGCCTCTCCTGGTGACACGTCAGATTTTCATTCCCCTGTTTTCTATGGAGTGATCACCCACCATTCTCAAACTCCTCTCTAGCCACTCCTGCTCTGGCTGTGGATTTTCCTGTTTTCCTTTTTTATTTTAAATAATTTTAATTTTTTTTTGAGAATTTCATACACTAGGAATGTGCTCACTTCATTTCTGCCCACCCCTCACTTGCCAGCTTCTTTCATGTCTTTCCTCTATTTTCTCTCAATTTCATGACCCCCTTCTTCTTTAAGTACTAATGTTACATGTATAGACACGTGTGTATACATAAAACCTGCCCAGTCCATTTAATGTTGGTTGGATGCATACATGTTTAGGGCTGACCACTTCGGATTGGATAACCTATTGGAGAGTTCATCCCAAGAGAAGACTGCTTCTCCCTTTATCAAGGACTGTAGATTTTCTCCAGACTGACTTCACCATGCTTATTCCACAGTCTTCACGTAGAGAGACTTGTCGATCCCATGTGTTAGATTAAGAACAACTCTATCTACCTGCCTATTTGAATGTCTTCTAAATATGATTGGCTTTTGTTTGGACAACCACATGGAAATATTCAGATAGTATTGTGTACAGTTAGGTGGAATATATCCAAATTAAAATCCATCTTGTCTGTCAAACAGCTTGCTCTTCCGTCCATTCTGCAGACGGGTTGAATATCTCAGACAGACCTCTATACCAGCAGGGTGTACCCACTAGGCATTTTGTGACTGGTTACATATGCCCACTCATATGATGTTCCACAATTCTCTGAATTGAACTTTCATGCCCATTTTACAGATGAAAAAAGGGAGGTGCCATAGAATTGAATATCTTGCTGAAAGAGACAGCAGACTAAGGTAAGGGAGCCAGGACTGCTACTGACACATCAGGAAAGACTGGAACACTCTTATGTCACTCTGAAGAAAACATATGGGAAGGGGAGGCTGGGTGTGGATTTCCCCAGTTGCTCCATAGAACTAAAATTTACATGACCCTACATCTTAAGTAATTAAAGTAAATCTTTAAAAGTTGCAAAGATACAATTCTGCAGCACCACATGACTTCTTTTAGATAGAGAAGAACTCACACAACACAGACTCCTTAAATTTCACCATGGCACAGCCTCCCTGGCACACACATTGAAATGAAAGCATTGTGGGCTGTGGACATGCAAAGTGGAGCAATGCACGTCTCCTTCAGAAACACGCTGCCATGTGCTCCATCATGGCCTTGCTCATGTGTGATATGGCCTAAGGCCACAAAGACATAGCTGCTGAAGTGTTGTTCTATGTAGCAAGCAGGGCGCTCATTTTTATTTAATCAAGCAGGCTGCTTTGGTCATGCTGTACTCTCTGTTTTAAAAAGCTGCTTGCACGGTGCTGAAATGGCTGTAGAGCATCTGTGCAGACTATCACACAGCCCCGGATGCAGCAGCATCTCATGCGGTTCATCCAGAGTTCAACACGGGAAACATGACTTGAACAACTTTATGTTGTATTCCAGAAGCAGAATATCTCCTGCGTTTTTGTAGATCTTTCATTTGCATTATTTATTTATTTATTTTAGCAAATACTTTAATCTGTTGTATTACAAAAATTAAAAAATCAAAAGACACCTGCAGACTTTCACCAAGGGTCTCTGGTCAACACTTCATGCATCATGTAACAATTATTGCTCAGAAGAACTGGTGAATAAGCACAAAGCACAGGAGGAGGCACCATGTCCAACAAAACCTATAATGAGGGAAAGCTAGGCAGTAAGGTACAGATAAGAGACCCAGTTCTAGACAGGGTGGGCCACGAGCCGGGGGCTATCGCTCCTTCTGTAGATGCTCCTGACCACTGTTACAATGGAATGCGGATTCCTTTTATTTAGCACTTCATCACTTTCACCCTGGTGGTCACCCAGCTGGCTAGAACAAGATGACACCTCCAGCTTGAACTGGGCTCCGTTCCATTTTTTTGGAGCTTCTGGAGAGTGGCTGTCTATGTGCAGCTAGTGCTGGCCCTTGCTACATAGTTCTAAAACTTACATCTTAGGTCAGTTCATTAAAAATATCTTTAAGAGTTATGAAGACACATTTCTGAAGCAACACATGGCTTCTTTTGGATAGATAAGCATTCACACAACACAGACTCAAATCTCTGTTTGGAGAAGGGGATAAGAAGAGTTTGTTAAAAGTCCCTGGGGTTGTAAGTCTCAAGCCGTAAGCAGTTCACAGTGAATACATCCAATGCTCCTCCTGGTTTGCTTGGCTACGATTAGTAGGCATCATTTAATAGTAAAAGGTTTCAGATTCCCCTTTGTGATATCCACGGGATCAAGACTCTGTGGCTATCACTGCTTCCTGTGGTTCAGAGCTGGTGCTCACTGCTTGTAGCTTGTTTGTTTTTTTGGTGATCAATGCAAGTCAGAAAAATACTACTGGCATCTGCATGCATTTATTTTCAGTATGTTTTCTTTTCTTATTTCAGTGAAACAAAATTAGATGCTACTGGAAGTGATCTGTTTTATTATACACATCTCTCAATTACATAGAATGTCACAGCCCAGCTCTGCACAGTGAGCTTCAAAAGAGCTTAGGGCTATTCTGTTTTCTTATACAGACTGAACCATCAGCACTTATTTCTTTGTCAAGTCTCATATAGATTGTGCTAAAAAATGTTACATAAAAAATATTTATTTTTTTTATTTTCAGCCATCTAAATTTTATACTTTGTTCATATTTACCCCATCCAAAATAATATTTGAAGAATCTTGAAACCCACTTACTTACATCTGTTTGGTTTTTGTCCCCAATATTGGCAGAGTTTAGATAAGATTTGGAGACAAAAATTAAATAAGCCAAATTAAAATTACTTCCTGATTAAAAAATTTTTTTAGTTTAATTGATATAATACTTGTACTTACTTATGAGATACAGTGCCGTGGTTATGTCCACATAATGTGATTGGTTTAAATCAAGCATAATTAGCCCTCAAAACTGCTTCATTTTTAAAGTATATTCTAAGTGACTTACAAGATATATTCATTTCACACAACTTTAAAGCCATCATTTTTACCATTATTCATTACAAATCCTAGTAACACTTTAAGAGAAAATGTAGGCAAATCCCACCAAGTACTGGCGGGGAGGAGGCAGGTCACAGGCCAGTCCCTGCTGCTAAGCATAAGGAGCATCTGCCAACAGTAAATCATCACCCACAGCAGCAGGAGGCAGCTGGGGGCCCTGGCCTGGGGTTGTGAACTGAGGTTCTTTGAGCTAAAGGATCCACACCACACAGAGAAGAGGTTCATCATTTGTGAAGTAGACAAGTCCTAACAAACTACCTTGCACTTTATAAAGAGTAGATTAAGACAACAGTTCAGATAGGTACCATAGGAAATCTTTATGGCAAGCAGATGGAGTTTACATGCAATCCCAGGTAGATTACAAACATTCTCTTGACCAGTTTTATGCCATCTGTGTTGTCTCCATGACTTTTGTGAGATGGCGATATCTCACATTAGAAATCCCACATTCACTCTGGAGGTGGTGGCTCATGTCTTCAATCCCAGCACTCAGGAGGCAGAGGCAGGTGGATGGATTTCTGAGTTCTAGACCAGCCTGGTCAACAGAGTAAGTTCCAGTACAGTCACAGCTACACAAAGAAACCCTGTCTTGGGAAAAAGAAAGAAAGAGAGAGAGAGAAGGGAGGAAGGAAGGAAGGAAGGAAGGAAGGAAGGAAGGAAGGAAGGAAAGAAAGAAAGAAAGAAAGAAAGAAAGAAAGAAAGAAAGAAAGAAAGAAAGAAAGAAAGAGAAATCTTGATTTCAGAATATACAAGCCTATTTTCCCTCTGTAGAACACAAATGGGATGTATTTAAGGAGACAGTCACATTAGTTTCATTGTGTAGCCTAGGCTAGCCTCAAGCTCATGGCCTTCTGAGAACAGAGATTAAAGGCAGAAGTATTTTTTAAATAAATAATGTAAAGACAATCAAGGAATGATTAATGAGAAAAGAACACACACACTGTGCTCCCAGAGAATTTGAGCATCTGCATATTTCAACATTTATGTCATTCCTTTCTCTGTTGAAAGTGGCCATTACTCATAAAACCACTTCCTATAATTGAAAATAGATACAAATTAAAGAAGCATAATTTGAACTTTGCCTACCTCCAAACATCATTAAATGATGTTTTTTAAAAGAACTATTTCCATTTATGTTACCTTTAAACATATTAAGATAACTGCAGATTCTGATAGACTATTTTGAAAATAAGTGGCGCTAATTGAGATTTCTAAGCTCAAAAACTCCACCATCAATAGAGAAATAATCTCGCAAAATTCAGGCTTTAAGGAAAGAAAGCCACTGTTTGCATTCACAGATGTCTAATCAAACCACGTGGGAACATTTTGTCCATCAAGGTCTTGCATCCATGTAGGAAGAGAGAAAAATTTAAAGAGTGCAATGAACTTTAGACATCCATACGAATACAGTGGCCAGACATTCAGTGGCATTTTCCTATCTTCCTGAGGAGAGATAGGGTGGGGCTGTGGCCCTGAGCATGGAAGCTCCTGTTCAGTTCAGACTAGCAATTGCCCTGGGGTCCCCAATAGCTAGGGATGTGGCCCAGAGCTGAACCCCTCCTGATTTAGAGGGGGGAACTGGCGTCGAGTTTTGTCAATCTGGGTAACCTCATTTTCATCCCATTTAACTAGTGGAAGTTAATTGAACTACCTGCTGAGATCCCTGGCACATAGCTAAATAAGGTGAAATGAGGTTACAATGTTCTCTAACCCACTTTGGGCCCCATTTACCGTACAGGCTGGTTTATAAAGAGGGTCGGAAACACTAACAGCAGATTCCACCCAGCCGCTTTGAAGTTATCAGTGACGTCCCTGGTCCTCCTGATCCTGACTCCATCTCTTCCTAAATACCCAATCCTTTCTTCTGCTCTCATCTCACAGGCATCAACCTCCAAGTTTTGGTTTTTTGTTTTTGTTTTCGTGTTTCTGTTTTTCCCTAGCCAATTACCCACATGTCCTTAGGAGTTTCTTTCCATGTCTGTGTTCCATTAACGGTTCCAGATTACTGTATTCACAACTGCCGACCAGGGCTCTTGTAGATAGCTAACCTCCATTTCAGGCAGAACAGACTACCTACATGAGGTCAGACATGATAACCCCTCCCTCTAGTCATTTCTATTCCTTTACTATGCTAGCTCTGCTTTGGGCAGACAACCTAATGATCTGGCTTCTGATAGAAGCAGATCCTGGTTGATCCTGATAGAAAACAGATGATTACAGGGCCTGAGGGTTTAGCTAAGTGGTAGACATTGCCTAGCAATCCAAGTCCCCAGCCCTAAGAAAAAAAAATAAAAAAATAACAACAAAACAGATTATCAGCTGTAGCCAAAAATCTTTAGGGAGGCTTTAAATAAGTCAACCATATATTTCTTCCTGGAAATTTGCTAATGAAAGATTTATCACAGTGACCTAATGTGTCCTTTAAATTTTATATATTTTCTATACTATCCAAGCATATTTTTCTTATATTCACTGTTGTAACTCTGATCCTAAACCTAGACTCTAGACTATTGCAAAGTGAGGTCAGTAACCACATAAACCTCATCTTACTTGCATAATTCTGAGGTTGAAACCAAAGTGCTGAATTATAGAAGCTATACAAGCCTGTGAACTCTACTTTGGCTCAGAGGAATTAGCTAAGCCTGTTCCCTTTAGCTTTAATCCACGCCTTCATTACTATCACCGCTTATAAATTATACAAGTATGATTTAAAATTAGAAAACTATTAAAATATACTTAAGGATCAAACTTAGTGATAGAGCACTTCCCCAGCATGAGCAGAGCCTTGGGGTTTAATCCCTAGAACCATGATTGATTAAATAGATAGATAGATAGATAGATAGATAGATAGATAGATAGATAAATAAATGTACACATCCCCCAATATGTTATGACATGAATATGTCTCTACTTCTTATTTTTTAACACAGTAGACATTAGACAGAAATCAGTTTAAAGATGTCATATAAATAGCTTTTTCCAATAGATTATTTTTTGCCTTATTGCTTAATTATATACTTCCTCATATTTCTATACTATATATACATTATACTTATACATTATATTTTCATTATATAGAAAGCATTTTATAGCACACACAGAGAAATCTACAATGTGTCACTCTAATTTTATTTAAAATTCTTAGCCTGGGACACACAAGACCCTGCCATGAGAAGAAAGAAGAGAAAAAATGAAATGGCAAGAAACAGAGATAAAAAGCAATGGAGAGAGAGAGGCATGAAATGAGGGAACGAAGGAAAGAGAGAGGCAAGGCTAAGCAAAAAGACAGTGCTTAAACTACTTCTACATTAAGGCTATTCATAGCAATATATAAAACTCCCAGATGCACAAGAATACTGTTTCCCAGTAGTGATTATAACAAAGTCAGCCTCATGTAAACAAAAGCTATGAGCCAGGCACTAAGATCTCTCCCCCACATTTCCCCCTGCTGACAGTCAATGTGTGATTCCACTCTAGAAATGAGAGAGCTGTTGAGCAGGTTATTTTTCATGCTGAAGTTTGAGCTTAAATAAGGTGTTTTCAAACGTGTTTTCTTTGACAAAATCTTTAATAGGAACGGGGAAATAGACAACACGTGTGTAACAATGATAAGACAAGCTCATCTGAAAGCCTCCTAGACTTGGGCTTCCTCCGTATCAAGGCATCTGCACTTCTGAAGAGACTGAATCAAATCCTCAAATGAAAGCAGTTGTGGTGGACTAAAACAGGACAAATTTGTGGCTAGACATGATCATTTAGAAAGGGCGCACATTTCTAAAATTGCCAGCTTCCACGTTTTAAGTTGTATGTCTCCCATGTAAGAAGAGCAGTTTCCCTCACCAGGTGGGTACCTGCTGAGGGCTACTTAGACTTGCAGAATTCGAGAGGGTTAAGTCTGCCATCTGTCTGCCTTGTACAAAACTGATTTCAAGAGTGAAATTCAAAGAGCAATTGATCAACACTGCACACGCAGTGAGCCTGTGTATGTGTGTATTTAAATTGTAAAATCTAACTCCTTAAAGAGTTCATTCTTAAGTCTTAAGCTTTTCTTGTGGTAGGAACAGCTGATGAGCCTGAGGAATTAAACAGACTGTCCATGGCAGTAATTCATTTCATTTGGGCTCCAGGTTTCTGAATAAACTCCAACACAGACCATTGTAGACAGTTAAACCCTTAAATCCCCAGGAGTATGAGCAACCCTGTGCTCTCGGTCAGACACAGACATGTTCCACCATTACTCTACAAGGGTTCATACTGTGCTTAGCAGCATCTGAAACGGTTCTCTTTACCACCGAGTAAAACCAGTGGCAAAGAGAGCCAGGGCTAGTTTTCCAGACTGTGGTCTTTACTGCTTGTATGCCTCAGAGAAATTAGATTACCTTATATACCATATAGATGATAGTCTGGTTTTTGCTATTGAGCACAGTTTAGCATAAACTTCTACTTGGGTGGAGAGAGGCTCTCTGGTTGGGTTGATTAGGTTGGCTGGGACTTTTGGGCCATGACCCACTGCCTCAGCCTCCGGAAAAGTGTGGAATGTGGTCATGCCCCACCATAATCCATTGAGCAAAGCCTTCTAAAACAAAAAAGTAGCTGTCTTGCAAGGGCAGATGTATTGTTACACTGCCTTTTCCATCATTTTGTGTTGTATACTGGAAAACAGTTCCTAAATTCTTAAGTATCATTTTTGTTTCCTGATTAAACTAGAGTTTACATATCTAAGGAAACTTTCCCCTCAGCAACATTTTAAAAAGTGTAAGTATGTGTAACTTTCTACCCATAAACTATCTAGAAAAGATGGAGATTTTGGTCATCTTTTGTTTTGTTTTGATAGTTGAGCTAGAGAAAGACCGAAGAGAGGGCTCAGTAGTTAAGAGCACATACCGCTGTTCTGGCAATCATGTCAGACAGCTCACTATTGCCCATAACCACAGCTCCATAGGGACCCAGCTCTGGACCCCAGGGGCATTACTCTCACATGCACACACACAACCACACACAAAGAGAGAATGAACATGATAAAAATAAATCTTAAACATTAAAATAATATTAGTAATTGAATCAGAAACATGACTTAGAAGCAAACTCGGAATACAAAATACAGGCTTTGCAGAAAATAAATGTACAGTCTGCCCCAAATAAAATGACCAACCATAGTACTTAAAGGTCCTTCAGTATAGCATGATCTAGGTTCAGCCTAGGGTAGGCAATTACATTCAAGAACTGAAAAAACAAAATGAAAAAGCCTTGTGTTCAAGGAGCGAAAACAAGGTTACCCATCTGTGTTGTGTACAGCAATTAGAAAGTGACAAAAGAAATCAGAGTGATTAAGGAAGTTTTAAGATCAGAGTACAGAGAGGGAGAATGTGGAGTCCCTTGGAAGACCTCACTCTATAAAGATCTAATCACCTGAATGGACTCCTGTCTTAGAAATCTGAGGAATCATAAAAATGTATTTATGATATGTAAGTACTGTCACTTATTAAAACTGTATGCTGAGAAGCACATTTGCTGTGGAATATGGCCAAGAACTTCAGCTCCACATGTGATTTAAAGGAGAGTCCTTCAACCTTCTGACCTTGACATATAACATTGTCAGTTACAAAGTTTATGCTCAGGAATCATGAGTTACAAAAAAGAAATTGCAAAAAGGAAAAAAATAGAATCTTGTAATATTTTAGGTAAAGTTACCATCTTGATTGAGGCCATGTTCATAGCTATTTTTGTCCTATATGCTGTCTTGGGGCCCTGTGCTTTGTTATGTTATTTCTTATAAGAACAATGAAACACCATCCCTGGAGAAAATAATTCATCTCTTGGCAAGCAGTGCTGCTGTCTGTAGTGTCCACTCAGATGGTAGTCTTCGCGCTCTTCTACCTTATGGTCACTAAAATCATGGCTCTACCTACAGGCAAATAAAAAGCATTTGGGAACAACGTTTCCTTCCAAAGAGAACAGATCCACTGGAGTAAAAATTGATTAGAAGTACAATCTGATTCCCCTACCTATGATCCATGTATAAATGATGAAGCAAGCGCAGGACTGAAGATCAAAGCCCATTGGTATGGAGAACCAAGACTGAGCAATAACCTCCACGTGAGGTGAGGTCCCTGCAGGGTTAACCCTGTGGCCTCGAACACAGCACTCCCCCCAGCCCCAGGCTTCTGGTTTCGTGCATAAATGTGTTTTGTTTGGTATGTGTGCATGAGTGTCTATGTCTGTGTGTCCATAAAATATGTGCAGGTACATGTATGCACGTGTAAGTGGAAGACAAAGGTTGAGTCTTCTTCTGTCACTCCCCACCTTATACAATAGGGCAAGGGTCTCTTGAATAAACACAGACCCCACCAATTTGGCTAGTCTTGCTATCCAGCCTGCTCTGGGAATTTCCTGCCACCGTGTCTGGAGCCTTGGGGTTGTTGATCGACCACCCTGCGAGGATGATGGGGATCTGAACTCATTTGTGCAGTCAGTGAAGCACTGAGAAATCTCCCCCTCCCTCATGCTCTCTGTACAGATTCAGCTACAGCAGACTTTTTAGCACTCCTGTTTGTGTTCAAGCCATGGTGCAAATGTTTTGTACAGACATACCTAAGTCTTCCATTTAGCACCTTCAACAAAAGGACACTGTGCAAGAGGAGTTCAGTTCTTGGTTGTTGTTTTATTTTGTTTCTTTCTTTCTTTTTTATTTCTTAGAGAAGAAATTTCTTCAATCAGGCTTGCCTCAAACCCCTGGTCTCAAGTAACTGTCCTACTTTAGCTTTCCAAGGACTTGGGACAAAAATGTGCACTACTGTGACCTTCTGCACACTTTAGTGTCCATAGCATTGTTTACCACTGGAGCAGGTGAATAATAAGGCCAGGCAAAGTTGCACAGTAAGTCCTCACCATCTCTGAGCCTTGCCACACTTCACTGAGGCCCTCTATTCACAGGGCTTAAATTCCCACCTGACTACAAATGCCTTAAAATGAGGAGACAAGCTGTTTCGGTGATTCTCTTCCAATTCTTGCCCACCAGTTAAAAAGAGCGAGTATTTTGGGGTGGTCTATAAGTTGTCTCTAAAGTCAACCCAACAGAGAAATGCAGATCATTGGTATCTTTGCCCCAAGTATTAACTAATTTATAGAAAAATGTTGTATCCATGCTGAGCTTCAAAGGGCTAAATGCAATGATTTATAGGCTCATGCAGAGTACCGTCTACATTTAGAAAAAGCTTGACTACCATGCACTGTGCTCTTAGAAAATGGGGATTCATTGAAATGGATACTAAATGATACATTACCTTTTCTTCCAGAGTTCCGTATATGGTTTCTGAAATTATCTCTTGTCTCCAAATTTGTAGACTCTGCCACGATGCCCTTCTTAGTCATTCACAGCCCCTGGAGATCTATTCCTCATACATATGACTTTAAAAATCTATTTTATATATGGCAAATTTTTAAATGCTTGAGTTAGTCTCTTGCTTTTATTTTCTAAGGCAGGTTCTTATTAAGCATCCCTGGTTGGCCTGAAATTTGCTGTGGCCCAAATTAACCTGAACTTTGTAGCAATCCTCTGCCTCAGCTCCCACTTGCTCTGTGATTACATGCATGCACCACTAGGCCCGGCTTTAAATAGCTGAGTTCTTTCACCTCTAATTCAGCGGCAATATATGCCTGACATAGGTCTTATGGCTTTACAAAGATAGTGAGAAATGATAAGGCTACAGCATAGAAATGATGAGCAGGCTAAATGCTATAAGAAATTAAAACAAAATAATTCTGATGAATAAATAACACTTGAGGTTCAAAACCTCATAAACCATTTTAAAATGTATCAGAAAATAGCAGACATTTCCTGAAATGCAAGTAAGTGTATTTAGTGACAGTCTCGGTGTGCACAACCATTTCCATCTTGAGTATGACAAGAGGGTTATCTGAATAGTCATTCATGTGGAAAATGGATGAACTTAGGGAGATTCAGAGACTGCTGCACAGAGGTCTCTTGACCTACAGGGATTTTTCTCACAAACACTGAAAAACTGAGAGTGACCTAGGCATATAGAATAATATATTCAATGTAGTAATGTAGCTCAGTAAGGCCTTTCTTGCACAGGAATCAAAGCATGCAGGTAGGTGCTGGGCTGCTCTATTTCCCCTCTGACTATACAGACTTGCAATGGCTTCTGAGAGATTTAAAGAGCCAGCACTCCTTATCTCTTCTTTATTTCTCTCTCTTTTCACCTCTTTTGTGAGTCAGATGTTAAAACTAGGACATTTAAAGAAAACCGTAAATGTAAGAAAAATTAGAAAGAGACTATATATTCCCAGAGAAAGGCTCAGAAAATACCTGAAAAGATGTTAAATTTATACTTCTGGCTGATTCTTTCCAGAGAGACAGCCAATAACAGTAAAACAAACCAAACAAAGGCTAAAAGCAAAAATGTTAACAAGCAGAAACAAACTTAGAAAAAGAGGAGACTATGATTTTCAGAATAAACATATTGATAGATCAAAAACACTGCTTTTCAAGAAGAAAAACAACAACAACAAAAAAACACCTACAAAGACACAAAAAGCTCTGGTCCCTATCAACAGTGAAAAACAAAAGTACTATTATAAAGATCTGATAGCAAACTTATTGAACAAAGGCTTTCAGATTGGTGTCTTAAGATCAAGAACTAACATAAAAGGGGGAGAAAGCTAGGAAATTGTTTATAAGTAAAATAGAACTATCAATTAAGAGGGAGAAAACCTGACAAAAGAAAGAGAAGAACTTGGGGGACAAGGAAGGATGTGAAAGGAAGGAGGAGTACAGAGACAGTTTGGGGATGGGAAGGGGAGGTAAAGGCATAGAAGGACAAAAATGGGGAAGGAAAGGAGATAAGAGAGGAGAAATAGATGTGGGAAGAGAAGGAAGAGGAGAGATGGCAGAAGAGGGGAGGAAGCGGTTAAAAAATGCAATGACCAAAATAGAAAAAAAAAATCACTAGAGGGTTTTAAAAGTAGATTTCTTCAGGGAAAGAAAAAACTGAAGGTCGGACAATAGAAATTCTTGAAGAACAGATTTTTAAAAGGGTTCTAGTGGAACAGTGTTTGTGTACACCCTTAATCCCAGCGCTCAGGAGGCAGGGGCCGGCTGATCTCTGTGATATGAGGCCAGTTTGGACTACAGAGCTAGTTCTAGGACAGCTGCACAAAGAAACCTTGTCTCAAAAGCAAAACAAACCAAAACAAACAACAAAAAAAGAAACAAACAAAAGGGTTTCATAAAAATAAGGAAATAAGCAGAACCCAAGAAACTTGTCAGACACCATCAAGTGGGAAGAAACAATATGCACACTGTGGGGAGCCAACACCCAAGTGACAAAGAAACAATATGAAAGACTACATGAAGAGAGAAACATGTGAAACATGAATGTGAACAACCAAAATCAAGATGAAGAATTCTAGAGTCCCATCATGACATACTTCATCAAGCTCCCACAAGGCAAAAAGGGAGTCTTGAAAGAAACAAGACAGAGGAGATTAATCACATGCCAGGGATCATCAATAGTTATGGGACCAAAGATCTCTGGCCAATATAGTCAAAATGCTGAAAGAAAACCTGGTGACCAAAGAACTATATATGAAGCCAAATTTGTCTTCATGAGGGCCAGAGGCATGAAGATTTCCATAAACCACACAGAAGCTCACATTCTTACCAGTGAAACAGCAAGAAAGGTTCCAGCCCCACAGATAAAATGAATGCATGGTAGCCAGTTACTCAGATAATCTAAAGTGTGAAATTTTCCAAGGACAAATTTAACCAATAAAAAAAGAATAGAACATCTGAAAAAAAATAAAAATGTCTATAAAGGCAAATACAAGGAACACTAGAAAAGCCAATGCTTTACAGATGGTTTATATTCTATATTCATTTTCTATATTACTTGAGACACTTCACATATTTAAAAAACATATATATAATATATATGCATATAATCTATATTGGAAGGAAAGTAAATAACTTTGTGCAAAAAGGAACAAATGGCCCCAATAATACCCAAATGTTTCTCAAATAGAAATATGCATAAGGAATGACGTTTTTAGCAATCAAGAAACTGCAAATTAAAATTAAAATTAGATGCTACTAATATATATAAAATGTTTCATGTTAATTTCAAGAATTTACAAGAATATAGAGAAAGCAGAATATATACCATGGCTTATGGGCACATCAATAACATGATTATCTTGAAAATTTAGTGTGTGTGTACATGTGTGTATGGAAGCAGTTGTATGGAGGTTAGAGGTCAACATTCTACCTTTATGTGGGTTCTAGAGACTGAACCCAGGTCACAGACTTGGGCCACCAGCACCTTTACCTGATAAGCCATCTCACTGGCCCAGCACAATCACTTTTAGAGAGAAGGTGGTGATTTGAGGGAAGTTGAATATGCCTCCATGTTAATCCTGTCCACCATGAAGTGACTGCACATACATGCAAGGTAAGAGACCAATGCTGGACATTCTCTGCTGCCCTGCTCATGAACCCTTCACATGAAGACAACAGAAGTTTTGGGTCCACGAACAAGATAATACAAAAATAAGTATATCAAAGTTTGGTATTTAATATTCTTTGCTAAAGCTGATATTTTGGCCACATCATACTAGCATGGTGATCTGATCCCTGCGCTCAGAGCATTTGACAGCATTCCCAGTTCCTACCTGCCACGTGCTAGCATCAATCCCCCAGATAAGACAACCAAATATGCCTCTATGTACTGGCTACTTCCCTATGAGGGATTCATTGCTCCATCTCCTAACTATCACTGCTTTAATAACGCAAAGAAAATAAACTTCTCTTCCACGCTACATGGCATAGAAATATCCCGTGTGTGTGAACATGGCTAGACACACAAGGGAACACAGTATCGGTTTCAGTAGGGAATGTCTAAAGCTGGCTAGACGCGTCCTTGGCATGGGGGAGGGGTGACAAGGCAGAGGCAGGCAAACGTAATCTTCTGAGGACCTTGTATATCTTTAACTGGGAGGAAGTACATAAAACAGTATGTGTTTGTCAACATGGTGATAAGGAGAGGCATCATTTTTCACTAAGAAAGAAATGCTAAGATTATTCTAAAAGTATAGACAGAAGGTGACTCAACATTTTAATGAAAAGAAAAAGAAAGTGAGCCAGGTAAGAAGCCAAGGTAGCAGAAAGAGATCTCACAAATCCTAGAAGGAGGGAAGGAAGGAAGGAATGGAGGGAGGGAGGGAGGGAGGGAGGGAGGGAGGGAGGGAGGGAGGGAGGGAGGAAAAAAGGGAGAGAAGGAAGGCATGAGGAAGAGAGAAGGGAGAGACAGAAAGATATGTGGAAGGAATAAGGGAAGATAAAAAGAAGGAAGGGAGGGAAGAAGAAAGGGGGAGGAAGAAAGAAAATATAATCTAGGATTGGAAGGTAAAAGGCTCACCCGTTCAGGTACTTCATTTCTTTTTTTTTTTTTTTAACTGTCACTGCACTTTTTATTTGGCAGATTATTTTTTTATTTTTTTTTTATTTTTTTTATCAGTTATATTTTATTAACTCTGTATCCCAGCCATGTCCCAATCCCTCATTCCCTCCCAGTCCCTCCCTCCCTCCCTCATCTCCACCGTGCCCCTTTCCAAGTCCACTGATGGGGGGGACCTCCTCCCCATTCATCTGATCCTGTTTTATCAGGTATCTTCAGGACTGGCTGCAAAGTCCTCCTCTGTGGCCTAACAGGACTGCTCCTCCCTTTGGGGGTGGGGAGGCCAAAGAGCCATTCATTGAGTTCCTGTTAGAAATAGTCCTTGTTTCCCTCACTTTGGGAAACCAATTGGTTACTGAGCTACCACAGGCTACATCTGAGTGGAGGTTCTATGTTATATCCATACATGGTCCTTGGTTGATCATTCTGAGTGAAATATCCCAGAAGGAGAAAGACAAACATGGGATATACTCACTTATATAGACCTATAAGATATGATAAACATAATGAAATCTATACACCTAAAAAAGATAATCAATTGAGCGGACATGGGGCAAGATGATCAATCCTCGTTTAGAAAGACAGATGGGATGTGCATTGAACGTATGACAGGAGTCTACTGAGCGCATCTGAAAGACTCTAACTAGCAGTGTTTTCAAAGCAAAGACTCATGACCAAACCTTTGGCAGAGTACAGGGAATCATAAGAAAGAAGGGGAGTTAGTCTGATGGGGAAAGGATAGGAGCTCCACAAGGACCAAATATATCTGGGCACAGGGTCTTTTCTGAGACTGACATTCAACCAAGGTACTTCATTTCTTAATCTTTCCTCTCATTCCTCCATTGAAACAGAACCCTAAAGTTATTCTATGCTCACAAAATAATACATTTTGCCATCCTCTGCTTTGGTTAGGGTTGTTCAAAGCGATGTAGATACAGAAGCTGGTTCTAGAGCAAGCACCATGTGGTCTGGCACGACTTTAGAGAATGATCTCTCCACTTTCCATAAATGGAAAGAAACGTCTCTTGTATTAAAAAACATGTCAGTATATTAGTCACAAAGGTTTTGCTGCTTTCTTAAAGGAAATAAAAACTGCAAATTTTCCAGTAGTAGTCCTTATTAGGAACCAGGTCTGCCCCAGGCTGCCTTCAGACTCAGCACCTGCAGCCATGTCACCATCAGCTGTGAAATGCAACGTGTACCCCTCAAAGAGTCCCTGTCATCACCTCCCATTCTCTGCCTGTCTCTGTCTCTGTCTCTGTCACTCTCATTCTCTTTTTCTCTGTCTCTTTCTCCCTGCCCCCCTCTCTGTCTCTCTCTTCTTTCTGTCTCTATTTCTCTGTCCTCTTCTATCTCTGTCTTTCTATGTCTCTCAGTCCTCCCTCCCTCTATCTCTCTGTCTCTGTCTCCTTTTTTATATATATCTCCCTCTCCGTGTGTCTTTCTTTATATCTCCATGGCCCTTTTTCATTCATGTCCCCCTCCCATTTTGAAGCTTTTTGCCACTCTGCTTTCTTGTGTGAGATATGTTACATTCATTGATCCCCCCAAACATGCCAATTTTTTCTACCTAGAAACTCTGTGTTCTGCTCATTTATATTTTTACAATTCAATATTTCCATTATCATTAAATACACTCATCACTTTGTGTGTATGGTTTGAATTACTAAAATTTCTAAAAGAGAAAGGAAAGTGAGATACACACAAATGAGGTTTTTATGTAAATAATTTGCAAAGTGACCAAGGAAGTAAAGCACACTTTAGATTCTACTCACTCTTTAAATACCAATTTTCAAGTAGTTTTGTGTATATTTTGTAAGTTTGAAATTCAGTTGCATGTAAAAGTCTTTAGTCTGTTAATGACAGCGTATTGACTGAAGCCACATGGGAATGAAAATGCAATAAAACAGAAATACTTAGGTTATTGCTTAGGGAAAAAAAAAAAGTACATTCCGAATGAGAAATATTATACTTGGGTCCAAATGTGTTCCTGGTTGAAAATGATCACTATGCGGGATTTAAACTTAAGTATGCATCATTTCTAAACTGGGAAAAACTGATTTTGAGTGAATAGAATCATCCTCAAAACTGGGTAAGAAGCTCAATATTTTGGGTTCAGAAATAAGTTTTAGAAGCACGAGTGGCATTTGATGTGGTGGACCAGAGATATTCTGGGCCCCCAATACAGAGGGCTCAGCTGACGTCAATCCTAAATTTGCTTGCTTAGGGGTGTGTGAGCTTCCTTAATCTGGTTCTCATTCCAGAGTTAGAACAGGAAAGGCATTTGCTCTGGAAATTGAAAAATTTGTGGCACCTGTCAATTCTGACTATATCAAACCTATACTGAGTGTTGGTTGGTCCAGTAATTGAACCATGCATGGTATGTACACAATAAACAAGGCCTACAAAAACGGACAGAAATTCCACCAAAAAAAACAGCATGATCTACTCGCAAGAAACAATCCCAAAAGTAGGTTATTCATATGAAAAAATTATAAGAGACTGGGTCGTCAAGCCTCTAGGAGATTTGGAAGAAAAATTCAAGAACAATTAAGCACACCAAAAGTCTTCAGTCAAGTGTCTTCTGGAGGAGGTTCAATCAAGGCATAATGAATTACCATACCCAGCCCAATCATCAGTGTGTCCCAGGAGTCTGAAGACAGACTCCCAGGGAAAGGGTGTTTACTGACAAACATAGGTCTGGAGTTGCAATAAATATTTCTTTCCATACATCCCTGGCTACCTGCCTATCTTCAATTCTAAGCACTTGAAATTTTAGCTCATGAAATATTAAGATATGTTTGCACTTACTATTTTTAGGGCTGCTTCTCCAAAGATTTCTGTTTGTATAATACATCAAAAAAAAAAAAAAAAAAAGACAAAGTGGCTATGGGTGTCTTTCCTTTGTTGGGAGATGTGGAAGGAAGGGAGTAGAGGTTATTTGGGGTGTGAGTTTGCCTTGGTCAGCTGAGACACATCAGTGAAGTCATTTCTATTTAAGTCTTGGCTTTGTCATTCTGGGTGTAACAAGGCAGAATTATTAAAAAGAAATCAGAACACAAATCAGTAATAGCTGTCAGAGAAAATGTCCAGAGAAATGATTACATAGGTAAGGGAGGGGCAAGGAGAGGGCCATGCAGAGCTGATTTAGTCAGGGGCTGGGTGACCACTCGGTCAAGCCAAGTGCTTGCTGTGCAACCCCGAGGGCCTGAGTTCTATCCCCAGAATTTACACTGAGAAGCCAAGCATGGTGTCAAGAGCTCACAGTCCTTGAGCTGTGGGGAGGCGGGGAGGGGTAGAGAGCTGTGACTCACTGACTAGCCATAGGGCCTCCTGAGTAAGTAGCAGGGGTAGTGAGAGACCCTGCCTCAAAAAACAAGGCGGGAGGCAACTGGAAACTCACCACCAAGGTTATCAAATGGCCTCCAGGTGTATAAGCACATGCCTGTGTCTTTACACATACAAACTCAGATAAACAAAGTTCTAGTCTGTAGATTCTATACTTTGCCAAAACTCTTATAATGTCCTTCCTGGGAAGTCTTGCTGTTCAAAACAGGGAAGCTGTGGAGATGTTCCTAGTCTGAGTGTCAGGATGGGGACAATGGAAGCAGTTACTGGGAATGAAGAAGGGGATGGGTCCTTCCAGAAGCAATCTGAACAGTAGTAGTAGCTGATTTCTCTTTAAGATCATCAGAACTCCAGAGTCAGCCTTCCTACGCATGTCTCTTTCATGTTTTGACAGTGTTTGGCGAGCTAATGGCACCCAGTTTTGCAAACTCTCTTACCTAAGTGTCAGTCTTGAATATTAATTTGGCTCTGTCTTGCTGGTAGTGTCAGACTGTTGCAGCTTTTCACTCACGAAAGGGGCAGATTTGCTTCAGTCAATGAGCACTGGTGTCCTTAGCAACTGCTCTCTCACCCTAAAATGAAAAGGACATAGAATCTCACTTGGAATCTGATGCGTATGTGCTTATCTTTTTTACTTTTCAACTGATTATTTTGTTTGCTTTTTATATTTTTGCTTTGGTTTAAGGGACTGGATCTCAACTGGGCACTGTGGCACACTCCTGTAATCCCAGCACTCAGGGAGGCAGAGGCAAGGGGATCTCTGTGAGTTTGAGGCTAGCCTGATCTACAAAGCAAGTCCAGGAAAACCAAGGCTATACAGATGAACCCTGTCTAAACAAATAAAAATAAATAAAAAAAAAGAAAGAAAGAAAAAGGAAGGGTGGGGGAGAAAAGGAGTCTAGATATCACTATGTAGCCCAGGCTGGCCTAGAATTCAAAATCTTCCTGTCTTATATTCCCAGGTGTCGCCTTGAACATGTGGTAGCCCTGCTTGTGCTAGCTTATGACAGTCTAATTGGGAGTTAGTCTCTGAGTCCCTCTTCTGAAGATGGACAGGGTTTTCTTAAGTAGCTTTTCCCAGGACAAGATCACAAAAGCCACACCGTAAAACAACTTTACCATCATCTCTAATCTATTTTATAGAAATAACACAGGCACGATTTTATTGGTGGAGAAGACTTGAAAGATCACCTACAGCTGTATTTCAGGTCACCACTGAGGAAGCACCTCAGAGAGAACAAACAAATTTCCAAACAGCACAGAGTGCTCTGGTTATCAGTATGGCGTGACCTGAAGAAGCCTGCAGGACCAGCTCACCACCCTTGTCAGAACACCTATGGCTAGCACAGGGAAGATCAGTACCTTTTACAACACCCTCTCCCACACATACTTTGCCTTCACATTGGGGTATTTTAATACATTGGTTACATTTATTTTCATTTGCAGCATCTAAGCTCAGGGACATTAATTAGCTAGGGTTCAGAAGTGACACTTCCCAAATAAACAAAGTTGCTCACCTCCATCACCAGCCCTTACATAATAAAATTAATCCACCCAAGTAAATGGGAGTAGGCAAGTCTGTCCTTAGACTGCATCAAAGTAGCAACATATGACATAGATGGATAACTAGAAATTCCTGATGAGCTTTTAAATGCCTTTTAACATTGCAGTAAAAATATGAAACTTAGGCATCGTACTAACATGAATGAGGATGGAGCAGATGTCGAAGCAGAGAAAAGATTCTTTTCCCCTCCTGACTGATTTACCCACAAAGGACAAAAACTTCAGAAAAATCAGTAATCATGGTGGGTGTCGTTAGCATATTCTCAATAAAGGTGCCCACATGAAAATCCCCAGAGACAATAAATTAATGCAAGAGCAAAGTAGAAAACACCCCTTTCTAGCTGCATCTTTCCCCTTCTTGTAAACCACTAATGACTCTTAAAAACTAAAGTTTGTGAATTAATATAGCAGTTATATAAATTAATAAGAGATTATTGTAAGCAAAATAAGCCAGACATATTTACAAGTTTGTCAATAGTGAGAATACTTCTAAACATATGTCTAAATTTTATTTTGTCTGACAGAAAATCCAAGGACTACTAAAATATTGACTGTCCATCTCCCCACCCCTCTGTAAGAAGGAAGAAGCTAGGTAGCTGCTGTTGGTATTTCTATTGCTCTATTGGGAATCCATGTGATAAAGTGGTGTTCGTTTCTCCTGATTAAATGATGGACAGAAATCGTTGACATAGCAGATCCATCCCAAAGAAAAACTTTCATGAAGAAATTTTAAAATGAAGGTAAATAAAGCCTATGGATTTAGCTTCTAAATGTTGAGAAAGCATTTGAGAACCTATCTTTTTAATTAATGTTAAATAACAAAATAGTAGGTGTTTACCTAAAGTTGTATATAACCCACCTGGCAAGAATGTGTCAGTGATGTACATTGCCCCTGAATATACTTCCTAAGTTTCTAGTTCTTGAGGAGCACCAAACATCCATTGTTATTCGTCAATCCGAAAAAGCCTCCAACCCAAGATGAAAGAATTCACTTTTATCAGAGGAACAATAGCCAATATGCAAGTACCTTTATCAATAATAAATCTTCTTTATAAATTAACCATGAGACACAATATCAGTGGGTCTTCTTGTTAAATGGAGACTACCTAGGTAAGGCCGTCATTGCTCAGACCAGCAGGAAGCAGATTGTAAAATACCACAATAGGAAATGTCACACTCATTTTAATTTTATTATTGAAACCCAAAGTTTGAGTGGCGGTAGACAGATTGCATTCATTTTCCATCCATAAAACAACCATCTTGAACATTTCAAGGAAAAGAATGTCTTCATACACTGGTATTGCAACCAATAAACCCTTTATGCATGGCAAGTTGGCAGAAACTATTAATAACATGTCTGTCAAGTGCACTGCCTTCTTTTTTCTGTAGCATTAAAAGGGGGGATCATTAATTATCATTTCTGCCACATACAAAAGACACTCTGATTGTCCTGGGTTTTTTACAGCCTGAATTCACCTAGTGGCCACTCTTCTGGTGGATTTGAAGGCGATGGATCCTCATCCATTGAAACAAAAAGCTGCCGAGCTCGACAGCACATTGCCTGTCTCTGCCTGGGCAACAAATGCGGTATTTTAGGTTGACTCTGAAAGAGGATTATGAATATGGATAGAATGCAAATACTTCATCTATCTTAATCAGAATACAGGAATTCAAGCTGTTGAGGGGGGAAAAAGACCTGAGAATTCCCATACAAGGAAAGAATTTTATAGTGCTTATCACATTTAGAAGACAGAGATTAGAAGTGAGCGAAATGACTCCGAGAAAGCAAGCAACAGACTTAGCAACAAGTGCAGAATAATTCGTCTGATGACAAATAAATATAATGAACTTTCAGATTGGAAAAAAAAAAACGCTCTTTAGCACAACTGAAAGTGTTGTTCTCACTCGTAGGAATTCGTTTTGTCCTATGCTTGCTCCCTATAAGAATGGTTCTCTTCACTGACTGCTTGAACCGCCATCCTCCTAAAAGGGTCTTTCCCCACACAAGTCTCCTACAATAGAGAAGAAAGGCCCCTGCTACACATCTTACTAAGCAAACATAAAGAGAACAAAAGGATTGGAAGGACTTCTGTCGGTTCATTCTGAATTTTCAAGAAGGTTTTAGCCATAACTGAGTGCAGAAAGCATCCTGTCTTATGTTTCAGTTCATCTGCAAACCGACAAGGTTTAGGTAAAGAGGACTCACCTCTTCTGGGCTCTCTGTTTCATTTCACTTTTGATGAATGCACTTACATGTGCTTCTGTCACTAGGGGGACGAAGTACAAGAGGCTTCTTTGTTATTTGAGGAAATCATTAAGTTTCATGTATTCTTTAATATGAGTATTCACAATTACAAGTCTGTGATGCTGTGGCTTTTGTTTGTTTGGCTGCTTGGTTTAAGACTGATGAGACAAGGTCTTGCTATGTAGCTTTGGCTAGCCATTACTCACTAAGCATACGAGGCTAGCCTTGGACTGATGGAAAGCCTCCTGCCTCAGGCTTTAGAGTGCTGGGACTGCATGTCTGGTTAATGCTGTAGACTTAAAATATCCATTTATGATTATTTTATGTTCAAGTATTTCTCTGTGCTGACAGACTTTTAGAAGGGTTTGCTGAACACACAATACTCCAATAACCTCTAGATGAAAGACAGTTAAACCAATAGACACTTACTGCTGTATGCCTTACTGCTGTCAGCTCTTAATTCACCTGTCATCACCTACTGAACTTTAAGCAAGCTAGTTCCCCATTCTGTGCCTCAGTTTCCTCACCTACAAGAGGGTAAATGCAGGAGTTGCATGGCATACAGAATGAAATGATGGGAAGACTATAAAGGAAGCCGCTCAGCCTTTGGGTATTGGAAGTGCTATCAAAAGTACAATGTAGGCTTTAGCCATTATAATTAATTTGTCTACTTTCATGTGAACTAAGATCAAAAGCAGAAAAGTTATAAAGTGAGTTGAAAAAAGAGAAGGCTTACAGGCACGAATGTACTCCGTCTTGACTGCTGCTAGATCAAGCATGGAAACATTTTCACCAACAGTTGCGTTCAATGAGAGCAGAGATCCTTGTTGTAAATTGGCCAGTGTGGGCAGTGACTCTACTAGTGAATTAGGATAACAGAAAGCAGTCAGCCTGGGAGCATGTGAGTTGGTGTCATTTCCTCTCCTACAAATTACTACAAAAATCAAGGGAGCGCCAAGCATATTATTATAACGTGATAAAGCCAGATTCCGCGTGAAGAGACTGTGTTCTTTCTCACCCAGTCTGTCCCATGTGTGTTCATTCTCATACAGACACATGTATACGATCTCCCCATAATCTCTTCTAAGAACCTCTATTGAACGGGACTTTTATTACCACTGGTTAAAAATGTCATATCGTAAGAATCTGGCAAACTTTCAGAACCATTTAATCTTTCACCAAGGTTTAATCAGATGAGGTTTATATCTCTTTTGTGCGTTGTCAAGTGCCCACCACAATTTGTCTCCCCCACACCGGACTGACAGATTGAGCGAGTAAGCAGAGAGCCAGAACATTGGAGTCTAATTGCAGTGTCAGCACTGCTAACTGTATTTATGAGAAGAGAGTTCACACTATGACATTAATAATTTCATCAGATTACACATGTTTGCTTGACAAACAAGTAAGCTATTCTCTTTAAATTATCTGTGACTGGGGCTGTTTGCAGCTGGAGAGCAGCCATGAATTCCAGTTTAGAAAGAAAAATAAACTCACTGAAACGCTAACAACTTACACTGATGCATGGGGGGGGGGGAATTAAGCCTTGAAATATTTGCATTGAGCTAGACTTTATAAATCCTGGTTTCCTGTCAATAGGAAAGAAAAATTGGTTAGGAGCTCACAATAAAAAGGAAGGGTCAGGAAGTGCAGTAATTGTGTCTTGCTGCAACTGTAGTTCAAAAATAGCTTCAGGCGGAGACATGAAGTCTTTTAGTTTGCCTTGACTTTCGAAGCCACTAGATGCTCACCTGCAGTGGCTTCTGTGATTTGTGGCAGCTTACCAAAGGCACAGGATAATAAAGACAGTTTGTTACCCTCTAATTTTGGAGGGGCATAACACATGAAGCCTGTACAGCAATCTCTTTCCTGCATATTTCACTGCATAAGGGAAACAATAAGAGAGAACATGACATGTATTAGAGAAGTAAATTACAATGTTATACTCTTTGGTCCAATAAACTATCGTGGGCTGTCATGTGCCTGACTACTGAAGTGTTGTTTTATGCTACAGCTTAATCAGCTGGGTCTAGGTTGTGCTTTCTTATGCTGTGCCTTAGGCAGCATAAATGCTATGATTCACACCCATGATCACAGAGGCCGAGACGGTGAGGGCCGTACAACCTGCCAGGTAAGTTATTGGCCTGGGTGATGGATCTCCTTGCAGTTAATTTGGAAGAGGGAACAGGACTTGAACCCAATTGTTAAAATGATCACAAACCATCCAGCCACCTGTTTGTCTTCTTTAATAGGAGCATCTTGCCGCTGTTGGTACCAACAAAGGCAATGTTTCATCATTTGAGCCTAGAATCTGTGTGCCCTTGTGAGAACCCCACAGGCAGGAAGCACCTGTATTTATGAAGCTACGTGAGGCCGCATGATATGAGCCCGAATGCAAAAAGTTACAGAGAGATATATGGATTCCATCACCAGCAAGCCCACAAACAGAGGCCCACCTGCTATAAATACTAACAAAATTGGTGTCAGAAGAAACTATTTGGCCTTCCTTTTTATATAATTCAGATAGTAGTTCTCTATTTGTTTTCAGTATTCTGTGGCAGTAGGTATCGTTAATACAATGAAACAAAGAGAACCAAAGTAACAGATTTTATCCTAGCATAATCTCTATTTATGAATATGTGGGCTATCAGTGTGCATTATTGATAAAACTAATAGAATTGATTAGAAAGATGGAATAATTCGTCCTTGAACTAGAAGAGGATTAGAAAGCTTACTGCCAAAATTTTACACAGAATATAGGGGGAAAAGGCTAAAGGAGGTTTCATCTCTAGGATGGCTATTATGAAAAGAGAAGCACGTGTAGCAAGGATATGGAAATGGCAGAAGCCTTATGCAGCACTCATGAGGACCTAGACTTGTGCGACTTGTGCAGTACAAAAGAGTGCGACAAAGAAGTGAATGTAGGCTCCTTTTCCATCTCTGGGCTCCAGAGGATGAGGAGCGGCCACATAGCTGTGCATCTTCCATAGATGGTCCTTTGGAACTGCTCCATTTTCCTGATCAAGAGGAAGAAGCAGCAACACCGAATCCAAAAATCTGAAGGCCTGCAGCTCCTTCCGCTACAACGGCTGATTCATTGCAAGACTGTGGGAGTGCAGCCTGCGGCCGATGGCAAAGGGGTTGTGATTGTCATGAAATGCAGATCCAGTCAGTGCAAACCTGCCACTCTTTACATGAGGAACACCATCAACAGGAATGCTCCGGCCACTGTCAGTAGCATCAGGAGCATGATCCAAAAGAAAAAGATCCAAAAGAGCATGATCCAAAGTATTGCTCTGACCCACGAATAGCGGCCATCCTCAGAGCCAGTGCCATCCTGTGAGGCCCAGAAGCCTGTGGTGGTGAAGAGGAAATGCCCCACCAAGAGCTCCTGAGCCCCACATCCCAGAAACAATAGAGTCCACTGGCTTTTTCAACCATACACACACACACACACACACACACACACACACACACACAGAGAGAGAGAGAGAACTGAATATAGGATAGCCCAAATATTTCAACAGGAACATAAATAGAACTTTGCATACCCATGTTAACGGCAGCATGTTCTGAATAGACAGAAGGTGGAAGCCACCCAAATATCCACCTGTATTCTACTGGATCTAGAAAATATGTTATGTACACTCAACAGAATATCACTTGACCTTCAAAATGAACTAAAATCCTGACACATGCTACAACAAAGATGAACTTTAAAGGTATTAGTCCGAGGGAAATAAATCAGGCAAATACTATATGATTCTGCTTACCTGAAATTTTATGGCCTAAAATAGTTCCATTCATAGGGAAAATAGCAGACTGCTTTGCAGGGCTGGGGAACAGAGTGCGGGAAGGAAGAGCTGTTTACAGAGTGGAGGGCTGAATCTGGCATGATGAAGCTGGCCTAGAAGTGGATGCTGGGTCATGTCACACAACAGAACAAATGTACTTGTCACTGAACTGCATAGTTAAAAATGACCAAAGTGGTCAGTTTCACATTACTAAATTTATAGCAATTAAAAAGATAAAGCCAGCACATTGAAGAAAAAGAAGAACCCTCTTCCCCCACCAAAGAAGCCATTTGAGACCCCAAACTAATCTCTTAACACTCAAAAAAGAGAAAGAACATGAAGAGGCAAGCCTTGGGGACTAAGCAGATGGCTCATTTGGTAAAGTGCTCGCTGTGCCAGCATGAGGACCCAGGTTTACACTCCACTTATCCACAGAAAAAGCCAAAAGTGCTGTAACTCTCATCTGTAGTCTCAGCACTGGGCAGGTGGAGCTGGAAGGATCCCTGGGGCTTTCTGGCCAATCAGTCTAGCTGAACAGTTGAGCTCCAGGTGCAGGGAGAGCGCAAATTCAAAGCGTTAAGAGGACTATTAAGGAAGACATCTGGCACCTGTAGCTTCCACGTGCATACACGTGCACACATGCGCAGTAACACACGCATGCACATGCACACACACAGGCACAGTCAAATCCCAAAGATCTGGATCTTCAGTCAGGAGTTGTGGCTCACGCCTTTGCTCCCAGCACTTGGGAAGCAGAGGTGGGAAGATCTCTGTGAGGTCAAGGCCAACATTGTATATACAGTGAGTTACAGGACAACCAGAGCTACATAGGGAAATGCTGTCCCCAGCCCCTAAAATATAATAATAATAGTAATAAATGTGTTATTTTACCCTAGATCCAAAGCCCTTCCTGGTTCCAAAGACAATGGCATATCCACATTGACAACAGTGTAACTTCAGGGCCAAAGGTTCCTGCTGCAGCAAAATTCAGCCTTTAAAAACACAATGTCATTAGCATAGAAATGCAAGTATAAAAGTCTTTAGTATTACAACACTTATTCTGTTTACTTCGATGCACAACAGCAGTGTAACCCTTAAAAAGAAGCAGCTATTTTATGAGACAGGGTTTCTGAAAATGCGTCTGACAGGTACCCCCAGTAGCTGGTGGGTATCCATTTCCGCAATATTTCTATGCTGCCGTTGTCCCCAGCCTCCAGGCCTATGCCTCTGTTCCAAAGTTCTATGTTCTGTGCCAAAAAAGTTCCAAGGAAGGTTTTTCTACTGGGGCTAGCTGTAACATGAAATCCTATCCAACAATCATTCATACTCTTTTTTTTTTTTTTTATGATTCCTGTGTGTGTGCCTGTGTGTATTCAGACAGGTACATGCCATTGAGCACATGTGGAGGTCAGAGGACAACTTGCAGGGGCTGGTTCTCTCCTTCAGCCATGTGGGTTCCGGGGATTAAATGCAGGTTGCCCTGCTTGACAGCAAGCCCCTTCACCCGCCTAACCTTCTCTCCAGCACACTTTCCGTTTAGAAAGCATGACGCTCTCCTGTTAAGGCTTCACCTCTCTTAAACTCATTTAGATGGCTGGAGATGCAGCCATCGGCAAAGTGGCTTGACAGCCTGGCACTCAGCTGACATGTGAGCATGTGGCATGTGCCTGTGATCCCAGAGTTGAGAAGGCAAGTAAAGAAAGATCTCTGGGGCTTGCTGACCAACTGTTACTGTACCCAATCAGTGAGTTCCAGGATCACTGCGTGACCCTGGCTCAAAACTAAGGTAAAGAGGGATTGAAGACTGCCACTGCTTCTGTCTTGCGTACATATGTACACATATGTGTGTGCGCACAGGCAACCATGTAAACACACATACATATAATCTCACAGGGAGATGGAGGTGCTGAATAATTACTATTCTGTGTCTGTTGAGTCCTTTCCTTTGTGTGAAATTCAAGGAGTCTTGGAGCCTGGAAGGAGTAGGGTGGGTGAGAATCACTCTAAGCAGGCCAGCTAAGACAGCCACAAAAAGCACCAAGCACTTGCGGGAAGAGGTGGATCTGCTTCATAGACATTCATTCAAACCTCGGTGATGTCAGGAAATGTGCAGATAATATGGCATTTCCCAAAATATATTCCAAAGAATGTTCATCCTAAATGGGTGGGAAAAGCTTCACAGACCCTGAGGTTTGAGTACTCTGACTGTCAATTATTGTGCTACCAAAGGCCCTGTTAAAGGCTGCAGTCATGAAGATGGTTGAGTTTGATCTCATATGGTCTTGTCTACAAAGCTTATATAGCATTCACATTTGTAGTATGCATTGTAATTCACAGAGGGGTGGCTTTAAATGCTGGAGAAACTAGCATGAGATATGGTTACAAACTGGGACATTTGAGCTTAATGGTGTGCTCTCTGGTCCTGGAGCCAAGCTCCCACAGATATCCACAGCAAACTGTGTGTGTGTGTGTGTGTGTGTGTGTGTGTGTGTGTGTGTGTGTGTGTGTAGGTATGGAGTACTAGGATTGTTTGAGCCCAGCAGTTTGAAGCCAGCCTGAGGTTTGTGTACTTGACATAGCAGACATGATAGATCCTGGGATGTTTCAAGCCCAGGTGAGATGTGCTGATACAGTAGGATTCTGCGAATCCACCCTGAACCTCCAGGAAGATAAAAGCCATGCTGTGAACACTGTGCCCCTCAGCTCTCCTCCCTCCTAGCCAGACATACTATGGACATGAAAAAGTTCAACCCAATGACACTAGCATTAAACAGTGCTAACAAGGGATTGATTTCGCCAGTGCAGATGGGTAAATTGCTCTTCCTCTAAAAGCAAATGAACTCATTGGGGCCCCTAGGGTATTGTTCATTTACTAATTCATTTACAAATTGTTTGCTTCTTGGCCTCTAATTAGTGGCATTCTCCTTGGTGACCATGTGTGTGGGAACAGTGTTCATCTCAACTCCTTTTCTCATTAGTTGGTGGCCTTTTATCTCACTCCTCAGGAGGGAGGCAGCACATGGGGACAGTGGCTATACATCATATGTCAGTACCAGAAAGGCATCCATCACGCTGCCTAGTAAAGTTGAATGGAACAATGACAGGGGACGGACAGGTTTGCTTTCTAATTCAATTCCTGATACCCTAAGAATAGGTTCTGTTCACTATTGTCATTGAGATATCAGAGATAAAGTAATTTAGAAAAGGTGGGAAGCCCATACTACCTATGCACATAGATGCATACCCCGCTTTCTGTTCTCCTGGGAGAAGGGTTTCCCACCCTCAGCACCAGATGTAATGTGTGCGGGGCTCAGGGTGAATTAAAACACAGAATATCTTATTCTGAGATCATGAGAAAACAGTTTAAAGGTCTTTAAATAGAAATCTCTCCCTTACCCCTTCCTTCTCTGCCTCTTCTGTGACATGACATGGTTTCCACTGCTATGTAATGTCCTAAGAAAAACTATAAATTATTACCAGAATTATACTGCTCAATTTTATCATGCATGATGCCAAATTTAAATGCAAATAGGAGTGCTTAAGTTGTGTGGACTCCCTGGAACTTCCGAGCTCATGCGCTATAGATTTTCCATGCATTTAATTCTCGCCAGAACAATAAAAGTAACACACAAAGCCAACACAACTGCGTTTACTTCACTCCTCATTTCACACATGCTCTCACCATTGTCACCCCGAGGAGTAAGGAGGCCTGAAGGAACCAGAGCTCGCATTGTCTTACAACTGAGTTTTCCTCTATGTTTCCATCGATCATAGGTGTGGCACACTTACCTCCACTCACGGGACTCCCACACATGGATAACACCAAGCAGACTCCCTCAGTCCTAGGGTGTCCCAAGTGGCTTATCTGCATCAGGAGGCAAGAATTAGAATACACAATTTGCCTAACTTCACTGTAAGAACAGATTCGAACAGAAAAGCATCACAGACTGCAGGGTGGCGAACACAGAAAGTGAACAGTGGTGCTAAGCCATGTTGATACTAAGTGAAGCACAGAGTGGACCCCTGCGAAGCTGGCCCACTCAGCCTTCTGTAGAATACCTAATGGTCACTCAAGCAAGGGCTTGGCCATCTCACAGGGAAGGCTACCAACAGCGGCCCTTCCATATGCACTTCAAATGTCTTCCATATGCACTTCAGATATAATGTTTATAAGCTGAACTATCCTTGGGCTGGAGATACATTCAGCAGTTAAAAGCACTGGCTGCTCTTGTAGGGGATCTGTGTTTGGTACTCAGCACCCACACGGTAGCTCATAATCATCTACAACTCCAGTTTCAGGAGATCTAATACCCTCTTTTGGTCTGCAAAGTTGTCAGGCACTCATGAGCTACAACACTTACATGAAGGTACTCACACACATAAAATTAAATTAAAAACATAGAGAAGCTGAGCTATGCCAAGACTATGCAGGGTTCAGCCGAGGGTGGCTTCAGGACTCACTTTGAACAACTAACCTTAAAAATCCCAGGCCATGTGCCCTTATAAACTCAGTTCACAAAAGCATTGGTCCATTCATAGCCTCTTTTAATACCCATGTTATTGTGGCCCCACCTCCACTGCAGCCAAGGTAGAAGGAGTTAGAGATCATTTCACAGATGCACATAATGCCTACAGACATGCTCACCGTTCTAAGCCCCTCACTGGCTGCCTCTCAGAGCCTGAGGGCCTTTTCTTCTTCTCTTGGTGACTGCATGGCTCTCATTCTGCTCAGGGTGGACTATCTTCTTTTCATAGAAAATTATTTAGTATCACTGAGAAAAACATGGCATATCATAAGTGATATATCATAAAAGCCACTTCCACAACATTCCTTCTGCCTCCCTATCTCCCACAGCTGGCTGCACTGACCACCTGCCTTCTTCAGATGAACATTTAATAGGTGGTGTGGAACATGCATCGTCCTGATGGACAGTTCGCAAGAGTTTATTATAGTTATCCCCATGTCTGCCTTGGTCACTGTAGAAGTCATATTATCAGATTCCTAACTAGACACATTATGATGTTAGAAAGTATAAAAGAATGTGAGTAAGAAGAAATGAAGAAATAAAAGACTGTACACAGAGCCTGGAGAAGTGATTGAAGGAACAGAGACCTATTTTCCATCTCCTGTGTCAAGCAAATGGGTTAGTGACTACTGGTACAGTGCTGAATGGACACCCTGTCTCCCAGCACCAGGCAGGCTCTCCATTGAATGGTTCACACCAGTCCCTTCTTCTGTGCAAACAGGAGGAAGTCATTCAAGCAGCAGTCACTTTGAATGGCATGCAAGGATCTAGTGAAATACAAGCGCAGGACAAGTTTCTTAATCCTTGCAAGTCTGCCCAGCAGAGGGAATTCCAGGGTGACAGAGGGAAAGAGTGCATTCAAGTGTCTCACTGCACGCAGTAAAGTCCAGAGCAGAAAGCTCTCAGAACCTTGTCACAGATTTAGTTGGTACTCGTTTAGTTAGAGAAGTTGAGGGAACGATGGTAAACACCCTGTCTTGCCTGCTGATTATAGTGCTATGTATGATGCCTCTTTAGAAATCAAAGGAATTATCCTGCTAATGAACCAAATTAGACTGAACTAACATTCATGTTAATAATTATTACTTGGAGAAGCAGCTGTGTGCGGGTTGTTAATGATAACGTGAGTGACGAATGGATAATATTTCTCAGGTGCATAGCCTCCGGTTTAAAGCAGGCTTGACAGAAATATGCCAGCACCCTCTCTGGCCCACTTTTGAAGGCTAGATGGAGTTTTTCTTTAGTAATGGTGGTCCTGAGTAAATAATGACAAGACTTTACAACTAAATGACTGGACTGGAAAGATGACACAGTGGCCAAAGTCCTTGAAGGGCAAGCATGAAGCTGAGGGTTCAGATATCCAGAGCTCACATAAAAGGTCAGAATGGTGATGTGTATCTGTCACTCCAGGGCTGGACAAACAGGCACAAGTGTGTCTCGGGGGCTTGTTGTCCAGCTCCTCTAGTTCAGTGAGCTCCAAGTTCCATGAGATACCTTGTCACAAAAAAAAAAAGACAGAGAGAAAGAGTGGAAGACATTTCTAGTCTTCACACATAGACACTTTCTCCTGAACTCACATGTACACATATGCATATGACAGATGTAAGCATGTGCACACACACACACACATACACACACACCAGAAATATTAACCTGAAACACTCACATGAACTCTCTAATACTAGACATGAAATACATATGGAACTCATTTTCCCTTGAAATGAGCCATGATAAAAAGAAAAGCAATTTTATATTCTCGAGGATAGAAATGAAAAGATACGCATTGGTGGTAGTATTGATTTTTATTTTTAAAAATCTACCAAAAGGCTGTTGGTAGGCATTGGTTATGGTTACAGTGAGCAGCAAGAGCTGCTTTAATTCCTCTAGGGAAGGGCAGTTCTATGGGACCTTTTGTCATTGTCAAGGTGTCAAAAAAAAAAAAAAGAGAGATACTTGGTGTAAATCGTCATTAGTATCCATGAACAATTTAGTCTTTATTATTGAGTTGTCTTTTTTTTTTCTCAGACTCCTTGAAACAGTCACAATAACAACCAAAGCTACTTGACAAAGGAAAAATAGCCTTCAGGGTCTAATATGTGAGTATATTCAGGTTCACACAGGTTTTACAAGAACATTAACAAGGAACATGCCCAGAGAACTTGAGCTGCATTAACTCAGAACTCAATCAGCTTCATGTGTTAACATCACGGAAGTGAAAGCTACACAAAGCCTATGTAGGAAGATGTTTCTTACATCTGGAGAAAAAAAAAAAGAGACTTTAAAAAAAAAATAAAAATCTCAGCAGGACAGGGTTCCACACACCTTTAATCCCAGCATTTGGGAGGCAGCTGCAGGCAGATCTCCAAGTTCAAGACCAACCTGGTCTCCAAAGTTAGCTCCGAGACAGTAGAGGCTACAGAGAGAAACCCTGTCTCAACAAATAAACAAAAGTAATAACAAAATCAAAATGAAAATTAGTCAAACAAAATCTCTTACTCTCCCTGGCAGGAAAATTGATATCATATCTAAAGCAGTATGAAATCACTCAGTTAGTGGCTGTTGCTATTGTTACATGATCATTTGAAAGGCTAGAATCCTCCCAAAGCCAAAGTGTGGACAAAATGACCCTGGTCCCTTAGGAATGTGTCCACTTTCCAATTAAGGCCACAGTGAAGCAGACTGAAGACGTTTCAGTGCATAAGGACTGCAGAGTTCACGACTGCTTCTCAGCATCTGAGTTGTCTGAAAGCATGTGCCTGATAGTCTCAGGTAACTCACGGTTTTCTCTGTGTGTGGAAGGAGGTAGACGAGGAATTTGTCCTAGGTTTCCAGTCTGACTTTTCGTCTCTGCCTTATCTGTCTGTGATGACTATACATTGCCCTGGTTTCTCTCACGGCTGCTTTTCCTTTCACACCACGATGAGTCTAAAAGAAAAGAAAATGTACTTTCACATGAATATTTGACTTCAACACTGTTTGGTTCAAATTATAGAGAAAGGGGTTTTCTGGAAATTATTATTTTTTTATTAAACATTTATGAGGTGTCAGGATCAGCCGCTATGGGTCAAGATAGCAGATTTTTCAAATTATTTCTGTAAATGGTAGGGCGTTAGACAAAAGTCTCAGTATTTTATGATAGTTTGCACAACCCCCACCCCCAAGGGCAGTGCCAGCTGTTTAATTCCTGAGTGTTGTCCATAGTGAATGTCTCATCGAATTGGGGATCTGAACAGGTGTGAGTCTTGTCACATGCACCCCACAGCCTGCTTGCCTTCCCAGCTTACAGTGTGATGATGTTTCACATCAATTAAACAGGGAGGAGAGAATGGGTTCATTGAAGAATCTGGTTCCTTGTAATCAGCTGTAAAGAGACCAAGATCATGTGGCAAATTTTGCCTCATTTTTTTTTCTACCCTCTTACTTGGGCAGAAGACTGTGTGAATGCAAATTGCTTTATTGGTGAAGGGAATTAAAATTATAAAAAGCCAGGCTTAAAGAAGTGCAAAATCAGGGCTGTGTGGAAACAGGGACAATATAATTGTGGTATGGATCCCCATATGGGACTAAATTATCTAGATTTTACTAATGTCAGCAGTTCTGTGCAGTGGCTGGAACGCAGCCAATGTACCATGTTTGCCTCCTCTTTTTTTTTTTAAACAGCTCTGATTTGACACAATCTTAAGTATGCAGAAAGCTAAAACTGTCTCGGGTAGCTGGGTGGCACTTCCCACATACATGTCTTTGCATGTCAAGAATTCTACATGACTATTAAACAAGACATGACACAAAGGGGGCATTATGTTCCTAAGCAAAAGGCTGTTTATTAACATTTCTACCTTGCCCACACAGTCTCCCCAGTTAGAGAAGGAAAAGAGAAATACCCTCTTCTCTGAGTCCGTACCAAGGTTGTCTTCTTTTACAGCACACCACTCAGTAATACTGTTTTGTAACAACTCAATAAAGCTGATAGTTGTTCTGGATAATTACCCACAGCCCCCTGCAGGACAAATTAGCATTCACGACCTGAATAATGCTTACTAGAAAGAGTTCAATGGAATTTACTTAATCAGAGTCAATGCTTTCTGTTAGCTAATTTTTTTAACCTAGTCCCCAGTGCCTGGTAATAGCAAATATCTACCAAGATAGTTGATATTTGATAAAGGGGGTGGACAAGTCATCTTTAAGCTTGTATTGTATTTGGGAGGGAAGTCTAGAAAATAACTGGTTTTCATTTAATATCTAAGATGTGAAATTTTTCATTTTCTTTTATAATTTCTAATTGGATTTTTTCTCTTTTTAGTGCTTAATATTTTTAGAAAGATCAAGAAAAGATTATTTCATTTTCTATTTATCTCTAAGTATTTTCTCCATTCACTGAAAAATGCCAAAATAATGGTCATAATTTTAGTATATTTTATAGTCATTTTGTAATCTTGGGCATCAATAAATAGAGTATTTCTAATACAGATGTTTATGCTGCGTTTGATGGTTCGATTTTTATTTATTTTTGATGATTTTATGATGTGAATCAAAATACCATGGAATGAATTATTAGCATGTCAGGCAACATGATGAGGCAAAAGTTATACACTGAGCCTCAGTCACACACAAAACATTCTCCCAAGTAAAGAGGTGATGTCATTATTTCTTGGAATGGCTCAATGAAGGAGGTATTACTATCCCCATATTTACAAAGGGAAAAAACATGGTTTGAAGTATAAGATACATTCTCAGGCACTCAGTAAGGAGCAGAACTGATAGGCAATGCCCACTGCACCTTATCCCAAAGGTTATGCCGTGTGTGCATGTACGTGTGTGTATGCATATGTGTGTGTGTTATAGTTGTACATTTTTAGAAAAACAACTCATAAGCATATTGTCTGACTGAGTCTCTGTCTCAAATGAGATTTCTTATCCTGGGTGAGACTTTTCTTAACTGAACTCATTACCTTTGAAGGATGATGATGTGGACACCAACCCTAGAGTAGCAGGTCATAATAGTTTATTTGAGTCCATTGTCCGTCTTCCTGTCTTCTTTCATGCATCTCCACAGTCCAGCAAAGCAAACCGCAGGTGTGACAGGATTCCACAATGGGATGTAGTGTTAGACTGAACGAAGTCAAAGATCAAGATCTGAGCTCTAAACCCAAACAAGCTCACAGCATCAGAGGAGAGTACCCACATCCTGTGTGATTCAACCAGCAGAGATGTAATGACTCCTGAGTGTGGGAAGATGGCCTCAAAATGTTGGGTTTTATACCATCACTACAGTTTTTGTTTAGGTGATGTGGTTGTTTGAGCTTCCATTTTGTGTTTATTTAGAGTGTGTGTTTCCTGGAGGCAACTTAGGGTGAGGGACATTATGTGGGTGGTTAGAACCCCAGAGAGCAAAGCTCTTACTCCTCCACTGAAAAGATTCTATACTTTAAATGTGTATAACAGTTTGTAACCACTGAAAGAGAGGTTTTGCTCATGCCAGCTCCTGTGCCATGCAGAGCTTAAGGGAATTTGGTGCTTAATTAAATTTCTGAGGGTGCAAAATGGTTATTCTATTTCTAAATCTAAATAAATAAAAAATGTTTTTTCAACTTTAGGAGTTTCAGAAAAACTACAACACATTTCTGCACAGATTTCCCTTTCAAGCATTAGAGTATTGCAAGGGAAATTCAGTCCGTATGTTTCAGATTTGCTTACAGTTATATCAAAATCTTCTGTTGCAATTGACATTTGACGTTCATGAAGTTTGCTGAATGCTTTTGATTTGCCTTTAACTCAAGAACAGAAAGTTGATTTGTCAAGCCTTAAGTTCCCAAACCCCAAAGCATTATATTTGGGTGGAAGACAACAAACTTAAAATTCTGTATCAGGCATTAAATTTAATAAAACATTTGTCTTGTTATCTCTATAATGCTGCTTACATGCATATGCCTATGCCTGGCAATATGGACACATGAACACATTTTGTATAGCGATATGGTGGAGAGAACGTAGGAGAATAAAAAGACACCAGACATGTTTCTCCTTACTTAAATATTAATGTGCAATGTTTATAATTCAGTGCAAAAATATGGACATCAAGAGTCATCTACTGCACTCCCCCCCATGCTTCAACAATCCTCGCTCAAACCCCAGCTGATGTCTGCCAGGTCTTTATCACCTCGAATATCATAGTTATATAAAATTCCCTGTGCTTGTGGTCTTTGCCCTTTCAGAGGTCTTTAAAATGACAACTTCCTCTGATTCAAGGTTTAAAATGTGGCTCTTCTTGTGCTTGAAGTATGGTAATATCACCCAAACAGAATCATCTCCTGGGGGCTTTCCTGGTCCTGAGTAGCAAGGAACTAACTCTTCCACTTCTCAGAAGATAGAATAGGAGGGAGCTGATTGGAATGTATAGTCCTTTATAGTTGTCATCGTTGGACCTTCAACATTTCTCCTCTTAGACCCAAAGTGATGTGTATCAATGTGGAAGCCAAGCAAATGACTGTAGCCAATAAAAGAAAAAAAATTCCCTGAGATCTCAAAGATAACTATCTTTCACATCATCTTATATTGTTCAATTATAGAGTCAGTGTGTAAGCGTGCTTATTGTGTTTTCTCATCTTGGGGTTTTTACTGTCTTAAACTACTGGTGATGCAGACCAAGCAAACACTGGGCTGTGCTTTAGATGTTGAAATAGATTGCTTAATCAAATATTCAAATGTAATTATTGAAATGTAATCTCTAAAATTTTTTGTTGTGTTAGTCATTGCATTCTATTAGTTATTTAAGTAATGTTGCAAATGGTGCCCTCGCTCATGTCAATCATTATTTCCTGAAAAGGAACATGTATCTATCTGTAAATGACACATCTTACCAGCATGTTAAGGCATTATATGCACACTTACAAATATAGTACTTTGCTTCTTTTCCCTTTCAGAATAACAATGGATTTGTGTCACTGTCAAGGTATTTGCAAAAACAGTAGTTTAGGGCTGTAGGGTACAAAGGATGGCCATCTGGGGAAATTTGTCTGGAGAACCAAGGCTAACATGCTGGTGGTCTTCCAATATACTTGCATTTCTTCTTTTTTTTTTCTAGCCCTCTAGTGAACCATTCTCTTTGTGTATCATTCCCAAGAGACCATTGGCTTTTCCACAGTATTACCTATGTTTTGCTTTGCGTTGCTTTGTTTTGTTGCAATGAGGTCTCATATAACCTAAGCTGGCCTCCATCTCTCTATGAAGATAGAGATGACCTTAAACTTCCATGCCAAGGCCAGGATGACAGGAATGCATCACAATGCTAACTTTCTATGATGCTGTAAAGTAGACACAGGACCCTGTGCATGTTTGCAGAGCATTCTACCCACCATGCAGCATCCGGGACCTGTTTAAGGTGCTCATTACCAACACACTACCAGTAGTGACAATGCGAGTGATTATTTTGTAGGCCTGGGAATTAAATTGGGAGTAAGGCATGCTGGGCAAGGGCTTTAACAGAACCATGCCTCCAGCTTATAATTCTGCAGCTGCCTCAGAGGCCATTGCCACCCTTACTGCAGGAGAATTGAGCTTGCCCTTCCTTTCCTAAAGAAACACAGCAGACTACTGTCCACAAATGGTGCTTTTGCCTTCTGGTCCAGTCTTTCCTTCAGGTGCTCTGTGTGACACAGTAGACAAAGCTGGCAGGGTTGGAGGGCTATTTCTAATCCCATCCAACAATGCCTCTTCTACCACTAGCCAGAATACTCGAAATCTTAGCTGAGTTACCACCCACTCTGTATCAGATCCAAGAATCATGAACATAGGAATGAAAAAAAAATCCGTAATTAAACCCATTACTTTACATGCAACCTGAAATTTTGAATTAAAAATTCATAAATGTCAGAGAAAGAAATTTTCATTTTGTTCCATTTCTGTTATTAACATCTTCAGTGATCAACACATTCATTGATTAGTCCCATTTAGAAGGCTACTAATTGATACTAGATATTGAGCTGAGGACATTATTGAGGAAGGACAGAGAGCTCAATTCTGCATGACCTTCGGTGGCCAAGCTGCCCAGATGGAAACTCACAGTGTAATCAGGGAAGGCAAGTGAAGAAATGGAGGGAGCAGAGCTGTAACAAAAAACTAGATAATATGGCTCCAGGAAGGCTCAGTGCTCAAGATCACTGATTGCTCTTGCAGAGGACCCAAGTTTGGTTGTCAGCTCCCACGTGGCCACTCACAACTATCTATAACTCTAGTTTCAGGAGACTCAGTCTCTTCTGATCTCCAAGGGCTCCTGCACTCAAATGGTGCACAGTTGTATACTTAGGTTCTCTCTCTCTCTCTCTCTCTCTCTCTCTCTCACACACACACACACACACACACACACACACATTACAAAAATAACTATATAAGCATATCAAAACCAAACGTCACTGTCTTCACAGTTTGGCTGAGGGACATCTTTCCCTGTTCCTTCTTTCATCCTCAGAGTGTCTGTTCATATGTAGAGCTTTACATGAGTGCGCATAGTCACACTACCAAAAGAGAACGTGCCCTCTCCCCAGACCTCATTTCCTGCTGGGCCCTGTTCCATGTTTTATTCTATGGCAAGTATAGTGTGAGTCAGGACCCACATCATGAGGGATGGGGAGCGCTGGTACATGATGTTTCTGGACTATGAAAGGGAGATTTATCTTGCACTTTTTTTTAATACATAAAGCCACAGTACATCATGCTCAACCCTGATCTCATGAAACCCGACTTTCTTGTTCAAGTCTGCAGTGACTGTAGCACCGTGTGAACATCTCTGTTTCTCCTCGCTTACGCCACACAGTATCTAAGCTGGGAGTGATGGCACACACCTTTAATTCCAGCACATGAGAAAGCGGCAGATGCCTCTGAATTCAAGGCTATCCTAGTATACAAAACAGCCAGGACTACATAGTGAAAACCTATCTTGAAAAACAAAAACAAACAACCAAACAAACAAACAAACGCAAAACAGGAGGTGTTGTTTAAGGACTAAGAGCTAGGCAGAAAATATAGAGGCATTAGCTTTTCTAAAAGAAACACATTGTTTGGACTGGAAAACGTGCGCCACCTGTACGTGAGTCACCTGTACGCCTGACTCTCAGGAAGCTGCAGCAGGAGGACCACAAGTTAGAGAGCAGAGTGAACTATGTAGTGAGACCCTTCCTCAGAAGGGAGCACACACACCAAGCACTTTTTATGCTGCAGACATTTCTCCAATCAAATCTCCTAGGCATATAGTTTTCTGTTTTGTGATTTACACTTTCTAAGGCCCTCCCTGAAGTGTTTTGAGTTTGGGAGAGGAAGGCTACTTGCCTCATTCACACTTTGCAGGCAGCATGCTGTGGCCCAGGGTCACACAGAGACAAGTTCTGTGAACTTTCTGCTGTGCCACAGTGATTACTATTTGTAAGAAAAAAGTTATTTGGTCCTGGTGAAATGAACCCAGCTCAGGCCAGATCCTGCTTGCGGATGCTCACAATTCCCCAATCCTAAACACCTTGTGTGCGGCCCTACAGACTTGACCATGAGCGACTCCAAGTACTTGTCTGCCTGATTTATCTGCTCTGCCTGTACCAGCCCGAGAGGCTCACAGTTTATTCCATTAATATTGGATGATCATTAATTATACTTCCAAGTGTTTAACCACGAATCCAAGGCAGTGCATGAGGAAAAATGATGTAGAGGAAGGTATTAATTTTAGCTTTATGAATAGTAGACCCAGTGCAACAAACAATGTAAATATCAGTGGTCTGGGATCAGGTTAATCAACTATAGCCCATCAGCTGTATGAAGGAAGAACACTCAGTTAACTACTGCCACACAGGAGGGGAGGCATATGTCAGAGCTCTTCAGGTGACACTTCTTCAGTTCCTCAGAACTGGGTGTTACCATGATCTCGTTTTACAGAAACCCCGCAAAACCAAGGTGCTATGACTATCGTGACACACAGAACTAGGTACTCACTCTCCACTCATTCTTGCTGGGATTTGGACAAGGACCCGAGATTTTATTTAGGAATTGTCACTAGCCGTAGGTGAACAGAGAGGGACCCCAACCTGGCAACACTGGGTTCAGCCTCCGGTCATCGAGTCTTGTGGTGCCCCTGACTTTGTGGTATTGGCTTGTGGCATTCCTCTCCCTTCCTTCTGTTCCCTGAGACACCCAGGCAAATGCTGGAACCCCTGCAGCTTCACTGGTCTCTGCAGCAAGGGTTATGTTCCTGGGTAGAAAGGACTGAAAGACAGATCAGCTTGGGTTTTCTCGAAGGCTTCAAGGAACGTGCTGCGGTGCCAGACTGCAGTCTTTCCGAGAGAAACTTAAATGTATAAATCTCAGTCAGGCTAGAATGGAGGAGACGTCTCTCATGGCTTTTTAATTCCTAAGCAAATACAATCGATTTTGGTACCAAATAATGCATGATTACATTTAGATAAAGCCAGGAAGTTTACCATCCCTCCTCCCTGGAATCACATCAGCTATAGCTGCCACCTGCAAGAGAACAAGAGAAATGTCAGTGTTGTTCTGCAGGGTCTCGGACTCTGCTAAGAATCAGCAGTTTTATCAGTGAGGTGGTGGGGGGCGGGGGACACCTGAAAAGACCACTGAAGAGGCAGGTGCAGAATGCCCTCCTATCTGGAAGCCCAAAGCTGCTCACTTCCAACTCTGCACTGTCCCTTCCTGCTGCTCTCCACCTTAACTCCCACCATCCTCTCGCTAATTAGCTAATTAGCTTACATCAGGATGTGGGAAATTCATGCCACCTTTTTCAGTCCTGGATTTTAAGACTATCCACAATTAAAAGAGAATGAAGTGTTCAAATGTGTTAGGATGAAATTATGTATGTGGTGTGGACAGGTCAAATTATAATTCCAGCATTCAAGGGAAAGGTTGTATTTGAATTTAAGAATATGAATGAATCAGAGATCTGCTCCCTTTTTTTTGTTTTGTTTTGTTTTGAGCTTTAAATATATAATGTTTACAATACAGTACCATATATATGTATATATGTATACATATATATGTCTGTATTAAATGATATAAAACTCCCAAAATCAGAGCATTTTTATACATGGACACTTAAGCAGAATCTACTTTATGTCAGAGAAAAATGACATATAATATGCCATTTGCTGCTTCATAATTTTTGGCTTTTAACTTTATGGGTCACTGATTTTTCAAAGAGTTTTCTTTCTTTCCACATATTAGTTATGTGATTGAGGAGGGTGTCAGGCCACTCAGACATGGGGAAAGATGATGTGCCAGAATTAAATCCTTCTTTTCTTTTGGCTGAGTGTACACAGCACAGGGTGTGATTTAGTGGTCCTTCCCCTGTGTGTAGTAGCTGCTGTCTGCTGTGAGCAGTGTTGAGAAGACACTGTCATTGACACCCAGATGAGAGTCACTGACTTAATAGAATCAGCCTTAAGCAATGGTGGAATGGTGTGCTCCGGGAGACAGGAGGAAAGGGGGAGGCAGTTGCTGGTTGACTTTAATGAAGAAGTCTGTTCAGCTGGGGATAGGAAGATCCTCTGTATGTCAGCTCAAGAGCACTTCCTCTCCAAGTAACTCATGCACAGGCCTGGGTCACCACTGGAGTACAGAGAGGCAATGAGTGGCCCACCACACACAGTCAGCAGCACTGGAAACCCGGGGTTGGTCGGGTAGGGGTGTGTGTGTGTGTGTGCGCGCGCGCGCGCATGTGCGCACGCGCGCATGCGCAAGCGTGCGAACCCAGGGATTCCCACACTTCTGTCAAGTGTCCTCCACTGAACCCTGCTTCCAGGGCCTGTACCTCATAAGAAATTCCTTGTGGTTCAAGCTGTACTGCTTATTTTCTTGACATTTTGTTATTTGGTTAACCAATTAATTACTTGGTTTGCAGTGATAGGGATTGTACCCAGAGCTCACATATGTTGGCAAGTCCTCTACCATTGACCTTCATCTCAGACTCCATACATTTTTCTATCTTTAATAAATTATTGCTGCTGACATTTTGAGGAGAAAAGAAACAAATTTTTACTTTGAAAATTATTTAAATGCAATGCAGCCAGTCCTGATGATACCTGATAGGCTATGGTCAGATAGAAGGGGAGGAGGACCTCCCCTATCTGTGGACTTGGGGAGGGCCATGGGAGGAGATGAGGAAAAGAGGGTGGGATTGGGAGGGGACGAGTGAGGAGGCCAAAGCTGGGATACAAAGTGAATAAACTGTAATTAATAAAAAATAAATAATTTCTTAAAAGAAAATTATGTAAACCAGTTAACTAACATATGATTCTGATAATAATGAAAGCTCATCTGATCTCTTAAATTATGGCAAACATACATACATGCAGACAAGACACATAAATAAATCTAAAGAAATTTTTTAAATTATATCCTCCTCTTGATGAGCCCCCAATAAAGACAGAAGGTAAGCATTCTACTCACCATGTCTCCTAGGTCAAATAGAGTTGTTGGTTTCATTTCTAGACATTTAGTTACAAGCCATAACATAACCAAGGGGTGGTGATATGGCTCTAAGGGTAGAGAGACTTTCTTCCCAGAGCGACTCCTTGAGTTGGATCCTTGGGCCAATATTTTGGAAAGAAGGAACCAACTCCCCAGTGTTTTCTTCCCCTCCAACATCTGCACATACACAGTGTCACATGCACACAAATATACTGCACACATGCACACAAATACACCGCACACACATGCACAAACACATATAAACAGTAGATAAAATTTAACATTAAATATTTTTGAAGAAACAGACAGGTGTGGTGGCACATGTTTTTAATCTCAGCACTCAGGGAGGTAAAGGCAAGCTGATCACTGTGAGATTGAGGCCAGGACAGCCAAGGCTACACAGAGAAACATTGTTTTGAACCAAAAAAAAAAGTTTAAAGAAACAAAATCAAGTAGGTTTGTGAGCTCATTAATATTTGCTTGTTTTATAAATAATTAAAAGCAACTTTACTACACATAGGTGTGAGGAATACCTTTTGGTCCTGTAGGAGTTGTCTAGCAAGGATGTCCAGAAATGCTACAGATCATGACAGCCAAGCTGTGGTTGGCTACCCTGCTCTCTTGCTAAGGTCCTCAAACATTTTCTTCACTCAGTGCTTCATCAGCTGATTTGCATAAGACATTCATCTCAGTGATACAGCTTGATAGTTAGCAAACTGCTTATAAATAGGTAGCCGACAATCAGAGTCAAACTTTTTAAATCAATAGGAAGAAATAAAGACAGAATGTCCTTAAGGGTCTTAAAACAAAACAAAATGAAACTTACCTTTAATGCTGAGAAAAAAGATGGCTAATGTTTAGCATCACTTTCTGTTCAAACTTTTATGAACCCAATTAAGATTTCCTCCTATTGAGGTTTTTCTCTGTTTCCGGAGGGGAAATATGGTTTGGAAACACTGCTTACACTTTTTTCTGCTTTAAACATAGTTCCTACTTATGTAAATATCTCTACCTTGCCATTAGCTATGCCAGTGATACCCAAAGGAAAGTTTCAAATGTATAAAGTTTTCATATTTGGGAATGGGAAAATTACATCAGATTCTGTTGTCTGTTTGTTGTTAAAAATTCTAGCAAAATTTTTCCCACAGGCTAAGTGAATACAAACATACTTATGCTGCTACGTTATATTTATTTACTGTGTTCCTCTCTCTTTCTCTGTCTCCCTTCCTCTCTTTTCCTCTTCCTCTCTCCCTCCAGCCTCTCTCTGTGTGTGTTTGGGTATATGCATGAAAGCACATGAGTGTGTATGTACATGTGTATGTGTGTGTACCTGTACCTGTACATGTTCATATATATGTAGGGAGGCGTGCGACCAGGCCAGAGTTTATTATCAGGCATCTTCCGTAATTCTCCACTGCAATTGTTTTGAGACTGGGTCTCTCGCTGAACTTGGAGCTCACAGGTTGTCTAGAAAGACTGTCCAAACAGCCCCAGAATGTCCACCTGTATCTGTCTCCCCAGTGCTGTGATTTCTGGAACCTGCCACCACACCTGGCTCCTTTGGTAAGTACAGGAAGTCCAAACCCAGCTCCTCGTGCTTTCACGGCCAATGCTTTACCAGCTCGTTCACCTCCCGACTCCTCAGCTTTACTTATTTAATTTTGGAAGAACTGTTGGAGACCATGTGAAGCATCTCTGGCTTCTGCATCTCAGCAGCTCTAACAAGTTGATGGATGCATCTTAATGAGACTGAAATCAGAAGCCAAGAGCTTTCAATTACACTTATTGTAATATTGCAAAACCAAACATAAAATCAATAATAAAAATAGAATATTTCCACTTAAGAAGTTCAAATTGAAGATTTACTCTGTTGGATGTGTTACAGTTATCAATAAATAGGAGTCTGGCTTTCTCGTTCAGGAGCCCAAAGACAGAGCAGATAACATCGTGAACCACATGAATCTAACCAAGCCTAACACTTTCCCTAAGGCTTCCTTATCTCAGAATGTCCCATTTGATGTTGTGATCTAAATGTATGTCCTTTCAAAGTCCATATGTTGAAACGTCCCCCCATGTGGCAATATTAAAGAGGTAAGGCATTCAGGGGATGACTGGGTCACTTCCTATAGGCATCCTCATGAGAAGGCCAGGTAAGGTCTGAAGGGCTGATGGGAGAACAAAGCAGGGAGATGCCTTCTTAGGAAAAGAAAAAGGAACTCTTACCAAACATTGAATCTGCATGCACTTTGACCCTGGACGTCCCTGCTTTCTGTGCTATGAGAAATAAACTTCCATTATGTATAAATCATTCACCTTAAGGATATTTTCAGAGCCACCTGAAAAAATTAAGAAGATTGGGGGGAAAATCAGAAATATGTAACTAGTGCCAAAATGAGTCATCTAGCAAATGCTGTGGCAGTTAGAAAGTGCTTAACTGAGATTCTTTAGAATAGATTTGACCACTGTTCTTTTTGGTAATCTAACACCTAGCATATTGCTTGGTCTATATAGTAAGCACTCAATAAACATCTGTTACAGGATTTAAGTGAACAAGTGGGTCATTGTTGGGTGGTAGAGAAGGAAAATTCTGTGAATAAAATGGACTTCTAACTCTATCTGGAAGGATGGGCAGGATTTGTATTGATGGGGAAAATAGAACAGTGTATTGTAAATGGGAACATAACACAGGCCAAAGCCAGGAGAGAAAATAAGAAGTGTGCTTCAGGAGGACAGTGGCTACGTTTTCCAGACTAAAACTGAGGATGCATGGAGCCAAACGTTCAATCTGAATGTTGCTAGGGAAGGTGGAAGGAGATTTATGAAGAGCCTTAAAAACTAGACTGAGGACTGCGGGCTTTATTAGGTAAGTAAATGAGCAGCGTCGCAGCGGCTTGACAGAACGCTGTTTCAGGGAGTTAGCCTGCAGCTAGTGGGAGGAAAGGACCCAAGGACAGATAGATGAACAGCTCGCAGGGGAGGTGGAGGCAGCCGCTCTAGGGTTGTGTCAGTGCTGAGGTGAGGGCAGGAAAGCCGGGGAGGGGAGGAGCAGACGTGGGAGGCTGACCAAGAACTGCAAGCCTGTGGGATGAGAGCTGGGGTGAGGGGCCAGGAGAGGAGGATGGAACTAGTGCCAACAATCGGGCGGCCCGGGGAAGAAAGGGAACAGAGCACCTCAGAGGGCGCTTGCAGTGCTCTTCTGAGAAACGCTGTGTCATATGCTGCCATATGAATTGTCCAGTGGATTTGGGGGTACAATTAAGTGTTTCAGCCCAGTATACTCTAGATCCATAGAAAAGACAGAACGACCTCCCATGTGCTTGGAGCATTTACATCCACCTACAGTTGAGCAAAAAGATCCAAACACAAATATTTTGTGATCAAGTGTAGCCTGTCCCATGCCGTTCTTTGAATACTGAACTGGAGGTAAGCAGCAGGATGACTTTGTGTTAAGCTTTTAAATCGGTGAAGAGCTAAAAACAAACAAACAAAAACATTTAAAATCAAAGCAAATTGGTGGACTGTGTGCTGGGAGGAGCTGAGTCAATAGCTTTAAATCTCTCAGCATGGGGGTTGAGATGACAGTTAGGGGCCACCAAGAGGCCTGGTCAGTAAGCCTCACACCTAAGCTGCATCCTAGGAGAGGCAGGCCCTGCAAACTGTCCACCCACAGCCTCTCATGGTGATTGCTTTTGGTTTTTGTTGTTGTTGTTGTTGTTTTGTTTTGTTTTTTAATTCACATTAAAACCATAAAGCTGTGGTTTATCTAGAGCACAAAGCAGTATGGGACTCCTAAAACAGAGTATCTTATTTAACCCTTCTACGACTTTATGAGACAAACACACAAACCCTGAGTCTTGTAGTGGAAAATAAGGTACCTGGATGACAGAGCCAGTAACAAGTAGAGTCACAGAGAACCCATGTAATGGACTACGGGTGCATTTCTGTTGGCCATGAATTGCTCACTGTAAGGTGTGTTTACAGTCCTCCAAATAGATTCAGAGGTTTGGGGATAGCAACACGGGATCAGGACTGAAACTAATCTTCTTTGGATCCTGTAGAATGTGGAAGGCATAACTGAGAGTTTTTAGTGTCTGACCTTGCTGGAGTTGGGAATCCAGCACCTAACATGCTGCCTGGCGTTTCGGAAGCTATCAATAAGCATCCAATAAACATCTGCTGGAGGTTGTAAGTGGCTCTAATGTTTAAGGGTAGCTTTTAAAGATCACAGGGCTAAATACTATCGTGCAACAAGCATGTGGTATCATGAATTTTGCTTTAGAGCGAAGGATGAGAGGGAGCTTGTAAGAAAAAAGTCTAAGTAATTATAGAGACAGCAATGAGTATAAAATACCAGCCTCATTGCCAGGAAGCAAGTGATGGAGGGAAGAGGCGTCAGGTGCTGATCCAAGCCAGGTGATGGCTACAGTGCTGGGCACCAAGGTCTTTCCTTAGTGTGCACTGAGCCCTGACCACCAGCCCATCCACGGTGACCACAGGCCCAGGGCTGTGCCTTCCCTCCCCTCCCACCCTCTCAGGCATCTTCTTTAAGAACAATTCAACCTACTCCTTTCTCTAGGAACATTCTTGGATCTTTTTTGTCATCATCAGAGATCTCCGTCACCTTCAGAGCTACCACTCAGGGCTCAGCACTTCTAAGGACCAAGTAGAGTGAGGAAGTAGAGGTTTCTGGTGGCATGATGGAGTGAAGGGATGAGCCCCAATCTAGCACGGTGAGTACTAGAGCTCTGTCTATCCACATACCTGGGACACAGTGTGAAAAATTTTGAAATTTTATACTAACCCAGGTTTAAAGGAAGAGTTATGCTATGTAAAAGGAATATTAGAAATAAACCAGAAGACATTTCAGAGAAAAGAGCACAGCACTACATGCTAGTGGATGGAAAGGGAGGAGCCACAACCACAGTCGCTCTGAGAAGCACCACCCTTGATGAAAATTCTAAGCAGAAGTGTCATGGTTGAGGAATCTCTCTCTCTGATTCTCTGTTGTAAACTTGGCATATGCTTAGGACATAGCTCATAGACAATAAATGAGTGCTGGGTAAATAATGTATCCATTTTAACATTGTATTTATTTGTGTGTGAGCATACACACACACGCACACACACACACACACACACACACACACACACACACACACACACACGTGCGTGCATGCAGTTCCATCAGAAGCCAGAAGGTGGCTGATGCTCTAGAACCAAAGTTGCAGGTGCTTATGGATGCTGGGGACCAGACTCCAGCATGTGCTCTCAACCACTGAGCTACTTTTCCAGACATCAGAATGTATTCATTTTAAGGGGGGGGACAAAACCCTAAGCCCACCTTCACTCAAGCTGAGGCTCAAGTCATGACTTCCAGGAACCCATGTGTTAATGAGCCAGCAACACATTGGGAACTTACTTGTACCCCTTTAGAGCATGAAAAACAAAATGGGATAAAAACAGAGAGGAAAAAGACTAGTTACATGCTGGGAAGATGACGCAGGGGTTAAGAGCACTGTCTGCTCTTCCAGAGGTCCTGAGTTCAATTCTCAGCAACCACATGGTGGCTCCCAGCCATCTATAATGAGATCTGGTGCCTTTGTCTGGCCTGCAGGCAGAACGTTGCATACATAATAAATAAATAAATCTTTAACAAGAACAATAGCAATAAAAAAGTCTAGTTACCACTATTCTCATGCCCAGCACAAATGCCAAGGGACACTGTTGTAGGCTAGGACTAGAAGCAGGTCCAGGGAGGAAGACCTAGTTGGCTGCTGTTTTCATTTCTTCCCCTTCCCTCTTCCTCCCCTCTCCTCCTTTCCCCTCCCCTTTCAGACAGTAGCCCAGTTTGTCACTGGACTCTCTGTGTAGCTGAAGATCTTGAACTTCTGATCACACTTCTTTCCCCTAGTACTGGCATGTCAAATGTAAGCTGGCATACCTAGCTAAACACTCTTTAAAAAAATCTATCATTCTCAGGTCACACCACATATTAGCAACACTTTGCCTGGATTATGGCTGCGAATATCCGGAGTTTGGGAAATGCTAAGTGAGGAGGCCATTCTTTAAAGTGTTTTCAAAGATTACTCAGTCGGGTGCAGGTTCTTCCTAAAAATTCTCTTAATTCAAATAAGGGGTGAGTACTGTACATTTTCACTCTGTGACAAGAGTAGGCATCTAAGTACCTTATCCTCTTTCTTCACACCACAATGAGGCTTGCTTGTTCAACCATTCCACTTCTCTGGGTGGGTTTTATAAGGCTTGAAATAGCTGCTGCTGAGCTGTTGTTTTGCCTCTGAGTTGCCCAAATGTGTATACTGAAGGAGAAGCAGGACTGAGGACTGAGGCTCAGCTCCAAGAAATGTTGAAGGGTTTTGTTTTCCCAGAGCTGTCAGGTTTCTTTGCCAGGACTGAAAAGCAGCAACAAAGGAAGATGAGGCAGTGATTTTTTTTTAATTAAATATTTCTTTGGTTTTTCAATCTTTTTAAAATGACAATTCAGTTGGTAACCACTCAAGTTGAATGCCTCCAACTTTGGGGTTTTGCTCTATAGAGGTAATACATTACCCTCCTAACCCCCATTCTCCCCACCCTCCTTCCCTCCTCCCCCCCTTCCTCTCCTCCCATCCTCCCCTCTTCTCCTCCCCCCACCCTCCTCTCCTTCTCTCCTCATTCTCCCCTCTCTCTTTGTATGTCAGTCTGTATGTGTTCTTTCTTTTTTCCTTCCAATGTTTTCTCTAAACATGAAAGATTTATTACGGATTTAAAAGCTTCTTCTCCATAAAATAAACTTTGACTAAATGTGGTTGAATCTAGAAGTAGAGAAAGAAGTAGGGAAAGTAACCCTGAATGACCAAGCTGGAGCTGAATGTCCCGAGCAGCATTAAGCTGTGAGCAGACCATGCTCCCTGGGTTCCTAGGGTTGTGCTTCCAGAAGCGTGCAAAGGCACACCAGAACAGGCAGATGATACTCTGTTGTGTGTACTTTGTAAGGGCTCCGAGGTGAGGAATCCTATGCAGCCCACATAGAATTCCCAGTGCCGCAAAGAGCATGGAATTCAACACAGCCCTATAAAGCATGTTCATAATCTAAACACAGACTAGGGAGACGGAATATGGAATTCCCAGAAAAGCTTAACATTTCAACATGGAAGGATGTCAGCATGGACACTGTATGCTTATGTTCCGCCATGACTGTAACACTTCCTGGATACGGATGCAGCCAAAAACCTTCAGCATTATTTGAAGCCAAGCTGAGTCTAGGTGTTAATTGCTTTCCTTTTTAGATTACAGATTTGCATAACTATGTAAACATTCGTTGTCTGCAAATATGTATCACTCAGATATATGAATGCATAACATGCATATCTCAGGTAGTCATCTGCAGGAAGTTCCCTCGATGATGATATTTTAATGTAACCCTTGGCATCAGTAGTTTCACTTTCTTTTTACATTGGTAAAAAGGAAAATTGAAGATCTGCTGAGAAAAACAAAGCAAATGTATACAATTGCTCCACACTGATATCTTGAAGCAAGAATAGTTTTACTATTTACTAGAAATTGGTACAAATAATTTCATTGCATATTGATCTGGAGAGGAAGCCAGCAAGCTGATCAGCTCCAAAGCAGTTGTCCTCTAACTGGTCAGGAGCTCCAGCTTCTCTTATAATCCTGAGCATGAGACTTCCTTCCCTTGCAAACCCTGCATCACTTCAAACCTAGGGAACACTTGCTGTTTGGTATTGTCCTCCTGTAATGGTTGCTTTGATTATACATATTATATACACACTATACATATTATATATTTGTATAATATATTATATATTACATACTATATATTATATTTATATAGTAAAATACATGTTTATATACATATACATATACATATACATATACATGTTTTTAAACAAGTTCTCAAGTAGTCTAAGCTGGCCTGGAACTTCTGCAGCTGAGGATGACCTGGAGCTTCTGGTCCTCCCTCCTTCGGGCCATGAGCACTGAGATGCAGCACTGGCAGGCAGATGTGCATCCCCAAGCAGTTTATGCAGAGCTAGGTATCGAATCTCGGGCTCTGTGTACACTCGGTATGCGCTGCCTTGACGGAGTCACATTCCCAGCCTTGCTTTGTGTTTTTGTTACAGGATCCAGCATGCAAGCAGGATTCATGGCAGCTTTAGGCTCAGATATTTACTTGTTTTATCCTATAAACACAATATCATGATAAAATGGGAGGCAATACCTTTGACCATGCTAAGAAACACTGTATAATTTAAGGTAACACCCTCCAAAAAAGATCACTATGCATTTTATTCATAATGAAAATCTTTATTTTTGGAAACGCTTGTCAAGCACTTCAAATCCCTTATGTGTTTTTTTTTTTTAATTCTATTTTCAAATTACTGTTTTTAAATTTATGGAATAAGTCCATTGTATATATTTGGAAAGTTGGATGAGCATGTATATTTATATATGTATATTTACATATGAATATAATTAGAAGAAAAGCATGGCACGCCTGCCAGGAGCACATGCAAACTGTGCCTTTTAAAGTTGTGAATTAGAGCTCAAAGCATCACTGTTTCTAATGAAGTGTGTTTTCCTCCCTGATGTGCATCTGCTCTTTTCTCTTCCTTGATCTTTATGCCAGTTCTGTTTTCTTGATTACAGTAAGAGATAGAAAACAAAACGACACGTCCATTTCAAGTTGTTGATTTCATTATAGTGCTGAGTTTGGGTTTTTTTTTTTTTCCACTTACTGGAAAACCAGTTTTAGGTTTAGGTTTTTGAGAAGAAACTCTAAGGCTTGCAGAAGGTTTTATTAATAGTTTGGTTATCTCATTTATATTACTAGGGCCTTTGTTATGCTGCTGTGACAAACACCCAAACAGCGGCTCAAACAAGATAAAAATGTGCTCTCCCACATCTAATGGTCTGGATCCTGAGTGTTGGGCTGGGGCAGCTTTCCAACATCAGAGACAAAAGCTCCCTCAGTCTAACCACTCTGCCAGTGTCAACCGTCACTTCTGTCTCCCGATCCAACAGGGCTGCTGCAGCTCCAGCCATCCTGTTTGTCTTCAGCTGGGAGGAACAGGGAAGCACACACTTCTTCCTCTGAGGGCATAATCTGAAATTTGTACATAAAACTTCTGTAAAGATTTATAGTAGATGTTTAGACACAACCACACTAAAGGACACAACAAAGTAGAGAAAGGCTTGGGCCTCTCTATGTACTTTATACAAATAAAAAAGGCTGCAACCCATCCAAGGTTGCTAGACTGCTGATGCCCTATCACAGGTGATGCTTGTAAGAAGTTATTTACAGCAAGGTTTTTCTCATTATCTATAACATTATATTAGAGATGGTATAATTATATATGATTATAGGTCTTATAGTAAGGATAGTATATTATACATAAAATATATAAATAATATTATTATTTATAATTAATTATCTGAGAATTGCATTGAATATATTTTAGTCACATTCCCCAATTTTCCCAGATCTACCTTCACCTTCATGCACACCCAACTTTGAATTTTTTTCTTTAGAATATTTTTTCCTCATCCTCAAGCCCAGTTTTTATACGGTTCTGAATAAAAAAGCATCCAGGTGCCCCTCCATGTATGTAATCTTTGAATTTTTTTTGAAGTTTGTTAAAACAACATAAGTCAATTTCGTTGTTGTTGTTGATGATGATGATCAAAAAAGATCAGGCTCAGATAATTATCAGTCATGCAGAGTTTCACCTGCATAAATATCGAACGAAGAGTATTTGAGACTCGTGGGACATATAGATCCGTTCTTTGGGCAAACTATCTTATACTTTCCCTGGAAAAGCACAGTGCGTGGTCCCACTCTCTAAATCCTATAAGACTGTAATACCCAGAAACGGCTGCGCACTTATCTAAGAGTCAGCCTGTGCTCCGGAGGAGTCTGTGGCGTGTTGACAGTTCCAGAGCTACAGGATAGGATGAGTTGGCATGTGGTCTAACGTTCAGCCTTTCCGGATAGCAAATTACCCATATCATGCCGTGGTTTCCTGCAGAATTGCCACATTCCCACCTATCACTCGATGCTGAACTTTCTGGGCATTTCTGAGGACAGCCTGTGAGCCTGTCACCCGTGTTCTTGTTATGTGGACTGTTTTTATAAAGCATCCCTAAGAGAAATAGAGCTATGTGTCCTTTACACAGAGAAATTCTCCTTGGCTCTCTAGGATTAATGAGGTCAACTGAACTCGTAGGGAGCCTGGTCAGACCTCCCTGTTCATTCCACATTCGGAACACAAATGGCTTCCACTGCATGAGTTCAATCATGTTGTTCTGGCCCTCACTCCCAATACAACATCAATAATATGGAAAAACTTAATTTTTATCTTTTTGTTAAAATATGGCCCTTCTCTTTGAAGGCAAATCTCAAAACTGTGTAATTTTTGCCATAACCCTTCCCCAGGAAGTAGTGCTTTCCTTCTTGCAGTTCTAGAGATGTGGTTGCTCCAAGCATCTGGAGCACATGCACTGTGAAATGATCCCTAACTTCCCATGCTCTGGGATCCACTCTTGTATTCTCATGAAGGCTGTGGAGCTTCTGGAGTTCTCTTTCCCATCAATACAATGAAAGAGAGTCACACAGCTAATTTCTTGTTCCCTGGTTCCAGAACACACTGCAATTTGAGCTCTTGCTCAGAATTTCTAAAAAGGAAACTCAGTCCTAAAATCTTGAGTGATTTTTTTATACTTTTTTTTCATCTGAAGAAATTATTTTTCTCTTAATAATTAATTCCAATTTTACAATGTCAGAAACATAATTGAATGAAATTGTTCACATTGGGTCTTTGTCATAATTATTTCAAATAAGTATATGTCAAACATTTCCCACATGCTGGACACTGAAATAGATACCCAGAGACAGGATGGTGAGGGAGTTTGACATAGCCTCTTTCCTCATGGAAAATACAGAGACATAGCTATTGTAAAATAATGAGCAATATAAGAAAAGTTGTAAATGTCTTAACAGGAAGGGAAGGGGGGAGGATGACCAGGATTAAGCATGGTAACCTGCAAAGGTTGGATACATTTTCAAAAGAATGACCTGGTTGTGCAAATTGGGAGAATAGGAAAACATTCTAGAACATTCCAATCAGAGAAGACAGCCTGTGCAAGGTTCTGAGGAATCCAAGAATCTTGGATTCCTCAAGGTATAAAATAAGTAGGGACAATTTCCTGCAGAGTTCCATCTCAACAAGAAGAGAATAAACTGAAGAATTTCCAAGAGAAAGAATTAGGCCTGTTGGTCATCACTTTGCCATCACTTTTACCTGTGTGGGAAAGAGCCCAAGTGCAGCTATTCCTAAACACTGTAATATTAAAAGTACAATTGTTATCTGAGCATGACCTTTAATATGCCAGTGAGCTTTAATACGCCAACTATGCAATCAGGGCTGACTCGTATACCCAGTATGAGAAAAAACAAACAAACAAACAAACAAAAAAAAATGATGAACTGGATTGGTGATCTCCTAGGATCTTCACTGTGCCCTAAAAAATGGTCCTTGTTTCTTGAATTGACAGGGATATACACAGAATTATGCTGAACGGTTCTCAGCTTGTATTGTTACTGTTTCTTATTACATTTACAACTTGATTTTCCTGTGCCAGGAACTACAATGAGACCAATGTCTACAGAATAGTTTCTGTCTTTTCCAAATACCCTGAATCCCTTCTTTAAGCCTGGTCACAGATGTGGGCTTGGTACCAGATTGTAGCAAGTTGTAGGAAGATTAAAAAAAAAATCATTCAATTTAGACTTTGCTAGTATATTCTGAGATCTTGCTCACACCAGCCCACAGAAATCTTGAACTCTGGCCTCTTCACACACCCACCTTTATAAACATTTCAGTCTAAATAAGGGACAAACTCCCAGATGGCTAGAAGAAACTGTGCTTTCTAGAGATTGTAATAAACTTGTTTCAGTTCTGTAAGAAAGAAGATCAGCCCTGAAGAGATATCTTAGTTGTGTGTAAAGTGCCATAAGCATAAACGCGTGGTTCAGCTCTCTGGTACCCACGTAAGAGCTGGGTATGGTCACACCCAGGTAACCCTACCTCTGGAGGGATGGAGATAGAGGATGAGTGAGTACTATCTAGGCTCAGGGACAGATACGAACTCTAAAGGTAAGGTGAAGAGTGCAGTGGGAGGCAGCCAACACCAACCTCTGGCCTCAGCATGAACACGTGTCATGTTCATCCACAAACATATAACCCCCAACACACACACACACACACACACACACACACACACACACACACACGAAACAACTAAGCAGATAATGGATTCTATTCTCATAGACACAAAATTATCTTATCTCAGCTCCTTCTTTACCCTTTTCTTTACTCAGCCTTCTACATACATGTTGAGTTTCTCCATGCATGAGGAAATCTCCCATCAGAGCACATGAATGCATGTCATCTCTGCTTCCAGCCTGGACACATCTCTGCTAGTTTCAGTCCTCCACTGTCTTCAGACGATTTGTCTAACCAGTCCCTTCTCAACGGGACCTGTTCTTCCCAGCCAACCAGTTTCAAATGTCAGCATTTGCTTTACCCTGCCCTCAGCTCGGAGTCACCTTATCCCGTCTGGTGTTTCTCCAGGTTTCTATAAGTGCTCCCCATTGTATTAAAAATCTTAATAAATATTAGGCGACCAGGACTGGGGTGCGGGGCCTGGGATGGCTCAGTTAGTTGTCGTGAAAATGCTAGGACATGAGTTTGTGTTTCTGGAAGCCATGAAAAACTGGACATGATGAGTCTATCAGCCCTGTACTCCTACGACCAGATGGGAGGTAGAGTCAGGAGAAGTAAGAGACTCCTGCCTCAAACAAGGTGAAAAGGGAGGAGCAATAACCCCAATTGTCTTTTGATCTCTACATGTGCCCTGTGGAACGATTGTTCACGCTTACAGACACCCACATACACATCTACACGCAAGCACACAAGCACACAGACATATACAAAGGATAAAAAAGGAAGAGCCTTTCGTGTGTGCTTTCAGAATCTAAATGTGCTTTCACCATTCAGAAATATTTTCCAAGAGCCCATTATACAGGAAGCGTGGATCTTTACGCTGCAAAGATACAATTATTTCCATTGGCAAAAAATATATTCACTGATTGTCATAGTTCCTATTTTGGCTAATATGTTCCTATTTTGTCTAATATATGTTTGACCCTAGCAACAACAACAAACAGGTAAAGCTGTCAGTTATGTTAGAATTGACAAGAACCGAATCAGGAGACACTTGCATTCCATTCCCGCCAGCACTAATGTACTCTCTGCTGAAAGAAATTAATGTCATCAAGAGGCTTTTCCGATTTCATCCTTCCTTCTTCTCTACTTGAAATTAATTTTTCGGCCAAGTTGCCAAGCCCTGCCAATTCAATCTCATCTAATAAACTTCCCTATCATTTTTTCCCTGTCTTCCCCGCTAGGAAAGGTACGCACAGGGAGACAACAGCCAATAAGCCTGAAGCGGAGGCCAAGCTCTTTAGTAGGTGGCCTTGGATGCAATTAGACTTTCTGTGGGAAGCAACCCTGAGCCAGTGCCTTTTAAAAAGCAAGATCAGAGTTTTCAGAGAGACGTTCTTGATGGTTCTGTGCCTCCACGGGGCTCTCGTTTCTAATTTAGTGCCAACTCTCTATCCCCTTCCCATGACCCACTTCCTGCTGCCTGGCTTCCAAGGCCAACAGTCCTTGTTTAATACTGATATGAACACTAGGGCAAATACTTAGAAATACCCATGCAAAGGCCCAATAATGAGGACTCAGAACCCTCACAAATGTAGTCACACCATGGCAAGCTGACCCTTCTAGCTGACCAGGCCTTCACCACTCGGCTCTCTGGTGGAGTGGAAGAGTTATTTCAGTCAAATTGTTGATTCAGTTGCATGGTGTAATCTAAGCTGTGTCTTTATGTAACTTAGTTTCTGTCTGGGTGAGCCAGAGGTGCTTGTCAGATGTGAGACTCCTTCACGTGGACTTTTGTGAAGACACGAAGACTGTCAATCCCAAAGAGGGTGGAGCCGTGCAGTCCCCAGGAGGCATCCTCCTAGGGTGTCCTTTCTCCCATGCCTCCTCCTGGACAGCTCAGCGTGACTATCCTGGACAATCTAGAAGTTGCCTTTGGTGACATCACTTGTGTGTCTTCACTGGACCATGACAGCGTTGCAGGCTTCCTCTTGCACAGCCTCCTCCTTCCCCACTTTTGCTGACAAGTGCTAAAGTATTCTTAGTGCATGACTGTGGTTCATGCTTACACCTTTGTCTGCAGTGGCCGGCTTCGTTCTCTTTGGACAACCTTCTGTGGTAAAGTCGCTAGCCAACTTAATTTCCCAGCATACTGGGGACTTGTGAGGAGCGACCACACCATTCCAGAGCTGGGGCTGGGGAGCCACGAATGCAGATGATTTTACTTTTAAAAAAAAGTAGGTAGAATTAGCCTGTGACAGGGTGACCTCAGGGCCCTCCTGGGAAGTGCGAAAGTTCAATTTGCTTCAACAACCCTCTCCTCCTTCTAAAACCTCTCTCTGCTTATTTCCAACTCAACCCCCACTCCCCATCAGCAGGAAGGAATCAAGAGAAGGAAAACAGAACTTACTCTGCCCATTGGATGTTCCACTCAGCTAATGAGAACTAGGAATTTCCCACCTTCTTCCTAATTCACTCTCTTTCTATCTCTAGTACTGTTTGTCTGGCTTGCTTCTCAATAGTTAAGAAAATAAAAGAATGTAGAAAATCCTTTTCTTTCATACAAGCCAAATTTCCTGGCTGTTGTCTTGGTAAAAGAATCTAAAAGTGCCAGCCTTTGAGATTCAAAATCCATCTTTGTTCTGAACTAGGTCTGTCAACTTTTCCTCCCCCAGAGCTACCTCCTTTAGGAGGCTGATTTTTGCAAAGCAGGATGTGATGGAAGAGATAAATGTCAGGAGTTTGGTCTACTATTTCAAATGACTTAAATAATTCTCACAGTTATCATTAAGCAGCGAATTCATCGGGTTTCAACTATAGCAGACCTCAGGTCATCGATATCACTTTCTTTTACTTACTCTGTAAAATTACAACACTATAGTGAAAGAACCCACAAGTGGGGAAGAGGATCTAGGAATGCTTTGAAAAAGTGCAATGGGATTTTCCTAGCAACAAACTCTAGAACAGTCTTGCTCAGATTGGCTACATTCCTGATGCACAGGCATCTGAGGAAAGGCTTCACACAACACAGCAAAGCTCAATTCCTCTTGTTCTGTGTTCTTCCTTTTCTTTCCCTTTCATTTTAATGGTCCTTGTAATCAACTGAATTGACTTCAGGAAACACAGAATGGTTTGACTGGCATTTAAAAAATGCTACTCCTCCCCCACCTTCCCTATCACGAATTCAAATTGAAATTGCACCAAATTCTTTCACCAGTTGGAAATCCAGCTAAGGTGAAGTTTTGTGTGCAAGTTATAATTGGGAGAGCTTGCGTATGAAAGACCTGAAGCAAGCTGAGTGGTGAGTAAGAAGTCAATTAAATGCTGCTAAGTAGTTTTAAAGCTACTTAGCATGAGGAAATCCTGGTGCTGAAGAAGCATAGACGGGTTGAAGATTTGCTGCCTGTAAGCAGTTTTAAAGTCTTCTTAACTTTAGCTTTTTGGAAAGTACAGGTAGACATTTGCATTCTTAATTTTGAGCTGTAGGGCTTTATAGCTCTGGATCTTTGTTTTGCAAAAGATTTAGGTAAAAATGTAGCACTGGCTTCTTGGAACTTTTTCTCGAAAATCTCAAAATAATTTCTGAAGAGACTTTCATGACATGTGGCTTCCTGGATGTCCACTCTGTGACTGTGATGTGAAATAATGAAAATAAAGCTCAGGTGATAAAAACCAGTTAATAGGTTTGAGGTAAATGAATGATTTTTTAGGAAGTAAAAGGTTCAAAAAGTGTTCATGAATTACCAGATTATAAAACCTAGTTAAAACAAACAATAAAATGCATTAATGTATCTGTCTTGTTTTGCTCTCATAGATAGGCTGGACTGCGATGCTAGTTTAGACAGGAAAAAACAAGAATCCAGGCCTCCTTCAAGTATGCTGTTTGCTGCTCCTCACTAAACCTCACACCTGGTCTCTGAGACATTTGCAAAGCTACCAGGATGTGGTTCCAAAGTGGGTTAGAATTAGCACAACGATCCTTTTGACATGCTGGAAGACCTGATAGTGGACAGATGAAGCTTTTAGGGAGTCAACTGTAGCACACGGGTTTATTAGACAAGGCAGACACTTTTGACAACAAGATAAAGAAGGAAAAGGCAAGAATGCTAGGTTAAACCTGGTGTAGAGGGGCATGCCTATAAATCCCAGCATTCTGGGAGGCAGAGGCAGGCATATTTCAGTGAGTTCAAGGACAACCTTGTCTACAAAGCGAGTCCACACAAAGTCTGTTTTGAGAAAAAAAAAAAAAGCTAGGTTAGGCTTGGGGACATCAGAATTCTTCTGGTCATGCAGTTGCCATAGAATAATTTCAGATAAAAACAGCATAATATTTCGGCACTTGCAGGCTTCCAATGGTCACCTCTAATTGTCCCCTATGGCTTATCACCTGTGAAGGGACTCAAAAAGGACTTGCTATGTAAAATAGCTGATATCATTTCTTCCCCCAACTTGCAAAGGGATCGACATCTTAGAGCCATTTCTGTCACAATTTTCATTAAACCAGCACTCTTCCGAGCATGCTGTCACTGAGGAGTTCAACAGCCACCAATAATTTAAGGGGGAGGGGGCGGGGGCGGGAACCAGCATGTAAACAAGATTGTGGGAGGCGAAATCCGCATACTGCAGAGGGCGCTAAGGTACCTTTCAGAGATTAGGGCAAGTGCTTTTTTTGTGGTGGCAAGAATGAGAAGAGGAAGCTAGAAGTCTCATTCATCACCCCTCATATGCATGTTACAACCCCCACCCCCACCCCCCTGTCTCAAATAGACAGCCTAGGCTGTAGTCAGTGATTATGAAAGATAAACTACTGTAGAAGTAGTAGAAGAAGGAATTCCAGAATAGAGAAGAGGCTTCTTAGGAAACTGATAAAATGAAGTCTGGCTTCCTAATAATTTCAGGATTCGACACAGAGTGAAGATTAGTGAAGGTGGAAATGTTTAGAGCTCCTGGCCTGCGGACTGTTGGCAGAATAGAGGAACTTTGAGGCAGAAGCCAAGAAGTATTAGTTTTGTTTGTTTGTTGTTGTTGTTGTTTTTTAACTTAGAAAGAGGTCAAAAGGTGATATAACAGATGGAGGGTGATAGTTACTAGTGTGTCCTGAAGGATCAGCTTCTCAAAAAGGAAGGAATCCGATTAAACATGATGCCCACAAACACCCTAACATTTGGCTAATTCTCAACAATTTGTAAAGCCCTTCTGTAAAGATTGTATCTGGCTTGATCCTTATGACGGCCATTTTATATATGAAGGCTTTTGGAGAGGTTAAGTGGCTTTTCCAAAGTCACACAGTAAATTTCAGTGCTGAGTCTTAATAGAAATTGATTTCTAGTGATTTTTGAACACATTGTTGGTTGACTCTACAGAGAAAGTGTGTTTTCAGGGATTTATTCACGGTAGGAGGGGGTTGGGAATGCTGTCTTAAGCCCAGAAGATGTCAGCTCATGTTGCAAAGTTAAAAAAAAAAAAATCAAATGGCAGATATTCATGAAGCAAAATAAAGATAATTTCTCATCACACGCTTTGTGTCTGTAAGAAGCTAACAGGAGTTTTCACAACACAAATGGCTAATCTTAACAGCACGCCAAATTGGCAGTCATACTGTCTGCCTGATCAACCACATGCCACCCTGCTTGAGATGCATCTTGTCACAACTCCACTGAGTGAAGCATCATTTCAAGAAAGTAAATTGAACTCTAGAGCTAAAAGTTAATAGAAGAGCTGGGCCCCCAGAAGCTATCCATAACCACTGCCTCTCAGACCTGTAGATGAGCAAAAGATTTATTAACGATAACTATGTTCAGATTGGTGTCCCAAGCCAAAGATCCAGGTGGGGAGTCTAGAAAGAGCCAAACAGGAAGAACAAGTCTGGGTGTGCACTCTTCAGGGAAGGCTTCTTGGTGAGGCAGCATCACGTCACCAGCTTCAGGAGGGCTTTGAAGTGTGACCCAGGGCCAGACCCAGAGTTATCCCTCAGAATCCTCCCCTGCCCTTCCTCCATGGGTGGGGATCACATCCTGACCCCTGGAAGAATAAGATGGTGGGAATAGAAGGGCCAGGACTAACGCATGGAAGAAGTGGGATAAGGGAAACTCCCCATAAACAATTAACTAGACTTGGGTGATCCCTGATATTCAGTAGGAGGTGGGGCACTGAGCAATGCTGAATCCCCTCAACGTATTCTCTCATCTAACCAAAAAAGCTATCTCTTGATACCACAACCGTGCCAGGTCTACAAGTACCATAGGCAAGGGACTCTGTCAGAAACCACATTTGGTCTGAGTGTCACTTTGCATCGCCAAGTATTAGAACTGATTATACTTTGATTTGTTCAAGTCCTCTGAGATCAAAGATGGATTCCGAATGTTAGTTGACAAATGAATGAAACGAATGGAAATCAGAACACAAACCTACTCCTGTTGCCTTAGGCATCATTCATTTGCAAAGTCTAATATGCTGTTATAATGACATTTTCTCACTCCATCTGCTAAATCTTTCATTTTAGTGAAACTGATTTGTCACAACTGGATGTTACAATTATGTGCACTTATGTACATATCCAGTGTATATAATCTGCCTATAGTTTCTAAAAATTGGTGTGCAGATAAAACAAAACACTAACAACAACAACAACAACAAAAACAAAACAGAGAATTAAGATATAAGGATCTTGGGGTGTGACTACACTTAAAACTTGCTGGTGACACCCATGGCTTTGACTTCTAACACAGCAGCCCCTGAAACTAAATGTTCTCCAAAAGGAGTTCCATGAGAATAACTTCCCTCGACTTTGTGAAAGGGGAGCTCTTCAGCCTTATGTTAATGGACATCTCTTGAGCAATGTTTGTATTGGAGGTGAGGACTTGCTTTCCTGTTCCTTGAATTTGTGTTGAAATCTCCCACCCTGACCAGCCTGTTTGTTTGGATTTGCTAGCATTTGTCCTGGGAAAATGTTTATGCCAAACCTGGCTCTCTCTTTGCCTCTGAGCCTCTAGTCTGTGAGTTATCCCAGCGTTCTTCATCAAGCTGCCCTGTTCACTGGTGACCAAGACTGAGTTCTTCAGCTTCTTGGGCCTGAGAAAAGTCTATTGAGATTCTCAGCCTTTTCTTCCTGCCTACTTACTTTTTTGATTAGACAAAATTGTTGAAAATCAGCTTTTAGAAAATGGATTTAGTTGATTCTGGCAGGGTTTTAGGGGTGTGTGTGTGCGTGTGTGTGTGTGTGTGTGTGTGTAAGGGGGTATCCAGGCTCCTTGGTTGCTTGCTGTAACTGGACAAGGTGTTCTCTCTTTTCAGCTCTGAAAAGGTGTTTAGAATGAGATGAAAACACCACAAGGTTGCAGAAAAGCCTTTTCCTGTCTGTGTCCCATTGCTCTGTAGGATCTTTGTTTATAAACATTAGTCTTTAAAATTAAGATGTCGGGTACCTTAATGTTTGAGATGGATGATAGATAACTGCACAGGGTATATGTGAACTCGTTTAATGAAAAAGAAATAATGTGTATGAAGCAGTGAACCAACTATGGTGTGTTCTGAGTAAAGCTAAATCCAGTCAGGCCCACAAAAGGATTTAAACTGTTAATTTTTCCATATTGCTCAAGTAAGCAAAACCCAAGGCATTTAATTTTTCTAATAATCTCAGACATGGTTTCTTCATAATGTACTACACAATCTGTATTGATTACTCTGTCGTTGAGACATGCATTTATTAAACATGTATTCCACAGCGAAGCATAAAATCAAAGTGTAAATGACTATTTTTGAAAGCTACTCTTTTTTTTTTTTCCCCAAGCGTGTCAAAACAAAATGTCAGGGGTGTGGGGAACCTTCCGTTTAGTTGTTTATGAAAGGTATTAGGATGAGCAGCCCAGAGCCACGGGAGGGAATTCCACACTTTTCCAACACAAAGGTGACTCAGAGACAGCTTCACAAGTCCACTGTGGAAAAGAAAGAAGCTTAGCTTAAAGTTGTAACAGAAGAATACAGTTTTGTTACTGAAAAAAAAAATTCCTTTTATTTAAAAATAGTTATATTGGTGAAAAAAAAATTCAATCTTCAAACCCCGATTCAATACCTGTGTCATTTATAAGCATGTATTTGTTGAAGTAAAACATTTTATTTAACATTATTTTCAAGGGCATCCTTTATACACGAGAGCAAACTGCTTTGTCAAATTTAAGCCACCAGTTCCTTGACTCTCACTACCTGCCCCAAAATAATATTTGCAAGCATGCAAAAAAAAAACCAAACAAACAAAAAAAAAAACCAAAACTCCCTTTCTCTAATGCTCTTCAGAAGAGGTCTTAAGGAAGGCAAATTAAGTGGGAACTGGAAGGGGGTGATTAAAAGGAACAGGGAATTTACATTGCAGTAACAGAGGGACGGGACGTTGTGTTTGATTTGTTGTCCACCTTAATCTGGCATGCTATTTCACCCTCCAAGACGCACATCAATACCTTCTTTATGTCTGGCTATTACCACTCATTTAAAAATCTATTTTACATGATTCTTTCAGCCAAAAATGGACCATAATGACACAGAATACAGCGTGTGCTTCATAAATTCTGTAAGAATCAATACTTTGGCTGGGAATTTGTCAGTCTCTCAAAGTTATGCGCCATTAAACTTTACTGTTATTGCAGCGGACTCTTCGTCAAAGTTCAGTACCTAGCATACTAGAGAAACGCTTCCAGAGCCAGGGAAGGTGCAGAGGAGCTGAAAGATGCTTGCAATGGAATTCAGACCTTCAGATAGATGCTTAATTTGCAAAATGCAAATAGGGTAAAAGCTATCTTGATTATGGATAGCCAGGTAGTTCTTGGGATTTAGGTGGTGTCTATCAAAAGGTCACTGTGTTATACCCAAACATTGTGGAGAATGCAAAACGTTCTTCCAGTAACCAACCTCCTCCCTCCATCTCTGAGAAGGGCAGCAGGCAGGTTCAGAACAGAGGACAGCAGATGCTTCAGCCATTTTACACTGCTCATAGGGTTAATTTATAATGAGAACGTCCTCCTTGGTTTTGTACACTGTTGGGAGGTGCTTTATAATTGTAACAGCTTTCTTTTCAGCCACCCGAAAATGGATCCTGCATAGAAATGGCCTCATCAGCATCAAAACGAAATACAGACATTATGCCATTGGTGACTTGGCTGCCACTTGACTCTCCAGTAGGAGTTACCTGTAAAAATCCTCCTGTTGGTCCAGCCACAGGAAGCACCACGTTCCAAGCACTCAGGGCTCTACCTGCTGGGCTGGAGGCCTGGGCTTCTTGAAATTGCACATGGCCCAGTAGCTTTTTCTCCTCTTAGCGATGGCTGTCGTTGTAATCTCAGAAATACTTGACACTATGTCTGAGGGTCTACTCTGCCCCTGCGGAGTGAGCGCTGTGCTTCTGTCTGCTGCACTGGACTTCTTCACCCCCACTGTGTTGAGATTCCGTGCTTCCTGCCTACCTTCTGTATGTTATAACAGTGACAATGTTCATGGAGACTGAGTCTCATACACCCATTTCCTATCTGGCACACAATAGGTGCTCAAAAAAATCATCACAGGATACTTTAATCAAAGCTTCTCATGAGACAAGCCTGTAAATCACAGTATGTAGGAGATGGAAGAAGGAGGATCAGGGATTCAAGTTCAGCCTGGTTATATATCCAGAGTTGGAGGATAGCCTGGGATACATGAAACTTGGTCTCAAAGGCATAAACTAAGTAGCATTTTTCATGAGCAAAGTGGAAGGGAAGCACTAGAATTCTCAAAGAATAAAGCTTTTACCTTATTCTTGGGTTTATAGCAATGTGGGAAAAACAGTATAGATATAAATTTTAAAACGAAAAGAATTATAATATAAATCAGAGAGGCTGAGGTCGAAGACTTGACATGAGTTCTAGGACAGAAGTAAAAGTCTATCAGAGTAATTCTATCTCAATCAGTTAATAAAACTAAAGTAAATAAAGTTTAAAAGCAGCAAGCCAGGTGGCAGAGCGTCTGTTGAACAATAGAGAAACTGAGTTTTACCCCCAGCATTGCACAAACAGAGCCCATGGTATGTGTGTGTAGTCACAGCACTCAGAAGAGGGGTGGGGTTAGGATCAAAGTTCAGGGTCATCCTCAGCTGTCTGCCCAGGGAATACAAAGCCACCAGGGACAGATTCTGAATGAAACCAAAAGGAACTAAAAGTAAGCACTACTTCTCCATCAGCTATAAGAAAGTGAGTTTTTGTAGTAACACATTCCCAAAACTGTTTCTCAAATTAGCTCTAGACAAGATAAGTTAAAAAAAAAAATAAGTGGTCATTGGAATTCAGAGATTCTATGAAAAGTTAATGGCTTTGAGCAAAATGGCTTTTGCTGAGTGTCTCACTAGATGGTCTGTTGAGATCCCTCCTAAGGTCAGGTTGCTACCTGGGAGGGAAGGGTGGAGAAGCAAAGATCTTCCTATCTGATTTTTTTCTTGAAGTCTTTCAGCTACAGATATTTTCAGGCTTTTGCCCAAGTTCTTAAAATTTGTTCTGTTAAAGGGGAGGAAAAAGCCCTGTGCTCACTCTTCAAATGAGTTTATTAATATAATAGAGTGTTACCAGGCACCTGGTTAGGCTTTGAAACATGTTTGCTATTCCTATTTCATGTCTTCTGTTATCTTCAAATTACCCTTTCAAAAGCACACCATCTGAGCTGAAAAGCAGGCATAGATAGAGAAGAAAAGAGCTATAAGGAACCTTGAAACACATTCTTGGACAGTGTCTTGTAGTGGAAATTACAGTACAGAGTTCAGGTATTCAAACTTTCCTCCAAACAGTAAGAAATGAAGCTGGGTCTGGGTCCGGTACAGACAGGACTTGGGGACTGTCACACAGAGAAGCTCTACCTTGGCAAAGTACTGCCCTTCTGTTGTTGACTCTTTCTTTGATAGCTCTGATTTGTCTATCAATCTTCAGGGGTGGGGGGAGAAAAAGTCGCCCCCTCCCAAGTTCATCTTATTTCCCAAGAGTCACCCTTCCCTGATCATTAGCTTTAGGGTCAAAAAATTCTGGGGTTTGAGCTCAGCTTCACTGTTCTCTTCTCTGAACTTCATTTTCCTTATTTGTAAGGATGAAATTAATAACTAGTCATACTTTAAACTCTCTTGAGGGTAAGTGCTAATTAATATAAAATTAATGGCAAAGGCATGCTCTCATCTTGGTGAGGGGGAAAGGACCCTTCTAAGTAGGTAACTGATTAATGTCAGGCGTGATGGATATAATTACTATGAAGAACTGCTCTCTGGCATTTCCATAGTACTCAGTACTGTGCTCAGTGCTCAGTACTCAGTACTCAGTACTCAACCTGTGCTCAGTGGGTTATGGTCTATGTTACTTTAATAGGACCACCACACAACTCTACACTTGCTGAGACTCCGAAGTGTCTTTTTAAGTACACAAAGGAGTGCTTACCTAGATGCCCTAGGTTCCAATCTCAGCACTACAGTAACAGGACACGGAGGCACATTCTTGCCATTTCATCACACAGAAAAGAGAGGTAGAAGGATCAGAAGTTCAAGGTTATCCTCGGTTACTTAGTGATTTTGAAGATAACCTCGGCTACATGGGAACCTGTCCCAGCAAGGTATATAAATAAATGATTTAATTAGAATGGAAATAAAAACTGTATGACACACTTGACAAGAAGCTGAAGATATCTCTAAGGAAATCCAGAATACACTGCTAAAATGTCATATTAGTGGCATTCGGATACGTTTAAACATTATAGATTTGTCAGTTGATGAGGGTTTCAATTTGAGCCTATCAAAGTACTTCAAATTCTCTTACAGAAAAAAAAAGTCTTTTTTTCCTCCTGAGAGGGTTTTGCTTTTGGTTTCAAGTGCAGCTTTCTGGGTCATCTGCTTTTAAAGGAGACAAGGTCTAGAGATGTGACTTGTTATCATTAGGACCTCTAAAATTTATCTTTTATGTTTATTATGCATTTGGACTTATAGATGAACGTGTATGTGTGTGTGTGTGTGTGTGTGTGTGTGTGTGTGTGTTATCACAGTTGAATTGGCCAGCAATGGCAGTGGAGTATCTTGCCTTTCTGCTGCCTCTGCCATATGACGTCATATACACATATCTTGAACTCAGAGCTTGGCACTCTGTTACTAAGCAACAGCCCAAGCCATGTCTTGCTTTCTTTAAAGATCAGAATATCACAAAGACTTTCTGACATCATCGTAAGTGGCCTTGAAGAAGAGATCCTTCCTGACTTCAGACAAAGACACTATTAAGGCTAGTAGTCGTCCTGTCCACACAATGCCTGAGCAGACTGAGCAGACAGTGGGATGTTAATAAATGAAGAGACAAAACATTTCAAAGACTGTGAGTGTTGTCAAGAATTATGACAACAGAAGTCAGTGTTGCGAATAGTCAAGAACACAGACACTGGAGTTAAAATACGCAAGTTCAGAGGTCAGACAGATGGCTTACTGTCTGTCTATCTAGGAGAGGAATGTGTTACCTCATCTTGCTACCTTCATTCATCTCAGCCACAAAAGGACAAAACAACAGCCTTCATCTTCTTGGGATTGCTGAGAGGTCAAGGCGAGTTAGCACATGTGAAATTCTTGGGATTAGGTCCCAGTGGCAGCCTAGAGTAACATGTTCTGTAGTCACTATGTGTGGGTTGCCGCCTCTCCTTTAAAAATGCAGATTCAGTCTACAGTTTTGTCCATATTAGGAATTCTACATATAATTTTGAATTAAAGAGATTAAGAAACCTACATAAATATGCCCCTCAGACCAAAGAAACATATATTTCTTCAGTTCTAGATAGGTGACCAATGAGTACTTCGACATTGGAAGTGATAAGAACATAGAAGAGGAGGAAGAGGTGGAGGAGGAAGATCAAGAGGAGGAGGAGAAAATAAGGACAAAACATAGTAATTCAACAGTCAGGATCAAGGTCAAAGTCTTCCCAAAGGTCTGCAAGTTCCTGAGTGACCTGCAGCCACCCCACCTGCAGCCACCAGCTCCTCTAACATGCCCCGCCCCTCGGGCTGTTTACTTCACATACACACCCCTTCCAACGACCCCTTAAAAGAACCACACACCAGCCCCAGGACTTCACTGAAATTCTCTTCTGCTTCAAAAGCCTTTTCCCACTTGTAGAGAAATTTTTATCTCAGTCACATCTTTGCTCGAATATCACTTTGTCTGTGAGACTTGCTCTGTCTTCTCTCACATCATCTGTGCCATGCCCACTCTCACCCTGCCAGCTCGCCCACTCCGCTTACCTCACTCTTCTGACCCATAACATAGTTTTATTTATTATTTATTCTCCCTTTTTCTTTCTCAGAATCGTTACGCAAGAATAGAAGCCTCGGAGGAAGTGCTTTTTGGTGACTTTGTTTCCTGTTGTAACAGCTATTCCTAAAAGAATGCTTGACCCATAAGAAATAAATCTGTCCCACAAATATGATTCATTCATAAGGTTTATTTTTAAAATTATTTTCTTTCCTGCCATTATTTTTCCCTTTTTGTTTAATACAAGTGCTTATCCCATACGGACGTCACCTTGGTCGGTAGATTTCATCTGTACTGGTCTTTTTTTGAAAGAAGAAGAAATGGTTCTCAGAAGAACAATTTCTTGCTTTGTTTTGTCTCCCTGTCTCGGTCACAAACTGCTCTATTTCTGTTCAATGCACAAGATTGATATGTCCATGAGCATCACTTATAGAAAAGCCCTTCTAATTGAAATTTCCATAAAAAACTACTGCACGTGTGGGGGGCGCGCACGCGCACACACACACACACACACACACACATAAGCACACACACACATACACACATGCTGATTTTCATTGTTAATGTACAAGAACAAGGGTTTCTGCATAGATAAATCAACATTCACAAAGATCAATATACATTTCTGGTTGCAAAAAACAGGACAATTTTATAAATAATAGATAGAAGATGGGGGCTACAAAGTAGAGGGAGAAACTAATTGTGCATGGAAAGGCCCCTTGAGGGGAAGTACACAGTTAAAATATACATTAATTTAAAATTTTTGAGGCCTTTAAGTATGTAAGAAAGTGGTTCAGTTAAACACAGCAGTCACTCCTCTTCCTGAATGTCTACTGGCAAGTGCAGGTTTATTCAGCAGACACACACTTTCATTTTAAGGAAGACTTTTAACTGATGCCAACTAGATCCTGTATGTTTAACGTATTCGCAAGCAAGATGGAGACATGAGCCTTTCTAAGAATGAAAACCCATTTTCGACAAATCTATGTGTCTCTTCTAATGAAAACAAATGCCCTTTATGTCTTTTCCCTCAGCCTGAAGCGTGCAGTCATATGTTCTCAGCTGGAAAAGACCCTTTCCAGGGCCTTTGTGTGAGGCTGTTTCCCAGCACTATTACTTATCATTCCACTAAGCTAATTTTCATTGTTTTTTAAAAAATGAACTCCATGGAATTTCAGCTTAAAGAAAAAATTTGAAGCAATATTCTGTGACTATTCACAAGTGGTTTTCTTGTTTATTCCTTGGTTAGTGAAGTATGCACGGAGTTGCTTTTCCTGTTTCGAATGTCCTTCTAAATCCAAGGACCTAATGGGTAGTACATTAAATTTTATTTTAAAAAAATCACTATAGCTATGAGTATTATTTCTCAGATTTTACATAGACAGTAGTCTTGGAAAACTTTTATTTGCCCATCCAACAAACATTTTTGATTCTTTTACTGCCAAAGGAAAGCTTGCCTTTTTTATTTTGATTTGTAAATGCTCTAAGGCAGGTAGACACCATGTTGTGTGTGGTACTGTGATGTACTGTGTGCATCTCACAGAGTCTCTAAGGATTTCTCAGTATGACCCATGAGTGAGAAATGGTTGCAGTATTTCCTGCAATTATCTTTTCGAAAATGTGACAGAGGAAATAGGTTGACGGTCCCCATAGGATTTCAGAAACACCTAGTAAAGACCATTGTAATGTGGCTCCCATTTGAAGCATCACAGCTCAGTTATTGTCATGTAATTACATCATTTTTGTGTCTTGTGAAATATTTTAGAATGGCTTTTATTGCTATTCTGTGCCATTGTTCCAATGCTTGGCTTGGATCATTATTATTTCTGGGGCTGTCTATTTTTTTGTCATTTTTGTTTTTTCTTTTTTTTTTCCGCTTTCTTTCTTTTTTTATTTTATTTTTATTTTTTGTTTTTTCTTTCTTTTTCTTTTTTGGGAAAAGTTGTCACTAAGAAACTCTGTTCTGGAACTTACTATATAAACCAGACTAGACTTGAACTCACAGAGACTGGCCTACCCCTGCTTTCTAAATGCTGGGATTAAAGATGTGTACCACTATGCCGGCCTGTGCTTAAGGTTTATTTATTTACTCGTTTATTCATTCATTTATTTGTTTACTTATTTATTTATCCATTGTTTGTCGGGAGAGAGTGTGGGCACACACAGCAGGAGGGAAGTCAGCTTTGGGGATTCAGTTCTCTCCTCCCATCTTGACTTTGAGTGGAGGTCTCTCTGCTGCACCACTGCACTGCACTGGAAGCAAGTGAGCTTCTAGCCTCATCTCCTGTCTTTGTCTCCCATACCTCTGGAGGAGTTCTGACACTACAGACAAGTGACACTGCATCCAGATTTTAAATTGAGTTCCAGATTTTGAACTTGCATCCTCAGGTTTCCTCAGCAAAAGCTTTTACCCCTGAGCCATCTCCCCAACCCTACTCCTGTTCTTATGCAAGATCTTTGATGATTCAGGGAACAGGACAATCGCACCTTAGGAAAATCATCACCTCAAAGAAACAGAAAAGCATCCTGGGCAGTAGAGAATAGGTGCTACTTATTTTGCTTTTCTTATTATGATCTGGATGATAAAGACAGCATCATTTCCTAGAGATTTTAGAAACCCACAAAATAGATAAAATGCAACTGAATTTTTAAAGCTAAAAACTTTCTTTTAAAAACAAATAAGGAAACTGAAATCAAGAGAGAAAAATACATTTCAGATCTTTTTCACCTTTCTTCTGTTTCTGTGGATAAGTCTGAGCTCAAGGTCTCCCTGCAGGCAAATAAGTTAATGACAGCATCCTCCTTCCTCTTCTGGTATAAACTCATATTTATAGGTTAAAACAGTGATTAGACCACTAATACACAAGTCACAACAGCAAACACTTAATAAGGATTTTGTTTTATTTCATCAATCACTTTAAACACAAAGGAGCAAGCAAACACCCGTGGAGAGCTCTATCTGTAGATAGAGCCTTTCAGAGAAGAGGAAACAGGAGCAGAGCTTAAAGAACTCCCCTGAAGCAAATAAATGGTTAAATATAGGGACAGCTCTGATGTTTCTAACTACAAACCAATAATCTTCAATGATCTTACTGACTAAACAGTTTTCATAGTTAATTAACATCAAATCTATTTCTAAAACAAAGCACCGATAGTGGACAGCTTTATGCCCATGAGAAAACTGTTGAACTTGATGTATGCCTTCTATACTGTTGTGAAGTGAACTGCCCCAGACTGAAGTTTGTGAAGTCAGTTCCTTCAGGTTGGGAATTTTGGTGCAGCCAAACGAAGGACATAGAGCTAACAGCCAGACCAGAGGCCATCTCAGGGTCACCTGAAGGATCTTCATCCAAACTCAAAAAAATGGAAGCTTCCTGATGCAGTGGCCCTTCAGTGCAGTTCCTCATGTTGTGGTGCCCCCCAACTCCCCAACTCCTTCATAGTTGTGATTTTGCTACTATTATGAATCATGATATTAAAACTGTGTTTTCAGATGGTCTTAGGAGACCCTATGAAAGCATCCTTTGACCTCTAAAGAAGTCACAACCCACAGATTGAGAACCACTGCCTTAGAGGTTTTATATTGTCAAGAGGTAGAGTTTTTCTGTTCATTTCCATTCTAGCTGCTGCTCCACAGACTTGCTCTGAGAATGACAGCAAGCAAGCTTCCATTGTGAGCAATAAGGAGAGCTGCATGGTTTCTGTAGTCCTATGTGTCACCCTCTCTTTTGCAATTTTTCTATTCATTAGAAGCAAGTCACTAGCCTGGTGGTGGTGGTGGTGGCAGTGGAGGCAGGAGCATACGCCTTTAATCCAGCACTCAGGAGGCAGAAGTAGGCAGATCTCTGAATTCAGGCCAGCATGGCCTACAAAGCAAGTTCCAGGACAGGACAGGCAGGGCTACACACAGAGAATCACAGTCTCAAAAGAAGGATGAGGAAGAGGAGGAAGAGGAGGAGGAAGAGAAGGAGGAGGAGGAGGAGGAAGAAGAAGAAAAGAAGAAGAAGAAGAAGAAGAAGAAGAAGAAGAAGAAGAAGAAGAAGAAGAAAGACCCTAGATCCACCCCATACCCAAGCTAAGGGAGTTAGCCTTAAATGGAGATCTCTCAGAGGCATCATAGGGGGTACAGTCAAGAATGTGTTCTCTGGGGGCTCAGCAGTTAAGAGCACCGTCTGCTCTTCCTAAAGGTCATGAGTTCAATTCCCGGCCACCACATGGTGGCTCACAACTATCTATAATGTGAACTGATTCCCTCTTCTGGCAGGTGTAAATGCAGATAGAGCATTCATATACATAAAATAAATAAATCTTATTAAAAAAAAAAAGAATGTGTTCTCTGAACTCAGGATGGACCTTGTGTTAGAGTATAGTGTTTACCTCCAATGTTCTAACGCCTAGGCTCAGATCCCAGAACCACAGTAGTCATGTGTGCTGAAAGAATATTGATGTCAACAGGCTCAGTTGACCCTCATCTTCATGCCTATTTCTAACAAAATTCCTTAAGGTAATGCCCTTCCTAGTATCTCTACTATTTCAGGCGGAACCTAACATCTGACAGAATGTAGTGTCATAAAAGACACAGCATCCTATGTTTTTCTGCAACTGAAAAATGCCATGAGTATCCAGGCATCACCTAGATCAAAATCCGTTTCTTTTCAACACTAAACTCTCATCTGAAATACCAGGAAAGGAAATCAGTAGATATAAATGACTTTTCTTTTTGCATGATATGATAAAAAAGAAGGTGGGTTCTGGAATCTTCTGACTCCATTTAAAAATATAACTCAAGATTGCCAGTCAGAACACAGACGGTTGCAGCTGAGTCAGTTTCCTGAAGGCAATCTAGGGACATCCTGGTTCTTGCCCAGTGCCGTTGTGATGATCAAATTCGGTGACACAGTGGACAATATTGAGCTAGCAACATAGTGCAAAATATAAACACAGATTTTGCCAGGGTCGCCCTCGGCTACAGAGCAGGACAAAGCGCGAGGAGCAGCTGCTTACCAGACATTAACTCTCTCCTTACAGCACAGCCATCTCTGGGGTACGGATGATAAATGTGCTGGGTTGTTATGGAAGGGGCCATGCGTAGCCACATCTGCTGCTGGTTTGCTAAGGGTGTCAAGGCAGGCTAGTGTTTTAGCGTGGGCCTGGTCTGACCACGCTTCAGAGCTTTGGAGATAGGGCGGCCTTTCTGTAAGTGCTGACACACTCTGGCAGCCTGCAGATCCTTCAGCCATTTGCCTGAATTCAAACCCACTCCCAGTCCCAATGCCCCTGTTGCGTGATTCTCTGACTTGAGAGAAAACATTATATCGTATCATGTAAGAACTACCTAGAGTTGAGGTGCCCCAATGCCCCAGAGGAATACGCTCACATTTCTTCTTCAATGGCCCCGACAGAAATCTCATCTGATGTTTTCCCTTTAGAAACAAGACGGCAAGATATTTTCTGGGAAGTCATTTAGGTAGACTAAAGCAATCTATAAGGGTCTATTGATTAGAAGGAAATGTGCCTCAAACTTGATTTGTGTGCAGTGAAGTACCTTGGAAGGTGGTGTGATTGACAGTGTTGAACAGATTGGGTCTGGAGAAGTTAGGCTACCTCGGCTCTTCTGCAAGGAGGTAAAGTCTGGAGTGAGACACAGAACTACAGAAATGAAAGGGGGAAAAAAAGCCAAACAACTTATGTTGTACCAAGTGTGTACCCCGGTACCTTGTAGCCCTGGACACCTGTGAATACGGCCAAACACATTACAAAACATTCTCTTTCTCCATGTCCCATTTTCTGTCCTAGAACGCAATTGCATGGTTCCCCAGCCTGAAGTTGCAGGTGATGGTGTTGTGTCACAGAGTCAAAAGGTTGGAAATGCCTGCAAGGCTTTGTGTAGTGTATAAACCCACACAAGCAAAACATACATTGTTTGCAGTGGGTTACTAGGAAGAAAAGATACCCAGAGTGTTGTATGGAATTTGAAAATATCCTATCTGTACTTGTTGGTGTTGTTTCAAATTAACAAAAGCTGGAGTCATCAGAGAGGAAGGAGATTCAGGCGAGGAAGTACCTCCATGCGATCTGGCTGTAAGGCATTTTCTCAACTGGTAATCAGCAGGGGAGGCACAGCTCATTGTGCATGATGCCATCCCGGGGCTGGTGGTCAAGGCTGAGCAAAACAGGGGAAGCAAGCCAGTAAGCAGCACCCCTCCATGGCCTCTGCATCAGCTCTGGCCTCTGAGTTCCTGCCCTGTTTGAGTTCCTTTCCTGACTTCCTTCGGTAACAAATAGCAATGTGGAAGTGTAACTTAGTTTCAGTCAAGGTGTTTTGTTGCTGCAATAGAAACACAAACTAAGACAAAAGCCACCAAAATGCCCTGCTTACTCTCATGTTGTTTAAGATTGCTTTTCACAATCCCACAAGTGGCCAGCAAGAGTAATGGCATTGTTCTTCTCACTAGAAGCACTAACAAAAATATGAACCCCCAAATGGCTGTCTGTAGTCTTATACTAGTGCAGAATCACAATAGACATTAGGAAAAGCTAAAGTGACAATTTAAGAATTCTGTAGCTTGAATAATAAGAATAAAATGCACAACGGCATTGTAAGCCATATGCTGGCAAGTTATGAAAGTGTAGGTCTGCTTATTTCTAAAATGCAGACCTGTTGAAGGTTTTGCATTCTCTTCCCCAGACCTGCCTGTCTTTCTTTTCAATTTCCCAAGGCAAATTTGCTGGGAACTAGAGTGATCATTGAAGCAACATTTAGAATAATACAACACTAGGGCCAAAGAGGAAAAGAGTGGGACAGCATAGAGCCTTAATTTCAGTTGCCAGCATAGCTAAATAAGTTAATTCTAAAAATTTAATATAATATTAAATATTGCCAAGGAGCCTTTGCTGGGCTTCCCTGTGCTCTAAGCAAACACAAATCTTCCTGCAAGGACCCTAAGGAAAACAGAGCAGAAAAATTTATCTTTTTTCCTTCCTTCCTTCCTTTCTTCCTTCCTTCCTTCCTTCCTTCCTTTCTTTCTTTCCTTCTTTCTTCTTAAAATCCTAAGTAGCCATTCTATTAGGCTAAGTGTTATTCAGAAAATAGTTTATTTTTTCATAAAAATAGAAAATTATACCCTGGTATTTTGCCCTAGTAACATGATATGTATTTTGAAAATAATTCCTGATTTTTCATTGTGAAGCAATTTCCAACTACTCTGAAAGAATTCAAGTTATATTCATAACTCATAAATTTGACTCAAATAAATTTAAATTAAATATCACCTGAGCAGCTGCACTTTTGTAAACCAGCCAAATACATCTCAGTGTATTTAAATGCAAGGCACACTAGTGTTCTTAAGTCTATATTATTTTTTAATTTTACTCATTTGTTTGTCTTTTGAGACAGGGTTTCTCTATGTATCCCTGGCTGTCCTGGAACTCATTCTGTAGACCAGGCTGGCTGCTGGGATTAAAGGTATGTGTCATGAACTTCATGGCCCTTAAGTCTATGGTACTTAAAAATAAGCCAAAGGCTAATCTTTTAAACATTAGTGACAATGTGGGGTACAAGCATGCCAGGAGGTTGAGGCCAGCCTGATCTACACCTTGAGCTCCTGGCCAGCCAAAGCTGCATAGTTAGACCCTGTCTACAAAACAAACAGACAAACCAGAGAGGGGGGAGGAAAGAGAGAGAGAGATCTTATCCTTTTGTCTGGCTTCCATGTGCACTCATGTGGACATAAACGTAGACATATATTTAAGTTTTTCAGGCAGTCTTACCAAGTTAACAAACACAGCTGCTGCATGGCCCGAGTATTCAAACAACAATGCTGAAACTGAGAGGGAGCTGGGGATCCTCTGAAACAGCTATTGAGTTCAGGGACGTGACAGAATATGCCCAGCAACATGTCCTTGGAGGGTCTTAATGGAAGCTGATGGAAGAGCTTCATTTCTTAAGGTAGGTACACATAAAGGAGGTTTTTAAGTTCTTGAAACAACATACTGACAGAGTGGAATTGAGAGAACTTTTTCACACCCTTATTCCAATACTTTACTCCAGTGAGACATAAACTAAATGTTTAAAGTCATCCATAAGAGCTAGCCAGAGCGGTCCAGGTCTGGGTCCCACCCTCTGTCGATGCTGAAGCAACGCATTGCATGATGGAAAAGCATTTTTAAAGTCAGCTCACCTGATATACTTTTTTCTTGCTTTTATTTATTTATTTATTTATTTTGCAGCTAGGTGTGCTGCTAAGTGAAATATGACAACATCAGAAAGAAAATCAAAAGTTCTGAAACCAGTTTAAGCATTAGTGCAATGACTGACACAGAGGGCAGATCTCCTCCGAGGAAACCAGGATGGTGTCCTCAGCACTTTAAACAGGAAAAGCTGCCGGCAGCAGTGACTCTTCCACACAGCGTGTGTCTAAAGTCTGGGTCCTCCTCTCTGAACTTCCTCGACCTCAGCCAGTTTCTTTTGTAAAAGTCATTAACGTGATGAGACCCTGAAAGGAGGGTTCTGATGTTAAGGTTTTTTTTCTTGCTCGGGAAGGAATCCAGCAGCTTTGAACCTGGCACACATCCTATTAATCCCACCAGTGCTTCTGTCTGTCTGGGTGACTTTCTCAACAGAATCCTCGAATATGAGTTAGAAAAGCATAAATCACCGGATTAAACTTGTGGGGAACGATGAAAGCTAAAATTGTGTATGTACATGTGGTGCGACAAATGGGCCCTTTTATTATTTAACCTGAATGAGGGCAATAAATTTGGAACAGGTTCTGCTGACAGTGTTGGTAATCCTGAGCAGATCTGAGGAGTGTCTTTTGAATGAACTCGGGGTTTCCCCAGTAATCCCTTGAATTAAAGGTGGGCTGGATAACTCAAGCAATCTGCAAAGTATCATGTTATTTTCCAATTTATCTTTTATTTTTGCTAAGAAAAGAAAGATAGCTAAGATACAGGCTTTAGCGAATACGATCAGAAATCACATCTGTCATTTCACTTATTTTGTAAGTTGTACCTGAGGTCAGTGCCTATAGTTTTTAGTTTGTCACAGCCTGTTGCTGCCCTGGGTTGTTTTCGTGGTGTTTTCTATTCATAAGAGGTACCAGGCTTCTTAAACAAGTCAGCCACGTCCTCTTCTTGTCTTGCTTTTCACCATCTTGGAACCTAGTTTCAACACTAACAACTTCTTAAATGACTTACCCCATTTTTTTCCTTGTTAATAGCATTCTTTCTTTTGATTTTTGAAAAAAAATTCATATATTTTAATTGTATAAAATAATGAGTTTTGGGATGAAGTTTCCAAGCTCATATTTTGGCCTGTTCACCTCTCTATCTGCCTCACTTGCTCCCCAGGTCACCCTGCCACTGGTCACTTTCTTCTTCCCAATAGTCTTCCTTTGCTTTCACATCCTTATCTTTGTAAATCCAGATGCTATGTGTGAGAGACCACATGATATTTGTCATTCTGTGTCTGACTTTCATCACTTACCATGATGGCAAGCTGTCATAGTTAAGTTAGTTCTTCTATATTGCATACATTTTAGAATATAAGATAAAAGTCCCTTTAAAATCTGATATAGATTCACTTAGGTTGAAAGAAAAAGCCTGAAAAATTCTTAGGTCAATGCTTGAAGTCACTTCTAATAATATCTGACGATGAAGAATATTTTTGTAAAATTTTGACATTTACTTACTCTTTAGTGTGTTTGTGTGTGTATAAGAGAAAGAGAGAGGGAGGGAGAGAAATGCCTGCCTTTATTCCTCCATGTAGGTCCTGAGAATTCAAGCCAGGTGCTCCAGCTTGATGGCAAGTCCCTATACCCACTGAGCCATCTCTTTGGCAGTTCTGTAAGTTTTTATTATTAGGAGTTTTTGTTATTAGCAATTATTATATGTCAGGGTTTTTTTTTAAACTCACCTCAAAGAAATCATCATTCAGAGATATGGAAACTATCGTATCAGCACTTCTACAAACGATGAGATTAAGTCACATAATTACAGACTCTTCCTGTGGTCACATGGAGCCACTGGCAGAAGCAGGAGTCAGTGTAGCTCTGTGTGGAACTGAGGAGTGCGGTGCATAGGCTTAGATCGTGAAAGGCTTCAGGTTCTGTCCTCACTCTTCTCCTCTCCCTAACAACTGCTACATAACAAATTAGTCTAACAATGATTGCCACCCGTACTACTTCATAGATTCTGTGGGTCTGGAATGGAAGACTGGGTGATCTCTGTACAAGGTCTCCTAGGATCTTGACACTAGCACGTCAGATGTTACACTGGAGCAAAAGGTTGGCTTCCAAGATCATGAGCACAATGCAGGAAGGCTCATCTATGCCTCCGCTGTGGACAGAAAGCCTTGTCTTTGCTGTATAGACCTTTCCAAAGAGCTGCCGACTGCCCCCTCAACAGAGCAGCTGACGCCCTCAAAGCAGGATAATAAAAGTTACAGTAGCTTTGATGACATTTTGCCCTCAAAACTCACCCTCCGTAATTCCTGTTGTGACCTATGCATTCAGCCATGTTCTGTGTAGAAAAAGACCATACAAGTGGATGGGCATCTGGAAATCAGAATCAGTTGAGCCAGTTTTGAACCCAGATATGATAGCTACTAACATATATTACACTCTGAGCAAGCGTTATGTTCCCAGCATAAAACACAGTAGGAGAAAAGTTAGACATGTACTTCTAGATGTAGAACAGAGGAACATTCTGCAAAGTTACATAGGCCTTCACTCAACTGATTCAGATCTTGAATACCGTTGGAGCGGAGATTATTACTTTTATTAGATAAAAATTCCCAGAATAATATTCGCATCGTATTCAAATATAGGACAAAAATCATATCCCGAAGGAGATATTAAAAATTTCCCCTGGTTATCAATCATTTTGTTCTCATCCAAATTATGATTTTACTTAACACAAATTACCAAGGGCTATGTAGACCGGAAGTCAGCATATGAGTTTCGAACATGGCCAAATAAACATTTGCAGGTTTGTAGACAATTTAGTTCTGAGCAAATCTGCTGGTGAGGCACAAAACCCTGTAATAGGCTGTAGAAAAGACAAGACTCACAGCTGGCCAAAATAAAACTTTATCCACAACAACATGACAATGGTCCTCGGTGGGGAGGGAGCTGAGCATGCGCCAGCCCTGGGACTGACTGAACATTAAGATAGTAATGTCGGTAACAGTGACATTAACAACACAATAAAGAAGACAGTGCAGCTCTGGGGACATAGCGCAAGCCTGTCAAGACCTATGATCGAGTATTACCTTGATTTCAGGTGACTAAATTACATTTAATTTTAGGTGACAGAATCATGTTGTGTGTCTTGCCTGCAGAGTTCTAGAAAACCTTGTAAATTTTCCAATATAGAAAAGATGAGCCAGGTGCAGTGGTGCATACCTGTAATCTCAGCACTCAGGGAGGCAGAGGCAGACAGATCTCTGTGAATTCAAGGCCAACCCGGTCTACAAAATGAGTCCAGGACAGCCAAGGCTACACAGAAACCCTGTTTTAAAAAACGAAAAAAAAAAAAAAAAGAAAAAGAAAAATTGAACACAAACATAATACATAATAGATAGAATAAAATAGTTTATAAGTAAAATTATAACTCTAGAAGCATCAAGTCATTCTAGAGTTTAAACTACATTGGGGGGTGGAATTTTGATAATTCTTATCTCCCTCTGTTCCATGAATATTTCGTAATTTGGCTGACCTTGAATGCCCTAAACTTTATATGCAGTGTCCAAGCCAGAATCAGCACTCAATAGCCACGTGTTAAGTGAATTCAAAATCCTATCTACTTTATCTCCTTTACATCACATCTCTCCCCCATCCCCAGTCCTTCACTGCCTTTTCTTTTATTTTTCAACAAGCTTTTCAAGGCGTCTGATGATAGATGAAGTTCACTGTTAGCTTGCTTTTAAGAAGTCATCCAACAAAGAATAAATGGCAGGTAAGAAACAGCTATTGGAAGGTAATTGAAGACATAAAGACTTAAAAACAAATTGAAAAATTATAGAACAAAATGAACATTGACTTCAAATAGACCGGCTAACAGGAGCAACGAGGCATCAGATAATAGAGTAATTGGTGAGGAATTTATTGGCTCTGACAACGCTATTAAAGACCAGTTCAATTTAGCCCTTCTCATTTTTATTTCTGTTATTTTTACTTTGAGGACAAGGAGTTTTTTTAAACCCACATTCTAATGTGGTTAGACCTATAGCTCAAATAAATCTACGACAATGTTTATCACTCATTTAAACAAATATGCCTCTAATTACTGGATCTTTATATGTTTAAGAACCAGGCATACACTGACAACTAAGATCTGGACCTGGCCTAAGTGCGCCAGAGGCTGACAGAGATGCAGGAAATACATAAGCACTGTAAAGGCAGGCCACAGCATCGGGAACTATGAAGCTCACAGCCAATATCTCCATATTGGATATTTGTATTAAGCTGTAGTGTGACAGATCCGTGTGCCTCCACTATTTTCACTTTTCAAAACAAAAGGAACAACCATGAATTCACAGATAGTTTCACTGGAGTACACTGCTTTGTAATCATTTTCTTGAAAATGCTTGTTGCTAACGCTAGAGATTGAACCTCAGGCTTCATCCATGCTAGGCAAGCACTGTATCACTCATCTATATCCTGGCGTACGTAAGTGGAGATTATTAGCAGTGTTTTTAAGGGAGGTGTCTCACAATGGGGCAAATTATATTGTAAAATGCTACGTTCAACAAATTAAACTTTTTCCTCCTTCCCTGAAGAACTTCTCAGTGCCAAGCCACACTCAGAGGGCAAACATTGTTTTGTCTGGGTTACAAAGGCATTTGTTGAGACATGAAGCTTTAGTGAAGCAAGTATAACTTTGTAAGACATGGATAGTTCTTAGGACACTGTTTGAGAAATGCTTTCAAATAGAATTTAATTTGTTCAACCAAATAATATCTGCTGTTATAGGAAACAGATATTAGTCACCATACATGTGTGTACGTGTCTGTCTGTGGATTAAAGCAAGGAACATGAGCATGCTAAGTATTCCCTCCTCCAGCGAGCTACGCTTTTATCAGTCCATTTTCTGTTTTATGGCAAGATAAGTGAAGCTAGATAGTTCATTTCTTAAAAAAAGAAGCTTGACATAGGGATGTTGTCCAGCATTCATCCTACTCAAGGGGTGTGACTCCAATCACTAAGCACTTTCTATGGGGGCCTTCTCCTTTTAAAGTTCCTCCTTCCTCTCATAGTGATGGTGAAACAGGCCTCAGGTGGGCTTGCTCCTTTGCGTGAACCGCTGGGACCTGCTCACTCACATCCAAGTCACCATAGAGTACTCTTTTTTAAGTGAGATGCCACATGATCATACAACAGGACATTTTTTAACTATTTTTTATTGATTTCTTTTATTTTTCATTAGTTACATTTTATTAACTCTGTATCCCTCATTCCCTCCCAAGCCCGCCCTCCCTCCCTTCTTCTTCTCCTCCTTACCCCTTTCCAAGTCCACTGACTGGGGAGGACCCCCTCCCCCTTTCATCTGACCCTGTTTTATCAGGTATCTTCAGGACTGGCTGCAAAGTCCTCCTCTGTAGCCTAACAGGACTGCTCCTCCCTTGGGGGGTGGGGAGGTCAAAGAGCCTGCATTGAGTTCCTGTCAGAAATAGTCCCTGTACTCCTTACTATGGGAAACCAATTGGTTACTGAGCTACCACGGGCTACATCTGAGCAGAGATTCTAGGTTATATTCATATATGATCCTTGGTAGAGTGTCAGTCTCAGAGAAGACCCTGTGCCCAGATATATTTGGTCCTTGTGGAGCTCCTATTCTTTCCATGTCATACAAAATTCCCCTTCTTTCATATGGTTCCCTGCACTCTGCCGAAGGTTTGGTTATGAGTCTTAGTATCTGCTTTGATACACTGCTAGGTAGATCCTCTCAGGGGCCCTCTGCTTTAGGCTCCTGTCCTGCTACTTGTTTTTTTCCTACGTCCAATGCACCTCCCATTTGTCTTTCTAAGTGAGGGTTGATCATCTTACCTCGGGTCCTCTTTCTCATTTATCTTCTTTAGGTGTATAGATTTCATTATGTTTATCATATTTTATAGGACTATATGAGTGAGTATATACCATGTGTGTCCTTCTCCTTCTGGGATACCTCACTCAGGATGATCTTTTCTAGTTCCACCATTTGCCTGCAAATTTCATGATTTCCTCGTTTTTGATTGCTGAGTAGTATTCCATTGTGTAAAAATACCACGATTTCTGTATCCATTCCTCCGTTGAGGGACATCTGGGTTGTTTCCAGGTTCTGGCTATTACGAATAAAGCTGCTACAAACATGGTTGAGCAAATGTCCTTACAACAAGACATTTTTGCACAGTTCTTGAACTGAGCATCTTTCAAATCCCCAAATTGGTCAATTCGTTGTATTTGTCTGTGATCCTATCAAAGGCTCATCCTTGACTAACTCCTGAGAGGGAGCTGCGGACCACACTGACAGAAAGCAAAGGAGTCTGTGGTTTCAACTACTGGGAGCAACAAAAGATGAGGAGAAGTGAATTGATGGCCTCACCAGGTTGGCCCTCAGTGGAAGGAGTCCTTGTTCCCCTTCCCCCAGCCTTTCCCTCCTCCTTAAGTCTTCATAGCTTTTTATTTAAACTCTTTCTCTCTCTGTGTGTGTGTGTGTTTGTGTTTGTGTGTGTGTGTGTGTGTGTATGTGTGTGTGTGTGTGTGTGTCCTCCCTTCCTTTCTCCCTCCCATCCTCCCCTTTATTAGAGATTCATGACTGGAGTAGTTTTCAGCTGAACCACACTAACACACATTACAGCAACAACAGAATTTCATAATTAAAATACAGCAAGAGAAATAGTGATGTCAACAGCCCCAAAAAAAGCTGTCTGCCACAGCGAGAAACAGGCTCTGCCTCCTGATCCTTCTCTATTGGTTCTGTTTTAGGGAAATACGTTTCTTTCTTTTTTTTTTTTCCTTTCCTTTTCTTTCTCTCTCTTTTTTTTCAGACAGTTTCTCTGTGTAGTTTTGGCTGTTCTGGAATTCCCTGTGTAGATCAGGTTGGCCCTAACTCATAGATCTGCCTGCCTTTGCCTTCTCATGCTGGGATTAAAGGCATGTGCCACCACCACTGGGCTAGGGGAGATAAATTTCTACCAGCCATGTATGGGTTTTGTTGACACAGTCTTTCATTCCAGCACTTAAGAGGTAGAAGCAAGATGATGATCAGGAATGTAAGCCTCAGCTACATGGGGCCCTTAAGGCCAGCATGGGCTACATGAGACTTTGTCTCAAAACAACTGAAAGCTTATTCGATCTCTGTATGTTTATGGAAAGTTTTCTTTATGTTAGACAAAATTTGAATTACACCACACTTTTCTGCCATTCATTACCTTCCGGTTCGGGTTTGCCACATTGTAAGATGGGTTCTCTATAGCATATCCCTAAAGAAACTCAGACAATAGTTTTAAAATTGTTAAACTTGTCTCTAATAGTCTGACTGCCCATACACCTAGTCAATGGGTCTCTGGAACCTGTATTCTGTGTATAGTCGGACCAGAAGGGAGACTGCTCTGCTAGGATGAAGCTCATGAGATTCTTAAAGAAACTGAGTCATGAAACTGTAACTATCGGCTTGAAGGAAGGAACATAATTCTATTGAATAAACACAGGCATAGAGGTTAGTATGAACACACACCTTCAAGCTGTGAAATTACCTAAAGAACAGAGAACCTGTCCAGATAGAAACCCTGACTGTTTGAAGAAATAACATTTACTATTTTGTCCTTCCAGACAGCCTACCTCTGGCCACACCACTTGTGGGTGTTGACCCTAAGATGAACTCTAAGAAAAGGGAAGCTGTTACAGAAAGAGGTCCTGGCAGAGAAGGAGGAAGAGAGGGTCCTAGGAGTTTATGTCCCTCAAGATAATTATTATGTCAAAGTGATAAGGAATTTGGGAATATTTTTGTACAGTTCTTGTTTGTCAGTTTTTAATAAACTTGAATGTGGGAATGTATAAAAATTAACTTAATAAAAAGTCATTATTCCCGGGGAGTCCACCTCCTAATTCCAAGCATCATATTAATACTGTAAACATACCATTATTCATTTACTTTAAAAGAAAAAAAAAAAGAAAAGAAAATTACAGCCCAATGGAGATCAAACTGGGACCTACAAAAATAATGCTTTGTTGTTGTTGTTTTGTTTTGAAGTTACAAATACCTTTAAAAGATATTTGTGGGAAGGTCTACAGGGTTAGGCAGGAAATCATCTAACATTCATTAAATACTTACAGGAAGGAGTGTCCTCAGCATATGAAAATGAAAATTGCAGAAGCCACAGAAGGAAGAAAAATCACAGATTGGTGCCTGACCAGGAGCAGCACCTGCTTTGTGGAAATTAAAACCGTGTATTAAGCGGTCCTGACTTAATTGCCATATGGGGTGAAGCCCAGTCTCTGATGTAAAAGGGTCCCAGATTATAATTGGGCATCATGGATTAAAATTCAATACCTGAAAATTTTCTCAGAAATGAATAGGCGGCCGGGACAGACTGCCGAGCCCAGTACAATGCGCTTCCCGCAGCTGACGCTGGAGGCCACTTTATTTGGCACCCAATAAAGTTCCCAAGTGCTCTCCAAGGGCATTCAGCTGCTGAGGGCTTTATTTTTTCATTCATCCCGTATAATGCTGCCAGTAGCAGATCCAAAGAAGTCCCTGAATCAGCTCTGTGGATGAAATTTTCTCAGGCTGAGCGCTGGGGAGACAGCTACACTTTGGAGTGATCCTGGGACCTCTCCGGCAGCAGAGACACCCCGAATAGCAACAGCTTTCTAAAATGTCATTCTACAGGACATTTGGGGAATGGCAGGACAGAAATGAACATTAAGGCACTTACAAAGCCGATGCCCTTCCTCCAGGGGTAAAAAGTTTTAATGAGAATTAGCTATTTTCCTCGTTAGCGTGCGGCTTCCAGTATCTATGGCACAATCAAGGCTTCTGGTCCTTTTGCGCGCGCGCGCACACACACACACACACAGCTACTGCTGCAGAGTCCAGGCTGTCCCCTTGTTACCCCTCTCAGGCATGCACGCTGCGCAGTTTGTGTTATAGTCAGCTCTCTTTCCGTGCTTTTCTTTCATGCAGTTACAGTGATGAAAGCCAACCCGTTCGATATTTCTGTTTTATAGGCACCGATACTCAGGGCATTCTCTGTACGCATGTGTTTTCTAATTATAGACTCCCCAGCCCCACTCAGGTATAGAAGCTGTGGGAGCTTCCGTCATTCAGCAGGGTCACAACCCTGTCTGAGGCTGTATTCATGTGACTTTCTCCACATATTTTTATTTAAATTTCTAGAGAGGTTAAAAGGTGGTGATTTTTATTGTTGTTTTGCCTTTGTTTTAGAACAACTTCTGCATGTTTCTCTGCCGGTAACAGTCTACTAATTATTTTATATGAATTACTGCTCACAGCAGGACAGAACAGGGTTACTGTCAGGAAAGAGTTAAGTTACATTTCCATTACAATCAAGAGCAGGGCTAATTATTTCAGTTCCAGCCAGATTTGATCTAAACAGGAAGTGTATTTGGCACGTACTCTAGAAACCTAAGGCTCATATATATATTTGAAGGCAGAGACTAGAAAAAAAAAATTCTGTTTTGGGAGAAATTGCTGTATCTACAGTAGACTCACTAAGAGAAGCACAGTGATATACAATAACTGAAAAAAGGTCTGCTTTAGTGTGATGACCAAACTTTACAGCACAAATGAACTACTTTACCCATATAACTCTGCATAGCTGTTTACATGAGCTTCTAAACTGACCTTTCTTTTATTATAGAAATATTCAAGTTTGTGAAACAGGCAGGTGTGAACACCCATGCTCCCGGGGCCAACATGTATCCCTGTCATGTCTGCTCTTCTGTGTCCCAGCTCCTAGCCACACTGTGCTCCGCCTCTACCAGCACCCTTTCCGTGCCTTAGGCTTGTCGCAATTTAGACATAGAATCCAGACAGCAAGGCATTTCATCTTTAACTGAACGTGACTGCTGGTGGGATTTTATTATGGTGCCTCATATCTCTAGTTCACTTATTCTGAAGATGGAGGCAGAAGGATTGCTGTGAGCTTAAGGCCATGCTGGGTTACCTCGTGAGTTCCAGCTCATCATGGACTACATGAGGCACTTTATCAAACACACACACACACACACACAAACACACACACCCCTCAGTATACATATACACAGACACATGTGTATACCTACATACATGTGTTTATTTTCAACCAGCGTGGTCGTGGTCTCAGCTCAAGCGTCTTATTTTGGAGAGCACATTGCTCAGGAAGAGAGTGCCCCACCCACAACATGAAGTGATGAGCAAGGTGGGACTTGAGCAAAATCCCATGTAAGCACCAGAACTTTGAGGATCCAGATGTCTCTTCCCAGAGCTTTCTAGACAGCTGCTGTTGTGTGCCTGACCAGTGGGCTTCCAGGATTTTTCACCTACCATTCTTAACACTGCCCTTCCTAGCCTGCCTTCTGCCTTCTTCTTTTTTTTTTTTTTGCCTCCTTATTTATTTTTGCCTTTCTATAAATCATACATAATAACAGTTCCCACATCATAGCTTGTTAGAATTTTAATGACAGCCTCCAAGGACAGGTGCCAGTTAAATGAAACATATAATTAAAATTTGTGCTATTCTAAAATTGGGTTACTTGGCAATAAGCAAATCACAGACAACCTCCATTGAGATGATGGGCACGCAGTGCTTATCCGGGTTACCGGGTGCGCAGCAGATTCAATCTGGTCCTGCCTTTGCTGGGTGCCAAAACAGTTGATGGAATGTTTAATTGTACTCACCGACATTTCAGACACTCACTCGGCACCTGAACACGTGCTCGGCCGCTTGGGACTTCGGCAAACAGTGTCAGTACTGCTGATTAACCTAATAATTTGAGTGAAGGATATGTGTTTACCAAGCAATTTAGGGGTGTGTGTGTGTGTGTGTGTGTGTGTGTGTGTGCAGTTACCACCCCCATTTGATAAATCAAGCTTCTCTTTATACCATCAAATGTTTCTTTAGCCCCAATTCTTCCTCTCTAAGAAATAAAAAGGAAAGATACGAATCCCAGTCCCCACACTGGCTGTGGAGTTGCTCTTGTATCTCAGGCTTGTGGTTCCTAACAAGGCTATCATTCTCCTCTAATAACTACCCCTTGAAGTGTCTTCACTTGCATAGCCTTCCAAGAATGCTGTATTTCATCAAGTGCTAGCTCTGATACTGTGACTAACCCTGTTTTTTCTCCTCTTCAGACTTTTGGAAGTATACTGAGGCCTGGAAGTACCTGCCACTAGAGATGTGGGTCTCTACTGGCTTGGAAAAGTCATAACCCTTTTATCTGACCCTCTGTGTGTGTGTGTTTGGTCCCATTAGCCACAGAGACAAATGGTCTTTTCTTCTTTGTTTTTGTCTTCTTATTTTTTGTTTTGTTTTGTTTGAGACAGGGTTTTTCTATGTAGCTTTGCTATAAAGACCAGGCTGAGATTTAAGCCTCCTCCCTAGGGTCCTCCTTAGTGTTTAGCTTCTTGAGGTCTATCGATTTTAGTATGGCTATCCTATATTTGATAAGCAATGGGCAGGTGGCAAAGGAGAACTCCCCCTTTCAGTGGGCTAGGGGAAGAGGATAAGGGGGAAAGGGAGGGAGTGGAGGATTGGAAGGAGTTCAAGGAGGGGGCTTCAATTGGGATATATAATGTGCAAATTGTAAAATATAAAATTAAAATTAAAAAAGAAAAAGAAATCCAACAACAACAAAAAAGACAAGGCTGGCCTCAAGCTCAGAAATCCACCTGCCCCTGCTTCTTGGGTGCTAAGATTAAAGGTGCATTATACCACCTGTCATTGGATGCCCGTAAGCCATTCGACTGCTGGAGTCTTACACCTGTGAGTTACCCATGTTCCTCCAACATGGTCCTTACCTTTGCATTCTCTCACGCTCAGTGCTCTCAGACAGCATGGCTTTTTGGTTCATTCTCTTTTAGGGTTCCTAATATTTGGCTAGACTCCTTAGTGACCACGATTAGCAGACACAGTGACCAGATGTGCAGCTGAGCCTGGAGGCCCCCAGGGCACCTTTGGATAGACCCCACACTTGAATTTGAATCTCTGCAAACCAGTATTTATGGAAGGAGGTTTTCACTTAGTTAAGAAAGAAACTGGCCCGTCTCTGTGTTCATGTATCCTACTTCCCATTTCAGACCTTTTGTGTGTGTGTGTATGTGTGTGTGTTTTTGAGGATCTAGGATAGGGGTGGAGATTCTTACCTGCTTCTGCTCAACCTGTTGCACTTTTACTTTTTAAGTCATTTAAATGCCCAGTTATTCCTACCTCACTATGTGGGAGTTTTACTCTATGAAATGTACTATAGAAAGATTTTCTTGTATGTTTTATTTAATTTTTCATTTGAATACATTTGGATTAAAAAAAACTTAATGAAAGGTGCAAACCATTAAGAGAATGACAAGAGTGGATTAATTATTGCTTTTCAAGCTTTCATTCTCTTTTCAAACCATATTGAATCACTTGCTATACATGAACCCAAAACCAAGCACTGGTTTTCCTTTCAGGAAGTACGTGATAAAGGCTGTTATACTTTTAGAACCATTAGAACCTTGAAGTTATAGTGATTAAAAAAAAAAACAGATTATTTAGCCTATACAACTTTGTGATAGCTATGCAACAAGGAAGTTTGTTGTTAAATGACCACACACACACACACACACACTCCTTCTTTCTCTTATTTCACACATAGTGATTGGTGGGGAGAGAGAAAAAAATTAGACAAGATTGGGGTGCCTGGGATCTGGTTTAATAGGTAAAGACCATGACTGGGAAGTGAATAGAGAGAAAGCAGCAACCCTGTGAAGAAAGCTTATTGTCTTTGATGCGCAGCTGCTGCTGCTGCTGAGCACTGACTTTTGCCTGGTGACAGAGCCAGCTCACTGGAATCGTCACAGTCCCAAACCTCCATCACTGGCTACTAAAGTCACTCTTGTCTATGCCTTAAGATATTTGTGATAAACAGCAGAATGTATTTGTAGTATCGTTACTGAAGCAAATTTAGGGATTACATTAAGTGTCATTCAAATCTGATGCTTCTATGAACTAGTTTATCTCCTTCCAATCTTTCTCTTTTATACTTTATTAGCATATCATGGAGGCAATGAAATCTTTCTATAGTGTAAAGGAAGAGGGTGACACATTCTAAAATGACAAGAATGATCTTCAGAATTGTTTTCAACAGAATTTCAAACTAAGTCATAATAAACAGTCAACAAACCCCACCTGTTTTTATGATGAAAATCAAACAGAATTGTAGTCTATAAAGAGGGAATAATTACTTAACTAACCAAAATGATACAGTTCATTATTTTCCTATTGCACATTTATGTAGTTTTCTCCTTTGTAACACATGCATAATTTGATTTTTAAATATGATTTACATACGGTACTTGAAGAGACATGTAGAGACTGCTGTCTAGCTTTTTCTTGTTAAAGCAATGTCTTTTCTTTCTAAGGCCACATAAGCTTTCCTCAATACCCAGCTTAAGACAGCATGTAGACTGATGAGGGAAACAGATGATTATTATCTCAACTGACTGAGCAAATGTCTGCCTGTGAAGGCTCATTCTACAGTAGGAAGAATCTCTTCCTATCAAGGAGTCTAGCATTCTCTTCAGTGGTATAGCCAGGGCTAATGTACCAAGGCTCTTATGAACAAACCCTTAGCCACACTCTTGTAAGAGACCTTGATGAAAATCACTGGGAGACACACACACACACACACACACACACACACACACACACACCATGAGTCTAAAAAGGGAGCTACCTGGGAGGAGTAAAGGGATCAGCCAGATTAGAGGGGAGCAAAATTAGATGATGGGAGGTGAAGATGATAAAAATGCTTCATATATACATGCATGAAAAGTCATAATAGAACCTTCATTATGTGTAATTACTATACGCTGATAAAAAAAAATAAGAAAGGACTTGGGGAAAGGAGCCTGGAATGCTCAAATTCTTCCAAGAAAAAACTTACAGAGCTTTGTGTACCCAAGGTTTAAAGATCTAAAGCAACACAAAAGCAACATTTTCATCTCAAAGGATGCCAACCACACTGTATCCTTGTCTCTGTTTATAAAGCACATTCCTTCTCCTTTGCTTGGGTCCATTGTAGTCACAAGGTCACGGGCTGGCAAACCAGAAGACATTCTTCACAGACGAGCCTGACACCAGCACTTGCCACTTATTACACACAGATGGTGTTTTGAACCTACGGTGGGGAGTAGTTTACAGAGCAGACCTAGCAACTGGTACTCAGTCTTGAAAATGCCCCACTCCTGAGGCTGAGAGGCACCTGTGGGTAGACAGTTTAACTGACAGCATTTGTTCAGAATGAAGTTTAAAAAAAAAAGTTTAATGAAAGAAAGAATGAAGAAAGGAAGGAAAGAAGGAAAAAGGAAGGAAGGAAGAAGAAAGGAAAGAAAGAAAGAAGGAAAGAAAGAAAGGAAGGAAGGAAGGAAGGAAGGAAGGAAGGAAGGAAGGAAGGAAGGAAAGAAGAAAGAAAGAAAGAAAGAAAGAAAGAAAGAAAGAAAGAAAGAAAGAAAGAAAGAAAGAAAGGAAAGTCCACATTGGTCTCTGCCTTCCAGCTTCCTGTGTAAAGTGCAAACAGTACTGTCCTTTCTATCCTAGATAGTGGCATTTTTTTTCTCCTCTGAAAGCTGTTTATATAGGCTATTTTAAACATTAACTTGTAAATAAAATACAATACTTGCCACAATTATCCCCCCCCCATATTGAGAGCCTGTGGACACCACTCGGGGTCCCACCCTCTCCGGAGATGCAATTTAAAAGCCTAGTAGAGTCTTTGAGAGACTCGCCATGAAATACCTGGAGTTCTTTCTTAAGAATCTGTGTTTCTCTGTGGCCAAGTCACTCCGTTGTTACAAACGCTGTGTGTAAGGTTACCAGATTGTCTGGCAGTCCATTTTTAACGAGGATGCTGCATGGTAAAGCCCTGAAAGCATGAATATAAGTGCTCAAACTGCTTAAAATATTTTGTAACCATAAATTATTATCCAAAAATATTTTTCAAGTAGATAAAAAGAGTTGTCAATTCTGCCTAGTGAATGCCTCATAAGGGGCTCGTTTGTGGTTGAAAACTGAATAAAAGCAGTAAATTAAGACCAGACTTAACCAGGGAGAGACTGTAATCCGCTGCAGATTCTCTTGCTGAATGAAGTATTGTTACGTGAAGTTATCCTCTTTGCTTGTGCAGTTAACGGGTCACATCTGTGGCCGAAAGGCTGTCTCTGCTCACAGGGAGAGAGGCTCTGAAGCCCGAGGACTCGAGCGGTGCTGATTTGTGATGACGGTGATAAGTACGGGATAAAGGAAACTACCCCACAGAGCTGCCTGCGAGAGCAGAGGGTGTGAGGGATCTGAGCTATTGTTCCGAGGAGCAAGGGCCACCAGGCAGGGCGTGGGCCCCTGAGAGACCGGCGGTGTGGGTTGTCTCATGGTCAAGACAGTGCAAAGGACCAAGAAAGGCAAGCCAAGAACGGCAAGCTCCGAAGCTCCGGAAGGAGCCTCTGGGCTTGTGTCTGTGATGAGAGCCGACTGAAATATGGTGAATGTCAAAGGCTCATCGCTCACTGTAAATGTTCAACGTCAGGAATTTAAATCGTTTACAGACATCAAAGCCCTTGGTGATTATTTTATCCAGAGCTGTTGATTTTCCTCTGTGTGTCAGCAGTCACCAACATTAATGAGTTGGTGACTCCGGAAGTCTTGACACGAGCCTGTTTAGTCTTAAGTACCGGTGGGTTCCTTTGTTTTCCGTGATAACGTCAATAAAATAACTGATTTGCCTTTTTGTAAATTAAACTGTAGGAAGGCAAACAAGATATCTCTCTCTCTCTCTGTCTTTTTTAGATTCCATTTACCCCCACAAGGATATTAATTTTGGTTTTTCCCAGGAGCCTTGTAGCTGCTCTGCCCCTGTTTTAGAAAACCTTGTCACATTGGAGTCCAAAAAAAAAATTCTTTCATGAAACTTATTTTAAGAATAGTTATTTTTCATTATTTAAGAGAACTTCTTATATTTCTAATTCATTCTAGTACACATATTTTATAAGAGAAAAGAGGAGAGATTGTTGTATAGAGATATAGAACTTAGATTCTAGAGCCCAAAGCCTTTAAAAACAGCATATCCACCTATCTATTTTCTATCTATTTAGCTAGCTAGCTATTTATATATCATCACCTGTCTTTCTCTTTTAAAGGTTAGATTTGCAAGAAAAAAAATTATTCTTGAACATAAGTAGCTATTTACACCTTAAGTTTATAAACCAATATGTGGGAAGTTTGGACTCTTTACACTCTACTGGGCTTGCAGGTAAAACTCTTTTTATTGGGATTTTTTTTAAGAATAGAATTTCACTTTTTCTCTGCGTGAAAATATTTAGGCTAATGAACTCTCTGTCATATTCCACAGCTCTATGGAAGTATAAACTAGGTTACCCATCAATGAACAGAGCAGTGGGACTTAGGGTAACACATGTCTTAAAACTGTATGTGATAGATTGATTTGATTCCTGAATAAAGTTTACAATCACCATCTCCATCTTGGTTATTTAATTAAAAATAACCAAGACATGACTGAACTTATCACATCTGTACAAAGAAATCTGTTTCTGAAGAAAGCACAATTAAAAAAAAAAAACAAAAACAGAACAAAACAAAACCTTAGAGTTACATGTGTATTTCTGATACTACTAAGACTCTTCCTTTTACATAGATAATGAGTCACAAGCTTAAGTGGGTAGAGGTTTAACTGAGACTATCTACAAATGCTTCATGGGTTCCAGAATATGACAATAGCATTTTTTCAATCAAATGCAGCTTTAAAATTATACCTGCCCACCCATGCTCTCATGCCCACATCTACAGGAGCCCGCATCTGCACACTTTATATATGGAGAAAACCTGCTGAAATTGACACTAGTATCTAAATGGCTGCCTCTGTGCTTTGGAGTTGTGTTGTCTAAAACTGTTGCAGGTTGATGAAAATAACAATTTATTTCTACCATTTGCATAGCTTCTGCATGTCACAGCAAGTTAACAAAGTAATGACTTATTCTTAAAAGAAAAAGTGCTCGTTAGCATTTTGTGAGTCCCTGTTGTGTATCGGGTCCCTTCCATGTTATGAAAAGGTTGTGGATCCACTTACTGTAGCTCATCAAAAGTGTAAAGGTGACAGGTGAAATCCTCTTTGTTGTGGGCGCTGAGAAATAATCGCTTAAAGGTCAGTTTGCACTAGAAAAAGAACATTTGTTTAATAAGTAACTCATTTTGGGATATGCTGCACTTTTAAAGGTTACACAACAGACCAAGTTGCCAGCGATGGCAGCGAGAAGTATATTAAACTCGTTGGTGCTATAAAAAAATGCTTTGTTTGATTCAAATTTCCACACATTCTCATATAGCCCACAGACGTTCCAAGGGGCCCAAGCTAGCAGAAGAGAGATGGCTCATTGGGTGAGTGTTTGGTGTACAAATATGAAGTTCTGAGTTCAAATCCCCATAAAGAGAAAATGAAAAGAGCTAAGCAAGGCTGTATGATGGGGTTAACCCCAACTTGAAGGGAAGAGGAGCGGGTGGGTCCTGGGAGGTTGTTGTTGAGGCAGCTGGCCAAAACAGGGAGCTTCCAATTCAGGGAGAGGAGCCTTCTCAAAGGAACAGGGTACAGAGTCACAGCGGAAGACAACTCTGGCGTCTGTGCGCATGCTCAGGCTCATCCAGCTGCACACTCCCAAGCGTTCACAACAGACACACACACACAACACACACAGCCGAAACTACCCATACTGTGGGTTCAAAGACCATTGGCTTACACCTCACCTCTGTTCTCAGCTGCTGAAAACAACACGAGTGCAGAGACAAGTGTGAGAGAATATGAAGAGACAACTGTGGACACAGACACGCACACTCGCACATGCATCGCGGACACCCTATTTGATCCATTCCTTCGGGTTTATTGTTTTACAAGGATGTCCGTGAGTCTGGGATTGCACTTTTCTCCTTGAGTTTCCTAACACCGTGTAACAAAAATTGTCTCGCTACCAAGCCCCTATATGAAAAGAAAAAATTATTGATTCAGCTATCTAAACAAGAGCTATTGATTTATCTTTTCCTATTCCAAGACCAACTTCCCTCCCTGCCTTCTCCTGGAAAAAAAAAAAAAAAAAAAAAAGACAAAAAGAATTTGATTTGGCAATGAAATGGAAAGTTAATCTGATATGTAGACAAAAGAGAAATAACAAAAGAAAAATGGAAAAAGGGCAAAAATCTTTTAATCCTAGAAATTAAAAAAAATCTGAATAAAAGTGGTAGTTTATTTAATACAACTGTGTACTATTAAAATATTTTTTTTTTTGCCTTTAGGGATATGATGTACAACAAATAAAAGCTGTCTAGCTGTTTTTATATTTAGCCTTTTATTTTGTCTTTGTGAAGCAATGTTTTAAAGCTGTAATAATTTTCTCTAGAGCATTAGCTCATTGCTTGAGATAAGTATATGAAGAAAATAACTCTAAGAAAAACCTTCTGATCATTTGATTGCTTATAAGTTACAGTTTGTTTTTTTTCCCCCTTTACACATCCGTTGCTAAGCTCCCCTGTTAAAATATTATCTTGGTAGCAAATTATAAGTCCTCAGATTTTTATAATGAGTTGATTTTTAACACACAATGAGTTGTCTGTTTAATTACAGCAGGAAAACAATACATTTTCAAGAAAGTGCCTGAGATTCCCTATTTAGATAAAAGGAGCTGGAAAGCTCAAAATACTCAGCCTATTGTAAGGTTTAAAAAAAAAAAACAACTATACTGCTGTCTATGAGTCATTTGCAATTAGAAAAGAATGTGACACTCTCATTTCAAGCAACTTGGCTACGAATCGAGTTATTCCTTTAATTTGACTTGCTGTTCATTTGAGAGAGGGCAAATCTATTTCCTGGGCAATTTTGCAAAGCAAAGATATTAATACTTTGGAGCTTAATTGTATCCTGTGTTTAAATACACCGTGGGTGAAACTCAGACCTCCGCTTAATTGCTGTGAGAAACAGCCTGATTTCTTCAAGATTAGGCACACGCTCCGGTGTTCTTTGACCTCACAGTACCTCCTTCAGAATTAATCTTCTAAGGTAGTAGGATGCTTTTCTGTGTGCTTTGGGGCCATTCGTGACAAACGAGGACGACTTAATAGACTAACTTCAGCCTTCTGAGCCTTTGCTGTCAATGTTTCTCATCTATTCGTTTCATACATCTCTTGTCCAGCAGCTTATTAGTAAATAACCCTAAACTTGGCAGGGGGACTCATTTTAATGGCATCTTTTTTAATTAGAAGACTTTGAAATTTAAATTGGGCTGCATCAGAAATAAGTCAATAAAAGAAAACTTTCATTTTTACTAATGAAACATGAAGTGCTCAGAAGAACTCCATTCAAGTAAAGTCCACGGCCCTTTGAAAAGACAAACAATTCATATTTACTTAAAAATTTTGCTCTGCAGCTGTATTTTGTTGAGTTCATCTCATGTACAAAAGAGCTTCTGCTTTCCCATCAGCCCCATCAGGATTGTTTTCATAAGATGTAACAGAATGTTCTGGTTCTAAAATATTTATATTAATCAAAGTTTGGGCTGTTTATATTTTTTGGCAATAGACCTTTTCTTTTAAAGTGATGCTCTTGCATTTAACTAAACAAAAGTGTTGAAACCGCCTGTCATATAAATTTCAACACGGTACAGTTGGCTCTGGAAATGTGAAGGCAGGACCAAAGGGGAGCTGTAGGTGAAACATGGCTTAGTGGAAAGTGTGACACTGGTGAATTCCAGGATTCATCTGTGAAAATGTCCTCACCATCACCCCCTCTTACAAACCCTACCATTGTGGGGTGATGGTGGCACACACTTTAATCAGGGGAAAAGCAGAGGCAGACAGATCTCTGCGTTTGGGGCAGCCTGGTGTACAGAGGGAGTTCCAGAACAGTCAGAGCTATGCAGAGAAACCCTGTCTTGAAAAGCAATACAAAACAAAACGAAACCCCAGTGTTGCCTGGCAAAAAAGTTTGTGTTCGAGTTTCTGGCTCTGTGTTCTTGGGGTACTGGAAATTTTCAGTTAAGAGCTAACCAAAAATGAAAGCACATAAATAAGTCAATTAATTTTAAATGTTATTGTTTATAATTCTAACTCTTTTAGGAATGATGAAGATAACTTTATGTTATTTACCAGTTTCTTGTATTTGAGAGCAGAAGTAACTCAAACAAAAATTCCATTTTTTTTTTTTTTTTTTTGGATTTTGTTACAGTTTGTTAAACTATAAAAATACACTAGGCTAGTTTGACTCAGGAAAAATACCTTCATCAAATGTATTTATCTTTTGCTTATTTACTTTTATAGCACACTGTTTGTTTGTTTGTTTTTTTTTGTGTGTGTGTGTGTGTATGTATGTGCAGGCATGTGAGGTCAGAGGACAGTCAAGTCAACCTACCCATTGGGGTCAGTCCCCTCCTTCTATCATGAGGCTCCCGAGATAGAACTCAGGAGTATTGGTAGTAAGTGTGTTTACTTACTGAGCCACCTCTCCAGCCTTACCAAAGGCGCTTTAAATTGCAAGCTAGCCTTCATTAGATCATAACTATTATATTTAATTGTCTTGCAATGAAATAACAACAAAAATTTGAGGAGTTTATTTATTTACTTAAATCTTTTGTTGTTGATTTTGAGACGGGGTCTCACTATGTAGCCCGGAACTCATGATGAATATACAAACCAGGCTGGCCTTGAACTCACAGAGACCCACCTGCCGCCTAAGCTCCCCGGGGCCTGACTCATTTCAGATATTTTATCAGATGGTTTTGCGTGGATGGACGTGTTGGGGATGCTTAGTTCTTGTTGCCGTTACTTTCCCTCAGTACTGAATTATGTTGAGACACTTCCACAGGAAATAACCCTCCACAGAAAGGCAAGGACTGCAGACTGAGCCGGTAACAAAGGAGTTCGTGTGTGCTTTTCTTTCAGGAGATAATACAATTAGTTCATATTTAAAAAATGGGAAATATTTCATGGGACAGCAGGAGGGGGCTACAGGTCTTCTGTTTGAACGTTCAACCAATCTGAATCCTCGGTCCTTCCTCGCTTTGTTTAACTCGATGTAAGTCTTGACCAATAGTTGACTCTGAGGGCACATTTTTTGATATCACTTTCAGAAGTGGCTAGGGATTGTAGTGCTTGCTTTTTCGTTCAGGGTTGAGACAGAAATACACAACAGTGGCTCCAGGCTAGTACCCAACAGATGGTCTTTTAATGACCTGGTCAGGCTAATTCATTCCTTTGGTCTTTAGTATAACAACTCCTGATTTCAAACTTGTGTTAAAATAACCACTGTGCACACATATGCACATTCATAAACACGCTGAAGGGAGAAAATGTGCTTTAGCAGAGGAGGGGAAACCGTGCTTTTTCTAATGATCACAATCATAAAATAAACTGGTTCAGGGACAAAACAGGTCAGGCTATCATCTACACAAAATTTACATTTCTAAATTGATTCACCTTTTTATCCTATCAGCTAAATCCACTGATAATAAATATGATTCTGTCAAGTTATATTATTATGGATTATTATTAATATTTTGCTTCCAATTTTATGTGATGTTAGTATAACCCACATCTATGCATTAGCCTGGGCAGGGGTTTTCTGGAGACAACTAAGGGTATAGAGTCCAATGCACAAAAAGAAGAAAACATGTCCATAACCTTTGTCCGTTTGCAAACAGAGGTAAATTGGACCACTTCTGCTGTGTGCCTTCTCACTTTCTTTGAAGTCAGAGGAACCCGGGAGAGCTCAGGCTGAGAATGTGATTTCAGAGGATAAAAATTAATATCATCAGGTCAGAGTCTCATACCCAGATTTTATGCCACATTAACCATTGGCTCTCCTTTAATGTGGAAACACTCATTACCTTTTTAACCTCCTGGTTGAATCCCGGATCACAAATGCAATTTCTAATAATATATTGGGGATTTTTCTCAGGTGTGTTTATTTAGACTTTATGAAGTTAGATCCACAATTCAGCATTAAAAATATTTTTTAAAGGATTTGTTTTCCTTTGAAGAAAAGCTGAAAATTTTCAGACTCATGCTGTGCTTATAGGTAAGTGTGGCTCAGTGGCTCGCTGCGGCCCTTTCATGCAGTTCCCCATGTGGCAGGGGCTCCCAAACATAACATTTTTCTTGTTAATTCATAGCTGTAATTTTGCTATTGTTATGAATGATATTGTAAATCACCTGATACCCAGGATATCTGATATGTGACCCCGAAGGGTTTGCAACCCACACGTTGAGAATCATTGCGCTAGGTGAGTCAGAAACAGACCAGTCAAACTGGCATCCAAACGACGGTGTGACTAAGTTATAAAGCACATGGAACTTTCCCATATTTGTTCACTAGCTCTTTCTCTCTGTCCTATCACTTCCCACCACCTGCAAGGAGAGAGGAAATGAATGACTTCACGGGTGTCATCTCCTGGTGATGTCCCTTGGAAGCATATCTCTTTACCTCGGTTTGCTGCAATTCACTGAAAGAATGAGTTTGGATGTACAAGAAACAGTTGTATAAGCCTGTTCTGTCATGGACCATGGGTATGGCCAGTGCTAACACCAACATATGCTGCAAGTCATCTAAAGATTCTTCATTTTCAAAACCTTCAGCAAGGGAAAGGAGAATGACAGGAGGCAGGAATGAGGGTGAAGGTGACCAATTTGTTGCCTGTGAAGTTCCTCACTCAAAACCTTTATGTACACACTTGACAGTATTGTGAGAAGCCCTCTGATAGGTACTGGAGGCTCAATGATGTATCACTTGGCTTTTGTGACATTCTGAGTCATGTAGGCAACAAAGGCATGTTGATAAACAGTAACAACAATATGACAGATGTCGTAACACAGGTGTGTCCTTCTGAGTGCTAGGAAATCCAGGGAGGAAACTTTAATTCTTCCTAGAGTTTCACAGGGAAAAAATGTGATAATAAGCTATGTAAAAATAGTATAATTAAGAGCACTTATAGACCTTTGCCAGGCAGAAGGAATGGTGTAGACTCACGCCACAGCATTTATTATCCAGGAGATAAGCAGCTTGTATATAGGCTATATAGTAAGAGAAAAAAATTATACCATAATTTCACTTTAAACCACAATCCAAGAAACAGTGCCTTGTTTGTTATGTAGAGGAATGGAGATTTCATCCAGGAAGCAATGGAAAATCACCAATAGGTTTAATCAGGGGAGTTATATGATGGGAACCATGGTTTGTTTGTTTGTCTGTTTGTTTGTTTAAGGAAATTAGTTAACATCAGAACACAGACTGTCTTAGAGAGTGACAGGGATAGAATAATTTCCATTGGTTAGAGTGATCTTATAAAGTAAGCAGGAGGGAAAGCCTTCCCTATGGAAATAAATTAAAAGGAGGTGTTAGAAGCAAAATAAAAACTCAATTGGCATCCTGAGTGCACACAGCCCTTTACATACAAAGTGTAAGAATGGGCCAGAGACACTGGCAGACCAGACATGACCCAGTGTGACTAATAGTGGGAAACAGTGCTGGGAGGAGCATCATTAGAGTCTAGAGATGGCCACTGGATGTGGTGTTAGGAGGAATTTGTCCTATTTCTACCCTTTGATTCCTAGGATGGAGCCAACCACTTGTACTCACTCTCAGCACCACAGCAAGAGAAGAATATCTTCCTCATCTCAAGTGCTGAGACTGTAGGCAGAGTTGGTACCCTGATCTTACGCTTGCGAACGACCCGAGCGCCTAGGGACGGGCTAAAGCTTTGCTGGAATCCTGACCCATAAGACCATGGAGCTAATGAGTCTGCATGGTTTTAAGCTGCACAACGTGATAACCACACACACAGAACATAGGTAAATAGCAGGGTGTCTAATCTTATTTCTTTAACACTTCAATATTTAGCAAGAACCAACCAATCTAGGTTTTTCTGAGTTTCAGTTTTCTTCATAGCTCTCAAAGCCAGGAAAATCACATCTGCCATGGTATCTCTTCCTACTTGGATCAGAACCCATTAACTACAGGGAGCGGGGCTAGCCAGCAGTCATCTTACATTCTCTGTAAAACAGTAGCCAGTAAAACCTGAGGCTCTATAGACTATATGATCTCTGTCTCCAGTCCTGAATTCTGCCTATATTCATATATCAATAAAATGAACACATTTGTTTATGTTTATTGTATATGTATGTATCTACCTATCTATAATATATATACATATATGTTTGAATTGAGCCTGTGTGGTGTAGTGTGCTGACCTCTGGTCTTGACAGTCCCATTGCTATCCAATGCCAGTCATTAACTATACTATAAATTTGGAGACTTCCACCAGTGGCTGGGCCTTATTGCTAATACCTAAGAGATGGAAGTGAAAAAAAGTGCTCATACACAAACACGCAGCCATGCATACATGCATGTCCACATGCATATGTGTGCACATGCAAGTTAATAACGCCAGCAAGAAGGCAGAATGATTCCTGTTAAGCTTGCTTAAAGCTATGGTGAATGTTGTTACCACTTTTCTTTGTCAATTTGTCAAACTAGAACCAACATTCTTCCAGTGGATGGAACCTGATAGTAGGTTGGGGAGCACTTGCAGAAAACACAGGCATGTGGCAAGATGGAAACCAAATAGCTCAAGGTTTTCACTGTATCTGCTACTCATTGCTCAAAGGAATTGTAGCATTTACCCTGAAATCCAGCGCATTCAGGCTCTATCACTGTCTCTTGCTGTGAACCTCTGTAAGTTTCCAAGATGTCTACGCCCCTTTAGTATCTCATCTATAAAATGTGATGAATACTAATAACTCACGAGGCCACAGCAGGAAAAAAAAACAGAATGAAAACCATCATTTTGTGCTATATACACACTGTAATAATGAGAAAAGATTTAAAACTTAAACAATTACTGGACAATTTGCAAATGTCCTTGGTGAGTAGTAGACATTTTGTGAGTGCCAGCATAGCTATTGTTGATATTTTATTTATTGTGGGTCACTAACATTTATTGTTGTACTGAATTGTAGTTTTTACAGTTTTCTATAACTTGTGTTATGGACTGTCAATTCTGCTCCTTAGTATGTTAAAAAATACACAGAAAAAAGGTCTGCTCTTGAGCAAAAGTCTAGGTCTCTTTTCTAGACCTCAAAGAAAATTATGCATAAGCTTTATTTTTGGTTCTCCTTTTAGACAGAAGACAGGGTACATGTCATTCGTAACTGACTCCAAATCCTCATTTTTCATAAGGTAAAATTATGCCTTAATGTTGTGACAATTGTCAGCTAACAATAATCTAGAACCTTCAAAGAATTAGAAAGGAGGTTATGGTGCAAGTTTCCATATGAAGCCATGCAACGATTTCTGTAGGACTCACGAAGAGTGCTGTTTGCTATGAGCATACTACACTGCTTGAGTGGTTTTCAGTTGCCAGTTGTTGGATTTATAAATATACCTTAGGATTCAGACTGCGTGTGGTGCATGTTTGTGATCCGTATGTGCGTGCGTGTCCATGGGCATGTTGGGTTCATGTGCATGTGGAGGCCAGAAGTAAAATACAGTGGTCTTTCCCTATTGCTCTCCAACTTATATTTCGAGACAGGGTCTCTCCCTCAAGCTGGAACTCCCACACTGGTTCAATAAGGTCGAGTTCCACCTGCTTCTGGCGTTATAGACACATGACTCCATGCCTGGCTTCTCACACGGCTCCCAGGGATCTGGATTCAGGTCTTCATGTTTGTAGTGCATAAGCTTTACCTACAGAGCTATTGCCTCAGCTCTAACTTCTGAATATATCAGAACACTTAAATCTAAGATTTTTCTACATTGGGCCTATATGCAGTATGGCTGGTCTGTATCAACCGTCTGGCTTTCACGCCTCTTTGTCTTCATAAATCAATGCTCAACAAACATCGAAATGGGAATAGAGCAACCAGGGAGATTTGGCAGAATCATCACAATTATGTGACGAGAAAAACATCTGGAAGGGGGTCATAACCTCATCCTCTTCTGGAAACAGTTGATGAAACTCTTCTTTTAGTCCCCTGAAGACCCGTGAGTGGAAATGCCCCGTCAAACAGTGACTGAGACACTGCATGCCAAAGCTTTCGATAAGTCAGGTTGTCATTCTGCACCATAAATATTTATTCTGCTGATGGTTTTTAAAACCTGCTGTTCTCTTTTTTTAAAAAAGTGAAAGTTAAGCTGGTATATTTATTTTAGATTACATTACAGAACTTTTTGGCAGTTGGGGTTTTCAAAAACATTTATTCTACTCCCTTTTCTATTTAAAGTCAGTGGATGGGCTTGAACACTTCATAAGTTAGTAGGAAGTGGCATACCCCAGGCAAAAGCGGCTCTCACCTATTATGTGTGTTTCCCTGGGAAATTTAAAACTCTGTTCAGAAAATCAGAAATAGTAAGAAATTCTGTTATTTGTTTGTTGGGAAAGAAAATTTTAAAAGCAACAACCCATCCTGTGACAGGCAGCTTTTGGAAGACAATGACGTTGAAGGACTCAGTTGTTTTTAACCAAGTGTGTTCACAGCCCTTCTGCATTATCAGTCCGTCTTTGGTCCAGGGGTTCAGTTGGTAGCATAATGTGCCCGCCTCACATAATAATGAGGACCTGAATCTGATCCCCAGCGCTCACCTACAAAGCCACTGGAGGGACAGAAAAGGGAGGGTAGCTCCAAGTTGAGGAGAGGCCCAGCCTCAAAATATAATGTAGAGAACAACGACCTTTGGCTCCCACACATACAAATATGCGCACACAGACCACCCCCCCCACATCCACAGATGCAAATATGCGTAACAGTTCTTTTTGTTAAAGGTACTAAAAATAAGCAATAATTTGTTATATGAACAGCAGAAATATTTAATATGAACACAATGTACTGTGACTATTTGAATCAATAACCAGACTTTTATATTGAACATGGACCAAATGTCTGGGCCTGTGACAGATACTAAGAATTAAAAAAAACAAAACAAAACCCTAAATGGTGGTCACTGCCTTCAGTCTCAGACAGGAGGGAGACACCGCTGCAGTTTCCCGGAACACAGAATGGCTGTGCTGTGCTGTACTGGCAGTCTTAAGTATCACGGGAACAGGGAAACGCGACTACCACGCCACCTTACCACTGAGAGATGCAACTGAGGATCACAAGGTATGTCGATTGATACCTAAATGAAGACCAGCCAAAGCCTTTGTAGGGATAAACTTAGTGGGTGTGTCTTAGCTGTAAATTCCCAGTAATATGAGTGATAATGTTTAGAGAACTGCGGGATTGTGACCCACGTGCCCATGATAACATTTCTCTCAGGTCTCTCCTTATGGGACCTAAATTGTGACTGCCAGGGTAATCTTATTTTGTGCGACAGTGCCTCAGTAATTGGAAAATTTTCACTGAAATCATTAACAGTGCCAGGAGATGGGGGTGAGTCACACGCTCCCAGTATGTCCTGTACTGAGGCAATTGTGGTCATAATCAATTAATATCTAAGACGATCACAGGGCAGCAAACCTGAAGTGATGTGCTTGTCTCTTCGGTCAGTTCATAACCTCATTTAGCAAGATGAAAGCACACGAGCTTGCCATGGGAAGGTATTGTTCCAGCATCTGCATTCAGCTCTTTGGGCCATTTAAGGGTTTGACTGTCTTAGTCCCTGGGGCTGTTGTCACAGGGCACTGTAGACAGTTCTCGAGGAGGGGAGTCCGTGATCTAGGTGTCTGTAATCTTGTGAGCAATTCTTATTACATCATCTCCTGGAAGGAAGTGGAAGGGCCTGGCAAGGTAAGAGAATGGGCTAAACTGAGCCATACTGTCCTTTCTTGAGGAGCTGCAAGGCCCCTAAGGTATTGTGTTACAGAAGCACAAAGCAGGCTTTAGCACGGCCTCTCTCTCTCTCTCTCTCTCTCTCTCTCTCTCTCTCTCTCTCTCCTTCTTCTGGAATGACTTTTACGTTGATAAAAATGTTCTAACACATTTTTGTTTAAGTTTGAGAGGTGACTCACAGGAATGCAGAGGGGTAGTTTTCTGCCCTGAGTTTGCCTAAGTAATGAGCAGGCATTTCAGTGTTCAACGGCAGCTTTGAGCTTGAGACTGCACGTGGGTGAGGGCATGTACATGAGGAGGTCAGAGGTCAACTTTTGCTGTTGACCTTAGGCCTTGTTCACCTAAAACAAAGTGAATCAAAACAAAACAGTGAGATAGGATCCCTGACGGTCTTAGAAGCTGCCCAGTGGTCAGTGAGTCCAGGCCATGCTCCTGTCTCTACAACCAGTTGTCATTATAAGCACACCTCACCGTACCAGGATTTTTAAACATGAGTTCTGGGGGATCTGAGGTCCCAGAATTCGCAAGTACTTTATCTACTAAGCTCTCTCCCCAACCCTCAACCTATGCTTCTTAAAAAGGCTTCCCTCTGTCTGTCGGGGTTTGACTTACATTTCTGAATGTTTAAATAACAGGATTTTCTTCGAAAAAAACTCTATATTCAAACACAGGTCCTCCCTGTGAACTTTGAACCTAATGAAAAAGTACCTGCCATGCAAAGAAAGCTGGGAAGCCATTCTTCCTAAACAAGATGAAGTCTAAGAGGACAAGCCAGGCTTCCCTCCTGTCTTTGTCTTTCACGTCTGTCACATGAGGGAAGGATGTGTGGGTTGACTGGTGTGGGCACTGCCCTTCATCCTGGGCTTCTGACTCTCTAGCCCTTGTCAGTAACATTCCACCTTACATTATCTCATCATTCTTTGATAGGGTTCTCTTTAGCTCACTGCTCAACAGCATTATTTACAAATATTTTAGAGGAATGAATTGAAGGTTGAAGCATACAATAGCAGCAGCAATCATCTTGGTTAAAATATGAGAATTCATTGACTCTTTCCCAGTTTTCAAAGCATCTATATTAAATCAAATTAGGCACGTGATTTGATTCTCAGGACAACCATGCAGATGTCACAGCAGGCCCTGGGGTTCTCATTTTCATATGAGAAGTTTACGTGCTTTGACTGGTCGTCCTAGGAGCTTGTTCCAGGACCAGGATGTAAGTACTTTCGAGCTGCTCAGAGGACACAATGATAGAAAATATAGAATAACCTGGGTGGTGGTGCTCGCCTTTAATCCCAACATTTGGGAGGTAGAGGTACGCAGATCTCTGAGTTCAAATCCAACCTGGTCTACAAAGTGAGTTCCAGGACAGACAGGGCTACAAAGAGAAAACTTGTCTCAGAAAACAAAACAAACAAACAAAAAACCAAAAAGGAAACAAACAATGAAGAGAAGAGAAAAGAAAGAATAATATAGGAAAAGTTTTCCTATTTTCAGGAGCTCTCTTCCATTACCTCCTTCTTGTTCTCGGCTTCCTCCTCTTTCTCCTTCATTTTTTTCTTCTAAGAATTGAACTAGCCAGGTTAGCTTACATATTAAACAAAAGCAAAATAAATAAATAAAGCTGGAATCTTTATCTCCAATCTCTGTATCTCTCTTCCTCTGAAGTCTACTTACGGAAGTGACTCTGAAGCAACTGTTGGTCCCTTTATTTGCACACTCAGTATAATCCTAGAGGCAGACATCAGTCCTCATTCCTTCTAGGTGTTACAACAGACACCTCTGAGGCTCAAAATTAAGAGTATTATGGTGGACAGAACAGACAGAGTTGACTGAACACAGCGAGGTTGGGTAATTTACCGCTTCCAAATCACCTGGCTATGCTCAAGAAGGAGACTGGAGTCTCTGAGGGCAACAAGTGTGGTAATGAGAGTTTGTGAGAATAGAGACATACTCACTGCAAGAAAAAGACTTTGTAAATTCAGACAATACTTGAGATTGGTGCACCCTGCAACTAACAAATTTATTCAAAAGGCTTTGAGTAAATTTATTCTGGCTTTTTCAGAACACAAAGAAATATCCATATGCTAACCTTGCTGTAGCAAGCATGCTAATACTTCACCAGCCTTCATTGGAGGTTGCAGGTCAGTGGGAAACATTTTGTTCAAGACGCTGGAGTAAATTTAGTGTTTATTTAAGTGTCATAATATCCTTAAAGACACGTATTTTGAAAATTATGACACAGAAGTGGTCGGGCAAACAGCGGGAGGACATTCACAGTGGAAGCATGTGTTGCCATTTAACAGCCTCTTCACATGGCTAGCACCCACTCGCGGGTTTCACGGTTGTGAGATATTTGCATACAGATGTGAAGGTATTCTCGTGGCTCACTCAATAAACCCAAGCGGGGCTTTATGCACCCCTGAGTTTTCAATTAATGTTGTTGACAGAATGAATGGCTATTTATGCATCCAGGCTTTCATGTTCATTCATGACACACAATACCTAAGCCTTAAAGATCTCATCTAAACACCTCCCCTCCTAGGAGGGTGCTTAGTTTTCCATTGTATACATAGGGCAGCGTAAGGTTCAGTGATTCAACGTAATCAGCCAAGTGGACCTTCCGTGCTACCAAGAGCTGCTGAAGCCTTTGTTCTTCGCTGGGGGTTTATCCCACACTGTCTACAATAAGCCCAATGTCTGATTTTACAAAGGTCTTCCGCAACCAGTGCCTGAACTTAGCTTTCCCACATGTGCCCTGACATTCTCACCAAAGCTAGCACTCATTTGAGGGGAAGGACACTTATATAGGACCCCCCCCCCCATTTGTAGTGAGTCCTTGGCATGTCTGTCTATATGACAGTATACTCAAGCTTCTGGCGTGTAAGTGAAACCCAATAGTGAATTTATAACCCATCAAGAAAGCCCTGGCTTTGTGTCCTCAGATTTCTATAATGTGGTACAGTTCCCTGCAGATGGAATGTGAAAGGACATTCCTTCTTCAACTTACCCAGTCCACAGTCTCTTCTCTTCTATAAATAAGAGAAAGCCATTAATGGGTAAATATTATCCAGGGAAGCTTTTATAGTAGCTGAGTGAAATTCGACCTTTCTTGTTGAAAGAAAAACTAAAAATTTAGCTATTCATACAATTAAAAGCAACATTATAATTTATGTTTTCATATACCTTCATAGTTTTAAACACATTTAGCTATGTGTCAGCCTTCTAAAGCAGCTAAAGATTACTGTCTCAATTTTTCAGATGAGGAAACTGAGGTTCATTAAGCATAAACGATGTGCTTAAAAGTGGATCAATATCTTTGTGAAAAAACAAAACAGAATTCCACTCAAGTGGTATTCAAAGATTAGAATACTAATGTATTTATCAAACACATCCTAAGGACTTAGTGGGTAAAGGCACTTACTCAAGAGCCCAACTACTGACTTCTATTCCCAGAACCTACATGGTCGGAGGAGAGGACAAACTCCTTCATGTTGTCCTATGGCCTCCACACTTATGCCACAGCATAGCACGCACACACACACTCACACACTCACACACCCTAAAATAAATTACATGAATACATTTATTCATCCATGTAGCTAATAATATACTATACAAATGAAGTAATTTTTAAAGGTCAAAATATGTTCTTCAAGTGCTGAGGCTCCAGAGGAAAAATACACTGTTTGTTTACTTCCGTGAAACAAATTAAATGTGTAGTCCATGCATTATTGATGTCTATTATTTTAATTCCCAAGAAGTATGTGTATCAAATTGCCTTTACAAAAGAAACTGTATTAAAACAACTTGTATTTACATGCCTTCTTAGTTTGTGCTTGACTGTTTATTTTCCTGCTAACTTTAGGACAGTGATCTAACGTGACACTGTTTTCAAAATCAGACATGCAAGTGGCCGCTCTACAGCTCAGACAAGCATTTACTCTCCAGGGAACTTCAGGCTGGGATGAGAACTGAGATAAAAGGTTCCTTGCAAAGGGCACATGCACAAATATTTTCAAACCCTCAAGCTAACAGGGTCCTTGAATTGTAAGCCAACCCCACAGAGGGTTCCAGAGTCTTCGCATTTGTGTACCATTTCTACAACAATCTCTTTCTAAACCAGCTCTGGTCTCCCTTCTCATGTGTGGTTCATTTCCCTTTGAAACCTTTCTCTTGTTCTCTGGCCAGCACACACAAGACAGGACAGGCTGGTCTATGGAGGACCCTAGCTCTCTTGAAGCTAGATTATAACAGAGACAGAACTGGCTAAGCAAATCTGCTCCCCTCTTCCCACCTCAGGAATAAAATTTGCTGCCTAATATGCAATTATATCCTATACTCTCAGAATCTTATATCTGGAAAAGAATTCAGATACTATCTAATGCATCATGCTCCTGAAATATATTAGAAAATATGTTTCTGAGACCTAACTGACTTGCCCAACTCAATGGTGACACCAGAGATAAAAAACAGTCCCTCAGAGTGAAGGGAAATAATATATATATATATATATATATTTGTTTAAATATGTGAAATGTAGTCAGAATAGCACTTGGTTAAATTGGCAGACCAGACTTTAAAGCATGGGATTCCTAAGTAAATTTTTATTTGCATAGAAGGCTTGTTACAGAACACAAGAAGTCTGTCCGCCACCCTACCTAAATAATGAGGTTAATATTTATTTCTAAGAAGGCGTAGCTCTACCATCTAACAACCTAAATCATAGTCATTCCAGCCATGCTTAAGCATTATAGTAATGGAAAGGAACAGCCAGCCCTAAACAGAGAAAGGCGCTGCTGATAGGCGCTAAAATAACGAGGCTCTACCAGGCCCTGCATAGGTGACCATTGGCGGGGAGAAAGGCTTGACTGGCGAATGCCTTTCTCTCGTGCAGTGCAGAGCAGAACTGGGTGATTTATAAACCTCAACACATCGAAGAACAAAAAATAAATCATTAAGTAGCACAGCTCATGATTCAACTTGCTCCCCCCATGTAACATGGGTAATAAATTGTGTGGGCTTTAATAATTTATGGGAGATGTTGTTAGAATGTGAGAATATTAACTTTGCTGAGTCTTTTAATTTGCTTATGCTGTCAATAGTGCATTCAAGGGTTTCTTTTCTTCTGTGGGACAGCCATAGTGTTAAGGGAGCACAATTGCATTTTGACACTGAATCAGAGGCTCCCGGGGACTGCATGAGACAGTTCACTTTAGCACTGAGCTTATCAATTTGGTGAGCACCCCTCAGGAATTGCAAGCACTTAGAGCCCTATTAGCACATCTACACAGAGTCCTTTTCCCCAAGTCCTTGTGGGAGAAAAAGCCTGACTGAGGCTATTTTCTTTCTGCCTGGAGCTATCAGACTTTCTAAGAGGCAACAAAAAGAAACAAGAAAAGTTTAAAACTGGCCCCTGTGTGTTAGCACATGCCTGTAATCCCTGTTTTCAGGAGGTGGACACAGGGAATATTAGGAGTTCTAGGATATCCTCAGCTCCTTAAGATATTCAATGTCAACTGGGGCTTTGGTCTCGAAATGTAAAAAGGGGAAGCAAGGAAGGAAGTAAAGAAGGAAGGAAGGAAGGAAGGAAAGAAAGAAGGGACAGAAGCAAGGCAAGGAAAAAAGGGAAGGGAGGGGAGGGAAGAAGGTAGTTAAATAAACAGAAATCAGCTTCAGGAAGGCTCTCAAAATGTTCTAGGTTCATCTGGAAGCATAATCAATTTCTTCCAGGGTAATAAAGTCCTCCATCGATGCTCATTAATGTTTTTCCATCACCCCTAAATCAGTAATGGCAGTAATGACCCTCTCAAATTTCAGAAACATTCTCCTGTCTTGCCAGTGTTTCCCAATGGGAGAGAGCTCTCTAACACAGTGGTTCTCAACCTTCCTAACGCTGTGACCCTTTAATATGGTTCCTCATGTTGTGGTGACCCTCAACCATAAAATTATTTTGTTGCTACATCACAATTATAATTTTGCTGCTGTTATGAAGCACAATGTAAATACCTGACATGCAGGATATGTGACCCCAAAGAAATCAGGATCCACAGGTTGAGAAACATTGCTCAAACAATTTGGTGGCTACAAAAATATATGTAGAGAAAACGAGGCAGAGAGAGAACAGGAAAGACAGACAACTTGGGAGAGAGGCTATGGATTGTGCTAGGAAAATAACTTGTCTCAGAAACCTGAGAAGTGGAAGAACTGACCACAGTAGCCAGGCATTGGCCTTCCTAGAAGCCTAAATGGCTCTGTTCAAAGCCCTGCTTCTCCCTGGACTTCAAGGCAGTTACCCTGCCTACAGTGTCTTTATTTTATTTTAAAGCAAATCAACAGCTCATCCAAAAGGTTAAAAGGAATCACTCACACAGCAGAAAGCAGCCTCCCACAGTGGTAAACTGAGGAAGCTGAGGTCAGACTATTGGCATTTGGTGGGAAAGGGCCCAAGTATGAGTGGAACTTCTTTGTTTTGTGCGAGGAAGGATCAAAATCCAAGGCTCCTGCACACTAGGGTAACATTCTAGAGCTAGAATATGCTTCTCACTCATTTAAGCTTTAAATGGTTTTTCCTACATGTTTTAATGTTGAGAAGAAGAGGAAGAAGAAGGAAGGAGAGAGAGAGAGAAAGAAAGAAAGAAAGAAAGAAAGAAAGAAAGAAAGAAAGAAAGAAAGAAAGAAAGAAGGAAAAAGATTTATTTCTGTCCTAATAAGTTTGGTTCCTTTTTCGAACTCTTTTTTTTTTTTCTTTTATTTTTTTTAATTTTTTTTTTTTTTTTTTGAGACATGGTCTCTCTACATTGCCCTGGCTGTCCTGAAACTTACTATGTAGACCAGGCTGGCCTCAAACTCACAGAGATCGACCTGCCTCTACTGCCCTGAGTGCTGGTACTAAAGGCATGTGCTATAATGGCCAGCTCGAGTTTCCTCTTATAACCTAACCCCAACTTAATCTCCTATCCCAGGGGGTCACTTTCCCTTTAGTCTCATAATACTACTTACCTCAAGTATTCAGGTTCAAGGTTTTTTTAAAGAGGGGTGTATGTTTGGGGTGTCCAGTAATTAACATGCATTGCAATACAGTAAGTCTCAGGACTAAAGCCATGTCATCCCACGGGCTGACCGATAGCACGGCAACATTATGACATAGGGAGACAGAGTCAGCAACTGCTGGTTTTAAAAGTTGTCGTCTTCTACAGCACCCATGCTGTGTGTTCAGCCCTCAGCATTAATCAGCTAGAGACACACTGATAACCTCACGTGTGGCAGATTCCATGGTAAAGTCTACTATCACAGAGATTAGAGAAACAGCTCAAGTATGAACAGGAATGAGCAAGAGTATTTTAAAATACTTCTGTCTTGTATCTCATCACCCACAAGAGCAGAAAAACAGCAAGATTATTCTATGAAAGGCAAGTCCTTCTCCTTTTCTACAAGTTCAGGAAACCTCACTTATTAAGTCTAAATAAAGGCACACACTTTTCGTCCCAGCACTTGAGAGTCAGGGGCACCTGGATCTCTTTAAGTTCAAGGCCAGCCTGATCTACAGAGAGAATTCCAGGACAACCAAGGCTACACAGAAGAAGCTCTGTCTTGAAAAACAAACAAAAAATTGGTTTAGGCCAGTGGTTCTTGAGAACGGTAATTTTTCAGGGGACCACGGCTGCCCACAAGTGACCCTCTCCCACTGCTGAGTTTTCTAAACTGCTGCTAAGCAGTGAAGTACTGTCATGTACTTTCATGGTCATAAAGACCTACAGTTCTAAAATCAGAACTATGCTCATCTATCCAGCCGGCCTCATTATGATCAAGGTAACAAGTCCAGTGTCTTTCCATGCACACAGAGAACACAGCACATCAGAAGTCAGCAGTGCTCAGCATGGCTGGCATTGATCAGGGGGGCTTGGCATTCTTTGCCATAGAAAGGAATGTGGAGATGCTGAAAACGAAGCCTGGCTATAAGTCAAAACACAGGGGCTGGACATAAATGTATTCACAAGTGACACATGCTCCTTGAGAAAGATTTGGTGTGTTTGCCCTCTTTTACCTCTTTTATCATCTTTTAGTAAATTTCAGTAAACGTGTCCCTTGTATATAATTTTATTTCAGACTCCGAGAAGGGGGCTTTTACTGATGATACTGAAGTGTGAGTCTTTGCTCTTCATACTTCATGTTCAATACCTCCTGGACACATAGCCCACGGATGTGATTTAAAGGCACAAACAAGGACAGCATAGAAGCAGTAATTCTCAAGACTACTGACATCTTTCAGCCAAGGTCAACATAACAGCTCTTCCCCCAGGCTACAAACCCCTTTGCATCCTAGCTGCCTGTGAAGATTGGGCACTATTTAAAGACAAGTCTGAATCCTAAATGTGTTTGCTGTTTGTGAGGTCAAGAAAAGAGAAAGCTCTCCTGTCTGTGATTTATGTGCACCCAGTGACAAACTCCATTACTCAAGGGAGAAGAGCAGATGGTCTTGATACAAGACCATTAAAGCCCACAGTTATGATTACAGCAGCCAGTGGAGGCCTGGGATTCTGGGAGAACAAGGGATCTAACAGTCATCCCAAAGATACTAAGAGGAAAAGGGGCTAAATGAAGCTCCCCAAGTAATATAAAAATTGGAGTGCCTCCTGTAAATGACAGGAGGATTGAGGAGTACTTTGTGTGTGGGCCAGGGTGTGACGAGTACCCTGTGTGGCCCAAGAAGAGATCTTTAATTTCGCTGGAAGCCCACCATCATCACGGCTTTGATGCATTTTTAAATTGTTTTAATTTTTGTGTGTATGTTTGCATGAGTATGTGTTTGCACATGAACACAGAGAGTCAACAGTGGGTGTCTTCCTCTAAGGCCTCTACCTTATTTTTTTAAATTTTTTTATTAATTATACTTTATTTACTTTGTATCCCCCCTGTAGTTCCCTCCCTACTCCCCTCCCAACCCCTCCCTTCCTCCTCCTTCTCTACGCATGCACTTCCCCAAGTCCACTGGTAGGGGAGGATTTCTTTTTCTTCCTTCTGATTCTAGTCTGTTAGGTCTCATCAGGAGTGGCTGCATTGTCTTCCTCTGTGGCCTGGTAAGGCTGCTTCCCACTCAGGAGGAGGTGATCAAAGAGCAGGCCAATCAGTTCATGTCAGAGACAATCCCTGTTCCCATTACTATGTAACCCACTAGGAGACTGAACTGTCATGGGCTATATCTGTTCAGGGGTTCTGGGTTATCTCCTTGCATGCTACTTGGTTGGACTATCAGTCTCAGGGAAGACCCATGTGCCCAGATTTTTTGGATCTGCTGCTCTCCTTGTGGAGCTCCTGTCCCCTCCAAATCTTACTAACTCCCACTTCTTTCATAAGATTCCCTGCAATTTCCTCAAAGTTTGGCCATAAATCTCAGCATCTGCTTTGATAGTCTGCAGGGTAGAGCCTTTCAGAGGCCCTCTGTGTCAGACTCCTGACTTGTTCCTTGTTTTCTCCTTCTTCTGATGTCTGTCCTCTTTGCCTTTCTAGATAGTGATTGAGCATTTTAGCCATAATTCTTCCTCTTGATTAGTTTCTTTAGGTGTTCAGATTTTAGTAGGTCCACCTTATTTTTTTTTTTGAATTTTATTTTTTTCTTATCAGTTACATTTTATTAACTCTGTATCCCAGCCATGTCCCGATCCCTCATTCCCTCCCAGTCCCTCCCTCCCGCAATCATCTCCACCGTGCCCCTTTCCAAGTCCACTGATGGGGAGGACCTCCTCCTCATTCATCTGATCCTATTTTATCAGGTATCTTCAGGACTGGCTGCAAAGCCCTCCTCTGTGGCCTAAAAGGACTATTCCTCCCTTGGGGGATGGGGAGGCCAAAGAGCCAGTCATTGAGTTCCTATTAGAAATAGTCCTTGTTCCCCTCACTTTGGGAAACCAATTGGTTACTGAGCTACCACAGGCTACATCTGAGCGGAGGTTCTAGGTTATATCCATACATGGTCCTTGGTTGAATGTCAGTCTCAGAAAAGACCCTGTGCCCGGATATATTTGGTCCTTGTAGAGCTCCTATCCTTTCCCCATCAGACTAACTCCCCTTCTTTCTTATGATTCCCTGTACTTTGCCAAAGGTTTGGTCATGAGTCTTTGCTTTGAAAACACTGCTAGTTAGAGTCTTTCAGATGCGCTCAGTAGACTCCTGTCATACGTTCAATGCACATCCCATCTGTCTTTCTAAACGAGGATTGATCATCTTACCCCATGTCCGCTCTCTTGATTATCTTTTTTAGGTGTATAGATTTCATTATGTTTATCATATCTTATAGGTCTATATAAGTGAGTATATACCGTGTTTGTCTTTCTCCTTCTGGGATATTTCACTCAGAATGATCTTTTCTAGATCCCACCATTTGCCTGCAAATTTCATGATTTCCTCGTTTTTGATTGCTGAGTAGTATTCCATTGTGTAAAAATACCACAATTTCTGTACCCTTTCCTCTGTTGATGGACATCTGGGTTGTTTCCAGGTTCTGGCTATTACAAATAAAGCTGCTATAAACATGGTTGAGCAAGTATCCCTTTTGTGTACTTGAGCAAACTTTGGGTATATACCTAGCAGTGGTATAGCTGGGTCTTGAGGAAGCACTATTCCTAATTGTCTTAGAAAGCGCCAGATAGCTTTCCAGAGTGGTTGTACCAGTTTACAGTCCCACCAGCAGTGGAGGAGGGATCCCCTTTCTCCACAACCTCTCCAGCATGTGTTGTCACTTGGGTTTTCATCTTGGCCAGTCTGATGAGTGTAAGGTTGTTTTGATTTGCATTTCCCTGATGGCTAATGAGGATGAGCATTTCTTTAAGTGTTTCTCTGCCATTCGATATTCCTCTGTCAAGAATTCTCTGTTTAGCTCTGTTCCCTATTTTTTAATTGGATTACTTGGTTTGCTGCTTTTCAGCTTCTTTATTTCTTTGTATATACTGGATATTAGTCCTCTGTCAGATAAAGGGTTAGTGAAGATTCTTTCCCAATCTGTAGGCAGTCGTTTTGTTTTGATGACAGTGTCCTTTGCGTTACAGAAGCTTTTCAGTTTCATGAGGTCCCATTTATTGATTGTTGCTCTTAGAGCCTGTGCTGTTGGTGTTCTGTTCAGGAAGTTGTCTCCTGTGCCAATGAGTTCTAGGCTGTTCCCCACTTTTTCTTCTAACAGCTTTAGAGTATCTGGTTTTATGCTGAGGCCTTTGATCCACTTGGACTTTAGTTTTGTGCAGGGTGATAAATATGGATCTATTTTCATTTTTCTGCATGGGTCCACCTTATTTTTTAAGATGAGGTCCCATACTGAACCTGGAGCTGGTAGCGTTGTATCACATGCTCCATATTTGGGAATAGGGATACCATACTGATTTAAGTTGCCTCTGCAGAAACATGACATCTCAAAAACTGATTTACACCAATCATTTTTGTCCCTTCTTTCCAAGCTGACAGTCTGTTTCTATTGTCTATGATGCTTAAATTGTACAGGCTTGAAAAAAGCCATGCAAATCACCAAAATGTTTTTCATTTGAGACCTTATACATATTTGAATAAAATCAGCTCTGGGCTGTTAAGTGGAATGAAAGAAGACAAGAGAAATCTAAAGACTGAAGATTTAAGATGAAAAAGGGCCTCCATGTAACCCAATCCTTTATTAATGGCTAAGTGCAAACACTTTCACAAATGAAAACATCATTTACCACCTTTTGAAACAAGTACTACACAGTTTCTCCCCACCTCAATTTAAGCACCAAAATTTATAGCTTGTCATGAATGCCCCTGTCTTTCTGTTCCCTCTTTGTACCTCTTCAACTGCTCAAGTGGCTTTTTTTTTTTTTTTTTTTTTTTTTTTAGAATGAAGTGAAGATAGTTTATGCAGACCTCAAATGGAGCATTTTGGAAGTTGACTTTCAAAACTCTGTTTTCTCCCCCATTCGCTGCATAGCTGTAGGGCTTTATCTGCCATAGAGCAAGCAACTCATTACACTGAAAGTTCCAAATGCTTACATTTCATTTGATCTTTTTTCAATGGACAACCAAACTTTGGTCATCACAAATTGTTTTAGCTATTTATTTAGTGAGCAGCAAAGATCATAGTAACTGTGTGTATATGTATGTAGGCCAGTGAACACAGTGGGGAAATAAGAAATAATCATTGCACACACAGTTACATTTAGCTTATATGACTTAAATGTATTTGCTTTTAAAACTTGATTTATTTATACCAAGAACCAAGAATTCGACTATACATTTGATTTCTTCTCTTTCTACTTATGTCTTTATTTTCTTTATTTTTCTTACCACAATCTTTTCTTTTTCCTTTCATCCCTACCTCTCACAAACACACCCTCATATGTATATACTATATTCTTCATGTTACATAGCTGTGCAAACATACACGCAAATAAAGGTCTCAAGAGAAGCCACTTTGGATGCGTGTGCTCGAATGTGTTTATAACTTAGGTCTTTTCATTTATTTGTGTACTGCTCTGTGGTTTTCACATGCAGTTCTTGGCTGCTGCAATCATGTGACTAGGAAACCTCAGAGCAAACAATTGTACATACTGACAAATCAAGCCTTCTAAACAATGGTCCCTCTTGATCATCCAACAGACTTTATAACCTAAAACCCTACTCTATCAACAGGAGTCACTGCTAGGAATTTGCAGAATCCAATTTCTTGAGAAGCTGCATGTCTTATCTTCTTTCTCTCTAGTTCCATAACCTACGCTAAGCTCTGGTTTCATTTCCTTGGGGCCAATCTTACTTTCTCTTAGTGACTGTGAAGCTTAGTATCTGTGTAAGAGTTATGCTGTTGTGAGTTTTCCAAATGTATCACAGGAAATCAATGATAGTTGCACTCTATGTAAAATCTGAAGCCCTTTATCAACCAACTAAGACAGAGATACACGCTGAGCCTCTGTCTTCCTGCAGCTGATGTGTCAGACTCAGGGGATGTATGTATATCGTTATCATGATAGAGCCACTGTAGGGTTTATAATCTAGTGGTACATAGCAGATGCAAGCCTTTTTGTGGAAGACATACTCAGGCACCTGGAATATTTCCCAGGCCATGCTAGGTCCAGGACTCAGGGAAGGCTTACCAAGGTAAATGTCATCTAAATATAAATGAGATGATGAATAGTAATTAACAACAGCATGAAAAGAATGGAAAGCATCCCGTGTTGAAGGAGGATTCACCTGCAGTTAAGAGAACAAAGAAAGTTCTGTTTGCCATCCTTCCCTCACTTTTGTATTTGTTCAGATAGCCCTTCTGTCATCCAAACATGTAGCAATAAAGTCCATTCATTTTTGAGCATCATATTTCCCTTGAATGTATTTGCCAAACTTTATGATATAGTTTAATGTCTAGTTAAACAAGTCAGGAAAAGAGAGAAAATAGCCATCTTCCTTAAGTCCTTCCTGGTTTGGAAATGCAAGGAAAGCCAACATCTCCATTGAGCTGTTATGGAAAGAAGAGAGAGAGAAAAGTCCATTAATAGTCCTAACTCTTTACTCTAGTCCTTGGAGTTTATTATCAAGGGCATTTTCAAGGCCATAAACTCATGAACCTTACTGAAGTAAAACAGCTTCATAATAATTCTCCAAGGAAAAAGGAAAGCACGCATGTGCATGTACAAGCACCAGCTGACCCTTGAAATGGGATAGAAAGTGTGTTTCACTTTACTGCAGCTCTCATGGATTCATTTATCCTGCTACACCAAGTAGTATGTTCTTTTCTGATTTTTAGTGCCTGAGTGCACCTTGGATCTCCCAGTACTCTTGCTTCTGGAAGACTCCTCTTCCTTCCTCTGGGTAAAGGGTGGGTCCGAAGGTAAGACCTGCCTAAGGGATGCAGAGCCATGCTGCAGAGGTTCCAGATGCACACGGGAAGAGAAGGGTGGCTCCCAACCCAGACCAGTTTTTTGGTATAATCAAAGCAGAGGTGTTTGCTTTGCCAACTTCCTATCTGTATCTGTCACGCATACACCCAATCCCCAATGTCTTTCTAGGCTTTGATAGCAAATGTCACAGAAGAAAACAGTTCCATGCTCAAATAACTTTGGAAAATACCTGCTAAAACAAGGTAACCCCCCCTTGTGTATGTGTGTTCCGTAAATAATCCCTCAGAGTCTTTAAGATGCTTATGCACATTATATATATGTACAAGAGATAGGTCTATGTCTCACATAACCCTTAATTCATCTCATTTCACCACTATGTTTTCCTTCATAGTATATCTCAGGGGTCATGTTCCAAGACAGGTGACTCTAAAAAGCTGACTTTGTTACATATTCCATTGCCTTTCAGGCCCCAGGTTCTGGATAGAAGGCAGATAGTAAGCAATACTAAATAAGTAGATGAATAGACAAGTGAACTTCGTTCATTCATTCTTGTAGATAAAAACTAAGCTCTCTTGACATTCATGTGTCTCTTTAGAAGACAATGCACAAGTTCTGAGATGGTTTTATTGCCCACACCTTTACAGTAAGGTTATAAATGAAAGCGAGGCTCACCACAGACTCTCCCATACAGATGGTATGAACTGAACTGAAATTTATTAGCTACTAAACACAAGAGCGTGCTGATAAAACCTGTTCTGTAACAGAAGTGTGACCCTGTCTATCCTTTTAGTACTTGTTCCTACCGCCATCTTCATTCAAGACTGAAGAGAGAATAATTGAGTAGTAAAGCTCTCGTGGTCAACCTCAGACAAATGGAAGTGTTTGTGCGCTGGGAAGCTGGATCAGGCGCTAAGGCACTTGCCTCATGAACATGAGTGTAAAACTCATGTAAATGCCAGGTGGGTATGATGGCCCACTTGGCAGAGAAGGGAGCTCTCCAGAGCAAGCTGGTAGAGACTGCCATATTGGTAAGCTTTGGGTTTGATTGAGAGACCGGACAATATTTCAAAAAATAATGTGGAAGAGTGACCAAGAAATATCAGCCGGACATGATAATACACACCTGTAATCCCAGCAATCAGGGAGGCGGAGGCAGGTGGATCTCTGTGAGATTAAGGCTAGCCTGGTCTATTAAGCGAGTCCAGGACAGCCAAGGCTACACAGAGAAACTCCAACTCAAAAAACCAAAACATAAAGAAAGAAAGAAATATCCGTAGCACATCAGCTTTAGGCCTCACACTCATGGGTACATCTACATACAAAAGTCTGTATTCTTTGGTACGCACACACACATACAACACACACACTTGTGTTGTATGTGTGTGTGTGTGCGTGCATGTGTGTGTGTTTAAAAAAACATATATATATATACATATATATATATATATATTCCCATATATATATATGGGGAAAATGTTTTGTAATCCAGTGCTTAGTATGGTAGATTTAAAGATTGTTTCTTCTTGCTTAACATGATGGTACATGCTTTTAATCCCAGCACTTGGGAGGCAGAAGCAGGCACATCTCTGTGAGTTCAAGTTCAAGGCCAGGCTGGTCTACATAGCGGTGAGTTTCAGGATCCTTGGGGATACACAGAGAAATCCTGTTTCCAAAAGAAATAAACAACAGCAAAATAAAACAAACATACAAAAACATCACTGTTTCTGTTCAACTTTTGGCTAAAATGTTTTCTTGTTGTCTGTATCTGATTCATGCCAAGTTGGAGGGTATATACCTCTCAAGTATCTCCCTTTACATTTCTAATGACAGCCCTCCTC